>NC_090448.1:202750998-203971831 GCF_031143425.1 Pleurodeles waltl
TAGCAAGTTATTGAAAGATCTTTGTCTAAATGTTCTTAAGCTCTTCTCTCACTCTTTCGGTTGAGCTTATGATAAGCAGTCTCCTGTTTATTCACCAAACCGAGCATCTACAGCTTCAGTTAGCTACAAAAAAAGCATTACACCCATTCATGATAGACCTCATTCCAAGCAGGAAACATTGTGGGAAGCTGATTCGCAAAACAATTGGCCTCTCTCTATTTTGGACTAGCTCTAGATAAAAATTCACTCCGCTGATCAAGCAGACAACTTAACTCAAACATTATACTACTTCTATAATAGATTATTTTACACTCCAGCTCATATGTTTAAACTCAAGCTTCTCAAGCAAGATACCTGTTGGTGCTGCAACTCCCATTCTCGATCCTATGTTCATATATTTTTTCATTGCCATAATGTATCTATTATCTGGTCTCAGGTATGGGATGCAATTGTGGGTATTACTTGAAGTTCTGCACCCTTTTCTTTAGTGTATTACATTTCATATGGTTAGATGATAGCTAGATTGATAAATTAGTGGATTCTTTATTAGCAATTGGTTCACTGTGGACTACGTCCAACTGGAAATCTACAGACAATCTCAACATTCAACAATATTGGAATTTAGTATGACATGATCATAGAATTGATAGATGCAATTTACACTTGTTTGCATTGTCTGTTAAAACGAGGTATTGTATGATCACCTCTCAGTAATAATCACTCTAATGTTGTAATTCCTCACGTCTTTTCACCTCTACTAGTCATTTTCTAGCCCTCCTTAGTATAGTGTTACTGCAGGTTTTGCTTGTCTGTGATATTTTTATAATAATCTATTAGATTTTTAGTTATTTATTTATGAAGGCTATTCTCTGATGTTACTCCCTCTCTTTCTCTTTCTTTCTGTCTTTTTTCTTCCTTCTACTTATCTACTCTTCATAGAATTCCTTTCCGGCACTACATTCTTCTAGATTCAATCATATTGTATTTCTCCTATGTTTTAATTGAGCTCTTCACACAATAATATTTTTCTTCTGTGGTTTGGCATGATTATCACATTCATACCTGTATCCTCAAATAAACATATTAAAGTAAAATATATATATTATTAGCAATAAGACTACCCAGTGCCAAAGGATTCATCACTCAACCTTAAACATGTTTCAGAAATTCAACCATTTTACGGGTTCTGAAAAAACACACATTTGTATCCCACTTTTTAGTTTTGGTATATCTATATATTAACTCAGCTATGCAAAAGTTTCTAATTTAGTAGACTGGCCTGCATACAGGAGAACTACTTACAGGTAGCTAGAGGGCTACCCGGAGCTTACGACCTACTCGTTGAGGAAGCCTGCTGCATATTAATGAAAGAGAAGGGACGGGTGAATAGACGGGTAAACGTGAATGCGATGAAAGTTCAAAGCGCTATGGTGGCTACACATTGTTAATCTGTATTTGACCTTGTGCTTAGCTTTGCTCCATGATAATTAATGGTGAAATAAATCAAAAACTGGACAATTTGATAAAGGACGAAAGTTGTGAGAATGGAGAGAGTGAACGAAAACGGCTCTGTCATCTACTGTTTCAGTGATTAAACCAACTCTTGAGATGGCGACTGCCCGTTCAGTTTACGCCGCTGCTAGGCATTCACAGTCTGTCATCACTTGCTGAAGTAGTATGTTTTTTACAGGTCACTGCGAAAAGCAACACATTTCAGCTTTACAGTTTTTGTTAATCCTTTGATCACTGCTTTCTGAATCCAAGTGTTCACTGCATATTCATTTTATTTATCCCTCAGTCAGAGAGCGACGGAAGGGTAAAGAGTCTCATCTGATGTGTAATAATCAGATCACGGATCGTTTAACTCGTTTCTGTGTTTTTCTGTGGTTATTTCTAAATTTAATTGTTGTAATGTGGTAACTTCACTTGTCTTCATGACGCTCTGGAGACGCATTGTGCTGGCCCATATCTACAAGGCCATGCAAAGCCACTTTGTGTGGCTTTTTATGGTCTTGTAGGTGTGGTGTAAGGCAACACAGCGCAAATTGCTGCTTGCCTTACACTGCATCAGGGACTTGTTCTATGGGTATTGCGGTGGTTTCCCCAATCTACACCCATGGGTTTAGTGTTCCCAAATTTACAGGGCATTGTAAATCTGGGAATGAGTCTAAAGTTTACTACTTCCCCAAGGGAGGCACAATGTGGAGAAATGTTTTTATTTCTTCTCAATTTTCCCCGCTTTCTATGTGTGCTGCATTTTGCAGACACAAAAAAAAGATGAAAAAGCCTCCATGGACTTTTTGTGCAGGAGGGTGTCCCAGGGCGCAAGGGTGCCCTTTGTCAGCGCTAGGCAGCCAATTGTGGGGCAGTGCAGATGGAGAGGATGGCGCACAGGGGGAGAGGACAGATATGCGGTGTATCTTGTATATATAGCACATTTCTGCCCTTTCCCTGTGGCGCAGAGCAGCAGCCAGCTACCCTGCGCCACGGGGCTTGAAAATAAGCCACATTCTTAATTGAAAGCTACGTTTGTGGTAACAGTTATGGATTCATGGTAATATCAGAAATTTTCAAGTGCTTGTCAAACGAGGTCCCAAAATAGAGATGTTTTACCAATATTGAAACTTTCATTAATGTTCACGTGAGGATAATGTTGATAATAACTAGTTCTTTCATACTGAGTTATATTTGGTTTAAGATAGGAGATTTTACCTTTGTGTTCCCAAATTCAACCTTAGAATAAGCAAAGACTGTTCTGGCTTTGCACTGATTCGAACTCTTCACAAGCCAAGACAACACAGGTCAGCAGCAGGTGCCCCACACCCAAATAACACGAAAAATGAGACAGTATTTTTCACATCTAGACGAGGAAATGTGTGTATATCTTCTGCACGGCCAGAAATATGTGTGAAGACGCATTTGCCGACTTAGTGAACAACTTGTCAAGGCAAAGCAAACCGGCTGTCAGCTGTCATCCGTGAAGTTGCTGGGAAAAATCTAGTTACTCTGGCTGTAACGCGGAGAAAATCATGGCTCGGCAGGGGAAAGCTCCCAGTTTTGAAGCAATGCTGGCAGAGGGCAGTGCTCAAGTCCGCTTGTGTTTTAAGGGCAGGTGGCAAGGGGAATCAACTACATTATATTAAGACAGTCCGCAGAAAAAAACTATTTCGGAGGGTTACTGTGCAAACAATTGTTCTGGTTAACTGACAGCCTGGAAAATGTGCGGTGAGCCCATACGTTGTTCCTCGTACGAATGCATCACACAAATAGGCATGCATTAGTAGAGGGTGGTATAAGCTAATGACTGAGCCAGTTGCCCTTCTTTTTCTTTTATTCAGCAATGCAGATGTACCTTAAAACAGTGAAAGACTTCGAGTACTACTGCACCGTTTTTTTCTATCCAGAAGCAAACAAGGTGCACCGAATCATTTAAAAAATGTTTTCCTCAAAAGAAATCTTACTTGAACAACGAAGCCTTGTTCAGACTCATATGGCCAGATTTCCAAGGCCATAGCGCCTCTTAGCGCCACACTAGCGTCATTTGTTTATGCTAATGTGGCGATAAAGAGGCCATTCTCCTTCACCATAATTAAAAAGTGGAGCAATGTTAGCATTGCACCACTTTGTAACCCCTTTCGCCACATTATACCGCGTCACATATAATGTTTGCAAGGGGGGCATTCCCATGCATGGTGGCCGCAAAAAATGGTGCAGTAAAATCTACAAGATTTCATTATGACAATTTTTCAATCATTTTTAATGCCTGCTCTGGACAGGCGATAAAATGCTAGGCCCGTAGTAGCCTACGGACCTCCCTAGTGCTTTGCTGCAGGTGCGCAATAATTTATGGCACTATTCCAGCAAAGCGCTACAATAGCGTCATAAATTACACCACTATTGTGGAAACGAGCGCCATGGTTCACTGTATTGCAAATACGGTGCACACACGGTATTCTTGGGGGGGTGCAACAAAAGTGGCGCATCGAAGCTGATGCACCACTTTCTTGTATATCTGGCCCATAGTCTCAGTACAATCCATATCGTTTTCCTCATTCAGATTTCCCACAGATTGATCACATCAATACAACTGACAAATGGTCCAGCGTCAGACAGCCAAACCTATATCGGGAATTGGATGAAAAGAACATTGGAAGGCATCGAATGTCCTCACTGATAACTAAGGGAAGTGAGAGTGGGCTATGAGTGTGTCAAAAGATGCGAGACAACAGAAAACGCATGTTTAAAATACTTTCAAATCTGTATATTTTATTATTGTCATTAAAAGCATCTTCTTTTGAGTCACAATAATGAAGGACTTCCACACTGTTTGAAACAAAGAATGACATTCTATTTCTAAGGCACCTAGGTCCATATTTACTAAGATTTTGCATCTAGGTTGCCTCACATTTGGGATGCATCCAGACGCAAACTCCACTTTGGTATTTACTAAGCCATGCAAAAGCGGGTGGCATTGCATGGTTTAGTAAATACAAAGTGAAGCAGCACAACCTATAGCACTGCCTTTCGTTATTTTGCGTTGGAACAGCGGTACATGGGTGAAGCCTGCATACATCCATCCAAGTATTGTGATGCAAACCCGTATTTACAAATAATTATAAACCAGGGTTTGCACCAAAATGGCGGCCCTCCCAGACAAAGGTTAAACAAGGAATATCTTCTTTTCTACTTGTTATTTCCCCTTTCCGTGTGTGCTGGTATTCTACAACGCACATAGAAAGAAGAATGCATGCCTGTAAGGATTGTTTTTGTGTAGGAAGAAATCCATTCCTACACAAAAAACATCATGCCGTAAGCCAACCACCCTTGCATCATGGCACAAGGGTGCCTTAGTTAGTGCTAGGCAGCCACAAATGTGCAAGCGAATAGAGGAAGTTGAACAGCTCCATCTCTTGAAAAATATGGTGCTGTTCAGCTGTGGCCCATTCACGCTATGCAGCACAGCAACTTTGTTTGTTGGGCTAAGTTGCGTGAACTATTAGTAAATATGGCCCTCGGTCTGTGGTCTGCTGTATATTAAGTAATGAAAGATTCCACGGAAAACTTCGGTACAAGGGATCATCTCCAGCGGGACTCTCCATTGATTTTGCTGCCCCAATTCCAAAGCAGTATCGCATCTTTAACTTGTGCATAGGTGCATTTTTTATTTTTGCCCCGTGAACACCTGAATCAAATTCCTCAAAATTAAACAGAAAACACGCTGAATAAAGCCTTTTCCTGCATGGCTTTTCACATTTCAAACATTTTTGTTCAGATGTTGTTGAGTCTTTAACTTAGTTTGTGTCTTAGAAATCTCCCAAACAATCTATATCAAATTTAGAATTATGAACTGAGTGTTCTGTATTTTAATTTGCAATGTTTGGTTCAGATTAGGCAAGTAAGTACAATGTAATTGTGATGCAAAAATTCTGTATACCAGTTATGGTATGCACACACACCATAGCGTACACCACAGTTGATGTTTTTTGGTGCCTCAATCTGCTCCATTCAGATGCTATACTGCTGCATGTTAGCCCTGGCATCCTTGGCGTGGTCTCCCCTACTCTTTTCCCTATACTTCACATGTTGTTCCTATGTGCTAGACTCTGTTTTGCTGTTTTTGTTACTCTGGGTACTTTACCACTGCTAGCCAGTGCTAAAGTGCAAGTGCTCCCTATGTGAAATTGTCTTTTCTTTTCCATAATTGGCATATTTGCATAACTAGTAAGTCCCTCGTAAAGTGAACTAGAGGTGCCTAAGGCCTGTAAATCAAATGCTGCTAGTGGTCCTGCAGCACTGATTGTGCCACCTACATGAGTAGCCCTGCAAACATGGTTCAGACCTGCCACTGCAGTGTCTGTGTGTGCAGATTTAAACTGCCAATTCGACTTGGCAAGTGTACCCACTTGCCAAGCCCAAACCTTCCCTTTTTATATATGTAAGGCACCCCTAATGTAGACCTAGGTAGCCCCATGAGTGGGGTACAGTGTATGTTAAAGGTAGGACATGTGCTGGTATGTTTTTACACGTCCTAACAGTCAAATACTGCCAAATTCGTTTTTCACTGTTGCAATGTCTATCTCTCTCATAGGTTAACAAGGGGACTGCCTTTAAATATCCTTAAAGTGCAGTTTCAATTTGAGAGCAGAGAGAAAATTGGAGTTTGGGGTCTCTGAACTCACAATTTAAAAATACATCTTTTTGTGAAGTTGGTTTTTATTTTGTTAGTTTGAAAATGCCACTTCTAGAAAGTAGGCATTTTCTTGCTTAACCCATTCTGTGACTTTGCCTGTTTGTGGATTCCTTGTCTGGGTCAGACTGACAGTTGGGCTGTTTGTGAATCTCCACTAGACAGTGGCACAAAGGGAACAGGGGTGTAGCCTGAATATCCTGATGGGCCATCTGGACTAGGCTGGTGGGAGAAGTGGTCACTTACACATGAAAGGGCTGTGCCTGCCCTCACACAAAGCTGTCTCCAACCCCCTAGTTTGCGCCTGAAGCCAGGCCTGGGCAGGGCAGGATCCTGTAAACAACAGAGACTTTTCTTTGAAGTTGGGGAACTTGAAAGGCAGAAAGGGGTATAAGTATTGGACCCAAACCCCAGGCTTTAGATTACTTCAATGATTCAAGAGGAACCTCTGCCGGGAGAAGAGCTGAAGAGCTGAGGAGCTGCCTGTGACCTGTGCGTTGGTGGGCTGTCCTGCAGTTGCTGTTTCTGCCTGTGAAAGGGGGCAAAGACTGGACTTTGTTGTGCATTCCTGCTTGCGAGGTATCTCCAAGGGCTTGGACTGAGCTTGCCTCCTGTTTTTGAAGCAGCAGGGATAGCAAAACCTTCACCAACCAGTCTCTGAGTCTGCAAGCTGTGGACTCTAGCTTGCCATAGGGTGCCATTTCAGTTCCTGGGACCCTGGAGGTGAATTTCTGGTGAAAATCATGTGAAACCACGCCGGACAACTCCGTGCAACCACCTACACCTACACCTGAATCCGTGGACCCCGCCGAGGCACGCCTTCACTATCAATGTAGGCCAAATGTCGCTGCTCACTGACATCCACACAAACTCGTGAGTTGGAGTGTCGTACACTCGACATCTGTGACACCCGACTCCACCGTAGCGCCTGTGACCTTGTGACGTATCACGACCCAGTGAGGTCGTCATGCAGCATCTTGACTTTGCCGTACTTTGACTTTTCATGAGGTGCCCGGAGGCTGACTCCTCGCAACTGCACTACCTCACCTCCTCCGCTCCGCAGCAAGGACCCGAGGCCTCTTCGTGACGGCTCAGCTCATTCGCCCCACAGCACCAAAACCAACACCGCATCGGATCCAGTGATGCCTCGCTTCCCAACTCCGTGCACCGGCCTGTTTTCCACCCGTTTTGTTAAGGTACTGTACCTAGGGGTCCGTGTGACTCCGTAAACGGCACCAGTGGCGTCACATTATGGGAAACAACTCCATCACGATGCTGGTTTAACATCAGATTGCAGCATTTGTGCCTCTAGCCACTATTTCTGTGTTTTTGTTTGTTAAAGTCATATATTTTATTGTGTATTGTGGACTTTTGTAGTTTTGGTATTGTTTTGCTCAGATAAATAACGGGTATTTTTCTAACCTGGTGTTGAGTCATTTTGTAGTGTTTTCACTGCATTACTGTGTGTGCTTGTACAGATACTTCACACATTGCCTCTGGTTTATGCCTTTCTGCTTGTGACAATCTACCAAGGGGGTGAGCGAGGGTTAAGCAGGTGTGTTTCTCCTTTGTCCTGACTAGAGTGAGGATACTTGCTTGGACAGGGGGAAATCTTACTGTCAACCAAAGACCCCATTTCTAACATTGGTGATCAGCAGTGAGGACTGAACTTGTATTTGTACTTGGCATAAAGTGATTAAATGTACACTACTATTTCCAGTGCAGACCATTACGTAACCATATACCACTGGTTTTGGTGATCTTTCTTTTGTTGTTTTTGCTTTTTCTCTTTTTGGACTTCATCTGCTTCCATTACTTTTGATTTTTGAACTTCTCATTGGGAACTCTTTGTTCTGCCTTGGTACTTTGTACTTTTTTTGATTTGTCATCATATTTCAATCTGGTGATGCACCAGTTGGAGCTGTTTTTGAGTTGGAGAATCTGGAGAGTTATACGGTTGCTCAACTGAAGCAGTTCATTATGGATCTTGCCTGTTCCATTAGGCGCTCCGTCAGGAAGGAGGAGCTGCAAAAGGCACTGAGGGCCTTGGTGGCAGCCAAGGAGGCTGAGGGGAACTTAGAGGGGGAGGATGAGGGTGAGGAGGTGTAAAATGTCCATAATGTGGTAGCGGATGGACCTGTTATGCCTGGGGGGAGGGTTTTCAGGGCAGGTAGCAGTGTGTCATTCAAGGGTCTGACTCCTGAAGAGTTGCAGGACAGACAGGCACAGAAGGTTCACCAGTTGAAGTTAGAGAGGTTGAGGATGAGAATGGAAAAGGAAATGAAGGAGAGGAGGCTGGCCATAGAAGAGAAGAAGATGCTCCTGGCTCATGAGCTTAGTTTGAGGGAACTATATCAGAGGAGCCAGACTAGTAGAGATGGTGGCAGCAGTACAGCAGTGCAGTCTGAGAGGAGAGTGCACATTCCCAAAGACCTAGTTAAGGATTACAAGAGGGAGGATGACATATACTTGTGGTTCAAGGGGTATGAGTCTGCTCTCCACATGAACTTGGTCCCTGAAGCACATTGGGGAGTGGGTCTGTGGAAGCACTTTGAGGTAGAGGGGAGGGATACTCTGACATCCTTAGGGGATCCTCAGGGGCTCACTTACTCTATCATGAAAGACACCCTACTCACAAGGTACGGTCTCCCCCATGAGCAGTATAAGCATAAGTTCAGGTCCTACAAAAAGAAAAAATCCCAAACTTGGCTAGAATGTTTTGACTCTTACTGCAGGTCACCGGATGGTTGGGTGAAGGGCAGTAAGGTTACAACTTATGAGGGGCTTTACAACTTAATTGCTTTGGAGCACTTGTACAGTCTTTGTTTTCCAGAGCTGCACCAACACCTGATTGACAGCAAGCTGACTGCCCCCAGGAAGCTTTCACAAGAAGCAGACTGTTGGGAGAGCACCAGGGTCCAAAAGAGGTATGGGGGAGACCACACCAGGGTTGGACAGGGTCCCTCTCAAAAGATGTGGGGGGGTATGGGTATACAGGAGTAGTTCTCTAAAGGGCCCTGACCTAGTTCCCAGAGTAAGGATTCTCAGCCCCCAGTTGAGAAGAAGCCATGGTTTTCTAAAGGGAAACCTGCAGAGGGGGGTCCCCACAAGTGTTATGCATGTGACCAGATGGGTCATGTGAGGGGGGATCCCAAATGTCCCATGCTTGACTGCCCACCAAAGACCCCATTTCTAACACTGCACATCAGTAGCATAAGCGGATTCAGAAAATACATGCATGGAACAGGCAGTGCTAGAGAATATGTCATCCTGATCGCAGTATCTTTTTCAGTGCCATTCATTAAGCCGGGGTAGGAGGTAAAAGCCTTGGAGAAATGGTCTGGGATGGATTTGAAAGAAAGACCACGCAGCTAGCTGATATTATGTTGTTGTTTTTTAATTTGCCTCTTCGGGTAGCTCAGTTTCCCTGCTTCGCATTCAGCACCCACTTTTCTGTTTATGCTTTTGTCTCTGCTGCAACCTGTACTATTAAGCTTCTGGTTTACCACTCCTTGGCATTCTGGGGTTCTCTGCCAAGTCCTGGATGGTACCAGGGTGCATCATAAGTTCAAATTACCATACACTGACATACTGCTATTACTTGTCGCTGGTTCTAACCCTGTGCATCTTTTTCCCCACCAATGCTCTATCTAATTCTAAGGACCCTGTGCCAGATAAGCAAGTGACTGAACTAGCACACACTGACAATCAGCTTTGGTATCCTCTCCCTTCTCCCCCCACTTCTCTAAGGTCATTGTATTACTACCATAGCCATTTGCCAGAGACGGGCCTGGAGAACTGGGACTTTCTGCTGATCCATCTTTCCTAGTCCAGTTTAGCAGGAATATCCTTGTTTGCTGTGGTTCACAGCTATACAACAGCAGTCTCTCTCGAATCTCCAGCTTATCACAATATGGTGGATGCACCTCCTGTTGCCAAAGAAGAGTTTATTTTTGATGCGGTAGAAGGGTACCTGAAAAGCATGAAATGCTCTTTATTTTGAGAAATACTCTGAAAGCCTTTGGACAACAGAGAAAGTCCTCCCTCGTTGCTAGGATTGATGAGTTTGTAGTCTCACAATAGAGACCTCAGACTCAATGCAACAAAAAAAGCTGAGTTCACTCTGGGCAACTCTCTCAACATTGTAACTTATGACAGGGCACACCTTGGGTGACAATTTTATGATGCCAAAGCCAAGTATTTAAAGTTTATATGATCCCTAAATAGATTGGTAAACTGTGAAGTATTTTTAGGTCTAATGCATATAATGTCGCTTGCAAGAGTTTTGTGTTTTATTCTTGTCTGGAAGCCTGCCCATTGTTTAATATTCATTATCAGCATTGCAATTCTTCTTTGTTGACTTCTAATTGGGCAGCGCCTGCCATGCATCACCTGCTTTTCTGTCGGTGGTGAGTGGGCCAAGCACTGATTTTAATAAGTGTCCCTCCATGGGCCATCCTTTCTTGTGCTTTGATTCAGATACTATTTCATTTTTTAAAATGCTATGACGCAGTCAATGCTGGCCACAGCATGGCGCTTTTTTGTTACTTTCTATGTTTCTTCCACCCCCACCCACCATTATGTTTTGTCACCCCACCACCTGCCCCATCTTGTTCCTTATCCCTCTAATTCCTGTTTCTCTTCCACCATCCAGTCCCATTTCTGCACCCCTATCACCTTTCCTCTGGTCCATTTCTCTTCTCCCCTTCCCAATGACAAAAATAAAAAAAAGCTATGAAGTGGCCAATGCTGCCTGCTTAATGTTACATTTTTTAACCATCTCATACCCACCAACACCTGCCCCCCAATTGACCACCCTCATCTGATTGCCAAAGCCAATAGCTCACCCATAGGTGAGACCTCTTGGCTTTGCTAATGCTTACTTGATGTTGTGGTCTTGACATACCCAAAATCGCTCCTGTAGTCTACTGCCTTATCACCAAGGCCACCAACTGTGAAAGAAGACTCAGCAAAGATCCAAGATTATCTTAGTCCATGGTCATTGTACAAAGCCAGCAGACTATGGGTGCCATATTGGGGTGAGTTCACTCTGCCCCTTTATTTGGTCCTTTCATTAATTTTTGGATGAAGGGACTGTGGGTGGTGTCCTGTAATGGTGACAGCAAGATACATTTTTCTTTGGCGGCTAGACAGCTCTGAGCCTCTGGATTCACACAAACGTTTTAACCCTTCAAAGCACATGCACATTTTTTAAATGCTAACATCTCAACAACTGATGCAATTTACAACAGTCATACAATGAATATTTTGTGAGTAAAGTTCTACTTTCATGCTGAATGTAGTGTATATTTGCCCAGTGGTTATGGCTGCAGGAATACACAAAGGGCCTGATTACGAGTTTGGTGGTTCATGGACTGCCATGGTGGTGGCGGTGGTCTGACCACCATCGGCTTGACTGTTGTACTATCGTATTATGATGCTTGTGGTCCCATAGAGGAAAGAATGCTGCGGTCCCTCTGGCACAGCCAGGAAGCCCAGGCCACCGCAGTGGCGAGGCAGGCAAACATGCCGACAGAACTAGTGTTTCTAATGGGCACATTATGATCTTGCCTACCACCAATATGACTGTGGCGGTCCAACCACCACGCCCCAGCAGACGGAAACAGAGAATATAAAGGAAGCAATTCACCTGCAGAGAGCACTGCATGTCCTCTGCTGCCATGGAGCCCATCACCCATGTCCTGGCACTACTCATAGATGGAGTCCAAAATCCACCTCACTGTGGACTCAACCGATGCCAAGAATATGCACATACCTGTGTCATTAAGTGGAAGTCAAGAAAGCAAATACAACAGCAACAGCAGGGGCCATACATCTGGATGAAGTCGCTGCACGGTACACATATCAAAAGGTACGCATGGTCAAACAAATGCAAAGAAAGGTAGCACAATTGAACACCCTCCATGTGTGGAAAACAAAACTCTAGCTCCCACACATGAGACAAATGTACAATCTATATCAGGGGGATAATTCTAACACCATACATGCTGACATTGGCCAACACAAGATGAAATATTTACCATAGCAAACATAACACAAGGCAATGACACCCCAGTTGGATTACCACCCATATCTATATAGTAAACATTTACCCTTGTCTTGGGTGACACCAGCACTGCCCACAAAATCAAACATTGCAAACAATTGCAAATGGATCAGCAATCAGGGTGAAACATGTACAACTGTAGGCATACAACGCAAGTTACTGAGGAACAACCAAAGGGTAGTAATGGCTGGACAAATGTGTATCAAACAAAACAACTTAGATTTATTAACCCCTTCTGTGCTGTGGACGTCATGGTTACGTCCTGTGGCACAGTGCTGCCATGCCCAGGACGTAACCATTACGTCCTGGGCACACAGCCCAGAGGGAGCGCTAGCGCTCCCTCTGTGGGGTTACCCCCCAGCCCCACAAGGCAGGGATGGAAGGGGAAGCCCTTCCCCTTCCAACCCGAGCCCCCCCACCCCCGTGATGTCAGCGCGCGATCGCACGATAAGCATTTCTCTTCCGATCACGTGGGGGAGGCCGAGAGAGGCTTCAAAGGGAAGGAAAGTTATTTCCTTCCCTTTGAAGTCTCCCTCTGCGTTTTGGCAGCCGGATTGAAAGCAATCCGGCTTTCAAAACGCCCACTAGACACCAGGGTTTTTATTTAAAAAAGGAAATTGGCATAAGGGAGTGACCCTTGGGCAAGCGTCGCTCCGGGGGGGGGGGGCATTTTTTTTAATGCCTTTTCTGCCCCCCCCCGGGGGCAGAAACCTCTAGGCACCAGGGATATATATATTTTTTTGTTTTGTTTTTGTTTTGTTTTTTGTTTTAGAGGTGGGGAGCGACATCTTAGGCAAGGGTCGCTCCTATAGGGGGCATATTATATTTAGGACATTTCTGCCCCCCTTGGGGGCAGATTGGCCTATTTTTATGAGGCCAATCTACCCCCAAGAGGGACAGAAACCACTAGACACCAGGGAGTTTTTTTTTTTGGTCATGAATTTCACATAAGGGGAGTGACCCCTTAGGCAAGGGTCGTTCCCCTTTGGGGCAAATTTATTTTAGGCCATTTCTGCCCCCCAGGGGGGCAGATCAGCCTATTTTAATTAGGCCGATCTGCCCCAAAGGGGCAGAAACCACTAGGCACCAGGGATTTTGTTGTTGTTGTTGTTTTACAGATGGGGAGCGTCCCCTTAGGCAAGGGTCACTCCCCTGGAGGGGCAAATTGTATTCCATCCATTTCTGCCCGCTTTCGGGGCAGATCGGCCGATTTTATGTCAATCTGCCCCCAAAAGCTGCAGAAACCACTAGGCACCAGGGATCTTTTTTTTTTTTGCGCTGTCACGCAATCACGCAAGGAAGCGACCCCGTAGGCAAGGGTCGCCGCCCGGGGGCGTGGGGGGCAAATTTATTTTAGGCCATTTCTGCCCCCCCTGGCAGATACCTCTAGGCGCCAGGGCAAATTTTTTTTTGGTTGTTTTTTTTAGAGATGGGGAGCGACCCCTTAGGCAAGGGTTGCTCCCCTGGAGGGGCAAATTGTATTTAGGCCATTTCTGCCTGCTTTGGTGGCAGATCGGCCGATTTTAGGTCAATATGCCCCCAAGGGAGGCAGAAACCACTAGGCACCAGGGATCTTTTTTTTTGCGCCGTCAGCAAGGGGAGCGACCCTGTAGGCAAGGTTCACTCCCCGGGGGGTGGGGGGGCAAATTTATTTTAGGCCATTTCTGCCCCCCCTGGGGCCGGCTGAGCTAGAGGCCAAAATCCACAGGTAGGCACTTTGCAAAAAACACCTCTGTTTTCTGTGAAAAAATTTGAAGTGTCCACGTTGTGTTTTGGGCCATTTCCTTTCATGGGCGCTAGGTCCACCCACACAAGTGAGGTACCATTTTCTGTCACCGAAATGTGAGGAAAATGTGTTTTTTAGCCAAATTTTGAGGTTTGCAAAAGATTATGGGTAACAGAACCTGGCCAGAGCCCCACAAGTCACCCCATCTTGGATTCCCCTAGGTCTCTAGTTTTCAAAAATGCACAGGTTTGGTAGGTTTCCCTAGGTGCCAGCTGAGTTAGGGGCCAAAATCTACAGGTAGGCACTTTGCAAAAAACGCCTCTGTTTTCTGTAAAAATATGGGATGTGTCCACGTTGTGTTTTGGGCCCTTTCCTTTCGTGGGCGTTAGTTTCCTTTCGTGGGCGCTAGGCCTACCCACACAAGTGGATACCATTTTTATCGAGAGACTTGGGGGAACGCTGGGTGGAAGGAAATTAGTGCTCCTCTCAGATTCCAGAACTTTCTGTCACCGAAATGTGAGGAAAATGTGTTTTTTTAGCCAAATTTTGAGGTTTGCAAAGGATTCTGGGTAACAGAACCTGGTCAGAGCCCCACAAGCCACCCCATCTTGGATTCCCCTCGGACTCTAGTTTTAAAAAATGCACAGGTTTGTTAGGTTTCCCTAGGTGCCGGCTGAGCTAGGGGCCAAAATCTACAGGTAGGCACTTTGCAACAAACACCTCTGTTTTCTGTAAAAAATGGGATGTGTCCAAGTTGTGTTTTGGGCCATTTCCTTTCGTGGGCGCTAGGCCTACCCACACAAGTGAGGTACCATTTTTATCAGGAGACTTGGGGGAACACTGATTAGAAGGACATTTGTGGCTCCTCTCAGATTCCAGAACTTTCTGTCATTGAAATGTGAGGAAAATGTGTTTTTTAGCCAAATTTTGAGGTTTGCAAAGGATTCTGGGTAAAAGAACCTGGTCAGAGCTCCACAAGTCATCCCGTCTTGGATTCCCCTAGGTCTCTAGTTTTGAAAAATGCACAGGTTTGGTAGGTTTCCCTAGGTGCCGGCTGAGCTAGAGGGCAACATCTGTAGGTAGGCACTTTGCAAAAAACACCTCTGTTTTCTGTCAAAAAATGGGATGTGTCCACGTTGTGTTTTGGGGCATTTCCTGTCACAGGCGCTAGGCCTACCCGCACAAGTGAGGTATCATTTTTATCGGGAGACTTGGGGGAACGCTGGGTGGAAGGAAATTTGTGACTCCTCTCAGTTTCCAGAACTTTCTGTCACCGAAATCTGAGGAAAATTTGTTTTTTTTAGCCAAATTTTGAGGTTTGCAAAGGATTCTGGGTAACAGAACCTGGTCAGAGCCTCACAAGTCACCCCATCTTGGATTCCCCTAGGTCTCTAGTGAGTATCATTTTTATCGGGAGACTTGGGGGAACATAGAATAGCAAAACGAGTGTTATTGCCCCTTGTCTTTCTCTACATTTTTTCCTTCCAAATATAAGAGAGTGTGTAAAAAAGACATCTATTTGAGACATGCCCTGTAATTCACATGCTAGTATGGGCACCCCGGAATTCAAAGATGTGCAAATAACCACTGCTCCTCAACACCTTATCTTGTGCCCATTTTGGAAATAGCTATTTTTTACTCTTTATATTTCAGCAAATTAACTGCTGTATACCCGGTATAGAATGAAAACCCACTGCAGGGTGCAGGTCATTTATTGGCTCTGGGTACCTAGAGTTCTTGATGAACCTACAAGCTCTATATATCCCCGCAACCAGAAGAGTCCAGCAGACGTAACGGTGTATTGCTTTAAAACATCTGATATTGCAGGAAAAAGTTACAGAGTAAAACGTAGAGAAAAATTGCAGATTTTTTCACCTCAATTTCAATATTGCTTTTTTCAGTTGTTATTTTGTGTAGGAAACCCTTGTAGGATCTACACAAATTACCCCTTGCTGAATGCAGAATTTTGTCTACTTTTCAGAAATGGTTCGGTTTCAGGGATCCAGCATTGGTTTCACACCCATTTCTGTCACTGACTGGAAGGAGGCTGAAAGCACAAAGGCCCATATTTATACTTTTTTAGCGCCGCATTTGCGCCGCTTTTTAACGCAAAAACGGTGCAAACTTACAAAATACAAATGTATTTTGTAAGTTTGCGCCGATTTTGCGTCAAAAAACGACACAAATGCGGCGCTAAAAAAAGTATAAATATGGGCTAAATTTTTTTAAAAATGGGGTATGTCCCAGTGAAATGCCAAAATTGTGTTGAAAAATTAGATTTTCAGATTCAAGTCTGCCTGCTCCTGAAAGGTGGGAAGCTGGTGATTTTAGCACCGCAAACCCTTTGTTGATGCCATTTTCAGGGAAAACACCACAAGCCTTCTTCTGCAGCCCCTTTTTCAATTTGTTTTTAAAAAAAACACAATTTTCACTGTATTTAGGCTAATTTCTTGGCATCCTTCTGGGGAACCCACAAAGTCTGGGTCCCTCTAGAATCCCTAGGATGTTGGAAAAAAAGGACACAAATTTTGCGTGGGTAGCTTATGTGAACAAAAAGTTATAAGGGCCTAAGCGCGAACTTCCCCAAATAGCCAAAAAAAGGCTTGGCACAGGAGGATGAAAAGGCCTGGCAGCGAAGGGGTCAACATCAGATGATGTAGGTCAAAGGCTATTGGCCAGTCCATATGAGTCCATGCACAGTACTGTGCCCAACATTGACTCTAATCACTGCTGGGGAACCTCCACAGAAAGTGGCATCAAGTGGGCAGTTAGGCACCTCAGGAATCATGCTTGGGTGGGGAGGGGGGATTAAGGATGGGTGGGTTTGGGTTTAGGAGGGGGGCTTTTTCTTCAGAGGTGTGGGCTTCTTCCTTGGGGAAGGGGTATGGGTCCTTGCAGTGATTCTCAGGTACTTGTAAAAGCCCCTCAACGTTTTGTCCAATGGTAAGCTACAGCAGTGTCTCCATGTTTTGGCCCTGCAAACCCAAATACCTGTGGATGAAAGGTTATACCCAATCACATATCATTCTTACATATCTGCAAGTCACTCCATGATGCATGCCAACAGTCAGGTAACACGCGTTTCACATTTTACATGTGCAGAGCGCTTTGCTACATGACACCACATCAATGGCATTGAAATGCATATTGTGGGTAGAAACTGTAGTCCTACCTGTCATGTCCCTCATTGCTACTGCAGTTGTACATGCCGATTGACATGCGATGACGGGTGAAGGTATGTGTGAGCCAACAATCAATGGTGATCCACTCCTGTCTGTGACACCACATGAAATGTAGCCCCATTACATATGTTCAATACAATAATTATCCAATGAACACAGGTAGACCATGGCTGAAGCACCAATGTGCACATTTTGCCAAAAGAGAAAGGCATACATGCTAACATGTAGGCACAAAGAATGTTGCCAATAGTGATAGCACAAAGATCACGTCAATGGACATTCCTCACTTATCAAGGGAAAGTATACATCTGTAGCTCTCCCCAAAGAACAATGTATGCTCTGTCTGTTGTAAGATGGCCACCTTCACATGATAGACATTAGTGAGGCACCAGCACTCGTCACACACTGAAGACAAGTGGCCTCTGGGAGGGCAGATGCCAATTTACTCACTTGAGCAGACACATGGCTGAGGACAGTGATCCATCACTTCTTATTCTTTGGGCTGTAACACTGAGGATTAGTGGTTTGTTGCATAGAATTGAGATCCATTACAACAAGAAACATTACTTGATTGATCAATGTACACAGTTCTGTATTGTCCCTGGAGGTTTTTTTTTGTGAATAGGCAAGGCACGTCAGTATGCACCAAATTCCATACCTACACAAACAGTTACTCATCTTGTGTGTCAAACATGGCCCACCCCCAATCGCCAGAGGAAGATGCCAGGACCTAACACATCAACTTGGTGATGTGACAAGCAGGAATATGCCCTGTACTCACCCCCTAGTGGCTGCTGTGCTCCCCTCAAATGCTCAGCAACCTCCAGGCAAGCCACCAGCAGAATGCAGGCCATTAGGGGGGTCATGTTCCGATGTACACCCCGCCCATGTTGGGAGGACAGCCCCAGCTGGACCTCCTCTACTGGAAATGGCCCTCTCTGAAGGGTCACCCCAAACTTTTTGCCTTCCTCCTCTTTTTCTGACCTCATTTTTGTTGGCTTTAGGACTCTGGACACCTTACTAGTGCTATGTGCATGTGCTCATACCCAATTGGCATATTTAATTTACTTGTAAGGGCCTGGTAAAGTACACTGCATGTGCCCTTAAATCCTACTAGTGGGCTTACAGCACTGGTTCTGCCACACACATATGTAGCCCCTTAACCATGTTTCAGGACTGCCATTGCAAGGCATGTGTGACAGTTTCCCTGCCACTTCGACTTGGCATTCAAAAATATTTGGCAAGCCTTAAATTCCCCTTTTTTACACATCACCCCTAAGGTAGGCCCCAGGTAACCCCTAGGGCAGGGTGCTATGTAAGTAAAAGACAGGATACATACTTATACGTTTTACATATCCTAGTAGTGAAAAACTCCCAAAGTCGTTTTTCACTACTTTGAGGCCTGCTCCTCTCATAGGCCATCACTAGAGATTCCCTTCTATGCTTTCAAGTGGTAATTTTGGATCTGAGAGGAACAGACTTGTCAAATTTGGTAGGGTTGGTGTAGTAGGGTTAAATCCTACTTACTGGTGAAGTTAGATTTTGCATTACTATTTCAGAAATGCCACGTTTAGAAAGTAAGCATTTCTGTGCACTTACCGACATCTGTTCCTTACAGACTGATTCCAATCCATGTCTAGTCTCTGCTGGTTGACAGCTCTCCTTGCGTATTCCACCCAGACAGCATTAAACACAGGACACTCAGCTGTATATGCCTTCATCTGCCTAAAGATGGGTTTCTCTGGGCAGGAAGGGTGGGGGGACTCTCTCTTCCACTTCAAGGGCCAGGTACCTGCCCTCACACAGAGGACTGATAGCCCCCTCCGACAAGGCTCCTGGCAGACAGGGCTGGGTTGAAAGGGGAACTTGTACACTTCAAAAACACTCTTTGAAGTTTCCTCCACTTCAAAGGCACTTTTGGGTATATATATTGGATCTGGCACCCCACCAAATCAGACACTTCTGGATCTAAAATTGGACTCTGTCAGTGGGACTGTCTGGCTGCCCAAAGGACTCATCTGGACAGCTTTGCTGGAAGGACTGCTGCCCTGCATATTGCCTTTCTGCCTGCTGGCCCTGACTCTACTGGGAGGATTCTGCATCTCTAAAAGTACTCTCTAGGTGCTTGGATTGAGCTTGCTTCCTGTTCTGAAGTCTCAGGGTCACAAAGACTTTACAAAGGAGAAGAAAATCCCCATGCATCGGAAAATCAACACAAAACTTTAAAAATCGCCAAAGCGCTGCCTCGTGGCTGAAAAATCATCGCATTGCCTACCAGATCAATGCATTGCCTGCTCCTTCTTACAAGCACATCAAGGATTTTCAACGCATCGTTCTTGGATGTCAAAATATCCCCACATCGCAGTGAGGAACCAAGGCTGTGCTCCTGGATATCGACACATCACCTGGCAGCGTGGAAAGAAACAACGCATCATCTGTGCACACCAGAAAATCTGATACAGTGCTTTATTTTTCAATGCATCTCCTCTTCTGCAGCCCCCCTGCGTCGTTATTTTTGGTGCTTCCCAGGTAGTGCGTGCTACAAGGATACAACCACTGATATTTAAGGATTGAGGCTCATTTATACCTTTAAAAAGTAATATCTTGACTTGTGCGGATTGGATTTTTGTTGTAAGGTCCTATTTTATTCAGATAAATATAAACCTTTTTCCTGAATTGGTGTGGAGACCTTTTTTGGTCCTTCCAGAATGAAGTGGCCCTATCTGGTGGTGTGTCCCAATCTATGTTCAGTATGGGGTTGAGAGATTTCACCTCAGCAATGTTGAAAGACATTGACAGCCATATCAAGTTCCCCGATGTGAGGATTTCACCAATGTGAAGGCTAACTTCTATGGTTTTGTCCGCCTCCCATATGTGCGGGCCATTGATGGCACAAATGTTGGCTTGATGCCATTGCAGAAAAAATGTCCATTTCATCATCGCGGAAGTTGGCTGTTTGGTGGATCTCTACATCTCAAATGTATCTGCCCATTTCCCTGGGTCAGCCTATGATTCCTTTACAATGCGGAACAGCACCATGCTCCAGCTGATGTCACATCTACAACCAGAGAGGGCCTGGCTGGTTGGTAAGTCACATCTGTCCTGATTGTGTGTGAGAAATGTCAGGTGCTACAATCATGAAGTGAGTACTCATTGTTGCACTTAAATCCCATTCCTTATCAGGAGGCTTAGTATATCCAAACCATCCTTGGTTTTTGACACCACTGAGGAATCCAACTACACCAGTGGAAGTCTGCTTCACTGAGCCCCATCAAAGACCACAATGGGCAGTGGAACAGGCTTTTGGGTCCTGAAGGCTAGATTTAGTTGTCTGGACAGGGCTGGTGGAGCACTCCTACACTCTCCCAGGAAAGTGTGTCAGATCACTGTGGCATGCTGCATGCTCTGCAACATTGCCCTCCTGAGAAGTATCCAGTACATCCCAGATGAGGTAGAGCCTGCAGTGTCAGCAGATGAGAATCTTGAAATGCCAATTGAAGATGACAGTGGTGAAGAGGCAGGAGCTGACTTGCCACAAGATCTCATTGACAGTTCTTCTCATGAGTGGAAGTATATCATGTGATGACATGACATTGACTGTACAATGTACTGTAGCTGTGAGAATATGTAGAGTTTATTTTTGTAAATAGTTAGGGAGCTGATATTCAGTCAAGAACAGCAAAAGGTTGTTTGTTGAAATAGCTTTTGACACATCTCCACTTTGATAATGTTGCTTTGTTTTTGTCAGATTTTGTTTTCCAGATGCTTGTTATGTGATTTGTGTAATATGTATGGTTTCATGCCTAGATCCATTGTTTTGTTCTTTGTACAGGTACCTTCACCATGACATCTTTATGTGGGCATTTCAGAATTGTGACTTTGGCAGATATGTGGAGCTGTTCTGACATACGAAGTGAAACATTAATTGTTCCACACAATGTAGGTTTCAGACTTTGGGTGTAGGAGACCTGTGCCAAGACACCCTGCACAATCTTAGGATGGAAGTTTAGACAACTCCATTGGACTTGCTTCATGTCCTGTGGTGGCCCGATGCATAATGTGTCATACTGTGGTCAGAAAATATGACCATGTCAGTTACCCTTCACAATGGTAAACACTCTTTTTGTATGACCTGTATGTAGATGTTGATGTGTTTCATCATTGTAGGCCACAGTGCCTGTGCTAAATCACCAACATATGTTTGTATCATACCACCAGATGCGTGTGCACTGGATTATAATGCCCTGTGTTCCGAAACCTTTGAATTGCCATCTGTATGAGTCTTGGATTTTATGATGTTGGATTACTTTGGTGTGGTACGTGATGTGGCTCCAGCTGATCATATCAACCACCCCAATGTTGCCTATTCTACAGGACAATGTATGACACATCCTTTGCTTCCATGATCTGGAGGTCTGTACCTGTAAAATGTTCATTTACTCAGTACAATTCAATCACTTATGATTTCCAGTGTTTCAGACATCTTGAAAGCCTATGTGCTGAACACTGTAATAAAAGTTCTTCTTTGAACAGACACTTGTATGTATGTGTTTGTGTAAAATGGTTGTAATCCTGAGCTGGACATTATATACATGCAACATATCCTATCTTATAATAAGTAGCTTGGATTGCCATCATATGGTTCATATGCTCTGATATAGCTACATGGCTAAATGTGAAAATAAAAACAGCAGACAATTAGCCAGTGTTAGACATGGGGTCTTTGGTTGGCAGTCAGGTTGCCCCCTGTCAAAGCAAGGACACTCTAGTCAGGGAAATGGAGAAACACACTTAGATATCCCCTGCTTGCCCCCTTGATAGCTTGGCACAAACAGTCAGGCTTATCTCAGAAGCAATGTGTAAAGTATTTGTACCAAGACACATAGTAATACACTGAAAACAATACCAAATGGACACCACACCAGTTTAGAAAAATAGGAAATATTTATCTAAATCAAACAAGACCAAAACTACAATAATCCAACATACACAAGTAAAAATTTTGAATTTTGAAAAGAATAAGAGTCTTTCTCCATAGAAAACAATGGAAATTATGATTTTGTACAAAGTACCTGGTTATTGTAAAAATTAAAGCCACACAGGTGAGCATGCGTAGGAAAGGCAGCAATGCGTCATTTCCTTCCTCGCAAGGGAGGGCTAGCACCATTTCTTCTCCAGTCGGGTCGGCAATGCATAATTTTTCTCCCTTGCAAGAAAGCGATGCGTCAATTTACGGTAGGGGCACCTCAGATCCGTGCAGAGTCAGGTTGACTTTGACGCCCAAAGACGATGCTTGGAAAATCCTGTCACACAGTGTCAGAAAACCGTGCTGCGTGGGGTTTGTATTGTTATCAGCAGCCACAAGCAGGTGTTGCATGTCGCTTCTTTAGCCACGATGCGTCAATCTCCCACCTGAGATGCAGATAGATTGTCAATTTTAGCCGCAAAGCCGGCAGCACGTCATTTATTAGCCAGGTTGCAGATGGTGCGTTATAAATTTCCCTGCACCGTGTTCTGTGCGTGAATTTTCAGCTCTTGTTTGCCAACTTCACCTTTCAGGGGGCACAGGGCAGAGTCACAGAATGGTTTAAGCAACAAAATGCCTACTTTCTAAAAGTGGCATTTTCAAACAATCTAAAAAACAATTTCACTAAAAGATGTATGTTTAAACTGTGAGTTCAGGTACCCCAAACTCCAAATTTCTATCTTCTCTCAAAGGTAATCTGCACTTTATTAATATGTAAAGGCAGCCCCCATGTTAACCTATGAGAGAGATAGGCCTTGCAACAGTGAAGACTGAATATAGCAGTATTCACTGCTAGGCACATAACACACATTAGTACATGTCCCATCTTTAACAAACATTGCACCCTGGCCAAGGGGCTACCTAGGGCCTACCTTAGGGGTGCCTTACATGTATTTATAAAGGAGGGTTTAGGCCTGGCAAATGGGTACACTTGCCAAGTCGAATTGGTAGTTTAAAAGTGCACTCACAGACACTGCAGTGTCAGGTCTGAGCCATGTTTACTGGGCTACTAATGTGGGTGGCACAACCAGTGCTGCAGGCCCACTAGTAGCATTTGATTTACAGGCCCTGGCCACCTGTAGTGCACTTTACTAGGGACTTACTAGTAAATCAAATATGCCATTTATGGAAAAGCCAATTACACATACAATTTTACATAGGAAGCACTTGCACTTTAGCACTGGACTGCAGTGGTGAAGTACCCAGAGAAATAAAAACAACAAAACAGAGTCCAGCACACAGCAACAACTTGGCAAGTAGAGGCAAAAAGTTAGGGGAGACCACACCAAGGATGCCAGGTCTAACAATCCATAATAATGAAATTAATATTTTTCTGGTGAGAATGTACAGTGGCAGAATTAGTTTTTGTCAGTCTAACAAAATAGAATGAGCCACCTATGGTGTTCTCAGTTGATCTGACTCCTGATGTTCCTGCTGCCATAATAGGATCACAGGAAGTAATAACCATTTTAAGAGATGCTGTGAAAGATTTAGGGCCTCATTATGAGTTTGGTAGTCTGTCCCCCAGACCAAAGACCTCAATTTGGCAACTCTCAATTGACATGTACTCGCCTGGGAAGATAACATTTGCATAGTGTGTGTAGTACAGAGAATGACATGACTGCAACTTCTAGCAGGCACTGTTTGTATAACTCCAAATACCAGAGCAGTGTTCAATTGTTCAAATAACCCTGTTTGTTACCTATCAGTTTAAGTGTACACACCTGGAGAGATAACATATGTCAAGTGTGTGTGGTACAGGGGATGACATGACTGCAACTTCCAGCAGGTCACGTTTCACTAACTCCAAACACTAGCCCAGGATACTCTTGTCCAAAGACCCCTGTTTGTCAACTCCCAAATGATGCTTACTCTCCTAGCGGATAACATTGGTCAAGTGTGTGAAGTAGATGGAATAACCTGACTGCAGCTCACAGTAGGCACTGGTTTGTTGACACCAAACACCAGAACAGTGTTCAATTGTCTAAAGACCCCTGTGTGGCAATTTTCAGTGTAAGTGTACTCAGCTTGGAGGATACCATTTGTGACATGTTAGAAGTAAAGTGAGTGACATGACTACTAGGGCCAGGAAGGCACTGTGTCTGTAAAACCAACCACCAGCTCAGTGTTCTCTTGTCTAAGTACCTTTGTTGGTAACTCTCAATTGAAATGTACTCACCTGGGAGAATACCATTTGTATGGTGTGTGTACTAGAGAGAGTAACATTGCTGCAACTGCCAGCAGGCATTGTGTATGTAATCTCTCCAATGCTTTTCCCCTACCTGGGACTACACCAATTGTCAAGTGTTGGGAAGTAGAGGTCGTGACCTGACTGCAACTCCCAGCAGGTCCTGTCTCTGTAACTCCAAAAACCAGCCCAGTGTGCACTTGCCAATATTTCCCTGTTCGTCAAGTTCCAAATTAAGTTTACTCACCTGGAGAAATACTACTTGTATAGTGTGTGCAGTACAGCAAGTTACATGACTACAAATCCCAGGAGACTCTGTTACTGTCACTTTAACCACAAGTCCAGTGTTCCCGTCTCCAAAAACCCTTGTTTGGAAACTCACAAATGAAGTGTACTCACCTGGTGGCCTAACATCCATCAAGTGTGTGAAGTAGAGGGAGTGACAGGACTGCTAAGGCCGGGAGGCTCTCTTTCGGTAAATCCAAACAGAGGCCCAGTGTTCACATGCCCAAATACCCATATATGTTAACTCTCAATTGAAGTTTAATCATATGGGAGAGTACTATGTGTACAGTGGTGAGAAGTAGAGCGAGTGACCTGAATGCAAAGCCCAAAAGTGCAAAGCCCAGTAGGCCCTGATTCTCTGTCTCCAACCACAAGCCCAGTGTCCCCTTGCTCAAATCCATCTATTAGTTAACTCTGAAATGAGGATTACTCACCTGTGAGGATAACATTTGTCAAGTGTGTATAGTATAGAAAGGGACATAACTGCAACTCCCAAGAGGCACTGTTTCTCTAAATCCAAACACCAGACCAGTGTTCACATGTCCAAAGACCCTTGCTTGCTAACTTTCAATTGAAATTTACTCACCTGGGAGAGGCAAGATACAGATCATGCCCAACTCAGAGATATGTCTAATACCTAGCTCCATCTTGACCTGCTTATCCAAGATGAAACTATTGAGAATAGGAATGACACCTTACCCAGTGTGTATAACAAGTATTTCTAAGGCCTCAAGATGCATCACCAGATTGGTATTGGCAGCAGACACATTCACAATGCACTATGCACATGATGACTCCAGTCACATGTAAAACAAAGTCCTGGGCCTGGCTGCATCACACTCAACTAGGCCTTTAAATAGGCAAAGCCATGTGATGCCTAGCTACTGTTTTACCTGCATTGGTGACAAGATGTAATTCTAAGCCCATCCTCGCAAGTACTGATGATCTGCACATTTCCGCAGCTGCTTCAATCAAACAGATCTGGCATGCTACACTAATATCATGTCAATACAACCAATACCATGGGCACTTGCCACAATTGGATAAACTGCAACTTCACTTTGGACAAGGTCAAATATTGTAACACTAAACTTAGAGGTAGATGTTACAACACAACCAGTAACATTGTTTGATTCATATCAACAGGTCAAGCTGCCACTGGGCACACAGAGGCCACAGAAGAGACTGCCAACACGCACCTGGATGAAGCCCTTAGTGAAGAAGACACTCCTCGATGTCTGGACATGGAGAACAGTTGTGGCCTATCTGAGCAACCTGGTCAGACACCAACAGTGAGTCTCACTGTGACCACATCACACCTCCCAGCCCAGTCTCAAAATCAGAGGCAGCCATTCACCCCCCAACCTGTGTTCCAAGCACAGAGCACAGTGTATACCATCTTGTGCCCCCCAGTCATGGATCCTAAGTTGCAGCGCAGCACTTCTGACAATGAGAACCAGGACCCAGTGGGACCTGGTGGTAAGGACACAGGCCTGTGGGGAAAGGGTGCATGGGAGGGATGCCTTGGGCCACTGTGGTGAGCCTACTTGAGCTGCTCTTTGCCAATACACCATCAGACCATGTCTTGGGGCTCTATCAGGAGTCCCAAGGCATGATGGGCCAGGTCTTGACCGAACTCCGGGAAATCAAGCAGCTACAAGGGACATGCGAGAACCGATGGCGACCCACAGTACCAACATGGCTGCCCTAACAGGGGTGATGAAGGACATACACACAGTCCTGAGCAGGGCTTTTCAAAACCAATATTCCCCTTACTTTGGCTCATCAACAGCAGGCACATCAACATCAGTGCCTGCCACTGGAAGAAAGGCCCTGTCAGACTCAGACACTCCTGCCTCTGTAGCAGCAGATCCACCCTCCCCAATGAAAGCAGGGACATCCAGCAAAAAATTCAGGAGGTGCGAATGGCAAGATACCTACCACTGCCAGCAAGTGACCTCTTCCTAAAGGACCTCCTTTGTGTGCCATATATTCACTCTGTTGACTCCATGGGAGGAGTATTCTGGACTTTGGACCCCGATTGGTGTGGCATCTACTCCATTGATTTCATTCACCGTGCCTGACACCTTCAATTATCATTTTTGTTCCTTTCTGTTGAAATTGTATTTTCCGCATTAGCACTGTAGTAAATTCATCCATCAGAAACTCACTGTCTGCTTGCTTAACTTTCACATTTTGCTATGTTGAGATGTAAGGCTACGTTAACCATATGATGAAGCCACAAACTACTTGTGCAAGCAGGGATATGTAACAAGTACACAATGTCCTGGTCAGGATCACAACCATTAAACACAAACACATTAGCACATGTGTATGGGCAAATCAAAAGTTCTATTCCAGGGTACAGCACATAGGCTGTCTATATGTCTGGACTTTTAGAAACAAGAATGTGTGACTCATACTGAGTCAAAGTACATATTGCAAGGTACAGACCTCCCGACCACGGAGTGTAGGGATTTGCCAGACATTGTCCTGTGGAGTAGACAAATATTAAAGTGGATGATGTCACCAGCTTGAGCCTTATCACATGCCACTCCAAAGTAATCCAAAGTCACATAATCCAAAATACAGACAGATGGCAGTACAACAGTCCCGTGAGCACAGGCCAATCATAATCCAATGACCATGTATCTGGTGGTATGACACAAAAATACATTGGTGTTGTGCTACAGGTACTGTGGCCTACAATGATGAAACACATCTTCAGCTACATGCCAGTCATACAAAAACGTTTAGCCAATGTGAAGGTAAAATGACTTGGTTGAAATCTTTGACTACATATTCCATGCTCACATGATGACACACATGATGCAAACAGCCCATCACAGCACACAAAACAAGTCGAATGGGCATGTCTGACCTTCCTCCCAAACTCTGCAAGCTGTCTTGGCACAGGTCTCATACACCCAAACTCTGTGTTCCACATTACCTGGGACAATCCATGTCCACTTTGTATGTCAGAACAGCATCAGATACCTGCCACGGTCACAACTCTGAAATGCCCTCATGAAGATGTCATGGTGAAGGTACCTGTACAAAAACAAAACAAGGAGTATAGGCTTGAAAACATACCTATGACACAAATCACATGGCAAACATCTGGAAAACAATTTACCTCGCAAAGAAAATGACACAAACAGAACAACATCATCAAGGTTAAGATGTGTCAAAAGCTGTCTTATCAAGCAGCCTTTGGCTGAATATTGAAAAGTATCATCTTCCTAGCTGTTTTTAAAACAATAAACTCCACACATTCTCGCAACTATAGTTCATTGTACAATCAGAGTCATCTTATCACATGACATACTTACAATCGTGAAAAGTAGCTGTTGATGAGATCTTCACCACTGTCATCCTCACTTGGCATTTCAGGGGTATAACCCAATGACACTACAGGCTCCACCTCCTATGGCACGTAGGGGATAGTGCTCCGCAGGGCAATGTTGTGAAACATGCAGCATGCCACTGTGATTTGACACACTTTCCCGGGTGAATAGAGGAGTGCTCCAACAGTCCCGTCCAGACACCTAAATCTGGCCTTCAGGATCCCAAAAGCCCACTCCACTATCCGCCGTACTCTCCCATGGGCCTCGTTGAAGCAGACTTCCCCTGGCGTAGTTGGATTATTTCTAAGTGGCGTCAACAACCAAGGACATTTTTGATATGCGGTATCTCCTGGGAAGAAATGGGACATATGTGCAACGAGTCACTCACTTACTGATTGTAGCACTTGACATTACACACACACAATCAGAACAGATGTGGCTTACCAACCAGCCAGGCCCTCTCTGGGTACTGTTGTGACATCAGCTGGGGCATGGTGATGTTCTGCATTATGAAGAAATCATGGGCTGAGGAAGAATAATGTGGACATACGTGATATGTAGAGATCCGCAAAACAGACAACTTCCACGTTGATGGAATGGAAGTTCTCTCTGTTATGATAAACGTGTTCATTGGTCTGAAGTGGCGCAAAGCCAAAATGTGTGCCATCAATGGCCCCCACCAAATGTGGGAGGAAGGCAAACCCCTAAAAGTCAGCCTTCACATTGGCTAAATCTAGTTATAGCTGTCAAAGTGTTTCAACTTTGCTGAGAGGACATCCTTCAACACCAGACTGAACATAGTTTGTGATATACCAGTTAATAGGGCCACTATATGTTGGAAGGACCCTGTGGTTATAAAGTGCAATAATGACATGACTTGTAGAATGGGTGGTATGCTGTTTGGATAACTAATAGCTGGCATCATATCTAGCTCCAAGTGGTAACATAAGTCCATTATTGTTTTCCTATCCAGGGGGTAGTACTTGATTATGTGGCATTGCTCCATGGTCTGAAGGTCTGGCAGTGGACAGTAGACAGGAGGTTGTTGCACACTCCCTCTCCCTGCATTCCTGTGTGTGAAAAAGACATGACTTGTAAGGTTAGTCAGTGTGTCCACAGCAACATACATGATGCATACCAATGACATAATGTGAAAAAGCATTTATGACTGTATAGACATGGTACCCAGTAAACATCACACCTGGTACCTACACATGGGTCACAAGTGACCCCTATGGTTTTCAACAAAGTGTCCACAACATGGATTTGTACCAAACTCTAAGACGTGCCACACAATTGCCCCTTTAAATGTGTCTGTATAGTCTGACTGCCAAAATGATCATCTGCGGGGGCGGACTGTGCACTACCGTTACATGCCATCTTTGCCCTGCAACATACAACAATGGTGTTTGAGTAGAAGGCCCTATGTAAAAAGACAGTATAAGAATGTTTGTGGAGTACCCAAATATATTTTGTATGTGTGACACAGTTTATAAAGCCCAATAGAGAATTCCAGACTGCCAAAATGGCGGTTGCCTGACCTACTCTACTGGACAATAGGAACCGCCCGTGGCCGCTGGTCGAAGTTGTCATGGCAGTAGGCAGTTGAAACCATGGTGGACACAGGCATAGGCAAACGTTGTTGCCAGTGGCGGTCACAGCCCAATGACTGTGGCCACCAGCGCTGATGACTCTGTGCATGGCGGACATGACCGCTATGTTGTGCAGAGTCACTCACTTGACACCTGACACTGCTGCCGGCAACAGATCCACACCCTGAGCGGCTGAGTGCCGCCTCTGGGATCAATCACGCAACATCCAGCAGGTGATAGGGCCTCTGCCTTCTCTCCTGAGGAGCTGAAGAGGCTTGTTAATGAGGTACTACCCCTGTATGAACAGAAGTATGGCTCACCAGAGGAGCAGGTAAGTACCTCATGTGCACATTTGTCTCTGTACTTCACCATCCTTTTCCTCCTCACATGCTACACTTTGCCCCTGTGTGCCAGATAGACTTCTTGTCTGCCTGTTGTTGCAGTCTGTGTAGCATCAGTGGGATGTACAATGTGCAGGTATTGGTGGCCAGTACCATATGTTAGGTTCAGTCACATTGTGTTTTGTAAAGTCTTTGGGGTCCTAGACTCTCCTTGTGATGGATGCACATAACTAGGTAAGGAGACATTACTGCCATCCAATGATATTTATTTCTTCATGATTGTTGTAAATGTTGGACAACATGTATGTCCATGACAGCATGAGCTGTGTATGTATCTTGTATGAATCCTTTGAAAATCATGTGCTCAATGTGAATAGTGGCACAGATCTTTCAAGCCAAATCTGGCCTTGCAAAACTGTTGTGTAGAAGGCATATCATGAGACACTCTGCCCTTTAGCTTAAGATACAAACTTCAGGCCAAATTGCTAATGGAGTGTCATGTATGTTCTTTCTGCTCAGCCTGCAGAGACCAGGGCCTGTCAAATGTATTTCCCAGTATGGGACCTAGTCCAGGCTATTGGAGAGTCACTATGGCTATGCAACTGTAGCACTATGCCCACCTCCTGTAGACCAGCAGATTCTGGCTTGTGGGCAATTTGATGCTCTAGTGGCAAAACCTGCCCTGAATGACTTAGGCCCTCATTATGTATATGGCGGTCTGGATCACCATGCGGGCAGTGGCGGTAATTGCTGCCAATGGCATGGCGGTCCAGACCGCCATATAATGAATGTGGCTGTACAGCCAAGTTTGAAACGCCACCAGGCAGCATGGCGGTGGCGGGGGTTTCTGAATCGACGAGGCAGCGCTACTAGCAGCACTGCCCAATGGATAATGAGTCAGATCCCACCAGCCTTTCCCTGGTGGTATATGGTATTGGCATGGGGAGTGCAGGGTCCATCATGCACATCCCCATCGCGCATTTCACTGCCTGATTTATTGGCAGTGAAATGTGCGGCGGGTGCTGCTGCTCCCACCGCACTACTACATTGCTGTCAACTCCATTTGGAGCCAGCGTCAATGTTCAGGCCCTACATCCAGCTAGGCCGGCAGGCGGAAACACTGTCTCCACCTGCTGGCACAACTGGATGTTCTTAATGTTGCCAGCAGGCGGTTCAGCACGCTGGCGGTCTCCTGTTGACCGCCAGCACCAATCACGGCAGGTTGCCCCACCGAGATCGGAATGATCCCCATAGTCCTTTCCCTAGATAAGGAATGGGTACAGATGTAAATAATTAAACTAGTCCATATGTGCATTTAAGTGTGTACTATGGCAGTTGCCTGTAGGAACTGTATGCAGTGTTTCTCAGAAAGTGTGATTGTGTTGGTCCATTCAGGCCTAAGGAGTTTACCCTTCATAAGTAGTGTAGTGTTTCAATGTGGCTCACATCACAGTACAGGTTGCTGGAGCATGGGCTACCTGATCTCAGTAAGCTTGCTTGGTCGTTGTAGGCCCAGGGCAGGGCAGTGGGTTAGGCTGCAGATAGAAATACATGTCTGTAGTCATGTCCCTGTACCTATTGGATTATGTTCTTCACACTTGTGGAGTGTTCACAAATGTAAATGTTCTAGCTTGGTGTTCCTGACATGTATGTGACTCAACCATTTATGCCAAAACTTGTCATTATAATCTCTCAATTCATCGTTTGCATGCATTCAGGCCAACGCCCATCAGAAGAAGGAGCTATGGAGACCCTGGGGGTCCACAGCCCACAGAGTACCCACTGTCAGAAGAGGAAGGAGGATCTGAAATGCTGGGCCCGGAAGGTCACTGAGGTCCAGCTGGGAATGTCCTCCCAAAGTGGACAGGGCACACGTCGGACCATAACCCCCCTATCGACCCACATTCTGGCAGTGGCCAACCCAGACCTTGATGGACTTTTGAGGACAGCACAGCAGCCACAAGGGGCGCGTACAGGGCATATTCATGCTCGTCACATTGCCAAGTGAATGTGTTAGGTCTGGCAGCTCTCATTGACGATTAGAAATTAGGCATGTGCAACACAGTAGATGAGTGATTGTCTGTGTAGACATGTCATGTGTTGCATACTGATGTGCCTTTCCTATTCCCCCAAGGAGTTAGGACACAACTGTGTACAATACACAAGCAATTCACTCTCAAATGCCAACATATGGCTGTGTATAAAGGTAGTGATGGATCACTGACCTAAGACATGTGTCTGGTGAAATTAATATATTGGCATCTGCCACCCAAAGGCTACTTGTCTTCAGCGTATGGCGGGTGCTGGTGCCTTACTAAAGTCTGTAATGTGAAGATGTAATGTGAAGATGGCCATCATACATTTTGGGGTCCCACCAATGGCCTGGGGGTCGAGTTTCAAGAGTGGTATCCCATTGAAGCCCACCGCCAGGGCAGTGCACATTCCTGAGAGAGGGGGTGTTAGCTTCTCCACCCAGGAAGGGCATTGTTTTGCAAACCAGGGAGACAAGGCTCTCCCCCAAGGTTTGTATATTGGCTGTCTGGAGGTGGCATGCTGGATAGAACCAGTCAGCAACCATGCCAGCATGGTTAGATTTTGCAGGGGGTATATCTAAGGTGACTCCTGGGTACATTTAGGGATAAGTCCAATACTGGTACCAGTTTGGATTTGTCATTCTGAGTTGTTTGATATCAAACAACCCAGGGTTCAGAGTGGTCATCATGTAGCTGAGAAACTTGTTTTGACCAGTGTCCAGCAAATGTATTAAAATGGCTGCTCTGTTCTCTCTCTATATCCCAGGTTTGGCTAGGACCCATGGGGGTGTATTGCTCATGCAGATATGCCCTCACATGTAATATGGAGCACCCTGCCTTAGGGCTGTGAGGCTTGCCAGAGGGGTGTCTTACCCGTAGTAAATGCAGTGTATGATGGACCTGGCACACAGACACAGATTGGTGTTGGTGTTTTAGTTTTGCACCAGGACACTCAGCCTGCAATTGCAGTGCTGGGTGCATCTGGATGCAGGGCCCTAGAGAATGGCACAATCAGTGCTGCTGCCCTCAGGGACCTACCCCCGGTGCCTCATGCCCTGGGCAGATAAGTACCCACTAACTAGGACTTATAGTGGTAGTTTAGGGTGTATCTAATTGTGCCAATGCATCACAACAGTTTATGGAAAGAGCTCTGGCCCAGGGGACCTGGTTGGCAGGGGCTCTGGGCATTTCAACGTCTAGGTTGCATCAAACATCAGGCAAAAAGTGGAGGCTAACCATGTCAAAAAGAGGCCTTTTCTTACACCCACTTTCCATTGCCCCTTTACCTCCCTCTTCCCAAACCAAATCGTCCATTCCCCTACCTATCCCAAGCACAGAGACAAATACGCATTCACCCACTGCAATGCACAAAAGCAGCACAACACAAACATCACAAGACAAACCGGCTCGCAAGCACTCAACAGACACCAACACACACAGCATCAGCCACCACTTCCCCAGACAATCCCACCACCACCATCGGCCCACACACCAAATCCAGCATACCCACAGGCACCAATACAACAGGGAGTGACACACCCATCATACCTGTAGACACCACCCCAAAAGAGACACATACTTCCACCACACCCACCATACCTGCAGACACAACCCCAACAGACACACAGACATCCACCACATCCACCATACCTGCAGACACCACCCCAACGGACACACACACTTCCACCACATCCACAATACCTGCAGGACCCACATCAACAGACACACACACATCCATCACTCCCACATCACCCAGCACCTCCACCTTCCAACCCCAAGACATGTAAACACCCACATTCACACATACAACAGGCACTACCCAAACAATAACATACCTCTCACACACACACCCAAGACATCCACACCGACACAACAGACAACCATTCGTTCGGTCTCCACATCCCCACCGCCTTACTCTGGCCATCCCGTATTCCTAAGAAATATTTTTTGTTTGCATTTGCTGTTTGCCCCGTTCCCAACTTCCAGTGTCTCAAACCCAAGAGGCCCCAAACCACATCCCAACCCCTCCCTTTCGCCTCCAAGTCCTCTGCTGTCACGCTACCCCCTTGCAAGCACCCATACCTCTCCTCCAAAAGGAAGCCCACCCCTCCAAAGAAGCAGTCCCCCCTCCCAAACCCAAACCCACGCATCCCAAATCTGACACCCCACAGATGATCTCTGAAGAGCCTTCCTGCTCACTTGATGCCCCTTCTTGTGGAGGTTCCCTGGCAGTAATAAGAATCAATGGTGGGCTATGAAAGCTATAATATCGACTGGTCAATGTCCTTGAACAATTTACATTGTGTTTAAAATAAACCCAAACATTTGTCTGTTTTTTGGATACACATTTGTCCTGCAATTCCTTTTCTTCCTTTATGTTGTTCCTCTTTAATGTGTGTTGCCTGCCTACCATTGTGTGTGTTTCAGCCTGCTTGCTGATCCATTTCCTGTTGTTTGCAAAATCCGACTGTTTGGGTATTGCTGGTGTCACCCAAGACAAAAGTAGATGTTGATTGTATGGCTATGCCTGTATAAATGCAACTTTGGTGCCATAGCACTGTGGTCTGTTTGGTATGGTAAATATTTCATCTTGTGTTGTCCAATGTGAGCATGTACGGTATTAGACTTGTCCCCCTGATATGAATTGTAGATTAATCTAATGTGTGGCAGCTTCAGTTTTCATAGTGCAGACGTAGAGGGTACTCAGTTGTGCTACCTTTGTTTTCATTTGACTGCGAATGTGTCCATTTAGCTGTGTGTACCTTGCAGCTATTTCATATAGATGTATGTTCCATGCAGTTGGAGTTGTATTTGCTTTGTTGACTTGAACTTCCACATTCTGCAGATTGACATGTCCCTTGACTCTATTATTATTTGTCCCAGAGATACATTTAGGGCCAGTTTCTGTGCAAATGCTTTTTTAGGGGCGTGTGCAAAGTTTACTATGTCCCTGTGCAGCATCCTTCCTTGAATGCTCCTGGTACCCTATCCTATTGTACAGGTATTGTTTGCATAGTGATCTTTGTATATTTGTCTCTGTGACTACTGTGCATTCCATTTCCCTTCCATTGTGCTGCAAGGTGTGTGTCTGTTGCAGGGCTGTTTTATGGGAGAGGTGCTTGTGTTCCATGATACATCCATACATATGTGTTTTGAATGTGACAGCAGTCCATGGCATGTGTGCAATGTGACTGTGAGAGTTGTTTTCGTAGATGTGATGTTGCTATGTTTGCTGTTGTGTGACATACTGTTGTGTACACTTCACTGTCCCTGTGCCTGAGATGAGCAGACATATGTTTTTGTGTAGTGTTACTGTGCAATGTGAGTGACCTGCCCAAAGAAGGTGTTTTGTGACTGTGAATGTGTTCTTCTTTGTGAATTATTCTGAACAGGAGCACAATGATGTGTACTCGATGCCCGTAACGTGACCCCCATATCATGTGGATGACGGTGCAACAATTTGTTGTAGAGCATAATGACACAGGTAGGTGTGTACTTTTAGTCAGTTGAGTCCATTGCGGCATGGATTTTGTGCACATTCGATTATCTGCAGCTGCGGCCAGATGTGTGCGATAAGCTCCATGGTGGCACCCGATGTGTAAGGCTGCCTGCAAGTGAGTGTCTACCTTTATACTGTCTGTTTCCACCTGCTGAGACATGGGGGTGTGTAGTCTCATGAGTCCAGCAGAAACACAGGCTCTCCTGGCCTGTTTGTGCTGCTTCATGACTGTGGCTGTCTTTGCTGCCTTGCGGTGCTGGTGGAATGGTGGCAATCAATTTTGTGAAGCCCCAGGGCATGGGAGTCAACAAGAATGCCTGATGTTGTCTTAACATTTTTAACATCATTGTTTAATATCAGCAAAGCAAAATTGCTACAAACTAAAGCTCTTAAGTTCGAACAGAGGCCAACAACATTGATGATGGTCTTGAAAATATAAGAAAAGAAGTGGAAGACAGGCTCATGCTGTGCAAAACTTTGCAGGTCCGGGGGAAATGCTTCACACATGATAGCTGTAGTGAAAAATGTGATACCTGCTGATCAGGCAGATGATTGGTGTAGGAAAGTACCCTCTTTCTTGGTATGGTTACCCGCTTTATTTTGCCTGATGTCAGTGTGTTTGACTGTGTTCACTGGGATCCTGCTAACCAGGACACCTGTGATTATGCTCTCTCTCCCAAAACTCTGTATTTCATCCCACAATAGGCACACTTGTGCCCCATTATAACTCCCTGGTATATGATACCTAGCTACCCAGGGCATTGGGGGTTCCAGGACTCCTATGGGCTGCAGCATACATTTTGCCACCAATGTGGAATCCAGGCAAAAGGTTCTGCAGGACTGCTATTGCAGCCTGCGTGAAAAGATGCAAGCACCCTTTCACAGCAACTTTTCACTGCACCAGGTCACTTATAAGCCACCCCAAAGGCAGGCCTTCAAGCCCAGAGGGCAGGGTGCAAAGTACCTGTATGTGAGGCCACCCCTGCACTAGCAGAGGTGCCCCCATGAACTCCAGGCCCATTTTTCCGGACAGCATGAGTGCGTGGATGTCATTTTACGTTTATTGGACATAGGTCAATACTATGTCCAGCTACATAATGGTATCTCCGAACATAGGCATGTTTGGTATCAAACATGTTGGAATCATACCCCAATGCTTTTGTAAGCATTGGTTTATGATTCCATGCACTTTGGGGGCTCCTTACAGGACCCCCAGTATTGCCATTACATCCTTCTGATGGTTTCCGAGCTGCCCGACACATTTCTGCCCTCTTGTTGCTTGAGAAGCTCAAGCCCAGGAAGGAAGAACAAAGGATTTCCTTTGGGAGAGGGGTGATACACCCTCTCCCTTTTGAAATAGGTGTTACAGGCTTGGGAGGAGCGGCCTTCCCAAGCCACTGGAAATGCTTTGAAGGGCACATTTGGTGCCCTCCTTCCATAAACCAGTCTACACCAGTTCAGGGACCCCCAGTTCCTGCTCTGGAATGAAACTGGACAAAGAAATGGGGGTAACCTCTCCCCTGTCCATCACCACCCCAGGGGTGGTGCTCAGAGCTTCTCCAAAGGGTCCCTGGGTTTTGCCATCTTAGATTTGAGGTTGGCAGGGAACTCTGGAAGCATCTGCGTGGGCAGTGCTAGCAGGTAATGTCATAGCCCCCTCCTGATAGGTGGTCACCCAGCTAGGTGACCAATCCCCCTTTCAGGGCTATTTAGGGTCTCTTTCCTGGGTGAATCCTCAGAATCAGATTGCAAGACTCCAGCAGGATTTCTCTGCAACCTCCACTTCAACTTCTGACCGTAGAAACTGCATCTGGACACGACAAGCTGCAACAAAGAAGCAAGAAGTCTCCTGCAACATTGTATCCACGGCTCCTTACAGCAAATGCAACATTTCCCCGGTTGTGCATCTTCAGCCTGCATCAGAAGGAAGAAGGAACCTCCTTGGGAGTGAAGGAGTCATTCCCCTGCTTCTGCAGGCCCCAACCACAATAGTTCGGTTGATCCCCTCTCCTGCTGAGCTGCGTGGATCCTGCATCACGGGTGGTAGACTGAAGTGGACCCAACGGTCCTCTCTTCGAGCTGTCCAACTTTGGTGGAGGTAAGCCCTTGCCTGCCCACGCAGGACAGTATCCCCGTGCACCGCATCCTTTGCAGCTGCCAAGGCTTGTTGGCATCCTTTCCAAGAGATCTTCAAGCAACCTGAAGGTCCAGCACTCGGTCCTGCGATGAACAGCTTCCTGAGTGGTTTTCCGGCGGTTTAGGATTACGTTTCATAGTGCTGCATGGGTTCCTTCTTTGACTTTTGTGTCTCCATCCTGTGGGACTCCTGTGGGTGATACCTGTGCTTCTGTGGGCTTTAAGTGTTGCTGAGAGCCCCTCTGACTCCCCCTCCTGGGTAGACTCCACTTGGTCTTTCCTGGTCCCGGACAGCTCCACTTTCTGCTAATCATGTGTTTGCATGTGCCAAGGCTTGTTGATGCAATCCGGAGACATAAACTCAAATGTAATCCTCCTTCTGGCGTGGGACATCACCTGCATCCTCCAGGAACTCAACTTCATCTTCTTTAGTGCAGTGCTGACTCTCCCTCTTCATTGTCGACTCACCTCTTGCACCTTCAGTCTGGTGGGTAGGGGCGCCTGCCCGTCCTTGAGTCTGCTGTTCTTCTTGGACTTGGCCCCCTTCTTCCAAAGGTCCTCTTGTCCAGGAATCCACTTTCTAAGTGGATGTTCTGGGGAAATAACAGTGAATTACTCCTGCTTTGCTGGTCGCTGGGGTGGGTTGTGAAACTCACCTTTGGGCTTTCTTGGTACTCCCCTCTACACACTCCACTTACGTAGGTGGGGGACCGACTCTTGCATTCCATTTTTTTAGCATATGGTTTGTGCTCCCCCTAGGGATATTTCTCTCTATTGTGATTTTCACTAATTGCACTGTTTTCTAACTGTTTTTATGCCTATTTCTGCATACTAGTGTATATAATTTGTGTACTACTTATCTCCTACGGGAGTATAGCCTCTATGATATTTTTGGTATTTGTGTCACCAAAATAAAGAACCTTTATTTTTGTAACACTGAGAGTTTTCTCTCATGTGTGTAAGTACTTAGGCCCATATTTATACTCTGTTTGCGCCGAATGTGCGTCAAAACTTTTGATGCACATTTGGCGCACACCGTGCACCATATTTATACAATGACGCCCAAGCCCACGAACGCCAAAAGTCCGCTGTGTGCGTAATTTTCTGCATGCGGGAAACACCCATGCATTAAAGACATGCAAGGTAGGCGTTCCCATTCATAAAATGACCAAAAACACCTGTGCGCCATATTTATGCTACTGTGCAAAAATGACGCACTGTCGGGAGGCGGAAAATTACGCACAGTCCGATTTACGTAAAAAAATAACACCTGGGTCAGGGCAGGTGTTAAAATGGGGCAAACACACCAGTACTTAAGGAAAACACACAGAAGCAACCACAGAGCTCCAAAAGGAAGACATGGAGGTGTTTTCATCCAGCATGCACGCCGAAGCAGAGCATAGGACAAACAACAGCAGCTTCCACAACACAAGGATGGACCCCAAAGGCAACACAGAAGGCAGGAGAGGATATTCCGCACCAGGACAACCTTCTGGGACTCCAGCAACAAGACATCATCCAGAGGTACAGACTCACCTGGCAAGCCATTCAGTACCTGATGCACAACATTGAGCCACAGTTAGCACCCAGCTTGCAGACACCCCACACCATTCCACCAGAAACCAATCTGCTAGCTGTACTCCACATGTTGGCAAGTGGCTCCTTTCAAACCACTGGTGCCCTGGTTGCCGGGATCTCACAGCCCTCATTATCTGCCTTCCTACGCAAGGTATTGGATGCCATCATCTTACTCACACCCCACTACGTCAGCTTCCCCAACACACAGCAGAAGCAGCAGGAGACCAAACAGGGCTTCTACAAAATCAACAGCTTCCCACACGTGCTTGGTGCCATTGACTGCACACATGTATGCATTGTGCCACCTGCTGCAACCGAACATCTATACCACAACAGGAAGCACCCACACTCCATCAATGTGCAGGCCATTGTCGATCACCGGGGATTGATCACCAGCATCTTGGCAAAGTATCCTGGGAGTGTACATGATTCATTCATCTTCTGTCACTGCACCATCAATCAACACTTCCAGGATGGATGATATGGAAATGGCCTACTTGTGTACACACTGCACAGCAACCCTGTCGGACACACAACACATACACCACTACATTGGCACGTGGCTAGGAAGACACTGAGGTTGTGACACTGCTAGGCATGTTTGATATCCTCACCCATTTGGATACATACCTAGGGACAAACAAAAGATCCAAATAACAAAAGATGCCACTCCACAGACACAAGGGAACAAACTAAAATAACACAATGACAATGGCATGGCCTCAACTGGCAGTACAACTTGGAAGATTAATCTTTCAATATCACATTAAGAACACTCAATCAAACACCCTTCCAAGCGAATAAGTACTGTGTAAGGGGTGTTTAATGTGTTTTGCTGCAGGTCAAACACCATGACACACATAGCATGATGATGACTACAATGAAGATGACATGGAATCATTGAGGCTGTACCAATATCTCACATCACTCCTGCTCTGACATTGCACACTACCAATAGGCAAGTGGACTGTGCTAAGAACACATATTGATGTGACAATATTGAAAGTGCACATTCCAACACATATAGATTGAGACAATTACACATATACACAACAAATGTGCAAGCATATGCACCTTCCGACACTGTAAATGACAACCTCACAACCAAGTTAGCCAGTTGAACTAGAACATGTTCAGTAGTATAGGTACACGTTTGAACCTGAGTTGACTTGGCAAGGGCATAGAAATAGGTATTCAGAGAATTTGTCACACATTGGATATTTGTGCATAGTCCAGGCCATATAGATGCAACCGTGTTACCACCACTGTGGAATTGATTCTGTGTATGGAAGTATCATGTCACCCCCGTTAAGACACATGGACACCTCTTTCACATGATATAATGCAAGGGAGTACACAATGTACTGCAACTCTACAAAAATACCGCTAACATCCAGTCAATCAGCCAAACACCAGTTCAGATAAGGAAACAACCCAATGCTGATGGTACATCCTAGAAGCCTAGGATTCCACACAATAACACAAACACCGATGAGTCACAGAGAACACAAGAGAACAACTGCCATGCAAAGTGATAATCATGGTCCAAGCAACATCAACATTTTCTCACTCATTTTCTCTTTCAGCTGATCAGGGGTATGGGATCCAGCCATGGATCATGGCCCGATTTGCAAACCTAAGCACTGCAGCAGAGCGTGCCTATAATGAGGCACATCTGAAGACACGCACCATAGTCGAGAGGACCTTTGGCATGCTGAAGTCAAGATTCAGCCGACATCACCGGAGGCAGCCTCCTATACTCACCAGAAATGGTCTGCAAAATAATTTTGACCTGTGCCAACTTGCAAAACATATGTGTAGGAAGGAATATTCCCCTATATGAACCCGACCCACAAATGCCTGAAGAGGAGGAAGAGGAAGATACTGTCCATCAACATGCAGGTGATCATCCAAACACAGCTGCAGGATTGTGTCGGAGACAACATATTGTCCCAAATTTCTTTTAACTCTACTCACCATCACTACTGTCTTACCATATGTCAATAAACACCTATTCTAATCACTATATCATGGTCTGGGTAATCAGTTTTTCTTAACATTATCCCTAAGAATCATAATCAGAGTGTAGCCTCATGGAGCATTGCAGAAATACATTTAGGATACAGAAAAATCCACATCATATTTGATAGGTATGAATGTACACCCAACTTGAAACACACTGTAAATGGCATATATCCTGTCCATTTCACATTTGAAGGGCAATAGCAGAAGATCACAGCTATTTCACACATACATGTTGGCAACATGGTTCATTGGAGCATATGGCACACAACTAAGACACTATCATTCACTAAGGAACAAAATGCCTCATGCATGAGGCAGTGGGTGTGCTATAGCATTTGTAAGAAGAAGGTATGACCAGACCCTTGACAGCAGTAAGTGTGACATCAGCTATCTTTGCAAGGAGTATGTGTGACAAGAAATCCATATAAGCAGCAAATGGATAGCACGAGTGCCCCAGGTATGACTAGCATTGCTCACAAGACATCCCCTGCACAAGCCATCCCAGGTCATAAGTCCTGTCACTGCCATGTTCCCTGTCTCACCCCACCCTTCTTCAGAGGGCCCTGGAAATTGAATATTTGTACCCAGATAATCCCTCATCTACACACACCCAGACTCACATTCTGACTCCAGTGTGCTTCCCTCTTTAGTATGGTATGCCATAGTCATTGTTTTTCTGTCTGCATGGACGTCTGGTCGAATAATGCACTGCATTGTAGTCTGTAGGACCTGTAATCACCTGTACATTGCTTCCCATGTGAAAGGTATTGTTGGCCCTTTGAACTTGATTCTCACTTGCAGGACTTGTGAGAGACTGAAGCTGCACACACCTGTGTGCACCTCCATACAGACCAGCCGTTTGAATATGCACTGCCCTTGCAGCTGCCTGGAACGGCACAGAAACTGCCATTATATGTATAACACTGTTATGCATTGCCGTATTAATCACTTGTGTAACACAGGCCTTGGGTTATTTTGTTACTTTCCAACACACAGGACAAATACAGTTTTCATTTTCCAAAGTGCTGTTCCAGCTTTGACCAGTCTCAGTCTGCTCACTGTGTATTTGCCTTGTTCATTTTTGTTCCTGATTGACCCTGCATCCTGTTAGCCTGACTGGTTCCTGTCTTTGCGTCACCATAAAGGTTCCCTTTGGCTATGTTTGTCTCATAGTTGCTTTCCATGCCCTCACTCTCCTCCTGGGGTATTGTGTCATGTAGGTCTACAATGAATACTCAAATACATTGTATAGCGTAATCAGTTTACTTATCGTATCAAGGGGTGGAACTTGTCTTCAAATAGCCTAATCATGGCCCATCCCTTGTCTGGGTTTCATGTATGCATGAGTGACAAATAGTGACAGTGTACTATTGCTGTATACATGGATTGGGTATGGTGCCTCCAGCACAACAAACAACGTCGGATAATGTGCATGAAATGTCAACACATGTTTGTACCCTGACAGTCCACACACTGATTCACATTGCCCCCAACATATTGATAGGGATTGCGTGGTGAATAGCTGTGAGATTAATCAGCACAGAGGCACTGATGTTCCCGGCTGCAGTGGGAATTTTAGAGGCCACCCTGTGTACAAATGTTGTCAGGAAACCTGCCGGTTTAAAACTCCTGATCCATTAACTTTGTCAGCACACCAAGGTTGCCCTGTTGTCAGTCTCATAAAACATCTGAAGTGTATTGCTGGACTATCCCCATGTGTGTTCTCAATTCCTCTTTGTCTTTCCTTCAATTCAGCTGTGAAGGATACTTTGTAAATGCAGGAAATGGCTCCAAAGACTGATGTGTAGACCTGCACGTAACTGTGACAACAAGAACCCCAATAATGACTCAGGCTGCACATGGCCCCACACACTTGAACTGGACACCTTTGTGCAATTAACCACTGAAAATATGTGCACATGTGCTGCTTGGTCTGCTGGTCCTCCACTGCCACAGGAGAAACATAGGTCATTTATATGACTCAAACTGTGGTGTGACATGACAATTGTGGATTGGTTTTGGGACTCTGTGTCACAAACACAGTACCCACATAGCATTTTCCAATGCCTGACTCATGGGTAGTATACAAACAAGTGCCCAGGAAGTGGTATCCAACATTCCAGGACATGTGATGGCCTAGTCTTAGAACTTTGCCATGATCAACCGTCTTCTATCTATCCTGTGCATGGTTTGTCATTGGCGATGCTTATGTCCCAAAAAACCTGGGAAGTTCACACAGCATTTGTTGCTACGTGTATGACAAACACATTTCCTTTCTCATTTCCACACTGAAAAGCATCTGATGGTTGGCCACATTGAGAACACTAGAGACACATGCATACAAGCACATCTGAGAAAACGCGTCTTGTGATGTTCACACAGTGGGACAACTACATTAGTAAGAGCCAATTCACACACATTAAAACACAGGCAATGAGTTACTGTTTTGAGTTGTGTAGCCTTGCTATCTTCTATTGACGCATAACATGCCCAAACGTTTTGCCATCTATTGCGTCAGTGAAGAGTGCAAATCCAGTACAACAACTAGAGGATCATGGTCCGCAGTAGTATGATCTGTACCAAGTGACCCTACTCTGAGATGCACAATGTAGGTGGAAACAGCCTATCTCTGTATTGTCACACCTGTCTTGTACCATTAAAATTGAGAAATGACCCAAACTCAGTCAAAGATAGAAATGTTGACGCATATGCGTAAAAAAAGACGCACATGTGTCAAAAAATGTTGCATGTGCGTGGAAAAATGACGCTCACAACCATGATACATCCATTGGCCCTGAGCAATAATTCCCACACTGTACGCCATGAAATCGGTTAAGTACGAAAAATATTTGAAAATATAGATCAGGGTAATTTCTAAGCATGTGCATTAAAAAAAAATGACACCCAGACTGTAAGCGTCATAATATTTTGATACATAAGAATAAAAACGCACTGCATGTGAGGCAGGAAGTGATGTAATGGGATATCCTGTTTACAGAATTGGTACAGTCGGTGTACTTTCACTTTCACTTTGCAGTCTGTGATTTTTCTTGACTGGCTGTTTTTGGACTTGTCTCTCTGTGCATTTTGTGAATGTGTCTCCTGTGTGGTCTTTAAATTGTCTTTTGGTGTTTCCTAATTGTCTGTGTTATTCTCTGTAAGTGTATTTTTGTCATTTATAGTGTCTAATTTTGCCTTTGTACTGTTGGGAGTCTGTGGTGGGTAGTGTGAGTTTGGGGATAGTTGGGCTGTTTTAGTGTTAATTTGTTTTCAATTCCCTCTCCTACTTTCCCTTCATTATCCTCTGTACCCATTTATTAATATTTTTTTTCAAGCATGTTGGGTAGGACATGTCTTGGTAGGATGAGAGATGAGGAGCTGGGGGATTTATTTGGCTGGTGTGCCACTTCCTACCATTAATGATTGAAGCAGGTGGCCGGGTGATACAGGGGTATCACAGAGAGGCAAGGAGGCTCCGGTGGGCAAAGGTCCTGTATCATCTAAAAAGAATCTACAACACACCGCGCAACGACCACCAGCTGAAACACCGTTGGGCTGACCTGGTTGCCAGGGAGCAAGACCTGCTGGACCACCTGGGGATTGTGATTGGTGGCCCTGTTGGTGAGTACAATTCAGAGTAATGTGCACATTTAAATACTCCTTAGTGGTAGTAGCAGATTTGTCCATATACTGCAGGCAATGTTTTGGACATGGGGAATGCAAGTTAAACATACAGTTGCCGTGAGTTATACAATAATTCCTACACCTTACCATAATTTGTTGACGCAACAGCTGCACTAACTTACAAAGCACAACAGGAGCCTGTAAATTAGTGCTGCTTTCACGTCAATAGGTGATGCAAATGTGGCTCTAACATATGTTTTATGCATGGCCTGTGAGTGTACCAGGAAAGACATGTTTTTAATCCAGATATTTTCAATGTGTCCCTCAATTATTTCTGAAACATGTCTGGACTGGATTCTGACACATACGTAACAAGTTATATCTGACCTCAGGTAACATCTTAGACTGATATTTGGACTTGGTTGTGCCGCAATTAAATTAGGGATGGATGCCAAAAGTAATGCACACGTGTTCATATCAAAATGTTTGGGGCAACTTACCACAGCTGTGGCACATAAAATGAAGCAAATGATGCAAATTGAGGGGTAACAACTATCCATGGCCTTCTTTACATTGTACCTGTGTGTTTTACATTGGTCTCAGTCACAATAGCTGGCCCGAGATAATGCATTTGCCATCTGTGTTACTCTATTGCCACGTACTTCTAAGTTATGGGATCATCATGGGATACGTGATGTTGGGGAATGCATGATCAGAATGGATGAAGTGCATGCTGTCATGCATGGGACCACTGACCAATTCCATCATACATATAAAGTTGACTAATACTTAGCTAGTTTAGTTTGGCACACCCATGCTGATCAAGTGCAGCATATGTTTAATAACTAACCTCCCAGTATGGGGGCTATCACTGACATGGGTGTATGCTAAGATCAGTAGACCAGCATTCCTGTGACTGCTCTCATTCCGAAGGTACATACAAATTGAAAACTACATCAGCATGATTGACACACTGGTAAATTTGCTAAACCTTGTATTAATAATATCACAGTGTCAGTTTGCTATAGATCCGCTGATCAACCAAATTGGCAAATGTAAGATGATGAATGTGGCTCATCTGTGATTACTGAAACCCATGTTGGGTAAACAGGGCAATGAGAGACACATTTTAGGTGCAATGACTACACCTGTGCCCATGCAGTCTGTCATGGATGAACCCAATATACACTGTCAACATATATCTCCTTGTTGCATCCAAATATGAAAACTGTTCAATCCATGGCTAGCCTCAAACTGGCACCAAATAATGCACAGGATCCCTGCCATTATGATGTCATAGGGGGCATGCTTTACAGGTGGACCTGCCCCCTACACTATCGGAGAGGTGCTATTTCTGTTCTGTGTTGTGTTTGCTGCTGTTGTGTGATTGACTCCTGTGTGTTGGACACATAGCAAGGTATGATGCACTGGTAAATGATCGGATATGTTCCTTAAGTGGAGTATCATTTATTTTCCATCTTTGAGTTAGCGTATAGTCATATTTTGGGATTGTAGCGCAGCCCTATAGGCAGGGCCATGTGAATAGGGTGACTTTTGTGGATAAAACCTTTATTAAGAAAATATAGCAAAGGGCCATATTTATGATTCAGTCAGCAAGTCAGACCCTGAATCTCACAGAATAGGGATGCCAAAGTCTTACCCACAGACTTCAGCATCCCTATTCATTAATGAACATGTTTGACTGTATGTTTGACTTCCTCCATGCTCCACATGTTGCGCTACGTGTATGAGGCACTTGAGTACAATGGCCTAGGTGTGCATGCAGCTCATGGCCAGATGGGTGCTTGCATCTATCTGCTTTTTGTAAGTCATGTGTTACTGGTATGAAATGATGTTGACAATTGTCTGCATTTCCAAACATAAATGTGGATGGGATTGTCCAAGGTTTGGGTGTATGCTAGTTGTACATCCTCCTTACCTGTGGTGGACTGCCCAAACCCATGTACAGCTGTCCAAAGCTTCCTGGGTGTCCTTGATGTTTGAAAGTATTTGTTGGTGGTCCACCACCCCCCCCCCCCCCAGGCACAGGCGTAGGGTTATGCAATGTGTACCTAGGACTGATGATCCAAGTTTAGTACACAGACATGTAAATCTGTAAATCACTTGTCCAAAACTAAGATACCCACTCATGATTAGCAACTGCATTCTATCCTGGCAATTCCATTTACAACTCACAGATCTTGTGGCACTTGATTGTCATCCAGAAGTTAGTCATTAGTTGGCCTTTCACATGTGGAGGACTTGCTGCATTTTTAACATGACAAATGGCTGAACAATGATGCACTGGTCATTTAAGTTGTTACACATCTTTTAGAGCATTGCTGTGATGTTTGATAGGACATGTGTAGGCTGCGTTGGTATGTACTTCCTCAGGGACAATCAGTGATCTGTATGATGAAATGGTCTGTTTCTGGTACATTAGATGTACTGTCTGATTTACTTCTGGAGCCATATCACACAAAGAAGTACCTAATGTTTGGTTTAATTTTTTTTTAACAGCTGCCAATATGAATCCCATCCAGATTCGGGAGTTTTAGCGCCGGATGATGCATTACCGCCACATTCTGGGTGTGGAGTCTGGGTTCTGCAGCATGGCAAGGCGTTATCGCCATGAAAGAGCCTCTGGAGTGTAGAGGGCATTTGCCCAAGGGGGTCCTTCCATGTCCACCACAGCTCCACCACCAGCACCACTAATACCACCCAGGTGGCACCAACCATAGCAGGCACCTTGGCTGGCCCGTCAACCTCCACTGCTCCAGGACCTATCACAGCACCACCTCTACCTCCTCATACACACATGGCACCAACAAGGGGACGTATTTCTTCAACTGGCAACCAGACCACCCCTGCTGCAGTCATTGACCCAGCAGATTTTCAGCTGATGCAACGTGACATTGACCGTATGTTGAGGAATTGAACAGGCTGCAGCAGGAGGTGGCAAAAGTGGACCCTGCGGAGGGCGAACTTGTAAACAATTTACCCTCAGCCATTATTCCTTCCCCTCCCTCCTCTTCCCTGGTTCTTTTCATTAGTGGGTTTAGGTGGCTTGGTGTTAGGTTAGAATAGGCTGTTAGTTTAGTTAGTAGTAGTGGGTAGGGTGGTGGGGGTACGATACTTTTAATATTTGTTTTTTAATATGTGGGTGGGTGGGTGATGATGTTGGGTTTTGGTGTTTTAAAAATAAAAAATAAAAATATATTATTAAAATATAAAAATACAAAAAATATATATATTTGTTTATTATAAGATAGTGGGGGTGATTCTGACCCCGGCGGTACTAGACCGCCGGGGCCAGGGTCGGCGGGAGCATCGCCAACAGGCTGGCAGTGCCCCGCAGGGCATTCTGACCGCGGCGGTTCAGCCGCGGTCAGAAGAGGAAAACCGGCCGTCTCCCGCCGGTTTTCCGCTGCCCTTCTGAATCCTCCATGGCGGCGCAGCTCGCTGCGCCGCCATGGGGATTCAGACACCCCATACCGCCATCCTGTTCCTGGCGGTTCGCCCGCCAGGAACAGGATGGCGGTATGGGGTGTCGTGGGGCCCCTGGGGGCCCCACTTTGAATTTCACTGTCTGCATTGCAGACAGTGAAATTCGCGACGGGTGCAACTGCACCCGTCGCACCTTCCCACTCCGCCGGCTCAATTCTGAGCCGGTGTCCTCGTGGGAAGGGTTTATGCACTGGGCTGGCGGGCGGCCTTTTGGCGGTCGCCCGCCAGCCCAGTGCAAAAGCCAAAATACCCTCAGCGGTCTTGCGACCGCGGAGCAGTATTTTGGAGGGGGGAAGTCTGGCGGGCGGCCTCCGCAGCCCGCCAGACTTAGAATGACCCCCAGAATGTGTTTAGGTTAGTATATGTTGGCCTCCTTGTGTCCCATCTTATGATGGGGGTGGGGGTTGATGTTTAGATCGTTTAGTTAAATGTGATAGGTAAGTTTAGCTTAGGTTAGTTAGGGCCAGTTGTGGGCAATGTGTAGTTAGGATAGGTAAGGTTAGGTAAGGTGTTTCCCCTGGTTTTAGCTTCTGTTTTTACTGTTAAATAAATATTTAGGTAACCCTTTACAATATGTGTCACATGCTTGGGGATCAGGGCCTTGGCATGGGTGAACAGTGTCTCTTTAGTATTAGCATTTCTGTCCCATCCTGAAACCAAATCCCAATTGAGCTGTTACATTGGCAGCTACACCAGAGCTACTTTGCTAAGATTCTGCCATCCTTTGCACCCACCACTCAAGGTTACTATGTATCCCAAAGTGTTGTTAATTTCCGATGTATGTTTTCAATCTCACATACTTTTCGACCAGAATTTGTATTGAGGACACTGTGTTAAGCCTGCCTGCTGCCTGATGTCCAAGCAAAGCCTTATAAGGTGAGTGGTAGTATGATCTCATGTAGTATGGTATACATAACTCACACCTATCATTTGTCACATTGTTCAGCCAGGTTACATATTTGTACGTACACTCATACACATCCATTCATGCTGTATGGTGTGTGTTAGGTAAAATTTGGGTCAAATGTCACATACGTAAATTTTGGCTTGAAGAAAAAGTAGAAGGCAATATATTTTGCCTTAGATATCCCTTGAGGAAGCGTTATTTTGTCCAACACATCATTATGCTGTAAAGTTTCTATTTCCCTCAGAATTAACCCTCAGGAGGGGCAGATGATCGTACAATCAAGACCACAGTGCATAGTTATCAGCCAACATTCTTTCAGGTCAGTTGTATTGACAATCTATAATCATTGACCTAAGGTAAACATTACTGATGGCCATCACGGTTGATATGTCACATAACACAGAGACAAAGTTGTTGTGTAAGTGCTGTTTATTTTAACGTGCTGTAGTGCTATATGTACATTGTCCATGATTGTGAGTCTATTAGTGTGACACCTTCCATTGTGATCCTACACAAGTGCAAAAGGAGATGTCATTGGACATGCTGGAGTGTAGTGTCAGACAGTGCAGAGGAACAGGATTTGCCAATGAGTTAGTGATAGACAATCACTGGGCAGGGTGACAAGATAAACAGTGGGCTGGAGAACAGTGTTAGTGAGCAGCTGTTGCAAGACTGGCATGTTACAAAGCACAGGACCTTGGTTATAGGTGGCCATGTGGCAGGGACAAATGCTACCGGGTACTCTTACGGGTGAAGGTGATCTGTTCCATGTCTTCATCTTCTGATTTGTGTTTTGTCTCGTCTCCTCTGCCCTTGGTGGTGGTGGATGTGAAGGGGCAACACACATCAGTGTTTGAAGATGTGGAGTCAGACATCCCAGTAGCTGCCAACTGTGAGGCTATTAAGGGCAGGACTGTAGCAAGGAGGAGCTGCTGGTTCTTAAGTATAAAAGCACATCACTGTGGTAGGCAGCCAGGTCGGCCCTGAGGGGGTCAATATTGCATTTGTGCACGCGTTGACAGGATTGTTGTTGGAGGTGTTGTGTCAACTCGCTTACATCTGTGCTGATTTCCTTCACACTTTCTTCGAGTTCATGCAAGATTGATGTTCGCCCTTGCATGGCTGCTGCCTGTTCAGCAGATAACATTATACACTACCGCACAACCTCTAGGCTGGCTGCCATATTTTCCATCCCCACCGCACCTCCTTGGCCAGCTCCCACTGTACTCCAACTATAGTTCTCTCAAAGCTGGTGCCAGTGTCATCAGAGTCCTCAGCTGGGTTGGAGCTGGCAGGTTGTAAAATTGGGGTGGTTGGTGGATCCTCTGTGGTGGCTGCTGTATCTGTGCTCCTCCTTGTGACTGAAGGTGGGGTCTGGAGGGTCCCAAGGACAAATTGGTGGGTCTGCTGGCTGAGGTTTGTCAGCTCGTCATCCATGTCATCAGGGTAGTCCAGGACAGGCATATCCCCAGGGGAACCATCGTCCTCTGCAGTGAGATATTGTACAATTTGTGTGTCTGTGTTGTGCGATTTGTAATGTGACGTGCCTGCCTTCCTATTTGTTGCACATTGTGATCTTTGTTCCGGTTCATTACTCCTGTCTTTCATATTAGCATTCTCCCATGGCCAATGCCCCACCTGCATGTCACATGTATTGTGGTCAGTTTGGGGACTTGTCAGAATCACATCCTCTAGGTGTTGGTTCTGGCCAAATTGTGAAGTGCTACCTTCTTATCCTACTCAACCCTCTATCTACTTACATTCTCATGGTGTGGCCTTTCACTGTCTTTGGGTGTTTTGATGGCACTTGTACCACACTTAACAATCTGGAACTGTCCCAGTCTCTGATATTTCATATCCAGCTATATGTTGCTGAGACCTAGCATATACTATGTATAGCATTGGCGTGGCACACTACATATGTCAGCATTGATGTTGGGTAATGTGTGCTGCATTGGATTGCACTGATGGTCCTAACAGTGTTCCATTTACACTTCTGACTGTGAGGGTGAATTTCACTAGCCAGTGACATATGTCCTCCCCCTCAATGCTGATGTCTGAGGAGTATGACATTTGGGATGTTGTATGATGTTATTGCAGCTATTGTGACCCAAGCACAGGGTGGACCCTGACATATACAGCATGGGTATGAAATTAGTGTTGTGTACCTCATAATGTTTAAGACACTGGCTAATGTTTGTAGCAACTATGGACAATCACATTTGACAGGATGGGAACATATGTATTGATTACAGGGGATTGATGAAGTTGTCATCCTGAACCCTCTAATTTGGGTGTGTTTGATCCATGGGGACGTTACTACCATTAGTTACTTGACCTACACACACAGCAGAGGTGGTAGTGGCAAATGTTGTCAATGTTAAATTCCACTTGCTGATATGGCCTGGGACTGTTAATTGAAGCCTAGTTCATGTAGGGAGAATACCAGCTGACGTGTGACAGCAGGCCAGTTTTACGTTGTACCCTACCCTCCTGGACTGGCTTTACCTTTCCAACATCCTTGGCATGACAGCATACCCCCATGCAAAGGTTGTTGGTGTAGTGTAGTACTGTGCCCCAGGTTTACCCTGCACAGCCCATGCCCCGTGCCGTGCCCCTTTACCCATTCCACTCCCTGAATTCCATGGCTGACATGCATTGTGTAGTAGGTATGTACCCCCCTGCTTGCAGTTGACATATGTACAATTTAATTCCCCACACGACTTACCCTGCATCTGTGTTGTCTCGTGGTAGTCTGCACTGTCCCGTCCTTGAATCCCTGTGACGATCTCCTCAGGGATGACGGCTGCCACCATCCCCTCCATGTGGTCAAGGGCCTCCTGCGGTGCTGGATTCCCACCTCCAGTCTGCAGTGCTGCCTTCCTGTTCCTGCCCATCTTTTCCTTGGTCCTGCGCTTGCAGTCATGCCAGCGTTTCTTGCACTCGATGACTGTTCTCCATACTTCTGCCACACTGTTTATCTTGTCAACAATTTGTTGCCATATTGCCTCTCTCCAACTGATTGGCAACTTTGAGGTGACCAAAAGTTGGTGCTGGTGTTCTGTCACCTCTTTCACCAGACCTTCCTGCTCCTCTGCACTGAAGTGACACTTTATTTTCTTCTTCTCTCTCTCCTGGGTCTTGTGTGGGTCCTCCTGGCTGGTTCCTGGTCTGTTGTCATCTTCCTGGGGTCTGTGCAAGCATCTGGGATCCATTTTGGCTCTCCTCAGCACATTTTGCAGTGTTTATGCTGCTTTTTGACTCTATTGCGTCAAAAAACAGAGCATATCCGGTTTGCGGCATCGTAAAACGGCTCACAGTCATTTTTTACGCATTAACGTAGTTTTTCTTTACGACATGGCGCATTGGTTTGAGTAAAAAAAAAATATTCACACCAGTTGTTTGAGCCGCCGTGCGTCGAAGTATAAATTTGACGCACGAGCACGCAAATAAATGGCATTAGCCGGCTGTAACATTTTTGGTGCAAAACTGTGTCTGCGCAGTTTTGTGTCCAAAAGTATAAATATGGGCCTAAGTGTCCTTACAGTGGCATTGCATGAGCTTTGCATGTCTCCTAGATAAGCCTTGGCTGCTCATCCAGAGCTACCTCTGGAGAGCCTCGCTTCTAGACACTGACGACACTATGCTAATAAGGGATACCTGGACCTGGTATACACATAGGTACCCACCACACACCAGGCCAGCCTCCTGCAATTGGGAGCTGCACATGAAGACTGTGGAGTCACTGATTTGTGAATTTGATTGCATAAACTACCTGAAAAATGGGTTCTGGTATTTGGAAAGAGTGAACAAGATAGAGGTAGAAATACCATATCTCCACAGAAAATTCATCCAAAGACATTTTAGGGTGCAAGACAGCGGAGGAAGGTTCAATGCTGTGGCACCAGATATGAAACTGGAACAGACAATCCAGAGATCACAGAAAAGCTCTGAGGAAATTGTTGGTCAGACATTTAAAAGTGAATGTGGTGCTTAATGGCAGCTAGTTTACCAGGAAGTCCCTTCTATTTTCAATGTTTTAGTGAGATGACAAATTCAAATTTAATCAACCATTGTGAAACCGTTCCTCATCACATACTTGTCGGAAAGAAAAGGGAACTTTTTAATAAGCATGTTGATGGCTTTCTTCATTTCATGCAGCAGCAATGAAACTCATTTGAAATGACAGCCTGTGAGACTACACAACTTTGTGATCAAACAATATGTGGAGAATGATATGAAGACACATCTACCAGATGTCGTAGAACATGGATCAAAACTATACCCACATTTGTATTGAAAAAGAAAAAGCTGCTTGACATAATCTATTTACTATGGCAATTAAAGCTAAACTTCCACACTTTAATTGGCATAATAAGAGTTTCTTCCAACCAACCACTACAAAACAGGTTACAAAAAACAACTTTCACAAGCTGATAGAGAGATGGATGTAGCAAAATAAAGGGGTGAATTTATCAAGGACATTCTGTCGCAGGATCGTCTTCCAACAAACACATTATTTGATGGAGATGGTGCAACCAAACCAGTGAAGCACAAACTCGTACAAGAGCTTGGAAAAAAACTTTCACCAAAAGAATTTCAATATGAAAAGGTGTCCTCATCGAAAATTGCTGTTGTTGTGGACTATGACACAGTGGCGAATGTTCAAGATTTAATCCATGCAAAACTTCAAGGGGTCATTCAGACTGTACTACAGATGTCAAAGTTAGTATGTAATTTGACAGTTATCTTAAACTGTCAAAGAATGTAAGAGAATTAGACAAATGTCTACTAGTGGAATAATTGACCTTGCCTGCATCAAAAATTAGACACCTATATCTGCGCAACTAGATAAATTCTGATCATCGACATCTAACAAGATGAACTTGGAGATGTTAAGACGCCAAAACAATCTGATGTTTCAGTGAACACTAATTTTACAGTTATTGCAAGTTAAATGAATGTCAATGAGTATTTGGTGCCTGCAAAGAGGCCATATTGTTCAAGAACTCATCAGCAAATTGGAGGAAGCTGACCTTCATGTTGTGCCACAAATTGAGTGGGCTCTTCAAAATGTTTCCAATCTAGTCATTGTACTGTCAAATGACACAGATGTTATTATTGTGCTACTTAGATTTTGTTGCAATTTTCATACGTCAAAGATTGTCAGAGTTATGGATACATTATGGAGCAGGCAAGAAAAAATACTTAATCCTGCTTCATAATCTGTACAAGAAACTTGACTCAGTGTTCTTATCAAGGCACATAGAGGGTCATTCTGACCCTGGCGGGCGGCGGGAGCCGCCAGCCTGGTGGGAACCGCCAAATGGCCGCTCCGCGGTCAGAAGACCGCGGATGCCATTCTGGCTTTCCCGCTGGGCCGGCAGTCGACTGCCAAAAGATCGCCCGCCGGCCCAGCGGGAAAGGCCCTGCAACAATGAAGCCGGCTCCGAATGGAGCCGGCGGAGTTGCAGGTGCGACGGGTGCAGTTGCACCCGTCACGATTTTCACTGTCTGCAATGCAGACAGTGAAAATCCTTGTGGGGCCCTGTTAGGGGGCCCCACAACACCCGTTCCCGCCAGGAACAGGATGGCGGGAAGGGGGTCGGAATCCCCATGGCGGCGCTGCAAGCAGCGCCACCATGGAGGATTCTCCGGGCCAGGGGAAATCCGGCGGGAAACCGCCAGATCCCCTTTTCTGACCGCGGCTTTACCGCCGCAGTCAGAATGGCCCTGGAAGCACCGCCAGCCTGTTGGCGGTGCTTCCGTGTCACTCCACCCTGGCGGTCGATGACCGCCAGGGTTGGAATGAGGGCCATAGTCTTACTGGTGAGGACACTCTGAGCAAAAGTGGAACAAAGCTTGGACCTACAACTGCTGAACCTGTGAACTTTCTAAAAGGATTTGCTGAGAGAGAAGAAGAATGTGACTTTAAAGACGCAGAAAAATACCTTGCGCAAATGTCAAAAATGAGTTCTCACTGTCACTCGTTTGACGATCTTTGGCACCGTGAGTTCAAGAGATCAGCCCTGATAAGTGACCTTCCATCGACATCATTGCAAAACCTGTGCTACAAAAAGATGTCCCCGTCGATATGCTCCTCTCAAATGTTCAACATTCTGCAAATGTACTACAAGCGATTGCCGAAACAAAGAAAGTGAACAATGAAAATGTGTCTAAAACAGGATTGATAAATATTATTATTTTCATATTCAGATCAAACACATTGTTTAGTGTATACATAAAAGGATTTAAAAACATTGTTATTTGTTCCATTATATATATGTTTCTTCTTCCTCTATAATAGCTGCCATTTTGGAAAATGGCAGAATGGTTGCCCCGAGGAGTTATTTTCTGGCTCTTTAAGGCTATTTGATCCCCAAAATCTATGTTTTGACATGAAGTATGACGGTCTCTTGGTTCCTGCAAAATTACATCAATGCTGCAACACATCCGCCATTTTAAAAAACGTCCTCCAGAAAAATTCAGCCTAGGTCAACAATGTCTATCCAATCTAAATTACTTCTCTAATGATCCAAAAACACAAATCAAAAATGAAAATCTGTGGACAACAATTTTCTTACAGAGTTATATCGGGGGCGGGATTAAGTGCTTTAACTGATATACCTCTATCTACAATCTATATTCTTTTTCCGCTAAACAATCAAATAGATGTGCATATCATCTGCTGCAGCCAATGTGCATCCTAATCAGCCTACTCTTGTTTTGGAATATTTTTACTTATCTTTGGTGCGATGTAATGTCACCCATGTAAATTACTTTTTGTAGCTGCACTCCTTATTACCTCATGTAAATAGAGGATAATCTCCTCCTAGGTCCAATAATTTCGTGGCATTACAACTTCATTTTCAGTTTTACAATTGCAACTGAGCAAGCTATCTGTACATTGGTACAAACAGACACCATTTCCAGACAAGACTAAGGAATCATCTGAATCTTAGTCACACATAAATCAAACCTCCCCCCCCCCACCACCATTGATTGAAATTCCAACTTCTCAAAGTGGCAACACTGGGAAAGCACACAGAATGTTCTTAGAGCACCCTTTTGCTTTTACTCGAAAAATGACCACTCTGAGCCTAACTAAGTGTCATAAAGAAAGATGCTGGCATACTCACCAAACCATCAATCTCAACCATAGAGCGGAATTTGGCAAAATTACGCTTTTTGTCATTAGCTGGACTGGTAATGAATGGCAACATTTGTTGTGAGAACCTCTAGTCTTAACAAGATGTCTCTTAGCACCCCAGTCTCATCCCTCACTAGCATAGGGTGAGGGTGCCTGTGGCAACATATCAGTTTTGGGGCTTGGTGTTCAGGTGGAAAAGGTGCTCATTCTGGCCTCAATCAGGATGTTTCTGGACCTATGCTCATCAGCTTGGAAGGACCGTGTAGTGCGATGGAGGAGAATGCATTCTAGGAAAGGTAAGGCTGATGCATGAGAATGAATCAATTAGCATTTTAGCAAATTGAAGACTTAGGCAAGCAGTCAGAATGGATGTTGAGCTTGGTGGGCTGCTTAACGACTGAATATTTATATTAGTGTGCTGCACAGAAGTCCAAGGAGAAACTCCCTATTTCTCTTCAGTTTTAAATTAAAAAAGTATCAGTGACAGCACCAGGCAGAGAAGATATTGCTGCATCTGCCATTGTGACAGCACTCACAGTTCCCATCCCGACCACAAGGTATGGGACATATCACCACATCACGTGGTGCTCCGTACCACATAGACAGGCTATCCTCTGCCATTAAAAGCATGAGTGATCTCTATAGTGCCCCACAAATTGCAGTAAAGAACGTGAAGGACTGCCTAAGTATTTCCCTAATTCTTAACATCACAGAGATGACATTTTGATGTAAAAGAAAAATTAAAACCTTGAAAACCAAGCATTTCCAATGCAATGGATCTCGCATTTGCTCGAGTTAAAGCTATTAGTATTGTAAACTCCTAGCCGGACTTTTCTTGCCACATAAATTGAAAACTTAAAGTAAAACAGTTTCACATAACTAACCAGAATTTTCTTGCTAAGAAACTGAAAAGTAGAAGTTTCACATAAGCGAGTCGATGCCAGCCATCAGCGCAAAGCAGACACACACAAAGGGAAATAAAAGTTCCCTTGCAGTGAAACCTATCGGCAAAAGTGCAGTTATCCATGTAACCGGCAAAAGTGCAATTATCTATGTAACCAGCAAAAGTGCAATTACTTATGTAACAGGATCGATGTCATGCAACGCGCTAGACTACTGCGCAGACTACTGCCCAGCGAGATCACGCTGATTAATAAAGAGAAAAAGTAGTCCAGAACCTAGACGGAAAACATCAAGCCTCGTATAGTTGGTCGGTGCGCTCGAGGAGGGCTAAAGAGCGGAAAAGGCATGACGTATGCATGCCTTTCACTAATGAAAGCAAGCATATTTTAAAAGGCAAGCCCACGAACCAATTAAAGTGACTGACGTGACATGGGCGTGGTTAGAAGCCCAAAGAGAGATTACAGGAGGGGACGAAGCGCTTTGCACTCGCCCCTACAAACTATACTAATTATTTGGATCTGCAACATGTTTCCCTGTCCCTACTTCTGGTGTAATAGCCAATCACTGTCTATCTCGTAGATGTAATGAAAAAATATATATTAATGATTTAAGCAGCCACTGGAAATTTTCACTTTTATTTAGTTTATATCAATGAGAAAGCCTACAAAAATTGACTCCAGCTCTGAAGATAAGATGATTCATTGATTTTCGGCTGTTTACATCTATCCAGAATAAGGAAAAATATAAATAAAAGATATTCTAGCTACTTGAAACCGTAGAATTCGTGATCATATAGCATGACGCACATCCAATGAAAAGATTATTGAGTCTAATACGGTCAGCACACATTTGGTTTGCCTTGCTGATTAAATCATCTGATTTAGGACAAACACAAAGTGAAATGAAATAATTGAAAATGTTTCATTAAAAGCCTTTGGAAGTTGTTAATGCCTCTTAATAGTTTCCATTTCAGGCGCTGTTAATATCCAGTGCACATGAATAAGCAGCCAGGGGCCTCCTGCGCACTGTCTGAAACCATTAATTTGTTTTAAGGACTGGTTACTTTCCCTGTCAAGTCAACAGACTCCTCTCAGTGGATGCTGAACTTTTAAATTGACCTTTCATGCAGCAAATTTAAACTTTTCAGAATGAATATACTGCGTTCCCAGCTAATGGGAACAGAGTGTGTGTCAGGGCAGAAGTGGTATTTTTTCCATTCGCTGAAAGAGAGCAACTTAAGGTGAAAATGTTGCGCGGTTGTAAAAGGATGCAAATGTTGACTTATATGCACTCTGGTGTTTGTTTTTAAGGCTGCAGCTTTACTTGCTGAGGCATGATCGAGTTGGTGGCGCATGGGATTGAGATCAGAGGTTGCTGAATTCATTTCTAACTCCCCGTTTGAATTTAAGCATGTCTCTCTCCTTCGCTGCTCCAAATTTAGGCTTACTTTCTGAAAAGTGAATAATTATCACGCTGCTGCAGATTTTCCTTTCGCCCTCTGTAAATTGTCACGCGCTCGTCCATGACGCCGAAAACAGATGCATCCTTTATACTCCTTCCCAAGGTTATTGATACACGGTTTGGTTCTCCGTGCCAGGGAGACACATGGGATTGGGTGATATCGCGCAGCACATGTTTTTAGTTTTATTAAAACACGTTTCTATCGAATAAAAAATAACCTGCAAAGCAAAGTGATACATGTAAAATTGGTAGGCGCTGTAAAGAAAACAGGGTATCTCTTGAAACTGCAAACAGTTCATGGTGTCAGTATTAGTGATTGTGCATCAGATACATACCTACCTGAACAGGGCAGCCACGGGGGTTTAACCAAACGAGGAGTCTTTACAATCGGTAGTCGATGAGTATATCCAACAAGTAATTCGATAGTTTGTTTTAACACTCATTTTGTCGGCAGCTTGATTTAGTGAGTGTTTTCTCTTAAATTGTCACGTCCACTGGTTGCCAGCAATAAACCATTGGCAACAGATTCAGTGGATGGTCCTTGACTGGAAGACAAGGACATTGACAGGATCCAAGAGACGTTGCGTAGGGTAATTTTGGCAGCACCCTATGTGCTACAGAAATAACATAAAATGTAGTCAATATATATTCTGTGTGCCTTAACCCTATTAATGTGAAGTGAAGTATTAAAACATTATTGGAAGTGCAATCATGGTAGAAACTAGTTTTCATTTATACATGTGAGTTCTAATATTTAGCTTTAACATGTGAATTTGTAGTTCTAATTTATATTTACACTTGTATTTTGAAATGCTGCATTTATGGAAAAGCACATTGCATATGTAATCATGAATTCATTATCCATGTTTTGAATTTGTTCTGATATTGTGCTTGTAATTATAATTGAGTGTTAAAAGTGCACATTAGCATTGATTTACTTTTTTAGTATGAGTAGGCCTTCATTTTAACTCATGAATGTATTTTCCGTGCTTTGCATGTTTTTCCTTTGCAGGTGCACATTCCTGATTTCTTAGCTAGTGAAAGGACTGTTGTGTTTTAGAGATACTGAACAAGGAGATCTTGGCACAGACTGGACAGTTTAATGACCAGAAGAAGCCTTCTATTCATTGCCTATCTAAAGAAAATGAAGGCTAACCTGGTCATTAGAATTCCGTGGGATGGGAGATTCACTCCATGTTGTGGGGCACTGCGTGAGAAAGAGAAATAATTGGGTTTCTAGTGATGGGTTCAGAAGATACAGATGTTCCTGGAACTTTCCACTTCAAGTTAGTGTTTACATTGTTAGGATGGTGGAAGTTTTCTTTAGACTTGGGGAGATACAGACCTCAGACCCCTTGTTCTTACAATGTGTAGCTTCATGCTAGCACTGGATTATTTATTCCTGAAGATTTCTACTGGAGTCTTTGCAATGATGATACCTACCTTGCTGTATCCCAGATCCCTTGAGACTTTATCCTAGTTAGTTTAGAATTTAACTAATGTCTTTAATTCTGTTTTTGCTGAGGAAAAGCAATCCAAATTTCTTTGAGGAATATCAATTCCTATTTCTTAGTTTCTGTAATGCTGTGACTGTAATTTCTGTGTGCCTTATGATATTGAGATTGACAGATTCTGGGGTTTTAGCTTGCCGGGGCTGATCCTGTACCCTAATAATCTGATCTACAAATGCATATATATTGGAGTAATTACTAATTTGTAATAAATGTACTAAACTTCAATATTGAAGTCTGGTTCTCTTTTTGTGGCCAAATTGGCTTCACGACTGAAAATTGTAAATGTGTTGTCAGCTCCCTTGCCTCCTACGACAGTCAAAGATTCATCGGATGGAGACTACCAACTGCTTCAGTATGCACCCAATTACATGTAAAAATCCCAATGAGGTGTGATGTGTGACCTCCAACTGCACCCTACAAACCATCAACTTTTTTGAGAAGCGACTTTTCTGCTTTGAGAAAGCTTAAGATTGATGTAGTAAATGCCTGAAAAAGTACACCAGTTAGCTCAGGGCTTTTCTCTATATATTTGGCATTGGCGTGGGACTATCACTGACTGAACACTGAAACATACAATAGTAGAAACCTTCAAGAAAAGACATGCATGCATCTCATGACCTTGCGCCCTGCGTCTTCTGTCAAAGATGACTCATCACTGTTCAGCAAATTTTCATATTATTCCAAACTCTTCACCATCAACCCTTACTATGAACCCCACTGAAGAATATTGCAGTCCAACTTTTAATTCCCCTTGTGCTAAAAAGCACCTACAGTAACTGTCTACTTTCCATTAAATAGCAGTGATGCAATTGCCTTTTAGGTTAATGTTTGGCCCACTGTGTTGTATTCCTATAATTATATTATTTAGATATTGTAGTTCTTGATATAATAATATTCGACATTAGGACCCTGAGCACTAGGTGACTAAGTACATGAGAAAACCCTACAACAAAGCAAGCAATGGAATTAGGGAAAATAATAATTCTCAACCTGTGGAAAAGGCAGACAATGATCGGTAGGAATTACATTGCAATCTTTGATGAAGTAGAAATACTGATCATGAATATTTGGATATTGCTTTTTTATTTTGGTGCCATCTTTCCATAACATCAGAACAATAAAAATATGAAAAGCAAACATAAACAGGGAATAAAATTACAGGGGGTGCTAGAGAATAGGTCTAGGTGAATAGAACTCCAATCTAAGATTCTTTCATCACATTCATAGTAGATCATTTATATTCAAATTAACCCTTGATTACTGTGGCTTTATGATTTTATTAAGTTTTGTTCTCCTTTAAGATATGGATCCATGAGAATACAAAGGACTTCCATTACCAGAGAACGACATCTAAGTAGTAATTGGTCACTTGGGAGGTGAGAAACAAGGTGTCTGCATGCTCCACGGAGGGTCCTGTCTAAGATGTAATGGGAAGGAGGGGCTATAGTGAGAAAGGTTATCATCACTTTGCTTTATTTTAGTTTGTTCTGGCATTCAAATAGTAATACTTCATTTATTTTTTTACTGTTTTATAGCCTTAAACTAGATCTCACTTTGGTTACTCTTTTAACTCTGTTCTTTTCAGAAGTGCTGACCATTTACCACCAGTGCTTAATAACAAACCTTTACCCCAGTCTTTGCTACTAAGATGTGAGGCCCTTATAGGCACAGGGGATGATTCTAAATGAAATGTTGTCACTGTGAAGTGTTAGCATGCTTAATGCAGGTTGCTCACAGTCAACTGCAAAGTTTCCGCAGCCCACATCTTTCCCATTTGAGATCATTTATCACTGTTCCTTCCAGGCAGTCCTAAGAGTCCTAAATTCTACATCAGCTGACTGGGCTCTCCCCAGATATCCATCATAAGTACGTTGTTATTTTGTTACCACCCAAAAAGCAAGTAGTTGTCATCATGGGCACCACACAAACTTCACACTAGTCTTCCACAGGCAAACAACACACATATGCAGCATCCATTACCCACATAAATGTGCCAACATCGCAGTTGTGAGAACTGGCCAACAATTGAAAACATGGGAGCCGACAGTTACTTCCTACTGTGCAATGAATTCACTAATATTCACTATTCAGTCCTTGAAACGTTTTTAAAGTATATCTTTTCACAAATGAGCTATGCCCTGTAAGGGATCTCAGTTGCTTGCTTGAAATGTAACCTTAAAAATATTCAAAACAGGCCAGTGGAACTAGGATGTAGCCTTCACTGGTGCAGCAGGTGCAGTGACACCAGGGCCCAGAGTCCTGCATGGGCACACTGCGACCTGACTATTGCTGTATTTCACAGTTCAAACATTATCATCCTTACATTAAGGCCCTCGAAACACTGGCTAAGCCACTGAGTGGATCTGGGATAATGGGGTGTCAGCCAGTGGTGACAGCTGAATAATGAAATAGACTTTTACAAAATCCAGAAATGTAGCAAATGAGTGAAAATCACTGAGCGAGAGTGTGTTTGTATGAGTATGTATGTAATGTGTGTATGTATCTAAGATTTTGTCTGTGTGCTTGTACATGTGTGAGAATTGTGATGTGGTAGAGATGATGTAATCCAAATACATTTTTGCAATAATGAAGTCTAACAATAAATGGCTGAACACATATTCATAAATGTTTTAATAAAGTGTGGTATACATGCAATATAGTGATGGACGGTATAAATAGGGAGACAATCCAAATCAAGATTATGTCTTGATGGCAGTGATACATCAACAGAAACAACCAATGGACATCTACCTCATGATCTTCACAAGGCTATCTGATAGTAACTCAAATTCATCTGATACTCATTTGAGGCAATGGCACATTACTCTTTTGCTGCTTAGGAACATGTTTGCAACAGAAACAATCAACTTCCAGTTGGAACACAGGTACCCTACAAGAAATTGATTGCAAGACAGCTGAAATCTGTTTTTGTCTGAAACAATGAGAAGTAACGCCAATCAGAAATAAAATTCCAGGGAACATAGTCATGATCAGATGGAGAGTATAGCCACCATCATAGTTTTCTTTTTTTAAATGGTGCTCCTTTCTGAAAGCTAATTCAATATCAAACATAACAATCCAGCCATTGCTATAGAAAGCACTAGGCAGTACTCATGAGCATAAAGAACTAACTAAGAGCTCTGGGTTAAATGTACGAATGTGGGGTCACAAACCAGTTTTTGAACTGAACATAGTCTGATTACTGACCTCAACCTCTTTTTGCATTGAAACTGATGTGCTAATTAGTCACAGTGCTACTGTGTGTAGTTCCCAGAAGCCTCATGTACAGTGGAGGCTTAGGAGGTGCCACAGCTGTGATCTGGGTTTGTGTGTCCTTTACTGACTCTAACGACTTCTTATTCAAGGCACTGGTAAATCCCTTCTTTTTTATCAGCCACATCTCACATTCTCTGATCCCTCATCTTCCCTGCCTTGACATTCTTTCTCTGTGTTCTGTTGCTTTGCCCTGCAGTTTTCCCACTCAAAATCTCTGACCAGATTTTCCTTTCTTGCCTTCTCTTGAAGCATCTCCTACTCTCTGAAGTGAACAATGTAGGAAGCTGGGAGAAGAGATTCTGCATGGTTCTCTAACGAGGGAAATAACTTCTATGTACTCCATCACTGGGGGCCTATCTGGGGTATCCGCTAGATAAAATACCTTGTAGGAGCGGATACTAACAAAGCCTTCTTGTATTTGAGTTTTCAAGACTTACACATATTTTTGTCCATAGCCATTGTCCTCCTGTCAGACTCCTCTAGTGTTATCCAACTCTTAGTTGACCTCTGACTGCAAATGTATTGGTCTTTATTGAGTATTGTGACATATAAATATGTGTATGTAGGTTTGCAATATTTGTATGTATTGAACTTAGACAAAAGGCAGCAGAGAACTGTAAGGTGACAAAGTAAAAGATGCCATCAATAAGTTATACAATTGGTAGTAAGCTTCTGAGATTAGAAGTTGGGCTATTACTTCATCATGATGCACTATTTTTTTAAGCGGTGTCTTCAGCTCTCTCCTGATTTGGAGCAAGGTTGAGGCAGGCCTGATTATTATTAGGAAGACTTTGGCATGGTGACATGTTGTAGGAAAGTCTTCCTTTTTGCCATGGTCACCCCCAAACGTTTTGGACACATACTGGTGGTTACGGCCAGTGCTCTGTGTAAAGTGGATATGCAAATTAGGCTAATTCTAATTGGCAATATTAACCTACCTATCAGTCCATAGTATATGCTAGGACATGTAGGTTTAGGGACCCCAGCATAGGTAGTGCACCCATAGGTACACTGCTGAGGTGCCCAGTGTCATTTTAAAGACAGGCCTGCCTTGCTGGCTGCTTTTAAATTAAAGTTACATGCAAATTTGACGCTGGAATTATAAGTACTTCCAAAGTCTTAAACTACTTTATTTATACATATGTCACCCCTAAGGTGTACCCAATGTGCCCCTAGGGTTGGGTGCCATGTAACTATAAGCAGTGCCCTTATAAAAATAATTATATAAGTCCTGGTGAGGTAAAACTGCCAAATCTGTTTTCCCTCATTGTAGTGAATGACCTCCATAGGCTAGAATGGGGAGACTTTATTTTAATTTAAAAAGTCCCATTAAGTGTCAGATACATCATGTTTAGTATCAAATTAATTGTTATATGAAACCCCACATCTTACAATTGTTGGATTTGATATAACTTGTTCAGGTAAAGAGTTTTAAACTCTACCTACAAAAGTTGCCAATGTCAGCCCGGTAGTGCTCTGCTCTGATTGGCCAGCCTCTAGCAGCCTGACCAGGCTGCCTTGATGAGGTGTGAAGTAGCCTGGGCTGAATACAAAGAGATGGGCCTGGGGGAGGAGAACTTCCCTCAGCAGATGGAGAAGCAGGAAGGGGGAGAGCTGCCAAACTGGTCTTCAAAGGCAGGGAAGGACATTTGGAGCAACCCAGCACCTCCCTCACATCCTGCAAACCCAGATAATTAGGTGCCCCCTTGATTAGATTAGGAGAGGACAGGAGAGGGCTTTGTTTAGGATTTGTAGCCACACCAGTGGGTGGGATCAGCCAGATGTAACCTCCAAAAATTATTTCAGCCATGATGGATTTTGGAGGAATGTTGCTCCCTTGGACTGATTTTTGCCACACTACCCAGGAAATGGTCATCACAGGGGGACGGACCCTGCACCTGTTTGGAGAACCAGGACCCCCCTGTTTTTCACCCAGGAGCAAGGATAAAACTGGCAGAGCTGCACCCACACCTCATATCCCTACCAGGAAGAATTGCAGGAGAAGGACTGCCCTGCTGGGCCCCTGACCTGCACCTGGACACTGCACTCTGAAGGACTGCACCAGCTGCACACTTGGGCTTCACCACAAGAAGGGCTTTGCCTGGCTTCAACTAGTTCAAGGAAGGAATCCCTGTGTGCTACAGGTGAAAAATTGCTAATCAGAGTCCCCTGCACCAACTCCTGAAGAAACTGGCCAGCTGACCACTGTCCAGTGGACAATTTCTAGTTTGTGCGAGGTGTGTTCTGGGAGTTGTAGTCCGCACCCTCAAGGAGCATTTCAGAGCTTCTGGAACATTGGTTGTGAGTTGTGGACCTCAAAAGAACCTTAAAAGAACATCTGGGAGAAGATCCGAAAGTTTGGAGAACTTTTGGAAAATAGCTCCATCAAGGGACCGACCCGCCTTGCAACTCTAGCCAGCTTGCCTCAACCGAGACCCGGCCTGACTTGCAGGCTCTTCCTGGTAAAGAAAATCTCAGAAAAAGTGAATAAGTCCGAATGTAGAAAGTTGACCGGGACCTCCTAGTGTATCTGAAGAGGGTTCCAACTACGTCGGATCAAGATTCAGAGTTGCCCCTGTCAAAGGATTTTCAGCTCGAAAAATCATCAACCCTTTTGCTACATCTATCTATCCTTTCATTCCATCCATCCATTATCCTCCATTGGCTCATCCATCTAGCCAACTTTCACTCAACCTCCATCCTTACACCCATCCATCCACTCTTTTTCCCATCCATCCATTTATCCATCCGTCCATCAATCTATCCATCCATCCATCTTTCTAGCCAACTATCCAGCCATCCATTTACCCTTTCACTCAACCATCAATCTTTTCACTCACTCACCCATCTATCCATCTATTCATCCATCTATCAATTCACCCTTTCACTCATCTATCTATATTTTCACCCAGACTTCCATCTACCCTGCCTTTCACTCATTCATCCATTGTTTTACTAATCCATCTTTACATATATCCTTTCACTTATCCATCCTTTTGCTCATCCATCCACATTTCCATACATTCATCCACTCATCATCCCTTCACACTTCCACTCATTCATCCATCCCTTCACTCATTATTCCACCCATCTATCCTTTCTCTCATCATCCATCGATCCATCCTTTCACTCCTCCATCCTTTAACCCTTTCACTTATCCATCCATCCATCCACCTATCGACCCTCCCTTTCACTCATGCACCCTCTCTCCCTTTCACTCTTTCATTCTCCCATCCATCCTTTCACTCATTCCCCCAGGCATCTATCCATCCACCCACCCTTCCTTTCACTCACTCATCCTCCCAAGTTCATTAAGAGCCGTTTTCTGCTGAGCTGCATATAGAAGAGGGCATTAAGAACCCCACACCCCCCGTAGCTGCTTAAGCAGGAAGGGGGTGGGGTGAGGGTTGGGGAGATCAGCATTTTTGCCCAAAGAAGCATAACTGCACATTCCCTCCTTAGTTCAATAGTGCAATTATTGTCCACAGCTGTACTTTTCTTTAGGCCTCTACAAAGTTGAGATAAGGAGCACATGGTGTGCTCAGCTCCATATTGTTTTTTCAAAGTGAAACCAAATGTAGTACTAAACACGTTACTTCCAGGAGAGCAGCCCCCTGCCCCCCTCCTACAGCCTGCCCCTCTGTAATGACCATTAAATTGTTCCCACCCCTTCCCTCCTTGTCCTCATTGGCCAGCCCCACCCCTAACCATTGAAGTGAATACAGTTTTGTAACTCCTCTTAGGGCCACTGTTGATGATGCCCAAAAGCAACCGGATCAATTGCTTTGTAATTCAGTACTCCTTCTCATATGATGTCTTTGCTGTAGCATATCAATTGCTTTGTAATTCAATACTCCTTCTCATATGATGTCTTTGCTGTATCTTGTGCCTCCAGGTCGAAGAAAACCTCACCGGCTGGCCCAAAGTTCACCAGAGTTCATCCAGGAGATTCAGCACACTGCCTCAGAGCAGTAATTTCTTTTCATCTGCTCTGTGCTTATTTTCCCTGTTCTTGCCTCTTCCACGTGGGTGGAGGGGCAACGCCCCTTGTGGGCATGAAAAGCAGTCACCCCTAGAAACATGTACAGAGCACAGTACCTAAATATTTAAAGCATGGTGGATTTTTAATCATGCAATGGCTCTTATTACAAGTGAGGTGAAACAAAATTAAAGTACGCTTTCATGCATCAATTTAATTCTGCCTGATTACTAGTTTTTAGGTTTTTCCACACACGGTTTTCCAGGTATGTAAGAATCTGACTATAATTTTTTGACCTGTAAAACAAATTGTTTGCTGCAGCACCAGCCAAGTTGCATTTCAGTTTTACTTCCTTACATAAGGTGAGCCCTGGTAGGTATCCCTGCTAGGGGAAAAAACAATCTCCTCCGTACTCCCGCTACCTTCTTTCCTCATTTCCCCTCCAAGCACCGGCACCACAGACTTTAAACTTGATCTGTCTAGGTGAAAAATTAATTCAGAAAACCCCATGTTACGGTGAATTCTGTGTGGTTTTTATTCTGGAAAAAAAACAGCCTTACACTGTAACTCATCATTCAATGGGGTTTAACTCGAAATTGCCCAGTGCTGGGCAGATTTACCTCATGGTAACAGTAAAATTGCAAGAAAACGTACTGTCTGGTAGATCTGCCCCATTACCATGCAACTCATAATTGGGCCCTTTATGGTTAATTATTAAGGTTTTTAGCAAGCCCTTGTGTGGTGCAAATCAACGGAAAGCATTGTATTGATTTACTTAGCACTATAAAAGTCTGCAGATCGTTTTTCTTTTTTTTTTTAATCAATGTTCAGCAGATACAAATTAAAAAAACAAAGTGCAGTACTAGCAGCAGAAATTAACGATAATCAGGGATAGCAGCAATACATTATAACAGGAATAAAAAACTCAGTCCGTAGGCCTTATCTGTAGAAGTGGACCAGACAAATGATTAAAACCAGCTATCACGCATATCCATGAGTTATAAATAAAATGCTATATCATTGATTACAGTGCAGGAGTAGGTACAGAGCCCAGGAGAATGATGGGTACCACACCATAAATAGCAATGGTATACATCTATAAGGGGTTCGGATATAGGCCTGCTACTCTGCGGCTGTCTCCATCCAGATAGTTAGCGGGGCCCAGATTTGAGCCCCTCTATGCTGTTTCTTGTGGCTTTTTTTACTTATACGAGGCAGTTTCCATATAGAAAATTGCTAACAGCCTAGATCTCCACATGGAAAATGTTGGAGGAATCGGGGCTCAGCCACGCTGTTGTAATACACAAACGGGTGACCGCCGAGATTATAAATAAAAAGCATGATTCCAATGTGCTGAAGCATACACGCCCAAGAGTACAGTGCTAAATTAGGAACCGACCAGCTCCCAGAACATCTCGGGGAACCACATATTTAGTTGCCCGCCTTGGAATCCTATATCTCCACAGGAACCTTAAACAGGCATTCTATAGGCTAAGAAGCGAAAGCTTATTAATTTCCAATGGAACCGCCCTAAAAATATAAAGGATTTTAGGGAGAATCAACATCTTCAAACCCTTGCACCTCCCAAATAGTGATAGGTGTAAATGGTCCATTTGTTCGCTTAGTTTCCTGGGTATTAGGGCCAGATTCTTTTCCACCAGCTTGTCTAGAGTTGTTGTGCGTCTAACCTCAAGATAAACTACTTCATCCACAGCACGGGGATCACAAAACCCTGTATTCCCAGTACATAAAATCTGCGTTTTGCCTTCGTTCAGGTTATAACCTGAGCAGGAACCAAACTCTTTAGTTAGGTCTTCAATTGCGGGGAGTGCAGTCGCAGAATCAATCGTAATGACCGAAATATCATCAGCACAGGCCAAGACTCTGTATTCCAGATGGTTTATAGAGGCAGGCTTAATGAACAAGCTTTTCTCAAGCATAGATATAAAAGGATCTATATAATGGGCGAATAATAATGGAGAGTAGAATCACCCTTGCCGGGTCCCCCTTGAAATAGTTATCAAGTCAGACTCCTGGCCCATTGTGTTAACAGTAGCTCTTGGCAATTTATACAGCCACTGAATGAAGTGTCCCCCAATACCCTTCCATTCTATTACTGCCAATAGAAACCCACATGAGACTCAATCAAATGCCTTCTTGGCATCCAGAAAGGCAAAACTGATAGACAAACTTTGAACTGCAGCCACATCTAGCGGTGTGTTAGCTCTCCTGACCTGATCAGTTCTACCACTGCCAGGTATAAAAACATGCTGATGTTCTGAGACTAGAGGTTCAATAACCCTGATTAATCTACTCACTAGAAATTTGGCGTATATATCTTCCCATCACTACTGATCAGAGAGATCAGTCTATAGGATGCCAGGAGATCTGTTGGTTTATGTCTCTTTTTAAAGCAATTATTTTAGAAACGCTAAAAATGGAGGCATAATTCCAGAGTGTGCTTGAAGAAAAGTCTACAACATATTCTGCTTAAGCATGCTGAAAAATTCTGCATAAAATTCTAAGGGGATATTGTCGGGCCCCCAGGCCTTCCCTCTCACTTGTGATTTAATTGCTCCTAAACGTTTCTCCGAAGTAATTGGGGCATCTAACATTACATGATCCTCGACTTAAAGTGACAGTATCTAATTCTTTGAGAAGGGTATCACTCTCATGCATTCTTGCTCTTCAGTATAGCGCATTTCATGGAAATCCTGAAAAACCTTTACGATGCCAGACGGAGATTCATGTATCTGCCCAGATGGTCCCATATAGTAGTAATATTGCTTTCAATAATTTTCTGTCTAATGCATTTAGCTAGCAATCACCATGGTGCAGGTGCTGGTAGTGGTGGAGGGAGACACCAGGCCGTCTCCTGCAGCCTCTGACACCTGCCCACTGGGGATGCTGCTGCTGACAGTTGTGGCAGTGGCGGTGCAGGTGGGGGTGGAGGTGGCGGTGAAGGTGGCGGTGCAGACGAAGGTGCAAGTGGCGGTGCCTGCTGCGGTGCTTGACGCGGTACAGGTTGCGGGGCTGTCGGTACTGATGGTGGGCACCAGTCCCTCACCTGGAGACTCCGAGGCCTGAAGTGCCTTGCCTTGGGTTTTCTTCCCTTTCCCCACCTTGGCAAATGTTGCTCGGACCTTGGCACTGTCATCTTGAGTTTTGGATGAGTCCTTGCTGGGTGGGTCATGCTCCTTGGCCGTGCTGCATGCCTGCCCCTTCCTCACCTTGGCAGGTGGCAGAATGGGTAGGTCCTTTGTAGGTGTCGGTGGCACACTGGTTGCCCTGACGGGCTCCCCCTTTGATCCTCTGGGACTTGCAGGTACCACAGCGTCCGACGACTTGGTGGCTGAGGTGCTGGCCGGGGATCTGGACACCCTGGCTCGAGAAGAAGAACTGGGGGGAGGCGTAGGGAAGAGGTCAATGTTTGCCAGGAAAAGCTTTTTAGACACACTGGGACAGGAAGATTCGAGAGGGTTTGGGAGTGGAGGATGAGGTAGTGGTTGTAGAAGGTGTACATCTGCTGAGTTTGGGTGAATGTGCATGGGCTGTATGCTGCTGTGAGGTGGATGGCTGTTGGGTGGGTGGGTGCTTGCGTTTGTGTACTTTGGGAGGAGGGCTCACAGACACACTGGGAGAGGACACGGGATGTGTGCATGGTTGTGGGGGTGGTGACTGCTTGTGAGGGATGTGTTGTGATGGGCGTGCTGGTGATGGAGTTAGTGGATGAGGATGTAGTGCATGCAGGTGTGAGCAAGTGGATGAAGAGGAGGAGGGGGACACAGTGGAGGCAGTGGATGTTTGGTGTGTCTGCATGGGGATGGTGCTTTTGTGAGTGCCTGTGAGATGAATGGTGGTGCTTGTGTTTGCCTGAGCCCCTGTTGTGTGTTGGGTGTTGATTTGGGTGACTGCAGGTCTGAAGGTGTGCTTGGGATAGGCTGAGGTTGAGGGGATTGGGTCTGGGTAGTGGAAGTTGGAGGGGGGAGGCTAGATACAGGGAAAATGGCTGCCATCAGTGCTGAGACAGAGCCTGAAATGCTCTCTGTTGGGCCGCCACACCAGAGTGAATGCCCTCCTGGTATGCCTTTTTTGTTGCAAATGTCTCTCGACACCCTGGATGGCATTCAGAATGGTTGACTGCCCAACAGTGATGGATCTCAGGAGGTCAATAGCCTCCTCACTGAGGGCAGCAAGGCTGACTGGGGCAGGGCCTGAGGTGCCTGGGGTGAAGGAGATGCCCACTCTCCTTGGTGAGTGAGCACAGGAAACACGCTGAGGGGCTGCTGGGAGGGAGGTGCTGGTAGGGGTGTGGCAGCTGTACCTGTTGTTGGGGTGGGCACAGAGGTGTCTGCCACCGCCAGGGAGCTTCCATCGGAGGAGGAGTAGTCGCTGTCTGTGCTCCCCTCGCCCTCCGTCCCACTTTATGCCTTCACCCTCGGTGGATTCGGCCTCCAGGCCCATGTGGAATGCAGCTCCCTCCGTCGCTGGTGCCTTTGCTTCTCCGCCAGATGATGCTAATGCACACAAGGACAGGGTGACAAAACAAAAAGGAGGGGAGAGTCAGAGGATACACTTGGTCAATGCCAGCAACATCACTACCGTTGGAGGACACAACACACAGGCAGCCGCCCTATGCACCAGACCATGCACAACCATTTACTGAGACAGTCTCCAGCCCATAGGGTACAATGCCTAACGCCAGCATCTGCACACCTGAAACCCACAGGACCCTGCCCAGTAGTAGATGCCCACTTACACCATTGGGGTAGGAGTGCACCAGAGCCTCCACAACAAGGGACCTACCCTGCCATGATCACCCTGGCCTAGGGGCACCCACAGCCCACATCCCAACCCAGCTAGCTCCTAAAGCGCACAGAGTCAGCTTTCAGAACCTGTACTTACCCCCTTGTGGCTGCTGTGATGCCTTCAAGTGCCCATCCAACTCCAGATAGGCAACAGCCAGGATGTGGAACATCAGGGGGGTCATGGTGCGACGGGTGCCCCTTCCACGTTGGGAGGCCAGCCCCAGCTGGGCCTCTGCTGTTTTCTTGGTCCAGTGGCGCAGGTCCTCCCATCTCTTGCGGCAGTGGGTGCTCCGCCTGTGATAGACCCTCAGGGTCCACACCTCCTTGGCGATGGCACGCCAAATACCCTTCTTCTGGTGGGGGCTGACCTGCAGGGAACAGACAGCAGAAAATGTAATTACTCACCCGTCCGGATCATCACACCCATTGCCCACCAGTTCCCAGTCATGCCCTGACGCACATACACTGACCACCTCTCATGCAGCACTCAGGCCAGGACGCCTCAGCACCTCCCAACATGCGGCTCACATCCACTCCACTCCAAACATGCATTGCCCATGCATCAGGCTCACAGTGTACTCACCTGTTTGTCTGGAGGACCGTAGAGTAATGTGTACTGGGGTAGGACCACATCCACCAGTTTCTCCAACTGCTCCATGGTGAAGGCCGGGGCCCTTTCCCCAGACACATTGTCGCTTCCAGACACAGATCACAGCAGCACTTGCAGTGGAGGTCCTCTCCTGTTCACGGTCAGGTAGCTAGTGAGTGAATAGTTCGAAAATGGCGGTGACGTCCACAGCGGTGCGTACCGTCACCACCGGCGTACATCGCCATTGGCTCCTGGAACCCATAGGGCCCAATATTAACCAATGCAAATCTGCGCAGCGGTCGCCGACCGCCTACCGCAATGGCGCACAACGCCAGGACACTTACCTTATTTCCACTTGTCCCTCCTCACAGGTCAGGCAGCTGCCATTTCAGGGGGCACAGGATTGGCACCTAACTGTGTCACAGCAGACATTGGCACATCAACTGACTCTCGACTTCACATAATGCTTCTGTAAAGTAAAATCAGCAACATTAGTGCAATATATGTGGAAATATGAACCTCTGGCCACCGTTCTCTTCCATAGGCTACAACCGCTGAGGCAGATTGTGAGATGGTGGCATCCTCCGGTGTACAGACCCATGGTGGACCTTGCAACAATGGGGGGGCAGACACATTATCATCACATACAGACTTGATCGTGCCACAATCCAAGAACTGTGTGCCCAATTGGAGCCAGACCTGATGTCAGCTATCCGCCAGCCCACAGGTATCCCCCTCTCTAGCGCAGGTCCTGTCAGTGCTCCATTTCTTGGCTAATGGTTCCTTTCAAATTACAGTGACCATGGCATCAGGGATGTCTCAGCCCATGTTCTCCAAAGTGTTGACCAGAGTGTTTTCTGCCCTGATGAAACACATGCGCAGCTACATCGTGTTCCCCCAGGTGGATGATTTGGCCACAGTGAAGGCTGACATTTATGCCCTGGGACATATCCCCAACATCGTTGGTGCCATTGATGGTACACATGTAGCATTTGTTCCCCCCCCAGAGAAATGAACAGGTTTACAGAAATAGGAAAAGCTATCACTCCATGAATGTGCAGATGGTGTGTTTGGGGGACCAGTACATCTCCCATGTGAATGCCAAATATGCTGGCTCTGTGCATGACGCATTTATATTGAGGAAAAGCAGCATCCCATATGTGATGGGCCAACTCCAGAGGCACCGGGTGTTGCTAATAGGTGAGCCAAAGGTCCGCACACACTATGAGTAGGTGTCTGGGTATGGAGTTCTCCCTAAGGGTCAGTGTGTATCTAACAGTTGTCACCCTATATTTGCAGGTAACTCTGGTTACCCCAACCTCTCATGGCTACTGACCCCAGTGAGGAATGCCAGGACAAGGGCAGAGGAACGTTACAATAAGGCACATGGGCAAACAAGGAGGACAATTGAGTGAACCTTCGGCCTACTGAAGGCCAGGTTCCGGTGCCTCCATCTGAAAGGTGGCTCCCTGTACTACTCATCCAAGAAGCTGTGCCAGATTATCGTTGCACGTTGCATGTTGCACAACCTGGTCTTGAGATGCTAGGTGCCTTTTCTGCAGGAGGATGTGCCTGGAGATGGTCTTGTGGCAGCGGTGGAGCCTGTGGACAGTGAGGAAGAGGAGGCAGAGGAAGAAGATGTTGACAGCAGAACAAATATTATACAACAGTACTTCCAGTGGCACTCAGGTAAGACACTGTAACTTCACTTAACATTTCAGTAATCTGTTGTACATTGTACATGGCAGCCTCGTACCCTATGTCTATGGCCACTGACTGTTCCCTTTGGATTCTCTATTTCCAGATCAGTGTGCCCCATTCTGGCTCCTACTGTATGTACTGCTGCCCACCAAAGGTCATCCTGTAGTATATTTCACTATACATATACGTTGCAATGTTTTGTGAATGTTGTGCTTATACAATTGAGATTCATTACACTGATTTCAGTATGGAATTTGTTTCAAGGGTGTTTATTTGTGTGCAAATAAGTAAAGGAGTTTGTGCAAGGGGCTGGGGGTGATGGTGGAGGAATGTCCAGTTAGAGTCCAGTCTCTTGGTATCACAGGTGCATTGTCCAATGGGGCATAGGAAGGGGAGCAATGGCAGTTCAAGGTGGACAGGGTAACAGAGTGGGACAGAAGGGTGACTATCAGGAGAGTCCTATTTCCTGGCGGGGGTCTTGGCAATGTTCTCTCTCTTCTGCCTGGATCGCAGGGACCATTTGCAGGGTTGTTCTCCATCTGCAGGGGGTGGGGTGCTGGTGGCCTGTTGGTTCTGTGGCAGGGCCTCGTGTCCACTAGCGCCGGCAGAGATGCAGGGCTGTTCTTAGGTTTGGCTAGTGTCAGGCACCCTTTGTAGTGCCACTGCCGCCCTCATGGTCTTGCCTATGTTAGCCAGCACCCCTGCAATGGTGACCAGGATGGTGTAGATTTTTGTTAGGTCCTCCCTGATCCCTAGGCACTGTCCCTCCTGCAGCCGCTGGCTCCCCTGCAACTTGGCCAGTACCTTTGCCCATGGTCTCCTAGGAACGGTTGTATGCTCCCAGGATGTTAGATAGTGCCTCCTGGAGAGTGGGTTCCCTGGCCCTGTCCTTCCCCATCACACAGCAGTCCTCCCAGCTTCCCTGTTATCCTATGCCTCTGTCCCCTGAACTGTGTGCCCACTGCCACTGACCCCAGGTCCCTGATCATCCTGGGTTTGTGGGGTTGCCTGGGGTCCCTGTAGTGGTGGACACACTGCTGATTGACGTGTCTTGGGGACAGTGGCATGGGCCCGCTGGGTAGGTACTGTGCTGGTGTTTCCTGAGGGGGGCGGCTCTGAGTGGGTTGGGAGTGTGGCAGGGGAACCGACTGTCCAGAGGCACCTGATGGGCCAGGTTGGTCATCTTGATCCAGGCGTGCAGATCTGTTGTCATCACTGTGGGCCTCTTCTGTGGGGGGACTGGATGTAGCTGGTACCTCCTCTCCGGTGACGTTGAGTAGGGGTCCTGTTGGAATGCAAATGCATTGTTAATATATCTGCCTGTGCCATCTTGTACATGGGTTGGTTTCCCTGTATGTCTGTGCTTTCCCTGTTGGCTCGGCCTTTTGTGGGTGGTGAATTTGTGGGGCGGGTGAGTCTCCCTACTGGGCATGCTTTGGTGATGGGTGTCCATGCAGGTCTGCGATGGGAGTCCATGCATTGGTGTTACATGCAGGGCTTCGTATTGGGATGGGTGGGCTGTGATGGTGGGGTACGTGTGAGGTGGAGGAGTGATGGGGATGAGGGTAGGGGTAGGAGTTTGTGATGACATGCAGGTAGGGTGGGGGGATAAAGTAGTAAATATTTAACGTACCAGAGACCACTCCTCCTGCTACTCCTGCAAGGCCCTCAGGTTGCATTATTGCCAAGGAAGTGGGGGTCCACCGCCAGTCCTCTGTACAGCTACCTGGTGTCTTGCAACCACGGAACGCACCTTCCCCCTTAGGTCGTTCCACCTCTTCCTGATGTCATCACTTGTTCTTGGGTGCTGTCCTACGTCGTTGACTCTGTCCACGGTTCTCCACCATACCTCCATCTTCCTCCAAATGGATGTCTGCTGCACCTTTGATCCGAAAAGCTGTGGCTCTACCTGGATGATTTCCTCCACCATGACCCTTAGTTCCTCCTCTGCAAACCTGGGGTGTCTTTGGGGTGCCATGGACATGGTGTGAGTGATGTGTGAGGATGTGTGTGTGTGGTGATGTGTTGTGGTGTATGCTGTGATATGCGTGAATGGTGTATGGGTGATGGTGTTCTGTGTCTCTGAATGCGTGGGTGCTCCTTGCTTGTCTCTCTCTGCTTGCTATCTATTTCTTTCACTGTAAGGGGTTATGGGTATTGTGGGTGTATGTTTTATAGTGTTGTGTCTGGGTGTGGGTGTGGTGTTTGTATGTGTGTCTGGTGTGTGTGGTTTGAATTGTCCAATGTGGTAGAGTTTTGTTAGTGTGTATGTATTATGAGTGCAGCGGTGTGTACCGCCAATAGTATACCATGGTTGAAAGACCACCGTGGTGATTCGTGGGTCGTGAGGCTGTGGGCGTATTCCTGTTGGCGTAACGGTGTGGGTTTTGGTACCGTCAGTTTATCACTGACCTTTGGTCTGGCGGACTTGTGTGGGTGTCCGTATTGTGGCGGAATTCTCAGTGTGGGTCATAATCCCCGTGGCGGATTACCGACGCTTTCACGGTATGTTGCCGGCCGTCAGCACAGCGGTAGGCGGCATTTACCACCAGGGTTGTAATGAGGGCCATAATTCCTTAAGTAGCCCTCTAGTTAACTCTACCTCAGTTGCAATAAGCTGACCATAAAGGCTCTGACTTTCTTTCTGTTTTTGCTTCTGCGGATGCAGGCTATAGCACAAAGTCTCTCCTCGAATCCCTGCTTTTAACCAGTCCCATACCATATCAGCAGATGGAGATTCAACTTAAAATTGTGCAACATCTCAGGAGTACCACAAAAATCCTTATTGTACCTCAACCTTTGTGTTTATTATTATAATATCTTTCCAGTAAGATTTTGAACTATTGGAGGTATGAATGTTAGGCAGCAGGGACTTTTAGCGAAGGGGCCCTAGCAGGTAGAGGACTCTGAGCATACAGGTAGCACAAGGTAGTGCAAGGTGTGTAGTGGAAGAAGATGCCTAGATCCATCACATAAAAGAAATGTATAGTGCTGGATCGGAGCAGGTGGCGGCGCCAACTAAACCATGGATAGGGATAGATGAGGTTACCAAATCCCTATTTTTGGCAGGAAATATTAAATGGAATTGGTACTGACTCGAGCAGCTGGCCCAGATAATATTACGGCCGCTATAATAAAGATCCAATCTGATTGGTGGGTGAATTGTTTTTGTAGAATGTTTAATAACGTATTGGATTTAGGCGAGTTTCCTGTATGTTGGAGAGGTGCAATTATTAGGCCCATACATAAACAAGGGGATGTAAGGGACACAAAGAATTACAGGTTGATTAACCTATTGGACGCTGGTGAAATTTATTTTCAAAAATTGTATTGGGTAGTCTTGAGGACTCCGTTGTTATAAATCAAATTATTCCTCCCAAGCAGGGTGGGTTCAAAGAAGGCCACTCAATTATTGGCCATTGTATTGCCTTCTGGTCCATTGCTCAGACGTCGATAGATCAAGGGGGTATGCTGTTTTGTTGCTTTGCGGACTTCCATGTGGCCTTGGATCTGGTGGATCATAAGTGCCTTTGGGAAACCTTAATAAGGCAGGATATACCAAAGAGCCTGTTGTTGTTAATCCAAAAATTGCATACGCATAATTGGGCTCAAGTTATCATAGACGAGGAGGGAACCCTATCATAGAAAATCCCAATTGCCAATGGGCTACATCAGGGTTGTATGCTGGCCCCACTTTTGTTCTCCCAATTTATTGATGATCTACCAACAGCATTGGTTGTGGAATAAGTTGCAAGTCCCTATTTGGATGGGCATTATGAGGCATGCCTTTTATATGCCAATGATTTATTGATATTTGAACATACAAAGATAGATTTGCAAAGGAAATTGGTTGCATCTTCCGACTATTGTCAAGTGGAAAAGTGAGTGGTGAATCGGGAGAAGACAAAAGTGTTGTGTATTGGAAGGAAAGCCACTGGATGCAGTTGGTATTTGTGGGGCACAAAGTTGGATCAGGTGAACAGATATAAGTACGTATTGAAGCAACAAAAGTAAAAGCACTTGATAAGCGGCATGAAGAAATATAATAGGGACTATGGAGAGATGTCCCATAGGCCATTATTAAAAGCCTTTCAGGCCATGATACCCCTACAAAGATTGTATGGAGCCAAATTATTGTGTGTGTGTGGGAAAAGTAGTTGGGACAGGGATGAGGGTAAAAGTTTGAAAAATATCATGTCACTACCATCATCAGCGATGATTCAGGCTGCAAGATTGGAAACAGGTTTGGTATTTTGGAATATATTACCTCAAGCAGCTCTAATTTGATTTTGGGGTTGGCTGGAGGTAGGTGAAGAGCATAAGGTTGCATTGTAGAGCAAGCATGAGTTTGTGAAAAGTGAGATGAAATGGGCAAAAGACCTTAGGAAGAGTTTAGTGGATAGTTGTAGGAGCTTGAAGGTAAAGTTGGGCCTTGAGAATTTTGATCTGGAAGTTTCTAAGAAGGAAATTAAAATATACGGCAAGGAATTGTCCATTGAATATGATTGAAAATATTTAGAGTCCTTCCCTCACCAAGGACTCCGCCAAGACCAACCTCCACGAAGGATGAAGAGCACCTGCCTTAAACTCAATTCCGACAAGACCGAAGTCCTCATCTTCAGCTCCACCCCCTCCACATGGGGTGACTCCTGGTAGCCTTCCACTCTCAGAGCTGCTCCGACTCCCACCGACCACGCACACAACCTAGGATTCTTCTCGGACTCCTCATTATCCATGACTCAGCAAGTCAACGCCATCTCCTCCTCCTGCTTCAACACCCTCCGCATGCTCTGAAAGATCTACAAATGGGTACCGACCGAAACCAGAAGGACAGTCACCGAAGCCCTCGTAAGCAGCAAACTGGACTATAGCAACGCCCTCTACTCAGGAACCATGGCCATACTCCAGAAGAGGCTGCAACGCATCCAGAATGCCTCCGCACATCCTGGACATCCCTCGCCACTGCCACATCACAGACCACCTGAGAAACCTGCACTGGTTCCAAGTCAACAAGAGAATCACCTTCAAACTCCTCACCCATGCTCACAAAGCACTGTACAACACAGAACCAGAATACCTCAACAGACGGCTCTCCTTCTACACCCCGACCCGGCATCTCCGCTCCGCCGACCTTGCCCTTGCAACCGTCCCACGCGTCTGCAGAACTACAACGGGTGGTAGATCCTTCTCGCACCTCGTGGCCAAAACGTGGAACACTCTTCCCACCCACCTGCACCAGACTAGAGACCTCCTCACCTTCAGGAAACTTCTCAAGACCTTGCTGTTCGAGCAGTAGCAGCACCACTCGCCCCCACCCCCCCTCAGCACCTTGAGACCCTCACGGGTGAGTAGTGCACTTTACAAATTCCTGATTGATTGATTGATTTAGAGGGCACATATTCCCTCCAGTATATGTTAAATTCATAGGGAAAGGAAGATTGGTTCCCTTATATGGACCTCTTACCGAATCAAAAGATAAGATATGAAATATTAAGGGCAAGAGTGGGAATTAACCTCGTCTATTGCTCATCGGAGATAAAATTGGCTTTAATGGACACTGAGGGCAATTGCACCTGTGGCGTGGTAACTAAATGTAATATTTTGCACATTTTAATGGATTGCTGGACTGTCCTTCCATTACGAAGAACATTTTTACAGCCAATCTTTATAAAATATGGCGTTAGACATCATGCACAAGCAGTTTCATTCTTGACGGATATGCAATTTGTTGATGTTGCATGTGCCATTGCCAGATTTTTGATTGCTATAAAAAGTTTTTGGGCACATCTGAATAGCGATTTTCAACATGTGGTTATATGAGGAGGATTGTAAACATTTTAATGCTAATTTTATGTTTCATTGGAGGAATTTTATTGTATTTAGGTGGAGGTTGGGAGTATTAAAGTGGGGTTGTATGTTGTTTAAAGACTTGTGGTCTTAATTAACATTTGTTCACTTGACTTGACTAGTGTAAGTGTTGGGTGGGTGTTTGGTGGATCTGAGTTTGTCATTTGGTGTTTGTTGAGATAAAATGTTAGAAAGACATCTGGATGCCAAACTGTTTATTCATTGTATTATTAACATTAGTAGTTTAATTATGGACTTGTTTTTGGCATTGACCCAACCACCCATTCTGATAGGTTAAGGAGGAAATTACAGTTATAGATTAACTGGAATTTGTGTATCAATTTGAGAACCTTGTCTAGAGGGTCAAGGGAATAATTATAAAGGCTGAAGACTGCAGACTTCAATTGCATCTTAGCATTTTACAATAACCTAGTATATTCATTCTCAGTGAGTCAATTAGTGTTCTGTATTTGTTGACTAGTAAGAGTGATCAGATGTTTTTTATGTTGACTACACATCATACACGGTGGAACTGTCAGTAAGGATGGCTTCTATCCCCACTGGTGGCCAGGAGGTGACCCTAAGGTTTGTAGCTAATAGAGAGAGCTTCAGCAAATCTGGGTCAAAGTGGTTGTTGATAGTAATATAGAGTCTGGAGTTGAGGAAAGTATACTATTTGGGCTATGGAGGCATTTAGCATACATGACTGCAGGACCATCCATTGGCAAATGCCAGCCAATAAGGCATGCGAAGATGTGTAATTGTATTTAAGGCGTGAAAAATGGTAAGGGAAGGAGGATTTGGGTGCCCTCTATTCAGAGTTTGGAAAAGTAAATACATTCCTTATACTTAATGTCCAGCGATAAAAGTGTAAAGACGTACGTCTTCCATTATACATTCGCAACATAGGAATAGGACATTTAACACTAGTCTCAGCAACAACAGGCACTTTATGAAGCAAGACAAGATATGACTGCAAAAAAATTCATAATGAAACATGATGCTGTAATGAAGATATGTCTATTGAAAATGGTATCCGATGAGCCAGAGATTCACAATACTTGACAATAGTCAGAATTCTGTGGGTCTCAGTTTTCCTATAAGAGCAAAGATTCTCGATATCAGATAGATTCTTAAAACTCATTTGCAAGACCTATAAGTCTCCATTTCCTTTTGTTCCAGTTTCTCAGTGCTCTTAGATTCAAGAGTGGACCGCTCAGTGGGTTTGAGTCTTGGTGATGAGAAGTTCTCTGAAAAGTTTGCTACCGAAAAAGTGCTTCACCTAAAAATGTGTGAGAATAATGATTTACAAATGGCAAAAAACTAAGACAAAGTTGTAGATTTCGGGATCACTGGGGATCGGGTAGCAGTAGTAGAGGGATAAAAAGGGTTCATGGGGGCTATTCACTTTTCCAGTTGGTCCTATAATTCAGTGGCCCAGAGAAGAAGAGAATATGCTCAGGGACTAATTTACAGATCTAAAGACAGCTTTATCACTTTGGCAGATAATTTGTCTGCCAACCTCTCATCCCAAATCTCATTTTAAGTTTGGGTGTAGTAAAACTGTATCTATGTATCAAATGCCTTCCCACCCCTGTTTATTCACCTTTGAAGCTTTTGGTTTGACACTTGCTGAGGCATGAAACTCCCTAAAAGAGCTTTACTCACTATATTGCTCTATGGAAATCGGTAAGAAGTTCGGAATCAGTTGTCTGTTTTTAAAAATAAAGTCAGTTCTTGTATACAGCTGAGGTAAGAGGTCCAGAGCAGGTAAAAATCTTCACATAATAACATGTGTGCACAGGTAGAGTGAATGAGAAAAATGTTTTCTGTCTCAGCATGGTATCTGCACACATATATCGATATATAACATGAGGCTGTCTGATTGTTATAATTCAATTGGTCACTGAAACAAACTGCTTCCTTCCTTTTAAGCAAAGTCACTGATCTAGACAGTTTTATCCTTTGTTTAAACTGTATAAAATTGTAACTTTGGAATGGCATATTTTACAAGGACCAAATTCACAAACATATATATGTTCTCCTGTATTAAAAATCCAGATGTAAGTTTACTTTTGCATAGCTGAATACTTATGAATGTATTTGTGGACAGACTCTCTGAAGCTAATGACAGTTTCCCTTTGAGCTGCCTGGCTGAGCAAAATTTATAGCCATCCTCTCCACCTACTAGATTAAAGCCCCCTGTGAACAACATGTGCATTCCAGGAAGATTGAAAGTCTTCTGCTGCAGAAAGGGGTGGGGCTGTGAATTTCAAGAGTTGTTACCAACACCTCTGAGAACGGAAGGCAAGCCCCCAACCCAAACAATAAGGAGAAAGCAGATTGTTACTACAAAGTAGTAGACCTGTTTGAGGTTTTGGAAGAAAGAGGTAAGACCTCAGTTGGTAGAAACAAACCAAGAGAGATGATGTCCTTTGAGGCACTTTGTATTCCTCCCAAGTATGCTATGCAGGAATGGTAAGGTTAGTTGTTTCTGTCAGGTACAGATTGAGGGATGATGCAGCACCTTTCAATTGGGTTTGTGTCTCATCACAAAAGTACCATATCCCTTTTTAAACTACTGAGAAGGCAGGAAAAAATTAGAAAGAGCCTAAAAAGAAAGGAAGGAAGAAGTACCTGTGCTACTGTTGATGCCTGTCAGGAGGCTAAGGGGTATATTTACCCCTGGACCTTTCTACCAAAGCTCATAGTAACATCTCCCTTATTCTCCCCCAGGCCCAGTGAACAGTGGACCTGTTTGTTTGACCTAGAGGAGGGTGCACTGCAGACTTCAATTGAATCTTTGCCTGACGTGGTTACAAAAGTAGGCAGTTGTGTACTTTAGCTGTTGCACAGCATGGGTAATCTGGAAGTGTTTACAAGCCTGACTGGCTAGGGAGTGCGGGTACAAAGGTGGTTTGCCCAGAAGCACGTTCAAAGTATTGCGCTGAAGCTGAAAAATGCTAAGGAAAAGGATTACAGTGGCTGGCTGGGTGAGAGAGAAATCCTAAAGCCTTAATAGCAAATGTGTTGTTGCCAAGAAGAGGAAGAAGTATTTGCGGTGCTATGGAGGCTGAATAAATCTTTTCTCTATACCAAAAAGTTCCCACCTGCTGATACTGGTGACTGGAATTTGAGGTGAAGCTCCAAATCTCATCAAAATTGGTCGAGCTGGAACTGGGGTACAGTAATTTGTTCCTGATACTAGTGTATGCTTAAGAATCATTGGAGCAAGTGTCCTTGAGCTATAGGCAATCACTGCCAAGAAGAATACCCTAGCTGTTTCGTTTTAGCTCTAGGAAGTTTATGGTGAGAAAATATCTTACTTTCTATCTCACATTGTTCAAATATTTCTCCACTGAAAACTGCTTGTTGGAAAGTGTATTATTGGTAAGGGCAGGTAAGTATCTACACTAAGCAACAGGCCACTAACCCCCACTTAGGTCGAGTTAGGTCTCAATAAACTAAACCCTTTGTAGCTCGGCAACGAGCGACAACTCTTAACTTAGGAGACATGTAAAGCATTTAAAAATCACAAAACAGTAAATAAGTAAAACACAAAACACAATGAAAACACCAATTTAGAAGAATAAATTATAATTTTATCTTTAAAATGACACCAAAATGATGAAAATCAGATAAGGGGAATGAAGATCTGAATTTTTAAAGAATTCATGTATTTTGGCACGTATAAACTAAAAGCACTAATCGGGTCATCAGGGTTGCACTAAACCGGGGAAAAGTCAAATGTTGAGCTCAACCACGATGGAGCCTTGCTCGGCAACAGCAAGCGGGAGGCCTCGGCTAAAAGTTTAACTTTGGGCTTAGTCTTTTTCTAGAAGATTTCCATCAGTGGGACAAAGTCACCAATGCAATGCGACCTTCCTGGAGCCCTCTTCAGATACGCATAGCAGGAGACCTCACTGAAGAATTCTACCTCACGACTTTTTTTCAGGATGGAAATCTTTATTCGGGCCAAAGCTGAATCTTGATCCAATGCTCCTGGGGCCCTCCTCTGATACACTGCGCTGCAAGTCTCGGTCAACTTTTTATGTTTGGACTTTGTCACTTCTTTTGAACTTTTTCCTTCGGACTGAGGCCCTCCACAGCAAGCCGATTTTAATGCGAAGTCGTTGGATCACCTTTCCAGGAGCTCCTGGTGAAATCATGGAAGTCTGAGGCGCCAGAGCTTTTCAGCTGGGTGAACCTGTAAATCAGGCCGGGTCGCAGTTGAGGTAAAACAACGGGTCGGTCACTTTATGGAACTTTTTTCCAAAGGTCTCCAGACTTTTGGATCTTCTTCCATAAGGTTTTTGAGGGTGCTTTTTCAGAGTCCACAGCTCACTGCAAGGTTCCAGAAGTTCTGAGTTGTTCCGTGAGAGTTAGGACTCCAAATCCCAGAATGCACCTGGTTCAAATCCAAAAATGAACACTAGCCACTGGCCAGATGGTCAGTTCCTTCAGGTTTTGATGCAGGTGACTCTGGTTGGTTATTTTTCACCTGTAGCAAGCAGTGAGTCCCTTCTTGAACCAGTTGACGACAGGCAAAGTCATTTTAGTGGTGAAGCCCAAGTGTGCAGCTGGTGCAGTTCCTCAGAGTGCAGTGCCCAGGCACAGGTCAGGGGTCCAGCAGGGCAGTCCTTCTCCTGTTGTTGTTCCTTGTTGGGATTTGAGGTATGAATGCATCTCTGCCAAATTTATCCTTGCTTCTGGGTTGAAAAGCGGGGGCGACAACTGTTCAATCACAGGCAGACCATTACCCTCTTAGATGACCACTTCCTGGGAAGTGTGGCAAAAATCAATCCCAGGAAGCAACATTCTTTTAAACTCCAAAATGGCAGAAACTGAATTTTGGAGGTTAGGTCTGGCTAAGCCCACCCACTGGCATGGCTACAAATCTTTAACTCACCCCTCTCCTGCCCGCTCCTAATCTAATCAAGAGGGCACCTTGTTGTCTGGGTTTGCAGGAAATAGGGAGGTCCTGAGCTGCTCCAAATGTCTTTCCCTCCTTTGAAGACCAGTTTGGCTGCTCTCCCCCCATCCTGGTTCACCATCTGCTGAGGCAGATCTCCTCCCCCAGGCACATTCTTTGTGTTCAGCCCAGGCCACTTCACGTCTCATCAAGGTAACCTGACCATGCTGCCAGATGCTGGCCAATCAGAGACTGGCACTACAGAGCTGAAACTGGTAACTTTTAGGAAAAGTTCTAAAACTCTTTCTAGGTGAACATTTTGAAATTCAACATTGGCAAGTAATTATTATAACATTATGGGCCTCATTATGAGTTTGGCGGTACCCATACCACCATCTTGGCAGTGGCGGTCATACCTTCGATGGCCCAGAGGTGAAGACCACCAAATTATGACCATGGCGGTCTTGACAAAAGTTTACAGCCAATATATCACCAGTACCACCAGTTTGGTTAAGCCATCACAGACAGTGGTAGGCACTTTCAGATCGGCGGGGACCATGTTACCGCCGGACACATTACAAGGCTGCATACCCCAAAGCTTTCCTCCGCTGTCGCACTGCCACCAAATCCCTGGCAGAAACAAACTCAATACAAGAAGACACTCACCTTCAGGAACACAGACACGTTCAGAGCCACCATCCAACCATCTAACCAGAAATCGAAGTCCTCCCACTGCTCCTGCTCACACTACAACTCCATAACCCGCGACGACGAAGGCAATTACCGTAAGTACACCCACCTAGCAAATACTGGAGGGAAAGCTATTAGCAGACACTCACACAACACCCACAGCCAGGATGGCCAGCGACGGCCGGACCCACAAACCACACACACCCACACCAAAAATACACATCACGGCCAACACACACATGCCAACCACACACCACTCCACTCACACACATCACTGGCTAACACACACAAACACAACACCACTGAGTCACACAACGATATCACAACTGCAACTACACAAACATGTTGGCAGCCAATGCACAGCACACCTACACAAGACAACACATACGGACAGCAACACGGAACAACACCTCACAACCAATCAACACCATCACTCACCCATACAATGTACCATATGTCACACCACGTACAGACAACACCCAAATCATATGACATAGCCATCACCACACACACAGATGCACACACAACAACCACACAATGGCACACAACACCACCATAACACATCGCACCCCGAACAATACACAATGTAGCTACACAAATGCATGTAACTACACAATCATATCCCACACAATACACACCCATCACAGCAGGACTGATAGCAGGGCCTCACACACACATGCATGACATGCATAACAGCACACACAACCAACACACACACACACATGTCACACCCAAACTAAGACCACAAACACAAATCCAACATGGAGAAAGAAAGGTAGAACAAGTAGGGTACGATGGATCTTGTTGGCCCAGATGTATCAAATCGTGAAATTCAATAAAAAATATAACTATGTACAATACAAGGCCATAGGCCAGTCCAATGTCCGAGATGCTAAAGGCACATTAGGCACTTCACTGTGCCCCAACTTGACTCCTGACTGCAAATATACCCCCACAGGGTAGGGGCATCAAGTGAGCAAGCAGGCACCTCAGTGTTGAGAGGGGTGGAGGGATGTTTGGGCTTGGGATGGGGGTCCTTGGGTCTAGCCTTGGGAACGAGGTCCTTGGCCTTGGGGGGTTGACTTTTTGGCAGGGGCATAGGCATGGGCACTAGCAGGGGCGGCAGGGGGGACTTGGAGGTGGAAGGGCTGGACTTGGGGAGGGACACGGAGCACTCAGGGTTCTCATGGGTTGGGAGAGGGGTAGGGAACAGGAAAAACGCATACAGGACACCTTTCTTTGGCACACAGGGGTGGTCATGGCAAAAGGGTTTGGGAATGGAGGGAAAGGGAGTGGTGGTAAGATGTGTCTTTGTGGGTGTCTTGGGTGCAGGTGTGTGCGTGGAATGCTTATGTGTGCTGGGTGTCTTTTGGGTGGGTGAGTGCAGTTGTTTAGGTGTTTTGGGAGGAAGGTGGAGGAGTTGCTGGGAGATGCCACGCTGGATGGGTGACTGTCTGTTGGGGTGGTCTCTGCAGGCATGATACATGTGCTGCATGTGTGGGTGTTGGTGATTGTGGTTAGTGCGGATGTGACTGGGTGGATGTCTGAGGGTCTGATATTGGGGTGTTTGTGGGTAAGATGGGACTGGGGCTGGATCTGCAAATGATGCTGTTCTGGTAGTGAGGGAGTCTGTGCAGGGAGTAGATGTTGTGTCTGCAGGTGTGTGTTGTCTGTGTACATGCCAGAGGTGAGTCTTGTGGTGCCAACCTTGCCTGTTGAGGTGGATGCATGCCTGTGTGAATGTGCACTCTGGATGGGTGTGGAGAGAGGGCTTTGGGATTGGGAAGAGGTACGTGAAGGGCGGGCGTTAGGCAAAGGGACACTCGCTGCTATCAGGGAGGAGGCCAAAGCCTGAAAGGATCTCTGGAGGCCAGCCATGAACCATGAATGCCCTCCAGGAACACATTGTTCTGTTGTACTTAAGCTGCCAGACTCTGGTTGGCATTCACAGTGGTTGACTGACCCACAGAGATGGACCTCAGGAGGTCAATAGCCTCCTCAAGTAGGGCAGGAGGGGTGGCTGAGGCAAGGGCAGAGGTGCCTGTGATGAAAGAGATGCCCACCCTCCTGGTGGAGTGGCTGCGGGCAACTGGGTGGGAGCCAAAGGGAGGGCGGTGCTAGTAAGGGGGTGGCCGACAAAGATGGTGCTGGGGTGGTCCCCGATGGGTCCACCACAGTCAGGGAATGTCCACTGGAGGAGGATTTTTTGTTGGAGCCGGCCTCCCCCATAGCATTCCCCTCACCCTCTGTCCCTCTGGGTCCCTCGGTGTCGGTGGTGCCACCAGCCTGGGTCTCATGGGCTGCTGCTTTCCTGCTCAACTGTGACCCTTCTCCTCCACCAGATGATGCTGATGCACACAGTAAGAGAAAGAGAGGGAGGTAGAGAGAGAGATAGGCAGCAAAATAGTTAACATACACCTCCCAATGACACAGCTACACATGTACATCTGTCACAATACATATCATGGCTAGGCAATCTCATTTGCAAGAACACATTACCTACATCATGTCATGACATGTCACTACTACCAACACCTGTCTGCCAACCCTCATACCTACAGCAAAACCTATGTTGGACTGCACTACTAGAATCATACACATGATGCCAACTAATGCCCTCTTAAGCTGCCAAGCATGCTTGGATGCACTATCAATACTATGCCTGAATACACATCTTACCTCTCCATTCACCTATCACCCATTGGATGTGCAGCTGGCACAACAGAACACTGCAGGTCTCTACAGTGACAACACCTGATTGGTCAATGTCCTCTGCAATATGTCCATGACACTGAAGACAACTCCACTCACTGAGCACGCACCACCTACCTCTACTTACACATAACTGGCCACTCAGTATGATGCTGCCATTATGGAGTACAATGCAGATATTGCCAATGCCAGTAAGACACGCAAACACTTCACATCAGATGTGTACTATGTGAATGTATGGTTTAGCCATGTGAGTAGTCAGACCCCATCACACAACAAGAGCTGCTGGCGTAAAATACATATATCACGACTCAGCAAACTGCTAAGTGTGTCATGATGCTCCTTCCTCGGGATCTGCATGCCGTAGAACAAATGGCACACCTCCCGGCATCACCAACTCAGAAAGGTATCATAACAGCCAAGTGGAGAGAAGGGAAATTAGGATAGGGAACTGCCGGGAGAGAGATCTGAAAAGGAAAATGGTTAAGCGTGTCTATATATACTTGGTCACAATAACATCAACATGCAATTATACACTTAGACTAAGGCGTCTCCATGGATGCAAGTGTTGAGACCCTTATGGGAAAGAAGAAGGTGTCTTAGTGGATGCAAGAGTTGAGACCCTTATGGAATAAATAAAGGTATTTCCGTGTGTGCAAGAGTTGAGACCCTTATGGAATAGACAAAGGCGTCTCCGTGAGTGCAAGTGTTGAGACCCTGATAGAACAGACAGAGGCATCTCCATGAGTGCAAGTGTTGAGACCATTGTGGAACAGTCAAAGGCGTCACCAGGAATGCAAATGTTGAGACTTTTATAGAACAGACAAAGACGTTTCCAGGAATACAAATGTTGAGACCCTTATGGAACAGACTAAGGCGTCTCCAGAAATGCAAATGTTGAGACCCTTATGGAACAGACAAAGGCGTCTCCAGGAATGCAAATGTTGAGACCCTTATAGAACAGACAAAGGCGTCTCCAGGAATGCAAATGTTGAGACCCTTATGGAACAGACAAAGGCATCTCCAGAAATGCAAATGTTGAGACCCTTATGGAACAGACAAAGGCGTCTCCAGGAATGCAAATGTTGAGACCCTTATAGAACAAACAACGGCATCTCCAGGAATGCAAATGTTGAGACCCAGGAATGCAAATGTTGAGACCCTTATGGAACAGACAAAGGCATTTCCAGGAATGCAAATGTTGAGACCCTTAAGGAATAGACAAAGGCGTCTCCAGGAATGCAAATGTTGAGACCCTTATAGAACAGACAAAGGCGTCTCCAGGAATGCAAATGTTGAGACCCTTACAGAACTGACAAAGGCGTCTCCAGGAATGCAAATGTTGAGACCCTTATAGAACAGACAAAGGTGTCTCCAGGAATGCAAATGTTGATACCCTTATAGAACAGAAAAAGGCATCTCCAGGAATGCAAATGTTGAGACCCTCATAGAACAGACAAAAATGTCTCCAGGAATGCAAATGTTGAGACCCTTATGGGACAGGTCGTGGCCCTTCTGTAAATCATGAAACAAGAACAATTAGTAAAATCATGATACCTCAGGATGGCATGAGCTTTAGGCAAAAAACTGGGCGTGGCCCTTCTCTGAATCATAGAACAAGAACAATGGGTAAAATCATAATACTTCAGAATGCCATTAGCCTTAGACAAAACTGGGCGTGGCCCTTCTCTGAATCATAGAACATACTCTGAACATCAATCATGCAACTACTATGCATTCATAAACATAAAACATTTGGTCTCAGCCTAGAAATTCGCAAAGACTTAAACATGTATCTCACATATCATCAAAGGCTTAAATGTATCTCACACATATGCTACCAAAACAATGAAACTAAGATTTGCTTATCTTTGAATCATTTTCTCATTTGTCACCTAGGCCTGAAAGTTTTACACATGTAAACTGAAGCGCCTTAATTACTGTGCCAAGGGCGCTCTACTCCTCTGAACTGAATCGCCTTAAATGTCGTGCCAAGTACGCTTTAATCCTGTGAACTGAAGTGTGTTGAATATTGTGCCAAGGGTGCTTTACTTCCATAAACTACAGCGCTTTGAATATTGTGCCAAGGGCGCTTTACTTCCTGTGAACTGAAGCGCTTTAAACGTTTTGTCAAGTGAGCTTTACTCCTGAGAACTGAAGCGCTTTAAACGTCGTGTCAAATGCGCTCTATTCCTGTGAACTGAAGCGCATTTCCAAAGCATGTTGCCGCCGTGAGCTGAAGAGCTTTTCCAAAGCGTGGTGCTGCTGTGAACTGAAGCGTTTTTCCAAAGCACGTTGCTGCTGTGAACTGAAGCACTTTTCCAAAGCTCGTTGCTGCCGTGAGCTGAAGCTCTTTTCCAAAGCGCGTTGCTGCTGTGAACTGAAGCGATTTACTGAGTGCGTTTGCCGCCGTGAACTGAATCGATTTACTGAGCGCGTTTGCCATCGTGAACTGAAGCGTCTTACTGGACGCGTTTGCTGCTGTGAACTGAAGCGGCCTAAAACGTCATGCTCGTTAGTCTAGGGCATTGGTACACACAAACATTTTCTCAGGGGCCGCACTGTTTGGTCTGTGATGTGACTGAGGGCCGCATTGATGCCAACAGGGTGGCGGTCGGAGGGCTGGGGGTGGGGTGGGGGGGTGGGGTGGGGTAGTGGTAAAGTGCTTGTAGGATAAGTGAAGCATATACATCTAGTGTCTGAATTGCACAATGTGAAACCAGAAACTTGGGTATAAATCCCAGCCTCTCCACTTAACCAAATTGTGTGATCCTAGGCAAATGTTTGACTTCACTTTACCTCCTTTTATCATTTTTCTTCATAATCACATATAACCTTGAAATACATTTTCAGGATGTATGCTGCATAATACCTTCTGTGTCTGATTTATTAAAATATACTGTCTTGCCTCTTAGTTCACATGGTTGTCAGGGTGTGAGGGGGGAAGGGGGATGAAAGTTTGTAAATTTATGTTTGAAAACTATCACTCTAAAAATAGTTCTCAATGCAGTGATATAATTGTGTGTACTAAGGTGAAACAGTTCTGCAGGTTAATGAAATGCACTTTTTGAATTTCAAACAGATCATAGTTTTATAATTCTGCTGCACAATACATTTAATAATAAAGTTGTTTTTTTTAAAGTTGAGTTCCAGGACACCCTAGTTACTCCCTTTTCAATTAGCCCCCAATTTAATACTTGCCCGTTTATTTAACAATGTTTAGTGCTGGTGCCAGGTCAAATAAATAGCAGCACAGTGCTGCTGTTGACCTGGGGGCCGCATGTAAATGTCAGGAGGGCCGCATGCATCCCCCGGGCCGTACTTTGAGTATCCCTGGTCTAGGGGAATGCTGAAAGTTAGGGAGAAAGAACTCTCTTCTGACTTGGGCTCTTCACGACCTTACCGCCCACGAGTATGACCTACTCGTGTCTGAATTCCCAAAGGGAATAACTGGAACCTTTGAGTTTCTGCCAAGCTGCCTTTGAAGAAATTCTACTTTGCTCCAGAGGAAGGTCCCTTGAGGTCTGACTGCATCGAAGTCTTCAAAATAGTGAGCAACTTGCTTTGGTGTGGCTGGGCTTTATAGGCCTGCCACACCCCAAGATGGCCGCTGCCTCTAAAAACATGGGAAATGTAGTCCTTTCATAGGATAACACTGATAAGTGCATCTTGACCACCAATGGCCTGAACCTGCAGCTATGTGGGTTTTACCACAGGGCAAGCGACGCTGCTGGCCATTCTTGGAACATGCGGGGATGACCAGTGGTGTGCATAACGTGCCGCGAGTCAGCGCAGCGGACCTTCGAGTAGAACCTGGACCGCGCATAGCCTTGATCCTGACAAGTGCATTCACAATGGTCCATGTACAAAGTCTAAAACAAACTATCACATCAGTTTAGTCACATCAGCACGCCATGTGTCATGCAATACCCAAACCACTCCTAATCTGCCGTAACCTAACAGCCAAGCTCTAAGAGTCACAGGCCATCTGAAGTGCCCCCAACTATCCATGTCACATGATGTGGAAGTCAGTCTGCAATGCAGCAGAGGACAAGCTAGGGCTTTGTCATTCATGCCATATGCACATATTGGTGAGACATCACGGATCTCCCAGGGCACGTACCACTACCAGTACCAACTAATAGTTAGGAAGGCCATATCCCCACAAGTATTGCTCCTAGTAATGCAACATCTGTGCAATCAGACCACATCACATTTACATGTCTCAGTATTCCAGGTTGCCTACCTACACATACCCTACAGTCAGCAGATCACCTTTAAATGCCTAGTCAGTTCCCAGGTCAGTACTCCTGTCACATGTAGGCCTTCAGTTCCCAGGCCAGTACTCCTGTCCAATGAAGGCCTGTTCTGTGGTGGAACTGTAATGTCAGCTCCACAATCTTTCCATTCCGCAAACAGTACATGATTCACATAGTCCCAGTGATGAAAGGACAGTCACACAGTCGCGTACAAAGGTAGCCTATACAGATGGCTTTGGTCTGACACCTCATTGACACTAATGCAGATGGAGGGAGCTGCTTACACACAATGCTTGAGTGCTACTGACTCTCACATCCATCGTATGGGCAGGATGGAGTCACAGATTTGCCTATGTCAATTGTGCTTCTCCACATTACTGATTTGGAGAGGTATGGAACAGGGAGATTTTAATCCACTGACAGTAAGCAAGAGGGACACATCTACACAATACACTCTGCCAGGGTGCCTTTTGCCAATTTCCAAATGTTGATGCACACATAGCATTAACTACTATGGCACTTTGCCAGCATTGAGTCACCCAATCCCCATTAAGGCCAGGGGTGTCCTGGGATCCAGTCAGTACTAACCCCCTTGTGGCTCCTGTATGACCCCTTCTACCAACTTCTCCAGCTTTCTTGGTTGAAGGCAGGGCCCTATCACGTGCAGGACATGGCATGATGACTCACAAAGACAGTACACAGCAGCTCAAGTAGTGGAGGTCTTGCTTTCTTGAGTGTCAGGACTCATGTGAGCAAGGTGGTGGTGATCGCCATTGGCCCCAGTCCCCCATAGGCAGCAATGCTAACCAATGAGGAGTTGCATGGTGGTTGCCACCACCTACCGCCATGACAACAAATGCCGGTGGACTTAGGTAGCTTCCACCTGTCCTGTGCGGCAGGATAGAAAGCTGCCATTTTAGGCACACATCATGCCTTGATGCAGCAAAATAAGTGTGCCATACACCTCTTTTGGTGGTATGCGGAGTAGTCCTCTGTTGTGCCATCATGTTTTGGTACATACATGTGACATGCATGACACAGTGCCCTTCTGTGGCTGCCTGTCTAATGACCAGCATGTCCACTTACAAGTCAGCTGATTGGCCCTGTCACCGTATAGGTAAATGGCATGACTACATACATGTTTAGTGAAGGACAGGTCAGTGTACCAAATATGAAACATGACACATGTGATCTATGTCAGAAACTATAGATCAGGGGCAGCAATGTGCATCAAGGGCAGAGTCCATACCGCTTCAGCATGCCCAATATAGTATGTGTCAGCAGTGTGCGGCATGACTACAATGTTAGAAGTGTGCTATTTTGATATGCTCTGCTAACATATGTGGTGTCCATATCACGTTGTACATTCTTTTCTCTCTAGCGTAGATACACTGTCATGAGGATATTGAGACACGCACCAGTGTACCATTTGCTAGTGGACATTGCAACCCTTGAGGAGAGGCATATAATTCAGACCTATTGTCTGAATCATCCAACCATTGTGGATCTATGTACCCAGTTGGAGCCAGATCTATTGCCTGCCATTCGTAATCCCTATGCCATCCCTCCCACAGTTCAAGTCCTGTCAGTGCTACACTTTCTTGCCACAGGATCCTCTCAGATTAAAGTGGGCTTGACAGCAGGGATGTCACAACTCATGTTCAGTCTTGTGTTGAAGGATTTACTGTGCGCTTTTGTGAAACACCTGGACAGCTACATCAGATATCCCCAACAAGGGGATTTGGCCTAGGTGAAGGCAGACTTCTATTATGTGGGGCACATCCCTCATGTGTTCGGGGCCACAGATGGAACCCATATAGCCTTGGTCCCTCCCAGTGCCAATGAACAGATGTATAGGAACCGCAAAAACTACCACTCCATCAATGTACAGGTGGTGTGTGTGGCAGACAATACATCTCCCAAGTGACAGACACGTTTCCTGGATACGTGCATGGCTCCTACATTCTGAGCAACAGCAATGCCCCCCTAATGATGTCACAACTACAGAGAGAGAGGGCTTGGCTCATTGGTATGTATGCTTTTGGATGTGTGTCTTTTTTACGGCACCTGTCATCACATTCTTCCCTATGTCTGCATCTGTATTATAACAGGTCCTACCTCTGTGCACACAGGTGACTCTGGCTATCAGAACCTTCCCTGGTTGTTAACACCATTGAGGTACATTGCCACTGAAGGGGAACTCCGTTTCAGTGAGGCCATGGCAGGACGAGTCGTGTAATAGAAAGGACATTTAGCCTCCTGAAGGCCAGATTCAGGTGCCTGCACATCTCTGGAGGTGCCCACCTCTACAGTCCCTAAAAGGTATGCCACATCATAGTTGCCTGCTGCATGCTCCACAGTCTGGCCCTGAGACGTCACATACCATTACAAGGTGATGAGGAGCAGGCAGCAGGACCAGTGGCTGGTGATGCAGAAGTGGAAAGTGATGAGAAGGCAGATGAGGAAGGTGCAGCGGACTCCAGGGCAGAGCTCATCAATCAGTACTTCCAGTAACATACAGGTATGCAATGACCTCCTGATTTGGTTTATCAGTGGTGGTGTGCTGTGTACCTATCCCTATGTGTGTGTTGTGGGGGGTGACTGAATCCATGTAAGTTGCTGTCTGTAAATGTATCATCTCTACCATGTCCCCTGTTTGCAGGTTACAAGATTCACATCTCCTACGGATAGGCCTGTATTGTGGTTTGCGTGCTGCCTTCTCCTGTTCTCATGTCACATCTGTTGTGGTCTGTTTAGATGGCTATCTACACTGGACAGAATACCTATGGACTTCATATGTGCTCTGTATGGTATCATGCTTACATGTTCTTTTTGCAGGTTGTATATTTGGATGTACTTTGGTGGGAGGCTGTACTAGTGACTCCCTTACATCTACCCTGTGACATATCTGTTGTACTGTGTCCCCTGCAGAGGATGCCTCCGTCTGCAGTCCGTGACACTGCCTGTTGGATTATGACACCATACCCACATCACATTTTGCAGACCAAAACATTTGTATGTGTACCAATAAATACACAAAAAGCAGTAGTTGTGAACTATAGTGTTTATTGTGAATGGAGTGGCAAACAGGTGATGAATAGGGTCATGGTAGACGGAAATCTCAGAGTAGGTGGCACAACTGGAGGTAGCACAGGTCAAGTTTCCTTGGGTGATTAGAAAATGGAGTAATGTCATTGAACAGTCAACAGGGTGTGTCAGTAGCACACAAGGGAGGGTAATCAGGAGAGGGTCACTTCCTGGCAGTGGGTTTTGTCTTGGCATCTGCTGAAGCCAGATGTCTGGATGGATGCCCAAGTTTGCAGGGATGTTCCTCAGCACCAGAGTGAGTGGTGCCTGAGGCCAGTGGTTCCCTTGGCGTGGCCTCCATTCCACCAGCAGCCGCAGAGGTAGATGGCTCAGGTGTGATGTGGCTAGTGGAAGGGGCCTGCTGGTGGGTGGAGGAAGCATTCATGATGGAGGTTGGGTCCCTGAGCACCCCTGCAATTAAGGCATTGGGGGCCTGCCACTGCTGCAAGTCCTTCTGGTGGTAGTCCCACTGTAGCCTATGGTTTTCCCCCAACATGTTAATGATCTGGCCCATCCTGTCCTGGGATAGTTGTTCCTGGTCAGTGGCCTCCCTTGGCTGCTCTGTCCTCTGGCCCACAGGTTCCCTCCAATGCCCCCTGCCCCCATGTACCTGTGCCCCTTGCACAGTGTACCGTCTCCCAGTTTCAACAGGACCTTCATTGTCTTGTGTGTGAGGGGTCAACCCAGGACACCAGTACTGTGGGGCACACAATTGAATGAACAGTCCTTGGGGCACAGGTTTGGGGATGAAGGGTTAGCTGAGATGTTGTTGCCACAGGGTGTGTGGGATTTGATGTGGGCAAGGTGAGGCAGGGAGTGATAGACTGACTAAGGGTCCCAGGTGGGCCAGGTAGGTAGTCAGTGTCTAGACATCCAGCGACATTGTCCTCACTAGGGCTTTCATCCTGAGGAGGGCTGGCTGTTTCAGGTAACCTCTCCATGGTGGCTGTGGCAGGGGATACCTGTGGATGGAGTGAGAGAACGGTAAATATTGGAGGTATGTATGGTGGCCTGTTAGTCGAATGCATACAGTGGCTTGACTTGATTTCCAGCAATGGCATTGACAGGTGCAGCACAGCTAACACTGTTTCTGGATGGCAGATAGTGACATGTGTACCATGCTCATTGGGGTTGTCGTGAATCAGGCTTGGACACTTTAGCTGGGTGGGTGGGATCTGCTTCTGTGTGATGGTTTGCATGACAGATGTGCCCTGTTAGCTGGTGGGCATTCTGTCTTGGTATATGTGAGTGGCAATGGCTGTACATTGCAGCATGGTGTCTAAATGGAAGGGGGCATGTGTGTGTAAGGTCGTTTGACCTGTCTGTGCCTGTTGTGCATGGAGTATACCTTCTTACTTTGAAGGCCAGGATTAGTCCATTTCAGGGTAGTAGTCTCCTGGATTAGTGGCCCTTAGGATTGGTGACAGTGCTGTTTTTGTATTTGGACTAGTTTGGCATTGTGTAGTGCCATTGCACTGCTGTCATTGCCATGCCGTGGCCTTCAGTCGGAGCATCCAGTTGTTGTAGCCAGCGCAATAGTCATACATGCAAGAGGTATAATGTGACGTGCACATTGCAGGTTTTGTGGTAGGTGGGCTAGTGCATTGTGGGATTCGTAGTGCTTGTACTTGGCGGTGCTATCCGTCCTTTTGGCAGAGAGTGTGTGGGCCTTGGGGGTGGGTGGTGGTGTGGCATGCATGAGAGGGGCATTAGGTGACTAGGTGGGAGATGGGCTGACTTGGGAAGTGTTTGGGTGGTGAGGAAGCATGCTCCACAGGACAAATCAGTGGCAGGGGAGTGTTAGTTACTCACCAGAGTCCTGTCCTTCTAATCAGGCCTTCAGGATGCAGGATGCCCAAGACCTTCTCCTCCTACGATATGAAATTTGGGGGAGGAGGTGGGGGCCCAACGCCAGTCTTCAGTACCCCCAGCTGCTGCCTAGACGCCATGAAATGCATCTTCCCCTGTAGGTCGTTCCACTGCTTCCTGATATCCTCCCTTGTGCGTGGATGGTTGCCCACTGAGTTGGGTGTGTCTGGTGTGTGTATGTGTGTCAGGAGAGGGGTCTTCAAACTGTCCAATGTAGTGGTTTGTTCTGACAGAAGTGTGTTCTGTCCACGGCTGTTCGGCCACCAATGGTTTTCTGCCATGGAAGGACCGCTGTGCTGATTTGTGGATGGTAACAGGGGGGATGGACTGTTGTCGGCAGGGCGGTGCTGGTGATGAAACCGCATCTTTGCAACCCATCGGTGTCCTGGTGGTGTCAGATTTGTGGCTGTTTTATGGCAGTCTTCATTGTGGACTCTCAATACAGCAGGTGGAATACCACCAACACTGGCGTTCTTTCGGCAGCCTCCAATGCAGCGGTCTCGCCAAAAGATCACCAAACTGGTAATGAGGGCCTAAGTTTAATATCAAACTTGACAGGTCTAGCTTCTTTGAAGACTATTAATTAAAATAAAGTCTCCCCATTTTACCCTATGAAGCCTATTCACTACAACGAGGGGAAAACAAATTTGACTATTTTTGCTCACCAGGGCTTATAAAACATATTTTATAAGGTTCCTGCTTTTAGTTACCGTGCACACAATCTTGGGGTCACCGAGGGCACACCTTAGGGGTGGCATATGTGTAAAAATAAGGTAGTTTAAGACTTTGGAAGTACTTTTAGTTCCAAAGTCGAACTTGCATGTAACTTTAATTTAAAAGCAGCCTGAAAAGCAGGCCTGCTTTTAAAATGACCCCTGGCACCTCAGCAATGCACCCATCGGGGCACTACTTATGCTGGGGTTCCTAAACCTACATGCCCTACCATATACTAGGGACTTATAGGTAGGCTGATACTGCCAATTATAATCAGCCTAATTTGCATACTCATTTTAATCAGAGCACAGCCCTGGGACTGCTTAGCAGTACACAGGGCACCATCAGAGTCAGAAAAACACCAACAAAAAGTGAGAAATACGGGCAAAAAGTAAGCGGGCTTCTGCATCAGCCCAGTTTTCGCACACTGCTGTACCACTAGACAGCAGCTCATGCAAAGGGGGTCCAAATTATGTACTAAGAGTGCTGCTCCTATCACCTTGCTGCAATGAGGCAAGGGAGTGGGCAGACAGGTGAGAGCAAGAAAGCTGGTTCTACTGCTCAGCACCAAGAAAGAATGGCAAGTGAGGAGGCTGGCAACACCATGCAACAACAGGAGAAGCCACAGTGTACTTGTAAACAAAGGATCAGGTGCCATTAGGAAGGTGGACCTCCCTGCTTGAGAGGTTAGGTGTCCACATGTGTGGTGTACCTACTTTGGAAGAAAAACTAAAGAAAAAGGAGCAGTGAAAAGCAAAACCACATTAAATGCCAGCAGCATGCTTTTAGCAATCTGAAGGGTTTTAGTTGACAGCACTTAGATTTCTGCTATTGAAGAATTATGGGCCCGATTTATAATCTGACGGACAGAGTAATCTTTATTGGTCTGGTGGAGGACTTAACATCTTCCAGGCCAGACCACCCCCCTACCAAATTAAGAAATTACTGCCAAGCTGGTGTTCATTTCTGAAGCATTTTCAGTAACTGCCGTCATGGCAGTTCCAGTCAATGATTGTTTAAAGTTGGTGCATGCCTCCATCAAGGGAGCCATCCATGAAACTGTTTTCAATTTTGTTTGCAAAAAGAAAATCCCAAAGCAGGATTTTCTTTAGGAAAAAATGCTCCTCTCACTGTAGGAGTTATCTCCCATACCGAGGGGAGAATTTAGCAGCTTTCACTGCCAATTACCTCCAGGCATTTCCTGGCTGTGACAGGCAGTGAAAACTGACCTCTAATTTCACCCATCTATAGTAGGTGGATGGAATTAGAGGACTGCTTCCAATGACCCATACTCCATAGGGCGATCGGAGGGGTTTCATCATGTCAGAGACAAAGAATTATCCACACTGATTAAAATAAAGGCCATTTTGCATGTAAATCTAGTGGGCAGTCTTGCCAGTATGGAGAAACCATCGCTGCTGCGACAGAGTATAAGATACTGCTGAGATCTAAAGCAGGTCCTAAATCTTGCTAATATTTAGTTCCTAATTTTTTTTCTCTTCATTTGGGTTTGACCACTCATTTGTCAGTTAGAAAGAGAGACTTCAAGTCGATTTTGCGCTTGGATCTGAGCGTTTTCAATGTTTGTCTCTCTAGCAAAAGAGTTCAGAGGTATGTCACATTTTAGGTCTGCCTGAATAATGGTTAACCTTTGTAGGCATAGATTTAAGTTGATGGTCAGGCCTGCAGGTTTGCTTTGGTGGTGATTGGTGATGATAAAAAATGATTGCCCTTATTGTATGTTGTTAGAAGCAAGCCAAAACCTGTTAGTCAGTTTGATTGTGAAGAGATAATGTTACAGCAATAGGCCTTTAATGGAGTACTGTTTGTTTACCACGTTAAGTAATGTGGACATATAAATTGTCATATGGAATTGTGCGGACAACAGAAATAGGCAAAATATTTGGTGATAAATGCTCAATTGTACACTGTTTATTCTTGTAAGACTCCTTAGGAGGTGTTCCAAACTCGTGTTTTCATTGCAATTGTGTTGTGTGCAGTATTTTGTGTGTGCAGTAAAACACTTTTCCTTTTTAAAGTAAAAGTGCTGGTGGGACAAGGATATATCGGGTGTTGCGGTTCTGCATGGATGGATTCTGAGTTCAGGATCAAGAGCTGGAGGGAGTACATAATTTCCAGTCAGAGGATCCAATGAATAGAGGCCACAGAGTACCAAAGGTAAAAGGAAACATTGATAATGTTAAGGCCCAATCAATTTCCATTGCCCTGGGAATAAAATCGTATTCCTCACAATGTCAGACAGTTGTTTTCCCAAGAGTAGAGCTGGCACTCGCTCAACCATTGTTTACCATGCAACCGGAGTTTTCAGTTTTATAGCTGCCCCTCCAATAACATTACGATGACTTTTTTCCTGTCTCAGATTACCATGTACACCATGATGGCCCTTGTCATGTCAAACCAGTGTACCAATGTCATTTATGTTTAGTTCCCAAATGTAATCCCCCAATTTGTGGGGCTTTGGAAAACAAGAATAATTGCTGACCAGTCTGCACTGCTGCCATGGAAGAGTAGTCAAGACAAAAGTGCTCTTGTCATTTTGACTTAGGCATTTTGAGCATCAAGCTCAAAATGGTATCCCACCTGCCGTATGGAGAGCATCCAAATGGATGCAGAACGTTAAATAGGGTGGGCTGACCCATCAAGATATACATGGCCACAAGAGACTGTTCTTTGAAGCTTATGGCAAAGTAAAACCCCATAAAATCTGGTGGGGAAAATAAAGCCTTTGACTTCTACTCCTCAGCAAGTATTTCTTTACAGTTGAAGGATTTTCAGTTATTTCTCAACACAAAATTAGGCCCTTATTTCCCAAATCGAAGATGGACTTATTGTGTACAGAGTTTATCTCAGTACAAATCTCTTTGATGAGAACAGCGCCCATAGGACCTGGACCTGGTTGCCCAATGTACATACTTTTTCCATGGGTAACAGGTGAATTTCAGGTTATTTGTAGTCACAGAAGGATTGTCAGAAGGTTTAGGAATCATGGTGACAACTTCAGCAGAAAAGATAACCTCGCTGAACTAGGTGTTTCTCTTGAACTGAGTACATAGGCAGTACATGAACGCCAACAGACTCAGTTTTTCAGTGGTGTCATGTGTCTTTGACACACAGGTGATTCAGAAATGACCAGATTCAGTTATGATGACACTGTAGAGCATGTTATTATAGACAAAGAAGTATATAGATTCTAGTTAAGGTCCATGTTGACTTTGTGATTGGAGGAGCCTGGTTGCGAGGTGCTAATGCATTCTGTAAGTCAGTTTGTGAAGGAAGGTCACTTTCAGTTCATGTTACTTGTTATGGAATTACCTACCACTGATATATAGCTTCCAAGTCCCAATGTGGATTCTGAAAATGATCAAAGCTAATAAGATGCCAATATCGCAGTGTGGCTATCTTCAGTCATGACTATAGTGTGTCACACATCGCACCATTAGTATTAACAACGAGCCGTATTCTCTGCCCAGATATCTGTGCGTGGTAGAAACACAAGTTCTAAAGATGCCTTCTTAGTTACATCATGTAAAATAAAATATATTTTGACTTTTCATAAAAGCAGAAAGAAACTCCGTAGTCCCTACGTGTTTTATATTTGAAACATATGCATATCAGTTGCTTAGTTCAATAAAATTCAATAGCGATCTCAAAAAATCTATTTTCTCCTCCACTTTTTCCTGCATCGATGTTGTATACAAACGCAGGCTACTGTAAGTGGACCTTTCTACACATAAACATTCTATCACCTGATATCTGTGCTGCACTCAGATCCGAACTTTGGCTTAGCTGCCAGAGACCATGAGTGACTGATTCATTAGACCATCTTGCTTTCATACCCCAGAGACAGCACTCAATGTATTTTACTGCTTCCTGTCTGACCTGAACTGCCTCCTAGCTCCAAACTTTCCTCCTGTGTTCTGCCCTCATCCAGCAAGGCTACATGTGTATAGCTGCCAGTTCCAGAGGAACACTTTCAGTCACATCACTAGTCACAGGAAAGATTTGTTTTACAGCCACTCACCTGTACCGAAAGAAGACATTGAAACGTTCCCTATTCTTTGACTTTGCAAATTATTAGCATATTAATAAGAAGCAGTCTGATCACCTTTTTTATTACATTTCACAACACCTCAATTTATTTTTTTCACAAATGTCTTTGCAGGCGTTCACTTTAATTAGACGAATCATGTTTGCTTCTTGGTTTGATTTGATTTTCTTTGTTTACAGAGCAAAATGGGCCGCATCACATAAACAATTTTGTGTCAGTGTTTCACTTTGACTGTCGTGGAAATTTAATGTTTTACTAACATTGAAGTTTAAACTTCACAGGTAACCGTGGCAAACGTATCATATTGTGCAATTGTGCACACATCAAATAATTGTACAGTCCATTGCTGACACATATCATACAGTTGCCGGCATTCACTTTTAACGAATTGAACCCTCGCCTTTAGAGATATGTTTAAGTTATATGTCCTCGTTTTCCGACAAATTATAATGCTTTCAATACGAAATCTGTCGGTGGCATTATATTTTAATGTACCACTTCTGGAAACTCTCAGACAGACATAGCACTGCTCTATGACTTGTATCCCTGGGCCACCATTAACTTTAGGAACATTGATTTGCTCTTTCTATGGCATCAAGGTTCTTCTCCAGCAGAGCCTAGTAATCAGCCTGTGATTAGTTGATCTACTAAGTACATGGTACTTTGGCATGGCATGTTATAAGTGAATTCCAGAGGTGGGTAGTATGGAATAATCATTTAATTAACTTGAAAAATAAAAAAAACAAGTCATATTTTCAATAAATCCTAACCTTAATTCCCTACAAACCCAACACTACTAAATTACAAATTAATGAATAAACTTTAGATTTTAAGTTACACATTAAAAACTCAAACTACATCTAAATAAATAAAATAACAATTAGCCAATAAAATAATTATTAATTATTCAGTGACATGAAAAAATGCACAATAAAAACAATAATTTATATTTTAAATACCTTCCCGTCATATTTCCCTACAAACCCAGCAATCTGCTACTAAATTATATATTAGTAATACAATTATAGAAAAATTAAATTACATATCAACAATCACAAAATCCACGAACATAAAAAATGCCAATTAATACATTAAATAATTTACATAATTAATTGCCAATTAAATATCAATAAACAGAAACAATGAATTAAGAATAAAGACAATTAAGTAACAAAACAATACTGTATTTATATATATATATATATATATATCAAAACAAATCCCTTTCAGGGTTAGAGTGACGCATAAATTATGCAAAAAAGAGAATAGAGAACTCTGGGTAGTTCCCAAGTTTAGGTGGAGAGCAGCTCTAGTAAGGAGCACCCTGCAACACCAGCGACACTCTAGATTTGCTCACCTCAAATGTCTGTTTATCTAGCAAAGTATTTAAGCATTGGATCAGCACAGTGCTATCCACGCTGAGCTAGATAGTGACAAAGTCTTTTGCCATTTATACAGCAAAGTCTTTAAGCGTAGGTTTGACACAGTATCAACCTTGCCGAGCTGTAAAATGACAAAAGCCATTTACCACTACAGGCACAGTATTACAGCTTTGGACTGATAAAATACCATCCAAGCCAACCTGAAATGAGTAAAAGCAACCCCTGACACGTGTTTCGCTCTCATTAGAGCTCATCAGAGAGGTTTAGCTTTGTCCAGACACAAGGGAGCACCCAGTATAAATCAAAACAAATCCCTTTCAGGGTTAGAGTGACGCATAAATTATGCAAAAAAGAGAATAGAGAACTCTGGGTAGTTCCCAAGTTTAGGTGGAGAGCAGCTCTAGTAAGGAGCACCCTTTTACTCATTTCAGGTTGGCTTGGATGGTATTTTATCAGTCCAAAGCTGTAATACTGTGCCTAGAGTGCCTAGAGTGTCGCTGGTGTTGCAGGGTGCTCCTTACTAGAGCTGCTCTCCACCTAAACTTGGGAACTACCCAGAGTTCTCTATTCTCTTTTTTGCATATATATATATATATATATATATATATATATATATATATATATATATATTCAAAACAAACAGTTGATAACAATTGCACCACTGCACTCCAGGAGGAAACATTTATTTTTTCTTTATTGCAGTAAAAAAAAGTCACCGTCCATCACCACCGACGTGTTTCGACCTACTGGTCTTGATCACAGTAACTTAGTCTCATTTCAATATCTCTTATTTATAGTCTCTCTCCTACTGCCCCTACCAATGCATTGTGGGACATGTAGTCTATTAAAAATGAGATTCATTATTCAAGTTAATAATAATAAACAGGGTCCCATCCACCATAAATCTACCAAATTGTAGAAAATTACGCCATGTGCAGATAATATCAAAATTCTAAGTATTGATCACGTCTATTTCTACAATACAAGGAGGGAGGGAGCCCGAAGTCTACACAGATCATACCACAAAGATGCCTGTTCTTCTTCCAGGGATGTCAACCTTCTGGGCATTTGCCGGACTACATTCTGGTACAGCTGAGCAGGAGCCATGTGGACCTTGGGTCTGTCTTGCCCTTCTTCACTGAAATCAGTCAGGCCACCTTCTGTATCCTGCTATAAGTTAATGTGGAGGTTGTCACTCATTATGTTCACCCTATCATTGACCACCATAAGGGTGATGATGGCAGTAGAGGTGGCAATGGTGGCTGTGTGGGGGCACGTGGTTCAGTCACTGATAGATGGGGAGTGGAGAGTCCCTCTTCCACATTCATGTTCTTAGGTTGGGAGACACCGACAGAGGGCTATGGGGATTAGTCTATGGGTCATATACACCCAACTCTCTTGCCCTGAAGCATACTGATTATTCTGTCCTTCCGTCCTCTATAGGAAATGCCATACCTGTCCCATCATAGTTTTACCTATGACAAATTTGCACTGAAATGTTTACTTTTATTATGTGATACTGTGAGGGTTTCGGTTTTACAGATATGTAAAGCCACTCAGTATCCTGCTATGCACGATCTTTTACAATAGACATTACGCAAGTAATTTCTAAAGGCAGATGCAGGAGAACAACCGCTGCTACAAGCACTACCAGTTCATGACACACAACTGTTTGAGGTGAAGATCAATAATATATCACCAACAAAGAGCCTTTTATTATGTACATTAACATGATGATGCAATGACTTTATTGAATTCTTCACTCCCCTGTATAAAACTTATGATCCTCCATGTCTTCTGTCACAAATACAGGGCTGGAGATATCGAAAATGGACATGAGCGGGAGCCTAAAAGGTCTGTTGAGATAGGAAGCAGTCCAAGCACTTTTCAGCTGTGATGTCAAACAATCATCTCATCAGATCATTCCACCCTTTCATTATATCATCCATCTACCATGCTGATGATGGAAAGCTCCAACCTACACTGCACCTTTCGAGGTGTCTAGGACATGAGGTGAGTAAATAATCTGACCTCCTTATGATGGGAAGCTCTTGGTCAGAGAATGTGAACTTACACTGCAGATGTCATTATTGGCCATGAGGTTGTGACAGTGCTGCTATCGATGCATGGGCTCCAACTGGATTCTGTGCACTGTTTTGGTCTATGCTGCAGTCATAATTGAGCTTCATCCTTGGCAATGAAGGTTTTAGGGCTAAACACACACCAGATGCCTCAGGATCACCACTTAATTTGTAAATAAAAAAGTGCCGGTGCCTAAAGCTTTCCTCTGAAACTTGCAGCTGTTGCAATTAAGGCCCGTATTTATACTTTTTGACGCTAAACTGCGCTAACGCAGTTTAGCGTCAAAAAGTTTTGCGCCGGCTAACGCCATTCTGAAGCGCCATGCGGGCGCCGTATTTATTGAATGGCGTTAGCCGGCGCAAGCAGACCGGCGCTGCCTGGTGTGCGTGGAAAAAAACCACGTACACCAGGCAGCGCCGGCGTAGGGAAAAATGGCGTTAGGGCGTCTTAAAAATGGCGCAAGTCAGGTTGACGCAAAAACAACGTCTAAACCTGATTTGCGCCATTTGAAACGACGCCCTAGCGCCATTGACATGACTCCTGTCTTAGTAAAGACAGGAGTCATGCCCCCTTGCCCAATGGCCATGCCCAGGGGACTTATGTCCCCTGGGCATGGTCATTGGGCATTGAGGCATGTAGGGGGGCACAAATCAGGCCCCCCTATGCCAAAAAAAAATATTTAAAAAAATAAAAATGATACTTACCTGAACTTACCTGAATGTCCCTGGGGTGGGTCCCTCCATCCTTGGGTGTCCTCCTGGGGTGGGCAAGGGTGGCAGGGGGGGTCCCTGAGGGCATGGGAGGGCAGCTGTGGGCTCATTTTGAGCCCACAGGTCCCTTAACGTCTGCCCTGACCCAGCCGTTAAAAAGTGGCGCAAATGCGGGGTTTTCTGCCCCGCCAACTCCCTGGCGTGATTTTTGCCCGGGAGTATAAATACGACGCATTTGCGGCGCAGTCATTATTTTGGACGGGAACGCCTACCTTGCATCTCATTAACGCAAGGAAGGCGTTCACGCTAAAAAATGACGCTCTTTCCTCATACTTTGGCGCTAGACGTGTCTAGCGGCAAAGTATAAATATGGCGTTAGTTTTGTGCCGAATTTGCGTCGAAGAAAACGACGCTAATTCGGCGCAAACGGAGTATAAATATGCCCCTAAGTGTAGGAGCACAGAACACCAAGGCAGCCTAATCCTGAAGCCATCTCGTGACTCTTTAATCAATTTACAGCCACACCCTCCTTCAGGTCTCTCTTGCAGCTTTCTGCTTTCTCTCTTTGTGACGCTTTTTCGTTTTTCTCTTCCTTCGTCTTTCCTGTGTATGTATTTTGCTCACAGTAAATGCTTTAAGACTGAAAATGAGTGCCAGCCCTCAAAAATAAGTGCTGGTGTCCCGCACCTGGAACCATCGGCTCAAATTAAGCACTGCGCTTGATGTGTTATTTTGGTTTGTGTTTTAAAAGATTTCTGATTCTGTGACTTGTTAATGGCCTTTGGCTTTTTTAATACTATTTTCAGTTGTTGGCATACCCGTGTGCTAAAATTACGTATTCCTGTAGTGCTTGTGTAAATCGCATGATATTTTAGTATAATATCGCCCGTGTAAAGTGCAGAATATCACCGAATACAGAAATATTACCACCGCTCAACAAGGTTTTCACTGATACTTACATATGTATTTTTCCTCCAGTTCGGTAGCTACTTTTATTTATTTCTTATGCGGTTTATTGCGCAACTCAGAATGAGGGGAAAAGTATTTTCCAGAGCAAGCTAAAGCATTCTAGAAGGTTCTTGAAATTGTGTATTTGTTTAAATAAAAGTCGCATACTTATGCTCTCTTTATTTCTGTGGTAATATCTGTTCAAACATGCCTCAGTGAATCAAGTGTTAGATTAGACCATTATTTTTCTGCTATCTAGTTATCTTCTCAGTTAAGCTTTTTCAAAGTTTTGCGAAAAATTCATAGTCTATACTGATAAAGAAAATTGCACTGTAATGAGTTTGTTTTTCCTAGTTAAAGCAAGATTGAAATCATAGCAGCTTGCGGAAGGGATGTAAGTACAGAATCTGAAACTGCAGTTATATACCTGATATAAGAGGGAAACTACAATGTCTAAGAATGATTTATACAGTCTGCTGCAAGCCATGAATTCCTGGAGCTTCTTCACTCGTAGAGCTTTGATAGCCTTTGTGATTTCTGCTAACAAGATTAGGGCTTCAATTTCTAAACATTGTGCATTATTAGTGTGGATAATTGAAGTTTATTGGAAATTCTGCATAGTGGTTTATTGTAAGCAAAAATAATTTGTTTTATATAAATCTTTCTAAAGAACTGTAACATTGTATTGTATTGTTCGAGCCCCTTTCTTTTCTTTCAATACATACGTTTCCAGATACACTTTTTGCAAAGAAAATCCCATAATTCCTTTATTCACTGAAATCTCAAACAGGCCATGTGTTATTGTGAGCGATTTCTTCTATTTTGCTTTTCTAGAGTGCTGCATGTTCATGCATGGAGCAATGACTGCGAGGGACCAGGCGGAATGTGCATTCAGCAATGTCCTGATAGGTGGCTACCCAGCGCTTTATTAAAATAGGCATTGGTATTGTTCAGCTTTTCCTGTGCCAAAATGCTTATCTTTCTGAACCAGTGTGTTAATATTTTAGGGGCTTGCACATCGTTTGATAGCCATCACAACAATGGGATGCAAACATGGCATAAATATAAGACATGGAGAAGTGGGAGTGTCTGGCTGTGTATGCATGGGCGTAGATTCGGGGGCGAGGGCTACACCCCCCTAAAATGTTTGTTATCTAGCAACTTGTTGGGTACAAGTGCTCTCAGGTGGGTATGGTGAAGTGTCATTGGGTTTTCACCTGGGATTTTTACATATCCACTTTGCACAAATACACACAAACAACACACACACATACACACACACATGCACACACTCTCGATCTCTCTCTTCACTGTTTTGAAGGCCTTAAAAATGTTGATTAGTTTGAAAAAGGTTGTTGTGTTAAAAATCTGGCAATATCTCTTTCCACCCCCCTCATTCCTCCTCATGTCCTACTTCCCATATCATTTCTTGTAACACGATATCCAAGCGTCCTCATTTCAAAATCTGAAGCTCACACCCTGCCAATCTTACTGACTAAGCTAATACCCTGTTTGTGCATGACTGTTGCTCTTTCAAAGAATAAACTCATCTTCTTTGATCAAGGTTACACAGTGGCAGCTGCTGAACATTTAAATGTTTGGGGCATAAATCATCCCCAAATTGAAGACAGCTGGTGAAGTAAGTGAAGCTGACAAACTTTAGAGGGATTTGTGGGGTGGTGTAAGGGGTCAGAAAAGTTTAGAAAGTAAGGCTAAACAGTGATTATGTTAGAGGTGGGGAGCCAACAAATTAACAGGGAAAGCCAAAACAGAGCTGAGCCAATGGTTGGCTCTGGTTTAAAGAGATTCTCTGCAAGTTGATCCTTGAAAATATTTGGCATGCTGTTAGAAATCAGGGCTTTAGTTGGGAATATGCACCCTGTCCAAGTAGGGACCACACTCCTACTCAGGGTAAGTCACAACACAATCTAAATTATCCTGTGCTCACCCTTTAGTAGCTTGGTACAGAGAAGGCAGGCTTAACTTAGAAGGTAAGGTGTAAATTATTTGTGCAATACACGTACAGAAACACAGTGAAAACACCACAAAAAAGGCTCCACGCCAGGTTAGAAAAATATAGAATATTTATATGAGAAAAACAAGACCAAAACAACAAAAACCAATCGGTAGAAGTTGAGATATGATTTTATAAATGTTAAATGTGAAAACAGTGTTTAGAAGTCAATAGCATTCAAAAGGTTACATGAGGTCGCGAGGGACAGGTGCAAATCCAAAAGCCAGGCCGACTGCGATGGAAGGTAGGCCAGGTGCAGAACCCACGCAGGGCCACTTAAACAGTACTTTTCATGGAGCAAAACGTTGACATCAAGGACATGATGTGTTGAAATTCCACATAGTGGGATCAGTGTGTCATCTTCGGATTCTGTTGAAGTGAATGTTATGTGTCATTGTTGAGCCACACAGAGCGTCATTGTTGGACTGTGCAAGCTGTGAATCTGCTGTCGTCGAGCAGCCGCTGAAACGGGGGAGCAATGCAGCAGAATTTCTCCAGCAGTCAAGTCGATGAGTTCGTTTTTGTAGGAATTCAGTGCAGATTCCACTTTTAAGACCCAGAGCTTGGAGGGGGCACCTCAAGCAAGGGTATGACTCACGAGAACAGAATCCAGCCGCACCAGGAGAATTAGGGTGTTTTAATGTCCCTGAGACTGCAGGAGAACAGGAGGCAAGCCAGCAAGCCCTTAGAGATCACCTTGGATGGAATTCAGAACACTTCATGCAGGCTTGGAGAGCAGCAGGCAGTGGGGCAACAAGCAAAAAGCAATCTTTCCAGAAAAGCAGTCCGTCTGAGTCCTTTGAGCAGCACAGCAGTTCTTCTGACAGAAGGTCAGTTCCAGATCCAGCAGTATCTGACTTTAGGTGGTCATAGACCCAGTACTTATACCCAAAAGGGCCTTTGAAGTGGGGGGGGGCTTCAAAGAGTGGCTATGAAGTGCACCAGTTCCCCTTTAGCCCAGTCCTGTCAGCCAGGCTCTCTGTAGGGGGGGTTGTCAGTCCTTTGTGTGGGGCCAGGCCACTGTCCTTTGAAGTGTAAGTGTGGACTCCTCCCATCCTCCCTGGCAAGGAAGACCCATCAGTTTGCAGATGAGTGCAGGTGCAGTTGAGTGCCCTGTGTGTATGGCTGTCTAGAAGGAATGCACACATGTAGCTGATGCCCAGCACAGACCAGATGTTTGTTGGAGACAGGCTTTAAGGCACACAGAGCAGTAAGAGTAAAGAAATGCCTACTTTATAAGAGTGGCAATTCTAAAATAGTAATGTTAAATCCTACTTTACTAATAAAAAGAATGTATCATTACCATTCCAAAGATTTGAAACATGATGTAGCTACCCCTTTCTGATCAGGAAATACAGCTTAAAAATATATTAAGAAATTCCCAATACTGGCCTATGTGAGGAGCAGACCTCACAATAGTGAAAAACGACTTTGGGAGCTTTTCACTACAAGCGCATATAAAAATTAAAAGAACATGTCCTGCCTGTTAGACCTGACATCCTTAGGGTGGTCATCCCCCAACTTTTTGCCTACCTCCCTCCACTTTTCTGACCCTGTTTTTGCTAGTTTTAAGACTCTGCACACTTTACCACTGCTAACCAGTGCTAAAGTGCATATGCTCTCTCTCTTAAACATGGTAACATTGGTTTATTCCCAATTGGCATATTTGATTTACTTGTAAGTCCCTAGTAAAGTGCACTACATGTGCCTAGGGCCTGTAAATTTAATACTACTAGTGGGCCTGCAGCACTGATTGTACCATCCACATACGTAGACCCTTAACCATGTCTCAGGACTGCAATTGCAAGGCCTGTGGGTGCAGTTTCACTGCCACTCAGACTTGACATTTAAAAGTACTTGCCAAGCCTTAAACTCCCCTTTTTCTTCATATAAGTCACCCCTACATTAGGCCCTAGGTAACCCATAGGGCAGGGTGCTATGTAGGCAAATGGCAGGACATGAACGTGTGTGGTTTATACGTTCTGTTAGTGAAAAACTCCTAAATTAGTTTTCCACTACTGTGGGGCCTGCTCCTTTCATAGGATAGCATTTGGACTGCCCTCATATACTGTTTGAGTGGCAGATTCTGACAAAAAGGGGTAACAATGTCATATTTAGTATGGCCAGAATGGTAATAGAAAATCATACTTAGTGGTGAGGTTGGATTTTATATTACTATTTTAGAAATGCCACTTTTAGAAAGTGAACATTCTCTGCACTTAAAAAACATCTGTGCTTTACAGTCTGTCTCTAATCAATGACAGCTCCCTTGTGCATTTCACCCAGACAACCACAAACACAAGACACACAGTCGCACCTGCACTCATCTGCATACTGAATGGGTCCTCCTGGGCTGAAAGGGTGGTAGCCTGATGCTTACATTTCAAAGGTTAGTAGCCTACCCTCACACAATAGACTGCCAAACCTCCTACTGGGACCCTGGCAGACAGAACTGTACTGATAGGAGAACTTGTGCACTTCAAAACCACTATTTGAAGTCTCTCCCACTTCAAAGGCATTTTTGGGAATATAATCTTGGTCTCTGACCCCACCAACTCGGACACTTCTGGACCTCAACCTGCAACCTGTCAAAAGAGACTGCCTGGCTGCCAAAAGGACTCATCTTGACTGCTTTGCTGAGAAGGACTGCTGTTGTGCTGTTGCCCTGCTGCCCTGCTGCCCTGCTGACCTCTGACTTTGCTGAGAAGTGCTCTCCAAGGGCTTGGATTGAGCTCGCCTCCTGTTTTCTGAAGTCTCAGGGTCAAAAAGACTTAGGCCCTCATTACAACCCTGGCGGTAAATCCCACTTTCCGCCGTGCTGAAGACCGCCAACATACCAAATTCCGCTACAGGTATTACGACTCACAGCTCAAAATCCGCCACAATACAGACACCAACACAAATCTGCCACACCAAAGGTCAGTGATAAACTGGCAATACCAAAACCCACACCGACACGCCATCAAGAATACGCCCACACTATCACGACCCACGAATCAACAGTCATTCAACCGCAGAAATCCATTGGCAGTACACACCGCCGCGCTCAAAATACACACACATTTAAAAAACACAACCATATTGGACAATTCAAAATACACACACCCGATACACATACACACACCACACCCACACACCCAATCCAATATAAAGCAGAAACCCACATCACCCACAAACCCTTACAACCAAACATTTGAAAGAAGGCCAGAGAGAGAGATTAGCTAACACAACACCAGCATCCACAGTCACACAACACCATCACTTATACAACATCCACGCACCTCAAACAACACACACCAACACATCCCCTCACACATCACAACAGACAGCACCTCAAACATCACCCACACCACATCATGGCACCTCAAAGACACCCCAGGTTTTCAGAGGAGGAGCTCAGGGTCATGGTGGAGGAAATCATCCGGGTAGAGCCACAGCTATTTGGATCACAGGTGCAGCAGACATCCATTGCTAGGAAGATGGAGGTATGGAGGAGAATCGTCGACAGGGTCAACACAGTGGGACAGCATCCAAGAACACGGGATGACATCAGAAAGAGGTGGAACGACCTACTGGGGAAGGTACGTTCCGTGGTATCCAGACACCAGATTGCTGTACAGAGAACTGGCAGTGGACCACCACCTCCTCCCCCACAACTAACAACATGGGAGGAGCAAGTCTTGGTGATCATGCATCCTGCGGGCCTCGCAGGAGTAGCAGGAGGACTGGACTCTGGTAAGGCAAATCTTTACTACTATATCCCCCCTACCTGCATGCCATCACATACTCCCACCCTCACCCTCACACCCATCACCCCAACAACCCACAGATACCCCACTACCACAACCCACACATCCCAAAACCAAGCCCTGCATGTAATACCAATGCATGGACACCCATCACCAAAGCATGTCCAGTAGAGAGACTCACTCATGCCCCAAATCAGACAAGGGCCAGGCCAATAATGCAAGCACAGGAGTAGAGGTTAACTTACCCAATGCACAAGATGGCACACACAGATACTAAGATTATGCATTCACACGCCAACAGGACCCATACCCAACGTCACCGGACAGGAGGACATATCCAGTCCCCCCACAGAAGAGGCCCACAATGATAGCAGCTCTGCACGCCTGGATCAAGATGACCAGCCAGGCCCATCAGGGACCTCGGGACAGTCGGTTCCCCTGACACAGTCACAAACCACCACAGAGTATCCCTCCTCAGGAAACACCACCACAGCACTGACCCAGTGGGCCCATCCCTCTGTCCCCAGGATATGTCAATCAGCGGTGTGTCCACCACTACAGGGAACCCAGGCAAACCCACCAACCCAAGAAAATTAGGGACCTGGGGACAGTGGCAGTGGGCACACGGTTCAGGGGAAAGAGGCACAGGATAACTGGGAAGCTGGGAGAACTGCTGTGAGACAGGGAAGGACAGGCCCAGGGAACCCACTCTCCACGAGGCACTCTTCAACATCATGGGGGCTTACCACCATTCCCATGAGACCATGGGCACGGTACTGGCCAAGTTTCAGGAGACCCAGCGGCTGCAGGAGGAACACTACCTGGGGATTAGGGAGGATTTGAAGTCCATTAACACCACCCTGGTCTCCATTGCAGGGGTGCTGGCAGACCTTCTCAGCACCATGAAGGACACAGTGGCACACCAATGGGGCCCTGACACTAGCCTGGACAATGAACAGCCCTCCACCTCTACCGGCGCTAATGGACAGGGGCACCGCCACAGGAACAACAGGCCACCAGCACCCCACCCCTGCAGAAGGAGAAACCGCCCGCAAACGGTCCCTGAGATCCAGGAACAAGACAGAGAACATTGCCGAGACCCCAGCCAGGAAATAAGACCCCCCCTGAATGTCACCCTTCTATCCCACTTTGTCACCCTGTCCACCTTAAACTGCCATTGCTCCACTTCCTATGCCGCATTGGACAATGCACCTGGGATACAAATAGACTGGACTCTGCCATGGACATTCCTCCACCATCACCCCAGCCCTTTTTACAACCCTCTCCACTTATTTGCACAGAAATAAACACCCTTGAATCACAAAACAATCTGGAGTCAGTCTGTTCTTTCACAAATGTGTAATTGCAAAACCTCTGTAATATAGCAATGCCAATGTACTTGTTCAAATACCAATGTAACACAGCTGTAGGCCAGCAGTAAACATAGCAGAGGGTACAAAGTGGGACCCAGATCTGTGTACTGGAAAGGTAAATTAACAAGTCTGGGTCCATACACAGAGTGAAAATGGCAGACTTCTGCTAGCTCCAAAATAATATGAGATGTGGGAAGCAGTTCCATCTTCTTTCCTGTGTCTCACTGGAAGTATTGCATGATGATGTTGTTTCGGTTGTCTACATCTTCTTCTTCTGCCTCCTCTTCTTCACTGTCCACAAGCTCTACAGCTGCCACAAGACCACAATCAGGCACCTCCTCTTGCAGAAAAGGCACCTGGTGTTGCAAAGCAAGGTTGTGCAGCATACAGCAGGCCACAATTATCTGGCACACCTTCTTCGGTGAGTAGTATAGGGAGCCACCTGTAAGATGGCAGAGGCCCAGCTGGGGATGGCCTCCCAAAGTGGAAGGGGTGCCCGTCGCACCATGACCCCCTGATGTACCGGATCCTGGCGGTGGCCTATCCGGAGTTGGTTGGGCACTTGAGGGAATCACAGCAGCCACAAGGGGGTGAGTACACTCTCATTCAGCTGACTCGACTCGCTTTACGAGGTGTCTGGGTGGTCAAAGTGGGCTGGGGGTTCCCCTAGGCCAGGGCAAACTTGGTAGGCTAGATCCCTTGTTAGGCGGGCTCTGTGGCACCCCACCCCCACTACTGGTAATAGCCATCTACAACTAGTCAGGCTCCTGTGACTTCCAGGTGTGCAGCAATTGGGCTTAGGCCTCATAACCCATGGTCATGTGAATTTGCTAGGAACTGTTAGTGCATGGCTTAGAACATAGGGCTGCTCCCTGTGTGTTGTGTCCACCAACGGTAGTGGTGTTGCATGCACTGCACATGTGTTTCTTCTGTCTTTCCCCCCCTTTTGTCTCCCTGTTGTTGTGTGCAATAGCATCCTCTGGCGGAGGAGCAGTGGCACCGGAGCAGGAGGGAGCTGCAACCCACTTGGACCTGGAGGGTGAAGAAACTGAGTATGAAGCCACCAGTGGGACGGAGGGCGAGGGGAGCTCCACGGCAGGGACAGGAGCATACACCAGCGATAGCGACTCCTCCTCTGATGGGAGCTCCCTTGCGGTGGTGGGCACCTCTGTGCCCACCGCATCAACAGGTACAGCCACCACCCCCCCCTACCAGCAACACCCTCCCAGCAGCCCCTCAGCGTGTGTCCCGTGCCCACTCACCCAAGAGGGTGGGCATCTCCTTCGCCCCAGGCACCTCAGGCCCTGCCCCAGTCAGCCCTGCTGCCCTCAGTGAGGAGGCTATTGACCTCCTAAGACCCCTTACTGTTGGGCAAACTACCAATTTGAATGCCATCCAGTGTTTTGAGAGGCAGTTGCAACAAATAAATGAATACCTGGAGGGCATTCATTCTGGGTAGGTGGCCCAACAGAGAGCATTTCAGGCTCTGGCCTCAGCACTGATGGCAGCCATTGTACCTGTGCCCAGCCACCCCCCTCCAACTTCCTCCACCCAGACCCAATCCCCAGTACCTCAGCCTATCCCAAACACACCATCAGACCAGCATGCACACTCATCAACACACAAAAGTGGACATGGCAAACATAAGCACCACACATCCCACAAGCACTCACACAAGCACCATCCCCATGCAGAAACAGCAACATCCACTGCCTCCACTGTGTCCCCCTCCTCCACATCCTCCTCCTCCCTCCCTGTCTCATCTCCACTCACACCTGCATGCACTACATCCTCAGCCACTACCTCCATCATCAGCACGCCCATCACCACACACCGCTCACGTGCAATCACCACCCCCACTACCATGCACACATCCTCAGTGTCCTCTCCCAGTGTGTCTGTGAGCCCTCCTCCCAAAGTACACAAACGCAGGCACACACCCACCCAACAGCCATGCACCTCACAATAGCCTCCTGCCCATGCACCTTCACCCAAAATAAGCAAACGTACACCTCCTACAACCACTACCTCTTCCTCCACTCCCAAACCCCCTCCATCTTCCCATCCCAGTGTGTCTAAGAAGCTTTTCCTGGCTAACATTGACCTCTTCCCTACACCTCCCCCCCATCCTTCCCCTAGGGCCAGGGTTTCCAGGTCCCATTCCAGCACCTCAGCCACCAAGTCCCCAGGCACAGTAGTGCCAGCAACTGCAGGGTCATCGAGTGCGCCACCCATCAGGGCTGACAGTGTGCCACCTTGAAAGGCCAAGGACATTCCGCCACCTGCCAAGGGGAAGAAGGTGCCCACATCCCGGAGGGAGAAGCCGCACCTACCAGCATCCAAGGGCTCCTCCAAAACAGAAGGGAACAGTAGCAAGACACCTGCGGCACCATCAAAGGTGGGGAAGGGACAAAAGCAGCTGAGCAGGACAGGGCATGGTGGCACCGACTGAGGGACTATTGTCACCCCTTCTGTCAACGACTACACCAACCTGTACGGCGGCGAACACCGCAACCTGCACCGCCAACAGCACTGCCACATGCACCGCCACCAGCACCGACACCTGCTCAGCCACCTGCATGTCTGCAGCCTCTGCAACAGTCCCCAGCATATTCCCCAGTGAGCAGCCTTCCGAGGCTGCAGGAGACGTCCTGCTGTGTCCCTCAACAGGTGCTGACACATGCACCACCGCCAGCACCGCCGCCACAGACACCACCACAAGCACCGCCACCAGCCCCGCAATGCTCTCGGACAGTGGCACCACAGCTGACATGGCTACCATCCCCAGTGGGCAGCCGTCTGAGTCTAGAGGAGACTTCCTGGACCCTGCCCAGCTTCCATGAGGCATGACTCTCATCACTGTTTGCACCTGCTGGTAAAAGGCGACACCGCAGCAGGGTGGGGTATGTCTCTGCCTCCATGGCGTATCATGCTACCTGTTCCTAGGCAATCTCGTGGCACACACACCCAGGTGAGGGAATGGGACCTGTCACACTGCATGTGGAGCACTCTGAGCACAAGGCCCCCTCCAGAACCAGTGGAGAATGACATCCACTACCTCAGTCCTTGGCAGGATGAAGCACTCTGGGCACAAGGCCCCCTCCAGAACCAGTGGAGAATGACATCCACTACCTCAGTCCTTGGCAAGATGAGGCACTCTAGGCACCAAGCACCCTCCAGAACCAGTGGAGACTGTTATCCACTTGAGAGACTGTGGCTTTGCACTCCCCTGGATAAAGCAGTGGGCAAACCACCCACTGGAAAGACTTTAGAGACTGTGGCTTTGCACTCCCCAGGATATTGCAATGGGCAAACCACCCATTGGAAAGACTTGAGAGACTGTGGCTTTGCACTTCCCAGGATATAGCAATGGGCAAACCACCCACTGGAAAGACTTGAGAGACTGTGGCTTTGCACTCCCCAGGATAAAGCAGTGGGCAAACCACCCACTGGAAAGACTTGAGAGACTGTGGCTTTGCACTCCCCAGGATACAGCAATGGGCATGGAGCCCCTTCGAGGAGCAGTGGCGTCATGCGTTCATCCGGCTGTGGTACCCACCCTCCTCCCATTCCCCCTGAGGTGCCTGTTAATTTTCGATCTGATGCCCATGTAGTGTTCTCTCCGTTTAGAGTCAGGTATCTTGAGTGGGCTTCGCCAATGCATTTTGGGACCACTGGTCCACGGACAATGATTGGTACACTATTCGGACTCGTGTAGTTGGTGCACATATTTGTATATACTGATTTTTGAACTTTTACTATTTGATTTTTCATGATTACAATCGTTACAATCATTTAATTTTGTCCTTCTGTTCTTCCAGGGTGTGGGGGTTGTATATGTAATGTTGCTGCATGTATTTGTGTGTATGGTGTTGTGGGTGAGGGTGGGGGTGGGGTTATTGCGTGTTGCATGTGTCACTCTCTTTTCCCTCCCCCCTTCCCCTGTGTTGTAGGTGCAATACTCACCGTGGTCATCGACGTCGTCTGTCCTTCTCCTGATACAGCAGGAGGAAGACCAGCATGGGCAGTACGTGTAACTCAGGCTCCCTGGCATCCTGGTTCCTCGTTGGGTGCCGAGAGGTGAGTGGTTTCCCTTCTGTGTACTGTTTCCACTGTGCTTTTGATAGCGTTGGTTCCACCCCAGAAAAGGTGGCGGATAGGCCTCTTGTAATACAGTGGGTGGTACTTTGTCCTCCGCCTGTCTGTTGGTGGTTACCGCCACGGTGTTTGTTTCTACCGCCGTGGCGGTCGGAGTGTTAAAGTGGCTGTCTATGTTGGCGGTTTCCGCCATGGTAGTGATTCCATTTTTTTCCGCCAGCCTGTTGGCGCTATTACCACTGCTTTACCACCGTCCGCCAGGGTTGTAATGAGGGCCTATGTCTTTTTCCCCGCACAGTCATTTGTACTAAGATTCGGAAATGTTCGACATAACGATTCGTGCAAGAACACACTGAAGGGAGTGTCAATTTGCCCAAGAGGTCCACTTTGTTTTTTCTTGGGCACTTTAGTTTTCCAGTGAATTTTCCAAAGCAACCACTATCTTTTTCTTTGTCACAACTGTTGGATACATTTTTCCTTTGGGTTTCTTTTGGCATTCTTTTACAAAATTACCCTTTTTCCCACAATACAGACACTGACCATTTTTTCGTTGCATGTCTTTCTCCTCTTTGGTCAGTGGTGGGCGAACAGTTCCTATATCCATTAGTTCTATCATAGAATCTGAAGACAATTGAAAGTGTCTGGCTCTTTCCATTCGCCAGTTTGTTTTTTCCCATTTTTTCCTTACGCCTTTTCTTTCAGAATGTCTGTGATCTATCCGTAGGGTTAGATTAATTAAATCAATGCAAGTTTCTGGTTGTGGTTCAACTTGGGCCAATACACCTTTTAGTTCGTCTTTAAGCCCTTGATAAAATACTGCTGACCTTTTTTCCTCAGGCCAAGCGGTTTCCACCACTAACCGGTTGAAGTGTGACAAATACGTTATCAGGTCTTTATTTCCTTGATGTAATTCTAGTAGCTCTTTGTCTGCAGCCAGAGTGATAGCACGTTTGTCAAAAACCTTTACAAATTTTTCTACAAAATGTCGCCAGTTATATAAAAGAGGACTGTCTAATCGGACTAATGGCACTGCCCAAGTAGCTGCATCATCATTCAGATATGATATTAGGAATGCAATTCTAGATTGTGAATCCGGAAAGACACTAGGCCAACACGTAAAATGTAGTTCCACCTGTGTCAGAAAAATTTGAACCTTATTGGGGTCCCCAGAAAACCTCTCTGGTGCAGCTAAAGGAATCTGTGTCGGCACATTCACAGCTATGTTATCAGGTGCGGGATGCGTTGGACAAGACTCAGATCCAGAAACATCCACCTTACTCTGTAACTGAGTTACTTTATTCACTAAATCAGCTGTAACATTTTTTGAGTCTGTCAAATCCCTTTGCATCTGAGTGACTACTTGCATAAGGGTATCTAGGGTGGCCATCTTGCGCAGCTCCCGTACAGACCAAGAGGAAAGTATAAAACTTGTGGGCTCACTATTCTGTCACAGTGTCCTTTCCTCGGGATCTGCACGTCGCTGAACAAAAGGCCCACCTTCTGGGGTCACCAACTCAGAAAGATATTACAGCACAGAGTTACGGTGAAGCCAGTCGGGGAAGGGAATTAGGGTAGGGAACAGCAGAGAGAGAGATCTGAAAAGAAAAGGTTAGAACAAATATGCATTTACTCATTCATAGAAATGCAACTTATCAAATAGACTCTTGACTAAATGCGTCTCGAGATATCAGATGGAGACTCCATGTGAAATGTGGGCAAAGCCCCTTCTTTGTAACATGGAACAAGAATAAACTAGGACCTCAGAAACAAGAGATGGCAAGAGTTTTGGACTATGATTACACTCAGAATATCAATCCTGTAACATCTCTGCATTCACAACATAAACCTTTGATCATGACCTAGAAAATATCAAATAATTAAATATGCTTTTCACATCTTAAGCTTTTCAAAGAACAATGAAACCTATGATTTGCTTATCTCCAAAAAGACTTTCACATTCACAACTATAAAGACCGAAAAGTTTTTACTCATTGAACTAGAAGAATATTACTTATATTACCAGGAAGCACTTTTACTTGTCTTGCCTTAAAGCGCCATGCTCATTATACTAAGGGGGGCGCTTTTACTCAAGTGACCTAAATCACTTTGGTTGTTGTGCCAAGAACCTTTTACTCCTGTGAATTGAAGCGCTTTGATTGTCGTGCCAGGAGCGCTTTACATCTGTGAACTGAAACGCTTGAATTGTCGTGCCAAGAGCGCTTTACATCTCAGAACTGAAGCACTTGAATTGTTGTGCCAAGAGCACTTTACATCTGTGAACTGAAGCGATTGAATTGTCGTGCCAAGAACGCTTTACATCTGTGAACTGAAGCGCTTGAATTGCCGTGCCAAGAGCGCTTTACATCTGTGAAATGAAGCACTTGAATTGTCGTGCCAAGAGCCCTTTACATCTATGAACTGAAGCGCTTGAATTGCCGTGCTAAGATCGCTTTACATCTGTGAACTGAAATGCCTTTGATCGTTGCGCCAACGCCGCTGGTCTCAAGAAACTGTAAACGCTTTGCTTGTTATGCTAAGGGACGCTTTACCTTTTGGAAGTAACGACTTCCTCCAAACTTGGATTCAACAAGGCCTTGCCGCTACGAGTACGACCTACTCATTTTAAAATGCACCATGGAAACAAGGATGCTTCGGTTGGATGACACTCTGCCATTCAGGAACTCTGCTCTTCTCCAGAGAAACTCCCGCGAGGTTTGGCTGCTTTGAAGTCTTCAAAATAGTGAGCAACGTGCTTGGGTGTGGCTGGGCTTTATAGGCCTGCCACACCCCAAGATGGCTGCTGCCTCTAAATACATGGGAATTGTAGTCCCTTCATGGAATAGCACTGATAAGTGCATCTTGACCACCAGTGTCCTGAACCTGCAGCTCTATGAGCTTTGCCACAGGGCAGACGATGCTGAAGGCCAACTTTGGAACAAGAGGGGATGACAAGTGGTGAGCATAAAGCGCCGCAGAGTCACGCAGCGGGGTTTCAGGCGAGACCTGGACCGGGCATGGCCTTATTCCTGACACCTGGGTACTGCCAAACTATCTCTCTGGGTTTTTCTCTGCAGCTACCGCTGCTGCCAACCCTCAGACAGGTTTCTGCCCTTCTGGGGTCTGGGCAGCCCAGTCCCAGGAAGGAAGAACAAAGGATTTCCTCTGAGAGATGGTGTTACACTCTCTCCCTTTGGAAATAGGTGTTAAGGGAATGAGAGGAGTAGCCTCTCCTGGCCTCTGGGAATGCTTTGAAGGGCATAGATGGTGCCCTCCTTGCATAAACCAGTCTACACCAGTTCAGGGATCCCCCAGTCCCTGCTCTGACGTGAAACTGGACAAAGGAAAGGGGAGTGACCACTCCCCTGTCCATCACCACCCCAGGGGTGGTGCCTGGAGCTCCTCCAGTGTGTCCTAGACCTCTGCCATCTTGAATACAGAGGTGTGAGGGCACAATGGAGACCTCTGAGTGGCCAGTGCCAGCAGGAGACGTCAGAGACTTCTCCTGATAGGCTCTTACCTGGTTAGGTAGCCAATCCTCCTCTGAGGGCTATTGAGGGTCTCTCCTGTGGGTTCCTCTTCAGATAACAAATGCAAGAGCTCACCAGAGTTCCTCTGCAACTCCCTCTTTGACTTCTGCCAAGGATCGACCGCTGACTTCTGTATTTTACTTACCTCCTAAGGGAGTATATCCTCTGAGATACTTTTGGCAAATTGTCACTAAAATAAAGTACCTTTATTTTTAGTAACTCTGAGTATTGTGTTTCTTATGATATAGGGCCTCATTACAACCCTGGCGGTCAAAGACCGCCAGGGTTGTTTTGGCGATTGTACCGCCAATAGGCTGTCGGTACAATCTGCCTCATTACGACCACAGTGGTAGCGCCGTGGTTGTACCGCCGGGATCAGCGGTTTCCCACCATGCTTGTCCTGGCGGTTTTAATCCACCAAGGCAGCGCTGCTTGCAGCGCTGCCCAGGGGATTACGACTCCCCTTCCCGCCAGCCTGTCCATGGCGGTCCGCCATGGAAAGGCTGGCGGGAAGGGGAGTCACGGGGGCCCCCAGGCACAGCCCCACCCTACTTTTCACTGTCTGCACTGCAGACAGTAAAAGGCGCAACGGGTGCAGCTGCACCCGTTGCATGGCCGCAACACCGCAGGCTCCATTAGGAGCCGGCTCCAATGTTACGGCCGACATCCCCGCTGGGCCGGCGGGCTGACACTCTGTTTCCACCTGCCAGCCCAGCGGGGATGTCATAATGTGGCCGGCAGTATTGCGGCCGCATAGGCGGCCGCTCGGTGGTAAAACAAGGCCACCCGCCATGGTTGTAATGAGGGCCATGGTGCTATATGATGTAAGTGGTATAATAGGAGCTTTGCATGTCTCCTAGTTCAGCCTAAGCTGCTCTGCTATAGCTACCTCTATTAGCTTAAGCTGCTAGAACACAACTAATCTATTAGTAAGGGATAACTGGACCTGGCACAAGGTGTAAATACCATCAGGTACCCACTATAAGCCAGGCCAGCCTCCTACAAGGCCTCAAATGGCAGGACTAGAGCCAATCCACTAATTGCTGCTGCCTTTACAATGGCCTTTCTGTGTCCTTCATGTATCTGTTTATCAGTGGGGCTGCTGAAGATAGCTTTCAGTGTTGTCTCTTTTTATATTATCTAGAGACCAACTGTGCTGGTTCTCAACACTGGGGATGGTGGCATGTTCCATGCTCTCATATTGTTCAAGCCAATCCTAGGTACCACCTGGATTCATGAAGAAGTGTGTCCGCCTGTCGGCTCTGATTTTTAACTTGCATTGAAATATGAGAGCATAAGATAGGACAATGGCCCTCATTACAACACTAGTGGTCGTTGTTAAAGCGGTGGTAATACTGCAAACAGGCCAGTGGAAAAAAAAATGGGATTACGACCGTGGCGAAAACCGCCAACATAGACAGCCACTTTAACACTCCGACCGCCACATCAGTTCAACCAAACAGCGCAGCGGACACCGCCAACAGACAGGCGGAAGACAATGTACCGCCCACCCTATCACAACACGGCTATCCGCCACCTTTTCTGGGGCGGAACCAACGCGAATAAAAACACGGCGGAAACAGTACACAGAAGGGAAAACACTCACCTCTTCACATCCCACGAGGAACCAGGAAGCCATGGAGCCAGAACCGTAGACCCTGCCGGCAATGGTCTTCCTGCTCCTCTATCAGGAGCTCCAACGACGGTGGCGACGACCACGGTGAGTACTGCTCCTACAACACAGGGGAGGGGGGAGGGAAAAGAGAGTGACACAACACACGCAACACGCAACACCCCCACCCCCACCCTCACCCACAACACCATACACACAAATACATGCTGCAACATTATATATACACCCTCCACCCCCCTTGAATAATGCAAGGACAAAAAGGAAATGATATGAATGATTGTAATAAAAAAAATCTATCAGTCAAAACTCAAAATCCAGTATATTCAATTATGTACACCAACTACACAAGTGCACCAATCATTGTCCGTGGACCAGTGGGTCCAAAATGCAGGGCGAGGCCCACACTAGATACCTGACACCAAACGGAGAGAACACTGGAGGGGCATCACATAGAAAATATACAGGCATCTCAGGGGGAGGGAGTGCACCTCAGCCTGATGAATGCACAACGCCACTGCTCCACGAGGGGGCTCCAGGCCCATTGATGTATCCTGGGGAGTGCAAAGCCACAGTCTCTCAAGTCTCTCCAGTGGGTGGTTTGCCCACTGCTGCATCCAGGGTAGTGCAAAGCCACAGTCTCTCAAGTCTCTCCAGTGGGTGGTTTGCCCACTGCTGCATCCTGGGGAGTGCAAAGCCACAGTCTCTCAAGTGGATGCCTTTCCCCACTGGTTCTGGAGGGGGCTTTGTGCCCAGAGTGCTTCATCCTGCCAAGGACTGAGGTAGCTGATGTATCTCTCCACTGGTTCTGGAGGGGGCTTGGTGCCCAGAGTGCTTATCCTGCCAAGGACTGAGGTAGCAAATGTATCTCTCCACTGGTTCTGGAGCGGGCTTGGTACCCAGAGTACTTCATCCTGCCAAGGACTGAGGTAGTGGATATATCTTTCCACTGGTTCTGGAGGGTGCTTTATACCCAAAGTGCTTCATCCCGCCAAGGACTGAGGTAGTGAATGGATCTCTCCACTGGTTCTGGAGGGGGCTTTGTGCCCAGAGTGCTTCATCCTGCCAAGGACTGAGGTAGTGGATGCCTTTCTCCACTGAAAGTGATGCTTCATGGAAGCTGTCCAGGCTTCCGGAACTCACCACCAGCCTCGGACGACTGACCACTGGGGATGGCAGCCATGTCTGTGGTGGTGCCACTGGCTCAGGATGTTACGGGGCCGTTGGCGGTGCTTGCGGCGGTGTCAGTCGCGGCGGTGCTTGCGGCGGCAGTGCTGGCGGCGGGCTCTGTGGCGGCAGTGCTGCTTGCGGGCTCTGTGGCAGCAGTGCTGGCAGCGGGCTCTGTGACAGCGGTGGTGGTTGCGGGCTCTGTGGCAGCGGTGCTGGTTGTGGGCTCTGTGGCAGCGGTGCTGGCGGTGGGCTCTGTGACAGCGGTGCTTGCGGTGAGCTCTGTGGCAGCGGTGCTTGTGGCAGCCTCTGCGGCAGCAGTGCTTGCGGCGGGCTCTGTGAGAGCGGTGCTTGCGTTGGGGTCTGTGGCAGCGGTACTGGTGGCGGGCTCTGTGACAGCGGTACTGGCAGCGGGCTCTGTGGTGGCGGGGTCTGTGGCGGCGGTGCTGGTGGCGGGGTCTGTGACAGCGGTGTGGCGGCGGGGTGTGGCGGTGCAGGTGGCAGTGCAGTTGGCGGTCTTCTCCGCCGTACAGGTTGGCGTCGATGTGGAAAGAAGACGTGACACTGGTCCCTCAGTCGATGCACCAAGCCCTCTCCTGACCTGACCTTCAGTTTCCGGCCCTTCCCCACCTTTGATGGTGGCGCAGCTGTCTTGCCACTATTCCCTTTCGTTTTCCCTGACCCCTTTGTGGCAGGTGTTTTCTGCTTCACCCTCCGGGATGTGGGCAACTTTTTTAGCTTGGCAGGTGGCGGAATGTCCTTGCCCTCGCTCTGTGGCACACTGGCAGCCCTGATGGTTGGCGCACTCCAATAGCCCGCAGTTGCTTGCACCACTGTGGCTGGGGATGTGGTGGCTGAGGTGCTGGGTTGGGACCTGGAAAGCCTGGCCCTAAGGGACGGACGAGGGGGGGAGGTGTAGGGAAGAGGTCAATATTAGCCAGGAAAAGCTTTTTAGACACACTGGGACTGGTAGATGGAGGGGGTGTGGGAGTGGAGGAAGAGGTAGTGGTTGTAGGAGGTGTACGTCTGCTGAATTTGGGTGAAGGTGCATGGGCAAGCGGCTGTTGTGAGGTGGATGGCTGTTGGGTGGGTGTGTGGCTGCGTTTTTGTACTTTGGGAGGAGGGCTCACTGACACACTGGGAGAGGGCACAGGGGATGTGTGAATGGTAGTGGGGTGGTGAGTGCACGAGAGCGGTGTGTGGTGATGGGCATGCTAGTAATGGAGGTAGTGGCTGAAAATGTAGTGCATGCAGGTGTGAGTGGAAATGAGACTGGGAGGGAGGAGGGAGATGTGGAGGAGGAGGACACAGTGGAGGCAGTGGATGTTGGTATGTCTGATTGGTATGATGCTTGTATGAGTGCCTGCGGGATGTGTGGTGCTTATGTTTGCCTGAGCCACTTTTGTGTGTTGAGGTCTGTGCATGCTGGTCTGATGGTATGCTTGGGATAGGCTGAGGTACAGGGGATTGGGTCTGGGTGGAGGAAGTTGGAGGGGGGAGGCTGGACACAGGGACAATGGATGCCATCAGTGCTGAGGCCAGAGCCTGAAATACTCTCTGTTGGGCTGCCTGGCCAGAATGAATCCCTTCCAGGTAGGCATTTTTTTGTTGCATTTGCCTCTCATCACCCTGGATGGCATTCACAATGGTAGACTGCCTAACACTGAGGGATCTCAGGAGGTCAATAGCCTCCTCACTGAGGGCAGCAGGGCTGACTAGGGCAGGGCCTGAGGTGCCTGGGGCGAAGGAGATGCCCACCCTCCTGGGTGAGCGGGCACGGGACACACGCTGAGGGGCTGCTGGGAGGGCAGTGCTGGTAGGGGGATGGCCGCTGTACCTGTTGATGCAGGGGGCACAGAGGGGCCCACCACCACAAGGGAGCTCCCATCAGAGGAGGAGTCGCTGTCACTGCTGTCACCTCCTGTCCCCGCCGTGGAGCTCACCTCGCCATCTGTCCCACTGGTGGCTTCAGACTCCGTTGTTTCGCCCTCCAGGGCCAAGTGGGATGCAGCTCCCTCCTGCTCCGGTGCCACTGCTCCTCCGCCTGATGATGCTATTCCACACAAGAACAGGGAGACCACTAACAGGAAGGGGGTAAAGACAGAAGAAAGACATGTTCAGTGCATGCAACACCACTACCGTTGGCGGACACTACAGACACAGCAGCCCTCTGCACTAAGCCATGCACTTATAGTTCCTAGGTTATTCACATGCCCATGGGGTACAAGGCCTAAGCCTGATTGCTGCACACATGGAACTCACAGGAGCCTGACTAGGTGTAGATGGCACTAACCACTGGTGGGGTTGGGGTTCCACTGAACCTGCCTCACAAGGGACCTTGCCTACCAAGCTCACCCTGGCCTAGGGGAACCCACTGTCCACCTCCTCCACCCAGACACCTCATAATGCACGCAGAGTCGGATGAATGTGACTGTACTCACCCCCTTGTGGCTGCTGTGATGCCCTCAAGCGCTCATCCAACTCCAGATACGCCACCACCAGAATCCTGAACATCAGGGGGGTCATGGTGCGACGGGCACCCCTTCCACGTTGGGAGGCCATCCTCAGCTGGGCCTCCGCCGTCTTCTTGCTCCAGCGACGAAGGTCCTCCCATCTTTTCCGGCAGTGGGTGCTCCATCTGTGATGGACCCCCAGGGTCCAGACGTCCCTGGCGATGGCACGCGAAATATCCTTTTTCTGGTGGGCGCTGACCTAGAGCAGTAGTACAGGGGAAAAGGAAAATCTTTACCCTTCCGGTCCGTCATACTCATTGGCCCACGTTCCCACCCTTGCCTTGACGCACATACACTCACTGTCCACTGATGCAGGCCTCAGTCCCCCCTCATGTATCTTCCATCCACACCACTTCAAACAGGCATTGCCCATGCAGCATGCTCACAGTGTACTCACCTGTTTGTCTGGAGGACCGTACTGTTGTGTGTACTGGGGGAGGACCCCATCCACTAGTTTAATGAGCTCCAGACTGAGGTCACAGCATCACTTGCAGTGTAGGTCCTTTCCTGTTGAAGGTCAGATATCAAGTGAGTGAACAGAAAGAAAATGGCAGTCAAGTCCACGGCGGTGTGCACCGTCACCGCCGGCGTACATCGTCATTGGCTCCTGAGACCCATAGGGTCCAATGTTAACCAATGCAGGATTGCGCTGCGGTCTTCGACCGCATACTGCGACGGTATAGAACGCCAGCGCAGTTACCTCATATCCCCCTGTCCCACCTTACAGGTCAGGCAGCCGCCATTTCAGGGGGCCACATGGCATTAATAATAACTGCGTCACATCTATCTAAGCCTTGCATACACACAGTAAGAGGCACATTAGCCACCAGACCCATCCATGTGGTTGCACAGGGTTCTACAGACTATGCAGAAAATGAAAATGATTTAAGCACAGCCTGTATTTTGGGGGAAAGGGCCCTAGATTGAGAGCAGCAGAACCTCCACTGCTTTTCACTGACAGGGATACCTAATGCAGTGGAACACATCCGGCAAGCTGTTGGTGTATGGATCAGTGCAGCAGCCTGCATTCCAGTGGAAAGGCGAGTGACAAGAACGCAGGGCCACTTGCTCATGTAATAAGTCAAGATATCTAGAAGTTAGAGACCAGGATCATTGAGCACCTGCAGTGATGTAGCAAAGGTCCTCTCCGGGTATGCATTGCCAAAGGATGTCAGCTGCAGCCTCCATAAGCCGCCATGGGCACCCACTCTTCTGATGCAGGCTTTAGGGAGTGACCCATAATCAGTACTGACGGGGTTCACAACTGAGCCAGCCACACCTGCTGGCGCAGCTTCTCCCATGCCCAAATCGTGCATGCCACTGTGTTGATGCAAGTCTGTGGCTGCCAGGGAGAAAAATCCAAGGTGACCTGAAACGGGCAAGGTGTGACATGGTTGTGTTCAGTTGCTGTGTTCAGTTGAAACTGTATGAGGTGCAACCAGTAATGGACAAATTGAGCTTGTGCACAGTAAGAATAAAGGTCCATGTCCAGTGCACTGAGCCCACCTTGACCAAAGGAAAGTGTCAATATCTCCCATGCCACACAAGGCTGTTTATCCACCCAGTTAACGTGATAGGGTCAGATCGGGGTCATTTACAGAAGTACACCACCAGAGGTTTTGGCAGATTTATAAACAGGTTCAGACATTTGGGGAGTACCAACATTTTAGTCACATCTTACCTCCCTATAAGGGATAGGGGGAGTTTAGTACACACTACAATTCGTTCCTCAAGCTGTGACATTAGTCTACCATAATTTGCATGCCAAAGCTATCTAAGTTCCAACTGAGCCACATCACCAAGTAGTTAATCAGGTTATACGCCCATGGCAAGGGAAACTCAGATTAAAAAACAGGAGGGTAAGAGTCTTGCCCGCCCTATCTCTCTCCTCATAGTGCCAAGCTTGGTTCTCCCTCCCAAGATAATGTGTTTCCCAGAGTGCTGCTTCTTCATATTCTAAAAGCTTACTTTTAATGGATGCCAGGGTGGTCTCACTACAGGTGTCAAAGTATTGGAGCTTTCCAGCTCGGCTCTCCATCTGCAGCCTCACCAAAACCCCACATAATGCCCCGATGACCACAGCCTGCTTAGGGATACACTCCTCTGGATCATTATCTTAAAGGCCTCCCACAGTGAAGACTGTGAGGAAACCGACTGCGTGTTGTGCCTTTAATATTCAGCGATGGCAGCCCCAACCTCACTCCAAAATACTTGGTCCCGAAGAGCCTTATAGTGAAGCCTCCAGGATAATGCACATGGTATGTACTCGGGAGGGGGCTGGCTCACGCAGGACAGGGACATGATCAGACACCGTACATGGGAGCTGCATGACATTGATAGCCCAGGTCACTACGTCTCCAGTGGCTAACCAGTAATTTATTCTAGACCAAGTGTTGTGAGCAGATGCTATGGATGTGACTTCTGCACTGGATGGGTTACAAGCTCACCAGATATTATGCTGTGTCATTAGAGCAAGCAGCTGTGGAGCAACACATGAATGTGTACTCTGGGAATCAATGGATCTGTCTGAATGCACATTTAATAACCCATTGGAGTCCTCATCCCAAAGTACCACCGCAGGAGCCAACCGTCACTGCTAATCCACAAACTTCAGCAAAGAAAAGAGGATCATCGACATTCAGGCTGAGATTGTACAAGGCAGTGAGTTTCTACTACAGAGGCAACTAGTAGGCCCCTCCACAAAACCAGGGGGCACCTCCCAGGTCCAAGAGTAGGCCTGGGGCAATCAACCAGGGCAGGAGCCATGGACCACCCCTCTACCTCAGGAGTCCAGCACAAGGACTATCAGGGCACCAGGGAGTGCTGCCAGCCTTCACAGCCAAGTCCCAACGGGTTCCAGGCAAGTTGTGTGGCTCCTGCGTCGTCCCACCTCACTTCACAGGCTGCTTAGGGTACCACAAAACAATTCATTACTCCTCTCTGCCCATGACTCAATGGCATCCATGCCGCAGTCCCAAGGTAACAGTGCATATCTACATGTACCCGCAAGCTGCAACCAGACAGTTGGGCAAAATCGGTAAGAGTGTCAGGCGGGATGAGTAGCATTAGAAAAGTAGGCTGCACCAGGGATGGGACCGTAACTCAGGTCTCCATGTCTTGCTTCTGCAGAGCCCGGGTTCAAAATAGACGGCAAGCCATCAAGGGATCATGAGCCTCCCATTACAGGAATGATGTCCCTCAAAACACAAGATATTTGCAGGAGAACTGATCCTGCTGGGATAGCCTTGCTTTGCAGTGGCCATCTTGCAGCCGGGCTCTCTAGCGCCCCGTCTTCTGTATTTGATTGCACTGAGTGTGATATGCATATCGAGGGAAGTTTGTCCATCATGGTAGAGCTGGATAGGCCTTTTGCTGCTTGCGGCATGGTCTTCACATTTTTAATCCTAACCATTTGAAGAAAGTACAGGTGCAAGGTTGTGAATACAGTCAGATGAGCAGGCTCTGTGCTGAGGAATATAGTACATCCCACCAGACAATTGTGGTTATTCAGGGAGGAAGAAGGGGCTAGAGCTTGATGTAGTTGAATTTGGAACCAGTAACACAGTCTCCCAGCTTGTGGGAGGCCACAGTGAGAGGGGCAATGGCCTACCCCGATGGCAACCACCCAACAGCCACTACTACTGGAGAGGGCACCAGTGAGGCAGGCCTCACTCTTTTAATAGGACACAGAATGGTCCCCAGCAGCACCCTTTCAAGGCAATGATCAACTCAGGTCTATGACCCTCAGGGGTCTCCCATTCACTACTGTGTACCGTGCAAGAATGCGTTACACTGACCAGGAACACCAACTGCCCTTCTTGTGCTTGCTGTGGCCACCATTATCCTCAGCCATGCGACTGGCTGGCTCTTTAAGTGGGAAGCGCAGCGAATTGGCTGGTCTGTAGTTTAGCAGTTTCACCAGAGTTTCGCAAGATGACCCATTGGGAATTATGACTGCTTGTATGGGCTCTGTTGTCAGATGACTATGGATTTCTCTGGCCCAGACTGGGATTTCACTAGTCTTTTTCTCCACAGCAACCCTATCATCATGCAAGGTTTCCTTATCAGGCGCAGACTAAGCAATGCCCCCCCCGCAGATAAAAAACACAGAGATGCGAAAGTTAGGAAAAAAGGTCAAAAGAGCAGGTCTTAGAAATACAATCTATATAAACCTTCAATGAAAATATAATTTAACTTAGCAGAAGTAAGTAACACCGACCAAAGAGGGACACTGAAGAAACAAAAATGCATTTGAAATGACATCACTTTTCTTCTGTTAACAGGGAGTGGTGTTTGGTTTAGGCACCTCAAGTAAATTTTGATCCTTGCCTGAGTAAAACTTCACTAGGGAAAGTAAAACACTGTCTGTGGCAAGAATCATGAGCAGTAAGGACTGGGATTGAGAAGACGCTCAAGGATTTAATGTTACTATCATATGGGAACATAAGGAATGCAGCTACTGTTTCTTCACCATTTGAGATTATTGCAAAACTTGAATCACTAGAGGTTGTAGATGTCAATTTAAGAGGGCCTAGCGCCAACTATCACCACATTGGAGTCAATATTTTTTATGCTAAAGTGGCAATAGTCTAGCAAAAACGCTGCCATATTTACAAAGTGATGCAATGCATGCATTGCGCCACTTTATAAATCCTTGCTCCACATGATGGCAGCGCTAGGCATATTATATGCAAGGGGGCGTTTCCCCATGGGGGGGTCAAAAATGGTCCAGTGTAATTTATGAGAAAATTCACTGCACCATTTATTGTGGTATTTTTTAATGCCTGCACAGACCAGGTGTTAAAAGGAGGCACACCATTATTTCTAATCCTAATCCAGCGCTTATCCTGCAAAGTACAAAGATAGTATAAAAAATGATGACGCTATTGCCCCTAAACTGCGCCATCGTGTGCCATTTGTTAAATACAGCTCACACATGCTGGTGTTAGGGGGGTCAATAGGCAGCAAGAAAAGAGGCCCTTCATTATATGAAGGGACACTTTTTTCAAATCTAGGCCAGTGTATGTTATGGTATGAATGTTGAGAGCTAAGAGAAAGAAGATTGAGTGGGGAACAAGTTTGCCAGAAGAATGCTAAGTGTTATACTAAGTCTAAGGAAGATGAGGAAGAAGGATATATTTATATGATAACGTTGTGACAAGATTAAGGCCCATATTTATACTTTTTGACGCAAAACTGCGCTAACGCAGTTTTGCGTCAAAAAAATTAGCGCCGGCTAACGCCATTCTGAAGCACCATGCGGGCGCCGTATTTATTGAATGACGTTAGCCGGCGTTAGCCGCCGGCGCCGTCTGGTGTGCGTTAAAAAAAACGACGTACACCAGACACCGCCGGCGTAGGGGGATATGGGGCTTGGGCGTCAAGAAATGGGGCAAGTCAGGTTGAGGCAATTTTTTCACCTCAACCCGATTTGCGCCATTTTTTTTCCACTCCCAACCCCCATAGAAATGACTCCTGTCTTAGCAAAGACAGGAGTCATGCCCCCTTGCCCAATGGCCATGCCTAGGGGACTTCTGTCCCCTGGGCATGGTCATTGGGCATAGTGGCATGTAGGGGGGCACAAATCAGGCCCCCCTATGCCACAATTTTTTTTTTTTTTAAACTTACCTGAACTTACCTTAATGTCCCTGGGATGGGTCCCTCCAGCCTTGGGTGTCCTCCTGGGGTGGGCAAGGGTGACAGGGGGGGTCCCTGGGGGCATGGGAGGGCACCTCTGGGCTCCTTCAGAGCCCACAGGTCCCTTAACGCCTGCCTTTTGCAGGCGCTAAAAAACTGCGCAAAAGCGGCCGTACGTCATTCTTTTTGACCCGCCCACTCCCGGGCGTGAATTTTGCCCGGGAGTATAAATCCGACGCACATGCCTCGGAGTCTATTTTTTAGACGGGAACGCCTACCTTGCATATAATTAACACAAAGTAGGTGTCCACGCTAAAAAATGACGCTAACTCCATGGACTTTGGCGCTAGACGCGTCTAACGCCAAAGTATAAATATGGAGTTAGTTTTGCGTCGGAATTGCGTCAAAAAAAACGACGCAATTCCGGCGCAAACAGAGTATAAATATGCCCCTAAATTGCAAAAGTGGTGCAGGGAACGTTTGTTCTAGCTCTAGCCACTGATAGTAATTAAGGAAATATTTGATAACTTGGTTATAGATGAAATAGTTTAATCTCAAGGAGTAAACAGGTGATAGTGTAAAAAGAAGTAGTAAGTAGTGAGTTTATTAAAAGAAAAAAGGAATTATCTGATGGTGCAGGGAAAGACAATGCATCTAGCCTGGTAAATAGTAGACCTCCTTCAAGTAGGAAGGATTGTGGGTGATTATAAAGTTTTTAGGGCTGTTAATTGTGGAAGATGTTTTCTTTATTTTATGGTATGAACGCCTTGTATTGTTAACGCTGAGTTGTTAATGAAACTACTAATGAATATTCATGTATTTTGAGCGTTGAATTTGCATAGGAAATGTAATAAAGGAGGTCGTGGTCTAGTTGCACGGCCTCATGTCAAGCTGTATTTCTTAGGCGTTTAATAAAATGACTGCTTAGAGAATTTAATTATGATTTTCCACTGTACTGACCTAAAGTGCTCATGGCTGAAAGTCTTTCTCTTGAGAACTGCTTGCTAGAAGATGCTGCACTAGCTAATGCAACATTGTTTTATGTAATGTGTGTAAAACTGACTTTTTCAGGAGAATACAATGACGACACTGACTGGAGTATTACCTGCAACACTATTGTTACATGTCAAGCTGGATGAGGAGAACAGTACAAAAGGAGCCAATCATCGACATGTGAACCCTGTACTAGTAGAAATGTAGATTTGAAGTTTTAGTTTTATTGGACAAAGTGTGAACATTCGATCCCTTAACCAATAGGGACTTGGGAAGTAGTTTTAGGAAATCTTACTTAGCCAGACTGCACAGAGAGAAGACAGTCCATTTTGCCCATTTTCCGTCTTGAGAAGAGACGTGCTTAACTTTATTGCTTAAATACTTTGCCGTTTCTGAACTTTGATGCTGAATCCTGATTCCTTGCTGACCAGATTGATGTCCTGAGGACGAAGACTGTCACAGCTTGCTGATCCAAACTGGGGACAGGTATATTGACTACGATGTTGTTTTCTAAGTCTATTTGCTTTTGTTTCTAGGTATCAACCGCTATATTTTTGACAGAGCAATAGTTAGATGTTTTACCAAATTTGTGTTGACTAAATTGTTTTGCATGAAGTTCAAACATGCTATTCTAATCTAGTGTTAGTTCGGATCTTCACTAATGGAGCGCAATACATAGAGTAACATTTGATGTCTTTTCTTTGCTGACTCTAAATGTATGTAATATCATTTACGCAGTTGTTCTTGTTATTAATTTACACCATTATTTTAGAATATGTAGCAGCTCAAGCGTTGATTAGATTGCGAGTCTTTCATCGTTTCGGTCAGCCAGTCTGTACATTTATCAGTTGATTTTGAGATTAATCTATATCACATTAGCGTTGTTAATAAAGGGAAAAAAATATTCTACCTTTTACATAAAGGTGTGGTTATTTATGACTGCAAGGTCATGGTGTGTGACAATTACTGACTCCAGTTGATTATTAATGATATTGATTGTCATTGATTATTGATCTGCACATACTGGATATATGGTGGGAACATCTTAGGTGCAGTCAAAAGGTTCATCAACCTATTCTCGTCCCCTCGTACCTCCCCGATCTGCCAGAATGGAGGTACACCTTAGGGAGTTACTTCAAAGTGCCCAAACCTGGGGAGCATTAGACAAATGGGAAGGCAGGTGGGTAAAGAAAAGAGATAAAATAAAAAGAGATTCTGCAAAGCTGACTGCAAATGTGCAGCAGGACAAGGATCCGGTGAAAATGCTACCAATGAGGAAGATTCCGGGAGGGAATTTTGTTCATGTCCCTTGGAGCAGAAGTGACTTTCTGTCATTTACAAATGATTATCCCAGATTGAGAGAGAAGCCAATGGAATGGTACCAGCAGGCAGACAGGTTTGTGAAACTTGCAAAGTGCCTGTGGGAGGACTTGAACACTCTATTAGAGATTTTAGTTCCAGATGATCTGTGGATGGAGTGTAAGAGGAGTGTAGATTGGCCAACAAAAAAAACAGAGAGAGATCAGGTTACGGGTGCGCCGTCTCCTGAGGTAATGACATATTACTACAAGGTGATTGAATTCCTGAAGACTAGAATTTCGTCCCAAAACATTAACTGGCAGAGAATAGACAGGACATCTCAGGAAGCCAAAGAGTCATACATGCATAATATGAGTGATTGTTACAGGCATTAAAGCATTACAGTGGTACGGAAACAATTGAGCCAAAATACATGATTCATTTTGTGGTCAGATTTGTGGATTGAGACCTGAAATTAGCCAGATGATTAAGAGTAATCTGATTTGCTGGCAAGCAAAGCCGATTGATGAGGTGTTGCAGTATGCCAAATATTGTAGTGATGAGACTGATTTGAAGCAGAGAAAGCTAAAAGAGAAGGCGATGGTGATGCAGATTAAAGCTGCACAAACAGGGATGCAGGGACATTTTTCCACAACAGCAACTACAGCAGGAGCAGGGAAACCTTGTATTTCATAATCAGATGAGAGGTAGAGCTCATGGAGGTAATGTAAACCGTGGTCCAAATTTGAATTCTGTAGTTGTTCAGAAAGATGTGCAGGGAATGAAGAAATTGTTGCCTTGTCACACTTGTGGAGCGGTCGGACATTGGAAACGGGAGTGTCCGATGATGGTGCAGGAAGGTATAGTTCAGCAAACTAATGACATCAACTGGCACCAAAACATGAGAGGACAGGGAATGAGAGGTCATAATCCGAATTTTCAGAATAATGTGAGTCAAATGCAAAATTCCCATGGTACCTAGGCAGCAATTTCAAATACCTCAAGCCCCAATGGAACAGCAACAGATCACAGGTCAGAGGTCCAACCAAAGTAATAACACAGTTCACCAATTCCCGTTATACAGTGAGAATGGAATAAACAATGATTGGGTGAGTGAGAGTTTGGATGAGGAGGCGTTTGTGCTTGCAGCTTCCTTAGAAGTAGATCAGAAAGGTCCTTATGTACAGGGAAAAGTCATGGGTCACGAGTTTCATTTTTGGTTGACGCAGGAGCTACCCTTTCTACAGTAAGATCTGCAGAAGTTCTGAATTAGCCCCTTTCAGGAAAGAAAGTCCAGATTGTCAGAGTAGCAAATCACTACTTGTTCAACTGAAGGAATTGAGATACAGACGAATAGCGATGATGAGGATGAGCCAGCTCCTGAGACCGAGTGTGAAACCACAAATGAGGAATACCCCCTGATTGATCTTTCCAGCGTTCACAGTGAAGGAGCTTCATCCTGATTTACAGGGAACAGTCACAGAGAAAGTGTGGGATCTGACAGGGAAGGAGATAGGTCTGATAAAGGAAGTGGAGCCAGTTATAGTTTCTGTAAAGCTGAATGCGATTTTTCCTCAGATACCCCAGTACCACATGCCACAAGATGTACTTATAAAAGTTGTCCAACAACTAGAGCCAAGTGGGAATCATGGGTGGGGGTCTTGGATGAAGCAGAATGAATGGAGGCTTTGATGGTGCCCAGAGTGCTTGCAGTGTCAGTGAGACTTTGTGCAGTGCAATTATACTATTTACACAGAGCATACTTAACACCGATCAGGCTACAACGGGTGGGTCTATGTTCTAATGCACAGTGTCCACGATGTGCAGGGGAGCCAGCGGATTTTTTCCATATGGTTTGGTCATGTCCAGTGCTGCAGGTGTATTGGAGCAAAGTAATCCAGGAACTGAGTGAGGTGCTGGGGCAAAAGTTGCAGATGTCCGCAAAACTAGTTTTGCTGGGTGTGATGGAGGAAATGGGAGGAGTGCGAGCGAAACGTACCCTTGCAGGTACGGCCCTGCTAATAGCAAAGAGAGACATTGCTGCTGCTTGGAACTCCAAAGCGGGTCCGTCGTTCCAAAAGTGGAGAAGGGGAGTGGATTGGTGCGCAAGCCAAGAAAAACTGGTGTATGAATCTAGGGGTTGGCCTCGTAAACATGAGAAGGTTTGGGGGCGATGGCTGGGTGTGCTGTCAGGCCAGGGTGGACTTATGTTTTTTAGTGTGCTGTTATTAATTGGTCTGACTTTGCCTCCTGGAACGCCTTACTGACAATGACTAATGATGCTTTGAATGTGAATCTTACTGTAATTCCTGTGCCTACTGTTTTGCACTTCTTCTTTAAAATCAATAAAAATTGGTTTATAAAAATAAAAAATAAAGGTTGCCCAAATAATTGCAGAATTTGTGGAACAAGGAGCCCTGAAGGAAGTGTTGAGCAGCCCATGTAATTTACCAATAATGGGGTTGAAAAAGCCCTGTGGGAAAGTTCAAATTGTCCAGGATTTGAGAAAAATACATGACATTATGATCAAATGTTGCCCCATGGTGCCAAATCCAGCTGTGATAATGTTTCAAATTCCATTTGATGCTAAGTGGTTCACTGTCATAGACTTGCCACAAGCCTTCTTTTCTGTGCCTCTTCATGAATACAGCCAATTTCTCTTTTGTTTCAAATTTTTAGACCAAGTTTACTTTTGGTGTCAAATTCCTCAAGGGTTTTCAGAGTCACCTTCCATATTCAATCAGATGTTGAAAAATAATTTGGAGTTGTTGGAAACGCCTTTCCAATTGACCTTGGTTCAGTACATTGATGACTTGCTGATTGCGTCTAAAATGAGGGAAGAGTGCGAGTATGACACGATTACCTTGCTGAACCATTTGCCATGGTCATAAAGTGGCTCCACCTAAATTACAATACTGTCAAAAATAGGTTTTCTGAATTGAGAGAGTCTGTGCAAAGCTCTGGCTTTGGGAATGCCTGACTACACTAAGCCTTTCACATTGTTTTGTCATGAGTGTGATGCGTGTTCTTTGTCTGTCTTAATGCAGGTCTCTGGAGGTATAAACTGCCCAGTAGCCTATTTTTCAGCTACTTTAGACCCAGTTGCAGCAGCCCTACTAGGCTGTTTGCGGGCAGTTGCAACGATTGGACAGAGCCGCACACAGAGTGAGGGCATTGTGATGGGACACCTCTTAACAATTTTGGGCCCTCACTCTATTGAAATCCTACTTACAAAAATGAACACCCAATACCTAACAGATACAAGATTGACCAGATAAGAGAAGAGTATTCTTGGGTCACCAAATGTGTCATTGAAAAGATGTACAGTGCTGAACCCGACAACCGTACTTCCTTATGAAAATGTTGAAATTGAAAAATTGAAAGACATTGAGACTGATTGTCTTAAAGTAACTGATCTGAGCACAAAATCGAGACCTGATATTAGAGACACCCGTTTGGAAGAAAGTGACCAAATTGTCTTTGTTGATGGCTCGCGCCTGAGAGACAATACGGGAACATTGAGAGCTGGATATGCTGTGTGCTCAATTTCTGGTATCCTGAAAGCGTCTTGGCTTTGAGGAGTGTATTCTGCACAAGTTGCAGGACTGGTAGCCCTAACTAGAGGGTGCCATATTTTGAATTTAGAATCAGATAGAGGAAGTGACTTCAACAATGAAGTAATTAAATTACTGTGTGCAGCACTGAACATTGAGCAGAAGTTGCAATGTAGTTACCGCCCTGAAGCATCAGGACTAGTGGAACAGATGAATGGTACCTTCAAGTCAAGAGTTGCAAAGATGTGTGTGTCCACAAATCTGAAATGGCCTGATGCGCTGTCTTTAGTTCTGATGAAAATGAGAAACACACCTGACAGGAAGACAGGATTGTCGCCGCATTAGATCCTTTTGAGCCGAGCCATGAGGTTGCCAGCAGTGCATGCAAATGCACTTGTCAACGTTACAGATGATATGGTGTTGGACTACTGCAAGGGTCTGGCTGATGTGGTTCTCTCCTTCTCTCAGCAGGTGGAGGCCACCACTCTGCCACCGATTCATGACCCAGGGCACAACCTGAGAGCTGGTGACTGTGTTGTGGTCCGGAAACACGTGTGGAAGACGTGTTTGGAGCCTCGCTGGAAAGGACCATTCCAGGTAGTTCTGACTACTACCACAGCTGCAAAGTGTGCTGGAGTTCCGAACTGGATCCACACAAGCCACACAAAGAAAGTGACATGTCCTTTGGACAATGAAGAAGAGTTGTTGAGAGCACCAACAGCTGAAACAAGGCAAGCCTCAGAGACGGAAAGAGAAGAAAGAGGAACTGAGGCCAAATCTGAACTCATTGAGGACGGTTCAGTCACTCCTGTGAGAGACACAGGAGAAGACCTCAAGGAGGGTGACGGTGAACCTACCTCAATTGAAGCAGCAGGAGAGCCTAGACAGAGGAGGGCTTTCCCAGAAGCAGACCATTTTGAGACACAAACAGAGCAGTTTCCAGACCCCGAGGGAGAAAGGGTTGAGGCAGATCAAAGCCATTGTGATCTAACTCCTTCTGAACCATTTGCAGGTCCGTCAAGAAAAAACACCACAGAGCAGGAAGAAGTTTCAAGCTCAACACTGAAAAGAGCATTGACCAAGGGTCCACTGAAAGAAGGCAAGTAGCCGGGGTCCCAAGCCAAGAGAAAGGAAGCAGTTGTTGAAAAAACAATTCAGGAAGAAGTAGATACAACAAGGAGAGAAGATCTCAGTGAAGGAGAATTGAATGGTGATCGAAAGTTGATAAGAAAGAGAATAGCAAGTCGGAGGTATGCAGGTCCTGAATGGGCACATGCAACTACAAGTGAAAGAAAGAAATAAGTTTTATCGTTTTGTTTTGATCGAGGTATTCCGGGTCAATATTTTGGCACTTGAAGGAAGCTGATGAGCTGAACTGTTGAAGGAATCTGAGAAAATTATTAAGAGACATTTTCCGTCTTGAGAAGAGACGTGCTTAACTTTATTGCTTAAAGACTTTGCCATTTCTGAACTTTGATGCTGAATCCTGATGCCTTGGTGACCAGACTGATCTCCTGAGGATGAAGACTGTCACAACTTGCTGATCCAAACTGAGAATAGGTATATTGACTATGATGTTGTTTGCTATGTCTGTTTGCCTTTGTTTCTGGGTACCAACTGCTATATTTTTGATGGACCCACAGTTTGATGTTTTTCCAAATTTGTGTTGACCAAATTGTTTTGCATGACGCCCAAACATGCTATTCTAATCTGGTGTTAGTTAGGATCTTCACTAATGGAGCTCAATACATGGAGTAACATTTGATGTCTTTTCTTTGCCGAATCTAAATGTATGTAATATCCTTTACGCAGTTGATCTTGTCATTATAGAATATGTAGTATCTCAGGCTTTGATTAGATTGTGATTCCTTCATTGTTTCGGTCAGCCAGTGCTGTTTCTGTACATCTATAAATTAGTTTTGAGATTAACCTATATCACATTAGCGTTTTTTAACAATAGGGAAATAAATATTCTAACTTTTTTTGTAAAGGTGCAATTATTCATGACTGCGAGGTCGTGGTGTTTGACAATTACTGACTCCAATTGATTATTAATGTTTTTGATTGTTATTGATTATTGATCTTCACATACTGGATATATGGTGGGAACATCTTAAGCGCAGTCAAAACGTTCATCGACCTGTTTGTGTCCCCCGGTAAGTTTACTTATTAAAGTCAGATGCGCCTACAATATCGATGAAGAGTGACTGGAGCTTGGGTATTCCAATTTTGCTCAGCTTCCACTCAAAACTGATAGCAACTGTTGTACCGCAGAAAATACATTTCACTGGGTATGCAATGACATACACATAAAGGCCCACATCTTTTTGGGTGGGACATCCTACTGCAGGGAAAAATATCAAGAGTAACTACGTTTTGCAATGAAGTGCAAAATTTCAAGGGCAGGATAATTTACATTGACCTAGAGTGCTGTCCTAAATTTACAATCCAGGACCTAGCTACACATGTCATGAAGACTGACATTAGACACCAGCTCATGTGACTTCCAGTGGAGAAGGAGAAAATACATAATAAAAACCCTAGCTAATTGACATACAGCTGTTCATTTGATGGAGACATCTAGCAAATAATACTGAGCTTAGAAAGAATATGGGCAATGATGAGATGTTTTTATACCAATTGTTTTAAGTGATTTGAACGCGGAAAGGCTTGCTTCCATTTCTTTGATGGTATGAAATGCAACTATTATAGACAGTAAGTATGAAACTCTCTCAGAAACTTTACAGCTATTTTTTCTAATGCATGAAGACGCAATTATTGTGATCTTTTTGACTTTAAAGCGTAATGGTTCTTATTACTAGCTCATAAGCATCGTTGCCCTCAGTTCTCAATGTCAAACCCTGCAGACGGTAAAAAGGTAGATGTGAATCTCGGCAGAATTATAATTTTTACACCTTTAACTGTTCCAATTAACTTTAATGGGTTACGCTGCCAGCGCATACCTCGTTTCCTTGCTCTTTTGAAATGCGTTCCGATTAGTTGATATTCCTAAAGCAGATGTACTACCAAAAAAGGCTTCGAAAAATGTTCTGCTGATGATAAAAACAAGAGCCTCTGCAAACCATTTCTGAAAGTAAGAAATTAATTTACCATTCATCTGGAGCTATGTTTCTGCTGCTTTGATTCAATTAGCCATCACGTGTGTTTCAGTGCACACAGCCCCTCCCCTTTCTTAATGTCCCAGTGAAACGTGGTAGAAAGGCATTCCATCCACTGTTTAGGAGGTAACCATGGAAACAATATAGCAGCACCTGTACCTGTAATTGCGCCTGAACTCCACACACCACTTCAAATCCATTCCGATTATCCTGTACTTTTTCAGTTGGTAGAATGACAATGGTATGGGAGACTTTTAACTGAACAGTCGAATGTTTTCATTAACGAAAAAATCAGCAAAGTTTTTGGTTAAGATTTTTTTGGGAGTGCATTAATTACATTCATTGGAACAGTTGCACTACCTTTATCATTGACCGGTACAGAGTAGGACAAATGTCAGCAAGGATGCCTGGGTGCAATGGAACAGTTTCATGGTTTTTTTCAATCTCTTTCCGTTCCAAGACAGAAGGAGCATCCCGCAAGGCCATTCCAGGCGAGTGAAACTTCGTTTCCCAGCAAGTGAGGGAAGCCTACATTTGAGCGCATCTGCTCGGACAATGCCAAATCCGCAATATGCAAAGTCAGCCATTTCAGGCAAGACAACGTGTTTTTTTTGGAATCACTAAAATGTATTTGGTGGATGGCAATTTGTGGCTTTCAGAAGGACTTGCGTAGTCCTAACACAAAATCGACTGTTAATACAGCAAGAAAGAAAGTGAGTAAAGGCATTCTGCAGCTCAGGCAAGCAGTGTCTTTTAAGGGAATGGCCATCAAATCTTTGTGTAACTGTTACGTCTCAAGTCAGCCAGCGCTCATTTATCACCCCCTAGTCAACAAGAGTCTTTAAATGAAGAGATGGAGACTGGCGGGGAGTTTTGACCCCTCATACTAACAATGCTCTATTTCTTTGTTACTTTTATAGTTTAGTTGACCAAGAGTCTAAGAGTTAAGTGCAGAAAGTCCTTTGGCTACACGAAGGTCAAGATTTTGAGCATCATGTTAGCAATGGGCTGGGTGTGCATGAGGTACAGATAATCTAACAAGGCCTAATCATAGCTTGAATGATGTTTCAATTCAGTAGCTTGTTATTTATGCCACCAATGGTGCTTAAAGGGTAATTCTCAATAGGGAAATTAACTGTTCTTATACTAGAATAGGCCCAATGGGTACTCACCAAAGTGATTAAAGACCTGACATCTTCTACTTTAGCGGTGGTGTTATAAAATGAATTAAGTTGACATCTGGAAGAGCTTCACACAACAGATCTAGGTGTCATGTATTTTTAATACCTAGAAATGCTTTTTTCCTCAGACTTTCATACACAGTAATTCGATTACCAATTAATATTGATGATTAAGATTCTATAGTCTCTTAACCTACCCACTCCAGGTTCTGGGGTGTCCTCTAGTATTATCGCCATCCTATATTTGAAATATTTAGGGTATAGATCACATTTTGGAAACGTAAATCTTCTGTCCTCTTTGTTTTCTTCAATTTGAAAGAAGTATCATGAATGGTTATCATTCCACACTAATCTGGATATTTTGAAATTAATAGAAAAGTTTAGACCAGTGGACTAGTAAATCACAAATGCATACATTGTCAATCAGCCTATTCAGTGTGTTTTGGCAAGTTAAGCAGGATTCTGACAAGGAGTAATTGCCACCACCAATAAGAATATATGAGTTTTTCAGTCCATTGGTAATTTCAGTGTATCCGTGGGTACAATCACAAACAAGCAGGTATTATTTTTTTTGGCTTTGACACTTAATTCATATTTATCTGCTCAGAGGAAGAACCACAATGTTTTCAACATATACTTTGCAGCATGACACCACTTTGACAATGTCCACCTCTTTCTTAACAGGTTTGAACATTTGTGTGGCTGGCCATGGACATTAAAACATTGCCATGCGTGCTGGCAGTTTGATTTTCATATCATCACCTTTGATGACTTCAATTTGGTCTTGCATATTCTATAAAGATCTTCAGATTGAGCTTAAACAGTAATGGTGTAGTGGAAAGCCTTATTTAGTCCACTTTCGAGATGGACGATTTGGCATGTAACAACCATTGTTTTTCAGGGAACCATAGTAATGACATATCATTATTGATATCACAGTATAAACAAAGTTTCAAAAGGATAGTCTATTCATCACTTTTCGCGTCAGTCAGACTGGAGAATTAGCATTCTTATACTAAGGATGCAACCTTCAAGTACGTTTTCCTGTCTGGATTTATCAATGATAAAGTGTCTGCAGCTGCTTTCTGGAAATGTTGTTACGATGAGCACTGCTTTGATGAAGTGCCTTCCAGAGAAACCCTAGAGTGCAAGAAGCTGATACGATCAAAGAGTTTTTTAAACTTTTCTGTTCATTATCCTTTTACACATTAATTGCTGCATGTCAGCTTCACTCTTATTTGGATCTACTCTGCCACCATTTCAAAATCTTATCAATGTTTTCATCCTCAGCATCAAATGTAATTGGAGCTAATAAAAATAGTAGCAATGTAATCTATATAATCCAGATAAATAACCATCACCATTATGAAGGTTGGCTCACTTTGAAGGATCTTCTTTGAGCTTCAAATAGTTGGTCATAGAATCCTCATCTCATGTCAGGCCACCAGAGAAAGGACCTTTTAACGTTAGCAGGTTGCTCCTCTCTGCACCTCTTTCTTTAAACTGTGATAGCCATGATATTTTATTGGTGGTCCCCGGAGAAGATACATTCGCTATCATTAAATTTAAGATGACATCAACAAAGGTCATTTTCATTTTGTTTCTTACAGATTATATAGTCCATGATTTACACCTAAGAATAACTTAATAAAGATCAACATTATTAGACACAGATGTTATGTCCAATAACATTCAAATAATTAACAAATTCATAAACTGAACTAACACATTTTTTCTCTCTCATTAAGGCTTTGTTGATATTTCATCTTTAACTGTGGAAGCTGATGCTCAAATTAAAATTTAACAGAAACCATGTCTGCAATGACAATGTATCCAATATCTGAAGTTCATAATAGGCATGCATGCATTTGTGTGTCTATACTGCAAACTCAGCTGGACAGCAACAGAGTATTTTTCATAGACTTAGGGAAACCTAGAGGCTATTGGCCTCATTTAGAGTTTGGCAGTGTGGATCTCCCACCACACTTGTGGTTCCCCGACCTAATTTAGATGTGTGAAAAGTTACAGGTTTCTGACAGTGAAGCTTCACATGGGTCGGCTGTCAGAAACATTTTACAGATGACCTGTCTGCCAAATGTTTGTCATTCAATGTGCAACAGAAGGACCACTGGATTCAGAGCAAAGCTAATGCCATACATTTTCAAGGAAAGGTTTAGCAGTCCTACAGCAAGAGCATATAAACAATCCTTTTCACTGGGGGAATGCTCCTAACTTGACAGGGCCTTTTAATTTTGTTTTTTAGGAAAAAATATTTCAGGGGTTTAATACTGAAGAAAATTTTTTCATTAAGTGGTGCCCAAAGAGAATTGGCACTGTTCATCAAACTGCATTGACCTCTGTGCCTTCTGCCTCACTGGAAGATGCACAAAAGACGATGAGATATCTACCACACTGGTGGGATCCCATGATAGGGTGAACCTTCCTTTGCCAGGGGAGCAGAGATGATGGCTTTCACTCGCCTGGGGGACTGGCAGATTGCCAGCTAGGGTGTAAGTGACTCTCTAAGTCACAATACATAAGGGAGGGATTTGAGATTGAGTGCAATAGTAAGAATGGTGGGTGAATCCTATTGGTGCTCTTTGAAGAGGTAGACCTTTAACTTCTTTGAGAAATGCAGAAGTGTAGGGAGCGAGTCTGACATGAGTGAATGAATTACTTTTTAGGTTAAGCAACAAGGCAGAAGACCTTAAGCCTGATCTTCTCTTTTTATACATCTTGGTTTTAGGCTTGGCTATGTCTTGAGACTGATTGTATTGGCCACATGAACTGGTTCCAGTTTCAGCCAGGTGCACTAAGTCCTGCTGTTTTGAAGGTGATGCAACAGTGTTTGAAGGTTATGCAAAGTGCAAGCTTTCAGAGTACCATGGGGTGGGAAAGATGTGGTCATAGTTTCTAGCCCTTTGATTAATTGAGGATTAGCATGTAGTTTGTCCTTCTGAAGGGCTTGTATGAAAACATGGCTATTTGTAAGCAAAACATTTAACTGATCCAATGTGGGAGAGAATCAGTTTGTGGATGGCTACCCTGAAGCCACTTCTGGGAGATGGTACTGTATCGTGTGAAAACTGGTACAATTCTGCCTGCATTTTCTTGGTATTGAGGGTACTGAGAGAAGGAAGGTTTTATGGTGAACCCAAGTGATAATGCATTTGTAGTAAGCAGAGGTATGAAGCCATTCAACTTTATTTTTTATAGCCATTCTTGAATCTTAGATTATCTGTTGCTGGATATAACTAGTATGAATTAAGTTTTGTCTAGTTTCACTTTTAAGTAGGTAGTTGCCATCGACTTCTATGTGAAAGCAAAATCAGTCAAAGTCAATTTGTGGCATTGCCAAAGGACAGTTTCAGATAGGCTTGCACATGTTTTGCATATCAATGCTTTCTCATGCCTATATTAGCCATTGGAATTCAAAGAGACTTCCTCTGAAGATGATCAAGTAGATAATAGATAACTGGGAAATGACACAGATAAATGGTGCACAGGGCACTGTTACGGGGTGGGCAAAATTCTCCCTACTCAAATAACCACACAGACTCTTCTTGGCAATTCAATCCAAATGGAAAAAACCACTGCAGGCTGCACCTTAGCCCACTCAAGCTACCTCTGCAGTTTTTCTCAAATGCCTGTTCACAGATAGGCCTTTTTATACATTACAATGCTTTACTACACATAGTAAATAATATGTAACTTGCAAGTTACAGATTCAAGACAGAAAAACACTTAAAGACATGTGACCTCATAACCCTGAATTCCTGAACCAACCCATTACACATTCTTCATTATACTTTCGACAATGCGTCATGACGTGGCATTCTTTATTCTAAGAATGCATGGGTGCCTCATAATAGATAGAAGCTCTGTAGAGTGTTGGCTGGTAGCATTGTGTGGCTGTAGCCTCTCCATGCTCTTTAGAACTAAGTTTCTTCCCGGCACTCATTGTTTAATCACACACCTATGTGCTCTGTGCTAATTTGATTGTGAGCCTATTGTCTAATCAGGCCACAATCTGTTTGAAGGCACGGAGTGTGTGCTGGGAGACTTGTGGGCTGATGTCTTAAATGCTTTTGGCTCAGTTAGGCATGAGTTGGCCTTCAACTAAAAACCCTATCAAGTTTCCTATCCCTCTACATCCCTTGGTGAACTTTCATCTTGTTCGTGTCAGTGTGGTAGTTGGGCATAAACTAGTTTTTAACTGTGAACAGCTGTGTGGTTTCTGTTTGGGCATGATGTTGCATATTATTTTGTGTTTCATATTTTCTACATTGTGTTTTTTTTGTTGCATTTCCTACAACATTCCTCCCTCTAGTTGATATTTCAACTACTTCATTCAGACCTTGGTCTGCCCTTGGCACCAGGTAATACAGGTTGCCCTGGTAATCTACTACCTGCGTTGGTGTTCTATCTAAAAACATACTTCCCGCCCTAAAGCCTAGTCTCCTAATACATGCTAAAATTACTTGTATCATACAGTATTTCAGTAACAAGATCACAGTCATTGGTAACAAAGTACTCAACAGTCCTAACATCCATAACTATGTTGCAGCACCATCATTCATACAGCACACAGTTCCTCTTTTATGGTATTCAAGCCATCATTGATGGTGTTGATGACCTTGAGGAGTTCCCACCTTGTGATCTGGAACCAACGAGCTCTTGCTTTAGCTTGAACAAATGGCAAGATGCTCCCAAAGAAACGTTCAGCATTGTTAAGCAGGCAATATTCTTAGGGAACTTTCTTTCAGGTTCTTGTGCCATAATATTCTGCAGTCCTCTTCCTTTGGCTGTGATGTAGCAAGGTAATTGGCTGGCTGATGGGGTATTTATGCAAAGCAGATATGTTTATTCCAGGGATCACCAAAACTGGAGCGTGCAAAATCACTATTGAACAGATCCCTCCCCAGTTGGGTGGTAACTGTACATACAGCAGTTCTCCACACTGCCAGAAAAAATCCATAAGGCTAAGGTGCCCCTCAGCATGTCGACGTGGAAGACTGTGACCTTGCAACCAATATTTTGACCTGCGTGAATGGTGCCCTTTCCCCTGAAACATGCAGAAGTAGAAATTTGTTGCATGACTCTCTGGGGAGTTACAGTACCATCTACCCACGAATAGCACTGAATATTCTTGTCCCAGGTGGATGTACATAGCTCTACTGCATCTTGGCTGTTATTTGTTCCATTCCATAAGGACATAGCTCTACAGGAAAATTCAATGTTGAGATGCAATTGATCATGGGTAAAGACAGATCCTGTCACTCTAAACTCTGGCCTTCGGACACAATTTGGGGCTAAAGGTTTCAAAAAAGAGTTGTTACATTAAGTTGGTGGGCATGTTACTCCTAGAAATTCTAGATCTAGGACTACTGGGCCCAATCTACGGTGGAGGGGCAACCTGTCGCACGTGATATTTCTTCCCTGATGCCCTGCCCATCTGTAAGGATGTATAGCACTTCTGGTAAAGCGTTATATCTTATAGCATTGACTAGGAAGCGGACTACTTTTACATGTAGCAACACAATTACATGTGTTAATTGTATTCGGGCCTTAATTCTACACAAGTACAGATGTAATAAACAGTTAGCTATGTTTGGGGGTACTTCTTTCGTGGAGTGCAGTCTATCTGACCCAAAAGCATAAGGAATTAGGGAGCACACGAAGCACAACTCATTAGTGATCTCTGCACCTATTTCTGATGTGCTGATACCACATGTTACCTGACAATTTAGTGTGGGTATTACCGGTCATATTGTTATAAGAGAGCTCTCTCAAGACTTAAAAGCCATTAGAATTAGAGAGTACTTTGCTAGGAAAGCGAAAAGGATAGTATTAAGAGTCAAAAGAGAAGCATAAAAATAAAAATGCATATCTTTTGTATTGTCTTTTAAAAAAATAGTACAAAACACATTTGAAAGGGGGTTCTTTTAAGAGCACAATCTTTGTCCCTCTTCTTGTTCCATTTGCATTGTTCATTGTTTTTGGCACAAAGCTGGGTCGAGACACACATGGCTTTGATGAATCCAGGGTTTCCTGCCGGCCACCTTGAGAGCGGTTGGTGTAACCATGGTGACTGTGTAGGGGCCCTCAAAACATTTTTTCTTCTATTTCCGGACCTAATTGCATACTTGATCTCATACGTTTGCAGCTGTGAGGTCGACTTTGGTATGCTGTTCCTTTCCTCTGGCTACCTGTTTGGAGATAAACTTTTTCCACTTCATCATTTCAAACAAGTACATACGCATTTCATCATTCAGTGCCCGTGATGAACATTCTCCCTGAAGGTTGCTTCTAGTGGCAGGGACTTGGATACTGATGGACCTTCCTGTCACTATTTGATAGGGTGCCAACTGATGGACTTGGCGTATTCCGAGGGGGAAACAGTGTTATTGGCAAACAGTATCACCATTTTTTGTTTAAAGTGGTGCATAGCTTGCTGATTCTGCTCTTCAATAGGTCGTTTAGGCACTCCACCACCCCATTACTTTGGGGGTGGTACAGAGAGGACAACTTGTGCTTTATCCCTAACAGTGTTAAGATATGTTCAAATATTGCATTGGAAAAATGAGTGCCATTGTCAAATCTTACCCCTTCTGGGATCCTCATTGTGGATCACTTCCTAAACAAGGTATGTGGCTGCTGACTGGACATCACAAGGGAATCATGGTCCCACATCAACCCACCAGGAGAAGGGGAAGCCACTACGATGAGGTACCTGTAGTTGTTGCATCTATCGATCATATCCACAAAGTCCAAATTAAGGACTTTGAAGGGATCTTGTGGTCATGGAATGGTGGAACTTGTCACTTTTAAGGTGGGATTAGGGGATTACTGCTGGTAGATCATATAGTTGAAGAGATAAATAGTAATTGTGTTGTTTAATTTGAGGACAAGCCAGTCTTGTTGAATTTGTGTTGCTACATAGTCCCTGGAGGTATGGGCTGGCAAATGGATCTGATCCAGGGGGACTGAAAGCAAAGTCTGTGGCATTATTGGTTTTCCTGTTGATTGCTGTCTATACACCAGGTCATCCCCTGACTGAATGCACCCTCTATCTTCCCATAACTCCTTTTCATGCAAAGAAGCAGCTTCCTGCAGTTCTCCCAGGTGCAGTCTCGCTGTCTCAGTGTAATGAGGCATGCCCTTGTCTGTGGTAGTTGTGGATCCAGAGTCCGTTGGTGAGGCAGCCTGAGCCACCAGAACACGGGCGCGTTGTGTGTCTGATGGTATCTTTGGGGGTGTGCACCTAGCTGCATCCTTAGCTGCCTGATCTGCTAGTGCATTGTCCCAGGACACAAAATCCTGTCCACTTATGTGCACATCACACTTCACAACCGCCACTGCCCGTGGTAACACAAGTGCCTCTATTAGGGTCTCTAAGAGATTTCTATGTATCACAGGACTACAATCTTTAGAAACCTTCTCCCGCTCCATCTCATGATGCTTGAGTGTACAGTGGTTGTTACGTACACTGAATCTGAGTATATGGTGATTACTTCTGCACCTGACTGAAGGCCCACTATGAATGCTGTTAGTTCTGCTTCCTGGACAGAATAATGAGGGAGTAATGTCAATTGTTCTGTGACCTGCAGTGTATCAAAAGAACTATGCAGCTTAGCTTGACTACTGTTGCCCCTGTATATCTTACTCTGTCTCTTGGTCAATTGTGGAGGAACCGACAACAAAGTACACAATGCTACCTTGTATAGGGTTATGTGTGGCTTGACTGCATTAGTTGGGACTATGTGTTGCACAGTCGTGCATATCCTCCGCAGGGTTTAATTTTGAGTGGGCAAAGAATGTCTCAGGATTCACTGTATGACACTTCACATCCCTCGAAGATGGTAGTGACAGTATCACCTCATATCCTGATACTCTCTGAGTAATCAGAGTGGTCTTGGCCTTCTTAGCAAACTCTGCATGTTCTGCATAGAGCATCAAGGGTGCCCTCATAACTATGGGGGTGCTCTTTTGTACTGCAAAGGCTGCAGTGGCCAGAGACTGCTCTCTGGGATGGTGTCCTTTTATGACCAAGTCCAGCAGCCCAGTGAAATATATACGTTTGTATACTTTTGTGTGAGGATAGCTCTCATCAACTGACCGTTGCAGTGGCAGACCAAATAGAACTCCTTGGTATAATCCGGAGTTCCCAAGACTGGCGCATTCGTTATCTCACTTTTCAACCTCCGAAAAGTTTCCTTCATCTCTGGTTTCCATATTTTTCTGTCCTCTCTGTCTTTTGCCTCTTTAATAGCTGCTAACAAGGGGGCTATTAATGTGCAATAGTCAAATACCCACTGTCTCACATAGTTACAGAGGCACAGACACTTCTGCATTCCTTTGGCAGTTTCTGGCTCTTTTATTTGCCAGATGTAGGATGCCCTTTCAGGTGCTATATGCCTCCCTGATGCCAACATTCATTGCCCTAAATATTGGGCTTCTTCCTGGTAGAACTGAATTTTCTCCCTCTCCTCTTTGTATCCTCTCTGGGCAAGAGTGGTCAGAAGAGATATAGGTGGTCATTATAAACATGGCGGTAAACACGGCCCCGCCGGTGGTGGCGCTAACTACAGCCAACAGCCCGGCGGTCTGGACCACCAAATAATGAAGCAGATGAGAAACAAGTAGTGGTCCATCCATACACCGCCATCTTTGCAGTCCAGACAAGGACAGAGGAGGCTGCCCACAGGCCAGCGGAAATGCCCTACCCGCCCACCAAATAATGAAACACCAGACCGCCAGCAGTTCCGGGGCAGGAACCACCGGCAGGCAAAGCGTAACGGAAACAAACAATACAAAAGGAAACACTCACTGGAGGCACACAGAAAATGCAGACGCAGACATGGAGCGAGAGTTGGAAATAATGTCAGTGCTGCTCCTTGCCATATTCCTCCAGGACCCTGAATGACGACGACGACGACAATGGTAAGTACTGCAGCCTAGTATACATGGGAAGAAGGGGCACAGTTACAACACCCACCCCACCCACCCTGCAACGCACTCCCAACCCCCCTGACATCCCAAGCCATACATATCATAACAAAATGTACTTACCAGAAACAAGGCAACAAAGACCTGCACCAAAATACACACATGGACACACCACACCCCCACAGTGAAATGCTGAACAACATCGCTATATTGTGCCAACAGCACTACTGGGCACTGAAATTTTATTTACATCAAAATAAGTAACTCCAAATAAGGTCATTGGCCAGTCCATTGGAAATACCCTGAAGGGCCAATATAGGCCAAACTTGACTCCCACATGTGCAAAGGGAACTCCACTCGAAAGGGGCAACAATGGGGCAGACAGGCACCATAGGGAACAGGGGCGGGGGTCGGTGGTGGGGACTTACGTCTGTAAGGGGGGGATTGGGCCTAGGTTTTGGAGGTGGAGGGGGATTGGGCTTGCCCTTGGAAGGAGGGGGAGTGGGCTTGGACCCGGGGGTGGCAGTGGGACCTGGGGCAACAAAGGGCTCCTCCCTAGGGAAGGGGCTCATGAATGGGAAGGGCAGACTTAGACAGACTTAGACGGACTTGGACGAGGAAGGAGTGCACTGGGCAAGGACATGGGCACTTTTAGGGAAAAGACTGGGTGGGTCAGTGAGTTCAAAGAGGTCAACACAGGATAGGGAAAGCTTCTTAGGTGCCGTTGGAGGGGATTTGGAGGCAGGTCTGGGAGTGGAGGTTGAGGGAGTGCTCATACCAGGTGTAGGTGTGCCAGGTGTGGATGCAGGTGCCTGTAAAGTATGCTTATGTGTGGTGGAAATGCGTGGTGTGGATGAGTGCGAATGCTTGATTGTTTTGGGAGGAGGGTTGGTGGACACAGTGGGTGAAGACAGGCTGGCAGTGTAGATGGATGTTGTCTGGGTATCTGCAGGTCTGGTGAGTGTCCTGCAAGTATCTTTCAATGTAGTCGTGGTTAGTGCAGGTGTGGTGTCTGGGGTGCATGTCTGGATGTCAGATGTTTTGGTGACTGCATGAATAAGGCCAGGAGCAGTGACTGAGAGCGGTGTGTGTGTGGGTGTGCATGGTGAGGTGACAGACATGGTGGCGGGGAGGTCGACACACTGGGGAAGTGGATGTTGTTGTCTGTGCTTTAGTATGTTGGGTGATGCATGCCTGTGGTGGATAAGTGGTGCTTGTGTTTTTCACTGTACTTCTTGTGTGTTGATCTTTGTGCATGGCTGTCTGTATCTTTGCTTGGGATGGGTGAAGGGAGTGGGGTGCTGGAAGGGGTAGAGGTTTTGGGAGGGGGTTCGGAAAGACCAGGACACTGGCTGCCATCAAAGAAGAGGCCAGATCCTGAAAAGATCTCTGTAGGCCAGACATGGCACCGTGAATGCCTTCCAGGTATGTATTGCATTGCTGCATTTGGGATGCAAGCCCCTGGATGGCATTCACAATGGTTGTCTGCCGTACAGAGATGGTCCTCAGGAGGTAATTAGCCTCCTCCATGAGGGCAGCAGGGCTGACTAGGGCAGGGGATTAGGTGCCTGGGGCAAAGGAGACGCCCACCCTCCTGGGTGAGCGGGCACGGGCAACTGGGTGGGGAGCTACTAGGAGGGCAGTGATGGTATGGGGTGGTGGAAGATGGCAAAGAATGGGTGTGCCCAGTAGGGTCCGCCACCACTAGGGAGCTACCATCAGAGGACGTATCAGAGTCACTACCTCCAGTGGTAGTTGCCTCCCCCGTGGTACTCCACTCACCCTCCAACCCACTGGTCCCCTTGGCGCTGGTCGACTCTGCCTCCTTGGAACCGTGGGTTGCTGCATCCCCACTCGCCGGTGCCTCAGCTCCCTCGCCATATGATGTTAATGTACACAAAGGACACAAGATCACAGGGGTGGGGAAACACATCAAGGAAGAACTATGTCAAATCCTGAATATATGTACATTCTGGCTCATACACACTCCCACCCAGGTCACGCACGTACCCGCAGCACAGACAACATGCATAATGAATGTGCCCCTGACTAGTGGGCATGACCCCAGAATACACCAAATAACCTTAATGAAACACGACTCTGATACACTGTGTGAAGTACACCCATGGGAGACCATGCCCAGCCAATGCACTCACAAGTACATAAGGCCACAATGAATACTAGATGACAGATAGGGGACCAGTCATAGGCCATTGGAGGCTGCCAAAACTAGCCCTTACACCATCCCAAGGACTTGGAGGGGCAGGACTACAGGGATACACCTATCTAAGTGCCTGGCACTACAATGCATACATGCCACAGCACCCAAATACATCTATCAAAGTGGTATCACAACAGTGTTGCTAGTCACCCCCTTGTGGCTCCTGTGCAAGCCCCCATCCAGATTCAGATAGGCCACCACCAGTATGCGGGCCATTAGAGGGGTCAGGGTCCAACAGGTACCCCTTCCTCGTACCCCTTCCTCGTCAGGGGGCCTTCCCCAGCTGGGCCTCTCAGGTCTTCCTGGGCCAGCACCTCAGGTCCTCCCACTGCTTCCAGCAGTGAGTGCTCTGCCGGTTGTAGACCCACAGGGTCCACACTTCCTTGGTGATGGCTTGCTACAGGCCTTTCTTTTTATGGGCACTGGCCTGCATGAGACACACAGAGCAAAGAAACAGATGTTAGTATGTGTGCACCGAATATAAATGCCATGTTGTTCCATATGGAATGGCCACTGTTGACATGCATATTTTCAACTCACAGGCAGAACGTGCCAGACAAACTACGGCTGTGCAGTCACACATCGAACCCATATGCATACAGGCATCCGCCACACTCACACACATCTAAGGATGACAGATGCCAACTCACCTGCTCCTCTGGTCGCCCATACAATTTCGCATACAGGGGTAGGACCCTGTAGTGCTTCTGACCTTATCTCGCTTTCAGCACTTACATAACATATCAAGAATGCACTTCTGAGTTCAAAGAAGACTTTAAATGAGTAAGTGACGAATTATTAGATTTCAAGCACACGTTCAATGAAAACACAGTTTGCAATATACACAGCAGGTTATATCTATAAGATATTGAATGCAAAGCAAAACAAATACTTCACCGTGTGAGAAACTATTTACAGCTTCATCTTTCTAGGGTCTGCAAGCTGATGACTCCTGTCAGCTGTGAGAAAGAGATTTATCTACCTACACGGGATGCTGGCAACTGGCGCCAAGTTCCAGCACGAAGTCAGGCAGATTCGAATCTAATTCTCTGAAGCCTGTGACATCCGTTACAAAGGTGTGCCCCCTCCTCTCAGACTCGGGAAAACTACGCAAGCCTTTGGAGACTGGCCAGATATCCTAGACTGCTCCTCTTCCCAAGCTCAAGCAGAGAGAAAAACACTCAATGTACCCTCTCTTATCAGGTCTAGTCTACTGTGAGAAGAAAACAGCTTGGTTCATCTTGTGCAAAAACACAGCTTGGATTCTCAACTGCAATGTCTAACTCCACGTTAAAGGCAATAGGCAGCTAACCTAAATATCAAATGCAACGTCTAATGTCATATCAAAGCCAATAGGCTGCTGAGCTGAATACAAAATGCAATGTATAATATCATGTCAAAGCCAATAGGCAGCTGAGCTGAGTACAAAATGCAGGCCCATATTTATACTTTTTGACGCAAAACTGCGCTAACGCAGTTTTGCATCAAAAAAATTAGCGCCGGCTAACGCCATTCTGAAGCGCCATGCGGGCGCCGTATTTATTGAATGATGTTAGCCGGTGTTAGCCGCTGGCGCCGTCTGGTGTGCGTTAAAAAAAACGACGTACACCATGCAGCGCCGGCGTAGGGGGATATGGGGCTTGGGCGTCAAGAAATGGGGCAAGTCAGGTTGAGGCAATTTTTTCGCCTCAACCCGATTTGCGCCATTTTTTTTCCACTCCCAACTCCCATAGAAATGACTCCTGTCTTAGCAAAGACAGGAGTCATGCCCCCTTGCCCAATGGCCATGCCAAGGGGACTTCTGTCCCCTGGACATGGTCATTGGGCATAGTGGCATGTAAGGGGGCACAAATCAGGCCCCCCTATGCCACAACATTTAAAAAAAAAAAAAATTACCTGAACTTACCTTAATGTCCCTGGGATGGGTCCCTCCAGCCTTGGGTGTTCTCCTGGGGTGGGCAAGGGTGACAGGGGGGGTCCCTGGGGGCATGGGAGGGCACCCCTGGGCTCTTTCAGAGCCAACAGGTCCCTTAACGCCTGCCTTTTGCAGGCGCAAAAAAACGGCGCAAAAGTGGACGTACGTCATGTTTTTTGACCCGCCCACTCCCGGGCGTGAATTTTGCCCGGGAGTATAAATCCGACACACATGCCTGGGAGTCGATTTTTTAGACGGGAACGCCTACCTTGCATATAATTAACGCAAAGTAGGTGTCCACGCTAAAAAATGACGCTAACTCCATGGACTTTGGCGCTAGACGCGTCTAACGCCAAAGTATAAATATGGAGTTAGTTTTGCGTCGGAATTGCGTCAAAAAAAACCACGCAATTCCGGCGCAAACGGAGTATAAATATGCCCCGCAATGTCTAATATCATGTCAAAGCCAATAGGCAGCTAAGCTGAATACAAAATGCAATGTCAAATATCATGTCAAAGCCAATAGGCAACTAAACTGAATACAGCATGTCAAAGCCAATAGGCAGAATACAGAATGTAATGGCTAATGCAATGTCAAAGCCCATAGGCGGCTAAACTGAATACAGAAAGGCATGGCTAATGCCATGTCAAAGCCAATAGGCGGCTCAACTGAACAAAACATACAATGTGCTACTGGTGAACATTAAGCAACTAATATGCGCAGTAGTGAAACACAAAGTCATTGGTCATACTTAATCAATGGCAGGACATTCCACCCTTTGACCAATGAATTTTTGTTTCACATATCTCTTGTTTCAAACAAAAAACAAAAAACATCAGCACAAAAAAACATTATCAGCAAGTCAGATTTGAATGATCAAAACAATCCCTGTAAAGCAATGAAAGTGAATTAACACATTGATCTCATAACCTTTCACATCAGATACGTCTACACAGAAAAGACTAAATGAGATTATAGTGTCTCTAATTCAAAAGTGTTAGCAATTTGATGTGGCATGAGTTCTACTCATGTAAAGGTGCACGGTCCACCTGAAAGGTATGCTGGAAGATAAGTGAAAGTCAGAGTTCCATACGAGAAGGAAAAAAAACACAGCTTAGTTCCAGTGGAAGAATGCAATCAAACAAGTTGAACTTGAACTGAAGGCGCCATTTGCGCAAAATGGATCCATGGTGCTGGCACTTTACTCAGCCAGGTTCAGGTTGGGGGTTCGGTCCCTTCCCCGACCCCTCACGCACACACCCAAAGGGGGACTACACAGCACACTCAGGGACAGTGGCGAAACCTGGTAGGATCTGCAAAAGAAACAAGTATGATTTTTCTTGCAAATAACATTTGTCATTTAAACTGCACCCTTCCTCTTTCTTTCCCTGTTTTATAATCGGCAGGACGTTTTTGGGGCCCTTCATTATATTCTCTGCAGGTTCTGGAGGATCACTTAGGGCTTCAACCCACACCTCAGCACAGAGGTTTTTATCTGCTGCACCACAGCTTCCCTTTTCTTGCACTGTCAGAAGGGCTGGGGCAGACTCCTTTACCAAACCTCCATTCACTGCACTTTTGTCAATTTGGGCCATTCTGTCTCCAATTTGCATGAATGAATCAGACTCTTTTCTAGGTATCAGCATAATTTCGATTTCTCCTTGGTAATTTGCAGCAATCACTCTCCCTAAAACCTGATCAATTTGCCATTTCTGTCCTGGTAACTTTCCTCTCCCCAACTGCTCTGTGACTGCTTGCATGACAGATTGCTTTGGTGCGTGCTGCACAGTTTTTATCAAATCTAGGGGAATGTGCATCTCTCTCATCTCTGCCCACCTGTAAGTGGCTTTTTCTCTCAGCTGTTCACATTTCTGGGGCACCCACTTAGCCATCCCCACTAAGGCAGAATTCTGGGTGTACACTTCTCTCTCTGAATTTTTCTCTTTAACATCTGAAAGGGAATTGAACCAGTTAGGTGCAAGCCATGTGGAAAACCAAACAGCTAAACCATTGGCAATGAACCAAGAATCAGTGTAAAAATGACATGTCTCACGTAGCTCTTGCTTTAAAATCTGACACACATTGTACAACACTGTTCCTTCTCCTGTGCCATAAAATAACATTTCAGTCAATAAATCATTAGTAAAACAAGCATGCTTTTTATCTTCAGTGGACACGAATTCAAATGGTGCACACAATTTCACAAGTGACTCTTTTACCTGTGGTACTCTAGCCCTGTCTTGCAAGTACCAGATCCAGTGTATGATTCTAGCTAGGGGCACTCTTTTCTTTCCCTGTTCATGATTTACATATACATAGGTATTTCCTTCTTGCACTGTGCAGAAACCTAAAGTCTGCATTATTTCATTTGCCAAATCACAAGCGCGCAGCTGCATATTATTTTTACCAGTGACCATATACAAAAGTGTTAGGATTTCACTCAAATGAGGGCTATTCTGTTTCCAAAAATCAAACAAGCTAATGAAACTCGGTGTCTCTTGCTTAGTGCAAACAGTAAGAAGCTCTAAAATCTTTCTTTTTACTTGGGCATTTTGCAACAGTAACTCGTAAATCACATTCTGAGCTCTCTCGTTCTCGTCCGTGTTATCAGTTAAGGAATGCACTTTGACTGCCAAAGAACCTGGCTCACACGAAGGCTCAGAGCAGCTGGAAGCTATCTTAACCCCCTCATTACTGGAATGGGAAAAGAAAGATTCTTCTAAAACAGCATTTTTATAACTTTCAGCATTATCTTGAATTAATGTATTCTGGCTAATTTGCTCACGTAAATTCTCATTTTCATGTTCCAACTGCCTACATTTCTCCTGCATTTCTCTGTAAGCAGATAAAGGTATCCAAACCTTTCTGTCATCATTGCTTCCAAAAGGCACATTTTCTAAATATGCTTCATCACAACAAAAAGTATTTCTCAGAGCACCATCAGGCAGTTTAGCTACACATGCATTTTCAAACATGGTCTGCCGTGATTCTGTAATTCTCCAAACAGAAAACAATTCACAGTTTTTCATAGCATTATCGGGCAGTTTAACAACACATGCATTTTCAAACATGGTCTGCCGTGCTTCTGTGATTCTCCAAACAGAAAACAATTTCTGTAATTCTCTAAACAACAAAAACAATTACACATTTAAAGTGTGCACTTAGAAATCTATTAATTCGTCAAGCCCCACTTCTGGCACCAAATGTAGTGCTTCTGACCTTATCTCATTTTCAGCACTTACATAACATATCAAGAATGCACTTCTGAGTTCAAAGAAGACTTTTATTGTTGTTAATTCTTCCCCAACCGCAATTTCGTAAGTGACGAATTATTAGATTTCAAGCACACGTTCAATGAAAACACAGTTTGCAATATACACAGCAGGTTATATTTATAAGATATTGAATGCAAAGCAAAACAAATACTTCACCGTGTGAGAAACTATTTACAGCTTCATCTTTCTAGGGTCTGCAAGCTGATGACTCCTGTCAGCTGCGAGAAAGAGATTTATCTACCCACACGGGATGCTGGCAACTGGCGCCAAGTTCCAGCACGAAGTCAGGCAGATTCGAATCTAATTCTCTGAAGCCTGTGACATCCGTTACAAAGGTGTGCCCCCTCCTCTCAGACTCGGGAAAACTACGCAAGCCTTTGGAGACTGGCCAGATTTCCTAGACTGCTCCTCTTCCCAAGCTCAAGCAGAGAGAAAAACACTCAATGTACCCTCTCTTATCAGGTCTAGTCTACTGTGAGAAGCAAACAGCTTGGTTCATCTTGTGCAAAAACACAGCTTGGAAAAATACAGCTTGGATTCTCAACTGCAATGTCTAACTCCACGTTAAAGGCAATAGGCAGCTAACCTAAATATCAAATGCAATGTCTAATGTCATATCAAAGCCAATAGGCAGCTGAGCTGAATACAAAATGCAATGTATAATATCATGTCAAAGCCAATAGGCAGCTGAGCTGAGTACAAAATGCAATGTCTAATATCATGTCAAAGCCAATAGGCAGCTAAGCTGAATACAAAATGCAATGTCAAATATCATGTCAAAGCCAATAGGCAACTAAACTGAATACAGCATGTCAAAGCCAATAGGCAGAATACAGAATGTAATGGCTAATGAAATGTCAAAGCCCATAGGCGGCTAAACTGAATACAGAAAGGCATGGCTAATGCCATGTCAAAGCCAATAGGCGGCTCAACTGAACAAAACATACAATGTGCTACTGGTGAACATTAAGCAACTAATATGCGCAGTAGTGAAACACAAAGTCATTGGTCAAACTTAATCAATGGCAGGACAGACCCCGTCCACCAGCTTCTCAAGCTCCTCCACGGTGAAGGGGGGTGTCTATTCCCCTGTAACACGCGCCCTTCCTGGGACCAGATTTAGGACACAGCAGCACACACAGTGGAGTACTACGCTTCCAGGGAATCAGGAGTCAAGTGTCAAGGGTGTGACAAAATGGCATAGGTAGAGCGGCGGTGTGATCCATCACCGCCGGCGGCAATCATGATTGGCCGGGGTTCCCCACTGACAACCATGTGATCCAATGATCAGGTGCACGGCGGTGAACACCGCCTTAAGCCATGACGAATAACGCCAGCGGAATAAAGTCACTTCCAAACTATCATATCTGGATGGCAGGAGGCTACCATTTTACTACCACCACATCTCTATAGCCTGGCCAGTGGACGCATTCAGGTCCCCAATCTCTCCCCCCTTCGTTGCTTGCTGAAATCATTCTATAATCCTCACATGTCCCACTGCGATGCCATTATGACAGAGTTAACTCAGCACACATTTGCCTGACTGTGTACCTCATTTTTTCTCTTTGTGTGTGTTACCTATGTGTCGCATTTTGGAAAAAACAGTGACATCATGGGATGCAAGTGTAAGTTGACACTCAGAATGTGTTCTTTCCTCCCCCATAGGTACAGACCCATGTGGCAAGGGAGAACCCCATCTTTATACAGACCCCTGGTAGATCTGGAAACTATGGAGGAACGTCACATCATTATCACATACAGACTCAATAGTGATACTCAGCAGAATCGCAGGTCCAGACCTCTGAACCCAAACCAAACATCACATCTATTGCAAACAAGACACAACCAGTACTGGAGGGATTGAACAGTATCCCTATTTTTAACTTAAATACCAGTGCTTTAGATCAAAGTTCAGAGCGCCTCCTGGCCAGGAGCTTATCATTTGTACCAAATACGGGCATCAACAAGTTTGAATTGATGAGAAATTTACAAGCCTTTTTTAGACTCATTAGGCTTAAAAATATTTCCTTTCCTCTCCATCTGCGCCTGATCTTAACAGATCAGGCTTGGAACCTCCATCATCTTTCACCCCAAATCTGGAAATGGTTGGGCCAGAAGTGGCCATTTTTGAGAAATCGGTAGTACAGAAATTTGAGGACATGCTTAGACACATACCTCGTCCAAAACATCAACTCGATAAAGAAGAGAACAATCCTTTACGCTATACTGGATACTTCAAAATACACAGGGAAAATGCTGAATATGCTCCGAAATTCTGAATTCTACAGAGAGGTACTGATGAACCCTTTGAACACGATAAAGAAACACATTAAGGCGAGTTTAAATGTTACCGCTTTGGATTCAGGCCTTATTTGTCAGAAGGAGTACGAGTTCTTGACACCTGAGGTTACGAGGGTGCCGATCATATATGGACTTCCTAAAGTCCATAAAGATGTGAGGGATCCACCATTACATCCTAATGTGTCTATGATTGGGTCTGCCATCGAACCACTATCTAAATATGTGGATACATTTTTGAAACCCTTAGTTTCACAGCTCCCGTCATACATCCGAGATATAGGTCACTTCATTTCAAAACTTGAAGGTTTACCGTATTATCAAGATCAAGAGATTCTAGTTACAATGGACCTTGAGGCGCTATACATGAACATACCTCAGCAACAGGCACTTGACTGTGTGGCTTCCTATCTGGCAAATATAGGTGAGGATCCTGTTCATGAATTCATTTTAAATAGTCTTGAGATTGTTCTGTTTCATAACTACTTTGAGTTTGATGGGACCATTTACCAACAAATCAAGGGTGTAAGCATGGGAGCTGCCTGTGCACCCAGTGTAGCCAATCTGTACGTAGGAGCATTCGAGGAGAAACATATTTACAATGAAGTAGCCCCTTTTTTTGAGAATGTACATCTATGTTGTAGACACATAGATGATGTGTTTTTCATTTGGAAGGGTGATGAACAGATTCTACATGAATTGTTTCTGTGGTTAAATCTGTGCGAGTAATTTGAAGTTCACCTTTAAACAAGATCAACACCAGGTGGAGTTCTTGGATGTCTATATCAAACATCTAGATGAACATCTTGCTATGTCTCTCTTTACGAAACCAACGGATAGGAATACGCTCCTAAATTTTGAGATTTTCCATCCTAGGAGTCAGAGACAGGCAATCCCCTTTTCACAGTTTCTACGTTTACGAAGAAACTGTACAGAAATGAAAGATTTTTTAAAACATGCTGAGGTTCTCTCGTTGAAACTTGAATTAAGGGGTTACCCTAAAAAGGAGACCAGAAACTCATTAAAACGAACAAAGTACTATAACCGAGACTCCCTCTTTCAAGCAAAAGAAAAAAACAAAAGTGATAAACTGGTATGTGTAGTTCATCATTCGTCCTTGAACAATCGGATTCGAAAGATTATCAATTCTGAGTGGCATATCTTGAACATCAACATGGATGGAGGGTGGTTTGAGAAACCATTGTTTGTTTACATTCAAAAGGAACAGAAATCTGAGAAGTATTTTGGTGAAATCATCTATGAGACGGTCTACTGATCTAGGTCAAAGATCTATTACAGGTTTGGATCCAGTGAAGGGCAACTTTAAATGCGGTAATTGTCATGCCTGTGAAAAAGCGTTAGTTACCAGTGACGTTACACACAATGAGGGAAAGGTTTCCCTCACAACATTGACAAATTGTAGGTCTAAAAATTTGATTTATCTTATTCTGTGTCCATGCAATCAGGGTTATGTTGGGGAGACTTCTAGAGAGTTCAGAGTTCTGAACACAAGTCTTCTATTAGAACTCAGAAACCCAATGCCCCCTTAGTGGACCACTGGGTGGCTCACAATCACGTTGAAAATCAGATGAGATGGATCATTTTGGAAAAAGTCAGGGAGAGTGACAACAGGAGTACAGAATACTATAGGAAGAAAAAGGAAGTCTTTTGGATCTTCTTTTTAGAGACTCACAAGAGAGGTTTGAACGAGGATATCCCTTGGTGTAATGCCTTATGAGTTTCCAGTGAGATGCCTCTCAGTAGTCTGATTTATCGATAGGAGAGTAGGACTTATTTGGGGACATGTATCTCGGATGTTCTATGTTCAACATTGTTGGTGCCTTTTTTCTGTTTGTACTATCTGTAATGCTCTGGAATCAAAGTTGAATCAAAGTTTAAGATATAGTTTGTTTGGTGTATGGAATATGCATCATTGAAGTGGGAAACCAGTTCCTCTAGTTGGGTATGACCTTTTTAAGTATTGCATATAGGTGTTTACTTGGAAATGGTGAGTATTTTCCGATGCAATGGACACCATAGGTAAAGTTACAAGTTCCTTGTTCTTTCTGTTTCCATTGTAAGTAAGGGAGTAGCTGTGTTTTTGACTTAGTTATATATCTAAGCATTTGGCTTTTCCCCCTTCAAAGATGGCAGCCAGTTCAGATGTGAAGGCGGGATAGCTCCCAGCTTATTTTGATGTCGATGGGAGGCCTTAGAGCCTTGGTTAACCAGCGCGTTGAAAGCGCTGAGGAAGGAGGAGGATGGAACTCCCAGAGGAGGGTGCTGTCCAACCAGCCCTGCAACCTCAGATAGGATGAGAGTGTTAGTAAGAAATAAGAGGGGGAAGAGGAGGGTGCTGTCCAACCAGCCCTGCAACCTCAGAGAGAGGATGAGAGTGTTAGTAAGAAAGAAGAGGGGGAAGATCTCAACTCCAGGACACAACTAATCTGCCTATACCTCCAGTGACTCCACGGTACTGTTCAATGATGCTGCTTTCTTCACTGCTTACTTACAGTCTGACTCATGTAAGAAGTACTGTGGTGTCTTTTGTCAGTGACCATGCTAAATGATTACTGAAGTGGCATGTGCCAGGGAACCCAATATTAGGTACAGTGTGACATACTTCGGACACTACAGTCAGTTGAATCCCCTCCTGCAATAAAGATGTGATTATGATATTAACTGGCTAATGCATACACACTCACAATTCATATCTCATATTGACAAGGGACATACGATTTGGGTTCATAGGTGTATTTATTGCATGCAAAATATAAATAAGTGTTGGGACAGTGAAAGGGAGTGGGCTCATGGTGCAAATACATGCTCAGGTGCATATGCTCAGCTGTTGGTAGCACTGGGTTTTGGTCCATGTGGCCTTTGGAAGACGGTGTGATGGCAGTGGCATGTCAACAAGTTAGCTCAGTGGCACACAAGGGAGACAGTTCAGGGCAGATTCACTTTCTGGCGCTGGGCTTGGTCTTGGCTGGTATTTCAGAGGTATATCTGGGTCGGAGGGCACGTTTGCAAAGGTGCAGCTGGGCTGCAGGGGTAGGGGTGCTGGTTTCCTATGTGTCCTCTGGCAGTGCCACCAGTTCAGTAGCTGCTGCAGATGTAGATGGCAGGGTAGTGTCCTTGCTAGTGGTTTGGGCTTGCAGGTGGGTGAAGGACTCAGGCTGGTTGTGGTACTGGTGCTGCAGCAACCCGGCAATGGAGGCCATGGTGGCATTGAGCTGTTTCCATTGCTCCATGGCCTCCTTGTGGTGTGCTATCTGCAGCCTTTGATTCTGCTACAGGGTGGCCAGGATCTTGTATTGTGGTATGCTCCCAGGATCTCAGATATCATCTCCTGGGCTGCAACATCCCTCCTTTGGCCACCCCCGGGCCACTGATGGCCTCCCACTGGCCCCAGCCTCCTGTGCCCCCTGCACAGGTCGGGCAGTCCCACTTGCAGTTTGCCCTTCATCAACCTGCCTCATGGTGGGTGGAGACTCTGACCTCTGGCCAGAGCTGATGATGGTGGCTGGGTGGTAGGGGTGTCAGTGGTGTCCTGTGTGGGGCATCTGGAGGGTGACAGTCCAGGACTGTGTGATGTGCCAGGGAGTTTCTCTATTTCCAGACATCCCTCTGTCTTCTCCTTAGTGGGGCCTCTGTCTTCAGGTGGAGGGCTGGCACACATTGCCATCTCTATCCGGGTGGCATGTGTGGTGGTGCCTGTGTGTGGGAGGTGGGTGTCAGATACTTTACCAGCATTTGCTGCACTGCTCTGCACTATTTGATGGTTATACTCCTCTGTCGTGGTATGCTAGGTCCCTTCGTGTACATTTAGTTGTATTTTATGTGGGGGTGGAGGTGCATTGTGGGTGCTGTAGTGCCACTGGGATTCCATGCAGGGAGGGGTGACTGTGCCCAGGGAGCTGGATCGAGATCTGTTTGTGGGATTGTGGGCATGGAGGGAACTAGGCTATGTGGGTTGTGGACTGTAAGGGATGGGGTCTTGGTGGTAGTGAGAGGGATGAGGTGATACATGCATTATAGGTGGGGTGACTGTTAGGTGTTGTAGTTGACTTACCTGAGTCCACTCCTCCAGTGAGTCCGGTGAGGCCCTCTGGGTGCAGGATAGCCAGGACCTTCTCCTGCCAGTTGGTGTATACTGGGGGAGTGGATGGGGGACCACCACCAGTCTTCTGTACGACGATGTTGTGCCTGGATGTCATTGACAGGACCTTCCCGTGCAGGTCGTTCCATCTCTTCCGGATGTCGTCCCTTGTGCGTGGATGGTTTCCCACTGCGTTGGCCTTGTTGACTATCTGCTGCCATACCTCCATCTTCCTGGCCATGGGTGTCTGCTGCACCTGTGCCCCGAAAAGTTGTGGCTCGACCCTGAGTATTTAGTCCACCATGGTACTTAGCTCCCTGTCTGTGAAGCTGGGGTGCTTAGGGGGTGCCATGGTGTGTGTTGTGGGTGTATTTGGGAGGGTACTGTTATGTGGTTGTGTGTGTGGCTTGTGTTGGTGGTTGGGGTATGTATGTGTTTTGGTGGTGTGTTTGTGTGTGTAACTTGTGTGATGTTGGTTTCAGTGTATGCGTGTTGTGTTGTCACTCTCAGTCATGCTATTGGGGATGCAAAGGACTGTGGGGTATGTATGTGGGTGTTTTATAGTGTTGTGCCTGTGTGTCAGGTGTGTGGGTTTCAGACTTGCCAATGTGTGCATTTGTTGTTGGTGGTTCCCATTACTGGCCAAAGCGGTCCGTACCGCCAAAGGTTGTTCGACATTCACTATCCACCACACTGCTTTGTGCACCATTATTTGGTGGGCGGAGGATTTGTCTGCATGGCAGAGGCGGGGGGGTACTGCCTTTCTGCCGTCGTATGCCCTGGCGGTGGGTGGAGGTTGCAAGATTTTTGGAGGTTTAACTTTTTGGCATCATTATTCAGCGTTGTGCAGTCCACCGGCGATGGCAGTTTTCTGTTCACTGCCTCCACGGCGGTCGGCAGTGATTAACGCCAAGTTCATAATGAGAGCCACAGTGCCTTTTCTGAAGTGTTGTTCCATAGGACTACAAATCAATATGACATAAAAATATTGCAAGATAGTGCTGTCACATTGTAAATTTGACAGATCTTTCTTTTTTGTTCTGTTGAACACGCTTCGGGACTCGCAACACCCTTGGGGCAAACAGAGTACAAGTATTGAGTCCAGCAATATGAGAACACTATCATGTAGTGGCTGTCTGGATTGAGGGGGATGCTGAAGAATGTGTTGTTAAGATCAATAACTGAGAAACTCCTGGCTTCCTAAGGAATATTCACCAAGATGATAGGGGGGTCAGGGTCAATTGGGATTTCTGGTAATACTATATTGTACAAAGGGTGGAGGTCTTGCACCAGACACCAAGTATTGTCCTTAGCTTTCTTGATAGGGTAAATAGGGGTTTTGTAAGGACACACTCCAGGGTAAAGGACTCCCTGTTCTAGCAATTCCTGCATAGAAGGGGCGATGCCCTCCTCAGCCTCCTTGGACAGGGGATATTGCTTTACTCTGGGTAAGAGGGCACCTTTCTCCAATGTAATCTGGTATGGTGCTGCAGAACGGAAAAGGCCAACATTTTGTGGACCCTTAGTCCATAGGGTGTCTGGTACTAGTGACAGGGCTGCTTCTTTTACTGAATCAAACACACTTCTTCGTGTGGGCATTCTGATTTCTAATGCAGTTCTCAGTGGTATGTCTTCCTAAAAAGTATCACTCTTTTCTTAGGGTCATCATTAAATAGTTTGTCATCCAGACTCTCCCTAACCATCTTCCCTGGTCCAAGGAAGATGACACAGGCCCACAAACATTATTTTGGTCACTAGCTATTAGAGCGTCATAGGTCGGTGTTAATTCCAAAGCCTCTATCTGTAATATCACCTCAGTACCTGACAGCCCAGAGCCCTGTCCCTGTGGACTAAAAAGGAATTCCTTAGGAAATTAAACATTCTTTCACAGTAACTCTGGTGTTTCTGCTATGATGCTGTATGCCGTTGAAGTAAATGCCTCCTCATCAGTAGGTCGTACTCTAATTCGGTCTCTGCTGGAGAATGCCATTATTCTGGAAGATGGTATTCCAGGTGTGGAATAGATCATGGTGCCATCTTGTTAAAAATTAATGGTTATATTTAATTTGCCCATTAGATTGCTTCCTAACAACTCTGCTGGAGCAGTTGGGGAGAACAGTAAACAGCCATCAATGTGCCTCCATCCTAAGTCCATCTCCACTGGTTTGGTAAAATGATCCCTTAGAGAATCCCAGTGTGTCAATGGATCTGTTGGAAATTGGAAGCCCTCCCTCTCCAATACAAGATTTTGTTGCTCCTGTGTCTATGAGGAGTGCATAACTCTTGTCATTGATGGCTACCATCACAGTGAGTTCCTCATCTGGCCTGTGCATTATTGACAAGACTGAACATATAGAAATACTCTGTTAGTGCCTTCATTATCTACTGAGGCAGTCTCTGCTGCACTTGGGGCACTGCTTACAGCTGCATGCTTTGCAAGGGTGCCTGGGGCACATATATTATTTGTGGACTTTGCTGTGGCTGTACTGTCATATTCCCTGATTGACTATAAATTCTTCTATTTTGCTCATCCCATCTCTTCATATTGCAGTCTCTAATAAGATGCCCAAACCTTTGACAATAATAACATGTCTCATCCCTTCTTGGAGGACTCAACCTACCTCTTCCTGCTCCTCGTCCTCCGCCTTACCTTCCTGTATCCTTATGTCATTCTGCTGCTCCGGGTACTGTCGTTGGGTGGCCCCCTTGAACTGTACCTGTAGACATTACATTCATCTGAGTGGCCGCTGCCACTACAGCACCTTCCATTGCTCCCTTCTTAGCTAATATCTGCTGCACCAACGTGGCTTCTGCTTTCTTTGCTACTTCCTGTTTGTCTTTTTCTTTCTCTTGCTTTTTCTTGCAAAAATGGATTATGTGTGTTTGAATTTCCGTCCAGGGCCTGGCCTCTAGAGCTACTATGTTATCTAAGCTGTCCTGATGTCGGACCCTTTCTTGGCTATATTATAAAACAGTACTGCATTACCTCATGTCACTTCCCAGCCCTGACTTCCTGGGTCCATTTCTATTTCATCTTGTTGATGTATTGTGCAGAACCCTCATTTGGATGCATAATAGATTGAGTACTGAGGGATCTGATGTACAGTCTATCACGGCACATTTCCCTCAGTTGATCCCACACTACAGACCTGGCCAGATTAAACTGAGACCCAACTCACCTGGTATCAGTGAGGGTCACATTTGTAACTCCAGCCTTTTTAAATGCTATGGCTGTTTCTTCCTATGAGGGAACTAAGCAGCTTTTTACCCCCCCTATTTCCAGGGGGATGCCTGCAGTTTTTCTAATGTCTTGATCCATTTCCCTGCTCCCTCTGCGAGTAGGGGCAAATGTTTTCTGAGGTTTTCCTTGTCCATTTTTGACCAAGGAACCTAATATGGTGCCCCAGGTCCCTTACATATCAAGGGCATCTGATGCAAAGGGGTAGTGGCACGTTGGGGATGATGCTATCTGGCATAGTTCTGCCACATACACAGACACTTCCTCATGTAAGCGTAGTCCTAATATGAATCACCCTCACCACACAGAATGCAACCTTCAGCATTTGCCATGTCATGTGGGTTAAATGACTCATCCTCTGGTCACAGGCTTATCTGTGGGGCTAACCTCTTGGTCCAGTCTGCTAAATTGCCAACAAATGGTAGAACAGGGTGCCAGCTATTTTCCCCTTCAGCGACAGTCTCACTGGGATTGAGGTCTACACTGCGCAAATTTGCTTGGGCACTCATCCGCTGTGCTGGTCTGTTGTTGAGTGTCACCCGTCCCCTAACTTCGCTCTATCCCATTCTGGGGTCTGGCTGGCCATGGGTGCTTTGGAACTGTAACCACTCAAGCTCGGGGTTTTCTACTTTTAGGGAGCACATCTCGCTGTCTTGCCTCTACTTCAGTTAGTTTAGGCAGTTTCTCCATGCCCCTTGTGTAGTCTAAGTCAATGAGTGGTCTCTCTTGTATATCATAAGTAGGGTGACTTACTTCTTGGTTTTGAAGCAGTTCATCCAGGCTGTCTACATGCCGGTGTATGGATTCTATTCTGTCCACTAATTTCTCAAAACTTCTCTGAGTTTGTCCTGTAACATCATCGTCAAACCCTTCTCTCCTTACTTCACTTGTCTCTCTCCTACTCCCACTGCATGATAGCAAGTCCCGCACACTCTCTGTGGAGACTACCACCCCCCCTTTTCCTTCTGCCAAGGGGGTTGACTATCTTCAGTCCTTCTATGCTCCTACTCCCTTTCTAGAGATATTGGCTTTTGTGTTGTACCTACAATCCTTTGTACAGTCACTTCACCCTGTATACCTTGCGTCCCTTTTCTGTTAGTTGGACACCTGTTCTCTAATTACTCTATCTGTAATATCTCTTCTCTGAAGTAACCACGGCTGAATACATTTCTGATTGGTTATCACTATCTCCTGAACCCTGTTCTTCATTCTTACCTTGTTGGGGAAAGGCTGGATCTAGATGTAGTATGAACTGCACCTCGATTGGCCCTGAAAGTTGGGGGTTCCCTACCACAGTTTCTGCCTAGGAGTGCTTCACCTCTTTGGCTTTGGTATTTGTGGGGTTACCTTGGGGGTCGCTGTTGGGGTGTGGGCAGGGTTCCAATTTCAGGGTCCTCAAACCCTACTGCAGCTTCCTGCAGCCGCACTAATAAGTAGATGCCAGGGACTGTGGCATGGTACTCATGGGGTCATAAGGGGTGGGGGAATAGACAGGGTGTTAGGGGTATATCCGTGTGAGGAGACATTTGACTACTCACAAAATATTCTCCATAAGGCTATGGTAGCTTCCCTTTTCTTATATTTGATTCCTGTATATTTACTTTCTGAGGTACGTTACAACATACTCAATTATCCTATCGTTGAATATACCTTCTTTTGGCCAAGGATAAGTATGCTTTGAGTGGTTTTAAACAACTGCAGATTATACTTTTGTTATTTCTTTTTGTCATTGGAGAATACCCTCTGTAAGGAAATGCCTCCTTGGCATGGTTACCCCCTGACTTTTTGCCTTTGCTGATGCTATGTTTTGAATTGAAAGTGTGCTGAGGCCTGCTAACCAGGCCCCAGCACCAGTGTTCTTTCCCTAACCTGTACTTTTGTATCCACAATTGGCACACCCTGGCATCCAGATAAGTCCCTTGTAACTGGTACCCCTGGTACCAAGGGCCCTGATGCCAGGGAAGGTCTCTAAGGGCTGCAGCATATCTTATGCCACCCTGGGGACCCCTCACTCAGCACAGACACACTGCTTGCCAGCTTGTGTGTGCTGGTGAGGACAAAACGAGTAAGTCGACATGGCACTCCCCTCAGGGTGCCATGCCAACCTCACACTGCCTATGCAGTATAGATAAGTCACCCCTCTAGCAGGCCTTACAGCCCTAAGGCAGGGTGCACTATACCATAGGTGAGGGCACCAGTGCATGAGCACTGTGCCTCTACAGTGTCTAAGCCAAACCTTAGACATTGTAAGTGCAGGGTAGCCATAAGAGTATATGGTCTGGGAGTCTGTCAAACACGAACTCCACAGCACCATAATGGCTACACTGAAAACTGGGAAGTTTGGTATCAAACTTCTCAGCACAATAAATGCACACAGATGCCAGTGTACATTTTATTGTAAAATACACCCCAGAGGGCACCTTAGAGGTGCCCCCTGAAACCTTAACCGACTATCTGTGTAGGCTGACTGGTTCCAGCAGCCTGCCACAACCGAGACATGTTGCTGGCCCCATGGGGAGAGTGCCTTTGTCACTCTGAGGCCAGTAACAAAGCCTGCACTGGGTGGAGATGCTAACACCTCCCCCAGGCAGGAGCTGTAACACCTGGCGGTGAGCCTCAAAGGCTCACCCCCTTTGTTCCAGCACCGCAGGGCACTCCAGCTAGTGGAGTTGCCCGCCCCCTCCGGCCACGGCCCCACTTTTGGCGGCAAGGTCGGAGGAAATAATGAGAATAACAAGGAGGAGTCACTGGCCAGTCAGGACAGCCCCTAAGGTGTCCTGAGCTGAAGTGACTCTAACTTTTAGAAATCCTCCATCTTGCAGATGGAGGATTCCCCCAATAGGGATAGGATTGTGACCCCCTCCCCTTGGGAGGAGGCACAAAGAGGGTGTACCCACCCTCAGGGCTAGTAGCCGTTGGCTACTAACCCCCCAGACCTAAACACGCCCTTAAATTTAGTATTTAAGGGCTTCCCTGAACCTAAAGATTTAGATTCCTGCAACTACAAGAAGAAGAGGACTGCTGAGCTGAAAGACCCCTGCAGAAGAAGAAAAGAAGACACCAACTGCTTTGGCCCCAGACCTACCGGCCTGTCTCCTGCCTTCTAAAGAACCCTGCTCCAGCGACGCTTTCCCCAGGACCAGCGACCTCTGAATCCTCAGAGGACTGCCCTGCTTCAAGAAAGACAAGAAACTCCTGAGGACAGCGGCACTGCTCCAAAAAGACTTCAACTTTGTTACAGAGGAGCAGATTTAAAGACCCCTGCAAATCCCCGCAAGAAGCGTGAGACTTGCAACACTGCACCCGGCGACCCCGACTCGACTGGTAGAGAACCAACACCTCAGGGAGGACCCTCTGGCGACTCCGAGACCGTGAGTAACCAAAGTTGCCCCCCCTGAGCCCCCACAGCGACGCCTGCAGAGGGAATCCCGAGGCTCCCCCTGACCGCGACTGCCTGACTCTAAAATCCAGACGGCTGGAAAAGACCCTGCACCCGCAGCCCCCAGCACCTGAAGGAACAGAACTTCAGTGCAGGAGTGACCCCCAGGAGGCCCTCTCCCTTGCCCAGGTGGTGGCTACCCCGAGGAGCCCCCCCCTTCCCTGCCTGCACCGCTGAAGAGACCCCTTGGTCTCCAATTGAAACCTACAGAGAACCCGACGCTTGTTTGCACACTGCACCCGGCCGCCCCCGCGCTGCTGACGGTGTACTTTCTGTGTGGACTTGTGTCCCCCCGGTGCCCTACAAAACCCCTCTGGTCTGCCCTCCGAGGACGCGGGTACTTACCTGCTGGCAGACTGGAACCGGGGCACCCCCTTCTCTCCATTGAAGCCTATGCGTTTTGGGCACCACTTTGAACTCTGCACCTGACCGGCCCTGAGCCGCTGGTGTGGTGACTTTGGGGTTGCTCTGAACCCCCAACGGTGGGCTACCTTGGACCCCAATCTTAACCCCGTAGGTGGTGTACTTACCTGCAAAACCTAACAATACTTTACCTCCCCCAGGAACTGTGAAAATTGCACTGTGTCCACTTTTAAAACAGCTATTTGTGTTTTATGTGAAAAGTATATATGCTACTGTAATTATTCAAAGTTCCTAAAGTACTTACCTGCAATACCTTTCAAATGAGATATTACATGTAGAATTTGAACCTGTGGTTCTTAAAATAAACTAAGAAAAGATATTTTTCTATAACAAAACCTATTGGCTGGAATTGTCTCTGAGTGTGTGTTCCTCATTTATTGCCTGTGTGTATGTACAACAAATGCTTAACACTACTCCTTTGATAAGCCTACTGCTCGACCACACTACCACAAAATAGAGCATTAGTATTATCTCTTTTTACCACTATCTTACCTCTAAGGGGAACCCTTGAAATAGTGCATACAGAGCTAACTTCCTACATTGGTGGATCAGCGGTGGGGTACAAGACTTTGCATTTGCTGGACTACTCAGCCAATACCTGATCACACGACAAATTCAAAAAAATTTCATTAGAAATTGATTTTTGCAATTTGAACTATTTTTCTAAATTCTTAAAAGTCCTGCTAGGGCCTTGTGTTAGTCCCTGTTTAGCATTTCCTTTAGTGTTTAAAAGTTTGTGAAAAGTTTGAATTAGATTCTAGAACTAGTTTTTAGATTCTTAAAAAGTATTCCAACTTTTAGAAGCATAATGTCTAGTACAGATGTGAATGTGGTGGAACTCGACACCACACCTTACCTCCATCTTAAGATGAGGGAGCTAAGGTCACTCTGTAAAATAAAGAAAATAACAATGGGCCCCAGACCTTCCAAACTACAGCTCCAGGAGCTGTTGGCAGAGTTTGAAAAGGCCAACCCCTCTGAGGATGGCAACACAGAGGATGATGATAGTGACTTGGAGGGAGATTCCCCCCTACCAGTCCTATTTAGGGAGAACAGGGCCTCTCAAGCCCTGACTCCAAACATAATAGTCAGAGATGCTGGCTCCCTCACAGGAGGGACCAACACCTCTGAAATCACTGAGGATAACTCCAGTGAAGAGGACATCCAGTTAGCCAGGATGGCCAAAAGATTGGCTTTGGAAAGACAGATCCTAGCCATAGAAAGGGAAAGACAAGAGATGGGCCTAGGACCCATCAATGGTGGCAGCAACATAAATAGGGTCAGAGATTCTCCTGACATGTTGAAAATCCCTAAAGGGATTGTAACTAAATATGAAGATGGTGATGACATCACCAAATGGTTCACAGCTTTTGAGAGGGCTTGTGCAACCAGAAAAGTGAACAAATCTCACTGGGGTGCTCTCCTTTGGGAAATGTTCACAGGAAAGTGTAGGGATAGACTCCTCAGACTCTCTGGAAAAGATGCAGAATCTTATGACCTCATGAAGGGTACCCTGATTGAGGGCTTTGGATTCTCCACTGAGGAGTATAGGATTAGATTCCGGGGGCTCAAAAATCCTCGAGCCAGACCTGGGTTGACTTTGTAGACTACTCAGTAAAAACACTAGATGGTTGGATTCAAGGCAGTGGTGTAAGTAATTATGATGGGCTGTACAATTTATTTGTGAAAGAACACCTATTAAGTAATTGTTTCAATGATAAACTGCATCAGCATCTGGTAGACCTAGGACCAATTTCTCCCCAAGAATTGGGAAAGAAGGCGGACCATTGGGTCAAGACTAGGGTGTCCAAGACTTCCACAGGGGGTGACCGAAAGAAAGGGGTCACAAAACCTCCCCAGGGGAAGGGTGGTGAGACAGCCAAAACAAAAATAGTAAAGAGTCTTCTACAGGCCCCCAAAAACTTGCACAGGAGGGTGGGCCCAGAGCCTCTTCACAAAACAATTTTGGGTACAAGGGTAAAAACTTTGATCCCAAAAAGGCCTGGTGTCGTAGCTGTAATCAGCCTGGACACCAAACTGGAGACAAGGCCTGTCCCAAGAAAACAACCACTTCTAACTCCACTCCAGCTAACACTGGAATGGCTAGTCTCCAAGTGGGATCAACAGTGTGCCCAGAGCAAATCAGGTGTCACACTGAAGCTACATTAGTCTCTGAGGGTGGGGTAGATTTAGCCACACTGGCTGCCTGGCCTCCTAACATGCAAAAATACAGGCAGCAGCTCTTAATTAATGGGACAAGTGTAGAAGGCCTGAGGGATACAGGTGCCAGTGTCACCATGGTGACAGAGAAACTGGTTTCCCCTGGTCAATACCTGGCTGGACAAACTTATCCAGTCACCAACGCTGACAATCAGACTAAAGTACATCCCATGGCTATGGTAACTTTAGAGTGGGGAGGGGTCAATGGCCTGAAACAGGTGGTGGTCTCCTCAAATATCCCAGTAGACTGTTTGCTTGGAAATGACCTGGAGTCCTCAGCATGGGCTGAGGTAGAACTGAAAACCCATGCAGCCATGCTGGGTATCCCTGAACTGGTGTGTGTCAAGACAAAGGCACAGTGCAAGGCACAGGGTGAAAAAGTAGAGCTGGAGTCTGGAAAAAGGGCCCAGCCTACCAAGAGAAAAGGAAAGTCAGCTGGGAAAACAGCTGCAACACAACAACAAAAAGAGAACCTCTCTTCTCAGGAAGAAGTTCTGCCCTCTGAGGGAACTGAGCCTATGGAGTTGGAACCTTATCAGGATGAGCTCTTAGGCCCAGGGGGACCCTCAAGGGAGCAGTTGTGTAAGGGGCAAGAAACCTGTCCCTCTCTTGAAGGCCTTAGGCAGCAAGTTGCTGAAGAGTCCAATGGCAAGAAAACTGGAACACATAGGGTCTTTTGGGAAGATGGGCTCCTGTACACTGAGGCAAGAGATCCCAAACCTGGTGCCACTAGGAGAGTGGTAGTGCCTCAGGAATTCAGAGAGTTCATACTGACCTTAGCCCAATATATTCCCCTTGCTGGGCATTTGGGACAAACCAAGACGTGGGAGAGACTAGTCAACCACTTCTACTGGCCCAATATGTCCCAGAAAGTTAAGGAGTTTTGTGTCTCCTGTACCACCTGTCAAGCCAGTGGTAAGACAGGTGGACATCCAAAGGCCCCCCTCATTCCACTTCCAGTGGTGGGGGTCCCCTTTGAAAGAGTGGGTGTAGACATAGTGGGTCCACTTGAACCTCCCACAGCCTCAGGGAATATGTACATCCTAGTAGTAGTGGATCATGCTACTAGGTATCCTGAAGCTATTCCCCTTAGGTCGACTACTGCCCCTGCAGTAGCCAAGGCCCTCATTGGTATCTTTACCAGAGTGGGCTTCCCTAAGGAGGTGGTGTCTGACAGAGGTACCAACTTCATGTCAGCATACCTGAAACACATGTGGAATGAGTGTGGAGTGACTTATAAATTCACTACACCCTATCATCCACAAACTAATGGCCTTGTTGAGAGATTCAACAAGACATTAAAGGGCATGATCATGGGGCTCCCAGAAAAACTCAAAAGGAGATGGGATGTCCTCCTGCCATGTCTGCTCTTCGCTTACAGAGAGGTGCCTCAGAAGGGAGTAGGATTCTCACCCTTTGAACTTCTGTTTGGCCACCCTGTAAGGGGACCACTAGCTCTTGTGAAAGAAGGCTGGGAGAGTCCTCTTCATGAGCCTAAACAAGACATAGTGGACTATGTACTTGGCCTTCGCTCAAGGATGGCAGAGTACATGGAAAAGGCAAGTAAAAACCTTGAGGACAGCCAACAGCTCCAGAAGTTTTGGTATGACCAAAAGGCTGCACTGGTTGAATTTCAACCAGGGCAGAAAGTCTGGGTTCTGGAGCCTGTGGCTCCCAGGGCACTTCAGGACAAATGAAGTGGCCCTTACCCAGTGCTAGAGAGGAAGAGTCAGGTCACCTACCTGGTGGACCTGGGCACAAGCAGGAGCCCCAAGAGGGTGATCCATGTGAACCGCCTTAAGCTCTTCCATGACAGGGCTGATGTGAATCTGTTAATGGTAACAGATGAGGATCAGGAAGCTGAGAGTGAGCCTCTCCCTGATCTCCTCTCATCAGACCCTAAAGATGGCTCAGTGGATGGAGTAATCTATTCAGACACCCTCTCTGGCCAACAGCAATCTGATTGTAGGAAGGTCCTGCAACAGTTTTCTGAGCTCTTTTCCTTAACCCCTGGTCAGACACACCTGTGTACCCATGATGTGGACACAGGAGACAGCATGCCTGTCAAAAACAAAATCTTCAGACAGTCTGATCAAGTTAAGGAAAGCATCAAGGTGGAAGTCCACAAGATGCTTGAATTGGGAGTAATTGAGCACTCTGCCAGCCCCTGGGCCAGCCCAGTGGTCTTAGTCCTCAAACCTCACACCAAAGATGGAAAGAGAGAGATGAGGTTTTGTGTGGACTACAAAGGTCTTAATTCTGTCACCAAGACAGATGCCCATCCCATTCCTAGAGCTGATGAGCTGATTGATAAATTAGGGGCTGCCAAATTCTTAAGTACCTTTGACTTAACAGCAGGGTACTGGCAAATCAAAATGGCCCCAGGAGCAAAAGAAAAGACAGCATTCTCCACACCTGATGGGCATTATCAGTTCACTGTTATGCCCTTTGGTTTAAAGAATGCCCCTGCCACCTTCCAAAGGTTGGTGAATCAAGTCCTTGCTGGCGTGGAGTCCTTTAGTGCAGCTTATCTTGACGATATTGCTGTCTTTAGCTCCAACTGGCAGGATCACCTGGTCCACCTGAAGAAGGTTTTGAAGGCTCTGCAATCAGCAGGCCTCTCTATCAAGGCATCCAAATGCCAGATAGGGCAGGGAACTGTGGTTTACTTGGGACACCTTGTAGGTGGAGGCCAAGTTCAGCCACTCCAGCCTAAGATCCAGACTATTCTGGACTGGGCAGCTCCAAAAACCCAGACTCAAGTCAGGGCATTCCTTGGCTTGACTGGGTACTATAGGAGGTTTGTGAAGGGATATGGATCCATTGTGACAGCCCTCACAGAACTCACCTCCAAGAAAATGCCCAAGAAGGTAAACTGGACTGTAGAATGCCAACAGGCCTTTGACACCCTGAAACAAGCAATGTGCACAGCACCAGTTCTAAAAGCTCCAGATTACTCCAAGCAGTTCATTGTGCAGACAGATGCCTCTGAACATGGGATACGGGCAGTTTTGTCCCAAACAAATGATGATGGCCTTGACCAGCCTGTTGATTTCATTAGCAGGAGGTTACTCCCCAGGGAGCAGCGTTGGAGTGCCATTGAGAGGGAGGCCTTTGCTGTGGTTTGGTCCCTGAAGAAGCTGAGACCATACCTCTTTGGTACTCACTTTGTAGTTCAAACTGACCACAGACCTCTCAGATGGCTGATGCAAATGAAAGGTGAAAATCCAAAACTGTTGAGGTGGTCCATCTCCCTACAGGGAATGGACTTTATAGTGGAACACAGACCTGGGACTGCCCATGCCAAAGCAGATGGCCTTTCCAGGTTCTTCCACTTAGAAAATGAAGACTCTCTTGGGAAAGGTTAGTCTCATCCTCTTTCGTTTGGGGGGGGGGGGGGTTGTGTAAGGAAATGCCTCCTTGGCATGGTTACCCCCTGACTTTTTGCCTTTGCTGATGCTATGTTTTGAATTGAAAGTGTGCTGAGGCCTGCTAACCAGGCCCCAGCACCAGTGTTCTTTCCCTAACCTGTACTTTTGTATCCACAATTGGCACACCCTGGCATCCAGATAAGTCCCTTGTAACTGGTACCCCTGGTACCAAGGGCCCTGATGCCAGGGAAGGTCTCTAAGGGCTGCAGCATATCTTATGCCACCCTGGGGACCCCTCACTCAGCACAGACACACTGCTTGCCAGCTTGTGTGTGCTGGTGAGGACAAAACGAGTAAGTCGACATGGCACTCCCCTCAGGGTGCCATGCCAACCTCACACTGCCTATGCAGTATAGATAAGTCACCCCTCTAGCAGGCATTACAGCCCTAAGGCAGGGTGCACTATACCATAGGTGAGGGCACCAGTGCATGAGCACTGTGCCCCTACAGTGTCTAAGCCAAACCTTAGACATTGTAAGTGCAGGGTAGCCATAAGAGTATATGGTCTGGGAGTCTGTCAAACACAAACTCCACAGCACCATAATGGCTACACTGAAAACTGGGAAGTTTGGTATCAAACTTCTCAGCACAATAGATGCACACTGATGCCAGTGTACATTTTATTGTAAAATACACCCCAGAGGGCACCTTAGAGGTGCCCCCTGAAACCTTAACCGACTATCTGTGTAGGCGGACTGGTTCCAGCAGCCTGCCACAACCGAGACATGTTGCTGGCCCCATGGGGAGAGTGCCTTTGTCACTCTGAGGCCAGTAACAAAGCCTGCACTGGGTGGAGATGCTAACACCTCCCCCAGGCAGGAGCTGTAACACCTGGCGGTGAGCCTCAAAGGCTCACCCCCTTTGTTCCAGCACCGCAGGGCACTCCAGCTAGTGGAGTTGCCCGCCCCCTCCGGCCACGGCCCCACTTTTGGCGGCAAGGCCGGAGGAAATAATGAGAATAACAAGGAGGAGTCACTGGCCAGTCAGGACAGCCCCTAAGGTGTCCTGAGCTGAAGTGACTCTAACTTTTAGAAATCCTCCATCTTGCAGATGGAGGATTCCCCCAATAGGGATAGGATTGTGACCCCCTCCCCTTGGGAGGAGGCACAAAGAGGGTGTACCCACCCTCAGGGCTAGTAGCCATTGGCTACTAACCCCCCAGACCTAAACACGCCCTTAAATTTATTATTTAAGGGCTTCCCTGAACCTAAAGATTTAGATTCCTGCAACTACAAGAAGAAGAGGACTGCTGAGCTGAAAGACCCCTGCAGAAGAAGAAAAGAAGACACCAACTGCTTTGGCCCCAGACCTACCGGCCTGTCTCCTGCCTTCTAAAGAACCCTGCTCCAGCTATGCTTTCCCCAGGACCAGCGACCTCTGAATCCTCAGGGGACTGCCCTGCTTCAAGAAAGACAAGAAACTCCTGAGGAAAGCGGCACTGCTCCAAAAAGACTGCAACTTTGTTACAGAGGAGCAGATTTAAAGACCCCTGCAAATCCCCGCAAGAAGCGTGAGACTTGCAACACTGCACCCGGCGACCCCGACTCGACTGGTAGAGAACCAACACCTCAGGGAGGACCCTCCGGCGACTCCGAGACCGTGAGTAACCAAAGTTGTCCCCCCTGAGGCCCCACAGCGACGCCTGCAGAGGGAATCCCGAGGCTCCCCCTGACCGCGACTGCCTGACTCTAAAATCCCGACAGCTGGAAAAGACCCTGCACCCGCAGCCCCCAGCACCTGAAGGAACAGAACTTCAGTGCAGGAGTGACCCCCAGGAGGCCCTCTCCCTTGCCCAGGTGGTGGCTACCCCGAGGAGCCCCCCCCCCTTGCCTGCCTGCACGCTGAAGAGACCCCTTGGTCTCCCATTGAAACCTACAGAGAACCCGACGCCTGTTTGCACACTGCACCCGGCCCCCCCTGCGCTGCTGAGGGTGTACTTTCTGTGTGGTCTTGTGTCCCCCCCGGTGCCATACAAAACCCCTCTGGTCTGCCCTCCGAGGACGCGGGTACTTACCTGCTGGCAGACTGGAACCGGGGCACCCCCTTCTCCCCATTGAAGCCTATGCGTTTTGGGCATCACTTTGAACTCTGCACCTGACCGGCCCTGAGCTGCTGGTGTGGTGACTTTGGGGTTGCTCTGAACCCCCAATGGTGGGCTACCTTGGACCCCAATCTTAACCCCGTAGGTGGTGTACTTACCTGCAAAACCTAACAATACTTTACCTCCCCCAGGAACTGTGAAAATTGCACTGTGTCCACTTTTAAAACAGCTATTTGTGTTTTATGTGAAAAGTATATATGCTACTGTAATTATTCAATGTTCCTAAAGTACTTACCTGCAATACCTTTCAAATGAGATATTACATGTAGAATTTGAACCTGTGGTTCTTAAAATAAACTAAGAAAATATATTTTTCTATAACAAAACCTATTGGCAATGTTTGAGGGATGATGGGTGATCAATATTTTCTGAAAGTGATTGGCTTTTCAAACTTAGTGAAAGTTACTTGAGGATCCAATCCTTTTTTCTGGTTCCTCAGACCAGGCTAATCACTTACCAAACACAAATCTACACAAAATTCTCCAGTTCCGATTCTCTATTTGTCCTTCAACAGCAGTGCACTACACAGGTCTACCTCACTCGGTTTGGGACTGGGATGTAGTTACTCAGAATCAAGAGGAACAGGATGGAAGGACTCAGGGCAACACTACCTCGACAGCTAGAAGGAGAAAGTTATCGTCTTCACAGAGAAACCATAAAGACTCTGAGGTCTAGTACTCACTCAGTGCTGTAGACTGGAGAGAGGTGTGTTGATTTGGGAAATGCTGCTGATTATGTGTTTGCTGCATCACTAGAAACTCCGTGAGACCCTGTGGAACGTGATACTCCCTCTTATATTCTTGCTCTCCCTCTGAGTTTTCTTGGTACACTCTGACTCCTCATGAAGCTTGTAGGAGGCTGGCCTGGCTTATAATGGGTACCGCATGGTACTTACACATTGTGCCAGGTCCAGTTATCCCTTATTAGTAGATTAGAGGTGTTCTAGCAGCTTAGGCTGATAGAGGTAGCAATAGCAGAGCAGCTTAGGCTGAACTAGGAGACATGCAAAGCTCCTACTATACCACTTATATCACTTAGCACTATATCATAAGAAAACACAATACTCAGAGTTACTAAAAATAAAGGTACTTTATTTTAGTGACAATATGCCAAAAGTATCTCAGAAGATATACTCCCTTAGGAGGTAAGTAATACACAAAATATACACACACAAACCAAATCAAGTAAGTAAACAGTTAGAAAAGTAGTGCAAACACTGTAGATCACAATAGAATGCAATAGGGAAAAATAGGCCTAGGGGCAACACAAACCATATACTCCAAAAGTGGAATGCGAACCACAAATGGACCCCAGGCCTAGTTTAGTGTGTAGAGGGTCACTTGGAGTGTAAGAAAACACTAAAGGTGTCCAAGATACCCCAACCCAAGACCCTGAAATCTAGGAGTAAAGTTACCCTACTACCCCAGAAAGACAGTAAAGTCAAGATGGGGAATCTGCAAGGACAACAACTGACTGCAAAACACTGAGGATGGATTCCTGGACCTGAGGACCTGTAAAGGAAGGGGACCAAGTCCAAGAGTCACGCAAGTGTCCGGGGGGCAGGAGCCCACTAAACCCCGGAAGAAGGTGCAAGAGGGCTGCCTCCAGGTGGAAGAAGCCAAAGATTCTGCAACAACAGAAGGTGCCAGGAACTTCTCGTTTGGTCAGAAGATGTCCCACGGCGTGTTGGAGGATGCAGAGTTGTTTCCATGCAGAAAGACCCCAAAAAACCTTGCTAAGCGCAAGAGTCGCGGTTGAGGATTTTGGGTGCTGCCAGGGCCCAGGAAGGACCAGGAGGTCACCCCTTGGAGGAGGAGACAGAGGGGGGCTCAGCAACACAGAGAGCCCACGCAGAAGTAGGCAGCACCCACAGAAGTACCTGAACAGACACTTAGAAGATCTGAGGATGATGGTCAACTCAGAGCAACGAAAGAAGGTCCCACAACGTCGGAGTCCAACTCAGCGAGTTGGGAAATGCAGGACGGAGTGCTGGGGACCTGGGCTAGGCTGTGCACAAAGGAAGTCTTGCAAAAGTGCACAGAAGCCCTAGTAGCTGCAGTTCACGCAGTACACAGGCTTACTGTCTGGCATGGGGAGGCAAGGACTTACCTCCACCAAATTTGGACAGAAGGGTCACTGGACTGTCGAAGACACTTGGACCCAGCTCCTGTGTCCCAGGGACCACGCTCATCAGGATGAGAGGGGACCCAGAGGACAGGTGATGCAGAAGTTTGGTGCCTGCGTTAGCAGGGGGAAGATTCCTTCGACCCACAGGAGATTTCTTATTGGCTTCCAGTGCAGGGTGAAGGCAGACAGCCCTCAGAGCATGCACCACCAGGAAACAGTCAAGAAAGCTGGCAGGATGAGGCGCTACATTGTTGCTGGTAGTCTTTTTGCTACTTTCTTGCATTTATACAGGTCGTCCTGGAGCAGTCAGCAGTCGATCCTTGACAGAAGTCGAAGAGGGAGGTGCAGAGGAGCTCTGGTGAGCTCTTGCATTTGTTATCTTGTGAGATACCCACAGGACATTCCCTAAATAGTCCTCAGAGGAGGATTGGCTACAGAGAAAGGTAAGCACCTATCAGGAGGGGTCTCTGACATCACCTGCTGGCACTGGCCACTCAGAGCTGTCCATTGTGCCCTCACACCTCTGCATTCAAGATGGCAGAGGTCTGGGACACACTGGAGGAGCTCTGGGCACCTCCCCTGGGAGGTGCTGGTCAGGGGAGTGGTCACTCCCCTTTCCTTTGTCCAGTTTCATGCCAGAGCAAGGCTGGGGGAATCCCTGAACCTGTGTAGACTGGCTTATGCAAGGAGGGCACCATCTGTGCCCTTCAAAGCATTTCCAGAGGCCAGGAGAGGCTACTCCTCCCAGGCCCTTCACACCTATTTCCAAAGGGAGAGGGTGTAACACCCTCTCTCAGAGGAAATTCTTTGTTCTGCCTTCTTGGGACCAGGCTGCCCAGGCCCTAGGAGTCTGAAACCTGTCTGAGGGGTTGGCAGCAGCGGTAGCTGCAGAGGAGACCCCAGAAAGTTAGTTTGGAAGTACCCGGGCTCCTTGCTGGAGACCCAGGGATGGATGGAATTGTCCCCCCAATACCAGAATGGCATTGGGGCAACAATTCCATGATCCTAGACATGTTACATGGCCATGTTCGGAGTTACCATTGTGACGCTACATATAGGTATTGACCTACATGTCGTGCATGCGTGTAATGGTGTCCCCACACTCACAATGTCCGGGGAATTTGCCCTGAACAATGTGGGGGCACTTTGGCTAGTGCCAGGGTGCTCACACACTAAGTAACTTTGCACCTAACCTTCACTAAGTGAGGGTTAGACATATAGGTGACTTATAAGTTAGTTAAGTGCAGTGTAAAATGGCTGAGAAATAACGTGGATGCTGCAGTGGCAGTCCTGTGTAAGAATTGTCTGAGCTCCCTGTGGGTGGCAAAAGAAATGCTGCAGCCCATAGGGATCTCCTGGAACCCCAATACCCTGGGTACCTAGGTACCATATACTAGGGAATTATAAGGGCGTTCCAGTGTGCCAATCAGAATTGGTAAAATTAGTCACTATCCTGCAGTGACAATTTTAGAAGCAGAGAGAGCATAAACACTGAGGTTCTGGTTAGCAGAGCCTCAGTGATACAGTTGGGCACCACACAGGGAACACATACAGGGCATACTTTATGAGCACTGGGGTCCTGACTAGCAGGATCCCAGTGACACATAGGCAAAAGCAAACATACATATAGTAAAAATGGGGTAACAGGCCAGGCAAGATGGTACTTTCCTACAAAGCTTACCTTGCTTCCTTCTGTCTTTCTTCTTTACTCTATAATACACTTAGGGCTTGATTCCAAGGCCGGCGGGCGGCGGTTGCCGCCCGCCTGGCGGGAACCGCCATATGGCCGCTCCGCGGTCAAAAGACCGCGGAGGCCATTCAGGCTTTCCCGCTGGGCTGGCGGGCGACCGCCAGGAGGCCGCCCGCCAGCCCAGCGGGAAACCCCTCCCCACGAGGAAGCCGGCTCCGAATGGAGCCGGCGGAGTGGGTATGTGCGACGGGTGCAGTTTGCACCCGTCGCGTATTTCAGTGTCTGCATTGCAGACACTGAAATACACAGTGGGGCCCTCTTACGGGGGCCCCTGCAGTGCCCATGCCATGGGCATGGGCACTGCAGGGGCCCCCAGGGGCCCCGCGGCACCCCCTACCGCCATCCTGTTCCTGGCGGGAGACCCGCCAGGAACAGGATGGCGGTAGGGGGTGTCAGAATCCCCATGGCGGCGGAGCGCGCTCCGCCGCCATGGAGGATTCTCCCGAGCAGCGGAAGTCGGCGGGAGACCGCCGACTTTCCGTTTCTGACCGCGGCTGAACCGCCGCGGTCAGAATGCTCGATGGAGCACCGCCAGCCTGTTGGCGGTGCTCCCGTGGTCTGTGACCCTGGCGGTCACCGACCGCCAGGGTCAGAATGACCCCCTTACTGTTTTTTTTCTTTTCAATAAGCAGGCCTTCTGTTAGTCCTTTCCTGCGTGAACAAAACTTGGTGAAAGCTCAACACTCCAGCTTACCTACCGGACATATTCAGCCACGCACCCAAGAGTGACTGACATTCTAGGAAGAATGGAGATGCACCACCAAATTTGGCAATACAGTATCATTTTAATTTTGACAATCATTTTTTTTTAGAACTGGATGGGTTAACTTAAGTTCTCCATCATTTATATTTGTGAAACCTAGAAGACATAACATTTAGAGATATACTATCTTGGGTCACTCTGGGACAGAAGGACTGTTTGCAATGCATTTTACTGAACTGTGTCATACCTGTCCCTTCATCGTTTCCTTCCACAACGGTGTGCTGCTCAGTGCTCTGATGAACATTGTTGTGATTTCTGTTGTGTAGTGATAGTCTTTGTCACACCTTGGCCCAAATCTCCTTTTCCATCCATTCATCGAGCCCCCCTGCTGCGCAATTTATTGAGGTGTGACTTAATTTTACACCATAAATGGATCACACACTTTCTGAGTTGGATGTGATGGATGCGACCCCCCAACTCACTGCATGATTTTCTATTACCTGAGCAATATTCCACACTGGCCCCATCATCATCACCATTAAGGCCTTTTGTTGTGTGTTGAGTAACGCTTAACCTTGTCCAACCACTCCTGACTCAGCCCACTTCTTATGCCTCCCTTATTTCATTTTCTAAGTTTAGTTTCTAAGTACTATCCCCCGACCATTACTCAGAAGAAGTTGATATTTCTAGATTTTATTATCATACCAGATCTTCTTTGTTGTGTGTCATATACTGTCATTGTGGTTGCCTGATCTCTGCCTTCCTGAAGTTATGAGATAATACGACCCATTAATGCTCTGTTTTATTTGACTCTAGTTGACAGTGATGGCTAACCCTTTGATTAATCTTGCAATTTGATTCAGCATAGGTGGTAGTGGCACCTTCTGTCTTCCCTTGTAGGGCACTAGCCTGTGACTACTGCTACCGCCCCCTTAAGATGCCACCTTGGAAAAAACCCTGTAGTATGAAGACTCCCTTGCTTTATCTATTCAGGTAAGAGAAGAACTATGGATTGATGTGAACTTATTTAGTTAGTAATTAAGAAGATGTTATTTGTGTGTATCTAGGGTTTTGTGGTCAAAATAGGCAATGTCAATCATCCCCTAGTGGTCAATATAGTTGCAGAAGGCAGTACAGCAAGGGTATAAGTAAGTGACATACACTTCTTTTAGCAGATTTAAAAACAACTGGCTATACTAAAAGACAGTAGTGAAAACCAAAACACCAAAATAAAAATTTGAGGCATAAACAAGCAAAATAAATGATCCCCTTTTAATTTTAACATATAAAAAACCCACCCTTTTTACCAACAACCCTCTCCTCACACAAATAGCCCCGTCCCCAAAACGTCCAATGAAAGTCCAAAGTAAAACCCTTCCCCAACTCCCTCCCCACCCTCTTCTCCCACTACAAGTCCCTCCCACCAAAACAAAAAATGAAAAACAATGCTCAGAAGAGGGGTCTGTCTATTTTGGTCCTGAGCTCCTCCATGATCCACTCGATCCCAGACAGCCGTCTCTCTCTACCGTCCATCTGCTGCAGGATACAGTGGAGCAATGTCCGGTCAGAGAGGGAAGGGGCGGAAGCAGGTGTAGTCAGGGACTCTGACAACTGCTTGCAATGCAGTCGACGTAGTGGTCAGGAGGCTGGGGCTGGCATGCTGCTGAACTGGGTCCTGGGTCAGAGGCAGCTATTTCCTCCTGGTCCTAGTATTTGATCTGTATACTCTCCAGCCTATGTCGCTGCAGATGGGCCACTATCTCCTGCCTGGTGGGTGGTGCTAGTTACAGGAGTAGCTAAATCGACAAAAACAAAAATAAAAAAGACAGATCATAAACAATGCTCTAAGCAAACATTTATTCAAAAGTAGGTAGTGAGTGGCACAGTAGAAGAACATTGCTGGTCACTTAGGGACATTGAAATTTGATATGATTATGATTAGGAGAGTCACAGGGCCATTTTTTTTTTACCCACACATGCCTCACATAAAAAGCACTGACTGTCTGGTAGAAAAGAATTAAGGCAGAATAACACCAGATTAAAAAACAGTGATTGCATATTTTTCTTTTAAAGGCTTTTCTGGTAATTAAATAGACACTTTTGGTGAAAACATAAATATTAAAGTACCTCTCATTGATGAGCAAGGCATTATGCACTATGGAGTCCAAGTTGTTGTGCCAAATTAATGGAGGCATGCTAGCCAGCGCTTTGAGGGCTTTGCTACTGTCTGCAGCAAGACATTATGCACTATGGAGTTCAAGTTGTTGTACCAAATTAATGGAGGCATGCTAACCAGCGCTTCAAGTACTTTACTACTGTCTACAGCTGGGGCAGCTACAGTTGGCATTTATCTATCTTTAATTCCAATGGCCCTGCTCTTCTCCAAATGACTTTCACTTAGTTTCTACCCTGACTCCACAAAAGTATGTAAATAATAAATAAGATATGTCCCACATTTCAAGTATAAAATGCGTATATATTATCCTGTCTGCTTTAGGTAGATAGTGGGGGAAACAATGTACTGCAATACAGGGAAAGGAATTGGCAATATACATTGTATTTGGCATGTTCCTCACGGAGTATCCCTAATGCCAAACTTAAAAGCAAATCAGGCACTTACTAGTCTGACTTTCCTCACTGGCCTTGCTCACCACAATACATTCTTTCCAAGAAATTAATTTGCTCGCCAGTAAGGGAATAAAACTTAACTTACTCTACTGTAGAGTAAGGCAGAGGGATTGGGTGGGTTAGAGCGTTTGCTATGGATCACTGATCATCAATTCATCATGCACCTAAGCTATGGCTTATTCACTCACTGTATAGACGAAAGTCTAAAGGAAAAAATATGAACAGGCGTAAAACAAATCTGTTATTGGAAACACTTCACATGGCCATAAAAATGTGGCATATGCCAAGAATGGATTTTTCAATTTGTTTGGTAGGCTGGGATGGAAGAACTTAGGAAACAATAGAGGAGTAAAGCACTAAGAGGTGACTGAGTGGCGAAGGGAAACACACCTTGTGTGATTGATTTGCAATGCATTGAAAACTTTGTAAATGCCATATTCACAGAAGCAGGCACACATTGTACAGTAAACACTGCAGTCAAAAATTTAACAACACTGCACTTCTTCGGTCAAGGGTGGCGAAATGCAATAGGCAGGGAATGGTTGGATGAATGATGAAGGGTGGGATACATATCTGCCTCGCTTAACAAATACAGTGAGTCAAGGGATTAGAACACAAATTAAAATACCCCCACTTTGGAGTATAACTTTGATAACTGATGGAAATGGGGTCTCTAGTTGGCAGAGGTATACACCGTTGTCCAAGCAGGGAACACAATCCTAGTAAGGGTAAGTCACACAGAAACCGAAATATCCTGTGCCCACCCTATGGTAGCTTGGCACTGAGCTGTCAGGCTTAACTTAGAAGGCAATGTGCAAAGTATTTGTGCAATAAATCATACAGTAGCACAGTGAACACACCACAAAAAGACTCCACTTAGGTTTAGACAAATAGATAATGGCGTCATTACAAGCCTGGTGGTAAAGTCCGCTGACCGCCGTGCTGACTGCAGCCAACATACCGTGTCCGCGGCAGAAATCCGCTATGGGTATTATGACCCACATAATAAATAAACTGCCAGTACCAAAACTCACACCGTCACACCAACAGGAATATGCCCACAGTATCAGGACCCACAAATTAACGTGGTAATCCATTGGCGGTACACACCACCGGGCTCAAAATACACACACACTTGCAAAACACAACCACATTGGACAATTCAAAATACACACACCTGACACACATACACACACCCCACCCACACACTCACAACACTATAAAACACCCACCCACATTACGCACAACCCCTTACAATGACATTTTTGGAAGAAGCAGAGAGAGAGAAAAGCCAACACCAGCATCCAGAGGAACACAACACCATCACTCAGACACCATCCACGCACAAAACACCACACACCCCAAAACATCACCCCACACATCTAACATCACCTCACACATCACTCACACAACATTATGGCACCTCAAAGACACGCCAGGTTTTCAGAGGAGGAGCTCAAGGTCATGGTGGAGGAAATCATCTGGGTGGAGCCACAGCTATTCAGATCACAGGTGCATCAGACATCCATTGCAAGGAAGATGGAGCTATGGCGGAGAATTGTCGACAGGGTCAACACAGTGGGACAGCATCCAAGAACATGGGATGGCATCAGGAAGAAGTGGAACGACCTACGGGGGAAGCTGCTTTCTGTGGTTTCAAGACACCAGATAGTAGTACAGAGGACTGGTGGTGGACCCACACCTCCTCCCCCATAACTACCAACATGGGAGGAGCAAGTCTTTGCAATCATGAATCCTGAGGGCCTCCCAGGAGTAGCAGGAGGACTGGACTCTGGTGCAGTCATATCTCTACTATTATATCCTCCCCACCCTACCTGCATGCAATCACAAACCCATACCCCTACCCTCACACCCATCACCCCAACACCTCACATATATACCACTATCATAACCCATGCTTCCCAAAACCACACCCTGCATGCAACACCAAAGCATGGACTCCCAACACAGACCTGCATGGACACCCATCACCACAGTATGGACAATAGAAACACTCACCCAGCCCACAAAATCACCACTCACTCAAGGCCAAGCTGACAGGAAAATCACAACCATGCAGGGAAACACACCCATGCACAAGATGGCACACACAGATACAATAACAATGCATTTACACCCCAACAGGACCCCTACACAACGTCACCGGACAGGAGGTGCCAGCCATATCCAGTCCCCCCACAGAAGAGGCCCACTGTGACAACAGCAGCTCTGCACGCCTGGATCAAGATGACCAGCCCGGCCCATCAGGGAGCTCTGGACAGTTGGATCCCCTGCCACAGTCCCAAACCATCACTGAACCTCCCCCCTCAGGAAACACCACCACAGCACCCACCCAGCAGGCCCATGCCACTGTCCCCAGGATATGTCAATCAGCAGAGTGTCCACCACTACAGGGACCCCAGGCAACCCCACTAATACAGGACGATCAGGGACCTGGAGTCAGGTGCAGTGGGCACACGGTTCAGGGGACAGAGGCACACGATAACCGGGAAGCTGATAGGACTGCTTTGCGACAGGGGGAGGACAGGCCCAGAGAACCCACTCTCCATGAGGCACTCTTAAACATCATGGGAGCATACTACCATTCCCAGGAGACCATGGGCACGGTACTGGCCAAGTTTCAGGAGACCCAGCGGCTGCAGGAAGAACACTACCTGGGGATCAGGGAGGACTTGAAGTCCATTAATACCACCGTGGTCACCATTGCAGAGGCGCTGGCAGACATGGCCAACACCATGAGGGAGACAGTGGCATACCACCGGGCCCGACACTAGCCCAACAGATGAACAGCCTTCCACGTCCTCCGGCGCTCGTGAACAGGAGGCCCCGCCACATGACCAACAGGCCACCAGCACCGACCCCCTGCAGAAGGAGAACCACCCGCAGACAGAGAACAATGCCAAGACCCCCACCAGGAAATAGGACTCTCCTGATTGTCACCCTCGTGTCCCACTCTGTCACCCTGTCCACCTTGAACTGCCATTGCTCCACTTCCCATGCCCCCTTGGACAATGCATCTGTGATACAAATAGACTGGACTCTATCCTGGACATTCCTCCACCATCACCCCAGCCCTTTACACATCCCCCTCTACTTATTAGCACTGAAATAAACACCCTTGAATCACAAAACAATCTGGAGTCAGTCTGTACTTTCACAAATGTATTATTATAACATCTTCGACAAATAACAATGTTAATGTTCATTTGCACATAAAAATGGATGACAGTTGTTGAGCAGCATTAAACATAGCAGAAGGCAGAATGAGGTACCCATATCTGTGAAAAGGAAAGCCAAAGTTAACTGTCAGGGTCCATACACAGAGGTTAGAAGGCTGACTTATACAATGTCCTACAGAAGTCCGACATGAGGTGAGTAGTGCCAGTCTCTTACCTGTGTCTCACTGGAAGTACTGCATGATGATGTTGTTTCGGTTGTCAATAACTTCTTCCTCTGCCTCCTCTTCCTCACTGTACACAGGCTCCACAGCTGCCACAAGACCATCATCAGGCCCATCCTCCTGCAGAAAAGGCACCTGGCGCGCAAAGCCAGGTTGTGCAACATACAGCATGCCACAATGATCTGGCACACCTTCTTCGGTGAGTAGTATAGGGAGCCACCTGTTAGACGGAGGCCTATTTCATCTATGTGCCTCATTGTAGCATTCCTCTGCCCTTGTCCTGGCATTCCTCACTGGGGTCAGTAGCTATGAGAGGCTGGGGTAACCAGAATCACCTGCAAATGTTGAGGGGTATCTGTTAGACACACACCAACCCTTAGGGACTACCCCATGCCCAGACACCTATTCATACTGTGTGGGAACCTTGGGCTCACCTATTAGCCACACACTGTGCCTCTGGAGTTGGCCCATCACATGAGGGATGCTGCTATTCCTCAAAATGTAAGCGTCATGCACAGAGACAGGATACTTGGCATTCACATGTGAGATGTACTGGTCAGCCAAACACATATCTGCACATTCATGAAATGGTAGCTTTTTCGATTTCTATACACCTGTTCACTCCTGCGGGGGGACCAATGCAACATGTGTATCATCAATGGCACCAATGATGTTGGGGATATGTCCTAGGGCATAGAAATCAGCTTTCACTGTGGCCAAATCCTCCACATGAGGGAAAACGATGTAGCTGCACATGTGTTTCAGCAGGGCAGACAACACTCTGGTCAACACGTTAGAGAACATTGGCTGAAACATCCCTGATTCCATGGCCACTGTCATTTGAAAGGAACCACTTGCCAGGAAATGGAGCACTGACAGGACCTGCACTAGAGGGGGGATACCTGTGGGATGGCGGATAGCTGACATCAGGTCTGGCTCCGATTGGGCACACAGTTCTTGGATTGTGGCAAGATTAATTTTGTAGGTGATAATGATGTGCCTGTCTTCCATTTTCGATAGGTCTACCAGGGGTCTGTACACCGGAGGATGGCGCCATATCATCATCTGCCCCAGCGGATGTGCCCTATGGAGGAGAATGGTGAGCAGAGGGTCATGTACCACATAGGTTGCACAAGTGTTTTTGCACTAATGTGAGTAAATCCATGTGTGGCATTGTCTGTCCATATTTCTGCCCAAATGTGCTGTGATGCAGTTAGGTGCCATGCCATGTGCCCCCCTGAAATGGCATATGCCTGACCTGTAAGGAGGGACAAGGGGAAATGAGGAAACTGCACTGGCCTTGTGCAGTGTTGTGGTAGGCGGTCGAAGACTGCAGCGCAATTTAACATTGGTTATCATTGTGCCCTATGGGTTCCAGGAGCCAATGGTGATGTACGCCGGTGGTGACGGTACACACCACCGTGGACGTGACCGCCATTTTCTATCTGTTCACTCAATTGATACCTGAGCTTCAACAGGAAAGGACCTACACTGCAAGTGCTGCTGTGACCTGCTTCTGGAAGCGACAATGGCTCGAGTGTCTGGGGAAGGGGCCCCTGCCTTCACTTCAGAGGAGTTGGAGAGACTAGTGGATGGGGTCCTCCCCGGGTACACGCTGCTCTTTCATCCTCCAGACAAACAGGTGAGTACACTGTGAGCATGATGCGTGGGACATGGATGTATGGAGTGGTGTGGATTAAAGGTACATGTGGGGTTGGGGCTGAGGCCTGCAGGAGAGGATGGTGAGTGTATGTGTGTCAGGGCATGGGTGAGAAGAGGTGGGCCATGAGTATGACGAACCGGACGAGGGAGTAATTTCCTATCATCCTATACCTTTCCTCTAGGTCAGCGCCCACAAGAAGAAGGGTATTTGGCGTGCCATCGCCAAGGAAGTGCGTACCCTGGGGGTCTATCATAGACGGAGCACCCACTGCCTCAAGAGATGGGAGGACCTACGCCGCTGGAGCAAGAAGACGGCGAAGGCCCAGCTGGGGCTGGCCTCCCAACGTGGAAGGGGTGCCCGTCACACCATGACCCCCCTGATGTTCCAGATCTTGGCGGTGGCATTTCCTGAGTTGGATGGGCGCTTCAGGGCATCACAGCAGCCACAAGGGGGTGAGTACAGTCTCATTCAGCTGACTCTGCGTGCTTTACAAGGTGTCTGGGTGGGGGATGCGGGCTGTGGGTTTCCCTAGGCCAGTGAGAACTTGGTAGGGTAGGTCCCTTGTTAGGCAGGCTCTGAGGCACTCCAACCCCAGTAGTGGTATTGGGCATCTACAACTAGTCAGTATCCTGTGGGTTCCAGGTGTCCAGCAAATGGGGTTAGGCATAGTCCCCCATGGAAATTGTGTTTTTCCTACTAACTGCTAGTGCATGGCTTAGTGCATAGGGCTGCACCCTGTGTGTTGTGTTCGCCAACGGTAGTGGTGTTGCTGGCATTGACCATGTGTCTCCTCTGTTTTCCCCCCCATCTTGTTTTGTCACCCTGTCCTTGTGTGCATTAGCATAATCTGGCAGAGGAGCAGAGGCACCGGAGACGGAGGGAGTTGCATCCCACATGACCCAGGAGGGTGAATGTACAGAGTCTGAAGGCACCAGTGGGACAGAGGGCGAGGGGAGCTCCACGGCGGGGACAGGAGGGGACACCAGTGACAGCGACTCCTCCTCTGATGGGAGCTCCCTTGAGGTGGTGGGCACCTCTGTGCCTACCGCAACATCAGGTACTGAAGCCACCCCCCCTACCAGCACCACTGTCCCAGCAGCCCCTCAGTGTGTTTCCCGTGCCCGCTCACCCAGGAGGGTGGGCATCTCCTTCGTCCAGGCACCTCAGTCCCCGCCCCAGTCAGCCCTGCTGCCCTCAGTGAAGAGGCTATTGACCTCCTGAGATCCCTCACTTTTGGGCAGTCAACCATTTTGAATGCCATCCAGGATGTTGAGAGGCATTTGCAACAAACAAATGCAAGCCTGGAGGGCATTCATTCTGGCGTGGCAGCCCAAGAGACTACCAAGGTGGGGAAGGGATACAAAATCAAAGTAAAGTCACCTCAGGGCACAGAGCCTCCTGGTGAGGGACTGGTGACCCCCATTTCTCATGACAGGCCAGCAACCTGTACCACGGTGAGCACCGCTGCAAAGACCACCACCTGCACTGCCACCTGCACCTCCACCTGCACGGCAGCTGCCACAACTACAGTCACCTGCATCATCCCCAGTGGGCAGCCGTACGAGGCTGCTGGAGACAGCCTGGTGTCTCCCTCCACTAATACAGACACCTGCACCACGGGCAGCACCGCCTACATCTCTGTCGCAGCCACCGCCGCAGCCACGTCACCTGCCCCGCCACGTGCCCAGCCAGTGCCACTACAGCGGACATCAGCAGCAACCCCAGTGGGCAGCCGTCTGAGGCTGCAGGAGACGTCATGGACCCTGCACTCACTACATGAGGCACCACCACCAGCACTGGCACTACCAGCAGTTTGCAGCCTAAGTCACCGCAAGGTGGAGGGTGGCTCTGCCTCCATGAAGTATCATGCTACCTGTTACCTGAAAATCTCGTGGCTCAGACACCAAGGTGAGGGAATGGGAAATGCCACACCCCAGGTGCAGCATCACTGGGCACCAAGCCCCCTCCAAAACTAGTGGAGAAAAGCATCCACTAACCCAGTCCTTGGCAGGATGAAGCACTCTGGGTACCAAGACCCCTCCAGAACCAGTGGAGAAGCCATCCACTTGAGAGACTGTGGTTTTGCACTCCCCAGGACCAGACAGTGGGCAAACCACCCACTTGAGAGACTGTGGCCTTGCACTCCCCAGGTCAAAGCAGTGGGCAAACCACCCACTTGAGAGGCTGTGGCTTTGCACTCCCCAGGACCAGACAGTGGGCATGGAGCCCCCGCAAGGAGCAGTGGCGTCGTCCCATCACCGGCTCAGGTGCCCCCCCCCTTCCCCCTGAGGTGCCTGTTTTTTTATCGACCTGATGCCCCTGCAGTGTTCTCTCCGTTTTAAGGCAGGTGTCATGTGTGGGCTTTGCCCATGCTTTTTGGGACCACTGGTCCAGGGACATTTAATGGGACAGTGTACGGACTTGTGTACTTGCTGTAAATATTTGTATATACTGATTATTTACTTTTCTCTTGGGCTATCTGTTTGTTCGAATAATACACTTGTTAAACTGTTGTTTGGTCCTTGAGTTCTTCCAGGGGGTTACGGGGTGTATCTGTGATGTTATTGGATATGTGCGTGTGTTGTTTTGGGTGGGGGTGTTGCGTGTGTGTGTCACTCTCTTTTTCCTCCTCCCCTCCCCTGTGTGCTAGGTGTAGTACTCACCGTGGTTGTCGCCGCCGTCCTTCGTACTCCCGGTAGATGAAAAGATACACCAACATTGGTAACACCTGTAGTTCGGGCTCCATGGCGTCCTGGTTCCTCGTTGAGTGTCGAGAGGTGAGTGGTTTCCCTTCCAATTCCTGTTTCTGCCGTGCTTTTGATCGTGTTGGTACCGCCCCAGAAAAGCTGGCGGATTGGTGCCTTGTAATAGTGTGAGCGTTACATTGTGTTCCGCCTGGCTGTTGGCGGTTACCACTGCGGTGTTTGTTTATACCGCCGTGGCGGTCGATGTGTTAAAGTGGCTGTCTGTGTTGGCGGTTTCCGCCATGGTCGTAATTCCATTTTTTTGATCTCCAGCCTTTTGGTGGTGCTACCGCCGCTTTAACACCGACCTCCGGGGTTGTAATGAGGGCCAATATGTATCTGAATATAATAAGGTCAAAACGACAAAGATTCAATAAGCACAAGTTGAAATATCACTTTTATAAGGTATAAAAGAGTCTTAATCCTAAGAAACAAAAGGTTGTCTCTTTGTTACACACAGTACCTGGTATGCGTCAAAAATAATGACGCGCAGGGACCTCAGAGGAGGAGATGCATGGAAAAATAGGGTGTAGCATCACAATCACTGGTGCAAATCTCAAAGAAGCATTTCAAACAAATATACCGGGAATTTGTTCTGAATGTTCTCCTTAGTAATCCTAACTTAGGGAGAGTGACAAAACAATTTGCTATCTTTAAACCTATACCATGCTTTGAAGAGTTTCTTGATACCTGCCAACCTCATTTGGTTTGAATTTTATACATGAAATTTCAGTACAAAACTCTTCAAATCAAGGCCTATACTACAAAATGGAAGTCACAAGATGAAGCAACCTGTACTTTATGCATTCTTCAATCCATGTTCATTCTGGCAGTTCTCTGCCAGATGGATCAAAGCTTGCCACTATACCCCTTTAAGCCCAATGCAGCAGGGCTAACTTCAATATACAAATTGGAAACCAGCAGTGGTTTACAGACTGAATGGAAGCTGAACCTACTTACTCCTTGGGCCAAGTAAAACTCAACGCACTATCGTCTTGCACCCAAGGCAGTAAGACCCTACAGTCTCTGAAACTCTGGCTGATGGTGGTCTACAAGGTGAATGGAAGCTGAATGCACTATCTCCTTGGCCCCTGGCATGGTGGGGCTCAGCAATTCCATGAAGCTTGACCTTGTGGTGGTCCTCCAGGTGGATGGGAACTTGACAAGCTACCGCCTTAAGTGGGTGCAGCAGGGGTCTTTAGCGTATGAATCTCTGCTAGTGATGGTCTAACAGGAGGAAGGGAGTTCCTGTAACAATGAGTTACAACCTTGACCCGACTCAGCGGACCCTAATCAGTGGGCCTCCTAATTCTGTGAAGTGAAGCCTTGTGGTGGTCTACCGGTTATTAGATCAATGCATTACTCCATTGTGTCCAGCAATGTGGGCCTTTCAGTCCATGCAGCGCAGCCTGGTGGTGGTTTACCAGGTGAATAAGAGCTTGATGACCTACACCTTGGGTCTGGCACCACAGGGTTCTTTGGTTTGAAAAGGTCAACCTGGAACTGACCTACTAGGTGGATGGAACATCAACCAGCTACCCCCTTGTGACTTGTGCAGCAGGGCTTTTCAGTCCTTGAATATCAGTCTTTTGATGGTCTACTAGAAGAATGGAAACGCAATGAGTTGCAGCCTTGGTCCTGCTCCAGTAAGGCACTTCAGCTCATGAAGCTGGGCCTAGTGGTGGTCCACTGGGTGGATGGGAGCTCAACGTGCTATCCCCTTATGCCATGCACCACAAGACCATTCAGTCCTCAACCTGCTGATGGTCTACTGGGTGGATGAGAGCTTAACGCACTACCCCCTTGGGTCCAGTGCCTTGGGACCCTTCAGTCCTCAAACCCAATGTGGTGGTTGTCGTCTGTATAACTGGGAGCTCAGTATGCTACTCACTTCGGCCAAATGCAGCGGTGCCTTTCATTCCATGAGGCTCTGCTTGCCAGTGATCTCCTTAGCAGCTGGAAGCTGGACACACTACACCCTTGGGCCCAGTGTAGTAGGATCCTGTGAAACCTGGCCCGTAGTGGTCTACCAGATGGATGGGACCTGGATGCGCTTTGCCTTTGGGGCCAGCATAGCTGGACTCTTCTGTCTGTTAAGCTCTCCCTTTTGATTGACTACTGGGTATATGGAAACTAGTTGCACTACTTCCTTGGACCAGATGAGTGGGACACTTCAGATGGTAAAGCTCGGCCTGATTGTCCCTGACGAGGTGGATGTCAAGCTTGACGCAATACCCACTTGACTCAGACACAGTATGCCCTTCAGTCCATGAACCTCATAATGGGGATGGTCTAACAAGTGTGCAAAGTTTTACAATTCTGCGGACCCAAACGTCCATAGTACTAGTGGGACTTGCTGGGATCTGCAAATCCCTCAAAAGCATATACATATTATAAAAATAAATGCACACATGGGCCTGGGTGTAAGATTCTGCTCACTCTGCCAACTAATATCTGCTTTTTCTTTTAGTTTTTGGACACAGGAAGCAAGTCCTGAGTCCTGTAATGATGTCCACAAATTTTTGTCTCCTATGGCATTGAGCCAAAGAGGTTCGATACATGGATCCATTTTGGGATTTGCAGATCCAAAATTGCTGACAGGAACATATATTCCCGCAGCTAATAGGATTAGATTTGGCTTTTTGGAATTCTTGCATTTTAGAATATCTGTGGATCCTGAATGATCCGGATATCACTAAAATGTAAAAGGTTAAAGCCCTTCGTGCCCAACATGATCACCTTCTTAAACACTAATTTCTTTGAAAATACTGAACATATGTACACCAAACCAAGCACATGTACTGCATTGAGTAAAGCTCTAGCTTCATGCTAAAAAGGTGTAATTCGGTTCAGCCGTTTTTTAGGTCGAGCATAAATGTTGTCTACTTTTAAGTATATTCATACTGTGTGTTCAAGTGATTTTATTTGTTGGATCCAGTGTCCTTTAAAAGTCTTGCTTGCTAGTGGTCAGTTCTGCCTCTTTGTCCTGCCTTTTTCTCTTTGGAAGCAGCACCAACTACTGTATAAGTACGCTATGTCCTGTTTATCTCTTCTGTAGGGGACTTTTATTCTTACTTTTTGGCTGTTCATCTTACACTGTGGGTGTGTGTTCCAGAGCAGCCACACTTCTTCGGGCAAGTCCTTCCTCCCCCTCAGCTCCGTCTGCAAACATAAAACCAACAGCAAAGCGGGACTTTTCCAGGGCCAGCTCACCCTCGTTTATCTTAACTCCCATGCTTGGCTTGGAATGAGAGTTTAATTTCCTTGTTGTCTGGGCCATAGCTGGAAAAGACCAGCTGCTGTGCTCCGGAACTGCTTCAAAGGGAGTGCTTTGCTAATTAGTGACTGTAGGCATGATGTTTGTATGGGCATGATCCCATGAGCCTGCATTTTAATAAAGCAAATATGCAACATAAGTTTATTTAGACAAACTAAATACATTGGAACAAATTAGAAAGAGGCAGAAAAACATACACATAACACTGCGAGGGCAGCTCTGGGCCCCACAAGACTATAACTGACATTGCCTTTTTAAGGGTTCCCTTGAAATCACCTCGCTCTCTTCTTGTTGCCCTTACTGTCCTGTGCTTATATAGGCGGGGGGAGCAGGGCAGGCTCTAGCTGGGTCTTTGAAGGGTGAGACACACTAACCTGCTCCGTGCCCCCTCTCTCCAGGGTAGACTACGGAGGGCGCCTGGGGCCAGGGCCGGCTGAAGCCCGTGAGTACGCACCCAGTGTTGTGTGATGCGTGTCTAGTCAGCTTCCCAGTGCAGCCTCTTGCCGGGCTCCTCCAGCCCGGCCATCACACAGAGTGAGGGCAGCCTAGTCTAGCGGAAAAGCAATTGCTTCTGACATTAAAGGCTGCACACTTTGCGTAGCTTTTCTCTGCATTATGGGGAGACAAGAGTCAACTGAGTGCATGCCCAAGCCTTATCTCCATGTCTTCATTTGGTCTTCTTTTGTTTCGTTTTTATTTTCTGCAGGCTGGGAGGGTGTTTATTGTTGAGGGCGAAATGGTGATTTAGTAAGGTGTGACTAATGGCTTCTTGTTCTGAACAGGTTAATCATGTATGGAGCAATGGACACGCCCCAGGGATAAATCACCGAGCAAGCGGCTCCCTTATATGAAACTTTTACTTTTCAGTTTATGTGGCAAGAACAGTCCGGTCAGTTATGTGAAACTTTTTTTTACTGTTCATTTTCAATTTATGTGACAAGAGAAGTCCGATTAGGAGTTTACAATGCTAATAGCTCTAACTAATTTTTTGTCCTCTTTACATATCTAGATCGGTTGCTGCTGTGGGTTACCTCTGAATCTACCCCAATGCAGAAAAGTGAACGTGATGGAAAAAGTGACCAAACAGAAAGAAGGTGGAGGCCTTCATAGCCTTTTTACTTGAAAATCATTGTTTACACATGTTTGGCTAATTAGTTCATTATAAGTACAACAAGACTACAACGCCCAGAATACATTAGGATGTCAAACAAGCACTGAACTTTAAAAGAGTTCTTAAAAACCTGGTAGGAATTTGTCACCCTATTTGTCTTTCGTTTTGGGGCTGAATGATTGTCATTCTAAATACAGTTTAAACTGCTTCACCAAATACACTTTGAATGTCTGAGAATGCCGTCCTTGAAAGCGGTTATCAAGACAAAAAAAGACAGTGCTTTTAACAAACTAAGTACTATAATATATGAGAATTAATAGCAGAAGGAAGAGGAGAAAAAGAGAATAGAATATGTTTCAGTTTATCGACTTTACTTTGATAACAGAGACTTGGTTATTAGCTTTTGAGATTAGGAAGTTATGCCATTCATGAACACTATTAATAATAGACATACTGTGACATATTGCAATTTCTCTTGTTTTATTATCATAATGCGCTACTGCTTAGAAAAAACAAACACATTGGATAACTCAATACTGGATTTCTAATGGGAGTGTAATCTGCATATATATTGCAAGCTACAAGTACAAGAGACGAACTTGAATGTGACCACAACATGAATATACCAACAGTCTATGAATTATTGAATAACGTCTGCTGATGAGTAATGATGGCTATACTGTTGATAAATTGCAAATTAAACAAGGCATTTACTGATATTGCAACGAGAACAAAGAATGATCAATTGTTGGCTATGTCAGAGTATTTTCATGTATATTACATTAAGTGCACGTATCTATCTTAGAACGGATTTGATCGATAGGGGATAGGTTCCAAATGGATTTGTACGGAGAATACGTTAGATTTTGTTGAATAACTGCATACCCCAATTCACTAGAAATAGGATGGCAACAGGCAGGCAGCATATTGGTTTGTAAGATTTCTCAACAACTAATCTGAGTACTATATTGTATATACAATACGTGTCTTGGCAAAAAAACCTTCAGAAGCTGAACCACTCTGTTCTAACAGTAGTGGATGCACATAGCGGATGGACACCCATATTTTACATTTAGACATTAGTGTGCTGCCCCTCATTGCTTCTTGAACCCAAGGATGTTTTGTTTTACCACTATCATATGGGTGTCCATTAGGTTGGAATGCTGTAAAGTACTTAGGGCTTGATTTAGAGCTTGGATGAGAAGTCAGTCTATAACAAACGGGAAGGATAGCCTGTCCATCGTATTAAAATTTTCATAGTCTGGAATGGAATGGAATTGTAAAATTCAATGGGTTACTCTGTCACAATGGTGACGAATATCCCATCCACTGAAATCTAAATCCCATATGATATAATAGGATTTAGAGATCTGCCGACACAATATCCGTCATCTTTGTGACACAGGAACCCCTTCCGCCAAGTTCGAAATCAGGCCCTTAATTTAGGTCTACCTAGTTACCTTATCAACTGGTTGCAGGTACTACAAACTGTGGCTGAATGGACAAACTTCTAGCAATATATGATTCCACTTCTAAAGTGACTTCAAGGCTTCCTAAGGGACAAGAAAGGCCTATGTTGCAAAAAAAAACGTTAAAGCTTCTATTAGCCTGGCTTTCATCAGCAAGACCTTGAATGTTTTGTTCCAAATCAGCTGAAAAGACATATGTCATAAAGGACCTGTGTTTTTATGCTGATGCACTATGGAATTTATTCACTGTGAATCTGTAAACTCAGGAGTTACCTGGCATTCCATGGTAGCTCAATATCTGTGTCCTAAATAGCATGCTTTAGGATTCCTAACTACCTATTTTTCATTAAATGTCTCATCCATCTTCCCTGTCTCTGTCATGGATCAAATCTTACTCCATAACCATTCAACTCACAGGGCATCATCTGCTTTCTATTTCTGCATCACGAGATGTCGACCTCTGCAACCATGATGGTACATCGGCAAGCTTTTCTTTTTTTTGTGTCTATGTTCTGTTGTGTTGCTTATTTTACCATTCCCCTGCTGTGTACAGCACTCAAATGCCTTAGCAGAGGAGGGTTGAATTTCATATGTCAGCATAAAACCAACACGTGATGCATCATTAATCACATTAATTTCCCTTCGTTTTTTTTGTGCTGCCTTGAAGTTTGACCTGTTATTGTGCTGGCTGACCCTGCCATCTCCCGAGGCGCCATTGACAATGCCGTGCACTATCCTCTGGACCACAGAAGCAATGAAGTGGTCCTTATGTGGAAGTCACTTCTCTAGCGTAACATATGGGTTACTTATAGTGGGCTACAAGCCTACAGACAAGCAGGCTAATGTGCTCCGAAGGCTACTCCTCCAGACAAAGGGGTGGAGGAGGATGATAACCAGACTCTCTTTCTGAGCAGGGTTAAACTACACAGTACGATTGATGCTGCCATGGTCGTTGCAATCATGATTACACCTGCTCTTTCACCACCTAAATGATCAGAGGTGTAGTATGAATCTTGTGAAAATCAAGACCCCTTTGGCAAGGAAAATTACATGGAAGGGGCTCATGTAGTTGATGGCCTGACCCATGTGAGGGACATGCTGGTATTTCTGAACGCTGAACACGTTGAATGTGGGAGTGATGGCAAAGCTGCTCACTGCCTTCTCAGGTTTCTGTACCGTTCCCAGAGCACAGGTGCATCCCAATGAGCTTATCAAACTAATGACTCACCAATGAGCCAATCAAAATTAGGGAGAGAGAGCACACTACCTAGCATACCAGCAGACAGTTTGCCCAAGTGCATTGTGGTAAATGCAGAGCTTGATAACACTCACTTTAGTTGAAAAACTTTGGATTTCACCACTGTTGGTGCAGCCAGTGCTACATATATCTATAAATCTGTTTCAGAATGTTTCTCCTTCTTCTGTAGAGAGTAACATTTTAAATGTAGGGGTGCTGGCAATGCTACTCACAGACTTCAAAGCTAGTGCATATAATGAGCTATCCATGTGAAACAAACTGCTCAACGATTCAAAGCCCGCTTTTCACTGGTTTCGGAGGTGTGAAGATCCTACTGCTTTGCTTGTGACTGCAATTTAATGTGAGGTCCTTGTTGCCTTTCTAATTCTAATATCATTTGGTCTTCCAGGTCTGCCTCTGGGGGGGAAGGGCCTTGACAACCTGGCATCATTTTTGTTTGACAATGTAGGAGTTGGCCTTTGGACACTCATCTGTCTTTCCTAAAGCCTGAATCACTTACATCTGAACTGTATGGGCTGATTTGGATGAGGGCAACAAAGTGGAAGAAGCAATACACAAATTAAAATCAGCCTCTGGCAATCACCCATGGACATTTTCCAGTCAATTGTTTTTTGCCCACTGTGCCTCTCAGCCAGAAGCAATTAGCATTTACCCACCAAAAGGACAGTCAAGCCCAAACAGTCAGGTTATATCCCCGTCAAATGGGGAGAACAAGCAATGCCAAACATCCTATTTAGGCCTCATCAGTAATGTACAGCTTCAGTCCTCTGGATCAGTGTACAGCAGACCCACATCTTGACATACTAATCATTTTTGGGGCTCCTACTGCATAGGTTCACAACATGGCCAAAAGAGGCTAAAGATGCACATATCTGCTTCTCTGCAGAGATCCTCCTGTTCTCCCTGTGGGCATTAGATCTCCTGGAGTTAGCAGACCTTTTGGTAGATTCAACACAGCAAGGGTTTTCTATCCTCAGGTACCTTTGATCTCTGCTAGATGACTTATTGATTGAACCCAGTTCAGTCTTCCAGGGCTGGAACTTTTTGAGTCTCTGGCAACTGCTCCCAGTTTCGGTTTTAGTATCCAAACACTAAGGGTAATCAATCTTCTTCCTTTGCTGAGAATTCCTGGGCCTGCTTTAACCATTCCTTCCTTTTCTCTTGCTCCTAAGAATGCTGAAGAAGAGTCAGTTTCAAACAATGAGTACAATCATTGTTGCACTTTCTTGGCCTCCAGACACTTAAGAGTCACTGCACTTTTTCGGCCTTTCTAATGAGGCAACGCCCCCTTTGCATACATTATGCCTGGCGTAGGCATAATGTAGCACAAAGTGTTACAAGGTGGCACAATGCATGGATTTGTGCCACTTTGTAAATTTGTTGCAGCGACTTTGGCCTTGTTGGGCCACATTACTGTAAAAATAATTATGCTAATGTGGCACAAGGAAGCGCTAGGGGCACTTACATCTGCTCCTTAGGATGTTGAAATTGCCTGAGCTAGACTACAGGTTTGTTTTACTGAAGTCTTCTTGTAACAACCCTAAAAATTAGAATGTTATGTCCCTTCAAGTCCAGCACTCCAGCTGGACCGGGATCGACCTGAGTAGTACTACTGTCTGTATTGCGAGCTCGTATTCTGTTATTCACAGTGGTTACTTTGTAAAATAAAAGGTGCCAGGGCCCAAACTTGCTCAGCGTCTACCGGTGTTGCACAGCAAGGCTGCATACTCCTAATTACCCATCATGCATCTTTAATCTATCACCAAACACTCTCTCTCCCCCGAACTCACTCTTGCATGTCCTGTTTTTCTCCCTGCTTCGTCCCTTTGTCACTCATTAATTGTGTTTGACCAATGACTTTGTGTTTCACCATTGCGCATATTAGTTGCTCAATGTTCACCAGTAGCACATTACATGTTGTATTCAGTTTAGCTGCCTATTGGCTTTAACATGGAGTTAGCCATGACATTCTGTATTTAGGTCAGTTGCCTATTGGCTTTAACATGGAGTTAGCCATTACATTCTGTATTCAGTTTAGCTGCCTATTGGCTTTGACATGACATTAGGCATTACATTTGATATTTAGGTTAGCTGCCTATTGGCTTTAACGTGGGGTTAGACATTGCAGTTGAGACACTGCAGATGAGCTGTGTTTTTCCAAGCTGTGTTTTTCCACAAGATGGACCAAGCTGTTTTCTTCACACCAGACCTTAGCTGATAAGAGCACGTAGATTTTGTGTTTACCTCGCAATCCAGTCTGAGAGCTCGGGGGCTCGGGAGAATTGGCCACTCTCCAGGGCCCTTCGGTTCTCACACTGAGTTTGCTTTTAAGGATGACTCTGGGCTACAGCAGGGTAGATTGAATCTGCTTTGACTTCAGACAGGAGCTAGACGTCAGTTGCCTGTCTACCATTTGGGTAGAGAATCTCTTTCTCGCAGTTGACCGGAGTCATCAACTTGCAGACCCCAGAAAGATGAAGCTGAGCTATGGGCCCTACAGTGACGAATCTTGACTTTTATGCTTTGCTTTGAAGTTATGCTATATTATAATCACCTATATTTGCTGTGTACATTGCAACTGAGAAGTACTTTGCATTGATGCGACTACTTTTGAACGTGTGCTTCCAATCTACTAATTTCGTCTCTCAGGAACCTTGCGGTGGGGAATTAATAACAATAAATGTCTTCTTTAAACTCAAAAGTGCATTCCAGAGAGGTTCTGTAAGCTCGGTTATGAGATAAGAGGGAAAGCAGAACACTCGTTTTCTGTTTTCTCTTCTTCCTTCTTCCTTTTTCCCCTTTTGTGTTTTTCTCTCTCTCGTTATGGTTCAAAATCTGATGAGGAAAAATAAGTACAGATGTCTGAAAATTTGTGCCACTGGGCCCCACCTGCAATCACTGGCTCCGTTAGGTGCTGGTTATTCATATAGGTCAACTTGTGGCCTTCCTCATTATGGTGAATCCCTTCTGAGCTTTTGACCTGTGTTCCTCAGGTTTCAAAACGTTCTACATTTGAAGAGATTGACTGTAAAGCGATAGCCTGATCCTAACTCTAAACTGGGAAAATAGCTACTTGCCCTTATTGTTCTCCTTTCATTCCCAAGGCAGTCTTGGTTTGTTTTGCAGAATTAGTTTATCCCAGCTTATTATTATTATTTCCCACTGTTTTCTTTCTTTCATCCAGCTTCTGATCTTTAGAATTGATAATGAATACTAAATAACCATGTTTCACATGGATTAGTGTCACTGTGAGATGTTTGTGATCGAGTGGCAAATACACACAGCATTTGTCTGAGAAAATGTAATGTGCAGTCTTAGAGACTTTATGGAGATTATATTGTGTTTTATTTCAGGAACAGTCCTGGTGTTTAACCTTACCCATGTGATCACAAACGGTATATAGAATTCACATCCAGGAACCCTGGTTTTATATTGTAATTTAATAAATTACATTTTTGTTGTGTTTAAATGTGTACTTATTTTTTGTGCTGTTTACTGACATATGTTGTTACTAAGGCCCTCATTCTAACCCTGGCGGTCATGGACCGCCAGGGTGGAGGGACATGGAAGCACCGCCAACAGGCTGGCGGTGCTTCAATGCCCATTCTGACCGCGGCGGTAAAGCCGCGGTCAGAAAAGGGGATCCAGCGGTTTCCCGCCGGATTACCCCTGGCTGGGCTGAATCTCCATGGCGGCGCTGCTTGCAGCGCCGCCATGGAGATTCTGACCCCCTTCCCGCCATCCTGTTTCTGCCGGTTTTTACCGCCAGGAACAGGATGGCGGGAACGGGTGTTGTGGGGCCCCTGGGGGCCCCTGCACTGCCCATGCCACTGGCCGTGCACTGGCATTGCAGACAGTGAAAATCGCGACGGGTGCAACTGCACCCGTCGCACCCCTGCAACACCGCTGGCTCCATTTGGAGCCGGCATCATTGTTGCAGGGCCTTTCCCGCTGGGCCGGCGGGTGCTCCTTTGGCGGGCGCCCGCCGGCCCAGCGGGAAAGCCAGAATGGCCTCCGCGGTCTTTTGACCACGGAGCGCCAAATGGCAGAATGACCGCCTAAGTGTATTTTCTATATTTTAAAAATAATGAGTCTACAAAAACTCACAACCCTGGCCTGATAGTCACATCTTTAATCTTTACTGCCATTTTTATAATTGTGTTGCAGTGTACCCTGACTCAACCTTGCTTGACATCTCCTTGGAGATAAGCATTGATTGCTTGTCCACAACTGCCCAGAAGATCAAGGAGGCCCAGAATGGCAAATTTCCACCATGCACTAAGGCCCAGCTTTATTGGAAAAGGGATGTTTCAGTACATACAGTATCTTTTAAAACACTTTACCTGCTTTGTATGTGTGCTATACAATGCAACACAGATGCATATTAGGAAAAACAAGAAGAAATGGAAACATTTCTCCTCGCTAGGCCTGCTGCTAAGAGGTGTAGTGTTTTAGTGCAAATCCCAGTTTACGAATGCTTGTAGATAGGGTTTTGGGTGGTTGCATAGGAACACCCCCCCATGTACCACCCATGGAATGACTCCTAGATGGAAAGTAATGCAAAGCAGCAAATACCACAACTTTGCATTACTTTGAGAAATTATCCAACGCAAATATTGAGTTATCCCTGCTTACCAAAGTAACACAAACCCAACACAAAACATTTTGAGCCCCAGTGGCCTGGACAGTAAAAAGCACCAGCAGTCCCATGTCTGATACTGCTTGATACATGACTGCAAGGATGTATTTATGAATCTGTTATTTCTTTAGTGCAAACCTAGCCAAAAGGCAGTAGAGAGCTGTACATGGTCAAAGGCAAGCTTAAGGTCGGTGAGTAATAGGGAAGGAAGCTGTTTGTGATGTAATGTTCTTTGAAGAGATGAGTCCAACTGCTTCCTAAATTGCAGCAACGTTGGAGCATTTCTGATGGACATGGGGATGTGGTTCCAATAATGGATGGACAGGTGTGAAAGGCATGTTGTGTTTTCTTTTTCACACTTCTTAGTCTGCAGTGCAATGCCTACAGATTTGTGGAGCATGACCAGAGGAGTAGGATGGTGAGCATGTCTGAGAGAAAAGCAGGGGTGGTAGTTGTGAGAGCTTTGTAAATTATGCAGCTACTTTTGAAGATGGTTCTGGCCGGCAAGGGGAGCCAGTGGAGTTCCATCAGGTATGGGTGATGTGATCATATTTCTTGAGGCCATGGAGGAAAAAGAAATACTCCAAGCCTTATTTTTTTTCAGCCATTTGGGGGAGAGCAATAGCACTGCATCTGCCCTGTCAGGGTTTTTTGGAAGGCCATATATTGAGTGCTGCAAAGGTGTGTCTACACAATGGGAAATAACAAGATGCACCACGCATGCCATAGGGCAACAGAAGGTCGTCTTGGAAGATTGCCGCAGCTGAGGGTTGCATAGTGCTTCTTTTCACATGCAGCATATCAATTATTACCAGACCACATGCATATCAAATAATGTCTACCCAAGGTTAGGCCAATTCATTTATGTCGGAGGATAGTTGTGTTAACAATATTCTGACAGACAACCCCTTTTAACACCAGGAGTGTTCATATTCAACAACAAACAAATAGATGTCCTGACGAAGGTCCAATACACTTAGACCCTCATTTCAAGAACGGCAATAACAACCGCCTACCGCCGAAGCGACGACAGCCAAAAGACTGTTGCCGCGGCTACCAGCCGTCAGCCATATTATGTTAACAGATGGATTTCTGCCACAAGAATGACGGAAATCCTGCTGTGGCCATACCAACAGATGACGGTAAGGTGGCACTGCGACCACCAGCAGTGCCATGCTAGTAGACCGCTGCAGCCGTATTATGACAAATAATGCGGCCTGGCGGCCTCTGCTGGTGGGCGCTGCTGGAGGTAGCAGTGCCCCGTCCATTCTACTGCTGGAGAACCCCTTAGATCAAGGTAAGTCGGATCTTCGACAGGGGAGAGGGTTTTGTGTGTGTGTGGGGGGGGGTGTGAATGTATGTGTGTGCAAAAATGCGGGCGTGTTTTGAGTGTTGAATGCGTGTATGCATGTATGGATGTGTGAGTGCATGTATGTTGTGAAATGTGAATGCGTGTCTGCTGGTATGTTTGGAAGTGTGTGTGGATGTGTGTGTGATTGGCTGTATGCATGCGTGTATGTATGTGTGAATGAGTGTGTGAATGTGTGCATGTGTGTGTGAAGGGGCATGGATGTTTTGGGTATGGAGAGGTAGAGGGGGTGGGGAGCTGACTGGAGAGGTGGAGGGAGGGAGACCCCTATCAGTGACAGAGAAGGAATTCCCTGTCACTGATAATGCCTACCGCCATGGTTTTCATGACGTTACGAACGCCACAAAAACCATGGCGGTAGGAGGGTTCATAATCCTGTAGGTGAAACAATGGCAGCCGCCAGGCTGGAGATGGATATCTCTAGCCCGGTGGCTGTTACTGCTGTGGCAGTCGGAGTGGTACATTGTCGGGTTGGCTTCAGCCAACCCGCCAATGTCATAATGTGGCAGTAAGTACCGCCAGTCTGTTGGTGGTACTTACCGCCACATTATCGCCAACCCCCGGGGTCGTAATGACCCCCTTAGTTTCAAAACACTGCTACTACATTCACATTTATGTGTCAATATATTAAGAGTCCCAGCTCCCTCAATATACACAACCTACCTGAAAGAAAGGCAGAGCCATATCATGCATACTACAATGTAATCTTTACATGGCTTCACTCTACGGTATTGTTAACACTCTTTAATCACTGAGTCAAATAGAATAGGTTAATTGCGATTTTAATACTTAACCAAAAAATAACAAAAAATAAATAGATAGCTAGCTTTAAAATACAAAATTGAATAAGAACAGACATTATAAGTCTGACAAATTTCATTATCTCAAATTCTGAGTCAGTGTATGGATTATGTGCTCGATGTACTGTATGCAGTTCTTAACTTGTGGTCCAAAAACATCTGGGGGTCTGAAAGAACCAAAATGTAAAATTGAAACGTATAAAACATTCAGTAAATGTAATGGAATTTGAAACTGGAGTTTAAAAATGAAGGGGCATAAAAAGGAGAGTATTGTGCTGCTGCTGCGTCATTTTTAATGAAGCAAAGGGAGGCACAAACCTTTCAACTATAACTATGAGGCCACACAAAGCCACTTTCCATGGCTTCATAAGGCCTCATAGGTGTGGAGTAAGGTAAGGCAGTGCAAATTGCTCATAAGGGAGGTGTTTTACGAGTGTTCAAGTGACTTCTCCCATGCAACACCCATGGATTTTGATGCATTCCCAGATTTATGAGAGCCAGTAAACCTGGGATGCACCACAACCTTATGCCTCCCCAACGGGGGTGCAACAACGAGAAATATATTTGTTTCTTCTCTGTTTTCCCTCTTTTTGTGTGTGCTGCATTCTGCAGCACATATATAAAAAGGAAAAAGCCGCCCAGGATTTATTTGTGCAGGAAGTGTTTCCTGCACAAACCCAATCCTGCATGCAACACAAACATGGTGCTAGGGTACCTGCCTTGGGGCTAGGCAGCCCATTGTGTGCCAGTGCAGTGGGAAAGGACAGAAATGCACTGTTTTCTTTAAATACAGTGCATTCTTGTCCTTTCCCTTTGACGCAGGGCAGCAGAGCAAGGTGACTTGCTGCGCTGCCCTGTGCCAAAAGTTTGTAAATTTGGCTCTAAGTTGATATCATCAGATTGGTTTATGAGAACAATGCAAGTGCATCGAAGGAACATCTTAGCCCTCATATTTTTTAATAGAACAGAATGGAGTGTGGCGCTATGTTTAAACCAGGTCACAAAAACCTGGAAATGATTGGAACGGAGGATAATAAAACATGTAATTCAACAATAGATTGTACAGTTGCTATTATAGCCTTGTAGCCCGCCGTAGCAGGCTATACCGCCCATTAAAGGCCCGGTTCAGCTTTAAAGGCCTGAGCTGAGGGTGAGGGCCTTCAACAAGGAAACAGGACTTTGATGCCGGTATAGCCCAGCTAAGGAGGGCTATAAGGCTACTAGAACAATCCTCCTCTAGAGGGCAGAATGATCTAGTAAATAAAACAAAGGCCTCAGAGAGACCAAGGGGATTAAAATGCCCTTGGGCTCCATGAGGCATTTGATCACAGCAACAGCTGTGACCAACATGGGAATGTTGGAGCTCCAGGCTTCTACGGCCATTAAAAGCCTGGAGCACTCCATTGTTTTCAATGGAGCTCCCCAACATTCCAATGTTCTAATTAGCATTAAACTTTAAATAAATGCATGCATTTTTACAATGTGTGGACCTAGGACATGAAAAGATTTGCCCTGAATCACACGCACCATGGCCCAAATTTACTAATGATTTGCGCTGTGTTTACATTAATCTTGCAAAACAAACTCGATGCAGTGTTATGCTTGGATTTACTATCCAATGCAAATCCTGATTTGTGTTGGATAGTTTCCCAAAGTAACGCACAGTTGCAGGATGTACTGCTTTGCAATAATCTGAGGCCCCTATTTATAACTTTTTAGCATCGCATTTGCGTTATTTTTTTACGCAAAAGTGGCACAAACCTACAAAATACAATTGTATTTTGTATGTTTGCGCCGGTTTTGCATCAAAAAGCGGCGCAAATGCGGCGCAAAAAAGTATAAATATGGGCCTGAGTCTTTGGGTTGCACATGGACATGCCCAGGCAACCACCTGTGGATCTTTATGCAAATCCCTATCTAGACACATTTGTAAACAGGAATTTGTTCCAAAATCTGACACCTCCACATGGCAGGAGTAAAGAGAATAAATTTTTCCATTTCTCTCAATTTTTCCTACTTTGCATGTATGCTGCATTGTACAACACACATACAAAGCAGTACAAGGATTAAACGAGGGACCTATTCCAGTACAAAAATCTTTTTGTTACACACAATACACAGCCTTGCACTTTGATGCAAGGTTGCGAGCTTTGCTGCATGGAAACCTATAATGCATCACCACAAGGAACAGAGGCAAGCATATCTCAGTAGATATGGTGCAGTTCTGATCGCTGTTTCACTCTCTGCAGTGCAGCAACACTATTTGCTGCACTACATGAATTTTTAGTAAATCTGGGCCTTTATTTAAGCACCAAAGTCATATTTTCAGCACTAGGCATTGGGTTCCACTTCATTCTGAGTTCTCATCAAGTCCAATCACAGACAATTCTCTAAACATTTATGAAATGTATTTCTTTTATCATGCTCTTTAAGTTAAATGATATGAAGAGGTATGGTAAATGAAAAACATTATTCTTCCTACATCTTTCTTTTTTAGGACTCTATCTTATTATCTTTCATAAGCTCTGCGGTTTCTTTCACAAATTACCCTGTTTTGTATGTGAATTAAAAGCCAATTAAGATAATAAAGAAAATAGTTAAGGCTTATGTGCTCATGTAAGAGAACAAAAATGTATAATTCAGCACAGTGAGCTATGAATAAATATGTAAAACATAATTGTATCAATTTTAACTCCTACACAGAAAATTTGTCTTTGAACATTTGGAAATCCCCATATTTAGAAATACTTGTATTATACATGTTCCATATCTTATATTAAACATTCAGACATACTCGTGGTAAGAGTTTATTCATCTGGAGTATGACAACTGAGGGACTTAGAGATAGGCTTCTGAGACCACTTTTGTTATATCTATCACCTTGTGCATTATTTTAAAACACTGGCATTTATATTTAAGATGAAATACCCCCTGACATACACTACAGGATATTGTAAGTCACCGAGGAGCTCCATGAAGACAAAGAGCAACAAGACCAAATGGTGAGTTCCTTTATTAGTTCATGGAACTCTGAGGTGGCTTGTAATAACCTGTTAGCCTATGGCAGAGGGTATTTTATTATTTAAATACAAGGTCCTTCCTTCACCCTTTCCACAAACCAAGCAAGTCTTTGTGCCTTGCTCTTTCATTTGAAAGTTATATTAAGGTTGCCTATCTGAAAAATAATCTGCAGTGTAAATTTAAACATACAGTAGTTAGTTGTAAAACTATTTCAGAATACTTTTTATGTACATCATATTTAAAAAATGATGTAGCTCAGAATGTGTAACATATTGTAGAGTGTGTAATTTCTGTAATGACCTCTAGTATGGAAAAAATAAACATTGCCTTCAATATCTCCTTCTGCTAATAAATGTTCATTTTAGAGAAATAGGTAAGAAGAAAGAATAGCCAGTTTTTGGTTTTCTGTGTCTAAACATCAACTCTAATTGTGCTCTGTGACCCCTCTTTCACATCTGCTGCTGGCTCTCAAAGGGGCATGAAAACACAACTGTAATAAATGACTACAGTTCTGAAGCTACATAATTCCATTATTAAATGTGACTAGGGACATCGTATGTCGACTGTAATAAGAAAATTAGAGATGGACTTTTGCATATCTATTAAATGCTCTGATATATTATGTAGCCCAAGGGGCTTTCAACATGGCATGGTGACAACCATGTACGTGAACAGAGGTGCTGATTTAGGTGTACTTGAAACATGAATGTATGAATTTTGGGTTGAGTCGTAACTTATGGTCAACTCATAATTCTACACCCTACTTCATTATGGTGTAGCTCACAATTTTACAACATTTCCATTTGTGTCTACTGTTCTAAACATTTATTATGCCATTTATACTATTTTGACTACCAGCCACAGTTAACACAAAATGTATATTAGCCCCTCGGATCCCTTGGACGTAACGGTTACATCCTGGGCAGCACCGCTCGTGTCCCCAGGATGTAACCGTTCAGTCCTGCACCTGGCCCTCGGGGATGTGCTAACGCTCCCCCCGAGGGCCTCCCTCCCACCACCCCAGGGCAGGGCTGGAAGGGGAATCACTTCCCTTCCACCCCGCCCCTTCCGCTCCCATCTAATGACGTCAGCGTCCAATCGCATGCTGACATCATTAGAGGCCGCCCGTCGCGCTGGAAGCCATTTGCCAGGTGAGTTTCTCCTCAGGCCGGGGGGGGGGGGAGGGTTGCTAACAAAGAGACAACACTGGGGGAAAGGAAAGGGTTTTACTTTCCCTTGAAGTCTCGATCGGGCAGCAAGAATGCCCGCTAGGCACCAGGGATTCTGTTTGTGTCTGTGTTTTTGGTGTGGGGTGCGTCCCCTTGGGCAAGGGTCACCCCCCCAAAGGGGGAAAAACACTGTTGGCCAGTTCTGCCCCCCTTGAGGGCAGATCAGCCTTTTTTTAAGCTCATATGCAACCCAGGGAGCAGAATCCACTAGGCACCAGGGATTTTGTTTGTGTGTGTTAGTGTTTTTTGAGTGGTGGGGCAGCCCCTTAGGCAAGGGCCAACTCCCTAAGGGGGCATAATGTTTTTCGCAGTTTCTGCCCCCTTGGGGGCAGATTGGCGGATTATTTTTAAGTCGATCTGCCCCCAGGGGGGGCAGAAGCCACAGTGACACCTGGGAAGTTTGATTTAGGCCCCTCTGCCCCCAAGGGGGGCAGAATCCACTTCCCACCAGGGATCTTGTGTGTGTGTGCTTTGTGTGGGGTGGTGGCCCCTAGGGCAAGGGATTCAGCACAGTACTGATGGCCATTTCTGCCACTTTGGGGGCAATTCAGCCTAGCTTTTTTAGGCCCATTAGACCTAAGGGACAACTTTTAAATGTTTGGTGGCGGGTGTTCGTCAACTGGCAAAGTGTTTGCATTTTTGATTACAACAGTCTATTTCTCCTTTTTTTCTAGTTCAAAGCTTTTGCTTCCTTTGTTGTGGCTCATTGTGGTTTTGGCAGTGGTTGACATGCGGTTTGCGTAGTTGCATGTTTTAGGTCAGTATATACATTTACTCCAAAGGAGTATTGTTGCAATGCATGAATGACATGTTTGTGAGTGGTGTACTAAATGCAGGATTGTGTGTGAAATTGTCCTTAGATCTGTGCACAATGATATTTGTGTTGTCTTATGTCTAATTTTCTTTTCTTTTTTCTTTTTAGTGGGATATCATTGGTGATTGCTGTGTCTGTGCAGAGTAGTTGAGGGTGAGTCTAGATTTTTCAAGCGAGTGGTATAGTTTTTGAATACATAACTCTTTATGATAAAGTCACACTTTGTTTATTACTTATTTTAGACAGTGCTGGTTGTTGGTGGCCCATTTGTCAAGTTACTTTTTTTTAGAAAGGATCATGGCTAGCCGCAGAGTGACTGCTCAGCAGGTTGTTAGTATGCTTTTTGAGTCGTCTTCTGATCATGAGTATGAGACTGACTCTGTATCTGAGGCAGAGGAGGAAGAGAGAGATTCTGGTAGTGAGTTTTCTGCCCGAGAGGAGCCCTCTGATGAGGAAGCCACTCTCAGTGCAGATGAAGGGCCTGTTTCAGAGGAGGACACTGATGATTCAATGGTGCAGCAGCTAGCGACTGAAAGGCTTCCTATTGGAAGACCTGAACTCTGGGTTGCCCCAAAAATGGAGCAGCCACAGTTGCCTGCCTTTACTGGTCTCCCAGGCTGTAGAGTCAATTTCTTTGAGTTGTTTATGGATGATGTATTTTTGGAAGAGATTGTTGAGCAGATTAATTTGTATGCGGAACAGTTTTTGAGGGACAGCGCTGCCAGATGTAGGCCTCAGTCTAGAGCTACCCAGTGGATTCCCAAAAATCTAGAAGAGATGAAAAAGTTCTTGGGTTTGCCTTTTTTGATAAGGTTGATAAGGATGCCGTCACTGGCTTCTTATTGGTCTAGTAGTCCCTGGATGGCAACGGCTGTATTTCCTGTAACCATGACTCATAATTGGTATTTGCTTCTTCTTCAGGTGCTGCATTTTGTTGACAATGCTTTAGCCTTGCCATGAGATCACCCTGATTGTGTCCATCTTTTTAAGATTAGCCCTGTCCTTGATCATTTTGTAGATCGTTTTTCAGAGGTCTATGTTCCAGGCAAGAAATAAGTGTGGACGAGTCTTTCAGTTCTACACTGGTGGGGATTCCAGTATTGACGCCCCTGGTTGTCTGCCTACTTTTGGAGTTAGTTACAAAATAGGATGGGAACTTGGTAGACAACTGTTTAACAAAGGTCACCATTTGTATGTAGACAACTTCTACACTGGAGTTCAGTTGTTCAAGGAATTGTTCACAGTGGACATTGTTGTTTGTGGCACAATCCTCTCTAACCAGAAAGGCTATCCAAGGGAGCTTGTCTGTAAAAAGCTTCAGAGGGGACAGAGCAGTGCTGTGCCGAATGATGAGCTGCTAACTCTGAAATTTGTAGACAGGAGGGATGTGTACAACCTACCTACCATCCATGATGAGATTACTTCACCTGTGGCTGTTTGGGGTCAAGTTGCTGAAGTGTGCAAACCTGTGTGCATTTTAGACTAGAAGAAGCACGTGGGTGGAGTCGATAGAGTAGATCAGAGGTTGGAACCCTACACTGCTGTTCGTAGAGTCTTACGTGTGGTATAAAAGTTGGACATTCATTTGTTTAATCTAGCAACTATTAATGCTGTTATTGTGTTTAAGGATTGTTCCCCTGAGTCAAGGATGAAACTTGTTACATTTCAGGATCAGTGATAGAGAGTCTTGTTGTGGTGGATCATGCAAGAGTTCCTAGAGTGGCAGTGGTGAAGGATGTGGCTAGATTGAAAGATCTCCACTTTCCTGATCAGATTCCTCCCACTCCCAAAAAAGATTTTCCCACTAAGAAATGTAGAGCCCGTGCCCAAACAGGTATCAGGAGGAGAGCCCGGACTTTCCTTCAAAGCCTGGGCTGTGTGTGGCTGGCTGTTTCAGGAGATACCACACACAGAAGAATTACTGGGAACTACCGTGAGCATAAACTGCAGTTTTATATTTTCATATGCTCAGTTTCACGGTTGGCATTACTGTCATGTATTCAGTTAGAGCTTTTGTGTTTGTAGTTTTATACTGATTTATAATTAGTTTGTGGTTTCTTTGTTTAAAAACAAAAAAAAGTGATGAGGATGGTGTGCATTGAGTGGCGCTTGGCTGGCAGTGTGCGTGGGGTGGTGCTTGGCTGGAGGTGTGCGTGGAGTGGTGCTTGGCTGACGGTGTGCATGAAGTGGCACCTGGCTGCAGTGCCAGCCAAAGGGCAGTCCACACACTCCCATCAGCTGGTGTGATTGCTGTATCAGGCATGTGGGTGTTTGAAAGTGATAGGCCCTTAAATGATGCTGTCTGTTGATGCAAGTGTAGTAATGTGCCGGGTCCACGGCCTTGATGCAGCTTTACAGCACACGAGTTGTGAGTCATAGGTTCAGTTTTTTGGCCTTTCAGTTATTAACAGTGCATTTCATTTTTGTGAAATCTCTTGTTAATAAAATTTGATCTACTGAACAATCACTCACCCTTGTCCAAATCCAACCCGTATGTGTGGTAAAAATGACAAAACCTGCTCTGCTGTAATCAAGCGTCACAGCACACCTGTGACATGCTAGGTGTCTCGGGTGGGACCCCGATGATGAAGATTGCCATCAACTTGATTGGTGGGTGAGGACTCTTTTTAACATAACCTAAGTGCATTTCTTTTCATAATTTTAGAGGAGTCCAGGGAGGTGTGGTTTGTGTGGATCCTCCAACATTTTCTTACCCAGACTCCTCTGCAAACCTCAACATTTGCTTAAAAAAGCGTGTTTTCCTCACTTTCCTTTGTAGGAGCACCGCTCCAGCACACATTTCCTACCACCCAGTGTTCTCCAGAGTAAAATTATAGCTCACTTGTGTTGGTCCCCAAAGCAGAGTCAGCCTAATGATGTATAAAAGAAAAATATGTGCATATCAACTTGCTGTGCTATCCCCTCAATATCTACAGGTATTTGGCCTTTTTCTGTTGTAGGCACCTGGGCCACCAAAACAAGTGAGGTATCATTTTTATCGACAGACCGAGGGGAACATTGGGTGGTAGGAAATTTGTACCAGCACAGAGATCCTACAAAGAAAAGTGTGGAAAATGTGATTCTTTTAACCTATATTTGAGGTTTTCAGAGGAGTCTGGGTAAGAAAATTTGGGGGGATCCACGCAAGCTACATCTCCCTGGACTCCTCCAGGTGTCTAGCTTTAAAAAATCATCTGGGTTTGGTATGCTTCCCTAGATGACCGCAGCACCTGGGACCAAAAATGCAGGGGCCCCGCACAAAAACAGATAGTTTTGTGAAAGATCATTTTGATGTGTCCACATTGTGTTTTGGGGCATTTCCTGTTGCGGGCACTAGGCCTACCCACACAAGTGAGGTACCATTTTTATTGGGACACTTAGGGGAACACTGGGTGGAAGGAAATGTTTGGCTCCTCTTAGATTCCAGAACTTTCCATCACCTAAATGTGAGGAAAAAGTGTTTTTGTGTCAAATGTTGAGGTTTGCAAAGGATTCTGGGTAACAGAACCTGGTGAGAGCCCCACAAGTCCCCCCATTCTGAATTCCCCTAGGTGTCTAGTTTTCAGAAATGTCCAGGTTTGGTAGGTTTTCCTAGGTGCCGGCTGAGCTAGAGGCCAAAATCCACAGCTAGGCACTTTGCAAAAAACAGGTTGGTTTTCCCTAGGAAAATGTGCTCTGTCCACGTTTTCTTTTGGGGCATTTCCTGCCGCGGGCACTAGCCTACCCACATAAGTGAGGTACCATTTTTATCAGGAGACTTGAGGGAACGCTGGGTGAAAGGAAATTGGTGGCTCCTCTTAGATTCTAAAACTTTCCATCAACGGAATGTGAAGAAAAAGTGTTTTTTTTGCCAAATGTTGAGGTTTGCAAAGGATTCTGGGTAACAGAACCTGGTGAGAGCCCCACAAGTCACCCATTCTGAATTCCCCTCGGTGTCTAGTTTTTAGAAATGTCCAGGTGTGGTAGGTTTTCCTAGGTGCCGGCTGAGCTAGTCCACAGCTAGGCACTTTGCAAAAAACAGGCCAGTTTACTTTAGGAAAATGTGATGTGTCCACGGTGTGTTTTGTGGAATTTCCTGTTGTGGGCACTAGGCCTACCCACACAAGTGCGGTACCATTTTTATCAGGAGCCTTGGGGGAACGCTGGGTGAAAGGAAATTGGTGGCTCCTCTTAGATTCTAAAACTTTCCATCACCGGAATGTGAAGAAAAAGTGTTTTTTTTGCCAAATGTTGAGGGTTGCAAAGGATTCTGGGTAACAGAACCTGGTGAGAGCCCCACAAGTCACCCATTCTGAATTCCCCTCGGTGTCTAGTTTTTAGAAATTCCAGGTATGGTAGGTTTTCCTAGGTGCCGGCTGAGCTAGTCCACAGCTAGGCACTTTGCAAAAAACAGGCCAGTTTACTTTAGGAAAATGTGATTTGTCCACGGTGTGTTTTGTGGAATTTCCTGTTGTGGGCACTAGGCCTACCCACACAAGTGCGGTACCATTTTTATCAGGAGACTTGGGGGGAATGCTGGGTGTAAGGAAATTTGTGGATCCTCTTAGATTCCAGAACTTTCCACCACCGAAATGTGAGGAAAAAGTGATTTTTTTGACAAATGTTGAGGTTTGCAAAGGATTCTGGGTAACAGAACCTGGTGAGACCCCCACTAGTCATCCCATTCTGAATTCCCCTATGTGTCTAGCTTTTATAAATGTCCAGGTGTGGTAGGTTTTCCTAGGTGCCGGCTGAGCTAGAGGCCAAAATCCACAGCTAGACACTTTGAAAAACAGGTCAGTTTTCTTTGGGAAAATGTGATGTGTCCATGTTGCGTTTCCTGTCGCGGGTATTAGGCCTACCCACAAAAATGAGGTACCATTTTTATTAGGGGTCCTGGGGGAACACAGAATAGAAGAACAAATGTTATTGCCCCTTGTCTTTTCTACCTTTTTTCCTTCCAAATGTAAGACAGAGTGTAAAAAGACTTCTGTTTGAGAAATGCCCTGTAATTCACATGCTAGTATGGGGACCCTGGAATTCAGAGATGTGCTAGTAACCACTGCTTCTCAACACCTCATCTAGTGCCCATTTTGGAAATACAAAGGTTTCCTTGATACCTATTTTTGACTCTTTCTATTTTACCAAATAATTTACCGTATACCCAGTACACTTTGAAAAACAGCTGAAAGGTGCACCGCATTTATTGGCTCTGAGTACCTAGGGTTCTTGATGAACCTACAAGCCCAATACATCCCTGCAACCAGAAGTGTCCAGCAGACGCAACGGTATATTACTTTTGAAAATCTGATATGGCAGGAAAAAGGTACAGCGTAAAACGTCTATAGAAATGGCAGTTTATTTCACCTCAATTTAAATTTTTGTTTTATTTTAGTTGTTGTTTTCTGTAGGAAAACCTTGTAGGATCTACACACATGACCCATTTCTTAATTCAGAATTATGTCTACTTTTCAGAAATGTTTGGCTTTCAAGGATCCAGCATTGTTAAAATAATAAAAATGGGGTATGTCCCAGTAAAATGACAAATTGCTTTGAATAATTTGGTTTTCTGATTCAAGTCTGCATGTTCCTGAAAGCTTGGAATATGGTGATTTTAGCATTGTAAACCTCTTGTTGATGCCGTTTTCAGGGAAGAAACCACAAATCTTCTTCTGCAGTGCTTTTTCCCATTCTTTGGAACAAAATGAAATTTTTACTGTATTTTGGCTAATTTCTTGGTCTCCTCTAGGGGAACCCACAAACTCTGGATACCTCTAAAATTCCGAGGACGTTGAAAAAAAAAGGACGCCAATTTGGCGATGGTAGCTTATATGGACAAAATGTTATGAGAGCCTCAGCGCGAACTGACAAAAAAAGGCCTGCCACCTCAGGGGGAAAAGGCCTGGTAGCAAAGGGGTTAAATTATGGTCAAAAGCAAGCATAAGCCATCGTACATGTTTACAAGTTTTACTTAGATTGTCATATGGCATTTCTAAAGAATATAAATCGGTGAAAAAGTAAGACTTCATTTCCTTATGACTTTGAAAGAGAAAAATAACATCCCTTGTTGTATTTGGAGAAGAACAGAAGGTGCTCTAATATGTACAACCAACAAAGGAGTCTGCAGGAGTTGCATAAAATGTAGAGGCTCAAGAAAGGAGGGAGAGGGGATTTACAGAATGTAAATTAGCATATTCAACCTCAATTGCTGCCTCCATACAGCCTTGAAGAAGAAAGCACCCTGGGCATATTAGGGCAAATTTGGTCTAAAATGGAAACCTTCACCAACATCTGTCTTGCTGTACATTCCTTGGAGAATGTGAGAGTTGTTGCTGTTGGTTGACTGGGGTCTAAGCCCTGGCACAGTCACAACCCCTGGCAGGGTGAACCACAAAAGTCACTATAGTAACCTGTTTTATCTTGGGTAGATAGGCACAAAAAGCAGTCATGCTTAACTTAGAGGCAATGTGCAAAGAAATGTATGCAGCTCACACGCTAATAAACTGAAAACACATCACAAGAAAAATCCCACAGCAATTTAGAAAAATAGAGTACATTAAAAAAAATTGTTTGGCACCAAAACAACAAAAATCCAATCAGTAGAACCCCAGTTATACATTTTTAAAGTTTTTAGTAAAAATGAGCACCTAATAGATCAAAGCACCAACTGCAAACATCTAGTTATACAAGACCGGGTCAAAGTCGAAAAATATGGTTTACCACAATGGAGTATTGTTTAGATACAATTAGTGGATTGGGCCAGGTCAGAGCTTACCTTTGGACTTACAAGAAATTCTGAGAAAAATGTCCTGGGAAGGATAAATATCAGCTTGGCAAAGCTGCAGGCAGTGTCCGAGGTGGGAGCGTCATCATAGCGAAGACTTAGGTTGAAGCCATAGTGAACAATTCTATGTTTAGACGTTCTTATGGAAGGCAAAAATCTCCATTGAGGCAGGAGGCTGTAGCCAAAGACAGTTCCAGGGGCTCGGATAACCATTTGACAAAGCACTGCTCAACAGGGTTGGCTTCTGCATAGATTATAGCAGGAGCAGCTGCGAAGTTAGGCCGATCGGCGATGCACCTTGGGTGGGTACAGAAGTTGGTTGGTCCTGGTCTCCTCTTGGTTCTTTATCCAAAAATGTTCTCATTTTTATTTTTTGGCTCTCTGGGCACCTTTAGCACCACAATCAAGGATCCAGGAAAGGTTTGTCACCACTTGGGGTTCAGGAATCACTCAGGTTGGGTCCTGGTGTGAGACCAAGATTATTGGAGCCTTTGATGTCCCTATCGCTCTGAACAATGGGCCAGCAAAATAGCCCTTGGAAATATTCTCACACTCCTGGGTTCAGGTGACAATGCAGGTCTCAAACAGCAGAGATGACCTCTGATGGTTCATGGCAGACTGCAGACAGCAAAGCAGTCCTTCCAGGCACAGCAAAGAAGTCTTATTGAGTGCACAGCAGACCACAGCAGCAGGCAGCTCTCTGAGAGCTCTATCGTAGGTCCAGAAAGTGAACCAAAGAGTAAGTCTGACTGCCCTATTTTTTAATACCCAATTCTGCCTTTGAAGTTGAGAGAAGTTTGTAGTGGTTTGCACTTTGAACTGCATGGAATTTTCTGAGCCCCCTGTTCTGGCTCCAAGCAGGTTATTGTGAAAATGTACAGGGAAGAAGCCTTTTGTGTGAAGGCAGAGCACAGACTATTTGGGGCAATTGGGGCTGTGGTCAGCTCCGCTCCCCGTCCTGCCATCCGATGGCCCATCCAGGCACACCTAACTCCTCTATTGTGTGACTGTCTCAGAGGAATTCACAAGGTCTGTAAGCTAGCTACACCCTGGCATATGACACAGGAGAGGCAGCAGGCACCAAATGGCTAAGGTCAGGAAAATGCTAACTTTGCAAAAGTAGAATTTTCAAATGTAAAATCCGACTTTACTGTTAAAGAAGATTTTTCATGACGTTTCATTAGTAACAAATATGAAATGCCTATGTGTCTTTAACCTCTTCTGTGCCTTGGACGAGATCATCTCGTCCAAGGCTACAGTTCCCCTGTGCCTTGGACGAGATCATCTCGTCCTAGGCACAGGGGAACTTGGGGGCGCGCTAGCGCGCCCCCGTGCACCCCCCTCCCCCCCCCAGGCGGGGATGGAAGGGGAAGACCTTCCCCTTCCACCCCCGCCCCCCCCCACGGCAATCCGATGACGTCAGCGCACGCACAGCGCGCTGACGTCATCTAGTGTTGCCGGGCGCGCTGGAAGCCATTTGCTTCCAGCGCGTCTACCGAGGAGGACACGAAAGGTGAGTCCTCTTCGTTTTTGGGGGTCGGGGGTGGTGGGAAACAGACACGGGGGGAAAGGAAAGGGTTTTTCCTTTCCCCCGGTGCCTGTTTTCATTAGATTCCTGCTCCACGATCGCGGACAGAGCCCGCGATCGTGGAGCAGGAATCTCCACTAGCCACCAGGGATTTATTTTTTTCAATATTTTGGGGGCGACCCCTTGGGCAAGGGTCGCCCCCCCCGGGGGCAATTATTTTTAGTATTTCGCCCCCCCCCTGGGGGCAGATCCGCCGTTTTTTCGGCGGATCTGCCCCCAGGGGGGGGCGAAAACCACTAGACACCAGGGATAGTGTTATTTTGGCATAATTTTGGGGGCGACCCCTTGGGCAAGGGTCGCCCCCCCCCCCGGGGCAATTTTTTTTTGTATTTCGCCCCCCCCTGGGGGCAGATCTGCCGATTTTTCGGCGGATCTGCCCCCAGGGGGGGGCGAAAACCACTAGACACCAGGGAAAATGTATTATATTTATTATTTTGGGGGCGACCCCTTGGGCAAGGGTCGCCCTCCCCCGGGGGCATTTTTTTATTGTATTTCGCCCCCCCCCTGGGGGCAGATCTGCCGATTTTTCGGCGGATCTGCCCCCAGGGGGGGCGAAAACCACTAGACACCAGGGATATAGTATTTTATGTTTATTTTGGGGACGACCCCCTTGGGCAAGGGTCGCCCCACCCCGGGGGCAATTTTTTTTTGTATTTCGCCCCCCCCCCTGCGGCAGATCCGCCGAATTTTCGGCGGATCTGCCCCCGGGGGGGGGGCGAAAACCACTAGACACCAGGGATTTTATATTTTGTGTATGTTTTGGGGGCGACCCCTTGGGCCAGGGTGGCCCCCCCGGGGAATTTTTATTTGTATTTAGCCCCCCCCCCCCCCGGGGGGCAGATCCGCTGATTTTTTGGCAGATCTGCCCCCGAGGGGGGTTGAAAACCACTAGACACCAGGGATTTATTTTTATTGTAAAGTTTTTTTTGGGGGGGCGACCCTTTGGGCAAGGGGCGTCCCACTGGGGGACACATTTTTTAGTATTTGCCCCCCCCCCTCCCCCCACGGGGGCAGATTGCCAATTTTTGGGCTGATCTGCCGCCGGGGGGGGGGGGCGGGGGGGCAAAATCCACTAGACACCAGGGATTTTGTTTTTGTTGTTTATTTTGAGGGCAACCCCTTGGGCAAGGGTCTCTCCCCTGGGGAGTTTTTTTTTTCTGTTTCGGCCCCCCGATGGCAGACCAGTCATTTTTTGGACGATCTGGCCCTGGGGGGGTGGAAGCACACTAGGCGCCAGGGATTGTGTGGTGTGTGTGTAATTTTGTAGGCCCATCTGCCCCCAAGGAGGGCAGAAACCACCAATACGGCAGGGATTTTTTTGTTTTGTGCTGGGGGTGCCCCCTTTGGGAAGGGTTGCCCCCTAAAAGGGGGCACAGAGGTGTTGCCCATTTCGGCTAATTTTTTTACGCCCATCTACCCCCGAGGGGGGGCAGGATCCACTTAGGTACCAGGGACAACTTCTAAGTTCTTGGTGGTGGGGTGTTTGTCAACAGGCAAAGTATTTGTATTTGTGATTATAACAATTTATTTCTTCTTTTTCTTCTAGTTCAACGCTTTTGCTTCCTTTGCTGTGGATCTTAGCGGTTTTGGCAGTAGTTGTCCAGTGGTTTGCATAGCTGCATGTTTTAGGTAAGTGAAAGCAATTTACTCCAAAGGAGTATTGTTGACATGCATGAATGACATGTTTGTAGGTGGTGTACTAAATGCAGTATTGTGTGTTTGACATTGTCCTTAGATTTGAGCACAGTGATGTTTGTGTTGTCATATGTCTAATTTTCTTTTTTCTTTTTTCTTTTTAGTGGGATATCATTGGTGATTGCTGTGTCTGTGCAGAGTAGTTGCTTGGTGAGTAGCTATTTCAGGCAACTGAGTGGTATAGTTTTTTGTCGTACATAACTCTTTGTGATAAAGCTACACTTTGTTTATTACTTATTTTAGTGCTAGTTGTTGTTGGCAATCCATTTGTTGTTAGGATCATGGCTAGCCGCAAAGTGACCGCTCAGCAGGTTGTTCGCATGCTCTTTGAGTCGTCTTCAGACCATGATTACGACACTGACTCTGCATCTGAGGCAGAGGAGGAAGCAGGAGATTCTGGAAGTGAGTTTTCTGTCCAAGAGTATTCTTCTGATGAGGAAGCTACTCTCAGTGCAGATGAAGGGCCTGAGTTAGAGGAGGACATTGATGTGCCAAGAGTGCAGCAGCCTGGGGCTGAAGGGTTTCCCATTAGAAGACCTGACACCTGGATTGCCCCAAACATGGAGCAGCCACAGTTACCTGCATTTACTAGTCTCCCAGGGTGTAGAGTTAATACGGAAAACTTTCTGCCTGTCCATTTCTTTCACTTGTTTATGGACGATGTATTTTTGGAAGAGATTGTGGAGCAGACAAATGTGTATGCAGAGCAATATTTGCGGGACAACGCTGCCAGACTTAAGCCTCAGTCTAGAGCTACTCATTGGGTTCCCACATATCTGGAAGAGATGAAAAGGTTTTTAGGTTTGTCTTTTTTGATGGGGTTGATCAGGAAGCCGTCACTGGCTTCTTATTGGTCTACTAGTCCCTTGATGGCAACTGCTATATTTCCTGCAACTATGACACGTAATCGGTATTTGCTTCTTCTTCGTATGCTGCATTTTGTAGACAATGCTTTAGCCTTGCCACGAGATCACCCTGATTGTGACCGCCTTTTTAAGATTAGGCCTGTCCTTGATCATTTTGTGGATCGGTTTTCAGAGGTCTATGTTCCAGGCAAAGAGATAAGTGTGGACGAGTCTTTGGTCCTTTTCAAGGGGCGTTTAGTTTTTAAGCAGTACATCCCTAGTAAGAGGGCACGGTATGGGATTAAATTGTATCTGCTGTCAGAAAGCAGTACAGGATATGTTTATAATTTCCGGGTCTACACTGGTAGGGATTCCAGTATTGACCCTCCTGGTTGTCCGGCCACTTTTGGAGTTAGCGAAAAAATTGTGTGGGAACTTGCTAGACGGCTGTTTAACAAAGGTCACCATTTGTACGTAGATAATTTCTACACTGGAGTGCAGTTGTTCAAGGAGTTGTTTAGGGTGGACACTGTTGCTTGTGGCACAATCCGTTCTAACCGCAAAGGCTATCCAAGGGAGCTTGTCTGTAAAAAACTTGAGAGGGGACAGTGCAGTGCCTTGCGGAATAATGAGCTGTTAGCTATGAAATTTTCAGACAGGAGGGATGTGTACATGCTATCGACCATCCACGATGAGAGTACTTCCCCTGTGGCTGTTTGGGGTCAGGTTGCGGAAGTGCGCAAACCTGCGTGCATTTTGGACTACAATAGGCACATGGGTGGTGTTGATAGAGTAGATCAGAGGTTGGAACCTTACACTGCTCTTCGTAAGTCCTATGTGTGGTATAAAAAGTTGGCCCTACATTTATTTCATTTGGCAACTTTTAATGCCTTTATTGTATACAAGGATTGTTCACCTGAGTCAAGGATGACTTTTGTTAAATTTCAGGAGTCGGTGATAGAAAGCCTTATTGTGGTGGAACCGGCAAGAGTTCCTAGAGTAGAAGTGGTGGAGGATGTGGCTAGATTGAAAGATCGGCACTTTCCAGATCACATTCCTCCCACTCCCAAAAAAGACATGCCCACAAAGAAATGTAGAGTATGTGCCCGGAGATCAATCCGGAGGGAGAGCCGGATGTACTGCCCCGAATGCCCTTCAAAGCCTGGGCTGTGTGTGCCTAGCTGTTTTAGAAGTTACCACACAAGGAAAAACTTTTGGGAAATACCGTGAGCGTAAGCTGTCTGTTTTATATTTTCCACGGTTGGCATCTGTCGTGTATTTAGTTTGAGGTTTTGTGTTTGTAGTTTTGTGCCTATTTTATAATTAGTAGTTTATTTGTTGTTTATAAATAAAAAAAAGTGATTGCGGTGTGCGTGGGGTGGCGCTTGGCTGGCGGTGTGCGTGGGGTGGCGGTGTGCGTGGGGTGGCGCTTGGCTGGCGGTGTGCGTGGGGTGGCGCTTGGCTGGCGGTGCCAGCCAAACGGCAGTCCACACTCCCATCAGCTGGTGTGATTCTTGTATCAGGCATGTGGCGTATGTAAGTGATGGGCCCTTGAGTGGCGCGGTCTGTCGATGTGAGTGTTGTAATGTGCTGGGCCCGTGGCTGGCGGTGTGAATGGTCTTGTGCGTGTCATGTATGAAAGGTGTGTGAATGGACTGTAAAGCGGTTGGTGCCTTGTCGCGGCTTTACAGCTCACGAGCTGTGAGTCATTGGTTCACTTTTTTGCCTTTCAGTTATTAGCAGTGCATTTCATTTTTGTGAAATCTCTTGTTAATAAAATTTGATCCACTGAACCATCACTCACCCTCGTGCCAAATCCAACCAGTATGTGTTGTAAAAAATGACAAAACCTGCTCCGCTGTAATCAGGCGTCGCAGCACACCTGTGACACGCTAGGTGCCTCGGGTGGGACCCCGATGATGAAGCATGCCACCAACTTGGTTGGTGGGTGAGGGGTCTTCTTCACATAACCTAAGTGTTTCTTTTCACTATTTTAGTGTTTGGCACATCACGGACGTATGTGCACACATCAAAATGATATATTGCAAAAATACCTATCCCTTCTATCTCTTCAGGTTTTGGGCCTTATTCTGTTGCAGGCACCTGGCCCACCCACACAAGTGAGGTATCATTTTTATCGGGAGACTTGGGGGAATGCTGGGTGGAAGGAAATTTGTGGCTCCTCTCAGATTCCAGAACTTTCTGCCACAGAAATGAGAGGAAAAAGTGTTTTTTTGGCCAAATTTTGAGGTTTGCAAAGGATTCTGGGTAACAGAACCTGGTCCGAGCCCCGCAAGTCACCCCTCCTTGGATTCCCCTAGGTCTCTAGTTTTCAGAAATGCACAGGTTTGGTAGGTTTCCCTAGGTGCCCGCTGAGCTACAGGCCAAAATTCACAGGTAGGCACTGTTTTCTTCCAAAATTTTGGTTGTGTCCACGTTGCGCTTTGGGGCGTTTCCTGTCGCGGCCGCTAGGCCTACCCACGCAAGTGAGGTATCATTTTTATCGGGAGACATGGGGGAACGCTGGGTGGAAGGAAATTTGTGGCTCCTCTCAGATTCCAGAACTTTCTGCCACAGAAATGTGAGGAACATGTGTTTTTTTAGCCAAATTTTGAGGTTTGCAAAGGATTCTGGGTAACAGAACCTGGTCCGAGCCACACAAGTCACCCCTCCTTGGATTCCCCTAGGTCTCTAGTTTTCAGAAATGCATAGGTTTGGTAGGTTTCCCTAGGTGGCGGCTGAGCTAGAGGCCAAAATCTACAGGTAGTCACTTTGCTAAAAACAGCTCTGTTTTCTGTGATATGTCCATGTTGTGTTTTGGGGCATATCCTGTCGCGGGCGCTAGGCCTACCCACACAAGTGAGGTATCATTTTTATCGGGAGACGTGGGGGAACGCTGGGTGGAAGGAAATTTGTGGCTCCTCTCAGATTCCAGAACTTTCTGCCACAGAAATGTGAGGAACATGTGTTTTTTTGGCCAAATTTTGAGGTTTGCAAAGGATTCTGGGTAACAGAACCTGGTCCGAGCCACACAAGTCACCCCTCCTTGGATTCCCCTAGGTCTCTAGTTTTCAGAAATGCATAGGTTTGGTAGGTTTCCCTAGTTGGCGGCTGAGCTAGAGGCCAAAATCTACAGGTAGTCACTTTGCTAAAAACAGCTCTGTTTTCTGTGATATGTCCACGTTGTGTTTTGGGGCATATCCTGTCGCGGGCGCTAGGCCTACCCACACAAGTGAGGTATCATTTTTATCGGGAGACGTGGGGGAACGCTGGGTGGAAGGAAATTTGTGGCTCCTCTCAGATTCCAGAACTTTCTGCCACAGAAATGTGAGGAACATGTGTTTTTTTAGCCAAATTTTGAGGTTTGCAAAGGATTCTGGGTAACAGAACCTGGTCCGAGCCACACAAGTCACCCCTCCTTGGATTCCCCTAGGTCTCTAGTTTTCAGAAATGCATAGGTGTGGTAGGTTTCCTTAGGTGGCGGCTGAGCTAGAGGCCAAAATCTACAGGTAGTCACTTTGCTAAAAACAGCTCTGTTTTCTGTGATATGTCCACGTTGTGTTTTGGGGCATATCCTGTCGCGGGCGCTAGGCCTACCCACACAAGTGAGGTATCATTTTTATCGGGAGACGTGGGGGAACGCTGGGTGGAAGGAAATTTGTGGCTCCTCTCAGATTCCAGAACTTTCTGCCACAGAAATGTGAGGAACATGTGTTTTTTTAGCCAAATTTTGAGGTTTGCAAAGGATTCTGGGTAACAGAACCTGGTCCGAGCCCCGCAAATCACCCCTCCTTGGATCCCCCTAGGTCTCTAGTTTTCAGGAATGCACAGGTTTGGTAGGTTTCCTTAGGTGGCGGCTGAGCTAGAGGCCAAAATCTACAGGTAGTCACTTTGCTAAAAACAGCTCTGTTTTCTGTGATATGTCCACGTTGTGTTTTGGGGCATATCCTGTCGCGGGCGCTAGGCCTACCCACACAAGTGAGGTATCATTTTTATCGGGAGACGTGGGGGAACGCTGGGTGGAAGGAAATTTGTGGCTCCTCTCAGATTCCAGAACTTTCTGCCACAGAAATGTGAGGAACATGTGTTTTTTTAGCCAAATTTTGAGGTTTGCAAAGGATTCTGGGTAACAGAACCTGGTCCGAGCCACACAAGTCACCCCTCCTTGGATTCCCCTAGGTCTCTAGTTTTCAGAAATGCACAGGTTTGGTAGGTTTCCCTAGGTGGCGGCAGAGCTAGAGGCCAAAATCTACAGGTAGTCACTTTGCTAAAAACAGCTCTGTTTTCTGTGATATGTCCACGTTGTGTTTTGGGGCATATCCTGTCGCGGGCGCTAGGCCTACCCACACAAGTGAGGTATCATTTTTATCGGGAGACGTGGGGGAACGCTGGGTGGAAGGAAATTTGTGGCTCCTCTCAGATTCCAGAACTTTCTGCCACAGAAATGTGAGGAACATGTGTTTTTTTAGCCAAATTTTGAGGTTTGCAAAGGATTCTGGGTAACAGAACCTGGTCCGAGCCACACAAGTCACCCCTCCTTGGATTCCCCTAGGTCTCTAGTTTTCAGAAATGCATAGGTTTGGTAGGTTTCCCTAGGTGGCGGCTGAGCTAGAGGCCAAAATCTACAGGTAGTCACTTTGCTAAAAACAGCTCTGTTTTCTGTGATATGTCCACGTTGTGTTTTTTGGGGCATATCCTGTCGCGGGCGCTAGGCCTACCCACACAAGTGAGGTATCATTTTTATCGGGAGACGTGGGGGAACGCTGGGTGGAAGGAAATTTGTGGCTCCTCTCAGATTCCAGAACTTTCTGCCACAGAAATGTGAGGAACATGTGTTTTTTTAGCCAAATTTTGAGGTTTGCAAAGGATTCTGGGTAACAGAACCTGGTCCGAGCCCCGCAAGTCACCCCTCCTTGGATCCCCCTAGGTCTCTAGTTTTCAGAAATGCACAGGTTTGGTAGGTTTCCCTAGGTGGCGGCTGAGCTAGAGGCCAAAATCTACAGGTAGTCACTTTGCTAAAAACAGCTCTGTTTTCTGTGATATGTCCACGTTGTGTTTTGGGGCATATCCTGTCGCGGGCGCTAGGCCTACCCACACAAGTGAGGTATCATTTTTATCGGGAGACGTGGGGGAACGCTAGGTGGAAGGAAATTTGTGGCTCCTCTCAGATTCCAGAACTTTCTGCCACAGAAATGTGAGGAACATGTGTTTTTTTAGCCAAATTTTGAGGTTTGCAAAGGATTCTGGGTAACCGAACCTGGTCCGAGCCACACAAGTTACCCCTCCTTGGATTCCCCTAGGTCTCTAGTTTTCAGAAATGCACAGGTTTGGTAGGTTTCCCTAGGTGGCGGCTGAGCTACAGGCCAAAATCTACAGGTAGTCACTTTGCTAAAAACAGCTCTGTTTTCTGTGATGTGTCCAGGTTGTGTTTTGGGGCATATCCTGTCGCGGGCGCTAGGCCTACCCACACAAGTGAGGTATCATTTTTATCGGGAGACGTGGGGGAATGCTGGGTGGAAGGAAATTTGTCGCTCCTCTCAGATTCCAGAACTTTCTGCCACAGAAATGTGAGGAACATGTGTTTTTTTAGCCAAATTTTGAGGTTTGCAAAGGATTCTGGGTAACAGAACCTGGTCCGAGCCACACAAGTCACCCCTCCTTGGATTCCCCTAGGTCTCTAGTTTTCAGAAATGCACAGGTTTGGTAGGTTTCCCTAGGTGGCGGCTGAGCTAGAGGCCAAAATCTACAGGTAGTCACTTTGCTAAAAACAGCTCTGTTTTCTGTGATGTGTCCACGTTGTGTTTTGGGGCATATCCTGTCGCGGGCGCTAGGCCTAGCCACACAAGTGAGGTATCATTTTTATCGGGAGACTTGGGGGAACATAGAATAGCAAAAAAAGTGTTATTGCCCCTTGTCTTTCTCTACATTTATTCCTTCCAAATATAGGGGTGTGTGTAAAAAAGACATCTATTTGAGAAATTCCATGTAATTCACGTGCTACTATGGTCACCCCGGAATTCAGAGATGTGCAAATAACCACTGCTCCTCAACACCTTATCTTGTGCCCTTTTTGGAAATTCAAAGGTTTTCTTGATAGCTATTTTTTACTCCTTATATTTCAGCAAATGAATTACTGTATACCCGGTATAGAATGAAAACGCACTGCAGGGTGCAGCTCATTTATTGGCTCTGGGTTCCTCGGGTTCTTGATGAACCTACAAACCCTATATATCCCCGCAACCAGAGGAGTCCAGCAGACGTAACGCTATATTGCTTTCGATAATCTGACATTGCAGGGAAAAGTTACAGAGTAAAAAGTAGAGAAAAATTGATGTTTTTTTCACCTCAATTTCAATATTTTTCTTTTTCAGCTGTTATTTTCTGTAGGAAACCCTTGTAGGATCTACACAAATGACCCCTTGCTGAATTCAGAATTTTGTCTACTTTTCAGAAATGTTTAGGTTTCTGGGATCCAGCATTGGTTTCATGACCATTCCTGTCACTGACTGGAAGGAGGCTGAAAGCACAAAAAATTGCACAAATGGGGTATGCTCCAGTAAAATGCCAAAATTGTGTTGAAAAATTGGGTTTTCGGATTCAAGTCTTCCTGTTCCTGAAAGCTGGGAAGCTGCTGAGTTTAGCACCGTAGACCCTTTGTTGATGCCATTTTCAGGGGAAAAACCACAAGCCTTCTTCTCCAGCCCCTTTTTCCAATTTTTTTGAAAAAAACGAAATTTTCACTGTATTTTGGCCAATTTCTTGACCTCCTTCAGGGGAACCCATAAAGTCTGGGTACCTTTAGAATCCCTAGGATGTTGGAAAAAAAGGACGCAAATTTGGCTTGGTTAGCTTATGTGGACAAAAAGTTATGAGGGCCTAAGCGCGAACTGCCCCAAATAGGCAAAAAAAGGCCTGGCACAGGAGGGGGAAAAGGCCTGGCAGCGAAGGGGTTAATCAAATGTAATAACGCAAACCAATGTTAACATATGGGACAGCGTGGCTTTTCACTACTGGGATACGAATAATTTAATGGTACATGTTCAACCTTTTAATTACAATGCACCTAGCTCTATGGGCTACCTAGGATGTACCTTAGGGGTGATGTACATGCAATACAAGGGGAGTTTAAGGCTTGGCAAGGAGGCTATATTACCCAGTCGAACTGGTAGTTTGAAACTACATTCAGTCTTATATGGTAAGGTGCTACTTAAGTGGATGGCACAATTAGTGCTACAGACGTACTGCAGGTGCACGTGCACTAGTAGAATTAAATTTACAGGACCTGGGTATATTGTATATGGTATACCACTCTACAAGGGACTTATAAGTAAACTGAGTATGCCAATCAGGTGTAGTCCAATTAACACGTCTTGGGGAGTGAGCACAATCACTTTAGCACTAGTTAGCAGTGGTAAAGTCCACAGAGTCCTAAAGCCAATGAGAATAAATTAGAAACAAAAATTAAGGTAATTAGGCAAAAAGGTTTGGCAGAAAACCACCCCAAGGCTGACAAGACTAACAGGGAAGTCCTTACCTATCTGGAATTTTGTACAGTCAATGCCTTCCAGAAAACAGGAGCAATGGCTGCTGAAATTTTGCAGACTACCTTCTTCCACTTACTAATCCAAGTTCTAACTGGTATGATGTGTAAAATTCCAGTTCCTGAAACCGAAGCTGAACTAAAAGCTGTAGAAGGACATTTTTCACAACAGTGACTATTCCCTAAATTGTTTTATGTGTGGAACTCACCCAAGGGAGTATTCTTGATCAAATATTCTGAAATCTGAAGAAGACTTACTCCATGACATTACAAATGATGTATGATCCCTAAAGATCAGAACCTCTAGTTACAAGGGATGTCTCGGGACAGCTACAAGGCATATTTGGAAGCCATGAATGATAACTTCCAATTTTTGTGACAATGATCTACTATAAACATGCAATAATCTGAGATTTTAGGTAAATTCCAATTCTTTGAATTCTGGCCTTGGTCTTAATTCAATAATTTCGAACGGACTGCTGTAGGAGTCTAGCCTGGTTTGTAGTGGGTACCCTATGTACTTACACCTTATACCAGGTCCAGTCATCCCTTATTATTGAAATGTAGTCAGTGTTCTAGCAGCTTAGGCTATCTAGAGGTAACTGTAGCAGAGCAGCTTAGGCTGAACTAGGAGACATGCAAAGCTCCTGCAATACCACTTAGTTACACAATACTTATACACAATAAAAGACAATACTCAGTGTTAACAAAACTAAAGGTACTTTATTTTAGTCACACAAGGCCAAAAATATATTAGAGACAATACCCCTTCTGGAGGTAAGTATTATACACAATATATACACTAGAGACCACAATCAGGCAAGTAAATAGTCATAGAATAGTGCAAACAGTTGAAAATACAACAGAATGCAATAGGCCTAGGGGCAACACAAACCATATACTAAGAAAGTGGAATAGGAAAGAATTCCCCCCTAGGCAAGTATAGTGTGTGGAGGGGAGCTAGGAGTGCAAGACACACCAAAGGTAAGTAGAATACCCAACCCCAGAGCCCAGGAAAGTAGGAGTAAAGTACTGCAAGTTTCCTTAGGACACACTACAAGTTGTGATTAGAATTATTGCAAGAACCAAGCACGACTGCAAGCAACAAAAGGTGGATTCATGAACCTGAAGACCTGCGAAGAAAGGAGGCCAAGTCCAGAAGTCGCAGAAGATTACAGGATGGACAGGAGCCCCTGACAACCTAAAAGATGGTGCATAAGAGGATTCTCTGGTTGGAAGATGTTTGCAGAAGAGCATCAAAGAAGATGGCTGCGGGTTCCTGTGTGATGCAGGAGAACTCCCACATCAAGAAGTTGGATGCAGACAGTTTGCGTTGCTGGATTCATCCAACAAGCCTTGGTTCAAGCAAGGTCGCAGTTTGCATCAAAATGGTGCAGCCTGGACCCAGGAGGGACCTGGGGGCCTCAACTCAGACTGAGGAGGCAGAGGGGGCACACAACACTGGAGAAAGCCCACAGATGACTAGGCAGTACCCTCGGGAGTCCCAGCACACGGGACAAAGAAGGTGCAAATTGCGGTTGGTGCAGCACAACAAAAGAATATCCCACGCCGCCAGAGAACAACTCAGCGAGTTGTGAGTCGCAGGATGGAGTGCTGGGGACCTGGGCTACACTGTACACAAAGGATTTTTGGAAGAAGTCCACAGAAGCCCAAGGAGCTATAGATGACGCAGTGCACAGGGGTACTGTCGCAAACCAGGAAGGCAAGCTCTTACCTCCCCCAAATTTGGACAGCTGGATCTTAGGACAGCCTGGGTCGAAGGGGTCCACAACTGTGTTCCAGGGAGCACGCTCGTCGTCAGGAGAGGAGTCCCAGAGAACTGGTTGTCGTCTTGGATGGTGCCGGTAGGAGCAGGGAAGTGACTCCATCACTCCACAGGAGATTCCTTCAGTACTTCTGGTGCAGGGTGAAGGCAGGGAGTTCTCAGAGTGTGCACACCTTAGAAACTGTTGCAGTTGCTGGCTGGAGCTGAAGTTGCGGTGTCACAGTAGCCTTTTTGGATACTTTGTTGCAGTTACAGCAGTCCCTGGAGCAGTCTGAGGTTGATCCGACGGTCAGAACTGAAGCAGAGGATTCCTGGAGGAAACTTGCAAGCTGAATCTGAAGAGGAACCCACAGGAGAGACCCTAAATAGCCCTGAGAGGGGGATTGGCTACCTACCCAGGTATGCACCTATCAGGAGAGGTCTCTGACGTCACCTGCTGGCACTGGCCACTCAGAGATCTCCAGAGAGTCCCCACACCTTGGAAAACAAGTTTGCTAAAGCCAAGGACACACTGGAAGAGCTATGGGCACCACCCCTGGGGCGATGATGGACAGGGGAGTGGTCACTCCCCTTTCCTTTTTTCAGTTTCACACCAGGGCAGGAACTGGGGGGTAGATTGGCTTATGCAAGGAGGGCACCATCTGTGCCCTTCACAGCCTTTGCAGTGGCTCTCGGAGGCTACCTATCCCAAGCCTGTGACACCTATTTCCAAAGGGAGAGAGTGTAACACCCTCCTCCCAAAGGAAATGCTTTGTTCTGCCTTCCTGAGCTGCTCAGACCCCAGGAGTGAAGAACCCTGTCTGTGAGGTGGCAGCAGCTGTAACTGCTGTGCAAGCTTCTGAGAGCTGGTTTGCCAGTACTGGTGGTCCATGCTGGAGCCCCCAGGATGCATGGGATTGGCCCCCCAAAACCAGATTTGGAATGGGGGGACAATTCCATGATCTTAGACACCTTACATGGCCATTGTGAAGCTACATATAGGTATTGATGTATGCAGAACGCCTCCGCATGCCTCATCCTGGACATCCCCCACCACTGCCAAATCACAGACCACCTGAAAAACATGCACTGGCTCCCAGTGAACAAGAGAATCACATTCAAACTCCTCACCCACACTCACAAAGAACTGCAGCACTCCGGACCAGAATATATCAACAGAAGACTCTCTTTCTACACCTCATGGGTGGGAAGTGTGCTTTACAAATTCCTGATTGATTGATTGATTATTTGTAGTGCACGTGTGTAATGGTATCCCCGCACTCAGGAAGTCCAGGGAATTGGCCCTGGACAGCGTGGGGGCACCTAGTGCAAGGGTGCCCTCACACTTAGTAACTTTGCACTTAGCCTTCAGTAAATGAAGGTTAGACATATAGGTGACTTATAAGTTACTTAAGTGCAGTGAAAATGGCTGTGAAATTGTGTGTGCACTATTTCAGGCAGGCTGCAGTGGCAGACCTGAAGAAGCGTTTGTCTGAGCTCCTCATGGGTGGTGAAAGAAATGCTGCAGCCCATAAAGATCTCCTGGAACCCCAATGTGCTGGATACCTAGGCACCATATACTAGGGACTTATAAGGGGGATCCAGTGTTCTAATTGGAATTGGAATATGAAGTCACTAAACTACTGTGACTAATTTGGAAGCAGAGAGAGCATAAGCACCAACGTTCTGGTTAGCAGAACTTCAGTGACACAGTTAAGCACTACTGACAACGCACACACTAGGCCACAAACTATGAGCACTGGGGTCGTGGCTAGCAGGATCCCAGTAAGACAGGCAAAACACACTGAGAAATAGGGTTTTTACTATGAGCACTGGGGTCCCGGCTAGCAGGATCCCAGTGAGATAGTAAAAACACACTGATGCACGCTCACAAAGAGGCCAAAAGTGGGGGTAACCATGCTAGAAAGAGGCTACTTTCTCACATAATCCCCCCCCAAACGAATGATAATTAGGCTAACCTTGGCCAGTTGAGACTTTAGTGTCTAAGTGGTGATAAGTGGAGAGTAGATCTGCAATGAAGTAGTTACTCCCTTTATCATCCACTGTCTGGTTACTTCCCTGTAGGGATGTAAACCACAGTTTGGAGATTTTTACCTAACCAACAGTGTGAGTGTAAATTATCAGAGTTTCTATTAGTATGTTTTAAAGTTGGGCAGTGGGATTGGTCCACTGGGCCTATGTCAAATGAAGAGAATTCTAGACAGGGATTCTGTCTCAATAAAGCCATAGCTGGGCAAAACGTTTTTCTATATGGCTGTAAGAGAGAACAGGGTGGCGAGCGAAGGAGGGGAACATGGCGGCTGCCGCGCGCGCAAAGAGCTGAAGCACTCACCGGCTTCTCGGCTTCTCGGCTCACCGCCCGACGCCTCCAGCATTTTGGAGGTTGAATTTTGTGAATCCTCGGGAGACGACTCTGCCGGCTCTTGTGCTCCCATATCTGTGAATGGGAGCGCCCCAGCGGGATAGTGAGGGCCTTGTTGGGGGTCCCAGCATTTCTTTTGGGTTGTGCTGGCTCAGGGCCAGCCTGCAACTAGGTCGCTCCAGGCGAGCAGCTGGCAGACTTCCCTTCTGGGTCAAGGCAGGCAGAGTCAGCAGTGACGCTGACAGGCTGCTTAATGGAGACACGGTAGCTGCAGGCTTGAAGAAAGTGGCAAGCAGCTCCAGAATTCGTCCTTTCTCTGGCAAACCAGCACCCCAAGAGAAGGTAAGAGACAGTGGGTGTGAGGAGAGGGAGGAGAGTCAGCTGGTCACGGTACAGCAAAAAGTAGATCCTATGAGGCGCCATACCCCTCTTGTAAGGCAAAGTTTGCCACGGGCTAAGTTGGATATTGGGGAAGGAAGTGGAGATGGTGGTTTAAAGCCCTTAAAAAGTCTTAAAGGTATAAAACCCAGAAAAAAAATAGGAAGCTCTAAACTGATTCCATCGGCAAAAACATTTTTTAAAAAAAGTTAAATCCCCTTGACAATTTGGCGATGTCAGAAAGCAAGATGGATGGGAGTGCTTCAAGGGGTCAAGAGGTGGAAGTGGAGGTGGAGGCAGGAGGGGAAGATGGCTCCCAAAGTGAGAAACACTCTCTTGATAGCCAGCAGCTACCCGCGACGCTCCAAGGGACTCTAGTCGACCGGCAGAAGGTTGGAAAAGTCTTGGATAATGAATGGACTGTCCCTATAGCTGTTTCATCATTGGTTGATACGTCACAGGGGAGTGAGATTCCTGTTTCCTCCCCTCTTGTCGTCCAGGTCCGGCTTGGTAGGTATTCGTAGCACTTCTGGTTCCCCTATTGAGGCAGTGCTCTCAACTCTATCGGTGGACATTAAAAAGGGTTTGCCATATCTGTAATTAATCAAGGGGAAATAAAAGAGGCTTGTGGAGCCTTGGAGAAAAAATTGGACCTTCTGGTATTAAGAACACAAGCACTGGAAGAAGCGGTGGGAGAAATGAGAGTGGAAATTAGTGACCACAAAAAAGAAATCGATTTGTTGAAGGGAAATGAGCAGGCTCTTCAGAGTAAATTGGAACGATTAGAGAACAACTCAAGAAGAAATAATCTGAGAGTGCTGAATGTTCCGGAGGATGTGGAAGGTGGAAACGTAAAAATGTTCTTGAGCTCCCTTCTCTAGAGCGCGCTTTCATTGGAAGAGTCTCTTGAGGAAATAGCAGGGGATATGCAGCGAATTCATAGAGACCCCTTTAAGAAAAGGCCAGGTAGTCTCAAACCTCTGAAGATTTTGATAAGTTTTCAAACCTATTCTTTGAAAGAGAAAATCTTGACCTTGGCGCTTAAACAGAAAACTTTAAAGGGGGATCATTTTTCATTTGAGATCAGGTCTGACCTGTCAAGTGTGACTTTAAACAGACAGTGGGAACTAGGGAGGCGGATAGAAGAGTTCAGGAAATTCGGTGCTTCAGTTCAGATGAAGTTCCCTGCAATTCTCAAGATTGTGTATAATAACAAAATGTATAACATAAGAGAGGTGGAAGCAGAGGATGAGCTCCTGGGGACTAATAAAGATGGCGGCGTCGAGAAGTAATCTGTGTTGCTGAGGGATGGCCGAATGGTGCTTCAAATTGGGTCATGGACCTGAATAAAAGGGAAGTTCTCCTGGGAGGTGTAGGAGGGGCACGAGAGGGGGGGTGAGGGGTGCACAAGAGGGGGGAGGCGAGGTTGGGTCTGGGGGGGGGAGAAGAGCCACGAGAGGGGGGTGAGGGGAGCACAGGGTGGGGAGTAGATGGGAGGGATATTGGCAAAAGAAAAAAGTCCTGTACACCTCAGTTTATTAGACAACCCGTAAGGCATACATAAGGAAGAAGTAGCCCAAGGAGATTGCCCCCAGAGAAAACTTCAAATACTTTCTTGGAATGTGAATGGTCTGAGGGTGAGTGGTAGGAGAGATAGGATCGTACAGTATTTGAGGCACTCTCCTGCACAGGTTTTTATATTGCAAGAAACACATCTAACAGGTGAAGAGTATAAAGTCTTATTTAGAAAACATAAGTGGGTTCGTTGTTGTGTATGTACTGAGCAGGGCTCCCATATTAGGGGGGGTGGCAATAGTGTTTAAACATCAGTGCGATCCAGTAGTATTAAAAGTTAGTGTAGATACTCCAGGGAGGTGGGTAATAATTAAAGTTATTTGGTAGACTTGTTACCCTGGTTGGGTTTTATGGTCCCAATACTGACGATATTGAGCCTCTTAAGAAACTGTCCTGTCAACTGCTGGATTTTTCAGACCCAGTGTTAATGGCAGGGAACTTAAACATAATATTAGATAATAAATTGGTTAGATCAACCAAAGTAGATCAATAATTAATTCAAAGTCTTAGCAGTTTTTGAAAAAGATGATGAAGGAAAGGGCATTGGAGGATTGGTGGAGAGATAGAGTGGGTCCTCAACAGGCCTTTTCATATAATAATAATAAGTATAACCACACATTGCATATTGATTACTTTATGGTAGAACAGGTATGGCGTAGTGCGATAGTTAGTATTGAGTATCTCCCCCTGCATCTATCTGATCCTGGAACAGTGGTATTAAAAATGAATTTAGCGAAAGAAAGAGAGGTAAGTCGGTGGACGCTGGATCGCTCTTTATTATTAGATGAAGAAGTCAGAACTAGGCTACTTGCAGAAACAGAGGAGTTTTTTAAGTTGAATATGGGCTCTGCCCCTTTTGATGTGGTTTGGGACACATATAAGGCGGTGATACGAGGGATTCTTATTAATATTGCCAGTTATAAGAACAAGCGGTATAGGGAGGAGCTAGAGCTCATGGAGGAAGAAATGAAGGTTTGTAGAGAACGGTTAGTGATGAGTATAGGCGAAGACGAGAAGCGGATAAGGCAGCAAAGATTGGATGTCTCGAAACTCCAAGTGGGAGCGCTTTTGCAAACAAGATGGGATGGGAGGCAAGTAAGCTGGCACATTTTGAAAATGGGGAAAACCCAGGGAAATTACTAGCATGGAAAGCAAAAAGGGATCAAGTAAGAAATTCTATTAAGGAAATTGAGGTAGAGCAGGGGCAGAGGACTAGAGAGAGCAGGGAAATTAAGAGTGCTTTTGGACAATTCTTTTCTCAACTCTATACAGAAGAGACTGAGGTTACTGAGCAGGCGGTTCAAACTTGGTTGGGGGAAGATACCCTCCCCTGTTTATCCGTGGAGCAGCGGGTTTGGTTGAATAGGCCTATCACCCCAGATGAAATTATAGCTGCCTTGAGGGGACGTAAGGGGGGGGCAAGGCCGCAGGTCCAGATGGTCTTCCGGGTGAATTGTATAAAGCCTTGGAGCAGGTATTAATGCCCTTTTTGTTAAAGTTGTTTTCTGAGGTATTTGTGAATGACTCCCCTATTCCTGCATCCTGGAATGAGGCAGTCATTTCATTGATTTTGAAACCAGGTAAAAACCCGGCTAGGTTTGAGTCATATAGACCCATTTCGCTGCTGAATTCAGATTATAAATTGTTTGCAAAGGTTCTTTCTAGTAGGTTAAATTTGGTAGTAAAGGATCTAATCAACACAGATCAGAAGGGGTTAATTAAGGGTAGGTATTTACATGAGCTCACCCATACCTTGATTGGGGCAATAGATCTGGCAACTACTCATAGGACCCCTTTGGGGGTTATAGCTTTAGATGCTATAAAGGCCTTTGACAGGGTCAGCTGGAGTTATTTAGTTCATATTTTGAATAGGTATAATATAGGGAACAATTTCTGTAAAGCCATTAAATGGATCTATTCTGACCCCTCTGCTAGAATCCTAATTAATGGGGAACTAACAAATTGCTTTAGGATATCGAGGGGAACTAGGCAGGGGTGTCCATTGTCCCCGCTCCTGTTTGATTTGTATATTGAACCCGTTGCCAGGAAAATAAGACAGTGCTCTGAAATAGTTGCTTTTAAATGGGAACAGTGGGAGAGGAAAGTTGCACTTACTGCCAATCTATCAACTGCCCTCCCAGCATTACGAAGATTAGTGGAGGAGTTTGGTTTTGTTTCGGGCTATCAGGTTAACACAGAGAAGTCGGAAATTATGGTATGGAATCAGGACTGGCAAGGGAAGGCTGAAATACTCTACTTAGGGTTATTAATTACACATGATATTGAGAAGTTAGTGGTGAAAATCCAAGAAGCATTGGTGGTAGAGTGCATTAATTTAATGAAGAGCTGGGCCCACTTTCCACTGACAGTACTGGGAAGGGTAAACCTGGTTAAAATATTTCTTATTCCAAAAATTAATTTTATTCAGAATGCCATTCCATTACTAATGGATGGCAGATATCTTAAGAAACTCCAACAGGCTATCACTTCTTTTATTTGGGCCTGTAAGGGTCCCAGGATTGTGTGGAAAAAGCTGCGGAGGAGGAGAGAGAAGGGAGATTTATCATTGCCCGATCTACAGTTATATGCCTGGGCCTACCAGTTGAGGAATTCGAGAATGTTATTTACTTCTTTGGATGATTCAGTGGTAGGTGTAGTGTTTAAAGCAATGACATGTAACATTCAGGGGGCAGGAAAACAGTTTCTGTTTAAGTATGGAGACCCAAAATTTGTAAAGAAAATACGACTAAAAGTTCTGAGGGAAGCAGCTATGTGTTGGTATCAGGTGAAATCCTTCACGAAGATTGATTATTATAATCAGCTAGCCCCGATTTGGGATTCCCCGGGCACTCCAGAATGTTTGAAAAATGCTTTGGCCAAACCGTTAAGAGATGTTGGTTTAGAATGCTGGGGGGAATCTCATACAGGATACGATGTTACTTTCTTGGGAAGAACTGAGTACCATGACAGGCGGCACCCTGTGTAGGTACAAATATTTTCAACTGGATCCTGGGCACTGTCCACTCGACGAAGTCGTCAGGGGGAGAATCCTTCATCAAAAGATCTTTTTAACAGCTCCCCCAGTGGCTGTAAGATTGCAAGGTGGTATTGGGAGATTCTGGAGCAGATCAACAGAGAGTTTAAGTTGCCAGAGCAGCTGTGGCAAGGCATCATGACAAAAGAAACGGTGCAGTTGGGATGGCAAGAATCATTGAGAATGTGTTTTGAGGTAGTTAAGGCCACCCCATTAAGGAAGAATCATTTGTATGTGATACATAGAGCTTACATCACCCCAGCGAAACTCACAAAGATAAAGAAAGGCGAAGTGGTGAACTGTCTCAAATGTGGAGCTTCGAAAGCTGCAGATGTTCATATGTTTATGGAGTGCCCGGGAGTGTTTTTCTTTTGGACGGAAGTGGTGGGTGCGCTGTCACAGATGGTGGGAAAGGAACTAACTGTAAGCCTCCCCTTAATTATTTTTGGGAAAACCAGCGATATGGTAGGGTGGTCTAGAAATAATAGGAACTTTGTGTTCTTTGCTATTTTGTTAGCCAGAAGAGAGATTTGTTTAAAATGGATGACGGCAGCCCCGCCACTATATAGGAGCTGGTTGGATATGTGTGTGAAAACAGCTAAATTAGATCTTAAGGTGGGCAGTCCTGAGCGGAGGAGGAAAAAAAGTAAATTATGAGCTCCTCTTCTGGAAGGGGTTCCTCTCCCTCCCTTCTGTAGGGATATCCTGTCCGATGATTTAAATCCTCCACCTCTCTCATATCTGGGCCAGCCACTGGGTTCTCCCAGGTGGGCTGAGCAGGTGATACAGGGTCCTCATTGGGCGATATGTCCACCGTTGGCTTTAAATGCAAGTCGACCATGCTGGAAATAAGGTGTGACTTACCGGTGAGGTGTATGAGGAAAAAAAAAAAAAGAGAGAACAGGGTTGCTGTTTCTCTTGAGTTGGAGCAGGGCAGGGCTGCTGTCCTATAAGATTCACACCAGAACAGGGCTACTGTCCTAAGTGTTCAGAGGTAGTGCAGGGCTGTTGCACTAAAGTTCCTCTGGGAGGGCTGGAGGGTTGCTCCATATTCACTAAAATGCTGCAATTTTGCACATCTGCTTTAGTGGTTCCACAGAGAGGTACCTTTTCCTCTAGGATTCCAGCTGTGTTAGCTGAGGGCTCCTTAGGTACAGGTTTCACCACAGGAATGGTATCCTTAGTGGCATGGTGGGGAAGGGATACTTGAGAGGAAGCAATTCCTCAGGGATACCCAGCGCGGATGCATGGGTCCGAAACTCTACCTCAGCCCAACCTGAGGCCTCTAGGTCATTCCCTAGGAGACAATCTACAGGTAAGCTAGGTGATACTACCACCTGCTTTGGGCCAGTAACACCACCCAAACTAAGTTGAACTACAGCTAAGAGAAGAGACTTAGTGGAGTTATTGACATCAGTAACTTGGTACTTCTGTCCAAAGGGGTGTTCTGCAGGTGACACCATGTTTTTAGTCACCAAAGTGATAATGGTACCTGTGTCCCTGTAGGCCTGAGACTCAGCACCATTTATTAAAATTGACTGCCTGTACTTATCCATGTTAAGGGAACAAGCAGCCAAGGTGGCAAGGCCAATGCCACCAGGGGTGACAGAAACTGTCTTGGGACTGTCTACCCCAGTTTCTATTATGGACCCAAAAGTGAACCCAACTACACCCTTAGTTTGACTATTGCCAGTAGTCCCACCACTATTAATTTTACTGCTAGGGGCACTAGCGTTTGATGTATTAGTGGTGGTAGGCTCTGGGGCTTTACCTGGGCAGGACTTATCCCATGGCCAATGGCTTTTACCTCTGCACACATAGCACCAGTGCTTTTTAGTGTGTGTAGAATGAGAAGACGATGAAGAAGATGGTTCATCCCCACCCCTAGAGGAGTGTTTTGGACCTGAAGAAGGATCTTTGTGCTTACTTTTATCCTCATGCTTGTCCTGAGATTGTTCACCATCTTTCTTTTAGTTGTCCTTGTCACCTCCTGTATGAGCTTTTCTGATCACCCTTGTTCTGACCCATTTGTCTGCCTTCTTTAACAATTCTTTGGGAGAGGTCAGATCTGAGTACACAAGATACTGGTGCAACAAATCAGACACACAATTTTTCAATATATGCTCTCTCAGAATTAAGTTATACATGCTTTCATAGTCATTCACCTTACTGCAATTTAACCAACCTTCGAAGGACTTCATTGAACAGTCTACAAAGTCTATCCAATCCTGTGAAGACTCCTTTCTGGTCTCTCTGAACCTGATTCTATATTATTGAGTGGTTAAGCCTAGACCATCCAGGAGTGCACTTTTGAGAATGTGGTAGTTGTCTGACTTATCCTCTCTGACAATAAGGAGTCTGTCTCTCCCCTTGTCAGTGAAAGACAACCACAGGATAGCATCCCACTGTGCTTGAGGGACCCTCTGAACTTTACAGGCCCTCTGAAGTGCAGCAAACCACTTATAAATGTCATCCCCATCCTTGTAAGGGGAACAAACTTGTGCAGATTTCTGGAATCAAATGTAGGTTCCCTAGCACTGGAGTTCCTGAAATTGTTGCTGCTGCCACCATATGGAACTAACCCCAACACCTGCCTTTCCTTTTCCACAGCCAGGGATTACCTGTCCAAGGCCCACTGTTGCTGCTGTAGCCTCAGTCTGGCCTGCTCTATCCTCAGCTTTCTGAGTTCCCTATCTAGGGACTGGTCCTCAGGGTTAGATGTGTGTGACACCTGTGAGATAGAAGTGACATGGGAATTGGCAGAGGCAGATCTTTCCCTAACTTGAGTCACCCTAGTTATCTTGCGTCCAGGTGTGAAGAGAGCCCTACTTGTATGTGACCCCTTCCCACTCCCAGCTACACTAGAGGGTTTCTTGGAGGAAAGATTTGTGGAAGGACCCTCCCCAGGATCTTCAGAATGCTCTCCTAAGCCTGCCTGGTTGGAATCTTCCTCTACCTCCCCCTCTGACTGTACCTGACCAGTGCTAAGTCCCTGGTTAACCTGCAGGAGGAGATATAAGAGGAATTCCTTATTGGGGTTCTTCCCAATCCCTAAATTCTTTCAATGTAGAGATCTCTCTAACTTTAAAAATTCAAACTTTCATTAGTTGTCTTTACAACTCTGGGGGTAGCCTCTATACCAGACATAGGTGGTCATTCTGACCTCGGCGGTAAAAGGCGCCCACCGCCGGTCAGAAATCCTCCATAATTCCGCTGCGGTCGCGGTAACCCGCCACGGTCATTCTGACCCGCAGCAGCCAAACCTCCGAAAGTCCGACAGCCACAACAGACCGCCAGACCAGCGGTCGGCGGAAAAGTGGAGGTGACCAAACCTCCACCGTCACGCCAACAGAAATACGCCCATGCCATTACGACCCACGAATCCACGCGGCGGTCATTCAAACGCGGTTTTCCATTGGCGGTACACACCGCCGCGGTCAGAATACACACAAACGAACAAAACTCAGCCACATTGGCCGATTTGAATTCCACACACCTGATACACATACACACACCACTCCCACACACACAATACAATATAAAACACACACCCACATCACCCACAAACCCCTACGACAAAAAATTCAGAAAGAAGCACCGAGAGACATATCATCGAACACAGAATACCATCACACAGAGGCACACTACACCATCACCCACACAATATCCACACACAAAACAACACACACCACCACACTCAACACACTTAACTACACATACTCCACCCCACACATCATACACACCACTCCATGGCACCCCAAAGACAGCCCCGCTTCTCAGACGAAGAACTCAGGGTCATGGTGGAGGAAATCGTTCGGGTAGAGCCCCAGCTCTTCGGCACACAGGTCCAATACACCAGCATTGCCCGGAGGACGGAGCTATGGCAGAGGATTGTCGACAGGGTCAACGCTGTGGGACAGCACCCCAGAAATCGGGAAGACATCAGGAAGCGATGGAACGACCTACGGGGGAAGGTGCGTTCCATGGTATCCCGGCACAACATCGCCGTGCAGAAGACTGGCGGAGGACCCCCACCTCAACCCCCACAATTTACAACATGGGAGGAGGAAGTCTTGAACATCCTGCATCCTGACGGCCTCGCAGGAGTCGGCGGAGGAATGGACACTGGTAAGTTGAAGCTTCACTACTGCTTCCCCCCCACCTGCATGCCAAATCATACCCCAACCCTCACCCCCATCCTCGAACCCCACCCTCACCCCCACCCCCATCCTCACCCCCACCCTCACCCTCACCCCCACCACCATCCTCACCCCCACCACCATCCTCACCCCCACCCCCAGCACACCTATTCCCTGCCAATGTCTCACCATCACAACCCACACATCCCAAAACCTAGGCCTGCATGCGTCCACTAAGCATGGACACCCATCACCAAAGCATGCCCAATGCATATACACATCCCCCCCACAAGCCACCCTCACCAAAGCCCCCACACACGAATGCCAGCACTTGGGGACACGGGAACCCACAGATACACCCATATGCCACACATTGAAACTATAACCATACCTCTATACCCCTGCAGGACCCGACCGCCAACACACCGCCACGGAGGGCCCAGAATTCTCCACACCCCCCACCCAAGAGGCCGTCAGCGATGACAGCAGCTCTGTCGACCTGGACACCGATGACCAGCCCGGACCATCGGGGACCTCTGGACAGTCGGTTCCCCTCAGACAGCCACAGGCCACCACAGACCCAAACCCCTCTGGGAACACCAGCACAGCTCCCACCCAGCGGGCCCATGCCTCTGTCTCCAGGGCGCGTCAATCTGCGGTGTGTCTACCACTACAGGGCACCCAGGATAACCCACCACCCCAACAACAACAGGGACCTGGGGGCAGTGGTAGTGGGCACACCGGCCAGGGGGCAGAGGCCCAGGGAAACAGGGCAACTCGGAGGGCAGCTGTGCGACAGGGGGGGGACGGGCCCAGGGAACCCACTCTCCACGAGGCCCTCACCACCATCATGGGAGCATACAACCGCTCCCAGGAGACGATGGCGACGGTACTGGCCCGGTTCCAGGAGATCCAGGTACTGCAGGAGGAACACTATCGGGGGTACAGGGAGGACATCAGAGCCCTCACCTCCACCCTGGTTACCATGGTCGGGCTGCTGCAGGACCTCATCAACACCAGGACGGACACTCAACACCAACAAAGGGCCCCTGCCACTAGCCTGGACCAAGAACAGCCAACCACCTCCGCCGGCGCTAGTGGTCAGGAGGCCCCCGCACAACAGCAGCCCACCAGACCCCCACCTCCTGCAGGAGAAGAACCACCCCGCAAGAGGGCCCTGAGATCTCGCAAGAAGACAGAGTAGGATGTCAAGACCCCCGCCAGCAAAGGATACCACCTGATGTCATCCCACTGTCCCACATTGTCACCCTGTCCATCCTTGAACTGCCCATGCTCCATCTCTCCACAGGCCTCTGGACAATGCACCTGTGTGACTGTTACTCTGGACTCTGCCATGGACATTCCTTCACCATAGCCCCCACCCACTTGAAACCACCCATCCCATTTTGAGCACTTAAATAAACACCCATTTAGCACAAAACTATCTGGAGTCTGGCTGTGATTTCAAAATATTGTAATTGACATGACATTGCAAATATGTCCTTGTACATAGTGAAGTCAACAAACAGCTGCCACAAAGCTGTAGTCCATGGGGAAACGAAGCACAGGACTCGTAGTGGGGACCCCAGATCTGAAATAGGGAGGGAAAAGCCACAACTCAGTCATCATACACTGGGGCAAATAGACAGGCAGCAGAGATGCAGGAGAGTAGTTCACATTCACTAAATTATGTTTGAATTGTTACCTGTGTCCTATTGGAAGTACTGTTCAATGATTCTGTCCCTGTTGTCTGTTTCAGCCCCGTCGTCTTCCTCCTCGTCACTCTCCACAGGTTCCACAGCTGCCACTACACCACCGTCTCGACCATCCTCCTGCAGGAAAGGCACCTGGCGGCGCAAAGCCAGGTTGTGAAGCATGCAGCAGGCCACGGTGATGTGACACACCTTCTTAGGTGAGTACATTAGGGATCCACCTGTCATATGCAGGCACCTAAACCTGGCCTTTAGGAGGCCAAAGGTGCGTTCGATCACCCTCCTAGTACGCCCATGGGCCTCATTGTACCGTTCCTCTGCCCTGGTCCGGGGATTCCTTACTGGGGTCAGTAGCCACGACAGGTTTTGGTACCCAGAGTCCCCCAATAGCCATACACGGTGTCTCTCTAGCTGTTCCATCACGTAAGGGATGCTGCTATTCCTCAGGATGAAGGCGTCATGCACTGACCCAGGGAACTTGGCATTTACATGCGAGATGTACTGGTCAGCCAAACACACCACCTGGATGTTCATGGAATGGTAACTTTTTCTGTTCCTGTACACCTGCTCCCTGTCTCTTGGGGGAACCAAAGCCACATGGGTCCCATCAATGGCACCAATGACGTTGGGAATATGTCCAAGGGCGTAGAAATCACCCTTCACTGTAGCCAATTCGCCCACCTCAGGGAAAATGATGTAGCTCCTCACGTATTTCATCAGGGCAGACAACACTCTGGATAACACCTTCGAAAACATGGGCTGAGACTTCCCAGAAGCAATTCCCACTGTTGTCTGAAATGACCCACTTGCCAGGAAATGGAGTACTGACAGGACCTGCACCAGAGGGGGAATCCCTGTGGGTTGGCGGATGGGGGACATCAGGTCGGGCTCCAGCTGGGCACACAGTTCATGTATAGTGGCACGGTCAAGCCGGTAGGTCAGGATAATGTGGCGTTCTTCCATTGTCGACAGGTCCACCAGCGGTCGGTACACGGGAGGATTCATCCGTCTCCTCGCCAAACCCAGCGGACGGTGCCTAGGAAGGACAACATGGAGCACAGAGTCAAGCAACCCACAGGTACGTACTCACAGCTTGCACAGTAAACGATTCTCTATGCAGTGAATGGCGTGTCTGAGTGGCTATGCAAGGCCTAGGCCTGTGTGACGCAGTTGAAATTGAGCCATGTGGACCCTCGAAATGGCGGCTGCCTGACCTGTGAAGTGTGACAATGGGATGTGAGGTCAATGCGCTGGCGTGGCACACCGCGGCGGTCGGCGGGCGAAGACTGCGGCGCGAAGCCGCATTGGTTAACATTGAAGCCTATGGGTTTCAGGAGCCAATGGCGAAGGGCGCCGGCGGTGGCGGGACGCACCGCCGCGGTACGCACCGCCGCGGACGTGACCGCCATTTCCTATCTACTTATCCACTTGCGACTTGAACTTTCACAGGAGAGGACCTATACTGCAAGTGTTGCTGTGACCTCGGTCTGGAAGGGACAATGGCTGCTGCGACTGGGGAAAGGGCCCCTGCCTTCACTGGAGAGGAGTTGGAGAAACTTGTGGATGGGGTCCTCCCCCAGTATGCGCTACTCTACGGTCCTCCAGACCAACAAGTGAGTTTAATTCAATATGGATTTGGGGCCACTGGCTGGCTTGGGGGCCTGGCGGGGGGCCTGGCGGGGATGGGGGGCGTTGGGCCACTGGCAACGATAATGCAGACAAACTTGAACGTGGTATTTCTCCCTCCCTGTACGTGTCACATAGGTCCGCGCCCATGAGAAGATCGGGATTTGGCGTGCCATCGCCAAGGAAGTCCGGACCCTGGGGGTCCACCATCGACGGGGCACCCACTGCCGCAAGAGGTGGTAGGACATCCGCCGCGGGACCAAGAAGACCGCCGAGTCTCTGCTGGGGATGGCCTCCCAACGTAGGCGGGGTGCCTGCCGTCAACTGACCCCCCTGATGTTCCGGATCCTGGCGGTGGCCTACCCTGATTTGGATGGGCGCGTGAGGGCAGCACAGCAGACACAAGGGGGTGAGTACAAGCATCATCTACTCTGTTGTCGCGCAGTGGAGGTGTCTGGGTGGGGGAGGAGGGCTGTGGGTCCCCCTAGGCCAGGGCGATATCTGTAGGCTGGGCACCCCCGTAAGCCCCTGTGTCCCCAGCCACCACCCTCAGTAGTGTGTCAGTACAGCCATCCCTGGGCCGTGTCATCCATGGGTGCAGTTGTCAACTCTAGGCGTGTAGGGCATGTTCCACGGAATGCGTAGCGGACCCCAAGTGCGCAACTTAGTGCAGGGGGCATCTGTGTCTCTCATGTCCGCTAACTGTACCGGTGATCCATGTACTCAAAATCTCTTTATTTCTCTCTCCCCCCCCCCTTTTTGTTTGTCCTTCTGTGCTTGTGTGCATCAGCATCATCAGGCGGAGGAGAAGTGGCATCGGGGCAGGAGGGAGCTGCATCTCACATGGCCCAGGAGGGCCATGCCACAGAGTCTGACTGGACCAGTGAGACGGAGGGCGAGGGGAGCTCCACGACGGGGACGACTGGACCCTGCAGCGACACGGACACGTCCTCGGAAGGGAGCTCCCTTGCGGGGGTGGCACCATCCGTGCCCCCCGCCATTACAGGTACAGCCGCCACCCAGCGCACCATCTCCGCCCTCCCAGCAGCCCCTCAGCGTTCGCCCCGTGCCCGCTCTGCCAGGAAGCCGGGGATCTCCTTCGCCCCAGGCACCTCAGGCCCTGCCCCTGTTACCCCCGCTGCCCTCAGTGAGGAGGTCATTGACCTCCTCCGAACGCTCATTGTTGGGCAGACTACCCTTTTGAATGCCATCCAGGGGGTGGAGAGGGAGGTTCATCGCAGCAATGCGTACCTGGAGGGCATTCATTCGGGTCAGGCTGCCCATCAGCGATCGTTCCAGGCTCTGGCCTCAGCACTGACGGCAGCCATTGTCCCTGTCTCCTGCCTCCCTCTACTAACTCCCTCCTCCCAGTCTCCTGTTCCTCTGCCTGTCCCACCCACACCATCAGACCAGCCTGCACACACCTCAACACCCAAGAGCAGCTCATCCAAACATAAGCACCACAGATCACGCAGACATTCACACAAGCAACATTCCGATGCAGACATGCCAACAGTCACTACCACCTCTGTGACCCCCACCTCCTCGTCTCCCTCCTCCCTCCCTGTGACGTCTACACTCACACCTTCATTCACCTCACCATCAGCCAGTGTTTCCATCACCAGCATACCCTCCACTCCAGTCCGCACACGTGCAGTCACCACCCCCACTGCCATTTACACGTCCCCTGTGTCCTCTCCCACTGTGTCTGTCACCCCCTCTTCCACACCACACAAACGCAGCCACCCACCCACCCAACAGCCATCCACCTCACAACAGCCTCCCGCTCCTACACCTGCACCCAAAGACAGCAAACTTGTCTCGCCTACAACCACATCCTCTCCCTCCACTCCCATACCCACTGTACCTTCCACTCTCCATTGTCCCAAGAAAATCTATCTCTCTACTGCTACCTTCTTTCCTGACCCTGAGCCCCCCCCTCCTTCTCGTCGGGGTAAAAAGAGCACCTCAGCCACCACCAGCCCTGCAGCCCCCTTGACAAGGGTGCAGGGGTATTGGAGCCCACCAGCCCGCAGGTCTGGATCTTCGCCCAGCAGCAAGGGGACAGCCAGCCCACCCCCTGGGAAGAGGAGCAGAAGGCGGAAGGGCCGCCGCCGGAGCCCGGATTCGATATCCCCCCAGGACACTAGCCAGCCGCCGTCAACAGCCACAACTCCAAAGGGAGGAAAGGGCCACAGACTCCCGACTAAGGAGGGCAAGGGCAGCAAGGCGGAGAAGTCAGGCAGCAGGCCTGCTGCCCATGGAGGACCCGTCGCAGCTGCCCAGGAGGAGCCCGCAACCCCCATAGCCGCTGCCCCGGGAGGAACCGGCACAGCTGCCCCGGGAGAGCCCACCACCCCCATAGCCGCTGCCCAGGGAGGACCCAGCCCAGCTGGCCAGGAGGGCCCCACCACCCACAGCCCAGGTGGGCATTGAAGGAGCACCATCCCCGCTGCCCAGGAGGGCACCACCAGGCAATGAGCAGTTGGCCATAGAATGGCCGCCGTCTCCAGCACCGCTCCGCTGGGGCCCGCCGTCTCAAGAACCGCTGAACTGGGCCCTTCAAGGCAAGAACCGCTGAACAGGGCCCCGCCGTCTCCAGCACCGCTCCGCTGGGGCCCGCCGTCTCAAGAACCGCTGAACTGGGCCCTTCACGGCAAGAACCGCTGAACTGGGCCCTTCAAGGCAAGAACCGCTGAACTGGGCCCCGCCGTCTCCAGCACCGCTCCGCTGGGGCCCGCCGTCTCAAGAACCGCTGAACTGGGCCCTTCACGGCAAGAACCGCTGAACTGGGCCCCGCCGTCTCCAGCACCGCTCCGCTGGGGCCCGCCGTCTCAAGAACCGCTGAACTGGGCCCTTCACGGCAAGAACCGCTGAACTGGGCCCTTCAAGGCAAGAACCGCTGAACTGGGCCCTTCATGGCAATAACCGCTGAACTGGGCCCTTCAAGGCAAGAACCGCTGAACTGGGCCCTTCAAGGCAAGAACCGCTGAACTGGGCCCCGCCGTCTCCAGCACCGCTCCGCTGGGGCCCGCCGTCTCAAGAACCGCTGAACTGGGCCCTTCAAGGCAAGAACCGCTGAACAGGGCCCCGCCGTCTCCAGCACCGCTCCGCTGGGGCCCGCCGTCTCAAGAACCGCTGAACTGGGCCCTTCACGGCAAGAACCGCTGAACTGGGCCCTTCAAGGCAAGAACCGCTGAACTGGGCCCCGCCGTCTCCAGCACCGCTCCGCTGGGGCCCGCCGTCTCAAGAACCGCTGAACTGGGCCCTTCACGGCAAGAACCGCTGAACTGGGCCCTTCAAGGCAAGAACCGCTGAACAGGGCCCTGCCGTCTCCAGCACCGCTCCGCTGGTGCCCGCCGTCTCAAGAACCGCTGAACTGGGCCCTTCACGGCAAGAACCGCTGAACTGGGCCCTTCAAGGCAAGAACCGCTGAACTGGGCCCCGCCGTCTCCAGCACCGCTCCGCTGGGGCCCGCCGTCTCAAGAACCGCTGAACTGGGCCCTTCAAGGCAAGAACCGCTGAACTGGGCCCTTCAAGGCAAGAACCGCTGGCCCTTTGGCAGACGTGGCAGGGCAGGATCTGTCTCGGGCAGGGCTGCAGGATGTCCTCTGGCCAACATGCCTCCTCCAGTGGCAGTGGAGTCTGTTATGGACTGCTTGGACTGTGGCTTTGCTCTCCCCAGGATGGCCCAGTGGGCAGGCCACCCACTGTATGGACTGTTTGGACTGTGGCTTTGCTCTCCCCAGGATGGCCCAGTGGGCAGGCCACCCACTGTATGGACTGTATGGACTGTGGCTTTGCTCTCCCCAGGATGGCCCAGTGGGCAGGCCACCCACTGTATGGACTGTTTGGACTGTGGCTTTGCTCTCCCCAGGATGGCCCAGTGGGCAGGCCACCCACTGTATGGACTGTATGGACTGTGGCTTTGCTCTCCCCAGGATGGCCCAGTGGGCAGGCCACCCACTGTATGGACTGTTTGGACTGTGGCTTTGCTCTCCCCAGGATGGCCCAGTGGGCAGGCCACCCGCTGTATGGACTGTATGGACTGTGGCTTTGCTCTCCCCAGGATGGCCCAGTGGGCAGGCCACCCGCTGTATGGACTGTTTGGACTGTGGCTTTGCTCTCCCCAGGATGGCCCAGTGGGCAGGCCACCCGCTGTATGGACTGTATGGACTGTGGCTTTGCTCTCCCCAGGATGGCCCAGTGGGCAGGCCACCCACTGTATGGACTGTTTGGACTGTGGCTTTGCTCTCCCCAGGAAGGGCCAGTGGTCATGAAGTCCCCTCGTGGATCTGGCGTCGTGTACTCAAGTGGCTGAGGTGCCCCCCCTTCCCTTCCCCCTGAGGTGCCTGTCCTTTTTTCTTTCTGATGCCCCTGCAGTGTTCTCTCCGTGGAGTTCTTGTCGTGGGACTGGGCCTTGCCCCTTTGCTCAGGACCCCTGTGGTCCACGGACAGTGGTTGGACTACATTTAGTAGATGTATATATTTTGTACATAGTTTATTTATTTATTTGGATTACTGCTGTCCATTTTTCAATATATCTGCCCGTTTGAGATCTCTTCTTTTGGTCTTTGCATAATTTCGGAAGGGGGGGGTTTGTGGGTTGTGACAGTGATCTGTGGGAATGCATTGATGTGTGTGTTGTAGTGGGTGTGGGTGGGTGGGTGTGTGCTGGTAATCTTTTCCCTCCCCTGTGTCGTAGGTGCAGTACTCACCGATGTCTTCCGCGCCGCAGGGCGTGCTCCTGGTACAGGAGCAGGTATAGGAGTGCGGGGATGACCTGCAACTCGGGTTCCATACTGCCGGAATCTCGCGTGGTGTATGTGGAGGTGAGCGTTTTCCCGTTCGTAGTCTGTTTCCGCCGTGTTTTTATCGGCGGTGCTCCCGCCCCGGAAAAGGTGGCGGATTGGTGGGTCGTGATAGGGTGGGCTGTACATTGTCTGCCGCCTGGCTGTTGGCGGGGACCGCCGCGCTGTTTGTTTGTTCCGCCGTGGCGGGCGGAGTGTTAATGCGGCGGGCTGTGTTGGCGGTTCCCGCCAGGGTCAGAATTGCATATTTTGGACCGCCGGCCTGTTGGCGGGTTGGCTGCCGCTTTATCACCGACCGCCAGGGTCAGAATGAGGGCCATAGTGACAGAAAGAGGTTAGGGAAAAGAGTAAAAAGTTAGTCAACTATTAGGCCTTCCTTTTTAGAGAAAAGAAAATGACTTTTCAGAAACTTTTGAAACTTTTAGAAAGTTTTGAAGAACTTTTTAGAAAGTAAAGAATTACTTTTAGGTACAATTCTGCATAGCTCTAAGTATTGGAGTAAACTTCTTCTTCTGAAAAGCCCTAGTAACAAAGTGGTAAAACAATTGAAGGTACTTATCCCACTGCTGCACCACCCTTATTATTATTAGTAGTCAGTGTTCTAGCAGCTTAGGATGTCTAGAAGTAGCTGTAGAAGAGCAGCTTAGGCTGAACTAGGAGACATGCAAAGCTCCTGCAATACCACTATAGTTACACAGTACGTATATACAATAAAAAACAATATTCAATATTACCAAAAACAACGGTACTTTAGTCACACAAGGCCAAAAATATCTTAGAGACAATACTCCTTCTGGAGGTAAGTGTTACACACAATATATACACTAGAGACCAAAATCAGGTAACTCAATAGTTATAGAATAGTGCAAACAGTAGAAAATACAAGAGCATGCAATAGGCCTACAGGCAACACAAACCATATAGGCTTTCATCATCTTGGAAGGTGCCGGCAGGAGCAGGGAAGTGACTCCATCCTTCGGTTCTCCTGGTGCAGGGTGAAGGCAGGGAGTCCTCAGAGCGTCCACACATTGTAAACTGTTGCAGTTGCTGGCTGGAGCTGAAGTTGCAGGGTCACAGTAGCCTTTCTGGCTACTTTGTTGCAGTTACAGTGGTTCCTAGAGCAGTCTGTGGTTGATCTGACGGTCAGAAGCTGAAGCAGAGGATTCCTGGAGGAAACATCCAAGCTGAATCTGAAGACGAATCCACAGAAGAGACCATAAATAGCCCGGAGAGGGGGATTGGCTACCTACCCAGGTATGCACCTATCAGGAGGGGTCTCTGATGTCACCTGCTGGCACTGGCCACTCAGAGATCTCCAGATTGTCCCCACACCTTGGAAAACAATATGGCTAACGCCAGAGACACACTGGAGGAGCTCTGGGCACTACCCCTTGGGTGGTGATGGACAGGGGAGTGGTCACTCCCCTTTCCTTTGTCCAGTTTTGCACCAGAGCAGGGACTGAGGGTCTCTGAACTGGTGTAGACTGGCTTATGCAAGGAGGGCTACCACTCCCAAGCCTGTAACACCTATTTCGAAAGGGAGAAGGTGTAACACCCTCCTCCCAAAGGAAATACTTTGTTCTGCATTCCTGGGACTGAGCTGCTCAGACCCCAGGAGTGCAAAACCCTGTTTATGAGGTAGCAGCAGATGTAGCTGCAGTGCAAGCCTCAGAGAGCTGGTTTGGCAGGACTGGGGGTCCATGGTGATTGGCCCCCCAATCTTAGACACCTTACATGGCCATATTGGGAGTTACCATTGTGAAGCTACACATAGGTATTGACCTATATGTAGTGCACGTGTGTAATGGTATCCCCGCACTCATGAAGTCTGGGGAATTGGCCCTAGACAGCGTGGGGGCACCTTTGCTAGTGGAAGGGTGCCCTCACACTTAGTAACTTTTAACTTTCTTAGGAAAGTGGAATGCAAATCACGAATTCCCCCCGAGGCAAGTGTAGTGTGTAGAGGGGAGCTGGAAGTGTAAGAAACACCAAAGGTAATTAGAATACCCCACCCCCAGAACCCAGGAAAGTAGGAATAAAGTACTGCAAGTTTCCTCAGGACACACTACAAGTCATGATTAGAGTTATTGCAAGAACCAAGCAAGACTGCAAGCAACAAAAGGAGGATTCCTGGACCTGAATACCTGTGAAGAAAGGAGGCCAGGTCCAGAAGTTGCAGAAGATTCCAGGAAGGACAGGAGCCCCTGCCAACCTAAAAGATGAAGCAAAAGAGGATTCCCCTGTTAGAAGAAGTCTGCAGAAGAGCACCAGAGAAAATGGCTGCAAGTTCCTGCATGACGCAGGAGATGTCCCTTGTCGAGAAGTTGGGTGCAGGCAGTTTGCGTTGCTGGATTCATCCAACAAACCTTGGTTCAAGCAAGATCGCGTTTTGCGTCAAAATGGTGTGGCCTGGACCCAGGAGGGACTTGGGGGCCTCAACTCAGGCAGAGGGGGCTCCCAACACTGGAGAGAGCCCACAGATGACCAGACAGCACCCACAGGAGTCCCAGGACCCGGGGACAAAGAAGGTGCATATTGCAGTTGGTGCAACACAACAAAAGAAGGTCCCACGCTGCTGGAGAACAACTCGGCGAGTTGTGCATCGCAGGATGGAGTGCTGGGGACCTGGGCTACACTGTGCACAAAGGATTCTTGGAAGAAGTGCACAGAAGCCCAAGGAGCTAGAGATTACGCAGTGCACAGGGGTACTGTCACAAAGCGGGAAGGCAAGCTCTTACATTTGCCAAATTTGGACAGCTGAACCTTAGGACAGTCTGGGTCGAAGGGGTCCACCGCCTTTGTTCCAGGGAGCACGCTTGTTGTCAGGAGAGGAGTCCCAGAGAACCGGTCATCATCTTGGAAGGTGCCGGCAGGAGCAGGGAAGTGACTCCATCCTTCGGTTCTCCTGGTGCAGGGTGAAGGCAGGGAGTCCTCAGAGCGTCCACACCTTGTAAACTGTTGCAGTTGCTGGCTGGAGCTGAAGTTGCAGGGTCACAGTAGCCTTTCTGGCTACTTTGTTGCAGTTACAGTGGTTCCTAGAGCAGTCTGTGGTTGATCTGACGGTCAGAAGCTGAAGCAGAGGATTCCTGGAGGAAACATCCAAGCTGAATCTGAAGACGAATCCACAGAAGAGACCATAAATAGCCCGGAGAGGGGGATTGGCTACCTACCCAGGTATGCACCTATCAGGAGGGGTCTCTGATGTCACCTGCTGGCACTGGCCACTCAGAGATCTCCAGATTGTCCCCACACCTTGGAAAACAATATGGCTAACGCCAGAGACACACTGGAGGAGCTCTGGGCACTACCCCTTGGGTGGTGATGGACAGGGGAGTGGTCACTCCCCTTTCCTTTGTCCAGTTTTGCACCAGAGCAGGGACTGAGGGTCTCTGAACTGGTGTAGACTGGCTTATGCAAGGAGGGCTACCACTCCCAAGCCTGTAACACCTATTTCGAAAGGGAGAAGGTGTAACACCCTCCTCCCAAAGGAAATACTTTGTTCTGCATTCCTGGGACTGAGCTGCTCAGACCCCAGGAGTGCAAAACCCTGTTTATGAGGTAGCAGCAGATGTAGCTGCAGTGCAAGCCTCAGAGAGCTGGTTTGGCAGGACTGGGGGTCCATGGTGATTGGCCCCCCAATCTTAGACACCTTACATGGCCATATTGGGAGTTACCATTGTGAAGCTACACATAGGTATTGACCTATATGTAGTGCACGTGTGTAATGGTATCCCCGCACTCATGAAGTCTGGGGAATTGGCCCTAGACAGCGTGGGGGCACCTTTGCTAGTGGAAGGGTGCCCTCACACTTAGTAACTTTGTACCTAGCCTTCAGTAAATGAAGGTTAGACATTTAGGTGACTTATAAGTTAGTTAAGTGCAGTGCAAATGGCTGTGAAATAGTGTGTGCACTATTTCACGCAGGCTGCAGTGGCAGTCCTGAAGAAGGGTTTGTCTGAGCTCCTTGTGGGTGGCAAAAGAAATGCTGCAGCCCATATGGATCTCCTGGAATCCCAATGTCCTAGGCACCTAGGTACCATATACTAGGTGCTTATAAGGGAGTCCAGTGTGCCAATTGGAATTGGAATATAAAGTAACTAAACAATAGTGACTATTGGAAGCAGAGAGAGCATACGCACTGAAGTTCTGGTGAGCAGAACTTCACTGATAAAGTTAAACACTTCTGACAACACACACACTAGGCCACAAACTATGAGTACTGGGATCCTGGCTAGCAGGATCCCAGTGAGACAGGCAAAACACACTGAGAAGTAGGGTTTTAACTATGGGCACTGGGGTCCTGGCTAGCAGAATCCCAGTGAGACAGTAAAAACACACAGATACACACTCACAAACAGGCCAAATGTCGGAGTAACCATGCTATAAAGAGGTTACTTTCTCACAACTACGTTCCAGTGACTTTCAGGAAATTACAAAATAGAGATACAGATGGAGGTATAGATAGAGCTAAAGCTAGAGATAGAGCTAAAGCTAAAGATAGAGATATTTATAGCGAGAGAGAGATAGATATAGAGATAAAGATAAAGATAGATATAGAGCTAAAGCAAGAGACAGAGATAGAGCTAAAGCTAGAGATAGCACTAGAGATAGGACGATAGATATAGAGCTAGAGATTTATATAGAGATTAAGACAGAGCTAGAGTTACAGATAAAACCAAAGCAAGAAATAGAGATAGAGATAGAGATAGAAGAGCAACACAAGTGAAAACAGCCAGAATAGAGCCCTTTTCTGAGTTGCAGTCATTTGTCTAACAGGGAAAAAGAAAAAATGAACAGTAAGATGACACTGATGCATGTGAGCGCATGTGCTATCAGAGCGCATATCGTCAAACTAGATGTTTTCATTCTTGGTATCAGCTCGTTGTTGAAGGTTTTTTAAAAGATTGATAGTAGTCAGTACCCAGGAGTCATTAATAAAATGCAAACAATGTGTCATATGTTTAAATGTCACTCACAATATACACTACTTTACTGATTCATCTGTAAGGTCTTGAGCCACTATAATGTGACCCGAGTGGCATGGTGCGGCATTGATCGGCTGCACTGGCAGGGGTATATGTTAAGCTTATTGCTGGGGCTTTTTCAACTGCACAGCCTTATTAAATATTACATAGCTTTACTATTACTAAGTTATTGCCAAACTCAATAATTCATATCACATGCTCCATTTCTACATACCTTTAGTTTTATGTATACTAAATCATATATTGTGTTGCCTTAACATCAAGGTGTTAAGGTTAGATGACCTAGATGGAAAGGATATTTGAGGAAGCAATTCATATGAGTGTTTTCTTATTGTTGGACAACTGTTGATGTCTATCATCTAAACATCCACTTAAATAGCTTATTATTTGGTAAATTGAAATCTTGAATGCCTTTGAGGAAATACCTCATCCCTTAAGACTGCATTTTAGTCAGAGTTCAAAAGTAGGTTTGGCGTAGCTCTCAATCTGTGAGATATGAATTATCTTCTGCTCTTTCTTTTTTTTAATGTTTATCACTCACACTCCAGCACATAAAATGTCATACTTGCATACAGAAGAGGGAATACTTGTTAATCCAAGTTCTAGCTGGTATGATGTGTAAAATCCCCCTTCCTTAAACCAAAGCTAAACTAAAAGCTGTAGAGGGACATTTTTCACAACAGTGACTATTCCCTAAATTGCTTGATGTATGGAACACACCCAAGTGAGTATTGTTGATCAAGGAGAACAAATGTTCTGAAATCAGATGACTTACTCCATGACTGTACAAATGACATATGATCCCTAAAGATCAGAACCTCTAGTTACAAGGGAGGTCTCGAAAAAGATACAAGGCATATTTGGAAGCCAAGATTAATAACTTCCAATTTTTGTGACAATGATCTACTATAAACATGTAAGAAAGTGAGATTTTAGGTAATCTCCAATTCTATGATTTCAGGCTTTGGTCTTAATTCAAAAATGTCTAAGGGACTTTTTTCCAGTTACTTTGAATGCCTTAATGTGTACAGGAAATTAGAAAACAGAGAAGTAGAGATAGAGCTAAAGCTAAAGCTAAAGCTAAAGCTAAAGATAGAGATATTTATAGAGAGAGAGATAGAGATAGATATAGTGATAAAGATAAAGGTAGATATAGAACTAAAGCAAGAGACAGGCATAGAGCTAAAGCTAGAGTAAGTGATAGAGATAGTTGATAGATATAGAGCTAGAGATTGATATAGAGATTGAGATAAAGATAGGTACAGATAAAACCATAGCAAGACATAGAGATAGAGATGGAGATAGAGAAAGAGATAGAGATAGAGATAGAAGGGCACCACAAGTGAAAACAACCAGAAAAGAGCCCTTCTCTAACCTGCAGTCATTCGTATATCAGTGAAAAAGAAGAAATTAATTGTAAGATGACACTGATGCATGTGAGCACATGGGCTCTCAGAGCGCATGCCATCAAAATAGATGTTTTCACTCTTGGTAACAGTTCGTTGTTGAGGTTTTTTTTAAAACATTGATAACTGTATAGTAGTCAGTACCCAGGGGTCATTAATAAAATGCAAACAGTGTCATATGTTTAAATGTCACTCACAATATACACTACTTTACTTGTTCAACTGTCAGATCTTGAGCCACGATAATTCGACCAGAGGGGCATGGTGAAGCATTGATTGGCTGCACTGGCAGGGGTATATGTTAAGCTGCTAGCTGGAGCTTTTGCAACTGCACAACCTTGTTAAATAAATATTACATAGCTTTACTATTACTAAATTATTGACAAACTCAATAATTCATATCACATGCTCCATCTCTACATACCTACATTTTTATGTATATTAATTCATATATTACCTCGCCTTAACATCAAGGTGTGACGGTTAGATGACCTAGATGGAAAGGATATTTGAGTGAGCTATTCATTGATCAAAGTCACTCTCAGAATCAGTGTTTTCTTATTGTTGTACAACTGTTGATGACTATCATCTAGGCATCCACTTAAATAGTTTTTTTTTTTTTGTCAGAGTAATATCTTAGATGCCATCCCTTAAGACTGCATTTTAGAGTTCAAAAGTAGGTTTGTCATAGCTCTCAGTTTGGGAGATATGGAGTACCTTCTGCTATTTCCTTTTTTTTAATGTTTATCACTCACACTCCAGCACATGGAACGTCCTACTTGCATACAGAAGCAGGGATAATTGCATACCTTTCTTTTAGACTGAATCTCATTGTTATGGTCCTTATCAACCTAGTATTATTATTATCATCTCACATATTCCTTGTATACTATTCATCTATCAATTTACCTGGAGGAAGATATATTGTCACATAGCCCCTGATCTCCCACAAAGACTTTGACTTTCATTCTTGTGATTCCCTGCTAGAATTAGGAATTTTCAGTGAGAAACAAGGATCACTATAAAAGAAGGGAAGTGTCAAATCCATTAAAAATTGTACCTTGGAATGTCAATTGAAATAATGTGCTGAAGTGGAAACAAAAATTGATAAGTTTTTCTACACACTAAAAGCTGCCAGGCATTCTTGCAGGCCCAGCATGGCTCAAAGTAATCAAGGTCTGCAATATCTTTACATTTCATTCTTAAATGTGCAGGCTATCTTAGCTGCATTGAGGTAAAATTTATGTAGACTCATAGAATAATATCCACAAGCCTTTTGGACCAGATTAATAGGAATCACTTGTTAGGCAAGATGAATTTGGATGTCGTGTTGTTGTTTGGATTTGGGCAGGGGTGGAGAATCCATTTGATTTTTCTTGTATGCAAGGTGCATCGTCAGCACAGGGTGGAATGGGGCAATGCGAAACAGCAGAAGTGTGTGGGGGTGGTAGAAGAATCTGTGGTAGGTAGTAAGTGGGTCATCGTGGTAGTGTTAGTGATAGGTTTCCCTAACACAAAGGGAACGTCTGAGAGATGTGCACATGAGAGCACATACAGGCCAGTACTGAAGTCTACTAAGATATGGGGAAGTTTTAAAAATATCTGGCTCAAAAATAGAGTTCTCAAAGATTGGGAAAAGAGGAAGAACATGGCTTTAAAGAGTAGTTGGTATAATTCTGACATTATATACAATTAAGAGAATCATATCAGAATAGGAAATGGCTTGAACCATGGGTATCTAACAGTAACACATTACACAACATTCTTCAAACCGAGGAGAGGCAATATTGCGAAACATGGTCTATTTACATGTACATGGAAGATGTCTGATAGACTGGGCAGGTGGGTGATTTCTGAAATATCATTTACAATTCAGTCTACCATTTGATGTGTGTACATTGGTCCTAAATGGAATACACCTGAGCTCTTCATTTAAAAAAAAAAAAAAGAGCTAGCACATTGGTATTATATTCTTATAGTTTGTGGGTATTTTAATTGTAATAATGAAAAGATAGGTCCATCCCACAAGTATAGGGGAAAACAAACTAATGCACATGATTATGTCTGTGACTTAATGTGTATGTATGATATACACAATGTTTGGACTATTCATTAACCCATAGATCTGGCAGATATGTATTTTTTTCTTTTCAACATAAAATATATTCCGGAATTGACTATGTTTAGTATAAAATAATTTGCTTAATGACAGACATGTAAACATCCCAAAGCCATGTCAGATCATAATCCAACCACCTTTGCTCCTAATTAAAATCTTCTTAGGAAACGAAGAAGATAGCTTTTGATGGGGCCTTACTTAAGGAAGTAGAATATATTCATGTTTTGGATCAATAGATAAATTACTATTTTTTATTATTACTGGATCAGCCCATATGGATAGAATGTTGGAGGACTTTAATTTCAGTGTCAGTGAAAGAGTCAACTTTGAGTTATGCTATAAAAGGCAGAAAAACTCAACACCTGGATGAACAAAAGTTATCGACAATTAGCAGATCTAGAGAAGAATCATATATCATAAGGAAACACAGCTGGGTCATGATATATACGAGGAGATTACCATGCAAAGTGTAGAAAACTGGGGTTTTAAAGTAGGGAACAAGCAACAAAATATTCAATCAATTAAAAATTTAATTATGAATATAGCAGTTCAGTTGATAAAATGCTGGCTTCTAAAAATTGTCAATGACTGAATAAAAACATGTATAAGTGATTTATAATAAAGAAGGAACATTGGTTTAAGGTTGGGGCAATATAATAAAAGTTTTTCATAATTCTTATCAAGAGCTCTATTTTTAAAAATTATTTTTTGGTCCTCATTTGTGTCTTCCGTAGGCCAAGGGTGCACTAAAGCATTAGCGAAAGCAGAGGGAAGCCTCCTCTTGAGGAGGAAAGGACCATCTCCATCTGCCTCAGCACGGCTCACAAGCTACTCTCGACCAAACCAGCCAAAACCGAAAAGGGAGTTTTTTTGTAGGAACCCTCTGCTCAGCTTTCCCATTGACAGAGCTGTTGGTATAGACACTTAGGTGTCATTACGAGTTTGGGGATCTTTTGGCAAGACACCCTCTGTGTGGCCAGCAAAAGACCGCCATGTTGTCAGTGATCCGACCACCGTATGAAGAGTCACTTTGTGAAGTCTGACAAAAAAACAGCCAAAATACTGAAACCACCAAGACACTGGAGGGCGGAAAAGATGTGGTTCCACCACCAGCACCGCCAGCCCTACAAAAATCCACTAATCATATCACGATCCACCAATCACAAGAGCTGTTCGTCCATGGTGGAAAAGCATTGGTGGTGTAAACCGCGGTAGTCTGAACTCACATCAGTGAGAACAGTATACCACATTGGATAGTTTGAATACCGCACACCTGACACACATCCAATTCATCTACACACTGCACTGTATAACACACCCCTACACAACCCACAATCCTTTTCTAGAAAAATGCCACACAAAGCCCTGATAAGCTACATTTCAGAGAGACACAAAAAGAAAGAACAGGCACCCACACATATTTCACCATGCACACATCCCACACCTGCACAACATACACAACACAGAATTTACCTTCACACAAAATACACAACAACCGTCATTCACTCGCACCACAGCACCCACACCTCATCACTAACATTTTCTCCCACCTACTTTCATTACTTAATCATCTTTACCACCACTATCATGTTCCCCACAAAAACATCCACATTTCACTGATGATGAGTTGAAGTTTATGATGGACGGAATTATCAGGGTAGAGCAATACCTATTTGGAGCACAGTTCCAGAAAACATAAATAACCAGGAAAATTGAATTATGGCAAAGGATAGTTGACAGAGTGAATTCTGTAGTCAGTTACCTGTGCACAAGGGAGGACATCAGGAAGAGGTCGAACGACCTCAGGGGGAAGGTGCGTTTGAAAGTATCCAGGTACCACCGGGTGGTCCTCAAGACTGGCGGTGGGCCTCTACCTCCTCCCTCTACTTTTACATCCTGGGAGGAGAAGGTCTTGGACATCCTGCATTCTGAGGGCCTGACAGGTATACTTGGGGGAGTGGAGTTGGGCAAGTCACCACAACATTCATGTCACCAAAATGTTTTTTCTTGCATGCTCACTGATCACCTATTCCCACCTCAATGATCAATACACCTCTGTTCAAATGTCTAAATGCGCCTCTCTGGCTTTCCACATGTCAACTAAACTCACCTGGGGGCAGAGTTTGTGTATGGCATGTGAAGTACTGGGAACTGACTAGCACTACAATTCTCAGCAGGCACTATTTCCCCATTAAGAAAACCTGAACAGTGCACTAAATTTAAAATGTCTTGCAAGTGAAATTAACTATCAAAGTAACCCCTCCTCAATGCTCAACCATTTAACAGTTCATGGTAATGACAGCAACGCAATGGGCCAGTACCATTACAAGCAGAACACAGCTACAGCTATGTCTCCTACCAAACTGGCCTTTGAGAACAGCTTTCTAACAATGTAATTTACTCACCTGGGAGGGTGGACAACTTAATGGCAAACTGGATGCACTTGCAGTACATTCAGACAGAAGCCCAGGGCAAATGGTAACTGCCATAATGTGTGCCAGGTCTGACACCATTGTGCATTGTTCAACTTTTAGTTGGATTTATGATGCCATATATATTACTAGGAGAGAAATGCACATACTCATGTCTCTATCCAGACAAGATAAGAGGGTATCAGCAGTCATCTAAACACCACCATACTCACCTTGGAGCATGGTGTATGGAATAAATAGCAAATCTCTGTTTACCACTTTGTTCTAACTAAGATTTGGAAGCAGCTGTCATTGTCATTTCAGAAGATCATGTAAAGGCAGTGTGTGCATCTCACTTAGCATGTCTAGTAGTCAAAACTAAACACCACTTGTCGCATCACTTACAGAAACTGTGTTTTCCATTTCTCCTACAGGTAACCTTGCCATTGTCAACATGGAAAGGACGCCAGAGACTGCCACTACCCCTCTGGATGAAGGCCCCAGTGAGAAAAACATCTCTGTATGTTTGAACAATGAGGATGATGCTGACCCATCAGGGCACCTGGTCAGTCAACAACTGTCAGCCTCACCCTGCCCACATCAACTCCTCCCAGCCCTGTTGCACCTACATCACAGGCAACGATTTGCACCGAAACCTGTGTCCCAAGGACAGTCTCTTCCATTGTGTGCCCCCTAGTACAGGTACCTGAGTCTCCTCTTATCACCCCTGACAGTGATGATCCTGCCACCAGTGGGAGTGGGCAGACTCTGCCAGGGGCACAGGCATTTGGGGGTAGGGCATGTGGGAGGAGTGTTGTGGGCCAGAAGATGGGAGCTCAAAGGGACACAACTGACCAGGAGACCAACTCCCAAGTCTTGCGAGCCTACCAAAATTCCCAAGGCATGAAGTGCCAGGTGCTGACCATGATGGAGGAAATCCAACACTTGCAGAGGGAGAACCACCATGAAGCCATGCAGCAGTGGCAGGCCCAAAATGTCATCCTGGCACCCAACATCAGGTCTCTTCCACTAGCAATGAAACATCAGGCCCTTCAACATCTGCATCTGCTAGTAGAATGGAGGCACTGCCCGGAGAAGGGAATGCCACAGACACCTCACCCTCTGTAGCAGAAGAACCCCCCTCCCACAAACGTGGACATCCACTCAGACATCCAAGAGGAGCAGATGCCAGGATTAAACCCACTGCCAGGAAGTGAACCTCTCCTGATTGATTCCGCTTGTGCACCACAGATACACCCTGTTGACAGTTCTGAAACTTAACTCCATTTTCCTATGGTGCAAGGACACTGTACTTGTATTTTCAAATGTTGTCGCAGCTACCCTGATGATTTCTTCCACCATGACTGAACCCTTCACTGTTTTCTTTGTCTAATTTCTGTTTCAAATCACAGATATTGTTGTGCACTCACCAATAAATACCACTTAACCACAGGTCCTGTGTGAGTGTGATGTATCAACCATATACAACTGTCATGTATGACAACTATTGTAGCTAAATGTGCCTCTCTAATGTTAAACCATTGTTATGGTCATCACACATGTACTGGATAACCAGGATACGTATTGCATTGGGATTGTAACATAGACATGACACAAATCACCTATATTGTATATATCCACATATTTATTTGGAAAATGGCAATCAGCACATAGTGACTTACTACTGTGGACTTCAGTGTTTCAGCTTAGGTATCATTCACTACCAATCCACACAATACTGAAGTTAGAGACACGTCAGTTCAATGTATCATCATCTAAAGCCTTATCACATACCCATACTTTAGCTTCCAAATGACCATACCCCATTAAACACACAGAGGTCAGTACGAATCTCCATTTACCATGGTCAGGTATATGTAGACATGCCACTCACCTATGTCAGTCATCAGAGAAATGCACATTGATCTGCAAGTACAAACACACTGACAGGTATGTACAAGTTAGTTCAAAGACAACACAAACCATTATGATGGTTGAGGGTCTGCATACCACATTATGACATGTGTTAGACACAAATGGACACACACATGGTACCATTTGATCAACTCTAATACCAAACAGGTGGAAATTGGCACTTTAATCTCACTGTCCTGACAGTTTGGGCACAGAACTCACACACCATAAATCTCATACGGCACAGTGCCTGATTTAACCCATGTCCACTTCTCATGTCAGCCTGCAAATATCATCTGCCTGTGACACTGTCTGAGATTGCCAAATGAGGGTGAGCCTAACAGCTAATCTGCAAATCTGTGATTGACAAAGATAAGGTATAAGTCAGAGTGGAACTCATACATCACATTGCCAATTCTTAAGTACAAATGTGACTTTGATTGTGCATTTACAAACCATTAGACTATATGCATAACAGTTCTGTACACAACTCCAAATAACAATATGCATGCATATCTGAATCATTGGCTTTGGAGCCCCTTAAGACCTCACTGATGGTGGTAAATAGAACATGACATGGCATGCATAAGATCAACAATATCCCACGGAATCTGGATTGTAACATCACATGACATACCTTGAGCCAGCTGAAGTACGGATTGATGAGATCTGCCTTGATGTCTCCAGCTTCATCCTCATCATGCTCATTCTCACTTGGAAAATCTGCATTTCCACCCACAGGATCTACTGGCTCCCCCTCATCTGGTATGAATGGTATCTGACGACTCAGGGCAAGGTTGTGGAGCATGCAGCAGGCAACAATAATTTAACATACCTTGTAGGGTGAGTAAAGGAGGGCTCCTCCAGACTTGTCTATGCCGTAAAATCTTGCCTTCAGGAGCCCAAACGTCTGCTCCACCACACAGCTTGTCGTTCCATAGGCATCATTGAAGGGGACTTCCCCTGGCGTGGTTGGGTACCTCAACGGTGTCAATAACCAAGGATGGTTTGGACAGCCAGTCACCTCTAAGGTATAATTGAAGCAATAGAAACTTTAATATTGGACATCCACATATATGGTAGCAGGTAAAAAGGTACAGGCACACTTGCCATTTATGACTTACCAATCAGCCAGGCCCTCTCCGTGTACTGTTGTGTCATCAGCAGTGGGATATTGCTGTCCACATGATGTAGGAATCATGGACTGATCCAGGATACTTTGCACAAACTTGTGAAATGTAGAGGTCTGCCAAACAGACCATTTGTATGTTGATGGAGTGAACGTTTTTCCTGTTCCTATATACCTGTTCTTTGGCACTTAGGGTAACCAAGGCTACATGGGTGCCATATATGGCTCCAAACACATGTGAAATGTGTCCCAAATCATAGAAATCTGCCTTCACATGGGCAAAATCCTAATGTTGGGGAAATCTGATGTAGCCGTTCACGTGTTTCAACAATGCAGAGAGTACAGCCTTCAAAACCAGGGTGAACATGGGCTGAGACATCCCTGCAGTAAGGGGCACTGTATTCTGAAAGAACCCAGTGGCCAGGAGGTGTAGCACTGACATGGCCTGAACGATGGGAGGTATGCTATTCGGATTGTGAATGGCAGGCATCAGATGTGGCTCCAATTGACAACAGAGATCCACGATTGTATGCCTATCCAGGTGATACATTTGGATTAAATGTTGCTCCTCCATGGTTTGCAGGTCTGCTAGTGGACGGTACACTGGAGGTTGTCTTGCTCTCCTCCTGCCATGTCAGGGTATCTATGTGGGACAACACTAGAATGTATATGAATGACTCAATCAATACATCATAAATATGATCACATTGACTTCACACATACATCGATATTATGTCACATGAAACAGTTAAATTGGGTAATCAGAACATAGCTAGGCAATTTATGACTGATAATTTAATTCAGATCCCCTAAACCCTCACATGTCACTGACAGTCAAAGTTACATCAACAACCTATTTGACATGTAATACATATTTGTTGCATCTATACTATTTTTAGATTGTCATTAGTATGGTTACAATATGACTTAATGTACATAACCCAGAATACCTCATTTTCACATCCTTACATGTAAAAATGAAGGGAGCACTTAAAACATAACATTTATACTAGTGTTTAGTAAATCACGCACCTTCCATTACTTCACCGTACATATATGAGACTTGAAATGGCAGCTGTCTGACATAGCGTAATGGACATCAGAAAGTGACCTAACTCCACCGGCGTATGCCATCATGGCGGTCGGTGGTTACAACAACATTGGTCATTGTCATAGGAAAACATTGATGTGTTTGCCGGTATTGGGCCAATGGTGATGTCCACCAGCACTGATGGTCCTGTATGTGGCGGACATGAGCGCCATCTTCTGCAGTATCCCTTACTTGACTCCTGACACTACTGCCAGCAAGACCTCCATGACCTGAGCTGCTGTGTACTACCTCTGGGAGCAAGCATGCCATATCCTGCAGTTGATAGAGCCCCTATCAACTGGAGGATGTGGCATGATTGGGCATGTGCACATTTGCATGGATAGATAATAAGCCCTGATACATAGCAGGTAGTCCTGATGTATGTATCCTGATCCACAACAATATATTACAGCATTTACATTAATGATGGTGTGAAAACAGTTCTTGAGTTACACCATTTTGAGGACAATCTTGTGATCTGGTCAGATGTTTCTAGCCAACACCTAGTACTGCTCATGCATGTTGTATGGCTTACTCCACTTCACACATTGCCTGACTGCAGATTGTAACTTGAAAAAGAGCTTGAAGTGTGAGGAAGGGTATGTTTGGCTACTTGTATTGGGATGGTGAATGTGGACACGACTTTCTCCTCTTGTCTGTGTCATTCATGCAGGTCAATGCCCATCAGAAAAAGGGAATCTGGCGTGCCATCACCAAGAAAATGAGGACCCTTGGGGTCCACATCCGGCAAACATCAACTGCAGAAAGCGGTGGGAGAACCTGAGATGTTGGGCCCAGAAGACCGCAGAGTCCCAGCTGGGGTGCCCATCGGACCTTGATCCCCCTAATGGCCCACATTTTGGTGGTGACCTATCCTGGGTTGGATGGGCGTTGGAGGGCAGGGCAGCAGCCACAGGGGGTAAGTACTGACTAAACAGATTTACATCCCTTTACATCAGTGTATGATGTGTCAGAATCTAAGCTGTGACAATGTGGTAAGTACAAAAGGCAAAAGGTTTCCTAGGAATACCTAGATATACAGTTCTAAACATAGGTACAGAGGTATGAACATTCTATTGTGTATAGTGAAATATAATTCACCTATGTTATCCCTTTCATACAAAAGGATATTATGATGCACATGTGATATGTGTACCATTGTACTGCTCTATATACCCTGCTGGTTGATCCTTGCCACCTACGGATCCATACTCCCAGTATCCTGATGGGAAGTTGTTTCGGTCTTTGCCCTCTGTCCATTCAAATGCCCCTTGATCGAGCCCTATGTGCCACATAGAATCTGACAGGTGAAAAACAGTCCTACTATTCCTGAGTTGTCAAATGAGTGTCAACTTAATGTGAGGCTGTGAATTCAATATAACATTTCACATGCCAGACTTGCTACACCTTCTCAGAGTTGTTAGAAGGTGTCCCCATTGGTAAGTCAGGACAATACATTGGCACCTGTAATAACTCAGCAGAATGGACATCTTACATGTTGGAAACAATGGTGGTATTCCTAGACTGCTAGTGCAACCCGATCATTGATATACGAGCTCAGAATATTAGTACCATGTACCTGTTCTTTGGATAGCTAGTGACTACACAGCAATTCCCTTATCCAATGTGTTGTGGGCATGCTAAATAGTCCAGGTCATCTTATTCATAGGTACATTATACAGTGTTTTTTGCCAACATCATGTGTACATTGTTAGGATATGCCATATATCAATATTGTAATTCAACTTAAGCATGCTTATTTTTGCCATTGAGGGTGTGTTGTGCGGGCTTTTAGTATGGAAACCTTCTGTATGCACTGACTTCATTGTGTTGCAGGTGTGGTAGTTCACGTTCACATGTTGGTGGAATGGTATGTGTAGTCAGACAATTGGGTTGCCTCAAAGTGTATGTCTCGATCATGGTTACCTCAGAAGTGGACTTTGGCAGTTACAATTTACTATATAGATGTAAGGGTTACTCCAGTCTGAAGAGTGGATATTGATGTTGCCACCTGAATAATGGTCTGTTGATGTTGCCACTCATCATGTAAAGTAGAACTGTATGTAGCCTACCTGGGGTTGTCTGTGGGTAAATCCTGTGTGCTAAGTAGGCCCCAATGAGTGTACAGGACTTTCTTTTCAGGTGGAGAATGACTAAGATGTGTAGGTCCACAAAGTCTGTATTATCCTTTTCTACAACACAATTGGTACATGTGTTGGTGATATGGGTTTAGACACTATCATAATACCGCTATTTTCTACTGTGAAGGGTGTAAACACTGTGACATGAAATGTTTTTGAATGGTATGCAACATGCTGTCTTGTTATTGGCATTTGATGAGGTTCCTTTCCTGGAACATGACGCCAGGTTATGCTATGAGTATGTGTAGATTTGGAGTCTTTGTTATGTGGAAATCCATGTTACCACTATTTCCCTTTGCTTGTTTGTTGGTTGACAATGATGCTGTGGATAGACATCAGCATATTCAGGTGAAGGAGATGAGGAAAAGCTGAATGGGGAAGCTGCTGGCCACAGGACCCAAAGTCTTCATACCACCAACACCGAGGGGCCCAGTGGGAGACAGGATCCAGTTCATCATCTTCGGAATCCTCTTCCAGTGGACACTTCCTGGCGGTGGCAGACCCATCTGTGACTACCTCAGCACCATCCCTGTCCACCACCCACTTTATACCACAACCCTCCCTGTAACTCCCCACTCAGTTGGCCGTGCCCGTTCACCCAAGAGGGTGGGCATCTCCTTTGCTGCAGGCACCTCTACCCCAGCCAATGTTAGCCCTGCTGCACTCAGTGAGGAGGTTATTGACCTCCTGAGGTCCATCTCTGTGGGTCAGTCAATCATTGTGAATGCCATCCAGGGACTGGCAACTCAAATCCAACAGAGTAATGTGTTCCTGGAGGTGCACTGGCTGGCCTACAGAGATCCTTTCAGGCTCTGGCCTCCACACTGGTGGTAGCCAATCACCCTTTGTTTACTGTTCCCCCTCCACCTTCCTCTTCCAAATACCAAGCCCCTCTTCCCAGTCCCAGCCAAAGCACATAAACAGACAGGCACACATCCACCTCAACATCCAAGAGTAACTCAGGCAAACATAAGCCACAGGACAGGGCAGGACATACCAGCGGCATGCACACAAGCAACATTCAGATGCACACACAGCCTGTCCTGACACCCTCACCGCCTCCAGCATCACAGACAGCACACCTGACACAACTGCAGACACCGCACCAACATTCACAGATCCAGACACTACACCTATCCTGCCCACAGACAGCACCACAGCAGACTCTCAGACATCCACCATAGTCACCACACCCACAGACACCACAACCACTGATACTCCTACATGCAGTACATCCACCACACCTACAGTCACCACCCCAACAGACAGTCACCCACCCTTCACAGTGTCCTGCAGCACCTCCACCCCCTCATCCAAAGATACATAGACTCCCTCACTCACACTCCAAACAGACACCCACCATCCACAAGCATAGCTCCCACAAACATGGCCATCTACACCAACACCTCAGACAACCACTCCCTTTCCCTCCACACCCAACCCCTTTTGCTGAGTCTGTCCTAGTGTGTGTGTAAGAAATCTTTCCTTTTGGAGTTTGCCATTTTTCCTACTCCACCCCCCTGTGAGATCAGTAAACATTCAGTTTCCCTCCTCAACTCCGTCCCTTCCACCTCCTAGGCCTCCCCTACCCAGTTCAAGTACTCATGCCCCTCCCCCGTAAAGAAGTCTACCCCTCCCAAAAAAAAACAACTCTCCCCTAAACCTAACTCCCCCTCCTAAGCCAAATCCCAAAGCCCCCCCTCCCAAACCTAACCCCAAGCACCCCTCCACCACCACCCCTCAGATAATCCCTGAGGTGCTTCCTGACCCCTTGATGCCCCTACCTGTGGAGGTTACATGGCAGTCAAGAGTCAAGTTCGGGGCACACATAAGTGTGCACACTACTGACACCTGTAGTGAATCCTAGTTCGTTTTAGTGGGGTAATAGGAGTTAGCTTAGCCTCTGGCTTGTAGACTCGTGCCCCCGTCACCTAGTGACTTTTAACCTACTTAGCTTGCTCTGTCTTAGCCCATTTAATTATTTATTTCTTCTAAGATGGCTGCCTTGTTTATAGTTAGGCCACTTGTTATGAGTTACATTATCAGTGTCACCGCGCAAAGGCGTTAAGATCAAGCACCAAAGACAAACAAACAGGTGTTCACACTTAGGGATTTTACTATACTTTCGAGGGATTGTTGATATTAATTGCTGTCCCAAGCATGCCTGTTATCTATTGTTTAGGAATACACCTACGTCAGGGGACCTTGTAGATCTGTATAAATACATCACACTTTAGACAGATAATCAGAGGGATTCCGACCAGAGGGCATCGCCACCATCGCTGATACCGATGCTGTAGTCGTTTTGGCGCTGACCCAGTCTTCGTGTCCCTGCGGAGCCTGAGATAGAGACCTCATTCCAAGGTAACGAGGGTTGGGGGGGGCTCCTCTCATGGACACGGCATTGGCAGATTAGGTTTAACAAACCCAGCTCTCCTTTAGGTAGGAGGTTAGGCCTTCTTTATTAGGGTATTAGGGCATCTTACATCTCATATATCTTTTCTATGTATTGCAAAATGGTGGGGGTCTTCGTAACAATGACTCTCGTCTTCACAATACTGTTATTTGCTATATTCATTATCCTAATCATTGCAGTCCACGCAACTTATCGCAAATTAGAGTTATGTTAAATAAAAAGCTATTATAACTGTACTGCATCTGTGTCATTGCCTGTGTTTGTATGAGACATAATATATCTGTGAGAAAAGGGTAATCTCTGTTTAACCACAACACTCCCTGAGATGTCTTATTCTTGAGTCCATGCGTAAACGGCTGCCATAAATCACCTTTTACTATTGTGTTTCTGGTGAGGTGCTGCTAGTGAGCCGGTAAGTTTGGGATAACAGTTATGACTTGTTGTAGGAAAGACGCAGTCGCCTACAAACAAAAGTACTGTCATCCTTAAACCAGCAGTCTTGGTCAGAGCAAGAGTTCAAACTACGACATGGCGCCACCAACGATGGTGTTTAGGCACTAATTTACGAATGCCCTGACTATCACTGTCTCAGAAACCCCAGGTACCCTAAGTACCATTATACGGAGACGTCCGTGGTCTTTGGGAGAATCCTCCTCAGCTGAAAAGGTAACACCTAATTAAGCTGTAGGTTGTTCGAGCTCGAACTCATAAAAGGAATATACTTCCCCTATCTGGTGTTCCATTTCTCTAAACAACTATGGCTGATACCATAGACATTCCTGAAAATGCTAGACATGCACTAACACAACATTTATTAACGCATGGCCTTACAGATGAGGGCGGGATGTTACTCTGATAATAGAAGCTACTGAAGCATACCAAACAGAAACATTTTACTGTTGGGTCACCTTTTCTGAGGTTGACCAAAGAACGCACACATTTCACACATATGAAGTTGCGAACTTAACTTTACGGTACCAAGCAGACCAGTAACACGAAATATCGCTAACATACCAGGAGTATCAGAACTGGTTTGAAGGTGCCCTACCACATGTACAACAAGAGTGAGGTTAGGTCCCTTAAGTAATGAGAGACCTAGCTCGCCTATGTTCGCCACATATATACCTCACCCAGGCATACAGAATATGGCGATAGCAGATTTACGAATTTTATATAATGAATTAGTGGCATTATACAGACGATTAGTTTAGTTCGTAATGCGAACATTGAACACAACACCAGCGCGTCCAGCACCGCCAGTGGCTGGTGGACATCAATTGGCTACTGGGATTAATCCACAAACAGTGCATACTATTATGGGTAAAGTGCCCACGGAACGGGAAAAAATACCGTTCTGGATTGCCCAGAAAACAAATCCACTGGAAGCTGTGTTTCCCCATACGGGACCACAGGAGAAACATAGATTGCTCACTATGTGCTTGCCGTTTGGGATGGTTCCCTCGGTGGATGACTGTGCCACATGGGGTACAGTCTTCGCTGCCATACATACTTCCACACATGGTACCCCAACACTTGCCAATTTACCGGAAGTGTTAAAACAAATACAAAATGAGCATGGGGCTGCATCAGCCCGGGATCTGGGGATTAAATTAATGCGTAACTTTGATGCTGTATCCTCAATCATACTGAGTAATATTAAAGGGGAAGCGGTAGCCCTGGCAATTCACCAGCGTCTCCGGGAAACTCCAAACCAGGAACAAGAGGGACAGCTACCGAAAATAATTTCCGATACCTATACTAGTATAGGACAGGATAGTTTGGAAGCCAAACCTAAAAAATGTGAGTTACAAAGTACCGCCCGTAAGGAGGGTACGAAGCAGGCACAAGAGGGCTCTAAGAAGCGCTGGGACAAACAAAAAGATTTCAAAGAAATAAGAGAGCTGGTTCTCCACACCCGGTGTCACGGTTTCGGGCGGGTCTGATCAGGACTCTGGTTGGGACACCCCTTGAGGTCACAGAATATTGTAAAGAGGTAGGGAAGAGGTAGGGAAGAATACTGGGGAAGAAGAGCAGCTAAAGGCATACACGGAAAGGACAGCTATGAACAGGCACAGGAAAGTAAAAGCAGAACAACCCTTGTGTGAACAAACAGGAAACATATTACTAATGGACAAACACGCTGGGGTTGTACACAGAGTAAAGCGCAGAACCTACCACAGTGACAGGGAATGTCAATGCCTCTGTGCAGTTTGCTCTTACAGATAGTCACCCTGCCAGCCCCATAGAAAGGAGGCAGCAGAAGTGATTCTGTCTCTGGACCCTAGAGCACAGACAAGGAAAGTACTTACATACACAAGACACGCTCTTGTGGGTCCAGCTGGAAACACAGTGGCGATTCCTGAGAAAACAGCAATAGCACACTGTCACTGTTAGGCATGAAAGACAACGTATAACACTAGACAAGGATGGGGGCTGGAATTGCCTCCTGGAAACCAGGAGCCAACCCCAGAACAAAGGAGGACACTTATACACTGGTGAAGACTGATAGAGCACTTACCAGACACAAATAACCAAGAAACAGAAAGGAACAAACTAAGAGGCAGAGGCAAGAACTAGGAACAGGCTCAGGCTGAAGTAAAGGCGGGACTAGGACTTGAAAACAGGACACAAACATCTGGCTGGGGCAAACAGAGACAGGACTGGGAAACTGAGAGTAGGGTCTGGCTGGAACAGGCAAGGACAAAGCTGGAATACAGGGAGTAGGAAATGAGCAGTAAACAGGACTGGGAAACAGAGAGAAGGGTCAGGCTGAAACAAGGCAGGAGCAGGGCAGAGAAACAGGGAGCAGGCTCTAGAAGAAACAAACAGGTACAAGGCTAAGAGATAGGGAGCAGACTCTGGCTGGAACAATCAGGAGCAGGGCAGAGAAACAGGATCAAGCTGGAACAGAACAGGAACAAAACTGGAACACCATCCGACAAAGGGTCTGTAACACAAAGGAATCGAAGTCCAATGCACGACAGGGATCTTGAGGAAATGGCTGCTTTTAAGCAGTTCCAAGCTGGGCTGCACAGGAGAGGTCTCAGGTGTGTGTAGTTTCAGACACTTGCAAGTCCTGGAGGAGAGGATCCAGTGAAAAGGAGCAACTGGACTTCTCCCATAGAAAACAATGGGAAACAGAATCCGGGCTTTCCTGACTACCAGGCTGTGCATTATGGGATTTGCAGTCCCAGGAAGAAAATGTAGTACTACACAAGTTTACCATGGAGAAAAGAGAAACAAACAGGGGTCAGCAAGGGACTCTAGATAAGTGTTTAAGGTGATTCCCAGGCTTCCGACAGTCCCCTTACAGCTCCCACCCTGGAAATGGGACGACAGAGTCGTAACACCTGGAGAACTCCGAAAGGAGGTATAATCTCAGAAATAGGGAGAACATTAAAACTCCAGACAGATATACTGATTCACATCCCTCTCGTTCCTTTCAGGACGCATCGGATAGACGTAGCGAGAGAGAGGGCCGTCAGGATCGACGTCCGGAATACGTGAAAGAAAAGAAAGACTCACAACAGTCTACCATTAAAAAAGAAGAAAAGACTCCTCAGCAAAAGCCACAGTTTAAAAAGAAGAAGGTGGCAGCACTGACAGTTAAAAATGCCAGTAATATTAAAAACACTCTTGAGGAACAAGAGGTGGGCAGTAATTCTGTAAGACAGCGCGGCAGAGGTCACGATATGTCGCCAGAGTCTGAAAGGTCATCTGGATGCGACAGCAACTAGCGATTACATCGCTGTTGAAACAGCGGATGGCCGCGATCTCCCCCCGATAGGGTTTATGATTTAACAATTCAGATAGAGGGAGATGTGAAGCTCACTATTAGTGTAATATTTTGGGATGAACTTAATACTGATATCCTATTGGCCAAGAGAGACTGGCCACCTGAACACGTCCGCAAGCTCCCGCATGGGGAAGATGTCATTTTGCCTTCTTTCTCCGATCTTGTTCCGGAAGCAGCAAAAAGAGCCTATGCTGCTGAATGGGCTTTAGTGCAGGCACCTGCACTATACCGCAATCATGTAGGTTGGGATAAGGAGTCTCCTTGTCATGTTATTCCCGTTAGGTCTACACCCCAACCGCAACCACATTACCCTGTTAAACATGAAGTGAAAGATCCTGTAAAGGAGATCCTATCACAACTTGAGTACCAGGGAGTAATTGAGCCCTGTACGTCTGCAATGAATAATCCATTATTCCCCGCTGCAAAGCCAGATCATTCATATAGAATAGTAGTTGATTATAGGCACTTAAATAGTCATACAAGCACATATGCTATACAAAATTCACACAGCACAGCACTGATAAACAATATAGTGCGTAAAAAATATAAAACTACATTAGATATATCTAATGGAGTTTTCTGCCAGAATCTAGCACATGAAAGTAGGGACCTAAGTGCATTTTCATTTTGCTCTCAGTAAACACTTTTGTCGTTTACCTCAAGGCTATTAAATAGCCCAGGCCTGTTTTCAGCCCATGTAACATCAATTTTACATGATATTGATTCCGAGGCATTGTCCTATGTGGATGACATATATCTCACAGACGACGTCCTCAACATTCATCTTGCGAGGGTCGATCGGATCATTTTGGGGTTTTCAGGCCTCGGTTATAAATTCAATTTTCAGAAAAGCAAGATAGTCTTTCTTAGTGTATTATTCCTGGGATATGAGCTATCAAATGAGGGGAAGAGCCTGGCCCTGCACTTTCTAGAGAAGTGTGCTCAACTACAGCCTCCAAACACACTTAAGAAATTGCAGTCATTACTGGGTTTCTTAAATTTTGGCAGAACATACATTCCAGATTACGCAGAACGCATCAAGACCCTTTATGACTTAGTTCAGCCCAATTTTTCTAGCAGATGCTGGACGATTGAACACACACACATCCTTAGGGACATGCAACAGGACATGCTAGAAGCTAAACACTTACACACACGTGACAATAAAACAAACTTGGTCATCAGAATAATTGCTGGTGCCCTTGGATTTACTTATGTCACCTTTAATGAGGATGACACGGTACCGATAGCATATAAATCACATTTATATTCAAATGCTGAACAAAGTTTTGCACCCACAGAAAAGATTCTGACAGCAGTTCAGATGGCCGTCATAAAAGAGAGGCCACTTGCCCAGGGGAAACGCATTATTGTTGTCCTCCCGGAGGCTGTCACTAAAGCGAGCGTTTCGAACGCTAAGGCATTACATCCACGTTGGATTCAATGTTAACGTCTCTGACCGCAACTGATGTCGATTATATATTCTATCCAAGACTTCAAACACAAGAATTTTTCCAGTATGAACAAGAGTATCCCACTCCTCTAAATATTTTGCCACTAGACAGTTGCAATACTATCATATATACTGATGGATCAGCACAACCGGCTGTAGGTACTAAACATCAAAACTCGGCAGCTTGCGCAGCCGTGTGCAGAGTGATGGAAGAGGGAGTTTTCCACCCTCACAATATCTACACACAGACTTGGGGACTGGACGGCACAGTTGGCTGAGCTGAAAGCTCTTATTCTAGCGCTTGAACACACTGAGACAGGAAGCCAGACTTTGATAGTCTGTGACTCATATTACTGCGTCCAGTCATACAATGAATATCTCAATCATTGGAAACTGAACGGGTTTAGAGATTCAAAGGGGAACACCATTAAACACAAAATATTGTGGGGGAGGGTGGCTGATCTTAAGGATAAGCTACCGTGTGTCCATGTAGTTCATACATTAGGACACCAACGTGTAGGAATACACGTTGCCGGTAATACATTGACTGATGAAGCGGCCAAAGCATCAGTAGCTACAGCTTCTGTGGCTGCAGTGACTCATTCTCAGACGAGATTGGATAATGAAATACTAATTGCCGTTAAAGCTTCGGCTGCAGGCAAGCCCCTTCCAAAAGGATATCCTACAAACTATACTTACCATATCAGTGCACGGAATGTTGCTTATACAACGATTCCTGGGGTTGGAGATTGAGTGATCACCAATGAAGGCCATAGATTAGAGCTGATTACAGCAGCACATGAGGGTGTCGCTTCTGCACATGCTGGTATACAGGCCACAATAACAATTCTACAGCAACGCTACTGGTAGCCTGGTCTATGCAGACAAACTAAGCAGTATGTCCTTTGCTGTGACATTTGCCAGCAGATTAAGGGCTCTAATATCAAACGCCCTCTGCAGACATCCCTCCTAGTGTCTGACAATCCACTTCAGTGTGTATACCTAGACCATTGTGGTCCCTTACAGCCTGATGGTGCATACAAATACATTTTAGTGGCTGTGGATTCCTGTTCTAGATTCCTGTGGGTATGGCCACAGCGGTCGGCTGACGCCCGGACTGTTATAAAAGATTTGCTGATCTTTATCAGTACATATGCGGTTGCAGCATTCCATTCGGACAAGGGCCCTGCATTTGCCTCTAAGGCATTCAGGGACACCATGGGGACGATGGGTGTTGAACTCCATTACTCCTCACCATACCATCCTGAGAGAAATTCGGTCGTGGAGAGGCGGAATCGTGATCTAAAGCAGTCTTTAATAGCTTGAGTATTAGGTTCAGGCCGCAGTTGGTTACACTACCTATTTGTGGTCCAGAGAGCACTGAATAATCTGCCAAGACAGTCCTTGGGGGGACGCTCTCCATATGAGGTTCTCTTTGGGATACCTATGTATGTCCCAGATATTGATTCCCCTGGTATGGTGGCAGCAGAAATACCATTTGACATAAAAGAACGTCTCACTGTTTTACAGGCGCTTCAACAATTTTGTGATGATAAATCATCTACAAGTGCTGCCACCTTAGGAATAAGGGAATTGGTGAAAACTTCAACTGGCTGGATTCCGAAAGTTGGGGATCTGGTTTGTGAGAAGATCGCTGTGAAGAAGGAGTTTGGTCCATCATACAGAGCACCGGTGCCAGTCTTGGGAATAGAAGGCACCAGGACTGTCATCTTACCACACTGTCTGGTTCTAAGACGAACAGATTCATCTCCATTGATGAGATCAAATTACACCATGTGGCCGATCCTTCACAGTAGACCAGGAGGTCCCTTGGGTGGTTCCCGATCCCCTCTCACTACCCAACAGGACATCCATCTACATAGTAGGATGAACATCACTACTACTGACTATCCAACTATGTCAACTGCTGTTCCAGACACTTCCTCGACCATGGGGAGGGCAGAAAATGAACTTTTGTTGGTTCCAGCCACATCTTCAGTGACCACCCCGCTTCAAGATTTGGCTGTATTTTACACAAACACTTCCACGACTGATGGCGTTGTCTATCAAGAGCCTCCACGTGCGATGGGTCAGAATACACCGGCACCTGTGTTTGCAGAGACTACCTCTGGCTATTTCATTGACATTGATGATTTTCCTTCGGATTTATCCTCTACAGTGATTGACAATATTTCAAAAAGTATCAAGCTGTATCGATGTCTTAAAAAGAACTATTTGATCTACCCATGGAACTACCTGTGGTTCTTTTTGACATATATTGCATTATTTTTATGGATTGGTTTTCTGACTGTTTTCTTTTTGCTCATAAATGGTCACTATATTCCTGATCGCTCCTCAGTGGAGCCTGTTGATGAAATTTTAACACCACATCATTCTTCACCAAGGTCCAAAGAGATTTGTCCCCTGTAAATATTACAGCAATACCAATTACTGATGGGATTGTGTGGAACAAAGTTCCATTCAATATATACGGGCCTACAGAGATTATTCAAATACCATACGTGTTGAAAATTTCAATGTCTGATGTTCTTACACCTAATGTTGTCTCTGATGATTGGGATGTCCAAACAGTTGATTCCATGCTAACTGAAATGAAGGACTATTCCGCTTTTGAAAGTGATGATGTATATGATTATACAATGAATTATGGGGAAATGTTCTGCTATAACAATTGGGGACATCGCTACCTACACCGTGCCACTAGATATAGGCCTCTCTTGAACTACACACAGTGGGAACACTGTTCTACACCACAGGTGGGGAGTCCAAAGTAATATAGTGATAAATATACATACTTTTCTGGGCATGATACAAGAAAAGCAGAGTCCTATTATTTTAAAATACCTCCGACACAAAGTAGGAAGATTTTGCTAACAGATACAAAACTGATTTATTCAGATCCCTTTGTTTCCCGGCACTCGATTGAGGGTTATGAATATTGGAAGAGCACTATTGACTTGAAAAGTGTATGGGGAACACAAGATTGGCAGATACAGGGTAGGGAGGCTTTGTTTCGAGCATGCCTGATTCCTGTGCAAATGATTTTCTTAAATGACACTATTGAGCAGACATCCTGTCTGGGGTTAGCAAAAATTAAAGATCTGAACACACCCAGTATCCCTACTCCGGCAAAATTTAAAGATTGGCAGCACTTTCTTAATGTTACAGAGGAGGCTAGATGCAATGGTTAAGGCTGGTACCTATAATTCTTCACTTTCCAGTCCCGGGGGGTGGTTGGTATGGCCCACCGACACCAATGAGTGTCAAAGGCGGTTCTTGAGCTCTTCAGGGGTTTTTTCAATTAACAGGACAGACCCTCGCTTTATATCGGGTCAACATACAGGTATAGTTACAACATACAGTGTGGGTAAGCTGTGCCAGCAATGGGTGCAAACAAACACGTTAACAGCAGTTAAGAAACACCTGAACACTCTTTCTGACAGTATAGACTTGCAGGATTTTCTGCTGGGTCCTAGAAAACAGCGTGCAAAAAGGTTTGTATATGCTATGTACAATGAAATTTGGAAACTTTCCCAGATTGAGGCTGCTGCGCGTTTAAGGCAACTAGATAAGGAGAATTTGCAAAAAACATTAGCTGTTGTCGACAATACACTGTCCAACAGGATTTATTCACTATCAAATATAGTGTTGTCTGCTATTGATATCACTCAGACAGACTTGTCCCGGTTATATCATGGGCAAACACAGCTACGTTCCATCATGCAGCTAGGTTGGACATTACAGACACTGAAAAGTGGCCACATTCCATGGAAGTATATTAATGGGAGTGAATTCTTCACTGCTTTTAATTTTTCCAGGGAACAAGAGACAATGGCTAAAAGGGAGGCTAGTTTCACCCTGCTTCAAGTAGAGAAATTAGATAAGTTGCCCTTCACGGTAGTGGAGAGTCCTTCACCTATCTGGCTCTTACACAGCATTATTAATTTACCAATTTCAACCTTTCGTTTCGCGAGCTGCCTGAAACATCTTGCAGTGGGACGATATGAGCAAATAGGAGATAGCATTATTAAGGAAGAGTGGGAGTTGCCCTTTGACCATAGATGTCTGAACGGTGAAAGGGAGGTCTTTCTTAGCGGAAGCGAATGTGAGACTGCTGTTTGTCATTCTATGATATGCAAACAGGTGTCTCTTCACGGTCTTTGCTATGCGGGGGGTCACAAATTTGGCCTGTTTTCTGAAGGGTACTTCCGTCCCCTTGATTCGTCCAGTGTTTCATGTACTTTCCAATGGAAGTTATGTGGTACTGAACGATCAAAGCTGTTGCGGCATGCGACCTGGACTTGCCTACGCAATCTCAGTCACAAAGGTCTTTACGTGTTGTGGACATGTTTTGTTTCCCCCACACGAGAGATAAAAGTATCTGACATGTGGCCCCACATAGATACTATTAATGTGAACTATGACAAGCTGAGTAGGCTAAAGGCGCTATTGTTTCAGAAACAGGTTGCCTTGACATCCGCAAAAGAGACATATGCTCTCCAGATTGCGAGATCATCATCCGAGATAGAATCCCTTTTAAATACCAATTTCCCCTAACACTTTAGAGAGCTGGTATCCAGAATATTCAATGCTTCGAGCACCACTGGGATTGTTCATTTCTTTAAGGCTGTCGGGTCTGGTTTCGTGTCCATCTTCCAGACTGTCTTCGGAGTCATCAGCCATCCATTCTCTCTTTTCAAGTGTGTTTGATGGCTTTCCAATTATTTTGGCTTTAATTGGCGGACTACTACTGCTATTTCTTCTGATTCGCAGTGGTTGCTTCTTTCCAGCAATGCAAAGCAATGAAACCGCTCCCGCCAACTCCACTGTGCCGTGAGCGCATGGTTCGGATCTTCGGTGCACCTTTGCTGGTGGAACTGGAGCTTGACTGGTCCTTGTCATTTCGGCCCCTTCTCTGGTGTGTACAACCAGTCTTCCGCTGCATATGGTGTCTCTTTGAACATCTGCCTATGATCTGTCTTGCTGTTGCACTGACATCTCCTGTGGACCACGAATTGCTGATGTCCCCGATGAGGGTTCATACACGGTCATGCCCCTTGAGACTGAGGTTGCTCCGAGGCCACCTATGAGCCTTCCGTTGCGAGATCTACCATGGATGAGGACTCTGCAACGAGTAACGATACACCAGGAAATACGGCTCACTTCTGCTCTGTGGATCCGTTTGTCTGCCCAGCACTCGACTTAACTTCGGACGATGTTGACTCATTTTTGAGATCCTTGACTGGTGGCTTCGATGACATTCTTCTAGATCATGCGTATAACAAATAATTTGATGAATTGACTTGCCATTCCCAATTCCAAATTATGCATTCAAATTGACATATTGCTGTTGCACGCTGTAACTTGTCATAGTTGACATTAACATCTCTGTATGTATTTTAAACAGATTTGTTGTTACATATTTTTTACACATGCGAATGCTTTTTTAGCTTATTTTTGCTTTGAGCTTTTAGTTCAGAAGCAACTTTTAGCATTTGGGTTCCTGTACCTTCATCATACCTGTTACGGCAATGGGGAGGGTGTAGTGAATCCTAGTTCGTTTTAATGGGATAACAGGAGTTAGCTCAGCCTCTGGCTTGTAGACTCGTGCCCCCGTCACCTAGTGACTTTTAACCTTCTTAGCTTGCTCTGTCTTAGCCCATTTAATTATTTATTTCTTCTAAGATGGCTGCCTTGTTTATAGTTAGGCCACTTGCTATGAGTTACATTATCAGTGTCACCGCGCCAAGGCGCCAAGATCAAGCACCAAAGACAAACAAACAGTAGGTGTTCACACTTAGGGATTTTCCCTCTCTATACTTTCGAGGGTTTGTTGATATTAATTGCCGTCCCAAGCATGCCTGTTATCTATTGTTTAGGAGTACACCTACGTCAGGGGACCTTGTAGATCTGTATAAATACATTACACTTTAGACAGATAATCAGAGGGATTCCGACCAGAGGGCATCGCCACCATCGCTCATACCGATGCTGCAGTCGTTTTGACGCTGACCCAGTCTTCGTGTCCCTGCAGAGTCTGAGATAGAGACCTCATTCCAAGGTAACGAGGGTTGGGGGGCTCCTCTCATGGACACGGCATTGGCAGATTAGGTTTAACAAAGCCAGCTTTCCTTTAGGGAGGAGGTTAGGCCTTCTCTATTAGGGTATTAGGGCATCTTACATCTCTTATATCTTTTCTATGTATTGCAAAATGGTGGGGGTCTTCGTAACAATGACTCTCGTCTTCACAATACTGTTACTTGCTATATTCATTATCCTAAACATTGCAGTCCATGCAACTTATCGCAAATTGCAGTTATGTTAAATAAAAAGCTATTATAACTTTACTGCATCTGTGTCATTGCCTGTGTTTGTATGAGACATAATATATCTGTGAGAAAAGGGTAATCTCCATTTAACCACGGCACTCCCTGAGATGTCTTATTCTTGAGTCCATGCGTAAACGGCTGCCATAAATCACCTTTTACTATTGTGTTTCTGGTGAGGTGCTGCTAGTGAGCCGGTAAGGTTGGGATAACAGTTATGACTTGTTGTAGGAAAGACGCAGTCGCCCACAAACAAAAGTACTGTCATCCTTAAACCAGCAGTCTTGCTCGGAGCAAGAGTCCAAACTACGATACACCTATGGATTGGCCTATGGCCTTTGAATTTTAGCTTCATTATTTCAAAATATATTTTACGAATGATTAATATGCAAGTCCACATATTGTACAATATTGTAAGGAAAGGATGCTATAGTAATCCAGTCTGCTTTTAGGCAGACAGATTAGTCAATAATGGATACGGGTCCGGAGCGTGCGCACAAATGCTCCACTGTGAGAGGAAGTAGTCCGCTCTCTATGTTTATGGCTAGAGAGGGCGGGCTTATATACACAGAGTGAGAAAACGGACTCTCTTTGGTAGAATCGGCATACTCGCGGACTCCACGGAGCTAATCACAGGTACGTAGCCATGCTAATATGTTCTGGGACCGGCTAGATTGGTAGGCACACAAGAATTTAAATAATTCCTTACTGACGGTGCAGGATACGATTCTCTGCAAGATTATATTGGAGCATCCAGGTCAAGATAAAAGTCATATTAAACGAACATAGACGGCCAGGTAAGCACCATGAAGCAGAGACTGCTCCACCAATTTGTTACCAGTGCCATGAGATATAGTAGAGAACTGAATACGTATTTTATATTCACAGAAGGCAACTTTTACCACAATCTTAACAATCTAAATTATCAGAACAATGAATTGATATATGTGATTGACCTTAAGAGATTAGGTATTAATTCCCTCCATTGACACAATACAGGGAGATTATAATTGGATCAGTTCACAGTTAAGCATTGGTTTCCCATACAATAATCTTTTTAGAAAAGAGTTTTTGAAAAAGAGTTTTATAATTCTGAGATCCTCACTGAGGCTATAGATAACACAGAGGGTTGGTGCTTTTTCTATAAATTATGAGTGGTGATATCTTTGTAGGTTGTTAGAAATCACGGTTCTCACTTTTGGCTTTGTAATTATCAAGTCACATTGCATAGCAATGGGTGATGGAAAATGTGAAACACAATTTGTATTATATTTACAGAATATATGTTGGACAGTGTTTGTTGTAGAAAGTCCTGAAGAAGTTGAGGGGTAATTCCCAGTTGAAACACGTGTTGACTGGAACAGGAGCATTTTTGGACTAAGGAATTTTTCAAGAAGAATAAAGAAGAATATGAGTCACATATTGGACCATGTTTGAATTAAGGACTTTTGAGTATATAATGCTATCTTGATTATTACAGCATTCTAGATTTAGACGTGTGCCTTTCATATATATACTTTGGATAGTATTTTGATGTTATTATTACTGGGTTTGTTGGGTGGTTATATCTCAGTGATTGGCACAGTTTGAGTAATCAATGATATTATATCGATTGAATTGAAGGAGAGAGCCAAGGACATCACAAAAACGCCCTTTGGTAGTTAATACTATATTTTACGACTAAGCAGTTGTTGGTTCTGAGGTTACATCTTTGCCCTGCATTTCCTTTGTGTGTGTGTGGTGCTTGTGCGTTCTGTATTGTTTGGGCAGTATGTGTGAGTGAGTGTATTGCTTTTGTCCCCCAGTAATAGGGTGTGTGTTGTGTGATGGGCATGTGTATGTTGGGAACATGTTATTGCCTTGGTATTGAGTGGTGTTTATGTTGACATGTGTTTGTTGCTGTTTTGTATGCCTTTGTGTGCTTTGACTGTGTGTGTGTGTGTGTTTTGTGCATTGTATAATGGATATGATGTGCTGTGTGTGTGATGTGTATGTTGATTGATAAGTTGTTTGGTTGTATGATTGTGTGTGTCCATTCCCCGTTGGTTGTGCATGTGTGATGTGTCACTGGGTATTGTCTATTGTGAGTGCTTGCCAATGTAGTGATGATGGTGCGGTTGTAGTGTTTTTGTGATGTGTTGTGGTGTTGTGTGGTGTTAGAAATGGGGCCTCTGGTTGGCAGAGGTATACACCCTTGTCGAAATAGGGACCACAATTGTAGTCCGGGCAATTCACACACAATCCAAATGATTCAGTGCCCACCCTTTGTAGCTTGCCACTGAAGAGTTAGGCTTAACGTAGAAGGCAATGTGTAAAGTATTTGTGCAATAAATCATACAGTAACACAGTGAAAACAGTACAAAAATACACCACACAGGTTTAGAAAAATATATGATATGTATGTGGTTAAATTAAGGTCAAAACGAAAAAGATACAATAAGCACAAGTTGAGATATCACTTTTTCAGGATTAAAATGGGTCTTAAATTTTAGAAATCAACAGTTATCTCTTGTTTACACAAGGTACCTGGTTTGCATAAAAAATAAGACCACAGAGGAGGAGATTTGTGGAAAAATAGGGTGTGCGTCGGATTTTCTGACGCAGCACAAATGATGTGTCATTTCTTTCGATGCTGCAAGGGGCTTTGCATCATTTTTCGGAGCACAGGCTTGGTTCCTCACTGTGATGCGCGGATCTTTTTGACTCCCAGGGACGATGCGGGGAAATCCTGGGCGTGCAGGAAGAAGTCACAGGCGGTGCGTCGATCTGGTATGGTGATGCATCGAATTTTCAAGGGAATCGGCTGTGTCGTTCCAGTTCGGCTGTGTGTTGATCTGGTAGGGCTGTGAGTTGAATTTCTGGTAACAAAGGCAGGCGCTGCATCGAATCTTCACTCGGGAAGTCGGGCTGCATCGTTCCAACTCAGCAGTGCACCAATTTCTCATTTGCAAAATGACTGTGAGATGAAGTCTTTTTGGCCCTAAGACTTCAGAAAACAGGTTAGAAGCTCAATCCAAAGCCTTTGGAGAGCACTTCTCAGCAAAGTCATAGGGCAGCAGGACGATAGCATGGCAGCAGTCCTTGTCAGCAAAGCAGTCCAGATGATTACTTTGGGCAGCCAGGCAGTTCCTCTTGACAGGTTGTAGGCTCAGGTCCAGAAGTGTCTGATTTGATGGGTTCAGGGGCCCAGTTTATATACCCAAAAATGCCTTTGAAAAATGCCTTCAAAGAGTGGTCTTGAAGTGCACAAGTTCCCCTTTCATTACAGGTTTGTCTGCCAGGGTCCCAGTACGGGGTTTGGCAGTCCATTGTATGAGGGCAGGCCACTAGCCTTTGAAATGTAAATGTCTCAGTCTCTCCACCCTTCCAGCCCAGGAAGACCCATTCAGTATGCAGATGAGTGCAAGAGTGACTGAATATCCTGTGTTTGTGGTTGTCTCTGTGAAATGCACAAAGAAGCTGTAGACCAGCCCAGTCCAGACATTGATTGGCAACAGGCTGTAAGGCACAGATGGATTTTAAGTGCAGAGAAATGCTCACTTTCTAAAAGTGGCATTTTTAAAATAGTAATATAAAATCTAACCTCACCAATAAGCAGGATTTTCTATTACCATTCTGGCCATACTAAGTATGACCTGGTTACCTCTTTGTGATCAGAATCTACCACTCAAACAGTATATGAGAGTAGCCCTAATGCTATCCTATGAAAGGACCAGGCCTCACAGTAGTAGAAAATGAATTTAGCAGCTTTTCACTACTAGGACATATAAATTACACATGTTCATGTCCTTCCTTTTACCTACTTAGCACCCTGCCCTAAGGGTTGTGAGAAAGTTGCATCTCCCTAGCATGGGTACCCCCAATTCTGGCCTGTTTGTAAGTGAGTGGCAGTGTATTTTACTATCTCACTGGGATCCTGCTAGCCAGGACCCCAGGGCTCGTAGTTAAAACCCTATTTTTGAGTGTGTTTTACCTGTCTCACAGAGATCCTGCTAGCCAGGAACCACGTGCTCATAGTTTGTGGCCTAATGTGTGTATTGTCAGTAGTGCTAAACTGTGTCACTGAAGTTCTGCTAACCAGAACTTCAGTGCTTATGCTTCCTCTGCTTCCAAATTAGTCTCTATAGTTTAGTGACTTCATTTTCCAACTCCAATTGGCACACTGGACCACCCTTATAAGTCCCTAGTATATGGTACCTAGATACCCAGGGCATTGAGGTTCCAGATGATCCTTATGGGCTGCAGCATTTTTTTTGCCACTGTGGTTCTAAAAATTCTGGACCCATGTAATTTACTTTGCCACAGCAGTACGATTTTAGTATCAAAAGACCGATAATGACTAGTACACTAAGCATGAGCATTTTCGCTCAATTCCAGCAGCGTTTTCACCTCGAAATCGCTATTTTCGTCCTGCACTCGTGGCTCCCATTTTATACACGGCAGCCATTTTTAAAAGTTGCCCTCACATAGGCTTATAATACAGTCAGATTTGATTCCAAGGACACGTTCACCTTGATTTACTTTTCTCTGACCTGGGCAAGCTGGAACCATTGCCTCAGGCCAAACCTGTTTGGTCAGTCCCTCTCCCAGTGGCCGAATCAGATAGGGACACCATGCCATAAAACCCTTATTATCGCTCACACACCCTGCTTAATCTTGCTCACACCTGCACCTGCTCTTTTCTATTTCTTACTTTACGAGGGGGAGGTGCCCGTTTTTATTGGGGGTCCACACTTATCTGATGTAAAATACTAGGCCTTGCCGGGTAATTTATTATGGGTTGGATGACATGAAATATGAGGTTTCATCATGACACTGTTTTTTCCTTTGTAATACAAACATGTGAATGACCAACCAAAATGTCAAGAATGTTTGCCTGAAGCTTAAAAAACTGTATATAAGGAAACCTGACTTTGCATTGAAACACAGTCTCCTGAGAACATACAAACCGTGCTGTTGTACTTCTAGGACGCTTGTTACTTGGTTGCAGCCAATAAATTCGATCTTTGACTTCACCTAGAAGACTCTGAGTTTCTGTGGTCTGAATCAGGAAAGTACCCGAGGTCTTTGGGTGTACCCTGGCACCACTGGGTTACCGGATCAGTACCGGTTCTGATAAACCCAGTACCTCACCACCCATTAGAACCTCAGACAAGCCCTTTAAAAGGACTGCCACTGCAGCCTGCATGAAATAGTGCACACAGTATTTCACAACCATTTTCACTGCACTTAACTAACTTATAAGTCACCTGTATGTCTAATCTTCATTTACTGAATACTAGGTGCAAAGTTACTAAGTGTGAAGGCTCCCTTGCAGTAGCAAAGGTGCCCCCACGCTATCCAGGGCCAATCCCCAGACTTCGTGAGTGCGGGGATACCATTACACATGTGCACTACATAAAGGTCAATACCTATATGTAGCTTCACAATGGTAACTCCAAATATGGCCATGTAAGGTGCCTAAGATCATGGAGTTATCCCCTCATTCCAAATCTGGTATTCGGGGGCCAATCCTATGCATCTTGGGGGCTCCATCATGGACACTCAGTACTGCCAAACCAGATTTCTGAGGCTTGCACTACAGCTACATCTGCTGCTACCTCACAAACAGGGTTCTGGCCTCCTGGAGTCTGAGCAGCTCAGTCCCAGTAAGGCAGAACAAAGCATTTCCTTTGGGAGGAGGTTGTTACACCTTTAGAAATAGGTGTTACAGGCTTGGGAGGGGTAGCCCTCCTTCCATAAGCCAGTCTACACCAGTTCAGGGACCCTCAGTCCCTCCTTCAGTGCGAAACTGGACAAAGGAAAGGGGAGTGACTACTCCCCTATCCATCACCACGCCAGGGGTGGTGCCCAGAGCTCCTCCAGTGTGTCCCTGGCGTTAGCCATCTTGTTTTCCAAGGTGTGGGGACACTCTGGAGATCTCTGAGTGGCCTGTGCTAGCAGGTGATGTCAGAGACCCCTGCTAATAGGTGCACACCTGGTTAGGTAGCCAATCCCCTCACAGGGCTATTTAGGGTCTCTTCTGTGGGTTGCTCTTCAGATTTGGCTTGCACGTTTCCACCAGAAATCCTATGCAACTCCTGCTTCATCCTCTGACCATGGGATCAACTGCGACTGCTCCAGGAACCGCTGTAACTGCAACAAAGTATCCAAGAAGGCTATTGTGACTCTGCAACTTCAGCTCTAGCCAGCAGCTGCAAAAGTTTCCAAGGTGTGCACGCTCTCAGGACTCCCTGTCTTCAACCTGCACCAGAAGGACCGAAGAAATCTCCTGTCGAGTGACGGAGTCACTTCCCTGCTCCAGCAGGCATCTTCTATGACGACATCTGGTTCTCTGGGACTCCTCTCCTGGCAACGTGCATGCTCCCTGGAACACAGGTGATGGACCCCTTTGACCCAGACTGTCCTAAGGTCCAGCTGTCCAAATTTGGCAGGGGTAAGAGCTTGCCTTCCCGGTTTGTGACAGTACCCCTGAGCACCACGTCATCTCTAGCACCTGAGGCCTCTGTGCACTATTTGCAAGAATCCCTCGTACACAGGGTGGCCCAGGTCCCCAGCTCTCTGTCCTGCAACACTCAACTCGCTGAGTCGTTCTCCGGCGGCATGGGACCTTCTTTTGTAGTGCTGCAGCAACTGCAATTTGCACCTCCTTTGTCCCCATGTCCTGGGTCTCCCGTGGGTGCTGCCTGGTCATCTGTGGGTTCTCTCCAGTGTTGGGAGCCCCCTCTGCCTCCTCAATCTGAGTTGAGGCCCCCAGGCCCCTCCTGGGTTCAGGCAGAGCCATTTTGACGCAATCCGTGACATTGCTTGAACCAAGGCTTGTTGGACGAATCCAGCGCTGCAACTCTCCTGCACCCAACATCTCGACGTGGGACATCCTTTGCATCATGCAGGAACCCGCAGCCATCTTCTTGGGTGCTCTTCTGCAGACTTCTTCTAACCTGAAAATCCTCTTTTGCACCATCTTCTAGGTTGTCAGGGGTTCCTGTCCTTCCTGGAATCTTCTGTGACTTCTGGACTTGGTCTCCTCTCTTTACAGTCTTCAGGTCCAGGAATCCACCAGTTGTTGTTTGCAGTCTTGCTTGGTTCTTTCAATAACTCTAATCACGACTTGTAGTGTGTCCTGACAAAACTTGCAGTACTTCACTCCTACTTTCCTGGGCTCTGGTATGGGGTATTTAACTCACCTTGTTGGTTGTCTTACATTCCCAGCACCCCTCTACACACTATACTTGCCTAGGGCAGAATTTGTGATTCACATTCCACTTTCTTAGTATATAGTTTGTGTTGCCCCTAGGCCTATTTCTTCATATTGCATTCTATGGTATTCTCTATTGTTTGCACTATTCTGTGACTAGTTACTTACCTGATTTTGGTCTCTAGTGTTGTCTTTTATTGTGTATAAGTACTGTGTAACTATAGTGGCATTGATGGAGCTTTGCATGTCTCCTAGTTCAGCCTAAGCTGCTCTGCTACAGCTACCTCTAACCATCTAAGCTGCTAGAACACTGACTACATTTCACTAATAAGAGATAATTGGACCTGGTATAAGGTGTAAGTACTATGGGTACCCACTACAAACCAGGCCAGCCTCCTACATGGGTTACCTAGGGCCTACCTTAGGGGTGACTTATATGGAGAAAAGGGGGAGTTGGCAAGTACTGTTAAATGCCAAGTTGAAGTGGCATTGAAACTGAACACACAGATCTTGCAACGGCAGCCCTGAGACATGGTTAAGGGGCTACTTATGTTGCAGTCACTAGAGCGCCAAACTCATAATGAAGCCCTTAATCATTGGACACTCCCCAAGACCCTATAGACTGTACCTTTTTTCCCATAACACACATAATTTTCTTCCATTCGATCGAGAAGTGTTTCTGTGTAATTGGTTATTCTTTATAACAGAGCTAGTCCACTCTGCTAGTGTCAGAGGAGAAGGGAGCACCCACCTCATGCATATTTGCTGTCATGCTAATAGTATTAATAGAAAAAAGTAAGTGTTTCTGTGACATGCGCATTTTTGGGAAAGACCTGCCAACCTCTAAAACACCAAAAATAACCAGGGGAAAGCTTACTTCTGCTTCTAAGCCAACGACTTTTAAAAGCACCTTACCAATCCTTGCCAAAAGAGCTGGATCCCCGGACAGAGTCAGAACATAAGCTCCTACTTCATCAGACTTGGGGCTCCTTCTCTCTCCTCAAACTCTCATTTTTGCCAGTTTTTCAGTGTCCAATAGGCCCTGTGTGTGCAATGAACAGATGGTTTCTTCTTAAGGGCACATATTTACAAACTTTCCAGAGCATAGACATTGATACTTGCCATAGAGTTGTGCCATCCCTCAATGGCAGGTTCTTCCGCAGATCTCCATCAGCAAGCTGAATTCTTCCTCCCCAGGATCTATCAGCATCCAACACCTCTGTGAGACCTCTTTATGTCTAAGTATGCCCTCTTGCAGTTTTTCTTCCCAAATACTAGAGTCTTTCTCATTCTTTAAAGAATCTTTCGCCAAGCTCACCAACTGATAGTATTTGAATTTAGACACGGTCGGCATAGTTCTAGCTTCCAAGAAGGACCACATATGCAAATCATTACCCGACCTGATTTGTCCCCAATTATTGACCCCGTTCTCCCTCAATGGGGTGGCTAGCTTATTTTTAAGACATTTTGGGGTTTCCAGCGAATCCCAGATTGGGGCTAAACTGCTGTAAAAAGGTATTCCAATGTCCACCTAACATAATACCAAACTCTGAACGCTGCTTCTAGAATCTTTAGTTTGACCTTTTTGATGTACTTCGGGTAGCCAAATTTGTATAGAAGATGATCCTCCTCCTTAAAAAATTGTTTTGACAAGGAGCTTAAGAGAGGAGTAAAAGTGCTCAAAAGAAGGCCACTTATATTTGTTAGTTGAAAAGCCAGATAATATCTGTAAAAATCTGCAAAAATCGGGGCTTTCTATTCCTCCCTACTCACTTTTCCTGCACAGCTTCTGCTGTGCAATCTTTGCCCCTCCTGTAGCCCAAATTAAGCTACTTAGTTCCCCTGAAGCTTCTTCATCCAGGCTGATTTAAATTCCAGAGGTATTGCATTAAAAAGGAAAATACATTTTGGAAGAATCAACATTTTCTCCTCAGAAAAGACAATGGAAGCCCGCCCCACACCTTGAGCATTTTTCTGGACATGGTTGCAACTTTGTTAAAATTTGTCAAAGCTGTTTTGTCCAGGTCCATCATCACTTGAACCCCTAAGTACTTAGGTGGTCATTATGAACATGGCTGGAAACACAGCTGACCGCCGTCTCGGGGTGAACAGAATGCTGCCGTTCGCTGTGAATGGAAACACGCCATTGAATGAACAAAAATCCCAACCCCACCAGAACACCACTCCCCGCCATGACCCTGTCGGCGGGAATCCCGGACCTCCTCACCCCTCCACCGCCAAACACACCCACATCCCACCCTCCAAATAATGATGTACAAATCACCTTGGTGGACAGTGGAGGCCGAATGACCATTGGCGGCTCCGACAACCATGGGCGGCAAGTGGACTTAATAGCAAGAAGTGCACGCATTGGATAAGCGAGTAACCCACACACCTGACACACATCCATAACCCCATAAATCACCCCCAGACATACCCCACAATACTTTGCAACAAAACCAGGCCAGGAAGACGGAGAGCACCAGAGGCAGACATCGAACACCAGCATACAGGAGACACACACCGACCCACAGAAGAGCACCCTCACTGCGTTCCCAGCCCCAACACCATTCACCACACTCACCATGTCACCTCCCAAGCATCCACGCTTCACCAAAAGGGAGTTAAGGACCATGGTGGACGAGATCCTGAAGGTGGAGCCTCAGATATTCGGGGCCGAGGTGCAGCACACACCCATTGCAAGGAAGATGGCGCTATGGCAGACCATTGTGAACAGGGTCAATGCAGTGGGACACCATCCACGCACCAGGGACGGCATCCGGAAGAAATGGAACAACCTGCGGGGGAAGGTCAGGGGCATGGCATCTAGGCACCACATCGCAGTGCAGAAGACTGGGGGAGAACCGCCATCAACACCACCAGAATACACAGACTGGGAGGAAAAGGTACTGGCCATCCTGCACCCTGAGGGACTCACCGGACTCACTGGAGGAATGGACTCGGGTAAGTCATCAACATATACCCCACATACCTCCCGCTCTGCACAGTCACCTACCCCTGCAAGTACCCACAATGGAACGACACCCCCTACTACTATGCAACCCCACCGTCAACACTAAATGCAGTATCAACCACACAAAGGCACCATGTAAGGCCACGCAAAGCAACCCCAGCACAAAATAGCCCAGTCCTGTTCATCCCAAACATTCATGCAGCTGTAAAAGACATGTCTATGTCCCCCAACAGGCACCACCAGCCATGCAACCCTAACGGACGGGACAAGGAGTGCCACAGCCCCCCAGGGAGACAGAGGCACCTCACCGGATACTGGTGAAGGATCCCTGAACACTGATGAGCAGGCATGCCCTCTCACAGTCCTGGACTCTCACCATGCAGCAGCCCCACCCAGGAAACCACTGTGACCCCTACCACCCAGTCAAGAGCAGCAGCCCAGGGCAAGCATCCCCACACCAGTGTATCCAGGTCACAGACTGGTGGAACACAGGTAAAGAGGCCACAGTTTCCCACTCCCAACATGCAGGAAGGTGAGGGCCCCAGTACAAGTTGTATTGCCAGACCTGTGCAGGGGACACAGGCACAGGGGGCTAGGACAAGTACAAGGGTGGCAGTGGGCCAGGGGGGAGGCCACAGGATTGGTGCAGCAGCCCAGGACATGATATCAGAGGTATTGGGGCCCACCAGCATACCCAGGACAGGTTGGCACAGATTGTGTCCACCCTGGAGTACAGTCAGAGGATGCAGCAGGAACACCACCAACAGGCCATGGAGCAGTGGAAAGAGCACAATGCCACAATGGCCACCATAGCAGGAGAAGAGGCCCCCACAACAGCACTGGATACCCTCCATGAGATTACACCATCAGCAGAAACATCCCAGGAACTACCCTCACAGGAAACCCAAGGGCCTACCATGTCATCCCCTGAAGATCAACAACAGGTGTCCAAACAGGCCCTCAGGCCAAGATATGGCACTGGAACCCCAGCAAAGAACAAAGCCCCCTTCAAGAAGTAACTCAGCAACAATCTGCACAGCAACCATCCCACTCAATCAGCCCCCACACATTGCTAAGATGCAATATGAACTAATGTAAGAAAAGATGGACCCATTATTAGTACCAACAAGGCTGCCACCATGTTGGTCTTGAGGACACCCACATCACTGTAAATAGAACTATTCACTCACTTCAACCAATAAAACACATATCACACATGCAACGCTATCCCCTGTGTTAAATTGTGAACAAATTGAAGTATGGATGCAACTGGCTGATAACTACTTTATTGTCAAATCTGTGCATGAAGGGAGTCCTGTGTGCCTAAATGTTGGCAATAACTAAATGCAGAAAATTTCAATCTGTACCATGCAGAAGTGGACCATGTTTCAGCTAGTATTACCAACCCCCTATATGACTGAGCACACTGAGAGTATGTATCATAAACCCCAATGTCAGGCCCAAGTCCCACACAGTTACTGGAAATTGAGTTGTATCAGTTGGGTCCTGGAATTGACATCTTCCCCTTCCTCATCATCACCATCACTCTCCTCACCTCTCTGAGGTAGCTGGTCAGGACATACAGCACCCTCCACCTCCAAGAGGGGGACAGAATGTCTCACTGCCATTTTGTGCAGCATGCATTAGGCCACCACTATTCTACACACCTTTTCAGGTCCATAGGACAGGGAACCCCCAGAGATATGTAGACAACGAAATCTAGCCTTCAGGAGACCTATAGTTCCTACACTAGGGCCCTCATTACAACCCTGGCGGTCGTTGTTAAAGCGTCAGTAATACCGCCAACAGGCCGGCAGGAAAAAAAAACGGGATTACGACCGTGGCGGAAACCACCAACATAGAAAGCCACTTTAACACTCCGACCGCCACGGTGGTGCAAACAAACAGCACGGCGGACACTGCCAACAGACAGGCGGGAGACCTATCACAACAGGCCTAGTCGCCACCTTTTCCGGGGTGGAACCAACATGAATAAAAACACGGCGGAAACAGTACACAGAAGGGAAAACACTCACCTCTCCACACCCCACGAGGAACCAGGACACCAAGGAGCCCGAATTACATATACTGCCGGCGATGGTCTTCCTGCTCCTCTATCAGGAGCTCCAACGACGGCGGCGACGACCACAGTTACATATACACTCCCCCACCCCCTGGAAGAACGCAAGGACAAAAGGAAATGATTTGAACGAATGTAATCATGTGCAATATCATTATAAAAATTCAAAATCCAGTATATAAAATTATGTACACCAAATACACAAGTCCGGATAGTGCACCAGTCATTGTCCGTGGACCACTGGGCCCAAAATGCATGGGTGAGGCCCACACTAGATACCTGGCTCCAAACGGGGAGAACACTGGAGGGGCATCACGTAGAAAATATACAGGCACCTCAGGGGGACGCTCAGCCTGATGAACGCACGACACCACTGCTCCACAAGGGGGCTCCATGCCCACAGTTTGGTCCTGGGGAGTGCAAAGCCACAGTCTCTCAAGTCTTTTTAGTGGGTGGTTTGCCCACTGCTTTATCCTGGGGAGTGCAAAGCCACAGTCTCTCAAGTCTTTCCAGTGGGTGATTTGCCCACTGCTTTATCCTGGGGAGTGCAAAGCCACAGTCTCTCAAGCCTTTCCAGTGGGTGGGTTGCCCACTGCTTTATCCTGGGGAGTGCAAAGCCACAGTCTCTCAAGTCTTTCCAGTGGGTGGGTTGCCCACTGCTGCATCCTGGGGACTGCAAAGCCACAGTCTCTCAAGTCTTTCCAGTGGGTGGGTTGCCCACTGCTGCATCCTGGGGAGTGCAAAGCCACAGTCTCTCTAGTGGAGAACAGTCTCCACTGGTTCTGGAGGGGCATAGTGCCCAGAGTGCTTCATAATGCCAAGGATTGAGGTAGCGGATGTATCTCTCCACTGGTTCTGGAGGGGGCATGGTGCCCAGAGTGCTTCATCTTGCCAAGGACTGAGGTAGTGGATGTGATACTCCACTGGTTCTGGAGGTGGCATGGTGCCCAGAGTGCTTCATCCTGCCAAGGACTGAGGTAGTGGATGTATCTCTCCACTGGCTCTGGAGGGGGCTTGGTACCCAGAGTGGTCCTCGTGCAGTGTGGCCGGAACAATACACTCGCCTTGGAGCGTGTGCCACGAGATTGCCCAGGTACAGGTAGCATGATACGTCATGGAGGCTGAGACACCCCCTACACTGCTGCGGCTTTGCATTCCAAATGCAGGTGACAACTGTGATGACAGTGATGCTTCATGGAAGCTGCCCAGGGTCCTGGAACTCACCACCAGCCTCGGACGACTGACCACTGGGAATGGTAGCCATGTCTGCGGTGGTGCCACTGTCTGAGGACGTCGCGGGGTCACTGGCGGTGCTTGCGGTGGTGTCAGTCGCGGCGGTGCTTGCGGCGGGGTCTGTGGCGGTGGTGCTGGCTGAAGGGTCTGTGGCGGCAGTGCTGGCGGTGGGGTCTGTGGTGGCGGTGCTGGCTGTGGGGTCTGTGGAGGCGGTGCTGGTGGCAGGGTCTGTGGCGGCGGTGCTGGCGGCAGGGTCCTTGGCGGTGCAGGTGGCGGTGTTCTCCGCCGTGCAGGTTGGCGTTGACATGGACAGAAGGTGTGACACTGGTCCCTCAGTCGGTGCCACCATGCCCTCTCCTAACCTGTCCTTCAGTTTTTGGCCCTTCCCCACCTTTGGTGGTGGCGCAGCTGTCTTGCTATTATCCCCTTTTGTTTTCCCTGACCCCTTGGTGGCAGGTGTTTTCGGCTTCTCCATCAGCGATGTGGGCACATTTTTCACCTTGGCAGGTGTCCTTGCCCTCGCTCCATGGCACACTGGCAGCCCTGATGGTTGGAGCACTCCATGACGCCGCAGGATGTGGTGGCTGAGGTGCTGGGCTGGGACCTGGAAAGCCTGGCCCTAGAGGAAGGACGGGGGAGGTGTAGGGAAAAGGTCAATGTTAGCCAGGAAAAGTTTTTTAGACACACTGGGACGGGTAGATGGAGGGGGGTTGGGAGTGGATGTAGAGATAGTGGTTGTAGGAGGTGTACATCTGCCGAATTTGGGTGAAGGTGCATGGGCTGGAGGCTGTTGTGAGGTGGATGGCTGTTGGGTGGGTGGGTGCCTGCGTTTGTGTACTTTGGGAAGAGGGCTCACCGACACACTGGGAGAGGACACTGGGGATGTGTGAATGGTAGTGGGGGTGGTGAGTGCACGTGAGCAGTGTGTGGTGATGGGCGTGCTGGTGATGGAGGTAGTGGCTGAGGATGGAGTGCATGCAGGTGTGAGTGGAGATGAGACTGGGAGGGAGGAGATGGACACAGTGGAGGCAGTGGATGTTGGTATATGTGCATGGGTATGTTGCTCGTGTGAGTGCCCGTGAGATGTGTGGTGCTTATGTTTGCCTGAGCCACTATTGTGTGTTGATGTGTGTGCATGCTGGTCTGATGGTGTGCTTGGGATAGGCTGAGGTACAGGGGATTGGGTCTGGGTGGACAGGGGAGGCTGGACACAGGGACAATGGCTGCCATCAGTGCTGAGGCCAGAGCCTGAAATGCTCTCAGTTGGGCTGCCTGGCAAGAATGAATGCCCTACAGGGATGCATTTGTTTGTTGCAAATGCCTCTCAACACCCTGGATGGCAATCAGAATGGTAGACTTCCCAACAGTGAGAGATCTCAGGAGGTCAATAGCCTCCTCACTAAGGTCAGCAGTGCTGACTGGGGTAGGGCCTGAGGTGCCTGGGGCGAAGGAGATGCCCACCCTCTGGGGTGAGCGGGCACGGGATACACTCTGAGGGGCTGGTGGGAGGGCGGTGCCGGTAGGGGGGGGTGGCGGCGTACCTGTTGATGCGGTGGGCACAGAGGTGCCTGCCACCGCAAGGGAGCTTCCATCAGAGGAGGAGTCGCTGTCTCTGGTCTCTGCTCCTGTCCCCGCCGTGGAGCTTCCCTCGCCCTCCATCCCACTAGTGGCTTCAGACTCCGTTGTTTCGCCCTCCGGGGCCAAGTGGGATGCAGCTCCCTCCTGCTCCGGTGTCAATGCTCCTCTGCCTGATGATGCTATTGCACACAAGAACAGGGAGACCACAAAAAGGGGGGGGTAGACAGAAGAAAGACATGTTCAGTGCATGCAACACCACTACTGTTGGCGGACACAACAGACACAGCAGCCCTCTGCACTACGCCATGCACTTATAGTTCCTAGATTAATCACATGCCCGTGGGGTACAAGGCCTAAGCCCGATTGCTTCACACCTGGAAGTCACAGGAGCCCGACTAGGTGTAGATGGCACTAACCACTAGTGGGGTTGGGTGCCACAGAGCCTGCCTCACATGGGACCTTGCCTACCAAGATTGCCCTGGCCTAGGGGAACCCACTGCCCACTGCCCACTTCCCCCACCCAGACACCTTGTAATACGCGCAGAGTCAGCTGAATGAGAGTGTACTCACCCCCTTGTGGCTGCTGTGATGCCTTCAAGCGCCCATCCAACTCCGAATACACCACCGCCAGGGTCCGGAACATCAGGGGGGTCATGGTGCGACGGGCACTCCTCCCACATTGGGAGGCCATCCCCAGCTGGGCCTCCGCCGTCTTCTTGCTCCAGTAGGGGAGGTCCTCCCATCTTTTACGGCAGTGGGTCCTCTGTCTGTGGTGGACCCCCAGGGTCCGGACATCCTTGGCGATAGCACGCAAAATAGCCTTCTTCTAGTGGGCGCTGACCTAGAGGAATAGTACAGGGGAAAAGGAAAATCATTACCCGTCTGGACCGTCATACTCATTGACCTACATTCCCACCTTTGCCCTGACGCACATACACTCACCGTCCGCACATGCAGGCCTCAGCCCCCAATTTATCTTCCATCCACACCACTCCAAACAGGCATTGCCCATGCAGCATGCTCATAGTGTACTCACCTGTTTGTCTGGAGGACCGTACAGTTATGTGTACTGGGCGAGGACCCCATCCACTAGTTTCTCCAACTCATCCGAAGTGAAGGCAGGGGCCCTTTCCCCAGACACATGAGCCATCGTCGCTTCCAGACACAGGTCACAGCAGCACTTGCGGTGTAGGTCCTCTCCTGTTGAAGGTCAGGTATCAAGTGAGTGAACAGACAGAAAATGGCGGCTGTGTCTGCGGCGGTGCGTACCGTCACTGCCGGCGTACATCGTCATTGGCTCTTTGGATCCATAGGGTCCCATGTTAACCAATGCTGGATTGCGCCGCGGTCTTCGACCGCCCACCGGCATGGTGTAAAACGCCAGCGCAGTTACCTCATATCCCTTGTCCCACCTTACAGGTCAGGCAGCTGCCATTTCAGGGGGCCACATGGCATCAATATTACCTGAGTCACACCAATGTAGGCCTTGAATACACACAGTTACAGTCACATTGCGGATTAATATATGTGTGCAAATGACATTTTGTGATACCTCAGTGATACCTCAGTGTTGGCTGACTCTCTGCTCGCTGTTCTCGTCCATAGGGCACGTCTGCTGGGGCAGGTGATGAGATGGCGGCATCCTCCGGTGTACAGACCGCTGGTGGACCTGCCGACAATGGTAGAGAGACACATAATAGTCACCTACAGACTTGATAGTGCAACAATCCATGAACTGCGTGCCAAGTTGGAGCCAGACCTGATGTCAGCTATCCGCCATCCCACAGGAATCCCCCCTCTAATGCAGGTCCTGTCAGTACTCCATTACCTGGCAAGTGGTTCCTTTCAAACAACAGTGGCCATTGCATCAGGAATGTCCCAGCCAAATGTCTCTAACGTGTTGTCCAGAGTGTTGTCTGCCCTGCTGAAACACATGCACAGCTACATTGTGTACCCTCAGGTGGAGAATTTGCCCACAGTGAAAGGTGACTTCTATGCCCTGGGACATATCACCAACATCATTGGTGCCATTGATGGGACGCATGTGGCCTTGGTGCCTCCCCCGCAGGAGTGAACAGGTGTACAGAAACCAGAATGAATGTGCAGATGGTGTGTTTGGCAGACCAGTACATCTCCCATGTGAATGCCAAATTTCCTGGCTCAGTGCATGACGCTTACATTTTGAGGAATAGCAGCATCCCTTCTGTGATGGGGCAACTCCAGAGACACGGTGTGTGGCTAATAGGTGAGGACAAGGACCCTATACAGTGTGAATACGTGTCTGGGTCTGGGATTGTCCCTACGGGTCAGTGTGTGTCTAACAGTTGTCCCTCCATATTTGCAGGTGACTCTGGTTACCCCAACCTGTCATGGCTACTGACCTCAGTGAGAAATCCCAGGACAAGGGCAGAGGAACGCTACAATGAGGCACATGGGTGAACTAGGAGGGTGATTGAACGCACCTTCGGCCTCCTGAAGGCCAGATTCTGGTGCCTCCATATGACAGGTGGTTTCTCTAGTACTCACCAAAGAAGGTGTGCCAGGTCATCGTGGCCTGCTGTATGCTGCACAACCTGGCTTTGTGACGCCAGGTGCTTTTTCTGCAGGAGGATGGGCCAGCTGGTGGTCTGTGGACAGTGAAGAAGAGGAGGCAGAAGAAGAGGATATCGACAACAGAAACAACATAATCATGCAATACTTCCAGTGGGTCACAGGCAAGATGTCACTTTAATTTTTACTCAGTGTGTGGACCCTGACTTGTCACTTTGCCTTTCCATTTCACAGATGTGGGTCCCACTTTGTGCCCTCTGATATATTTCCTCCTGGCCTACAGCTGTGTTACATCGGTATGTGCACAAGTAAATTGACATAGCTATGTTCCATGGTTATTGCAATTACACGTTTGTGAAAGCACAGACTGACTCCAGATTCTTTTGTAATTGAAGTGTGTTTATTTCTGTGCAGATAAGTGGAGGGGGTTGTAAAATGGGCAGGGGGATGGTGGAGAAATGTTCATGGCAGAGTCCAGTCTATTTGTTTCACAGGTGCATTGTCCAAAGGGGCATAGGAAGTGGAGCAATTGCAGTTGAAGGATGGACAAGGTGACAAAGTGGGACAGAAGGGTGACATTCAGGGGGGTCTCATTTCCAGGCGGGGGCCTTGGAAATGTTCTCTGTCTTGTTTCTGGATCTCAGTGACCACTTGCAGGGTGGTTCTCCATCTGCAGGGGGTGGGGTGGTGGTGTTGTGTTCCTGTGGCGGTGCCTACTGTCCACTGGCACCGTCAGAGGTGGAGGGCTATTCATCGTCCAGGCTAGTGTCAGGCACGCCTTGTTGTGCCACAGTGTCCCTCCTGGTGTTGACAAAGTCTTGCAGCACCCCTGCAATGGTGACCAGGGTGTTGTTTATGGACTTCAGGTTCTCCCTGATCCCCAGATAGTGTTCCTCCTGCAGCCGCTGGGTCTCCTGAAAATTGGCCTGTACCGTTGCCATTGTCTCCTGGGAATGATGGTAAGCTCCCATGATGTTGGAGAGGGCCTCGTGGAGAGTGGGTTCCCTGGGCCTGACCTCCCCCTGTCGCACAGCAGTCCTCCCAGCTTCCCTGTTATCCTGAGCCTCTGTCCCCTGAACTGTGTGCCCACTGCCACTGCCCCCTGGTCCCTGATTTTCTTGGGTTGGTGGGTTTGCCTGGGTTCCATGTAGTGGTGGGCACACTGCTGATTGACGTGTACTGGGGACAGAGGTCTGGGCCCGCTGGGTGGGTGCTGTGCTGGTGTTACCTGAGGGTGGAGGCTCTGTGGTGGCTTGTGGCAGTGTCAGGTGAACCGACTGTCCCGAGGTCCCTGATAGGCCGGGCTGGTCATCTTGATCCAGTTGTGCAGAGCTGCTGTCATCTCTGTGGGTCTCTTCTGTGTGGGGACTGGATATGTCTGGTACCTCCTGTCCAGTGACGTTGCGTTTGGGTCCTGCAGGGGTGTAAAGGCATGATTAGCTGTGGCGCTAACCAGACGATTTCCTCCACCATGACCATGAGCTCCTCCTCAGAGAACCTGGGGTGTCGTTGAGGTGCCATGATGTGGTGTGGGTGATGTGTAAGGTGGTGTGTGTATTGATGTGTGAGGGGATGTGTTGGTGTGTGTTGTTTGAGGTGCGTGGACGTTGTGTAAGTTATGGTGTTGTGTGTCTGTGGATGCTGGTAATGTTTATGGTGGTGTCTCTCTCTGGCATGGTTTCAGAATTCTGGTAGTAAGGGTTTGTGGGTGATGTGGGTGTGTGCTTTATATTGGATTGGGTGTGGGGGTGTGGTGTGTGTATGTGTGTCAGGTGTGTGTATTTTGAATTGTCCAATGTGGTTTTGTTTTGTAACTGTGTGTGTATTTTGAGCGCAACGGTGTGTACCGCCAATGGAATACCGCGGTTGAAAGACCGCTGCGTGGATTCGTGGGTCGTGATAGTGTGGGTGTATTCTTTTTGGTGTGACAGTGTCGGTTTTGTTATCGCCAGTTTATCACTGACCTTTGGTGTGGCGGACTTGTGTGGGTATCTGGATTACGGCGGATTCCGAGCTGTGGGTCGTAATAGCTGTAGCGGAATTCCGCTGCCGCAGCGGTGTATTGGCGGTCTTCTTGTAATGAGGGCCTATATGTTGTAATTATATCTGCATGTTCTGGTGATATATAGCGAGGGTCTGGCCTACTCGTCCTAAAACCCCCTGAGGAGTTAATAAAACGTTGATGACACCCGTTGGTATCTATGGGCCATAATAACCACCCGCCTGGACGTGTCAGTGAAGCATTAAATATACCATTCTGGACCCACTCATTGAGCTCATCTTTAGTTGCATTCGTGTACTTTTGCCAGTTGTCGAATTTTGCAGGGCAGGTATACTGGGCATGTTTAATTCTCTGATTGTTGCTAAGTTGAACAGGGATGAGACATGCTCTAAACAATGTTTCCTTTCCTTTGATCTGCCAATTTTTCGTTCCCCAAATACTCTTCAAAACAATGGATTTGGACCAATATTCATAACCTTCTATTGATAACTGGGAAACAAAAGATTCTGAATATATAAATTTCGTATTGGTCAATAAAATGTGTACATTCTTAGTGGAAGTTACTTTAAAATAATATGACTCAGCATTCTTTTGATTATGCCCAGAAAAATATGTACATTTTTCAGTATAAGTTTTAGAACTCCCTTGCGGTAGGGTTGGACAATGTTCCCATTGCGTGTAATTAAAAATCATTTTGGGACTACTCGCTCTATGTATGAAGTGGTGCCCATAATATTTATAGCAAAACATATCACCATAGTTTTCTTTGAATTGGTAAACATCTTTGATTTCAAAGACAGTATAATATTGCAAATCTGTCATCATAGACTCAACAGTTTTCACATCCCAATCATCAGATACAGTGCCTGGTATGACTACATCATTCATTGATAATTTTAACACTCCAAAGTAGAAAGGCTAGGACAGTCAAGGAAAGCCATACATAGTTCCATAGAAAAATTAGGTATGTTTCTTTAAGCCAGTGTGTTAGCTCACGTGCACTTGACAAATCAGCTGTCGAAGAGGCGAATGAGTCTGATAAACCATTGTTAAAGTCGGCAAAATAACCAGAGGAAGTTCGTGCAAATGGCGTAGCCGTTGTCAGTGGAAGAGTTGGTGTTTCCTGTGGTGTCATACTATAGACAGCACCATCCGTTTGGCTTGTAGTTGAGTTGACTTGGTCAAATGTTTCTAAATTATTTGATGTTAGTAGATCTAATGCAAGATCACCATCCACCTTCCCCAAGCTCGGAGAGGTATCAGTGTTGGTATAAACAACTTGTAGTGGAACTTCTTTGCCAGTAGTGAGAGGTATTCGGGAACTACTGGATGTTCCTCTTGGTCGGCTGTGCAGGATCGGCCACATGGTGTAATTTGACATTGTCAATTGAAACAAAACGATTTTCTTTGGCACCTGCCAACGGTGAAGGAACAACAGTTCTGGTACCGTGTATCCCCAGTACAGGGACTGGAGCTCGATAAGAAGGGCCAAATTCCTTTTTTACTGTGACTTTTTCACATACAAGATCTCCAACTCTGAGAATCCACTGTGTAGATGTTACTGGCACATACTTAATTCCTGTGGAGGCAGCACTTTTGGAAGAATTTATCACAGAACTGTTGTAATTCCTGTAAAACAGTGACACGTTCATTTATGTCAAAAGGTGTTTCTGCTGCCTCCACGCCAGGACCATCAAGATCCGGAACAAACATTTGAGTTCCGATCAGGCACTCATATGAAGTACGACCCCCCAGGGACCTTCTAGGCAGGTTATTTAGTGCTCTCTGGACTCCAAACAGGTGATTAAGCCAACTACGACCCGTACCTAAGACTCTGGCTGTTAAGGATTGCTTTAAATCTCAGTTTAATCGCTTCACTACACTATTTCCCTCGAGATGAAATGGAGACGAGTACTGAAGTTGTACCGCCAACAAAGCCATGATGTCCCTGAATGCCCTCGAGGCGAAAGCAGGGCCCTGGTCCGAATGGAACGCCGCAACCGCATATGTACCAATAAAGACTCGCAAATCTTTAATAATAGTCCGAGCGTCAGCCAAGCGTTGTCGCCACACCCATACAAATCTGGAGCATGAATCAATAGCAACTAATTTGGATTTGTATGCACTATCAGGTGATAGAGGACCGCAGTGGTCCAAGTACACACACTGTTACGGTTTGTTTGAAATTAAGAGGGGTATCTGTGGCAGGCGATTGGCTGTGGACACTTTGATTTATTGACAGATGTCACAATAAAGAACATACTGCTTAGTCTCTTTGTAGAGACCTGGCCACCAATAACGGGCCTGTAAGATTGAAATTGTAGCTGCCACACCAGCATGTGCAGATGCCACCCCCTCATGCGTTGCTTTGATCAATTGTGGTCTTATATCTTTGTTAGGGACGTCTCGTACGCCTGGTATCTTAACTTCAGCGTTCAGCATACTTCCCATATGGTTTTGATATTTGTTAGGAAATCCTTTAGGATGGGGCGTACCATCAGCCGTAGCTTTTACGGCAGCCCAAATGTCTGCGTCTGGTTTGGAACTAGAGCGAGTCACTGCAGCTACAGTGGCTACCGCCACTGCTGACTTTGCGGCTTCATCAGCCAATGTATTTCCAGCAACGTGTATTCCAACGCGCTGGTGTCCAAGTGTATGCACAACATGGACATTCAGTAGCGTGTCTTTCAGATCCGCTATTTTTCCCAACAGTAGTCTGTGTTTAATGGTGTTGCCTTTGGAGTCTCTGAACCCATTCTGGCACCAATAATGCAGGTATTTATTAAAGGGCTGGACACAATAATATGAATTACAAACAATCAGCGTAGGCTGTGCCGGGTCCGTATGTTCTAGTGCCATCAGCAGAGCTTTTAGCTCAGCCAATTGTGCTGTACAATCCCCTAGGGTCTGTGTAAAGGTATGTAGAGGACAAAATGTATCCCCTTCCGTATAGCCACTTACGACTGCCCAAGCAGCAGAATATTGATGTTTAGTTCCAATTGCAGGTTGTACAGAGCCATCGGTGTACATGACTCTATGATACTGATCAATAGGCAAGGTATTTGCTGGAACTGGATATTCTACTTCATATTGCAGGAATTCCTGAGTTTGTAACTTTGGGTCAAAAATGTAGTCTACACCAGTGGCTGTTAATGACGTAGCCCATTGTATCCAACGTTTGAAACGCTAGCTTTTGTAACAGCCTCTAGGGCTGGGATTGGAGAAATGACAATAACTCGTTTTCCCTGGGCAAAAGGTCTTTCTTTAGTAACAGCCATCTGCACAGCAGTGAGAATTTTCTCTGTGGGAGCAAAGCATGGTTCAGCTGCTGAATACAAATGTGATTTGTATGCAATCGGGACTGTCTCACCTTTATTAAATGTCACATAGGTGAAACCGATAGCCCCAGCTATTACCCCGATGACCAAATCTGTTTTGTTGTCCCTTGTGTGTAAATGTTGTGCTGCAAGCATGTCTGTCTGCAATTCTCTAAGAATGCATGTATGTTCAGTTGTCCAGAATTTACTTGAAAAATCGGGACGTATTAAGTCATAGAAAGGTTTTATGCGCATAGCATAATCTGGAATGTATGTTCTGCCAAAGTTCAAAAGCCCAATAATGATTGGAGTTTTTTTATCGTATTTGGTGGTTGTAACTGTGAGCATTTTTCTAACAATTGTGCGCTAGGCTCCTCCCTTCACTTGACAGCTCATATCCTAGAAACAGGACGCTGAGGAAGGCAATTTTTGTTTTTTTGAAGTTAAATTTGTAGCCAAATTCGGCAAACCCTACAACAATGTGGGCTACCCGTCTTAAATGTTGTAGTAACTCATCATCCGTGAGATATATATCATCTACATAGGACAATACTTCAGGGTCAATCTCATGTAAAATGGCAGTAACACGAGCCACTTTTCTGAGAGCCTAGTGCGCTAAAGCTTGTTAAGTCTCTGCTTTCAGGCGCTATATTCTCGCAGAAAAAAACTTTCGAAATGTCTAATGTTGTTTTATAATTTTTGTGCACTATGTTGCTCATTAGTCCAGTGCTATGTGCATTTTGTATAGCATAGGTGCGTGTATGACTGTTTAAATGTCTGTAGTCTAAGATTCTTCTGTATGAATGGTCTGGTTTAGCTACAGGAAATAAAGGGTTATTCATCGGCGAGACACAGGGTTCAATTACACCCTGGTACTCTAACTACGTGAGTATTTCTCTCACTGGTGCTCTTGCTTCATATTTTATAGGATACTGCGGTTGTGGCTGAGGTTCACTTTTAATGGGAATTACATGGTAGGGGGAGTCTTTATCCCACCCTAAGTGATTTCTATATAATGCAGGTGCTTGTGCTAGAACCCATTCAATGTAATAGGATTCAGCGAGTTCCTCTGGAACAAGGGGCAAGAAAGAAGGCTTAATGACATCTTCTCCATATGGGCATGTACCGACAAAGTCAGGCGGCCAATCTTGTTCGGCCAACAAGACATCATACACTTTTACTATGCAATCCCAAAAGATTGTGTTTATTGTGCGTTCAATGTCTCCTTCTAATTGCAGCGTTACTTTGTACACCCTATCAGGCTTGGAGACACGCATGTCTGCTGTTTCTACTTGTATAAAATCATCAGTTGCTTTCACCTCCAGATACTCTAGAAGATTCCGGCGAACCATTGTGACCTCTGCCGCGCTGTCTAGCAATGCTAGAGCCCAGTTCTTGTTCTTTAAGAGGACCCTCTTCCTGTGTGGCATGTCGAACTGCGACTGCTGCCACCTTTTTCTTTTTAAATTGTTGTTTTTGTTGGGCAGGTTTCTCTTCCTTTTTAACAGAAACCTCCGAAGAGCGTTGTGATTCCTGTCTCGGTTTCACATACTCTGTTCTTCACTCTGATCACCCCAGTCTCTCATTTCTGTTTTCCTATGAGTCCTGAAAGGAATGAGATTGGCGTGTATCAGTATATTGATATCTATCAGGTGTTTTGATATTATCTCTATTTCTGAGATTATACCTATTCTGTGGGGTCTCCGTACGTGGAGATTCTCCCCCTTCTTTTTTAGGCTTCTGTTGCTTTTTATCCCAGCGTTTCTTATTACCCTCAGGTTGTTGTTTGGAGTTATCTTTATTTTATTTACTCTGGAATTTAGGTTTTTGTGGTCTGGTCCCTAGGCTATCTCGACCGATACTTGAATATATTTCTGCTATTATTTTAGGCAGCTCTCGTTCTTGGTCTTGTTGCGGAATGTCACAGAGCCGCATGCGCATTGCAAGTGCGACTGCTTCCGCTTTAAGGTTACTTAAAATGATTGAGGATACTGTGGCAAAGTTGCCCATCAGTTGCATCCCCAAATCTAGGGCCGGGGCAGCCCAATATTCATCCTGAATTTGTTTCAGCACTTCCGGTAAATTAGCTAGTGTCGGTGTACCGTGTACAGAGCGCGGCAAATACTGTAACCCAAGTATTACAGTTTTCTACTGTAGGGACCGTCCCAAAGAGCAAGCACAACATTAATATTCTATGTTTATTCTGGGGTCCCCTATGGGGAAATACTGCCTCCAGCATATTAATTTTTTGTGCTAACCAAAACGGAGTTTCTTCTTGTTTGGCGGGTACTTTATCCATAATCGAATATACAGTTGCAGGATTTATACCTGGCATTCCTGCATGTGGGTGTGCTGGAGCAGCACGTGCTGGGTTTGTATTTAATGTTTGCATCACGAATTCTACTAATCGTCTGTATATTGCTATTAATTCAATGTATAAGCGACGAAACTCAGCTGCTGCTAAATTCCCAACCGCAGGATGTGGTGTATATGTGGCCAATAAAGGCCAGGTAGGACCGTCATTACTTAGTGGACCTAACCTAACTGGTAATATTGTATGGGGTAGGGTGCCATCAAGCCAATTATTATGTTCTTTATAAGATAGAGATATCTCTAAATATGCGTGCGCTCTGTATTGTCCAGGCGCGTTTGCAACTGTATATTGGTGAAATGTATTTGTGTTCCCATCAACTGCTGGAAATGTGACCCAAGAGTAAAAAAGTTCTGTTCTGTAAGCTGCGTGGGCGCCCACCATGAACGTGACTGGATCTCCCTGGGCCGTTAGGCCATTTGCTAATAAGTGTGCTGTGAGAGGTTGTCTCATGTTAACAGCTATTTGTACATTTTCGGGATTCACCATGATAGTAACACTATGAGTTCAGAGAAGGCATGCCAAAGTGGGGTTTCCTTTTAAAGTTCATGCTTGAACAACCCCCCATTGGAATAGGATTACCTACACAGCTGTGGTGGAAATCCTTAGTACCACGGACGCCTCTGCATATGGTATTGAGGTGTCATTATATATAATGCTTGGTCGCCCCACTCACTGCTGCCGCTCCTGCCTGCCTTTGCCGCCTCCTGCCTGCAGATTCCTTCGCTCGCTGCTCCTGGGATTTCCCGCCGCTGCCTCCCTGCGGCCCCGCCCCCCTGTGATTCCATTCGCCGGACCGCTCCCGCCACCCAGCTGCTCCTCCCTCCCGGCTCCTTACTTAAGGGGACCGTAGGGGACCACAGAGTGTGACCGCTCAGCCCTCCACAGGGCTTGGTCGCCCCACTCACTGCTGCCGCTCCTGCCTGCCTTTGCCGCCTCCTGCCTGCAGATTCCTTCGCTCGCTGCTCCTGGGATTTCCCGCCGCTGCCTCCCTGCGGCCCCGCCCCCCTGTGATTCCATTCGCCGGACCGCTCCCGCCACCCAGCTGCTCCTCCCTCCCGGCTCCTTACTTAAGGGGACCGTAGGGGACCACAGAGTGTGACCGCTCAGCCCTCCACAGGGCTTGGTCGCCCCACTCACTGCTGCCGCTCCTGCCTGCCTTTGCCGCCTCCTGCCTGCAGATTCCTTCGCTCGCTGCTCCTGGGATTTCCCGCCGCTGCCTCCCTGCGGCCCCGCCCCCCTGTGATTCCATTTGCCGGACCGCTCCCGCCACCCAGCTGCTCCTCCCTCCCGGCTCCTTACTTATGACGCCCCCAGAGCGACCGCGCAGCGGACGCGCGCAGCGGGAGCACCGACTGAGCGCCGAAGGTGCGCCAAAGGTAAGCCCGTCTGCGCCCGTCCGCGCCTGGACCGCGCCCAGCGCCAGACCCCCTGGTCCTCGCCCTCGCCAGCACACCCTGCACAGCTACGATGCCAGAACCCTCCACGCACTCAACGCCGGCCGAAACACCGCCTGCTACCGAGCCACCCCGAGACGCACCCACGGACCCTTCACCTGCCTGACCTGCCGCTTCACCAGCCTACGACCCAACACTGCACCTACTAAACCGAGCCCCAGCAACAAACACCTGATGTGCATCCTGCTCAACACCCGCTCCGTTCACAGGCATGCCGTCGAACTCTGGAACCTCCTCGACTCGACAGCACCAGACATCGCCTTCCTGACGGAAACCTGGATGAACGCCTCCTCAGCACCCGACGTCGCCATCGCCGTCCCAGAAGGCTACAAAATCACCAGGAGGGACCGCGTCAACCAGACAGGAGGAGGCATCGCCATCATCCACAAGAACACCATCCGCATCACGACCAACTCCGATGGCACCTTCACCTCCGCCGAACACCTCCACTTCCAGATACACACCAACCCCAAGACCACGCTCAGAGGCACCCTCATCTACAGACCACCGGGACCACGCACACAGTTCAGCGAAGACATCACAGACTTCGTCAGCCCCCACGCCATCAATTCCACCGACTACATCCTCCTGGGGGACCTCAACTTCCACCTGGAGGACGACAAGGACCACAACACCACTGCTCTACTGGCCAACCTGGCCAACCTCGGACTCAAGCAACTGGTAACCACCCCTACCCACCACGCCGGCCACACGCTTGACCCAGTCTTCTCATCCAGCAAATATGTCACCTTCAGCCACTCCACCAATCTCCAGTGGACTGACCACAGCTGCGTCCACTTCAGCTTCAGTAAAACGACGACCCACCACCACCCTCAACAAACCCCCCGCAGGAGCTGGAACAAGATCACCGGCGACCAGCTCACCACCTTCCTCAGCCAGAACCCCCCCACCAGCTCAACGGACCCCAACGAAGCCGCCAACAACCTCACACAGTGGATCACCAACTGCGCAGATGCCCTCGCACCACTGAAGAAGAACCCCCCCAGCAGACGCAGCAGCAAGAAAGCCTCCTGGTTCACCGACGAGCTCATCACCTCCAAGAAGAACTGCCGCTCCCTGGAGAACACCTGGCGCACCAACCACACCACAGACAACATGACGGCCCTCAAACACGCCACCCGCAAACACCACCAACTGATCCGCGCCACAAAGAAGACAGCCTTCAAGGAACGACTGGACAACAACACCCACAACAGCAAGGAACTCTTCAGCATCGTCAAAGAGCTCTCCAACCCCGACGCCGGAAACAATGACATCACTCCCTCGCAAGACCTCTGCGACTCCCTCGCAGCCTTCTTCCACGACAAGATCGCCAACATTCACAACAGCTTCGGCCCACCAACCACAAACCCCACCACCGAACCGATGCCCCCCACCGCCACCCTCCGCACCTGGACCCCAGTCAGCACCGAAGACACAACACGCACAATGAACACCATCCACTCCGGATCCCCTACGGACCCCTGCCCACACCACATCTTCAACACGGCCGACCACATCATCGCACCCCACCTCCGTGACATCGTCAACGCCTCCTTCAACACCGCCACCTTCCCGGAGTGCTGGAAACACGCCGAGATCAGTGCCCTGCTGAAGAAACCAACTGCAGACCCCTCCGACCTCAAGAACTACCGCCCCATCTCGCTCCTCCCGTTTCCTGCCAAAGTCATCGAGAAGACCGTCAACAGACAGCTAGCTGCCTTCCTCGAGACCAACGGATCCCTCGACCACTCGCAATCCGGCTTCAGAGCCAACCACAGCACGGAGACCGCCCTCATCGCAGCCACAGACGACATCAGATCCCTAATGGACAATGGGGAAACTGCGGCCCTCATCCTCCTGGACCTCTCCGCAGCATTCGACACTGTCTGCCACCGCACCCTGGTACAGCGCCTGAACAACACCGGCATCCAGGAGAAGGCCCTGGAGTGGATCACCTCATTCCTCGCCGGAAGAACCCAGAGAGTCCGCCTCCCCCCGTTCCGGTCAGCGGCCACCGAAGTCATCTGCGGAGTTCCACAAGGGTCATCGCTCAGCCCCACCCTCTTCAACGTCTATATGAGCCCCCTCGCAACCATCGCACGTCAACACAACCTCAAGATCATCACCTACGCCGACGACACCCAGCTGATCCTCTCCCTCACCAGCGACCCGGACGCCGCCAGAGCCAGCCTACACGAAGGGATGAAAGACGTCGCCGAATGGATGAAGAACAGCCGCCTGAAACTGAACTCAGACAAGACGGAGGTCCTCATCCTGGGATCATCACCATCCGCCTGGGACGACTCCTGGTGGCCCCCCGCCCTGGGAGCCACCCCCAAGCCAACGGACCACGCTCGCAACCTAGGCTTCATCCTGGACTCCTCCCTCTCGATGACCAGACAAGTCAACGCCGTCTCATCTTCATGCTTCAACACCCTGCGCATGCTTCGAAAGATCTTCCGGTGGATCCCCACCGAGACCAGGAAGACGGTCACCCAGGCCCTCGTCACCAGTCGGCTGGACTACGGGAACGCCCTCTACGCCGGCACCGCCGCCAAACTCCAGACGAAACTCCAACGGATCCAGAACGCCTCAGCACGACTCATCCTGGACATCCCCCGACACAGCCACATCTCCGAACACCTGAGAGACCTGCACTGGCTCCCCGTCAACAAAAGAATCACGTTCCGACTCCTCACCCATGCACACAAGGCCCTCCACGACCTGGGCCCCAAGTTCCTCAACAGCCGCCTGACCTTCCACAAGCCCACCCGCCAGCTCCGCTCCGCCAGCCTCGCTCTCGCCACCGTCCTCCGCATCCGCAGAGCCACCGCCGGAGGAAGATCCTTCTCCTACCTGGCAGCCAAGACATGGAACTCCCTCCCCATCCACCTCCGGACAACGCAAGACCATCTCGCCTTCAGGAAGCAACTCAAGACCTGGCTGTTCGAGCAGTAGCGTTCCCCCCCCCCCAGCGCCTTGAGACCCTCCGGGTGAGCAGTGCGCTATACAAATGCCTTTGATTGAATGAGACAGAGATACAAAAATTCGAGCCTGACCAAACGTAGGCGGCACCATGCCGCGTAGGCTCTCATTATTTTAATGAGACTACTGGATTTTGAGCAGCAAGATCATCCACAGTGTGGGGGACTGGGTTTGACCCACGGTGGGTGACACCTGTCGCTCCAAATCCGAGCTTTGCTCCGGCTAACTTGCAGTGCCTCATCTCTCCCGAATGGTAGGGATGATTGGGCTGCCGAGCGCATGACATATTGTACTTCTCAGGGAAGTAGTGGTCACTCAGGTCGCATCCGGTTCTCTCATTCACAATTCGGTCTCATATATAAATGACAATAAAAGCAGTATAAGTTCTAAAGATTGGTTTAATAAAACATTTTGGATAGAAAAGCGTGAGCTGCAACAACCAGAATGCCACAACACAACAATGTTAAAACGGTGACGATGAGAGTGAAGCATAAGAATAATGCTATCATATTGCCACTAGAATCGATGGACTATTACCTATCTAAACCATATTTTGAGCACGGCATGTTAAGCTCTAATCCTGCCTTTCAGGTTCCCTTGGTAGGACATCAACCCTCTTACCTGAGCAAAGGCCTGTAATCTGCGTCAGCATCTGCAGCGAAGCATTCAGCATACAGTTGTAGTTCCCTGGCTGGAATCTCCCTCTTGATTTGCACTGGGACTAGAAAGTGTTTTTATAATGTTCTAAGAAAATGTCCCTACGTAAGGATGTGTATTTTCTACGAATGTTGGAGATTAAACTTCTACCACGTTTACCGGCAATGTACCAGACTGTAGCACAACACACAAGAAGCAAACTTCTAAACACAAGCACCACACCTCCCACCACAAGCATTCACACAGCCAACAGACACACACACACACAACAATATCCACTTCCCCCAGTGTGCCCACCTCTTCTGCCTCCCTGTCTGTCCTATCAACAGCCACACTCTCATGCACTGCACCTTCAGTCACTGTTGCTGCTTCTCTTACTGCACTCACCACAATAGCAGACATCCATACATGCACCCCATGCACCACAACTGCACTCACAACTACTGTAGTTGACACATGCAGCACACTCACCAGACTTGCAGACACCTACACAACATACATCCACACTAGCTGCCTGTCTTCTCCCACTGTGTCCCCCCTTCTCCAAAAACACACAAATGCACCAAGACACCCACCCATCAAACCTCCACCACACCACAGCATATTGTCCAGTCACCTGCACCCACTACACACACCCCTACACCACATACATCCACTGCCTCTGCCTCCACTCCCACGCCCTCATCTAGGACCAACCCAATTGCTCCAAAGAAACGTTCCCTCTCCTGTGCTGACCTCTTCCAACCCACTGGCCCACCCCATCTTGTCCCCAAGCGTGCTCACCTCCTTGCCCTTTCCACTCCTTCCACTTCACAGCCCACCCCTGTCTGCTTTTCTCATTTCCGTGCCCCTTCCCCAGAGAAAAAAAAGGCCTAGGCTGAGCCGAGTCCACCTGGCTCCACCCACTCTAAACAGCCCCCTTCAAAGGACAAGCCCACCCCCCTCCACCTTCCAAACGAAAGTCCAAGGCCCACACCCGTCGCAAATCCCCACCACCCTCTGCCCCCATTCCACGAGGTGCCTGGATACCCCTTTGTTGCCCCATTAGGTGGCGTACTGTGCACTTGTGGAAGTCAGGCTGGGTCCGTTGTGGCCCATGGCAATTGTAGCCATACGGACTGGCCATCGGCCCTGTTTGGACTATTTGGCTCTGTGAGCTTTCATGAAAGATTTCTGTGTGGCCTGTGTTTTGGCAGCACACTGTTGAACCCTGGTATTTTGTTTAATTGTTTATGGGTGTGGGGCATTTGTATGTACTATGGTCAAGTTGGATTAGCTTTGTGTCGGGTAAGTATCTCTTGCTGTGTGGTGTATGACTTGTGCTGCTGTGAAGGGTTGGGGGCATTGCAGGGTGGGTGGAGTGGATGTATATGTGACTTTGCCCTTTCCTCCCTTGTTTCGTAGATTGCGGTACTTACCGTAGTCGTCTTCGTTGGTGATCTCGGTCGTGGAGGTATATGACAAGGAGCAGGGCTGGCATGATCTGCAGCTCTCTATCCATGCTGCTTCGGCACGTTGTGTAGCCCTCCGGTGAGTGTTTCCTTATATTTGGTTAATTTCCGCCTGGCTTTGTATGGCAGTGGTTCCCGCCCCGGAACTGGCGGCGGACTGGTGGTTCATTATTTGATGGGCGGGTTGGGCCTTTCCGTTGGCCTGTGGGCAGACTCTGCCGTCGTCGGCGGCACTCCTCTGCTGGCGGTGGGTGGTTTTCGGGATGCCTGGCTTTTGTTTGGTTCATTATTTGCCGGTCTGGCACGCTCCTCTGTTGGTGGTTTTTACAGCCACCGGCGGCGGCGCGGAACAGACTGCTGTGTTCATAATGAGGGCCTTAATCTTTTGTTTTACCAGGGGGTTACTATGCCTAATACACTATAACATAATATCTGTCTTTTGTTGATTAATGTTGTAGCCTGACAGCTTCCCAAAGCATTTTAATGTGCTAAGAGTCATTGGTAGTGAGGTTTCCAGGGCTTTTCTATAGATCATTAAATCGTCAGCATTTCAGGCCACCTTCTTTTCCCACCCACAATATTCAATAGGGATGATACCCTAGTTGGACCTGATTTTATTGGCCAATTGCTCTATGCAGAGGTTGAAGAGCAGGGGAGAAAGTGGGCACCCCTGACAAGTCTCTCTTCTGATCTTAACCGCTGGGACTGATTTCCATCAACCAGGACTCTGGCCACTGTTTTTTTTATAAATACCCCTGATTGCCCTTGATAAGACCTCCACCAAATTACATCTCCAGATCACACAATGCAAAAAAACTAGTTGACTCTGTCGAAGGCCTTTGCTGCATCAAAAGTGACACCACCAGCTAGAGGGTATCCATAGTAGCTAGGTCAATAACCCCAAAAAGGTCATGAGTCAACTCATAGGGTTGCCTCCCTTAATAAAACCCTTCTGATCTTTATGGATTAACGACTTCAGTATCTTTTCTAGTCACTTGGCCAGAATCTGGAAATAGATCTTGTAGTCTGCGATCAAGAACTCCATTGTGAAGATTATAAATCCAGATATTCTATGACAGAGGAATATGTATGAGAAATGTAAACCTTCCACCTGATTTTAGAGGAACAAGAAGACCTTCAAACAGAAATAACACTAGATGTTCTAAAAGATGCTGCTAATAGCCTCTTACTGGGTGAAACTGTGAGGCCTGATTGTATTGCTTTAGGGATTTGTAGGATTGTTTTTTTTTCCCACAATATGACCCGAAAACTTACTCTAATGAAAGAAGTTCAGAAGGGATACTTAGTACCTTCTTCATGGAGCAAGAACAATATTGCAATCTTTCTTAGAATAGAGAAGGATCCGACAATACCAGGGTCACAGTGACTAATATCGCTAATCAATAGTTATTCAAAAATATACTACAAAATATTGTCCTGACAACTTAGTAGGATCATTGATAAAGTGTTGACTCCATGGCTGCTTGTTTTAATTTGGGGACAGAGCACAATTGACCACATTAACGGAGCTATCACATTCATTAATACTGCAAAACGTAAAATACACCTTTGGCAATGACCCTGCTAGATTTTGAAGATTTTAATTGGGTTAGTTGGGGTTATCTGTGGGCTATCATTTTGGACCTGGATTTCACTCCACATTTTATCAATTTTATTAAAGTATTATATAGACGTCCAGTACCTAGATTACAACTAATGGGCAATACATTGGGTAAAATTGTAGTAGCTCGAGGGACCCTGCATGGATGTCTAGATCTTCATTGCTATCATTGATTTAGACCCCTTTTTAAGCAAATGAATAAGAAATCAGGATATTTCAAGAATAAGCTGTAATGGGCATTCTACTAAAATGCTAACCTATGCAGACAATGTCACAATTCTCACAACAACTCCAAAAACACCAATAGAATCTATCAAAAAAGAGGGTAAGAATTTTGGGGCAATATCTGGCTATCTAACGTTATGTTAGTCATTAATATGAATTGAGACCCATTGATGAATTAAATTCTAAATGATCTGAAAAGCAGAAATAAATGTAATCTCATGTTTAAAAATGGGAATATTACCAAACATGCTGTGCCTGTTTCAGACTATACTCCTTGATCTCCAGGTTAAATGGTTTCAGAAGCATGGCTCGATATGCATTTGTTTTTTCTGGAAATACAGATATTCCCGTACAGCCATAACATATCTAATAAAAACCCGTTCTAAAGGGTCACCTTGTCTTTCCCCAATTCAAAATATTACTTTTCTTCTGCTATGTTAAATCATATTTACTTTCTGATGTGTGGCAATAATCCTTCGATCATTTTCTTATAAACAACCATCAATCTATGTGTTACTTTTGGTGTCACTTAGCTAGAATTATTTTAATGAACGCTTCTGAACAAATTATTTCACGAAAGTTCAGTTTAAGTTGGTTAAAAATGCAATCAAGCACTGGAAGGCATGGAGAAAGATATATGATATTGTTATAATCCTCTGTGGAATTTGCAGATTCCCCTCTTCATTTTTCAGAATGGACATACTAGAGTCTGGTGAAATGCTGGCATTAACTGGCTTGGAGAGATCCGTGATAAAAATGCAATGTATTCACTGTTCGGTTTCCAGGATAATATGGGTTACCCAAAATACCTTTTTTTAAATTTGAAGATTTTGAAAATCAACACACTTCAATTTATATGACTCCCTGCTCTTTATTAACAAAATATATTACTTCTACCAAAAGCCCTAGGATGAAGGAATGGTATAGAATGTTTATGGAAGTGAACTCTGATGATCTAAACAACCATGTAGCGAAATGGGAAAAAGTGCTAGGCATAAATATCACAGAAATCAATTTAAGTGAGATCCTAGAGAAAGGTGATGGTTTATTGATCTCAGTAACCTTTAAAATGCGTCACTATAAGAAATGTTTAAATCTCTCTTACACATCATCTGAACTGTATAAACGAGGATGTAGGGAGAATGATCCCTGTCCAAGCTGCATAGATGCAACTTTGGACCTAGTGCATATGTCTAATAGGTGTTCTGTTATATAGGGTTAGTGGGGCAAACATATTGGCCTTTAAAGCTCTCTAACGTGGAGAAGGATCACAGATTATACTGGATTGATAATTTTTGATTTTGATAATGTGGGTAATAGAAGAACCACATATGATAAAGTGGTCTAGGTAGCCATTATAATCGCACAGATATTTAGTGTATCTAGATGGGCCGACTTTGAACCACCTATGTTTCATCAATGAAGAGCCCAATCCCTTGCAACATATCATATTCTTTCCTCTATATCAATGTAAGGGGAAAGAGACACATAGGAAGAAGGAAGGGATTTGGGAGACCCTAATACAATGGATTAATCAGTCAATGGCTTCCAGAGACGAATTGATAGAGTATGTGTTTGTACGCAAATTTAGTTTGTACATTGGCCTGTGTTCGATGTGGCCCTCTCTGCAGGGTCACCCCCAAAGTTTTTGTCTTCTCCCCTCCCGTTTTCTGAAATGTATTTTTGTCGGCAATAGAACTTTGTGCACGTTGCCAATACTAACCAGTGCTGAAGTGCTTGTTTCTCTCCTAAACATAGCAAAATTGGCTTTTACCCAATTGGCACGTTCAATTTACTCATAAGTCCCTAGTAAAGTGGTATTACATGTACCCAGGACCTGTAGATTAAATTCCACTAGCCAATCTGCAACACTTATTGAGTCATTCACTTAAATAGCACTTCAAAACATCTTTCAAGCCTGCTATTGCAGTCTTGGTGCAGTTTTGAACTGCCACTTTGACATGACAAAATAGAACTTTTGCAAGGCCTTAACTTTCCTTTTTATTACATATACGTCACTCCTATGGCTTGCCCTAAACAGCCCATAGTGTAGGGTGCATTTTATTGAAAAGATAGGGTGTGTGCCTTTATGTTTTACCTGTCCTGGTAGTGAAAAACGTCCACATTTGTTTTTTACTGTGAGACCTACCTCTCCCATACAGTAACATTGGGTTGTCTTATTACATTTAATGCATGCTGACTTTTGATTGAGAACAGGTAATAATATCATGTTTGGTCTAAAAATCCTCTTTAACGCTAAAGTCAGAACCTTAGCTGGAATTACAGTGCACTCCTCTGAAAGAAAAGGAAAAATCCAGAAGTTCTGATCTATTCTCATCGAGAACAGGCCTGTTGGCACCAAGACTTTGCCATCCACAATGACCAAAAATGTGTAACACTGGTGAACCCAACTCTGCAGTGACCTCCAGCAATGACTGACAATTCAAGATCTGTACTTCGTTCTTCAGCAGGGACAAGCGTGTTGACCATAAATAACAAGCTCCAGTGATGCCCAACCGGATTATCCGTGCTATAGCGAAACCTATTTGTTACACCAGGCCTGCTCTTCACGCTACAACTCGCAGATTTCTCTACCACAAACTTAACTCTGCCCACGGTCTTTGAGAAGGTAATTTTTTAAGCTGGGCCAACATGGCCCCTGTATACAGCCCACACTGTAGTCGGGTCAGCCTAAAATTTTGATTTTCCCCTGGTCTAGCCTAACTAGATCACGACAAGTGGTGCTTTGTAATTTTAAGAGCTATACTTTTCTAAAATTTAAAAACAGAATACCTCTCATTTTACGATTTGGATTTTTGCTGTTCTGGTAGCATGTTATTTATTACATTTTACTCCATTTTTGTAAAATTTGAAAATTCGTGTGGGATTGCTCTGGTGTTGTGTTTACACTTTATGACTGTTAATGTGCTGCATGAATACTTTACACATTGCCTCTGAGTTGAGCCTGACTGCTTTTGTGCCAAGCTACCAGAGTGTTAACCACAAGTTAATTTAGTGACTTCTGTGGTTCATGTAACAGGGATTGTGGTTGCTCCTTGAGGAAGACCTTCACCCCCCAATGAAAGCAGCCTGTATCTGGCATTGTGTATGTATACAATACATTTTTCACAATAAAAATGTACTGACAAATAATGGTCTGGAAGAACTAGCTCATTTTACATGTGAGAAAATAAACTTCTTTACTTCTTAGTTAGACTTAGAGTCATAGGACCACTGCCTACATTTAAAAAGTGCTTTGACAACATGTAGACAAGAAGAAACAAGTAAACATTAAGACTGAAAATTGAAGTATTCAAAGCACAAGTACACAGTTATTGTACTGAAGATAAGAATTGCAATAAAGCACAGGCAGCATCAAGATAATTCACTTTTTCAAAACTGCAATGCCTTCAGGTCTGTGCCAATTTAATATTTGAAAAACAGAGGTCTGAAAATACTTCCTATGTGGTACAATAGAGGACAATCCAAATAAAGATGCAAATCTGAAAACTTTAGAATAACCTTCCCAGTTTTTATAGCCTCCATTAAGTCCCTCCTTTTCCTGCTAAGTTTATCCTTATCCTCCAGCAGAACAATCCATCCTGCAATATACTATTTAGGAATATTGACTAATTTCTCCACTCAATATTTTGGGCCATAAACACCAAAGTCAAAGAAAAGCATTTTTTAACCCAAGATTAGAGTACTTTAATATCAAACTATGCACCTGGTATTCTTTTCCAACAATTCTTATATGTGATAGTACTGAGACTCAATCGGGAACCATTTCCATCTAAATTTATAGGGATAGGATACCTCTTAGCTCCCACTGTCCCTGGATTAGTGTAGTTTGAATCTAAAGTTACAGAGGAAAGATTACTGAAGGAAAACATATACACATCAAATAGGAAATTGATTGTTGTAGCCTTTGCCATACCTCAAAGTGTGTCCATTTATCCAGTACTAAGAGTGTACTTTCATTTAGTGCTATATGCTCTATTTTTTTTTTTTTACCAACATACTTAACAAAGAGCCCCCCATGGAGTCATTCTAGCAAGATCTTCAGATTAATCATAGTTAAATGAGTTGCCAATTAAAAAGTTCATCCACCTCAGTTCCTTCCTGGGAAGTTTTGTGGTGATCAGCTAATTACCATATTACATTTTGGGAAGTAATACAGAAATAAAACAGCTGAATAAAATTGGCAAAATGATAGAACTTCAAAAAGCAAGCTTTTTATTATTTGAGTTTTAGAGAATTTATTGTTTTTAAATGTTAGTTTTTATCTTATTTCAACATTAACCATAATTTAATTTTAACCTTTATTTTTTCAGTGGATGTATTTTACTTTTTCAGTGGATGTATATATATATATATATATATATATATGTATATATATATATATATATATATATATATATATATATATATATATATATATATATATATATACATAATAATATGTGTGTGTGTTTATATATGTACATAGATACATACATATATATATATATATATATATATATATATATATTACACCACATATAATTCAAACGTAGGCACTCCATGCAACTGATATTCTTTAATCAAATCCAAAAATCCATTTCAGTAAAAAAATTAATCAATGCAACAACACCAAACGTAGGGCAACAACAAAAATGGAGCTATGCGTTTCAACCATCTCAGTCTTCTTCATTGGCCCACTACTGACAAAATGCACACACCATGTGGCCACCCCTGTTCCCAATATAACAGCTCTTACAGATCATAGACATAAAATAAAGCCTTTTTTCCCCTCTTTATTATTTCCCTCCTCCTTCTTTCCATTTCTCTCTCTTGTTCTCCCTTTTACCACTCTAATTCTCTCTCCTTCATTTTCCTACCTTACTTCCTTTGTCTCTTTATATCCTCCTAATTGCTCTTGTCTCCCTAACTTCCTTCCGTTCTTTCTGTCTGCTGTCCCTCCCTATTTCTCATCATTTCAACTAACAATTTAATACCAGCCTACCCACAACGTTGCTAATTTGACTAATTAGATGGCCACTTGGACAATATTGTCAAATAAAAAATAACCTTTAAAAAGAGCCGTGAACAACTAAACTCTGCTTTCTGTCTTCTACTCACCTAACTAATGTGAACAAAAAGTTCCTCATCCTTGTTCAGTCCCCAAGGATGTCGACTATTCAGTCAAATGATGTATTCAGATTCCAAGTTTCTTAATTGTCTTTCTCTGTCGCCCGTCCCTCAGAGTGCCCAACACTCTATCAATTCCAAAAAAATGAATTTTTTTCTACCATCCCTCTATGTGCCATATGACAATGTCGGGCTACCGGGTATGTCGCATCATTTTTCACAATTGCTCTCCAATGTTCAAGAATTCTTTTTTTAAGGGGAAAAATTGTACTCCCTACATATTGCAGCCCACATGGGCACTCTATAACATAGATGGCAAAATCTGAGGTGCAACTCAGAAATTTCTTAATACTTTCCTTTTTCCTGGTAGGTAGCACATAATGTGCTACCTACCGGGAAAAAGGAAAGTATTAAGGATGGACTGAAGGATGGACTAAAAAATTACTCGTGAGCAAGGGAGCTGTGACTATCGAAACGCGTTGGGTGTTTTGGGTTTAGCCGATTAAACTTTTTTGAATTGAAAGACAAGAAGTGACTGGGAGTTTTTTTCCGACCTTGGAGGAAACATTTGCACCGGATATTAAGGGATTTGTGACACTTTCCCAGTCTGTCGTGTTGGGCGTAGACCCAAGCGCAACAATGGAAGACGAATATATATATATATATATATATATTTATATATATATATATATATAGAGGGAGAGAGAGAGAGAGAGAGTGGCATCATTGTTTTTATGCTAGTCCAGCAATGCATGAGTTTTTAAGCAAAAGTCCATAAAACCTCAATGTAAACAAAATATGGATAAGACACTGTCCTGTACATTCAGTAATTAATTTATGCAACTATAGAGAAATTCCTGATTGTTTTCTAACTCACCAGACTGCATGCAGATAACTACTGAGGCTAAGAGCAATGGAAAGGCTATAGTATGTCAGTAAAATTGGATATGCTACTGTATAATGTCTCACTCCCAGGGTGATGTAAATTGGACTAATCCAGAGCTGCCTTGATATTGCATAGGCCGGGCAGAAAAAAAATGAATGTTCTACATCCTCTGAAGCATAATTACAAAATGTGCAATTTTGTAGTTTGGATAAATTGGATTTCAATTTACAAATAGATGTATTTACGAGTAAAGTGCCTGTCATAAATGTCATGAGCAATGTTGGAGCCAAACATGGTAAGTATGCATCCATGCATCCATGTGCAATTCTAGCAGTGGTGCAGGTTTAAAAGATAAAAACTAGTTAGCCAACCCTCCTGATTTAGCTTTAAAATGGCAAGCGCTAAACATGTTTTCCCAAAATGGCTGTTTTACAACTACTTCAGTGTTGCTGGTTATCAAAGAGGGGTTGCTACAATACATGCCTAGACCTATCTTACCTAATTGGGATTTGATGTGAGAGAACCAGTGGCTGAAGTTACAGTTCCCTGAATTCATGATCTCATCCATGCTGATCTATAGTCAGAAAGTTCTGGTGTGGACCATAACCTGACAAAAAAGAGGAGGGACCTTAACTGAGTTATGCTGAAAGTCCTTTTGAGCCCTGTATCAAAGAATGGGGAACTGCCAGTTTACTTTTATGGAGGCTACACAAATGATTTTTTACAGCTATTTGCTTTAGATGGCAGGCCACTCAAGTTCCCAGCCCCCCAGATTTCTGCACCTTAAAGGCCTGCGGAATGTGCTTTTACCCTGCACACCTCAATGGCTGGGAGACTAATTTTTGGGTGGTGGCTTTACGCTACTTGATGACTGATGAAGCATCATGGAGTGAAGACATTCTGGATATCAGTATTTGGGTCTTCTAATTTACAGATTTGTCAATCCTGACCCCAAGATAGTCAAAATGGTTACCTGTTGTAGCTTTGTCCCCATCAAGTGAAACCCCCTTAGAACAATTTATGTGGTTTAAACATCATGATCATAGTTTTTAAGGTATTCACATCCAGATCACCAGAGTCACAGTAATCAGCAAATTGACATAACAAATTCTGCAATCTATTGGGTGCGGTATAGCAGCAAGGTGTCATTCAAAAATATCAGAGTGGAAATAGGAGAGTCCCCTAACCTTGGGGAGTCGTGGGACACGTCATTAGGAAGTTGACAACAGCTTTGTTTATATAAAGGGAAAAGAGGGTGGGATCAAGCACACAGCACTGTTGCACCCAACACTCAATGGGTATGCAATTTATGAGCTCCCCTCCAGCACTCCACCTTACTTGGGCAAAGTTCTTTTCATGGAGTCCAGATTAAAAGTTTCCCTCAAATCCATGAAGGCCGTGAACAAGTGATCATTTGAGAGCTCAAGGTATTTCCAGGTAATAAGATTCAATCGGAAAACATGATCTATGGTGCTGAATCTTGTAAGAAAACCTGCTTGAAATGGGGACAAAACCTTAGCTACTTCTATCCCCTCTTGTAATCTGTTGAGAACTTGATGACCGAATACCTTTTGGAGATTGTCATTGCGACAAATAGGTCTGTAGCTGCTGGTGTTAGTTCTGTTTCCCTTCTTGTACAGTGGGATTCTCTCAACTCCTAAGCATAAATTTGGTATGCTCTCACCTGTCATGATCTTATTTGAAATCATATTAATATATGGACCCCACACTTCACTTTGCTGTGAGTGAAAAAGACCCCCTGATACCTTGCCTTAGCCCCGTGCCTTACCAGGACTCAGCAACGGGATAGCCCTGAGTGTATCGTTCATAGAGAATGGTCTGAAAGTATGGCTAATGGCTCTTCTTGTGTTCTGCATGACTAATGCCTCTACAGTAGTGCAAGGTCCCTTGCTAAGTGACAGGTACATGTCTGTAAAATGTTTCACCCACTGTTGGGGCTCCACAGCAAATTACACGGGGTAAGAGTTTTCAAATCACCATGTGCAAAAATCTGCTAAAAAGGTTTTTAATCTTTATTTTTGGCAGCCTCAACTAGGACTAACCAGTTGGGATCAACCCAAGTCTACTCTGAGGAAGAAGTGATTGTTTTGTAATTTGCGCAGACTTTTCTAATCAGCTCATGTTCCCCCATGTTTAATGTCACTGATTAAATGCTCTTTGGCCTTACGGTACTCACTCAAGTACCATGATCAGGGCTGTTGGACCAATCCCTTACCCACATTCATTCTTTTGGTACATAGTAAGTGTAAGGCATTAAACAAATCATTGTGCAATTCACCTAAGGGAATCTCGTCATGTGGGCTATTTGCAAAAGGGCATAGGATACTATAAAATGTAGCAAAGACCTTCCGTAAAATATCTGGTTTGAGACATAATTTTGACAATCTTACAGCTTTTTTTATTAAATGACAGCTCTAGAGCCACCTCTGAATGTGCCTGGATTTGTGCTGGTCGCAAACAAATTATATTTCAAGTATAATTTTAGGGCATAATGGTTATTGTCTTTCCTAGACACAATTTCAAAATCTAGTGTGAGATGCCAGAGATCAATATCCAAAATAACTCTTTACAAAATCAGGGCTAAAAAGCGGTCTGACTTATATCTGCCATTGCTGGCTCGTAACCCATGAGTTATAGTGAGGAACATTAGCTGCAGTACTGTGGCTGACCAGGTTTTGAGTGGTTTGGCCTCCAACATCTGGATGCCCCATGCTGTGCCTTATATGTCAGTTATTGTGGCAAGCTCATTCAGGGGCTCAAAGCTAGTGTTAAAGTCACCAGTGATTACTGGGGGGGATTAATCAATCTGTACACTTTGTAAGATGTTGGGCAAACAGTTTTATCGTGGGGAAATCCTTCTTTCTACACGTAATACGGTTATAAATGTTATAAACGTTTTCCCTGCGAACATTGCTTCCACAATGGGCAGACATCTTTCCTGTCAATTTCTATCCTCTTTATGGTGACATTAAGCATGTTTTTTAACCATATCAATAACCCTCCTGGTGGGTGGCCGGCCGGCTTTAAATGGAACTGATTTGATGCTGAAATTTGTGTACCCCTGTCTAAAACACTTTTCCTGTGCTCACATTACCTTAAACAAAACTATATCAAACTGGCTGATAAATGGAACCCCACACCTGGTCCGAGAGCATTATGCGAAGGTTAGCTACATTCTATGACACCAAAGTAAATGGTAAAGCGCTTAATTCCTTGGGTTGTGAAGAACCAGGAAGGGAATGGTTGACACCACACACTGTAGGGTTTTGAAAAACAACATCAATGGGAGCTGAAGAAGCAGAAAAACCAACTCAGGTACCAGAATGCTGGAATGACTTAAAATGACCCAATTAGCAATTATCTACATTCCAGTGGAGTGACTGTTGATGACAACATGATTCAGCAGGACTAGGTTTTGCATTGCATTGCATATATTTGTGTATAGGAGCACCACAAATTTCAACAACATTATTGAATGCACAATCAATTACTAAAGGGGGTGGTAACTTATGCGAACCATGGAGATGTGAGGGGCTCCAGGCACCATTCAATCAATCTACTTTGTTTAGTTAGGACTTATGAGTTTCCCTAGTGTCCGGGGCAGTCGAGTGTGCTGGAGCATTGACTTTGCCCCCCGGACTTAAATCTTGTGTTGGTAAGGGGTGCAGAATGCACTGCACACACCCTGCAAAATGAACCTTTGAATTTTCTCACTAGACACACATTCATATTGGTAGAGCTCTCACACCTTTTGGTTCATTAGTTGTACAGTTGACCTTATATCGCAAGTTCACTCCACAATCTATCAATGGGCAGGGTAGTGTCTCCCAAGATGTGCCTCATCAAAGGAGTTGGGCTGAGGTGGTTTGCTTTTCAGGCCAGCAAGTGGGGCATAGTGATTGGAACATGTACTAGATGGTTGGATGTTTGATGATTCTGCTGTTAAGAGTTGATCTTTAGCAGTGATTGGCTGGCATTTAGGAGAGGCAGCTAGACAAATAAACTCCATTAGGTCTGAGGCTATGGAGTTCGAAATAATAGATATTTGCAATATGTTAGTGCTATTGATGTTATCACAAGCCTTGCGCTGCAAGTCATTTTGGATTTATCACCCTTACCCTTGGCCTGCTATTTCTCCTGGTTTATCAAGTCCTCAACCTCCTCTATCAAATTATCAGTATCATCCAATGTACAGTTTTCAGCAGCATGTCTTTTGGCAAATGTTGGCTTGGGCCTGAACCCCTTATGGTCCCTGCTGCCTTCCTTTTACCCATTATATTATATTAATCTTCAGCTACACACAGGCAAAATAGATCCTTCTATGCTGCAGCAAAAAATGTATTTTTCACCAAAATTAAGAGCCAAGGAGGGTGGCCCAGCCCTACCTCTTCCTGGCGCTGACAGGCACAGGTTAGGGCTGCCCTTGGCCCAACTTTAGACCAGGCATATCCAGTGCAGTGGCAAATGTGTGCATGCTTTGTATGTCCATCCGAGTTGTGGTGATGTACCCAGGCACAAGGGTTGCTGGTGCCTGAAGTCCCCTCGATTTCTGATGATGTCCTGAGCAGCAGGAAATGCTAGTGCAGTGTGTAGCAGTGTGGTCTGTAGGCCTCCTCCACCTCTACGCAAGGAGTCACTGTGGTACTCCCAGGTGCAAGGGTTGCTGGTGCCTGAAGTCCTAACGATTGCTAGTGATGCCCTTGCTGGTGTCTGAAGTCCCCCTGATTGCTGACAATGTTAGATCATCTAATTTTCTGTGTTTCTTCTTTACTTTTATATTCCAAAAATCTTTTGTGTTTTCATTTGCCAAAAGTTACAGCCAAAGCACCACGTGTATGACAGTGAACTTCTTCAGGGCATTCAAATTCAATTGTAAAAGGTCCACTGGATTTCCCAGGGGCAGCAGCTCAAGCCCCTCTGTGTAGTTTGTATCCCAAAGCCCAAACAGCAACAACCTTATTCCAGGAAGGCTGCAGCAATCACATCTCCATCTGTAGGGATGATCCGTGCCCCCCTGCTGCTACTAGGTCAAATAATCAATCTGTGTCAGGTAAGCACACTGTGCTGTGCAGTCCCCTGTGAGGATGGTGCCAAGCTCTCTTTATCACTCGGGCTGTCTTCCCTCACACCTCCAGGTGGTTTTGTTTCTATTTTTGTGAATGGACTGAGATCAGCAATTATTAATCGTATTCATCAAAGTGAGTTGTGTTGCTCCATAAAAAGCACTGATGAGATTTTAAAATTGCTCAAATAGTAGTGATTAGTGAAAAGCTGATAACTGCTCAAAGAACACAATTCGAAAGAGGGCTTATGGGTTCAAATTATGAATTTTATGAATTGAATAGGATGGATCATACGGTGCAAGGCAATGGAGCAAACAGAATGATTAAAAATGTTGAAAAAACATGGCTTGAGATATTTCTGGATGGATTTGGCATTAGAAAAGGGAATGTAGATAGAATCCTGAGACAATTCAATGCAACATGCAGCGGTTGCAAAGAAATAATGTACTGTCAAATATACAGAATATGCAAACTCAGAAAACATTTTGGGTGTCATTACCCCAAGCTCCGATAATGCAGAAAAGTATGAGAAATAAAATGCAATATAATCTGAGTTACCCATAGAATGTCATTATCATAACTGATAGGATGGCAGGTACCAGTTCTCAATGAAGGTACCTGAAGAGGGAGGAGAAATGCTTACTTGGAGAAATTAAAGGTGGTCATGTTTCATATCTGAATGATACAGGGCTACCCATTCTGCAGTTGATTCTGTAGAAGTACCAAACCTACCCCTCTCAGGAAGAGAAGTCCAGATTGTAGGGATCAGTAATAAACAAATTGTCAATCAACTTTCAGCAGATGTGCCAGTCAAAGTAGGACAAATGCAGAATAAACATCAGTATATTCTATGTGACTTAAGCACAGTGAACATGCTTAGAAGGGATCTTCTTTACAAGATGAATAGTGTTATTTACTGCACAATGTATGTTGTCACAGTGGAAAGACAGGACGAAGATTCACTTTTTAAAAAAGTAGTGCAATAAACTCCTGAGTTGCGATTGACCAGTAGTGATAAAAGAAGACCTTCTTCCAGATTTAAGACTTACCGTTAGAGAGGAAGTGTGGAACTTTTTGGGGGAAGAAATTGGCTTGATTTAAATGGCACAACCAGTGAAAATAAAGGAGAAATCAAATGCAATATTACCCAGAACTAGACCATGCAGACTAGTTAAAGAGACTAAAGAGGGAATGAAACCAGTAATTGAGAAATTGATCAAGCATGGAATCCTTTAAGAGGTTATTTGCAGCCCATGCAAGTCTCCTATAATGGGAATAAAAAAACATATGGGAAATGGAGAATTGTGCAAGATGTTTGTAAAGATTAATAAAACCGTAGTTTCTTGTGTCCTGTGGTACAACATTCAACAGTAATGTTGATCTGGATTCCAGCAGAACCAGAATGGTACACAGTCATTGACTTGTAACAAGTGTTCTTTTGAATACCATTGCATCAGGACTCACAGTTCCATCTTGCATTTCAATTTTTGAATACATTTCTCGTGTTGTGCAGAATTTCACAAGGGTATTTTTTTCAAAGATCCTGAAAAAAGATTTAGAAAGCTTTAAATTGCCATGTAATTCAATTTTAATCAGTACATAGATAACCTTTTTGTCGGCATATAAGACGAAAGGGAATGGTAAACTTGATACCATTGCTTTGCTGAATCATTTGACAGAAAATGGGCATAAAAGCATCCCAGCAAAAAAGCAGTACCGTGAAAAAGAACTAATTTATTGCAGACACCATAATGAGAAAGGTTTTTAAGGATTGTGTTTCTGCAATTATGAAATTGAATTCTCTGACACTCAAAGAGAGGTTTGAATGTTTTGTGTATTGTCGGATGCTGTTGTCAGTAGATTTCAAATTTTTCGCATATTGCAAACTCTTTAGTGAAGCTAACATGTTAGCATATTCAAGAATCATTACCATTTGATAACAAGTACCTTGAATCATGTAAGAAACTGATAACGTTTGTGTCACATACTCTGGATAACTGATTGCACTTTGTTTTTTTTATTTGTTCCGTCATGGGATGGATAGTTGTGTATTTTCCATACCTGCACAGAAACAATTAGGGCTTATGCGCTGAATTGCACATTTTTCAGGAGTGTTGGATCCAGTTGCTGTAGGTTTTCTAGGATGTTTAAAATCGGTTGCAGTAGTTTGTCTGGCAATAGAACAAAGTAAAGGAATTGTGATTGGCCATATTTTATTTGTTTATGTTTCACACTTTGTTGACATCATTTTAACAAGGACAAAAACACAGCATATCACAAACAGCAGACCTGGGCGGTATCAACAGGTGAGTCTTGGCACACAGACTATGTCAATTCAAAGGTATATATCCTGAATCCAGTGACAGTGCTTCTGACTTCAAACAAAAATGAGGACAGGGAAAATATTGTTAATGAGGAGCTGGAGACCAGATATTTAAGAAGTCTCACTTGAGGACTCAGACTTATCAATGCTTGTTGATGGTTCTTGTCTGAGGTATCCATATGGAGGATTGAGAGCTGATTATGTTGTGTGTTCTGTTTTGCAGACAGTAGAGGTGTCTCGTTTACCAAATGTGATTTTGGCGCAGATGGCAGAAAGAATTTCTCTAATGAGTGCTTGCTGCTTGTCATAAAACTTGAATGTAAAAACCAATACATATAGCAAGAATGGCTTTGTAGCTGTGCATGACTACTGTCAGTTCTTGTCACAAAGAGGGTTCATGACATGCTCGGGTGCCTCTATTACAAATAGTATGTTTATATTAGACTTGTTAAATGTGATTCAAAAACCTAAAGAATTGGAAGTAATAAAGTGTTAGGCCCATAAGGATAGCAAGGATTTGGTTACATTAGGAAACAAGTACACTGACAAAATGTAGAGATATTGTGCCGTGCAAGAAGGGAGAGTGATTCAACAAAATGAAGCTGAGAATTTTATAAACATGAAAATGCACAGTATTCAATCAATCTGAATTGCTTCTGTGGGAAAACAGGGCTGATTGCAGAGGCCCCCTGACTTTTTGCCCCCAATTTCTACTTTTTGCTGGTGTTTTCCTGACTTTAATGGTACCCTGGGTACTGCTAACCAGTCCCACGGCCTGTGCTCTGTATAAAATGAGTATGCAAATTAGGCTAATTATAATTGGCTAAGTCAACCTACCTATAAGTCCCTGATATATGGTAGGGCATGTAGGTTTAGGGACCCCGGCACAGGTGGTGCCCCCATAGGTGCACTGCTGAGGTGCCCAGTGTCATTTTAAAGGCAGGCCTGCCTTGCTAGCTGCTTTTAAATTTAAAGTTACATGCAAATTCGACTTTGGAATTAAAAGTAATTCCAAAGTTTTAAACTACCTTATTTTTACACATGTCACCCCTAAGGTGTGCCCTATGTGCCCCTACGGCTGGGTGCCATGTAACTATAAGCAGGGACCATATAAAAATAGTTTTATAAACCCTGGTGAGGTAAAACAGCCAAATTCATTTTTCCCTCATTGTAGTGAATGGCCTCCATAGGTTAGAATGGGGAGACTTCATTTTAATTTGTAAAGTCCCCTTAAGTGTCCGATACTTTAAGTTTGGTTTCAAATTACTTGGTATAATAAATCCCACAATTTACAATTGTTGGATATAATATAACTTTCAGGTGAAGAGTTTTAACCTTTACCTGAAAAGTTGCCAACTTCAGCCCTGCAGTGTTTTGCTGCTTTTCTCTGATTGGCCAGCCTCTGGCAGCCTGGTCGGGCTACCTTTATGAGGTGTGAAGTGTCCTGGGCTCAGCACAATGGAATGTGCCTGGGGGAAGATAACTTCCCTCAGCAGATGGAGAGGCAGGAAGGGGGCAGGGCTGTCAATCTGGTCTTCAAAGGCAGGAAAGGACATTTGGAGCACCCCAGGACATCCTGCAAATCCAGACAATTAGGTGCCCCCCTGATTAGATTAGGAGAGGCCAGGAGAAGGGTGTGTTTAAGATTTTTAGCTACACCAGTGGGTGGGCTCAGCCAGATGAAACCTCCAAAAATCACTTTCAGCAATGATGGATTTTTGAGGAATGTTGCTCCCTGGGATGGATTTTTGCTGCACTTCCCAGGAAGTGGTCATCACAGGGGGAAGGACCCTGCACCTGATTGGAGAACCAGGACTCCCCCTGTTTTTCACCCAAGAGCAAGGATAAAACTGGCAGATCTGCACTCACACCTCAGATCCCTACCAGGAAGAACTACAGGAGAAGAAGGACTGCCTTGCTGGACCCCTGATCTGCACCTGGACACTGCACTTGGAAGACTGCACCAGCTGCACACTTGTGCTTCACCACAAAAAGGACTTTGCCTGGCTTCAACTGGTTCAAGGAGGGACTCCCTGTTTGCTACAGGTGAAAACTTGTTAACCAGAGTCCCCTGCACCAACTCCTGAAGAAACTGACCAGCTGATCACTGTCCAGTGGCCAAAAAGGAGTTTGTGCCAGGTGCATTCTGGGAGTTGTAGTCCGCACCCTCACAGAGCTCTTGGAACCTTGGGGTTAGGTGTGGAACTCAAAGGAACCTTAAAGGAACATATGGAAGAAGATCCAGAAGTTTGCAGAAGTTTGGAGAACTTTTGGAAAAAAGCTCCATAATGGGACAGACCCGCCACGGAAACTCTAGCCGGCTTGCCTCAACCGCTACCCAGCCTGACTTGCAAAGTTCATCCCGGTGAACAAAATCTCTGAAAAAGTGACTAAGTCCGAACGTAGAAAGTTGACCGGGACCTCCCAGGCAGTGTATCTGAAGAGGGCTCCAGGGACGTTGTATCAAGATTCAGGTTTGCCCCAGTCAAAGGATTTTTATCTTGAAAAAACGACTACGTTTGAAGGTAAAAATCTCCATCAAGGGCTCCAGCGAAGCGTATCCGAGGAAGAGTTCCAGGAGGTCAGACTGGACGGGCGACTTGATCCTGCTGAAGAAAATCCTCAAGAAAACACATAAGTACGAAGGTAAACCTTCGTCTGAGGTCTTCTGCGAGCTGCAGCCGAGCAGGGCTCCAACGCAGGAGCCTCAAACTCTGACTTTACCCCGGTCGAGGTGCGACCAGATGACTGGCGCTATTGGTTTCTAAATGCTAAAAAGCATAAATTCTTTAAAAATCATATCTCCATTTCCCCTTATCTGTTTTAATCGTTTTGGTGTCATTTTAAAAATAAAAATATAATCTATTTTTATAAGTTGGTGTTTATGTTGGATTTTTATTTAGTTTTGTGTTTTACTTATTTACTGTTTTGTGATTCTTAAATGCTTGACACATTTGTTTCCTAAGTTAAGCCTTGTCGCTCGTTGCCAAGCTACCAAGGGTTGAGCTGGGTTTAATTTATTAAAACCTAACTGGACCTAAACGGAGGTTAGTGGTCTATTGCTAAGTGTAGGTACTTACCTGCCCTTATCAATAACCCATTTTCTAACAGCTTCTTTATGGATTTATGGATTCATTGCAGACTTTACAAGTTAATAGATTTGCAGGAAGATGCTTCAGAAAATAAAAAGTTGAAATGAATGACTGCCTATAAAAAGAATTCTCAAGATGTGTACATGATAAAAGATCAAAAATATGTTTTGTTGAATTCAATGTTACAGCCCACGAGAAAATATTTGCATAATCAAACTCATGCAGGAAAAGATGGCCTAATCAGGATATTTATGAAATATTTGGAGAACAAATGATTTCAACATGATGTTGAAGATGTATGTGAGTGATGTTTAGTCTTCCATTAAAAAATGGTAAAAAAATATGTTACTATTACAAATCACATTGGCAAATCAGAGGGCTCATTTAAGAGACTGCAGGCAGACGTTCTTGAGATGCCACTCTGTAATGGTCTTATATACATCTTTGTGAACGCCTTTTTTTCTTCTGAATGGGTTGAGGCATTTTCCACAAGAAGAGAGGATAACTGTACAGTAGCTAAATTGTTGTTGAGGGAGTTAATACCATGTTTTGGTCTCCAGGCTTCTATTGAAACTGATAGCGGCTCTCAATTTAAGAATGACAAAAGTCTGTGACACTGCAGGTTTAAAGCAGTCTGATGCTTTGGTGTTGATGAATATGAGAAGTACTACAAACAGTAAGACAGTTCTATCTCTCTATGGGATCACTATGGGCATACTAATGAGACTTGCACACAAGCTGATGATTATATAATTTTGGATTATTATAAAGGTCAGGCTGATGTGGTAAATCTGTCTTTCATCAAGTAGATGCAGTTACAGAAGATTACAGAGACATGCCCTGTCACAGCTTGAATGCAAGGGGCTCAATGGGTACTCATTTGAAATCATGTCCCCAAAGGCTGTTTGGACGAAATGGCTGAAAGGTGGAGTGACACTTATCATGTTATCTTAACTACCAGTTTAGTGTGTGGGAATGCCTCAGAGGATCATGCTCATACAAAAAGCATTAGAGCAGTTGAGGCAGGGGAATAAATAGAAGCTGATGATCAGGACCCACAAACTGTTGAACAAAGTACAGTTTAAATGACAATCAAGTCAAGTTCACAGCATGCATCCAGAGGGTGAAGAAGTTGGAATTCAAGTAAAAAACTCAAAGAGAAATCTAAAACAATAGTTTCAAGTGCGTGACAGATCAGGTGATGAGCTTGAAGCACCAGACGTTCAGTTACAAAGTGATCAGAATGAAGAACCTGTACCATGCAAAAAAAGCAAAGCATTATTGACAACAAGAAGACAAGTTGGACAAGTGCCAGCTGAAATTAAGGGTTGAAAATACTCCTAAGGGAAGAAGAGAATTTGCTGTGGAATGAAAAGACAAAAGAAAGTTTGAATGTATAGGAGGTAAAGTGAAAGGCAAAGTTCTGAGCAAAATCTACATCCAAATACTATCACTGAAGATGTAATTGCTGAACATACTCCCAGTAAAATAAATTGCAAGAAACAACACTGTGAATCAAAGCCAGAGACAAGTAAGTAGTTGACTTGGGGAATTAATGAGAGAGTAAAAACAACTGGTAAAAGTAAAAGATCAGAAAGAAGAATTCCTAATCAGATGCATGATTCACCAGTATGGGTGTGTCTTGCTACTTTATCAGAAGAGGATACTGATGAAGATGAATATTGTCAAATGAATAAGTATCAAAACATTTTTGAAAGAGAATCAGATCTAGAGATTTACTCAGGAAACGAACCACGTTGAGGGTAAAATAGACTTTGAAATACTGATTTTGAATTACTGATTTTGAAATACTGAATTTAGATGAAAATCATAACATTGGTGGGGATTTTTTCAAACACTGAGAAAGAAATAAGATAGACTTCTAAAAAAAGAAGAAAACAAAATATTGTTGTATTTTTCCTTTTTTGACGAACTTGAACTTAAAATTTGATGTTGATTTTGATTTTGGAAATGTTCCCTTTCATGAGAAATGAGCCGAGAATACTGATGGACTGAAGAAAAATAACTGGTTTTGTTTTTCCCACAAATATATATTTTTGTTTCAGTTTCTAATATGGGATACAGCACTCGCTGTAAAATGTTAGGGACAGGTTAATAACATTAATATTAGTAATATTACTTGACCTGTTGGTTCTGCTTACTGGCTAGAGTGAAAAATGCTTTAAGACATATAACTAGAGATGCTGCAATTAGAATTACTCATAAGGATTTATGACATGAAATACCAGTACATGAGAAACATTAAAACATTTAGGGCCAGACGTGTCAAAGGATTTTGCATTCGCAAATGGTGTGAATCGGTACATTCCACCATTTGCTAATGCAAAATCGCCTTTCCCCCATGTATGAAAGGCAGCGCAGTGCAATTTTAGGGAATCCCAATTTGTAACGATTCCCTAAAATTGCGACATTCAATAGGAAATCCCAATTTGTGATTCCCTAAATAGGAAATCGCAAATATGGGAATCCTATTTGCAATTTCCAAAGCACATGTATCATGCATTTCCTAAATGCGAACTGGACATTTAGGAAATGCAGTTACCACTAAATCCAATTTTGGTGGTAACCATGTGCAATTTTAAAATGTAAAAAATGCATTCAAAATGCATTTTTAAAGGTGCCATGTAGCACACACATGCCCCTAGGACATCTGCACGCTTTGCATGTGCACAATTTCTTTGGGAGGGTGCATCAAAGGGGGCCATAGTCCCCCAGAACCCATGGATTTGCATTACCTAAATTGCTAATTCCTAACAGGAATTTGCAAATTTGGAAATGCAAAACCATTCGAAGCTATGGGCCTTCAGGTCCATAGGGATGAATGGCGTCCCATTCCTTAATAGCAACTCCCTAATAAAGATTGTGAATTTGAAGAAATCGCTATTAGGGATTCACTATTTTCTTACATCCCATTTTGCATTTCTTAAAATTCGCTATTTAAGAAATGCAAACCGGGACTTTGATACAACTGGCCCTTAGTTAGTGGTTTTAAAGATAATGTTTAAACAGGAATTATCTAAGTCATTTCTGGGAGGGGCAACCTATGAGCAACTAGCGCTCATTTACTGTCTCTCCTATAGTGTGTTAGTAACTATCTTCAGCTACTAGTAGTATTTTTCACCATAACTGACTGATTTTATGGTGACACTAGAGATTTGTTCAAGATGATAAAGAGATAAAACATGTTGAATTCTTAAAGGGAGATTATACAAATCAAAGCTATATTCTGTTTATTAATGCTTCTTAATTAAGGAACAGCATAATTTGAATATGGAATATAATGAAAGATATACAAAACTAGTATGATCTCTGGAAGAGCAGGAGACTGCCTTAGAAGAGATTTAAGAAGAAAAATAATTTAGGTTTTCAGGTATGCATCCAAGATTGAGGATGAGGCGAGAAAGTACAGGTGAGTTGTATATGGTAAGAAGTACACTGAAGGAAGTTGAAAAGGTTGAATTTGTGGGAGAAGGTACAAGTGACAAAACCTATGCAGTTTGTGGGAAGTTTCTCATTGGGGAGAACATATTATGAGAGGAAGTTGTTATGTTTGTGTGAAGGCTGCTCATTTCAGTTAGGGGCTACTTATATCAATTTGCCTGACAATCATGTGGGCTCGTGATAGTTAGTCAAAGAAGGAGGAATACAAAATGAAAAGAATGAAGAGGAGTTTTAGACAGGTAGTTCTGGTCATAATGGGAATATTATTCCTGCCAGGGAATCATCATAAGTGATGTAAAGATGTTTCTCTAGGGTAGGGGGCAGAAATGCAGAGTCTGCAAGGTAATTGAGGCAAAAAGTGTTACACAAATCTCTATGGTTACAGTGGAGTGCTTGACTCATACACTACTAACATAACTAATCTGTGATATGAGCTTAAATCATTAGAAGAGCCAGATGTCTGGGAAGTTATGGGATCCTGGATAAAAGAAATAGGCCCTCATTCCGACTCTGGCGGTTTCAAACCGCCAGGGTGGAGGGCAGGGGAAGCACCGCCAACAGGCTGGCGGTGCTTCCCGGGCCATTCTGACCGCGGCGGTAAAGCCACGTTTAGAAAAGGGGAACCGGCGGTTTCCCGCCGGTGTTCCCCTGGCCCAGGGAATCCTCCATGGCGGCGCTGCTTGCAGCGCCGCCATCGTGATTCCGACCCCCTTCCCGCCAGCCTGTTCCTGGCGGTTTACACCGCCAGGAAGAGGCTGGCAGGAACGGGTGTCGTGGGGCCCCTGGGGGCCCCTGCACTGCCCATGCCAGTGGCATGGGCAGTGCAGGGGCCCCCTAACAGGGCCCCATGAAGATTTTCAGTGTCTGCTTTGCAGACACTGAAAATCGCGACGGGTGCCACTGCACCCGTCGCACCCCTGCAAATCCGCCGGCTCCATCCGGAGCCGGCTTCCTCTTTGCAGGGGCTTTCCCGCTGGGCCGGCGGGCAATCTTTTGGAGATCGCCCGCCGGCCCAGCGGGAAAGTTGTAATGACCCCTGCGGTCATTTGACCGCGGTGCGGTCTTTTGGCGGTTTCCGCCGCCCACCGGGGTCGGAATGACCCCCATAGAGTGGCTTTAAGAAAGTAGGTGAGTGGCTAGGTAGTTTTGGCGGTGGAGTTAAGCACGCTATTCTAACACCAGCGCTAATAATGTTGATTTGTGTTATTTCTTTGTGTTTTCTATTCAAATGATTAAAGTGTATGATGAAAGGATATGCTAATAAAGGAGGAGAAAAACAATTTTATATAAAGTCCTGGAAAATAAAGAGATCCAAGGATTGTTCTGACCTTGACGAATAACGGGATTTAATATATGAACAAATGCCACATTTTTATGCAAGACTCCATTATTGTCATCATATTTTAAAATGGATGTAGTTTCTGGTGTTCTCTTGAATTTTATTGTGCTCATTCGCCCCCTCCCACTCAATGTACAGCCATAAGTCATTTCTCCCCTCAGATACGTGGAACAACAAGTGAATGACGTAAATGTGATAGCAATGTAGAATGTTGTTAGGTCAGTATTTTGAATGACGCTTCCACGATGTAACCAAAGTATCATTTTCAAGGACTTCCACTGGAAGTGTTGTGTGCAAATTCTATGAGTCATTGTTAGAGGAATGTTTCATTTTGTGCCGATGATTTCCAGAGTGCAGCTGTTGCGAGGGAAGATTTCTCTTAGCTTAAGAGACTGGTCAGAGCAAATATATTATAGAACTACGTAATTGTTTCTGATTTGCCAGTGTAACCCTCACCATGATCATACTATGCTAATTGTGCAGTTTCGATTCGGTGAAAGTGTGATCTGTGTATAAAAACTCTTGGGTATCGTGGGCTGTCTCTCTCTCTTTTTGAGGTTCGTTTTTCAGTAGTTCTGTTGGACTGCCATTTGCTGGAGACTTTATTTTTCTATGTCCATCTGACTTAGATGCTTGATAGGATGTGTCGGTACTCTTTATGAGTTGACACTAAGAATTCTGCTTAGATTTTGCTTTAAATAAGGATGAATCAGTTACATGATATTTAATTATTTTGTAATTCTGTATTTTCAGTGTTTAAGGCAAAAATAGGCATTTTTCTCTGTACCACACTTTATAACTATTCTGTATTAAAATCTATCTTTTGCTCTATTTTGGCCTAAAACTCAATCTTTTACGCTTCCAATGTTTTACTTTATATTACGCTGCTAATTTGTGTTATACAGACAAAGAGTGTTGTCTCTAACCACTAAATCAACTGGATATACTGGTGCCAAATGTCTCAGGTTAATTGTGGGGTATTCAAAATATTGGGGTTCAGATGATTATTGGGGTTTGCCCCATGCCAGCCCACACCATCAACAAACACATAATAGGCCCATCCACAGGTACCTGTGTAGCTACACACATCTACCAAATAGCTAGGCACATCCAGGGGTACCCGCATCACAGCAAAGTATCAGTAACAATATGTAAAATTAATTACATTTACATTTTTTATTGCCCATGGACGACTACCAGCAGGACAGAAGCTCAAGATCCAAAAATTAGCTATTGGCAAATTAGCAAAAATACCACAGGACTCCGAAAGTGTACTGATATTTCCAATTACCCCAGCAGAAAGCATTTTATTTACAGCACAAAGGTGTTATCAATCAACTATCACACACACAAAAACTGTTTCCACAAAATGGCAGCTAAGCACTTTTCTTGGCAAGGTAAGAGGCAATAGAAAATAAAGATAAAATGGCTGCAAAATTTAATGCCTATCCCCCCACAACAAGACACAATCAGAATAGAAAGAGGGCTTTAAAATTACTAAACATTTAGCTAATTAGCATGAAATCCTAAAAGGCCTTTAGCACCATAGGCACAGCTTCAGTGAGAGTGGGGAATTCAATGAAACCTGAGGAATATATATATATAAATAAATGTGTATATATATATATATATATATATATATATATATATACATAACCTAGTGGTGGTTGCCACTAAGAAGGTATAATTAGAACCTTGGGCCAGATGTAGCAACAAACCAAATTGCGAGTTGCAATTTGCGAGTCCATCCGACTCGCAAATTGCAACTCGCAATTTGGTATGCAGTACGGTGTCTCAGACACCGACTGCCACTCGCTATGGGGTCGCAATGACCCACCTCATGAATATTCATGAGGTGGGTCGCAAATTGCGGCCCCATAGCGAGTATAGGCACTCGCAAACATGGAGGCCTGCTGTCCTCAGCAGACCTCCATGTTCGTGACTGCTTTTAAATAAAGCAGTTTTTTTTTTTTCCCTTGGACCACTCCCTGCCCTGAAAAAATATTTTTGGGTCCAGTCACAAACTGGAAGGGGTCCCATGGGGACCCCTTCCAATTTGCGAGTGGGTTACCATCCACTTGAAGTGGATGGTAACTGTTATTGCATCCCACTGCGAGTCGCAAATAGGAAGGGAACACCCCTTCCTATTTGCGAGTCGGAAATGCATTTTGCGAGTCGGTTCCGACTCGCAAAATGCATTTCTGCATAGGAAACTGCGTGCGAGTCGCAAACAGTTTCCTACATCTGGCCCCAAGTTTCTATAGAAAGAGCATTTTTTGTTCTGCTAATAACTTTGGCACCGTTGGACGAATCTTCATGAAATTTTCCGAGAAAATACAGGGCTCATTTATGCTGCTGTATGGAATGTTTTGGGTTATTCCGTCCTGGGGGCCTGAGAAAAAGGGGGTCCCAAAACACTTTTTCCACAATTATTTTTCATTTGAGATTTTGAACGGTGATATCGCTGATACTACCGGACGAAATTACGTCAATTTTGGCAAAAAGGTAGGTCCTGGTCCAGAAAGCGACCTTTTTTTGGTTCTGGTGTTAATCCGTTTAGTAGTTTTAGGGAAAATCCAGATTTGTATATCTAGGGACACAAAGGACTGAAGTCAAGTCCCAGAATATAAATACAAAAGGGGCCAGGGTACGAACATCCTAAGCACTTAGCTCTGGTGCCCCCGAGCTAAAAACCATTTTTAAAAATATTTTCACTGTGTTTTGCAGCGGATCTGATGAATTTTGTTTTTTAAATGAAGCACAGACTCCTGCGCCTCATCTTTATCAAGCCCCTGGGTAGACCAAGTTCCGGGAGCAACTTTGTTTGTAACACGGGTACTGTCATCTTCCCAGGGAAATGACCAACATTAATGCTGCACGGCCACCCCGGAGACCCTGTGACCACCATCTCCCCGGGGCTTATAACAATTGATATGTGGGGGCACCGCCCCCTCCCTGCAGCCCCAGCCACCACTTCTCAGGGACTATGTTTAACTAGTGTGTAGGGGGCCACATGCCACTTGCAGCCCCAGGGACCACTACCTCCCCATGGCTTCTTCTACATTAGAAGGGAGCTGAGTGGCCCCACTTGTGGGGCCACTGATGTCCCTGGAGACTGCCGCTCACAAGGGCCAGCTCCTGCTATGTCCCGGGGTTCCCTACCCCGGAATATAGCTGTTTGTTGTGGCTTGGCTGCAGCTTCGACAGCTGCCACCAAGTCACAGCAAACACTCCGCTTTGTGACAGCAGGACCTGTCAAACAGGTTCAGTTGTCAAAAAGCAGAGTTTTCATCTCTGTTCCCTGCACGCAGATATGCATGCAGGGAACAGAGATGAAAGCATTGCTTCAGCAACCAGGCAGCTGCTATTAAAAACAATGGAGCAATGTGACCACAGGGGAGACCTTGAGGCTTACTCCGAAGTCCCAGATAGCTCTTAACGGCATATTACAAAATAAATAAATAAATAAATTCAGGGTCAGTGGGGGAGGCCTTGAGGCTCTCTCTCCCTCTCACTCTCTTTCAATCTTTTTCTCCCAATCACACACCCCAACAGACCCATACGCACCCCCTAACAGACTCATTCAGACCCTCACACACCCACTCACAGGCACACTCAGATCCTCATGCGCCCTCCCACAGGCCTAGTCAGATCCTCATGCACCCACTCACACACCCACTCAGGAAGTTACACACCCACTCAGAGACCCCCTCAGCCTCTCACACACATACCTATTCACAGTTCCACTGACACCCTCATGCACACACGGACCTTTCAACTAAAACACTGCTGTATGCCTTCTCACACTCAGACGGTCTCACAGCTACTGTCATCCCCAGAAACACCCTCTCACTTCTATTCTCACACACAGAGAGGCCAGGGTCAACTCCTTCCACACAGGACCAAAGGGCTGTGCACAGTGTGGGGTTGGGTGGTTAGGGGGAGTTGGCCACAGTGTCTTGCTGCAGGTCAGGTCTTGCGGGCAAAGTCCGCTGCTCATGGGCGAAAGCTGTTCACAATGCAAGGTAGGCTACTTTTAGGGGGTTGGCCTCAGGTGGTTGGATTAACGTTTAGTAATGAACATTACTATGCGTTCAAAAAAAAAACAGAAATTCAATGGAAAAAGCAAAGGTTACAGGGACGTTATAGTTAGGAATTAGGATTTTAAAAAGGCATAGAAATTCACTGCTAATTACCCCTCAAATTACGGCACTCATGACACCTTTAACAACATCATTGATAGTATCACTGTAATATTTGCAGGAACATTTTTGACGAACAAACTGTGCATGGCGGGGACGCGAGTTATAGTTCTCTTAGGGCATAAGTGATAGTTACTTAAGGTATCTCTAAGTATAACTTGTGAATTTCTATGGTTTCGTACATTTAAAATGTGACCCTAACTATAATGTTCCGGTAACCTTTAGATTTTGCATTGAAAATATATATATTGATATTCATTGAAAAAAAACCAAAAGTTACAGGGATGTTATAGTTAGGAAATAGAATTAAAAAAATAAGAAAGTCACTTAAAAAAACAAAGGTTACAGGCCCCTTATAGTCAGGCTCACATTTTAAACATACAAAAACATAGAAATTCACCTTTTATAGTTAAAGATAACTCAAGTTACTATAACTCGTGCCCCAAGGTAACTATAACTCGTGCCCCGGGAGGTGGGAGTGCTGTCTCCGAGGCTGCAGGGGGGCTTGATAGCCCAGACCACATGTATAAAACAATGCCTCCTGGACCTGGCCCACCCGGGGGCTCTATAGAAAACAAGTGCGGGAACCCATGCTTGTTTTTTTTGTTTTTTTCACCGGATCCATCACAAATCACAGCAAATGTTTTTAAAATATGCTTTTTTAGTTCTGAGGGTTGTCCCTCTTGGATCCCAGCACCAGAGCTAAGGGGTAAGGGCAATTTTTTACTTTTTTTTCCGGGACTTGGCTGAAGCCATTTGCAAGATGGCTGCCAACACATCCTGCTTTGAAGAGTTGGCAGCCAATCAGAGCTGTACATGTGCTGTGCATGAGCTCTTAATCTTCACAAAGTCGTTGCGCCCAAAGATACACATTTTGTTCCCTTTAATATATCCAAAACTACTGAGTGGATTTACACCAAATAAGCGAAAACAAAATCTAGTTACCTAAATCTATCGTTCTGCCAAATTTGGTGGTGTTCTCTCCAGCGGTTCCGGCTGTAGTCGTGTACTAAATGTCCTTTGGGAACTAACATTGGAAACACAACTTTGTTTACCTCCCCCTTTTTCTCGGCACCCGCTTGACGGATCATCCCAAAACTTTCTATGCACAACAAGAATCATCAGGACACTTTTTTGGAAAATGTTCTGAAGATTCGTCAAACGGTGCAAAAGATTTAGGCAAGTCGAAAAAATATTTTTTGTGGAAACATGGTTCTAACTATAACTATCCAACTCTCCCAGCTATGCAGATTTGTGGGTTGGTGGGAGGAGTGGGTGTCCAGCAGTCTGGGAAGTTTTGAAGAACAGGTTATACTGTGGACTAGATACATTGTCGGCATGTTTGTGATTTGGAGAGATGATGAAAATTCTGCCTGAGAGTTTGTTGCTGAACTGAATGACAATGATTATAATTTACAGTTTACAGGGCATGTCAGTAATAACAGTATTGAATTTTTGGATGTGGAGGTGTTGGTTCATGATTACAAACTGAACAATAGACCATTTTGCAAACAGACAGCCGTTTTGAGGAAGAGAGAATGGTTATGATCCATAGATTTAGAGACAGATGTTACCGTGAGAATGTGATCAAACATGCCAGTTGTGGGAAAACTGGGCTGATTGCATAAGCCCCCTTACGTTTTTCCCCATTTTTTCATATATGCTGGTGTTTTTCTGACTCTGATGATGGTGCCCTGAGCACTGCTAAACAATACCAGGGACTGTGCTCAGATTGACATGGATATGCAAATTAGGCTAATTATAATTGGCTGTACCAACTTACCCATAAGCCCCTAGTATAGGGTAAAGCATGTAGGTTTAGGGACCCCATCAGAGGCAGTGCACCCATAGGTGTACTTCTGTGGTGTCCGGGGCAATTGTAAAGGCAGGCCTGGCTTGCTGGCTGCTTTTAAATTAAAGTTAACCCCAAATTTGACTTTGGAATTAAACGTAGTTCCAAAGTCCTAAGCTACCCATGTAGGTCACCCCTAAAGTGTGCCCTAGGTGCCCCTAGGCTGAGTGCTATGTCACTATAAGCAAGGACATTATAAAGTATGTTTTATAGGCACTGGTGATGGAAAAATAACCTAACTTGTTTTTCCCTCACTGCAATGAATTGGCTGAATGGGCTAACATGGGGAGTCTTTATTTTTATTAATAAAGTCACAGAAGGAGCTAAATGTTTCAGGTTTGGTATCAAACTTATTGTTATAATAAATCCAACAATTTACAATTGTTAAATTTAATATACCTAACTCAAGGAAAGAGTTTTAGAACTCTTTCTAAAAGTTACCTGTTCAGCTCTGCAGTGCCCTTCTCTGATTGGCCAGCCTCTGGCTGCCTGGCCAGGCAGGCTGCCGTGATGAGGTGTGAAGTGGCCTGGGCTGAACACAAAGGAAGTGCCTGGGGGGAGATAACTGCCCCAGTAGATGGTAAAACAGGATGGGGATAGCAGCCAAAGTGTACTTCAAAGGAGGAAAGTACATTTGGGCCTGCAAGTGAACCTCCCCCATTTCCTGCAAAACCAGACAGCCACGTGTCCCCATGATTAGATTAGGAGAGGGCTGGAAAGTGGTGTGTTAAGGGAAACTTAGCCACACCAGTGGGTGGACTCAGTCAGAACTAACCTCTGAGATTGAATTTTAGCAATTTTTGCTTTTTGAGGAATGTTGCTCTCTGGGATACATTTTTGCCATACTTCCCTGGAAATGGTAATTCAAGAGGGTGGAAGCCTGCCTGTGAGTGGACAGTTGCCCCCCACCAAGCTTTCCATCCCAGGATCAAGGATCAAGAACAAAATTGGCAGAGCTGCACCCACACTTCAGATACCTGCTGGAAGAAGATACTAAAGAAGAACGACTGCCCTGCTGGACCCCTCTCCTGCACCTGAACACTGCACTCACAAGGACCGCACCAGCTGCACTTTTGGGATGTACCACTGAAAGGACTTTGCCATGCTTCTGCCACTCCAGGAGTGGACTCCGTGTAAGTTACAGGAACAAAGGAGCTGTTAGAGTCCCCTGCATCAAGTCCTGCAAGGAGAGCCCAGCTGACCAATGCCCAATGGCCATTTCAAGATTCTGACCAGGTACATGATGGAAATTGTAGTCCCAACTCCCAAGGAGCAACTCAGAACTTATGGAACCTTGGATCAAGTTGTAGATACTTCAAGGACTCAAAGACGACCTGTGGAAGAAGATCCAGAGGTTTGGAGACATTAGGAGCAACTGTTCTAAACAGCACCATAAGCTGAAGAGGTGTAATGTGGGAGTTGTAGTCCAAGGCCCCAAGAGGCAAACCAGGGCCTCTGAACCCTTGGCTGGTGCTTTGGACCATTTCCTGCATCAAGAAACACTTCTGAAAGTAAGTGTAACAGTGTTACATCATGGGTGGCCTGAACTCTGGTCTTTGTCTCTGTCCAGTGTGACCTTTTTTAACCCTTTGAGCGCTATTTGGTTATAAGCTCTAGAATGACTTTTAATCTTTAAAAATGCAAATCTCTGGTTCCCTACATTGGATTTTTGTCATTTTAGTGTCATTTTAAAAATACAAATATAATCTATTGGCTATTTTTTAAATGTATTGTGTTTTGTGTTTTACTTATGTACTGTTTTGTGATTTGTAAATGCTTTACATACCTGTCTCCTAAGTTAAGCCTAACTGCTCATTGCCAAGCTACCAAGGGTTGTGCTGGGATTAATTTATTGAGACCGGACTGGACCTAGAGGGGGTTTGTGGCCTATTGCTAAGTGTAGGTGCTTAGGTACTTATCTGCCCTTACCAATGTTCCAACACCAGTGCATGTGTAAATCTGATACCTAGGTCTCAATTATTACATTTCATTCCTAGACCCAATGAAGACAGTGGAGATGTAAGGTTTTTTGCTATATGCTCCACCCAAGCATTTAACATTAGGAAACTGTTTTTAAAGTACTGGGCTGTTCAACGGCAGGTGAGGTTCTAACTAATCATATATATGACACCCAACAGATTACTTTTAGGCACAGCCATTCACTATGTAACATCTTGAGTAAGAATCTGGTGACTCAACAACCTAAGAAAGATGTGACATAGATAGATAAAGGAGGATTTTACTGCTGCATGAAGTGCAAAGCTTGCATAAACAGCTTGAACTGTTCAGAGCTACAGATCTGTAATACTAACAGACAATTTAGGATCAGTAAGATCCTGCAATACAGATTACTACAAGTACTGCTTAATGTGTACCTGTGGTAAGATTTATGGAGGTAGTACTATACACAAAGCCAAAAAGTGGGTCCTTGAGCACATGAGTGCCATGCCACATAATGATAGACAATATCTGGTGGCCCAACATTTTGCCAGTGTACACTTCAAGAATGAGACATTACTTCATTTGTAGTAATTGATGCCATTGCACCAAGCATCAGAGGAGGTGACAGGAAGAGCAGGTTGCACATTCTAGAGTCAGTTTCATTATTGATTTTGACACTTTAGCCCAGGTGGATTAAATTCTAGTGAAGAATTGTCAATACATATGGGCCAGTATAAAAAGGTAATATTGCAGATTTATGCATTGTATATATCTGAGTGCCTCCTCCTTAATGCTTTCTTGGATGTAGTACTTCCTAATGGAGCAGTATGGGTTTTAAGGTTTAACACATTTGTAATTGCTGTCTTACTCAGGTAATAAACTTGCTTAGAGCTTGCGAGAGACAACTGTTGTGATTCCTATCACATTTAACTGTCTGCATGATTTGTTATGATGTTTTGACTACATGGACGGGTATAAGATGTATCCTGGTTATAAATTGTGCTGCCACATACATACTTCTATATGCTATTTTATTTCTTTTTCGCAATATGTAGTTTGATAGTGGCCACTTACAATTATTTTCAATGATAGGTAGCAATTTGGTATGAAGTTTTTCCCACATGGGCTGGTACAAGATGCTGTGATCATGCAGCAGGATCCTGGGTGTGTACTTTACTCTTCATTTTTCTGAAACCATGAATTAAGTGCCACAAGACACATCATTACAGTTTTTTGCATTATTGATTTTGACTTATGCTTATATGAATTATATTATTCATTTCTGGTGTTTGAAGCCACTGCGACCCAATAATTGTGACATATTGTATGACTTATCATTCAAATGTCTTCATAATACAGTATGCACTTAAGGGGCTAAATACATGTGCATCCACACCCATAACCAAAAGGTGCATGTTATCTATCTCGTGTTCGCCTAATGTCATGCTGTTTAGTTTCATTTTAAGTTATATTATGTTTTATTGGTGATTGCCGCTAATTATTTCAGCTGAGAATGTTGGATCATACGGAATTTTGCACAAAAATGGACCGGTTGTGCAATTGCTCTAAATGATTTCTGAGTAACTGTTGTATTACAAAACGGCCACCATATCTGTGTTGTTTGCAGGCAACCTGAGTAAGTTAATCCATCTTCACTGTTGTCACTTGAACAATTATTACTACTATCACTATCACTATTTGTATTGGATGGTTTTGTTCGACCAGTAACCTGCAACCATGGCTTGTCCAAAATCAATCACAGAGGCAGTCGCTGTTGTATTGTTATGTTTTAACCACACTTGTGGTTGCTTATAATTTCTGACCCTCATGAACGGATTTGTACAAAACTTGCCAATGTACGAACTAAGCTAAGTTTTGGCATGGCACCCCCTTGTGAGCGCCAATCCACCCACTGAACATGGCACCTTTGTCAGGCCTACCACCAATGGTCACACAACCCCTCCCTCCACAGACACCTGTACCTCATTTGTTTTGTTTCTGGTGTACTGTGGTACTCCTTTGGGACCACAAGTAAAGGCTGTGCTGGATCACACAAGAGTCCTCTGACACACCACATGTGCCTCCCTAGGCCCCATCGGAGAACCCCCGAACTTGTGGTACTATATTTTTTTTCATTTGGCTCTCTAGGATCCCCAACAAGGCCCAGCATGTCAGGGTACCCTTACCCTGCTCCCATAAGGCTTAATGTTTGTTTTAACTTCATGACGTAAGGACTAAGGCCCATATTTATACTTTTTGACGCACAACTGCGCCAACGCAGTTGTGCGTCAAAAATTTTACCGCCGGCTAACGCCATTCCAAAGCACCATGCGGGCGCCTTATTTATTGAATGACGTTAGCCGGCTGGTGTGCGTAAAAATAAATGACTCACACCAGGCAGCGCCGGCGTAGGGGAAAATGGAGGTTGGGCGTCAAAAAATGGGGCAAGTCAGGTCTGAGGCAAAATTCAGGCCTCAACCCGATTTGCTCCATTTTTTTTGACGCCCAACCCCCATTGAAATGACTCCTGTCTTAGCAAAGACAGGAGTCATGCCCCCTTGCCCAATGGCTATGACCAGGGGACTTATGTCCCCTGGGCATGGTCATTGGGTATAGTGACATGTAGGGGGGCCCAAATCAGGCCCCCCTATGCCACAAAAAAATGTGAAAAAAAATACTTACCCCAACTTACCTTTACTTCCCTGGGATGGGTCCCTCCATCCTTGGGTGTCCTCCTGGGGTGGGCAAGGGTGGCAGGGGGTGTCCCTGGGGGCATGGGAGGGCACCTCTGGGCTCCTTCTGAGCCCACAGGTCCCTTAACGCCTGCCCTGACCCAGGCATTAAAAAACAGCACCCATCAGGCTGGGCGTCGTTTTTTAAGGCCTGCCCCCTCCTGTGCGTCAAAATGACGTCACAGTATAAATAAGGCGCACAGGCCTTAAAGTCATATTTTGGAAGGGAACTCCTACCTTGCATATAATTAACACAAGGCTGGTTCCCCCTTCCAAAAAATGACGCACATCGTGGAACTTTGACGCCCGCGGGGTCGGACGTCAAAGTATAAATATGGGGCAGGGTTTGCGCCGATTGTGCGTCAAAAATATTGACGCACATTCGGCGCAAACAGAGTATAAATATGCCCCTAAGTTTCTGTGTCTTGTAATGATAGCCGCAACATTTCTGTTGATGCTGAGGGAAGCTACACAGATTCCTCAGTACTGCCGGAATACTTGACTTTTTACATTTGTGATACTGCAGGAGTACCACAGAACTCCCACTTGACCAACCATTCAGATTCACTAACATTTGAACAATAGTTGCTCAAAAACAGCTGTCCTGATGTGCACCAAATCACAAAAAGCTGGTATCCTTAGTAAAGATCTAGCTTTCTACCTAATTTGGTATAACTCTGTTCAGACATTTTTTCTAAAATTCCTATTCTTGGGGAAAATGCATTTTGGGACCTCACTGCCCCTTTCCAGGAAGGAGCTGAGGTGGATTAACTTCTTTTGGACAGCTTTGTTAACATTTGTCAAATGTCACCCAAGTTATTAGTAAAACAAACTTTGAACTAACTATAACTGCATAGTGACAATCAACACTGTGCAATATATATGAGTCTCTGTATAAAAATATGTAGAAATATTTGTTTTTGTACACAATCACACACATATATATATGTATGTATATTATGTATATATTACCTACTGGCAGGTGCCAGTAGGTAATTGTAGCTAGGACGTAGTTTCCATGGGAAAAGCATTTTTTGTTTTTCTAATAAGTTTGGCGCTGGCTGTATAAGATATGAGGAAGGGGCGACGTAGCCTCTCTCGCAGAGTCAATAGTGGCTCTGGGAAATCCATCTCCTAGGGCTGGACTGCAATTTCAAAAGAGAGGGGGACCCCAACCTCTAGGATTTGCCCCTGCTCTGTCCCAGGGTGCCCAACCCAGCTACAGAACACTTTCCCTGCCTCACTCCCAACCACCAGGACTGGACTTTTCATTTGTTTCCCGCACTGAAGCAGACAGGGAAGCAGATGAAAAAATGCTCCGACCACAAAAAGCATAATTTTTAGCTGCTCCATTCAGGAAGAAGAATGCTGGATGTGGGGAGCCTGCTGGGGCTGCAGGGCCCCTGGGGCTCCCTCTGCAGCACCCAAACATAGTTTGGTAGGTGTCCTGGGTGGGCACTAGGGTACCCACCATTTGTTGGCCTGGTCCCAGGAGATGGGTTCCCCGGGGCTCAAATAGACCTAGGTAGGGAGGCTGTGTGGCCTCCTTCCCCTTTAGACATTGGCTGGGCCGTGGGGATGGGGTCCCTGTGGCCAATATTGGCCTGGGGAGGGGGGCCACCTGCCCCCTCCCCAGTTTAAAAGGTGCTGGGCTCTAGGTGTGGGGTTTTCAGGGCCAAAATCAGCCTGGGATGGGAGGCCACATGCTCCCTCCCCATTTTAAAAGATGCTGGGCCCCAGGATATGGGGTCCCTGGGCTGAAATCAGCCCAGGTTGGCGGGTTTTTGTTCCCTCCCCTCATTAAATATAGCTCTGGACCCTGAAGCCTGGGGTAGCTTTGACCAAAAAAGGCCAAGGGAGGGGGGGGGCTAAAATATGCACCAGACCCCTGGGGATGTGGACCCTGAGGCCAAAAGCAGTCTGGGGAGGGAAGCTGCGTGTCCCCCTCCCTCTGAAATATGTTTTAAGGCCCAAGTTGATGCTATCTGTGGGCCAAAAGTGGCCCGGGGAGAGGGGGCTGCATGCTCTCTGCCCCCTATAAAATGCCCTGTGGAATGGATCCCCAGGGCCAAAAGTGGCCTGGGGATGGGTCCCTCTAGTGGCTCTTGACCAAACCCTCACTGCCCATGGCAACAGTGATTCAAACTGTGTGCAACCTTAAAACTATTTAGTACATCTGGCCCTTACATTGCACACACTCTGGAAAATCCAGTAAGAAGTAGTTTTACACAAATGCACCTCTTCTTGGTCTGGTACCAGAAAACGTTTGATATGTCCAGAGGGAGATTTAAGGTTCATGATCCTTCCTAAAAAAAATGATTGGCCTGTTTGTGTGTGAATAGCCACATAATATCTCATAGATAATGGGAACAGACTACGTTTACAGAGTTAGCTGTGCCCTTGTGATATTTCTCCAGGGAAGGTGACGTGCACCTGGTTAACCTGAGAAGTCTCAGAAGGATGTGTTCCAATTTGTAATTCCGCTTGAAATCTTGCAAATGTGTTGATTTGAGTATAATATCTGTTTGTGTGTGCTTTAAAGTTATGTTTGCTTTTAAAAAAAAAAAAACATGGGTTGGACATTGATATATTGAGTGTTATCTGTGTGTATTGCTCAGTTCTGAAATTCTAACCAACAATACCTCTTAGAGGCAGCATTATACTGATTTAACTCAAATACCCAGAGAGTCAAGTTTTTCACTGTATACTCTTTTACAACTGCACTATGTAGTGAGTTTAGAATGCGATCTCACTAATACAAGCAAGATGGAATGGTTTTTCATTGAAAACTCTACAATACAAAGAACATCTTACTGTAAACTCTTCCAGGAACACTTGGGGGTGGTCTATGATTTGTTTAGCATTAAGAAATCTTCCAACCTCAATATGTAGTTCATGTGGTGGCAGGGAGATTTTGTTTTCATAGTGCACGTTTGTAATTTTATATTTAGTATTTAGTTGCCTTTGAATTAAAATGTTTTTGTGTTTTCAAAACTAAAAACCTTGGACATTAATTTTTTATTGTTAAGAATGATTGTGCATTTGTGGAGTTTTTTAACACCTACTTAACCCATTCAGTTGGTTCAATTCACTCTTTTGGACTTACTTAATGTGGTGCTGGAGATACATGGACTACGATGACATCAGTTGGTTGTGTGATGTAGGAGAGTTCCATGTCTCTCCTTGTCAGTTATTCTCTGTGCCCCTTTTGTACACAATGCATCGTTGGAGTGATCAATAAACTACTTCCCAACATTACCAGCGTGAGGAAGAATCATTAAAAAGTGACGACGACGATGAACAGGAGATAAACACTAACAATAGTACAGCATATTGCAAGTAAAGGAGTCGATGTGCATTCTATTTGTGAGTAGAGAGTACTGCAAGTGACTGACTGGAGCCGCAGTGGGTGGATCGTGTGGCTGATACTGCAGCGGGACACTGCAGTGTTTGGGGCACAGAGTTTATTTCAAATGATCTGGGAGGGAAGAAAGTCTTTTCAGAAACAACCAGCGGTTAACGGTTGACTGTGTGCGGTGTGAGCGCGCAGAGTGGAACATTGTTTTTTAAAATCTTACGCGGTCGGTCGACGCAGTGTATCGAGAATAATAAATAAACAAAATGAATGTTCAACTTACCAGCGTCTTGTACATGGTGTTACAGAAACATGTTTAGATGGTCATTGATTGCCGGCATTGCTTGACAGGAGACTCTATTAGATGTTTGTTTCCTGCCTGGTCAAGACGGAAGAGGAAGTGAACGTCAGTAACATAGAAAATTGACTTCTTGGGGGAAAAAAAGGGATCAGCAATATTGGAAAAGGTTAAGCTACACCTAACAACTTTGAAAAGGGACTTTTGAAAAAGTAGAAAGGTCGGCCATCTTGGAAGGGGTTTTCTTGGAAGGGGTTTTCAATTGAAATAATCAATATGTCTACTGTGATTTGAACATTTTATATTTTAAGGCAAATCAAATCCTCTGTGTTTTAGAATACATCTACTGTGATTTGCACTCTTTCATTTTCATGGCAAATCTGTGTTTTGGACAATACAAAACAAGTGCAAACGATTACTTACAGTGATTTATATGCTTTTAAGGTTTTCATTTCAGAGCACTTTTACAGTGATTTTCACACTGTGTTTTGCCTGTTTTATTACAGATTTATAGGTGCAAATCATATTCATTAATCATTCAAATTGCAAATTCGTAATACATATATTAGTTATTATCAATTTGTTTAGTTACTTTACATGATGCAGAATGTATCACCTCCGGCACCGTTTCTTCAAGATTCTAGCGATCCACCTCTTGAATGGAAATTATGGTTAAGCTCTTTTAAAGCCTATTTAGGAGCCATTGACGTGCATAGGTTTGGAACAGAAAAAAAGAAAAGTTTGATGTATTATTATTTGAGAGTAGAGGATCAGAAAATTTTTGATCATTTACCCATTTATGAAATGGGTGAGGGAAGACTTAGATGAATTTGAGGTGGCAATTATGCAACTAGATACATATTTCATTAAAAAATATTGTAGTGCAGAGATACAAATGTTTTACTGGATCACAAAGTCACACAGGGAGTATAGACACTTTCACTACAGCTCTAAAAGTATTGGCTATAAAATGTGAATTTGAGATCTTTACTTCTCAACTTAGGGATCAACTAGTTGCTAGATGTCATTCTAAGAGAATTCAAGACAAGTTATTAACATGTAAATATCCTTCATTAGACAGAGCAATTGATATAGGGCCAGATGTAGAAAAGAAACATTTTGCGACTTGCAAATAGCGAGTCATTGCGACTCGCTATTTGCAACTTGCGAAATGTTATGCAGTACGGTGTCTCAGACACCGACTGCGACTCGCTATGGGGTCGCAATGACCCACCTCATGAATATTCATGAGGTGGGTCGCAAATTGCGGCCCCATAGCGAGTCAAGGCACTCGCAAACATGGAGGCCTGCTGTAGTCAGCAGACCTCCGTGTTCGTGACTGCTTTAAATAAAGCAGTTTTTTTTTTTTAAGTGTAGCCCGTTTTCCTTAAAGGAAAACGAGCTGCACTTAAAAAAAAAACCGAAACCTTTAGTTTCGGTTTTTTTTTCAGGGCAGGCAGTGGTCCCTTGGACCACTACCTGCCCTGAAAAAAATGTTTGGGGTCCATTCACAAACTGGAAGGGGTCCCCTGGGGACCCCTTCCAATTTGCGAGTGGGTTACCATCCACTTGAAGTGGATGGTAACTGCGATACCATTTGCGACCGCGTATGCGGTCGCAAATGGTATTGCATACCACTCAGACTCGCAAATAGGAAGGGAACACCCCTTCCTATTTGCGAGTCGGAAATGCATTTTGCGAGTCGGTCCCGACTCGCAAAATGCATTTCTGCATAGGAAACTCACATTTGCAACTCGCAAACGGCAATTTTTGCCGTTTGCGAGTCGCAAATCGTTTCCTACATCTGGCCCATAGTGAAGAGTATTGAGTGTTCACTGGAAGATGCAAAGCAGTTGGATGTGTCGTTGTCCAACACAACAATTTCAGGAGTTGTTAGCTGTAAAACCTTTTCTAGTCAAAACAGTGACACCAAAAACAAGTGTATATTGACAGCAAAAAGCAGGTAGTTTTTAGTGGCAGTAGGAATAATAAACAAGTCAAAGCAAACGAAAAAGCCACTTGTTATGGATGTGGGTCGTTATTTCATGTGTCATCTTTAAAGAACTGTCTGGCTATAAATCAACAATGTAGAAGTTGTGGATAAATGTCCCATATTTCCAGAGTGTATAAGGGAATAAAAAGAAATAGTATTCGCTGTGTGTTGAATGAAAAGATTGAGAGTGACTGTGATGAGCAAGCTAACAATAAAGAGTATGTATTAGTAGTTAACGACACAAATATACAGACAAACAAAGCAATAGTAGATCCCCATATTGATGTATTGATTGATGGAACAGAGGTAAAACGTTTAGTTGATACAGGAGCTCGTATCACATTTGTATCACAAGAAAAATTCAATGAATTTTGGGCTTCTAAAACTCTGCATCCTCCTGATGTATCAACAGTAGCTTTTAAAGGAGGCAAGATAGATTTAATTGGATATTTTGGGGCTTCACTAGAAGTTTTAGAGGAATTAACGTTTTATGTTTGTTACAGCAAGCTGAATTTAACTTAACTTTGTATTGATTCTTCCTCACGCCTGTAATGTTGGGAAGTATTTTATTGATCACACCAAAGATGTATCGTGTACAAAAGGGGCACAGAGAATAACTGACAAGGAGGGACATGGAACACTTCTATATCACTTACTTTTAAATATGCTATTGATATTCAATTCCCAATGCAACAAAGTAGTAGTACTTCTTCCCCTTCTGTTACTTAATTTACCTCTGAATGATTCTGTTAGTTTTGTGTTGGACTTCCTTCACAGGCTACTAGTGAATAATTATATTGTATTTAATTTCTATTGTTCACTAGGCACTTGCTGGCATTTGTCCTGAGTATCTGAGCTCCCGTCTTTAGCTCTAAGTGACCTCTGCAATTCTTAATTCCGTGTCTCTTACTCTGTTGGTGTGAACAAGTCCATCACACAAGAACAGGCAGATATTTTTTCTTGGTTCTTGCTCCTTTTCCCAAAACATCAGAGGTAAAGGACAAAGTGAGAGCAGGGTGAGCAGCGTGCCTGTGAGAGTGCAAAGTGCAACAATTTAAAGCATGACATATTGCCTTTGCCAATGCTTGTTTTGCATTTCTTAGCCCCATTATTCTTTATAAGCACCACAGTTTCCTTAATGGATTGATCTGCCTTTATGTGACTGTAAGAGTAATTTGTATATTAAAGAAACTAATTAAGGTCTGCATGCCTGCGAGAAAGCATGATTAGTAAAGTGAGTTAGGATAAAAAATATCTTTGTCTTTGAACATTGAGACTTTATTATATTTAGCAACAAATCAAAGAACATATTTTTCGTACATATTCACAAATCTCCAGTGGTAAAAGTGTGTCTGGATTATAACTGTTCTCCTATTTAATAAAAGCAATGAGGTTGACATACAGAGCTCTATAGCAAACAGAATTGTTGGGTAATTGCATCAGTGCATCTATTTCCCTCATGTGAATGACAGTGTGAACGGTAGCATGTGCACACAGTGTAATATGATATTTATTACCATTTTGGAGGGAGTGGAGGGGCGTCCTGGGCCAATCGAGGCTCCACTTCTTGTGGCTCACAGCCGAGTCCCTCAAATGTAAAAAATGGCATATTTTAATGCCATTGTTGACTGTGCGGAGGAACAATGGCTCACAAGAGGCACTAAAGTTAGGAAAATCCACATTAGAATTGGTAGTGTAAATTAAATACAATAGGCGGAAACACTGTCTTACTAGGTATACATCTCTGGGGACTGAGTATAGTTTTAGGGGGATGAAAACTAAGGGCCTGATTTAGATCTTGGAGGAGGGGAATTCTCTGTCACAAACGTGATGGATATCCTGTGCCCCATACTATGATCCCATGATATCCTATGGCGATCATAAAATGGGGACAGGATATTTGTCATATTCGTGACAGCGTATTCCATCCTCCTAGATTTAAATCATTCCCTTGGTTAGAAGATGAGACTAAATGACTGGAGGATGAGATGGAGATTAAGGGGGTGATTCTAACCCTGGCGGTCGCTGATAAAGCGGCGGCCAACCCGCCAACAGGCCGGCGGTCCAAAAAATGGAATTCTGACCCTGGCGGGAACCGCCAACACAGCCCGCCACTTTAACACTCCGACCGCCACGGCGGGACAGACAAACAGCGCGGCGGTCACCGCCAACAGCCAGGCGGCAGACAATGTACCGCCCACACTATCACAACTCACCAATCCGCCACCTTTTCCGGGGCGGGAGCACCGCCGATAAAAACACGGCGGAAACAGACTATGAACGGGAAAACGCTCACCTCTACGCACTCCACGAGGAAGGAGGACAGCATGGAACCCGAATTGAACATCCTACCTGCTCTCGTCTACCTGCTCATCTACCACGAGTACGAACGCCGGCGCAGACGACAACGGTGAGTACTGCACCTACGACACAGGGGAGGGTGGAGGAGGAAAGCTTACACGCACACACATATGCGACCCCCACCCCCCCCAAACTCTGTACACACCAATGCAGAGCAACAAGTCACAGTGACACCACCCAAACCCCCCGGAAAAATTCAAAGACATAATTAAATAGAGAAACAAAATTTATGTAAAAAATAGCCTCTGGTAAGTCATGGTCGAATAGCAATAAAAATAATACAAATGAAAATAAATATTTTGTGCAATCGATAAACCGAGGCAATTAGTCCTGCACATGTAAGGAAATGCCAAGTGTCCGTGGGCCAAAGTGTATCAACACAAGGGCAAAGCCCACACAGGAGACCTGAGTCCGTTGGAGAGAACACTGCAGGGGCATCTGATGATAAAACTACAGGCACCTCAGGGGGAAGGGAAGGGGGGGCACCACAGCCACATGAGTCCACGACGCCAGATCCACGAAGGGGCCACCATGCCCACTGTGCCATCCTGGGGAGTGCAAAGCCACAGTCTCTCAATGTCTCTACAGTGGCTGGTTTGCCCACTGTGCCATCCTGGGGAGTGCAAAGCCACAGTCTCTCAATGTCTCTACAGTGGCTGGTTTGCCCACTGTGCCATCCTGGGGAGTGCAAAGCCACAGTCTCTCAATGTCTCTACAGTGGCTGGTTTGCCCACTGTACAATCCTGGGAAGTGCAAAGCCACAGTCCATCAGGTGGATTACAGAGATCACTGGTCATGGAGGAGGCATGGTGGGCAGAGTGAACCGTGACCAGTAGCTCGACACAGAACCGGAACTGTCATTGTGCCAGCGGTGCTTGAGACGGCGGTGCCCAGCGGAGCGGTGCTTGACAGGAAGGGCCCAGCGGAGCGGTGCTTGAGACGGCGGGGCCCAGCGGAGCGGTGCTTGAGATGAAGGGCCCAGCGGAGCGGTGCTTGAGACGGCGGGGCCCAGCGGAGCGGTGCTTGAGATGAAGGGCCCAGCGGAGCGGTGCTTGACAGGAAGGGCCCAGCGGAGCGGTGCTTGAGACGGCGGGGCCCAGCGGAGCGGTGCTTGAGATGAAGGGCCCAGCGGAGCGGTGCTTGACAGGAAGGGCCCAGCGGAGCGGTGCAGGAGATGAAGGGCCCAGCGGAGCGGTGCTTGACAGGAAGGGCCCAGCGGAGCGGTGCTTGAGATGAAGGGCCCAGCGGAGCGGTGCTTGAGACGCACGGCGGGGCCCTGTTCAGCGGTGCTTGAGACGCACGGCGGGGCCCTGTTCAGCGGTGCTCTTCTCCACGGCGGGGCCCTGTTCAGCGGTGCTCTTCTCCACGGCGGGGCCCTGTTCAGCGGTGCTCTTCTCCACGGTGGGGCCCTGTTCAGCGGTGCTCTTCTGCACGGCGGGGCCCTGTTCAGCGGTGCTTGAGACGCACGGCGGGGGCCTGTTCAGCGGTGCTCTTCTGCACGCCGGGGCCCTGTTCAGCGGTGCTCTTCTGCACGGCGGGGCCCTGTTCAGCGGTGCTCTTCTCCACGGCGGGGCCCTGTTCAGCGGTGCTCTTCTCCACGGCGGGGCCCTGTTCAGCGGTGCTCTTCTCCACGGCGGGGCCCTGTTCAGCGGTGCTCTTCTCCACGGCGGGGCCCTGTTCAGCGGTGCTCTTCTCCACGGCGGGCCCTGTTCAGTGGTGCTCTTCTCCACGGCGGGGCCCTGTTCAGCGGTGCTCTTCTCCACGGCGGGGCCCTGTTCAGCGGTGCTCTTCTGCACGGCGGGGCCCTGTTCAGCGGTGCTTGAGACGCACGGCGGGGCCCTGTTCAGCGGTGCTCTTCTGCACGGCGGGGCCCTGTTCAGCGGTGCTCTTCTCCACGGCGGGGCCCTGTTCAGCGGTGCTCTTCTCCACGGCGGGGCCCTGTTCAGCGGTGCTTGAGACGCACGGCGGGCCCTGTTCAGCGGTGCTTGAGATGCACGGTGGGGCCCTGTTCAGCGGTGCTCTTCTCCACGGCGGGGCCCTGTTCAGCGGTGCTTGAGACGCACGGCGGGGGCCTGTTCAGCGGTGCTCTTCTGCACGGCGGGGCCCTGTTCAGCGGTGCTCTTCTGCACGGCGGGGCCCTGTTCAGCGGTGCTCTTCTCCACGGCGGGGCCCTGTTCAGCGGTGCTCTTCTCCACGGCGGGGCCCTGTTCAGCGGTGCTCTTCTCCACGGCGGGGCCCTGTTCAGCGGTGCTCTTCTCCACGGCGGGGCCCTGTTCAGTGGTGCTCTTCTCCACGGCGGGGCCCTGTTCAGCGGTGCTCTTCTCCACGGCGGGGCCCTGTTCAGCGGTGCTCTTCTGCACGGCGGGGCCCTGTTCAGCGGTGCTTGAGACGCACGGCGGGGCCCTGTTCAGCGGTGCTCTTCTGCACGGCGGGGCCCTGTTCAGCGGTGCTCTTCTCCACGGCGGGGCCCTGTTCAGCGGTGCTTGTCCAGTAATTCAAGGGAGCCAGACCTGGCCTGGACTCCCTGCTCACTCGCCCTCCGACCGTCCAGTTGCTGGACCCTTCGGTGACGGAGTCCTGGGCCCTTGGGAGTCCTCCCTTTCACCCGGGATTGGGCTTGTGGGGCCCTCCTGCTCCGCGCTCCTGCTGGCTGACTTCTCCGCCCTGCTGCCCTTTCGCTCCTTAGATGAGGCTCTCTGGGCCTTGCCTCCCCTGGATGTTGTGGCAGGTGAAGTGGGCGAACTTTGGTCCTTGGGGGCAGCCGTGTCAGTCTTCTCACGGCGGCCCTTGAGTTTCCGGGTCCTCTTGCCAGGGGGGGGCTGGCTGTCCCCTTGCTGCTGACAGATGTGTCACTGTTGCCAAAGGGTGGACTCCAGAACCCATGCACTACAGTCACACTTGTAGCTGGGCTGGTGGTGGCTGAGGTGCTCTTGGGACTCTTAGCAGATGGAGGGGGTTGGTCAGGGGAGGGAAAGAGGTTAAGATTGGAGAGGTAAAGTTTTTTAGGACCAAGGTAAAGGGTGGGAGTAGTGGTGATGGGAGTGGAGGAAGAGGATGTGGTTGTAGGAGAGTCAGGTGTGCTGTGTTTGGGTGCAGGTGATTGTGACGTAGGCTGTCGTGAGGTGGATGGCTGTTGGGTGGGTGGCTGCCTGCGTTTGTGTGTCTTGGAAGAGGGGGTGACAGACACAGTGGGAGAGGACACAGGGGACGTGTAAATGGCAGTGGGGGTGGTGACTGCACGTGTGCGGACTGGTGTGGAGGGTGTGCTGGGGATGGAAGCACTGGCTGATGGTGGTGTGCATGCAGGTGTGAGTGTAGACGTCACAGGGAGGGAGGAGGGAGACGAGGAGGAGGGGGACACAGAGGTGGTAGTGACTGTTGCCATGTCTGCATCTGGGTGTTGCTTGGGTGACTGCTTGTGTGATCTGTGGTGCTTGTGTCTGGATGAGCTGCCCTTGGGTGTTGAGGTGTGTGCAGGCTGGTCTGATGGTGTGGATGGGATAGGCTGAGGAACAGGAGACAGAGACAGGGTGGAGGCAGTCAGAAGAGGGAGGCTGGAAACAGGGACAATGGCTGCCGTCAGTGCTGAGGCCAGAGCATTGAACGATCGTTGATGGGCAGCCTGACCCGAATGAATGCCCTCCAGGTAGGCATTGCTCCGATGCACCTCCCTTTCTACCCCCTGGATGGCATTCAAAAGGGTAGTCTGCCCAACAATGATGGTCTGAAGGAGGTCAATGACCTCCGCACTGAGGGCAGCAGGGGTAACAGGGGCAGGGGCTGAGGTGCCTGGGGCGAAGGAGACGCCCGCCTTCTTGGGCGAGCGGGCACGGAGCGTAGGCTGAGGGGCTGCTGGGAGGGCGGGGCTGGTATGCTGGGTGGCGGCTGTACCTGTAGAGGCGGGGGCTCGGATGTTGCCGCCACCGCTAGGGAGCTCCCATCCGAGGACGTGTCGGTGTCGCTGGTGTCACCACCGGTCCCCGTTGTGGTGCTCCCCTCGCCCTCCGTATCACTGGTGCCCTCGGTGTCTGTACCACAGCCCACCGGGGCCTTGTGAGTTGCAGCTCCCTCGTGCTCCGATGCCAATTCTCCTCCGCCTGATGATGCTAATGCACACATGCACAAGAAGAGTAAGAAAAAGGGTGGGGGGAGAAAAAAAGAAACAGGTTGAGTGCATGCAATGTCAACACCGTTGGCGGAGAGGACAGACACAGGAGCCTCATGCACTACGCTGCGCAATCGGGGTATACTACTCAGTACTTGTGACCAGGCCTACAGGTCTTTGCACACCAAATGCACACATGGATGATGCAGGACCATGGATAGCTGTACTTGGCACCCTACAGAGATGGGGGGCGGGGGCACAGGGCCATGCCTAAAGGAGAGGACTACACTACAGAAAGCGCCCTGGCCTAATGTCACCCACAAGCCTCCTCCCCCACCCAGACGCCTCCACTGCACATATAGATAGCAGAATGTGCTGATACTCACCCCCTTGTGTCTGCTGTGATGTCCTCAAGCGCCCATCCAAATCAGGGTAGGCCACCGCCAGGATCTGGGACATCAGGGGGGTCAGGGTACGACAGGCACCCCTCCTAGGTTGGGAGGCCATCCCCAGCAGTGACTCTGCGGTCTTCCTGGTCCCGCGGCGGATGTCCTCCCACCTCTTGCGGCAGTGGGTGCCCCGTCTGATGTGGACCCCCAGGGTCCGGACTTCCTTGGTGATGGCATGCCAAATTTCGACTTTCTGATGGGCGCTGACCTATTTGACATGTACAGGGTGGGAAAAGAAATATCATCATTTATCTGCATGTTAGATGTGATTGCCCCCCCCTCCCCAACTTTGCCATGTGGCACATGCTCTCATCTGTCGTGCGTTGCACTCCTCATTCGCTCCCCACCCCACCATTTTACATCCACCCCACTCAACACAGGCATAGCCCATTCAATGTGCACCCAGTGTACTTACCTGTTGGTCTGGAGGACCGTAGAGTAACGCATACTGGGGGAGGACCCCATCCACAAGTTTCTCCAACTCTTCAGACGTGAAGGCAGGGGCCCTTTCCCCAGTCGCAGCAGCCATTGTCTCTTCCAGACCGAGGTCACAGCAGCACTTGCAGTATAGGTCCTCTCCTGTGGATGATCAGGTCTCGAGTGATTAAGCAGATAGAAAATGGCGGTCACGCCCGCGGCGGTGCGTACCGCGGCGGTGCGTACCGCGACCGCCGGCGCTCATCCTCATTGGCTCCTGAAACCCATAGGCTTCAATGTTAACCAATGCGTCTTCATACAGCGGTCTTCGACCGCCTACAGCCACGATGTGCCACGGCAGCGCATTGACCTCACATCCCATTGTCCCACTTCACAGGTCAGGCAGCCGCCATTTTAAGGGCCCACATGGCTTAATTTCAACTGCGTCACACAGGCCTAGGCCTTGCATTGCCACACATACATGCCTTTCAATACATAGATAACCGAGTGCTATGCAAGCTGTGGTGAACGTACCTGTGATTTGCTTGACTCCATACTCCATGTTGTCCTTCCTAGGCACCGTCCGCTGGGACTTGCGAGGAGAAGGATGAATCCTCGCGTGTACCGACCGCTCGTGGACCTGTCGACAATGGAAGAACGCCATATCATACAACGTTACCGACTTGACCGTGCCACTATACATGAACTGTGTGCCCAGCTGGAGCCAGCCCTGATGTCCCCCATCCGCCAACCCACAGGAATTCCCCCTCTAGTGCAGGTTCTGTCAGTCCTCCATTTTTTGGCAAGTGGCTCATTCCAGACAACAGTGGTCATGTCATCAGGGATGTCTCAGCCTATGTTTTGTAAGATTTTGTCCAGAGTGTTGTCTGCCCTGATGAAACACATGCGGAGCTACATTGTTTTCCCTGAGGAGGCTGATTTGCCCACTGTGAAGGGTGATTTCTATGCCCTTGGACATATCCCCAACATCATTGGTGCCATTGATGGGACCCATGTGGCTTTAGTACCCCCAAAAGACGATGCGCAGGTGTACAGAAACAGGAAAAATTATTATTCGATGAATGTCCAGGTGGTCTGTTTGGCTGACCAGTACATCTCCCATGTAAATGCCAAGTTCCCTGGGTCAGTGCATGACGCGTATGTTATGCGTAATAGCAGCATCCCCTATATGATGGAACTGCTACAGAGACAACGTGTGTGGCTAATTGGTGACTCTGGTTACCCCAACCTGCCTTGGCTATTGACCCCAGTGAGGAATCCCCGGACCAGGGCAGAGGAACGGTACAATGAGGCCCATGGTCGAACTAGGAGGATCATAGAAAGAACCTTCGGCCTTCTGAAGGCCAGGTTTAGGTGCCTGCATATGACAGGGGGATCCCTGATGTACTCACCAAAGAAGGTGTGCCAGATCATCGTGGCCTGCTGTATGCTTCACAATCTAGCATTGCGACGGCAGGTGCCTTTCCTGCAGGAGGATGGTCCAGATGGTGGTGTTGTAGCAGCTGTGGAGAGTGAAGAGGAGGAAGACGACGGGGACGACACAGACAACAGGGACACAGTTATCCAACAGTATTTTCAGTAGCACACAGGTAAGAATCACCCACGCCATTTAACATTTACTTAAAGCCTCCTGCATCTCTACTTTGTGTATTTCCCCACAGTTCATTTTAACTGATTTTTGATGTTCCCTTCCCTTTTCAGTGCTGTATGACCCACTGCGTGACTTCTGCTTGGTTAGCCCATGGACTAAAGCTTATTGACATCAGTATGTTGTCATAACAAATTGACTGAACATTATTGAACAGTAATGTGTAATACATTTGTAAAAAATACAGGCTGACTACTGAATGATTTCAGTGCAATGAGTGATTTATTTATAGTGCTAGATATTGGTACATGATATTAAAACGGTGATGGGTGGGGGTGGAGGAATGTCCATGGCAGAGTCCAGTTCTCAGTCGCACAGGTGCATTGTCCATATGCCTGTGGAAGGTGGAGCAGGGGCAGTTCAAGGTTGGACAGTGTGACAATGTGGGACAGTGGGATGACATCAGGGGGGATCTTATGCTGGCGGCGGTCTTGGCATCCTACTCTGTCTTCCTGTGAGATCTCAGGTTCCGCTTGCGGGGTGGTTGTTCTTCAGCAGGGGGTGAGGTTCTGGTGGCCTGTCGTTGTGGTGGGGCCTCCTGTCCACTAGCGCTGGCGGAGGTGGTAGGCTGTTCCTGGTCCTGGCTAGTGACAGGGGCCCTTTGGGGTGCCACATGGTCCCGCAATGTGTTTTCTATCCGGTTGAGGGCCTGGACTATGGTCCCCATAGCGGTAGCGATGTTCCTGAGTTCATTGCTGAACCCCATGTAGCGTTCCTCCTGCTGTGCCTGGATCTCCGTGAACCTGTCCAGTACCGTCACCATCGTCTCCTGGGAGTGGTGGTATGCTCCCATGATGGTGGTGAGGGCCTCTTGGAGAGTCGGTTCCCTGGGCCTGTCCTCCCCCCCCTGTCGCACTGCAGCCCTCCCAGTTGCCCTGTTTCCCCGGGCCTCTGTCCCCTGGACGGTGTGCCCACTACCACTACCCCCAGGTCCCTGTTGTTGTTGGGGTGTTGGGTCAGCCTGGGTGCCCTGTAGCGGCGGACACACCGCTGATTGACGCGTCCTAGAGACAGAGGCATGGGCCCGCTGGGTGGGTGCTGTGCTGATATTCCCAGAGGGGGTTGGGTCTGCTGTGGCCTGTATCTGTGTGTGGGGAACCGACTGTCCAGAGGTCCCCGATGGTCCGGGCTGGTCATCAGGTTCTAGGTCGACAGAGCTGCTGTCCTCACTGGGGGCCTGTTCTGGGGGTGGGATGGACAAATCTGGACCCTCCGTGGCGGTGTGTTGGCGTTCGGGCCCTGCAGGGGTAAAAGAGTATGGTTATTGCTTATGTGTGTGCCATGGCGTGCATTTTGTGAGTGCCCTTGTCCCCCAGTGCTAGCATTCCCTTGTGGGAGGTGTTGTGAGGGTGTTTGGGGGGGGGGGTGGGTATGTGCAGTGGTCATGCATAGGTGATGGGTGTCTATGGTTTGTGTTGGCATTCAGGGGTTGGTGTTGTTTAGGGTGGGTTGTGCTGGTGAGACATTGGCAGGGAGGATGTGTGCTGGGGGGTTGAGATTGGGGGTGAGGGTGGGGGTGTGGTTTGGCATGCTGGGGGGGTGAAGTAGTTGAGAATCGACTTACCAGAGTCCATTCCTCAGGGTACTCCAGCAAGGCCATCAGGATGCAGGATGTTTACTACCTCTTGCTCCCATGCTGTGAATTGGGGTGGAGTGGGTGGGGGTCCGCCGCCAGTCTTCTGCACAGCGATGTTGTGCCTTGACACCATCGAGTGCACCTTCCCCCGTAGGTCGTTCCATCGTTTTCTGATGTCCTCCCGATTTCTGGGATGCTGTCCCACAGCGTTGACCCTGTCTACGATCCTTTGCCATAGCTCCGCCTTCCTGGCTATTGTGGTGTGTTGCACCTGTGTGCCGAAGAGCTGGGGCTCTACCCTAATTATTTCCTCCACCATGACCCTGAGTTCTTGGTCCGAGAACCTGGGGTGTCTTTGGGGTGCCATGGGGTGGTGTGGATGAGGTGTGGGGTGGTGTTTGTGGTTATGTGCATGGTGATGTGTGCATAGATGTGGTGTGGGTGATGATGTTGGGTTCCTGTGTGTGTTGTGCTTTGTGTTCCCTGTGCTCTCTCTCAGTGTATTGCGCCTTCTCTCCGTAATTGTGGTCGTAGGGGTTTGTGGGTGATGTGGTTGTGTGTTTTATATTGGATTGGGTGTGTGGGAGTGTTGTTTGTATGTGTATCAGGTGTGTGTATTTCAAATTGTCCAATGTGACTGTGTTTTGTATATGTGTGTGTATTTTGACCGCGGCGGTGTGTACCGCCAATAGAATACCGCGGATGAAAGACCGCCGCGTGGATTCGTGGGTCAGAATGGCATGGGCGTATTGGTGTTGGCGTGACGGTGGAGGTTTGGTCATCTCCTGTTTATCGCTGCCTCTGATGAGGCGGCCTTCCGTGGATGTCGGGTTTTTGGCGGTCAGAATGACCGTGGCGGTTTACCGCGGCCGCGGCAGTAGAATGGCGGACTTCTGACCGGCGGTAAGGGCCTTTTACCGCCTAGGTCAGAATGACCCCCTAAATGTTTGGAAGTGTGCTCACATTGCCATAGGGCTCAAGCTGCACCTCACTGATGTCAACCAAATATAAAACCAGTCTGGTTTGGTTTGGTTCTTATTCAGAGGGAATGTGGCATGGCAATTCTAGCAACTGGTCCTATCAAGGTTGATTTGTCTAGCACAGGTCCCCATCTCCAATGGATCAGTGGGAAAACAACAGTGGACTGGATTATTTACCAGTGGCTGAGATCAATTCATGGACCACAACCATTAAGTTTCTGTTTTTACTTTTGGGTAAGTGATACCCCTGCATCGTTCTCAAACATTATTCCTTTAATTTGCTGAAAGCTAAAACTCAAAACATGTCTGTTCTCTTTGCAGAGAGGTTGAATGTACATGCTGGGTATTCTGGTTTTTCTATATATGACTGTCCCATAACAATATTACTATGCCCTTTCAATTATCTTTATTTTGAGTGACATCAAAATGATTGAAGGAAAACTCACCCACGTTCTCTCTCCACCTGCTCTTTTTCTTTCTCTCTGTTCTCTTTGTCTCTCTCTGCTCTCCCTTTTCCCTATTTTTTTCTCTTTTTGATCAGGTTTGTCTTTGACTCTTGCCCACATTCTCTCTCACTCATCCACTCACTGTGTTTGTCTCTGCCCTTAACCTAGCCTCCAACCATGGTCCATCCTCTACCCACATCATTCATCCATCTATTCATGAAAGTGAAAAAGGTTTAGCATGAATGTGTGTCTTACAAGCACCAATTGAGAAAACTTGGAACGTACTGTTGTGTGCACCTCACTTTCCATCGCCATGCATCTGAGATGCTGTGCGAGCACTGCCTTAACATGCTTATCACTCATGCACCCTTGCATGAGCTGCATGACTTCCCTAGAAGGCTCAGTACAATTCATGAAATGTGCAGGTATTCATCACTTTGAGTAATGACGTGATTGTTATCAGCAGCGAATGCAGATGTCAGTGCAACTACAAGAAAGTGAAAAGGACACATGTTAACGGGGGAACACAGGGTTGCATGCATCCACATATCTTTCTCTCTCTGGATTCCTTATGATCTCCCCACACTCTCTGTATTTTCCTAGCACTCACATACCTTTGATGTTTTAAAGGGAGCAGAATTAGCCTGAAGGTGCGATAGTTACTTGCAGATAGAGGAGGTAATTTGAAGATAGATCAAGGATGTAGTGGGGAGAGTATAGGGCAGCAGGCAAAATATCACAACTTTCTGCTTCTCACTCCCATCCCTATTCTACCCCACATCAACATACTGTATCACAATTTACCCACATTGCATACACCACACAAACACAAAAACACTCACACTATGAAACACATACACACCAACAAACACACATGATCATCATAGCTTGCATCTCTACTGCATATTCAGTACCTATTCCGTATGTTTGAGGAACCATGTAGAGCTTCTTGCTACGTTGTAATGCTTGTGTATATGTGAAAGAAGGTTAAACTGCACATACTGTACTTGTTCTGTATAAGGGAGGAAGCATGCACAACTGACAAGTGTTTTGCCTGTTCTCGTTGTGTTGTGGGGTGTCTGTACTGCAGCTATCATTATTTGTGCTGTTGATCTTATTTGTACTGGAGGAACTTGATCTACTCTAACTGTATCTGTGCTGTGTTTTACTGAAGCCTGGTAAAAAAGATTGGCATTGCTGATGCTTCTCTTTGAAGGTCTCCCACCCAGGAGAGTGACACCTTAATTATTTCTCTTAGCGTGAATCTACTAGAAGTCAACACATTTCTCTATAAGAGAGGATGTGTACACAACCATATTAGGACAAAGTGGAAGTGACATTTTTAAGAGTGCTCTAAGAGGTCAGGCAGCAATGAACTATCTGAAGGTAACAGTCCAGAGCTTCTTGCACATGTGTAGTAGGATAGGTGCCTTTCAGCTATGTAAACAATTTACGATTATTGTGCAAAACAGGAAAAATGATGCAGTCTTTTCTTTACTTTATTGCACTTTCTGATCCAGAGGTCTTGATATTTAAGGTTAGGTACACTAATGTCTTGCTGCAGGCTGCCTTGTAAGTAATTCCTTGAATATGATGCAGGTTAACAGAGAGCCACTGGAGTTGTCTCAGTGGAGGAGTGATCCTGTTGAGTTTTCAGATTACTTTATGCAAATGGGCTGTTGCAGGGTGAACACTCTTCAAAGGGGTGAGGTGGAATTCTAGTAAATTGGTTAGTTGGCTGTTATTAAGTTTTAGTGGGACAGTACCAGTACTTTGGCTGAAGTTCTAAATTCTGCTTTGAGGAAGAAAGCTTTTAACTTGTGGAATAGGGGATAGGTCATGCAAAGTGATATTTGTTTTGTAGCTGATATGTATCTTGAAATTAGTTTTGTTGTCAATATTGAACCCTTCATACTTGCACTGATGGGTATTTGAGGATAGAATACATTAAAGTTAGCATTGCCAGCCAATAGTGTACTGTTTGTTTTGGCCTCATGTGTAATGAGGACAGATTATGTGGATTTTGGGTTCAGTTTGAAGAAGTGTGTCAGCATCACAACTTGCATAGCAATGAATGAGACTTGAAGGATAGTAGAGTCCAATGTTGTTTGTTTATTGGTGAATAGTCACAATTTATTCCATTGATATAGCTTCAAGATGTTACACATAAGGTTGAAGTGTGCTGGTGAGATAGTAGAGCCTTGGAGGACACCAAGGAATTGACTTGGAGAAGGAGGGATTTATCTGAACAAACGGTGCTCTGTTTTTTTAAAATGACATGGTACCTAATGTAGAAAACCTGTCTAAAGGTGCCATGGGGGAGAGATTTTCAGCATTTGTAGAATATGTTGCAGTTACGGTTTGTGGAGGCTATTTCTGAGTGCGCTATTCTCATCAATGAAATTGCAGTTTAGTGAAGGAGGCCAGCAGATGAGATTGAATATGTGAGCTGCTAACTGTGGGACAGGAGAGAATTCTGAGAGGTCTTACTGGTTGCAGAAGACATGGTGTACCAGGTCATGTGGCTTTGTGGATCATTGCAATGCTTCCTCCTGCCTTGTTATCTCAGTCATTGTGTTGGATGTTGTAGATTTTTGGGATTAAAGCATCTAGGAAGTGCATGGACATTTGTGAGAATCAGGTTTTCTTTATGATTGAGTAATAAGATCTGAGTTGATTGTTGCATGCAGGTCTGCTGACTGTGTGTTTATTGACATGAAGTGGTTTATATGCCTTCTGGGAACAATAAGTGAGATAGTGAGTTGATGAGGCTGGATAGAGTGATTATTTCAGAGTTCTTTGCACTGACACCTGCTTTCACCTTTGCTAGCATCCTGCCTGTAGATTCAAAGTGGTGAATACAGCACTCTTATTGAATTTTCTTGGTCCTTCCGGAGGTGTCCTATCGATATAGACAGTACAGGTCCATTGTTGTCATGCAGTTAGTGCAAGGAGATAAGCATGTGAACACACTGGCAGCAGAGCCCCCTTGATGTATGTTGAGGGGATCTGTGGTGTAAAAGCAATTTTCCAGTCCTGATATTTCCTTTAACCACCAACTGCATTGTTAGGGTTGTAGTCCTAGCTAATGTCAACAAAATATGTGAAGTAACACACTTGAATATAATGATTTTAAAAAGTAAAGCACTGGATTAGAACAGGGTATTCCTAATGACATGATGAAGTAATCTCATAATTTATGTTCAGCACCATGTGCCCACATACTGGTGCCTGTGTAGATACCTAATACAGTGAGTAGATGACCAGACACCCCCCATGCTTCTCCTGATTGGAATACCCAGAGCTAGGGTATAACCCTGGTAGGGTGTCCATTAAGGATTTGGCATCCTCCTCTGTGTGCCTGTTAGCTGGCACATCTGTCAATCTCCCTATTCTGTTCTACCCACCTCCCAGCAGTGGCTTCTGCTCTTTCATGCCCCATGCTTCTTCTAAGTAGGCATCCCAGGTCGATGGCACAACCATGGATGGGTGTCCATTAAGGATTTGGCATCCTCATCAGTGTGACTGTTACCTGGCACGCCTAGCACATAGGTGAACCCCTCCTCTGCTTTCTCCCCACCTCTGGTGGCTCCAGCTCTCTAATGCTCCAGTGAGACATGCTCCATAGATATCATGAATCAAAATTGGGTTCAGCTTTATTTATGCCAATTAGGCCATGACCACCCATCTATCTAGTATTTCTACCACAAGGGAAAGCACACCTGACTCCAGTCCAGTTCCCATGATTCCTGTGGTTCTCTCCATGATTCCCCTTACATATCACTGACTCCACAGCACCCCGATGACTCATGCACCTTCTGGAGTATACATCTAGAACCACAAAATCTCTCAACTGGTACACCCTGAAAGAGGAAGCAAAGAACAAACAAGGTTATTGAGATATACATGAAACTTGTATACGCATAACCATGTAACTGTTATTAAAACAGTTACTCGTACCAATGTGTACTAACACATGGCATCTTCATCCTTTCAACACTTCTGTGCCACTAACAAGTGTTGCTATTCTAACTACAGCCAACCCTTCCATCTATTGGTACAATTACCAAGCAATTTGCCACATCATGTGTACTCAAAACTAAATAACTAGCAATGAGCCATTCTTTTAGCTGTGATGTAGACAGGTGAGAATGAAAATAAATTAAAATGCACTTAATGATTGTCTGTTCATAACAAATGTGAAGGTTTATTAGGTGGACAATACTACACCTTTGTTCTGGTACTATTGTATCATAACTTAGCTTCCATTTACAGATGCCATGTTATCATTCTGTCATTACTGTCCGTATTTTATAGCTCTCAAGAAACGTTCTGAAGATACCTGAAGTAGCACGAATGGTCTACAATTACCATGGTCTAGCCACGAGAGAACCTACACCTCTTGACAGAACACGGGGAAAGAATAGATCTTCCTATTTCTACTATCTCCTGCATTTTACTTCTGCATCCTAACAGTGTAAAATAGGTGCGTGAGGGAATGGGAGAAGTTAATCCACATCATTTTTGCGGGACACATCTCAGGGGTGTGTACTATTGATTGGTGGTCTTGAGCATTGAAAGATAACATTATATTTGGATGCTTGAATGGCTGTATGATGTTTGTATAGTGCACTATGTGATGAAGTCGACACATGCTAGTTTTTTGAGGTCAAGACATTCTAGCAACTAACTCTTAACTGGCCTGCCAAAGTGTTCAAGTCCTTGTTTGCCCTTAGACAAGGACGCCCAAGTGATAGTGCAACCGAGGAATGGTGGAGATAAGTGAACACAAGACGTGAGAAAAAAGAGGGCAGTCAGTGGTTGGCTAGAGTGGTTAAGTGGGCTTTTGATCACATCATTGATTGCTTCTATCTGCATGAGATTACTTTCTACTACTCACTAGATGACCGCCATTTTTTTATCAAGGGAAGATTGTAGGAAGGTAAATGGTGGGTCTTGTTCGTCTTGGCAGGTGGCTTTTGCTTGGGGTCATGTGACCAATGCTTTTCAATGTATTCCAGGGTGAATTGCTACTTCTCAAAACTTTCCGATGTGGGGATGGTGAAAAGACTGACACTATTTGCATTGCGAGGTGAGCAGGCTAAAGGTCTCCTGACCTAACGTATCTTGCTGCAATCTGAAGCAACTACTTTTGCTCTCTTTTTTAAGAGTAGATGGCAGGAGGGTGTAGTTGGTTGTTGGTATGGCTGGTGTGGTACCTGTTCAGGTTCACCGGATCTATGCTTTCATCTACAATCTGGTGCGATTTGCTAATACGTTTTTGTTTTCTGCTCGAGATTGGCTATTTTTTTAAGTTAGGACTGTAGCAACGCTGCAAGCGGTAGCTAGTGCAATGGGGAAGTGACATTACCTTTACATCAGTTGACCTAATGCCATGCATTGCTTTCTGGTGCAAATCATTGCTGCTCGCTAGCAACTTCTTGAAGTGAAGACTGTAGGATGGTGGTAGGAGCTGCTGATTAGTTTCGGAGGAGTCAATGAATCAAGAGCCCATGAATCGAGGCCTCACTTTCCTCTCTTGTATGGCTCCTGCTGCACACTGGTCCACCTGCAAGTGATTGCTCATCTTTTGAAGACAAAATAATTGAAAAGCAAAGCACAGTTACTAGTTGGCATGTAGCTGGAACACGCTTGTAGTATCGAGTTCCACGGCTCATGTATAATCTGGGCCGATTTACTGCTGCTCACTGATCTGTTGGCTTGCGGTTGGGTAATGTGTGAAGTATAGGTGAAAGGAAGGAAGTGAGAAGTCCCCCAGGAGGCAGAGCAGACTTGGTGTCACTTGACCTAATTCTTTGCATTGACTTCTTGTCTATTTTTCGAAGTGATGATGAAAAGGTAGTGGCTGGGCACTGGTTAGCTTTTATAATTAAAGTGACATGGGGGGTGTCTCGTTGTGCCCCCTGCTGCTCCACTGCTGCTTGCTTGCCTCTTACGTCATCCAATCAAGACAGATTTTATCCGTCAAACTCAAAAATATATTCCTCATTAGTCTAATGATATGGTGATATATTGTAAATGAAGATCGTACCTTTTCAATGTTTTATTGTTTAAAATCATTATCCAGCAAACGCACTGCGGTTTCTTTCACAGGTTCGCCTGTTTTACATGAATAAAAGAGCAATTAAGATAATAAAGAATACAGTTAAGGTATGTATGTTACTGTCATTTTAGAGAAAAGAGGTGTATAATCGGTAATGTGACCTAGAAATTAAAGTGTAAAACACAATTGTACAACTTCCTGTCTCCCACACACATAATTTATCATTGAACTTTGGAAATTGGTGTATTTAGTAACCAAAGTAATGAAAGTTGCATATTTTATATTAAGCATCAGCAGGTCATTGTAGTAAAATCTCATCCCACTCATCAGTACTCGCCTGCTATATGAAAACTGAGAGGTTACGATATGGGGCTCCAGGGAAGGCTCAGTGGATATCCATCACCTTCAACACATCCTTGACGGCACGCCAAGCATTTAAGTGAACAAAGTGCGCTCCTAATGAGCAAGAGCAGTGATTGAATGATTGCTCCAGTTTACCCCGTTTCCTCATATGAAACTTGTTCTCTAATTTATCACACTTATTGTAATGTCATTTACTCCTGCAGTAATATGTTACCAATGTTGGACAATTAAATTTCCCTTGGTTAATCAGATTATAATGAACCTTGGACAGTGGTCCTGCTGACATGCTTTGGGTTTGCCACAATCAGTGTTTGTGAATATCCTAACAATGGCATCTATCGATCGATCTGTTTTTCGATGATATCGATCAACTTTAAATGTTAATTTGCCAGCTTATCTGCTTTCCTCTGTGTCACCGATGTGAATTTGGTTGTGTTTTATATTCGTTAACGGTTTAACAATAAAACTTTACAACTGTATTGTATGTGCAGATTTCTTCGTATTTCGTTTAATGGTGATTTATTAAAAACGTCATTTGAAGCACTTCCAATGCTTTCCGATCGAAGCAGAAGTGCAAATGCTATTTGTATGTTCATGTACCCGCCTCAGGAGTCCAATCTTAAAAGATGGGTGGTGTCTTCACAGCGCACATAGAACATATCAGAAGAGAAGTCTGCTGTTGCACTTCTGACATTCAAGTGGGCATTTCAGTCTCACTGTTATGAGGGGGAAACGTCATGAACCACGACTCCAGAACAACCACACAAACGTAACCCTGCTGGCCAGAACAATGGATGGCTTTTTCTCTGCCTTAACCACACCTGTGCTGGACTAAGCCTATGCGTGGTTAAGGCAGAGAAAAAGGCAGAGTGGATCGGGAGAGGGTGCGATCAGGTAAGTGAGGTGGAGGCAGGGTTGGGGTGTAGCTTTTAGGGGTGGGGTGGATTAAGGGTTTGGGGTGGTGGTGGGGAGATCGGGGTAGTTTGGATTTTACTGGCAGGGTTGGGGGATCGGGGTTGTTTGGGTTTTAGGAGCGGGGTGGGGGGATGAGGGTAGTTTGGTCAGGTGAGTGTGGTTGGGGCAGGGTTGGGGTAGTTTTTAGGGGTAGGGGTGGATTATTGCCTTTGGGCAGGGTGGGGGGGTCGGGGTAGTTTGGTTTTCAGGTGCGAGGGTGGGGAGATCAGGGGAGTTTGGTTTTTAGGGATGGGGGATCGGGGAAGTTTTGTCAGGTAAATGAGGTTGGGGCAGGGTTGGGGTAGTTTTTAGGGTTGAGGTAGATTAAGGGGGTGGGGTGTCAGGGAAGTTTGGTGTAAGGGGTGTGGGTGGGGGGATCAGAGTAGTTTGGTTTTTAGGGGTAGGGTGGAGGATCAGGGTAGTTTGGTTTTAAGAGGTGGGGTGGGGGATTGGGGTAGTTTGGTCATGTTAAGAGGGTTGGGGCAGGGTTGGAGGGTAGTTTTTAGGTGTGAGATGGATTAAGGGCTTGGGGTAGGTTGGGGGATCAGAGTAGTTTGGTTTTTAGAGGTGGGGGTGGGTGCATCAGGGTAGTTTGGTTTTTAGGGGTGGCAGTGGGGGGATCGGGGTAGTCTAGTTTTTAGGGGTGGGGAGTCGGGGTAGTTCTGTTTTTGGGGGCAGGGGTGGGGCGTCGGTTGTTTTTAGGGCCGGTTGGGTCAGAGAAGGTTTTAGGGCTCAGAGTGGGTTGGGGTATCAGGGTAGTTTAGTTTTTATGGGTGGTGGGGTCAAGGTAGCATTGCTTTTACGGGCAGGGGTGGGGGATCAGGTATAGTTTGTTTTTTAGGGGAGGGGGATCGGGAAGTTTGTTTGGGCGGGTTGGGGGATTTGGTATAGTTTTTTTTTAGGGGCGGGGTGAGGGGGTCCGTTGTTTTTAGGGCAGGTGGGGGTTAGGGAAGGTTTTAGGGCTCAGGGTGGGTGGTGGTGTCGGGGTAGTTTTGTTTTTAGAGGCGGGGCGGGGGGCGGGCTAGTTTTAGTATTAGGGGTGGGGTACTTTTGGGCCTTAGGGCGGGTGGGTGTGGAATGCTAGAACCACCCATGCAAAAAATAATTGTAAAGGCATGCGAGGTAAAGGCATTCATGATAACAATGCAGTTGTTGTTCCAACCGCGTTGTTCAGGCATGCGTGGTTCTCGCATGCATTGTTCCATCATACATTCGTTATGGGGATGTCTGGACTTCAATGTTGTTCCATCTCCTCTTTTTAGATTTGGGTAACCCTTGTCAGAGCGCAAATATTTTTCATAAAATTGTGATACTAAAGTGTAATGAAAATAATGTGTTTAAACATTAATTCTGAATATGTGTGTTTTGAAAATCATGACCACTTTGGTGGCAGTCATAATCTAGTTCGACATAATAATAAATAACTGTCTAATGAAATGTATTTATAGTTAAATGTACTGAAAAACGAATGTTAGTATGTACTAAAAGGATTACTAGTTTAAATAGTATGAAATGTCTTTTTCTTCATGTTTTAGCATTGGTTTTAAAAAGGTCTGATGTTTAGAAGTTTCTAGAGGCAATGTTTAAAATGTTAACTGCTGCAGAATATGTTTTTCTAAGCATCCTGTGTGGCTTGTTCACTGTGGAAAAGTTATTTTCTTATGTTGTAACATTTGTTTGTCTTCCTCCAAGATAGTGTGTCCCCAAGAACAATAGTGTAATAGTTCTCATGAAGAGTATGCAACATTTGTATTTTACTGTGGAAACTGGTGACTGCAGTGAGAGAAGATGAGCCAATCATGAAGGCAGAAAATTAATAAAAGATGCTTCTGAGAACGTGGAGAAAATGTAATTTGCTCCGACCTAAACCACCCCATACACTGACCAATTGAAGCTTAGTTAGTTGCTTTCTAGGAATTTAATATACCAAAATTAATCGATGTAAGTTAAGTTCCTCAGTTTCCTCTCTGTTCCTGGCTGTCCTCAGTTGTGCTGTGTCTTATTTTGTTAGTGCTGTGTCTTTAGCCTTCTGCCACTGACAGTTCAGATGCATTAAGGCCAAACGTCACTGAACTATTCCCTATTATGTCACTGCTTAAATGGAGAAGACCAGAAGATGCTCCACTGATGAATACATCACTGTTTCCAGATCCATTCAAGAGAGTTATAACCAACCAAATGTGCATCTGTCTTTCTTGCAGATTTTTATGTTTTCTCTCTTTAGAAAACCTAACCACTAGTTTTGGTTAGCACCCTAGTCAGATGTTTTCCAAAATACATTTTGTCTCCTTTTCTTTTTGCATGAAGCCCAAACATGCCTATCAAATCAGAGTAATAGTTAAGAATGCCACATTCTAAATTTGAGTGTCCAGATAATTTGATTGTAAACAAAGTCATCTGCAATAACTAAATGTATTTTGTGTCTATCATTCATCTGTTGTTGTTATTCTGCATGGTGGTTCTTGAATGCCTAATGATAAATATTTTGTCTAGGTTAAGATTCTTCCGTAATTTGGTCAGTCTGTGTTATCCATGTACTTATATCATTTTGTCTTGCATTTGATTTATGTGATCTTAGCATTGTTAATCTAGAGGGCAATAAATGTTTGAACTTCACTAAACTGGTGTGGTGATTCATGGCCACATGGGTCATGGTGCGTATTCATTACTGGGTCAAAATAAGAAAAGTGATGTTTATTAGCTTGATCTCATTGTTGTTGACTGTCTCACTCCTATCTGAGTCCAAAGATTTATGTAGACCTCTAAGGGTAATCGAAGGTTACCCTATATGAGTCACCTTATAACTAAATTATCAAAAGAAATATAAGGCTGGACACGCCCACACACTGCAGCTATGTTTTAAGCAAATATAAATGGCTTGCCTGCAACAAATAACATAGTATGTTTGTTTAAAGCCCAACTCCTCTGTGGAGCCTTATTACATAACAACCACATAATATATTGAATGCAGTTTGTAATGCAGTCAAAAAAACAAATGAACCATATGATTCAGAGGCCCATATTCATAATCTTTTCATGCAGTGAAATGCACTTTTGGCTGCCAAGCACCAATGCAAACACTCTTGAACATTGGTGAAAGAGTGCCTGCATTGTAGGCAGGATTGTTTTTGTGCAGTAAGTGGCATCTTCCTGCATGAACCAATCCTTAGAGGCATTTTCCTCTTTCTATGTGTGTTGCAGAATGCAGCGCACATAAAAAGAGGAAAAAATGAGGGGAAATAAAGACATTTCTCCACGTTATGCCTCACTTGTGTAGGCATAGCATTTTGACACATTCCCAGATCTACCACCAATTGGAAATCTGCCAATTGCCAAAATCCATAGGTGGATGTGTGAGAACACCTACGGTCCACAAATGATACACCTCCCTGGGACAGAGTAACACACGGAAGTGATTTGCGATGCCTTACAATACTCTAGATCTATCAAGCCATTTAGGGCCTGGCAAGGTGACCTTGCGTTGCTTGATCAATCTCTCTTAGGTTTTGCATCGCCGTTGCCCTGCCTCCCCCTTTCATGGCACAAGTGTGATGCAAAACCTTAATAAACCTGGCCCAAATTCTTTGGAAGAAACTGGAGATTGGCACACCACATATGAAAGCATAACTTTATTTTAATGAAATCAGTTATGAAATAATATCGCCTTTGAAGAAATGTCCATACACACTAAGATGGTGGCTGTAGAAACTGGTCTGTTTGTTGGGGTGGATTGGTGTAAACTAAAAGTAATAAATCCACTATCTTGGAAGGTCAAGCCAAAGATTTCAGTAAACCTGAGGTCAGCCCTTGGTAGTCATAGCACAAAGCAGACATACTCAACTTAATGAAAATGTGTAAAGCATTTAGAAGTACCAAAACTGTTAAAACCTAAAAACACAACACAATAAAAATCCCACCTCAATAAGAAAGAAAAATAGAGAAACATTTAATAAGCAAAATGATACAAAAACAACATAAATATAGTAAGGGAAACCAGAGATATGAATTTGTAAAGATTTAAGTGAAAATGGTGGAAGCAAGCACAAAGTGCCAGTTATAGTCAATGGTCACAGTAGAAAGGGACCTAGGCATAATTTGAGAATGACTGTGATTGGTAGGGGCATAGTGAACCCCCTTCCCCTTCAGCAGCTTCAGCAGGGGTGTTTTTTTTATGGGCCTCTTATCTGCAACATGGCATAATTAACTAAAAGGATGAAAGTAAGGTGTGTTGCTAGAAAAGGGAGAGAAAGATGGACAAGTGGATGCATAAGAGGGTGTAAGGATGGACGAGTGGGTGAAAGCATGGGTGGATGAAAGGATGAAAGGATGAATGGATGAATGGGTAAAAGGATGGATGGTGGGTGAAAGGATGGATGCGTGAAATGATGGATTGATGAATGGGTGAAAGGATGGATGGCTGTGTGAAAGGATGGGCGAGCATGTGAAAGGATGGGTGAGTAGGTAAAACGGTGAGTGGATGAGTGGGTGAAAAGATGTGTGGATGAGTGGGTGAGATGATGGGTGGCTGGGTGGGTGGATGAGTTAGTGAAAGGATAAGTAGATGGGTGGATGAAAGGATGGCAGAATAAATGAAAATCTGGGATGGATGGGTGGGTGCATGGGTGGATGGATGGCTGGATGGCAAAATAAATGGAAATCTAGGAGGATGGATGGGTGGATGAAAAGATGGCAGAGTAATGGAAATCTGAGAGGATGAATGGTTGGACAAAAGGAGCAAATTGAGGGCTGAAAGGCATTATTGATGGATGGGTAAGTCAAATGATAGATTTATGGGCGGATGGTTGTATGGATGGATGCATGCATAGATGATGGATGTGTGAACACATGGATAGATGGATAGAATGGCTAATGGATGGATGGTATGGTGAAAGATGTAATGATGGATGAAAGAATGAATGGATGGCAGAATGTTCGATATCAGTAGGTAGAAGAAGAGTAAAATGATGATAGATAGATGCTTGAGTAGAAGTGACAAAGGAGCTCTTCTGTGGAGATTCAGGCTTGTTTGCATTACGTGCTTGATGCCATCAGAGCTTTGGTTCTAAGTTGGGGTATTTTATTTTTTGGGTTACTCCCTGGGTGATGGGGTACAGCAGTAGACCGTCCCTGCTAGAAAATAGGAACATGAAATGCTGTGTTCCACTTTTCACCCTCTTTAATTCTTAGCAGCTGACAGACACTGCTTAAATCTAGCTTGGTATGCATTAGAGCTTTCTGAGCAGACACGAGAATGTTTAGGATGAGGGGCAGTGGATAACATTCTTGAATCGCTACATTTTTATGAGCTCTGTTATCTATTTAGGATCTCAACACAGAACTTTCCTTCTTAGCCACTAAAAGGTACTCCTGGTGGAGAACGAGACTTGGTAGTTAGTCTAATCTGTAAATTGTCATCTAAATGCTCTGTTAATACCTCCCTTTCTGGTTCTGATAATTGATACTTGCTTGCCAAATGGAAGAACATCATCAGGAACTCCATCAGTGTGAAAAACATATGTCTTTAATGGAGGAAGGACTCTAGCAAGTGGTTTCATAAACACATCATGCGACTCAAGATACCATTCAGGATTTTGTGACAAGGTTGCTGTTACCTGGGAGGACTAGCGATCATAGGAAATAAATTAGAGACCAAGAAAGATAAAAATGTACACAATGAGAAGCACAAAATTCTGACTTGGTGGTCAAAATAATATAAGGATTATGATGACTGAGCCACGAAATTCCTAAAATAATAGGATGAGGAGGAAAGACTACCAAATCAAAAGAACACATTTCTAAATGTTTGCCTATGGACACTTGTAGTGGTATAGTTCTCTCAGTGACTGGAACTGAGCTTAGAAGAGATCCATCTACTGCTCGAAATATTTGAGGAGTTTCTTTTATGACTAATGGAATCTGGTGTTGAATATCCCCGGACTTCTTCATAAGTAATCTTGTAGCTTTACAGTCTATCACAATGGAAGACCCAAGGTTGGAAGTAGTAGAAGAGGACAGGGTAGCCCGTAGTCATACTAAGGATATATTGACTGTGCCAACATTACTAGTGTTATTGCCTTCCTGGGAGTAATACATTTGAAGTACCTGCGCTCACCTCCCTTCCTTGAGATTGGTATTGAAATTGCCCTACGGAACATTTGGCAAATAGGTACAACTTAAACCTTCTAACAACAGTATAACCCTCAACCCTGTTCCTTATGTCTTTTTCATGCTTCCTCAGACAGACGTCTGCTAATAGAATCTAACTGCATAGGTATTTTCAGAAATTACTTCTGTGGTCCTGGAAACTGGATGTCGCAATATCATAGGGCATGAACCTTGCCCATGCCTCCTTATAGCCTTTTTCTCTGTGATATGATGTTCTATCTGTTAACTAATTTCTACTTACCTTTGCAGTGTGTTTTATCTGTGTAAAGTATGTGAATATATCTAAAGAGCCCTTCTGAAAATCCAGGACAGATCTCGACATCCCAACTCTGGGCTGACACGCTGCCAGGGGGCCTCAGGCTCCACATCTTTCTTCTTATAGCCTAGACTTTCACCTCTCCCAAGTCACTGCCCGTATCTATTACAACCAAGATCCCCTGTTCTGGGTATGATTAGAGAGACATCTTCTTTCCTCTTCAGTCACAACACAGCTCCCATACCTCTCAGTCACAGCTTGGGCTTGACGTAAAGTACACTGACATTTGGGGATTTCTTCCTATTTCTATCAGAAGGCCCGCTGTGGCATAATCCCCTTCTTTGCATTGGTGGACGCCCATTCGATTGGGCGACCTGGAATGACAGGGGTATACATTGTCTATACTAGGACTTAGCCTGGGATGAACTTGACCCATTTGAGTTCTTGCAGACAGAACTTGGATTGGGGTACAAGGATGCCTGGCACTATTGTCAACTGTCCCATAGCCTCAGTGCAACGTAGGGCCCACAACCAATTATACTGCGCGTTTCTCTCCTGGTTAAAGACCTGCAGGTGTCTAGACATTGCAAGGGGCTGGGCACAGGTCTCTTTAAAGGACAATACTTCCATCATCCGTTTCATGGCAGCACATTTTGTGACAGGCATACTCCACAGAAAACCTTGCAACACTTCTCCTCAACATGACAGATCCCTAGGAGACTCTAGGATGAAACTCCTGTACTTCAAAATCCTCCAGTAGTGGTATTGGACCCCCTGGAAGCTTCAAAAGGCAAAGCTCCTGCACCATGACCTTTGCTGGAGATGCAGTGCTGATGGATGTGCCTTTTTTCACATCCTGTGGTCTTGTCTGACCATTAAGCCATACTGGCTACAAGTCTGGGACAGTCTACAGCTAAATGGTCCTATTCCTGCTGATCTACCACCCCGTAGCCCTCTTGCACAACTTTTCCAATCTCCCTGACATAACATCTCTCGACGCAGATGGCTAGCCATCTCTACGGCCACAGAAAAACTTTGCACACATCACCACGGGGCACCCCACCCTCGCTGGCTCCTTGAACTGTATCATGTTGCAAAGCTTGAAAAATATGTTTAACACTTAAATGACCAATCTCACATCTATGAGTCTATCTGTGGCCCCTTCATCATGAGTGGTGAGACATCACATGACTTACTATACAGTTTCTACAATAGTTATAGACTGTGTGTTTAGGACAGAACAACAGCAGAGTGTGGAAGACTGAATCCATGCACACAATTAGTAACTGTCAGTCTAACTCCTGGCTAGCTCACTGTGCCTCACTCAAACCCCAAACTGAACGGGGTGAAAGGTGATAATGTCAACCTGAACATGACACTCTGACTCCCCAGGGAAGCAGTGGAAACAGATCTTACTATTTTTGTGTTATTACTCATGCATTCCAAGGTGAAAAACAAAGTTGTGCGATAAGTTTTCAATACATTTATTGAAATAATCACAATGTGGCATATAATGAGTGAGCTGCAATAATTAGAAAGATGAAACAAAGCAAGGTAATCAGCATTATGAACATGATAAAGAAGATACACAATCTAACCACGGTATTTGAGGTTCTAGATGTTCTAGGGATTCCTACCTATCCCTGTGTTTACACGGAGAGCACAGCGGGTGTACCCTTCTGCCTGACCCGATCTAAGGGATTAGCCCCAAACCCACACCTGGAAACAGTGTCAAGAGTTAGTTGGTGATGTGGATGGCAATCCTCTCAGGAGGCTGGTAGATCAGTGCCAACGAAGCTGCATGTCCCACAGCAAGCATCCCAGGATAGTCGTAGCCGGAAAGTCCTCTGCTCCCTCTGGGTCAGAGCACCGTTTATATGATACACCATACTGTATTAGAAGTACAGTTCTGATGCAATGCTGTATCTAGGTGTATCTAGGTGTTAGAAGCTGTCTCCTGAATGGGCAACGCAGCTATCATATAGTGTACAGTATTCTTTAGCCCTTGATAGAAAGTACTGATTACATGTTGTGCAAAGGCTAACGATCCAAACAGCTTGTTTCTCATTTTCCGAGAAATAAAGCAAGCTTATGAAAATATTTAAGAATCATCACTAAACAGCAGCCTTACTAAAATAAATAAAATATGAACTGTAAAACTAATCTAAAGTAGGGGTGACAATCTTGGGTTCTAGAGGTCCTCACAACACCCTCCCCTTGCCAGCTGGAGCAGTTAGATGCCATTAGCCCATTAAAAATACTAGAAATAGTAAAACATCTAAAATCCTAAAAGCAATAAAATGTTCATGCCACTAAGCAGAGCAAATATGTAAAGCAGCCGATTAAACATTTAGAAAATTTGCTTAAAAATGAAGGCCAATTTTAAAAGTCATGGGAGGCAGCCATGATGTCATCCAAAACATCAGTAGGAAGTGTTAGAAATGGGGTCTTTGGTTGACAGTCAGGTTACCCACTGTTCAAGCAAGGACCCTCACTCTAGTCAGGGTAAAAGAGAATCACCCTCAGCTAACCCCTGCTTACCCCCTTGGTAGCTTGGCAGAGCAGTAGGCTTAACTTCAGAGCGCTAGGTGTAAAGTATTTGTACCAACACACACAGTAACTTAATGAAAACACTAAAAAGTGACACAACACCGGTTTAGAAAAATAGGAAATATTTATCTAAACAAAACAAGACCAATACGACAAAAATCCGACATACACAAGTCAAGTTATGAATTTGTAAAGATTAAACTCAAAAATAGCGCTTAGAAACAAAAATTCTTCGATGAGATATTAACACGGTGTCGTGACGGAGTCATTCCCAACAAGCCGACACCAGCGGCGCCGGACACGGAGTCGTGTAGACCCCCAAGTACAGTACCTTTGGTGAAGAGTGAAAACAAGCCGATGCGCGAAGTCGGAGATCGCGGCGTCTGTGCGAAACGTTGAATCCATGCACTTCGAGCGGCGTCGTTCACGACGTGGTGCGGCGACTTCCACGGAGTTGCGGACTTCAGCGGGGCTGCAGCTGCGTCGGGCCTGCGAAGAGCGTCGTGTTCCAGCGAAGGTTACGGCGTTGGGTGCAGGCGGCGTCACCGGATTCAACAGCGGCGTCGGTCCGGAGTCGTCCGAAGTCGATTGCTGTGAAATTTCCACCAGCTTTCCTTTCAAGGGCCCAGGAACTGGATAGGGCACCACTTGTCAGAGCAGGGGTCTCTCCAGAGACTCCAGGTGCTGGCAGAGAGAAGTCTTTGCTGTCCCTGAGACTTCAAACAACAGGAGGCAAGCTCTAACTCAAGCCCTTGGAGATTTCTTCACAAGATGGAAGGCACACAAAGTCCAGTCTTTGCCCTCTTACTCTGGCAGAAGCAGCACTGCAGGAAAGCTCCACAGAGCACAGTCACAGGCAGGGCAGCACTTCTTCCTCAGCTATCAGCTCTTCCCCAGGCAGAGGTTCCTCTTGGTTCCAGAAGTGTTTCTCAAGTCTGTAGATTTGGGTGCCCTTCTTATACCCATTTTAGTCTTTGAAGTCACCTTTCTTCAAAGGGGACTCACACCTACTTGTGAAATCCTGCCTTGCCCAGGCAAGGCCTCAGACACACACCAGGGGGTTGGAGTCTGCATTGTCAGAGGCAGACACAGTCCTTTCAGATGAGAGTGACCACTCCACCTCTCCCTCCTAGCAGAGATGGCTAATAAGGAAATGCAGGTTACACCCCAGCTCCCTTTGTGTCACTGTCTGGTGTGAGGTGAAAAACAACCCAACTGTCAAACTGACCCAGACAGGGAATCCACAAACACGGCAGAGTCACAGAATGGTTTAAGCAAGAAAATGCTCACTTTCTAAAAGTGGCATTTTCAAACGCACAATCTCAAAATCAACTTTACTAAAAGATGTATTTTTAAATTGTGAGTTCAGGGACCCCAAACTCCACATGTCCATCTACTCTCTAGGGGAATCTACACTTTAATCATATTTCAAGGTTGCCCCCATATTATCCTATGAGAGAGACAGGCTTTGCAACAGTGAAAAACAAAATTGTCTGTATTTCACTGTCAGGACATATAAACAACATTACTACCTTATCCATACACTTCACCCTGCCCTTGGGGCTACCTAGGGCCTACCTTATGGGTGCCTTACATGTAAGAAAAGGGAAGGCTTAGGCCTGGCAAGTGGGTACACTTGCCAAGTCGAATTTGCAGTGTAAAAATACACACACAGACACTGCAGTGGCAGGTCTGAAACATGATTACAGGGTTACTTGTGTGGGTGGCACAATCAGTGCTGCAGGCCCACTAGTAACATTTGATTTACAGGCCCTGGGCACCTCTAGTGCACTTTACTAGGGACTTAACAGTAAAACAAATATGCCAATCATGAAGAACCAATTACGTACACATTTTAAACAGGAGCACTTGCACTTTAGCACTGGTTAGCAGTGGTAAAGTGCCCAGAGTAACAAAACAGTAAAATCAGAGTCCAGAACAGAGGCAAAAAGTTAAGGGAGACCACGCCAAGGATGAAAAGTCTAACAGGAAGGGAGTCAAAGAAGAATTCAGCATCCACAGACAACAGAACCATCAAAGTCTCAGTGACCAAATCAAAGAAACATGAATGATCAAAAGCCTCAGCCTCGGCCAAGCAACTAGCACCCTGCACAATGCCCACAGTGAGTGAGCCAGATGAAGTTATACTGAGCTGTAGCATCCATATCCACATAGGATGGCTCATAAAAGGCATCTTGAAGCAATCGTAGTCTCATAGGACAACTCCAGAAATGAATGCTCAATGGGAACATCACAACATCCATGTTCATAGATATTACCAATTGCTGTGCAAGACACATATTCAGTGCACACTCAAAAGGTCACCAAAGACAGCTGAACACAGACTGCACACAGTAGAACCGCACTATTCGAAAAGAGAAACATCAGTTATCCTTTAGTTCCTCCAAAAAAGATACTCCAAAGTGCTGTATCATGCGTTCACAACGCAGCTGGTTGTACAGTAGTTCCATAAACATCAGCTTTGAAATATGACATCCATTTTGGAGCAAAAACAATAATGTTACAATACAAGCAATTATTGCCAATACAAGCGGTATGCCTCAAAAAACACTCAAAAACAGGGAGTGTATAAAGCATGTAGTTACTCTAAAGGCAGTATGGAAGGTGCTGAAAAAAACAGACAAAATAGTTTTAACCCCTAGGGTGCCTTGGACGAGGTGTACTCGTCCAAGGCACCGGTTCCCGGGTGCCTTGGACGAGATCACCTCGTCCTGCACCCGAGAACTGAGGGGAGCGCTAGCGCTCCCCCCTTGGGCTTGACACCCACCCCCCCTTGTCCTGGATGGAAGGGGAAGCCCTTCACCCTACCGCCCGACCCCCCGCCTCGGCAATCCGATGATGTCAGCACGCACAGCGCGCGTCATCATCAAATATTGCAGAGGGACACGCTGGAAGCCATTTGCTTTCAGCACGTCCAGGAGAAGGGCTCGAAAAGGTGAGTCCTTTCTTCTTCGGGGGTGGGGGGGAAAACAGACACGGGGAAAGGAAAGGGTTTTTTCCTTTCCCCCGGTGCCTGTTTTCTGTGGATTCCTGCTCCAGGATCGCGGGTGGGGCCCGCAATCCTGGAGCAGAAATCCCCACTAGGCACCAGGGATTTCCTTCTGTTGGTTGTTTTGGGGAGCGACCCCTTGGGCAAGGGTCGCTCCCATTGGGGGACATTTTTTTCCTTTTTCGCCCCCACCCCCCCAGGGGGCAGATCGGACAATTTTTTGGCTGATCTGCCCCCAGGGGGGTCGAAAAACCTCTAGACACCAGGGATGTTTTATTTACTGCATATTGTTTGGGAGCGACCCCTTGGGCAAGGGTCGCTGTGATGCTATTAATTGCGTTTCACCAATGACTTTGTGTTTCACCACTGCGCATATTGGTTGCTCAATGTTCACCATATTGGCTTTGACATGGCATTGGCCATTACTTTCTGTATTCAGTTTAGACGCCTATTGGCTTTGACATTGCATTAGCCGTTACATTCTGTATTCTGCCTATTGGCTTTGACATGCTGTAATCAGTTTAGCTGCCTATTGGCTTTGACATGATATTAGACACTACATTCTGTATTCAGCTTAGCTGCCTATTGGCTTTGACATGATATTAGACATTGCATTTTGTATTCAGTTCAGCTGCCTATTGGCTTTGACATGATATTAGACATTGCATTTTGTATTCAGCTCAGCTGCCTATTGGCTTCGACATGATATTAGACATTACATTTTGTATTCAGCTCAGCTGCCTATTGGCTTTGACATGACATTAGACATTACATTTGATATTTAGGTTAGCTGCCTATTGGCTTTAACGTGGAGTTAGACATTGCAGTTGAAACATCGCAGATGTCTGTATTCTTCCAAGCTGTGTTTTTCCACAAGATGAACCAAGCTGTTTTCTTCACACCAGACTAGACCTGATAAGAGAGAGTACATTTAGGGGGTCATTCCGACCCTGGCGGTCAAAGACCGCCAGGGCCGCGAATGACGGAAGCACCGCCAACAGGCTGGCGGTGCTTCCATGCCCATTCTGACCGCGGCGGTAAAGCCGCGGTCAGAAAACCGGGGCCGGCGGTTTCCCGCCGGTTTAACCCCAGCTGGGCGAATCCGCCAGGGCAGCGCTGCAAGCAGCGCTGCCTTGGGGATTCTGACCCCCTTCCCGCCAGCCTGTTTCTGGCGGTTTTCACCACCAGGAAGAGGCTGGTGGGAACGGGTGTCCTGGGGCCCCTGGGGGCCCCTGCACTGTCCATGCCACTGGCATGGGCAGTGCAGGGGCCCCCTAACAGGGCCCCAGCCTGCTTTTCACTGTCTGCCAAGCAGACAGTGAAAAGCGCGACGGGTGCAACTGCAGCCGTCTCACACCTGCAACACCGCCGGCTCCATTCGGAGCCGGCTTCAGTGTTGCAGGCCCGCTTCCCGCTGGGCCGGCGGGCGCTAACATTGTTAGCGCCCGCTGGCCCAGCGGGAAGGTCGGAATGCCGCCAGTGGTCTTTTGACCGCGTGGCGGCTGATTGGCGGTTCCCTCCTGGCGGGCGGCGACCGCCGCCCGCCAGAGTTGGAATCAGGGCCTTAGTGTTTTCCGTTCTGCTCAGCCTTGGGAATAGGAGAAGTCTAGGAGATCTGGCCAGTCTCCAAAGGCTTGCGTAGTTTTCCCAGGTCTGAGAGGAGGGGGCACGCTTTTGTAAGGATGACTCGGGGCTACAGTGAGTTAGATTCGAATCTGCTTGACTTCAGGCTGGAACTAGGTGTCAGTTGCCAGTCTCCCATGTGGGTAGATAATCTCTTTCTCGCAGTTGACCGGAGTCATCAACTTGCAGACCCCAGAAAGATGAAGCTGAAGATAGGTCCTACTTGCTCATACGGTGATGAATTTTGACTTTTATGCTTTGCTATTATCATCATATAATATATATCTGCTGTGTACATTGCAACTGAGAAGTACTGTGATATATTTTGTTTTCATTGCTGCGACTACTTTTACTCTTTTGAACGTGTGCTTGAAATCTATTAATTTGTCTCTCAAGAACTTGTGGGTGGGGAAGAATTAACAACAATAAAGGTCTTCTTTGAACTCAGATGTGCATTCCAGAGAGGTTCTGCAAGCTCTGATATGAGATAAGTAGGAAAGCAGAACATTTTGACGTAGTCAGCAGTCTTGAAAGTCTAATTATATATTTCTACGTGCACAATTTAAAAGTGTATTGTTTTTTGTTGTTTAGAGAATTACAGAAGCACGGCAGACCATGTTTGAAAATGCATGTGTAGTTAAACTGCCTGATGGTGCTGTGAGAAACATGTTTTCTTGCTGTGATAAAGCAGATTTAGAAAATGTGCCTTTTGGAAGCAATGATGTTCCTTTTGTTTTTGACAGAAGGATTTGGATACTTTTATCTGCTTACAGAAAAATGCAGGAGAAATGTAGGCAGTTAGAACATGAAAATAAGAATTTACGTGAGCAAATTAGCCAGAACACATTAATGCAAGATAATGCTGAAATGTATAAAAATGCTGTTTTAGAAGAATCTGTATTTTCCCATTCCAGTAATGAGGGGGTTAAGACAGTTGTGAGCCAGTCTGAGCCTCCATGTGAGCCACGTTTTTTGGCAGTCAAAGTGCATTCCTTAACTGATAACACGGAGAACAGAGCTCAGAATGTGATTTACGAGGTACCATCGCAAAATGTGCAGTTACTGGCAGAAGTAAAACGAAAGATTTTAGAGTCTCTTAATGTTTGCACTAAGCAAGAGACACCGAGTTTTATTAGCTTGTTTGATTTTTGGAAACAGAATAGCCCTGATCTGAGTGAAATCCTAACACTTTGGTATATGGTCCCTAGGAAAAATTATAAACAGCTGCGCGCTTGTGATTTGGCAAATGAAATAATTCAGACTTTAGGTTTTTGCACAGTGCAAGAGGGAAACACTGATTTATATGTAAATCAGGAACAGAGGAAGAAAAGAGTGCCCCTAGCTAGGATCATACACTGGATCTGGTACCTGCAAGACAGGGCTAGAGTACCACAGGTAAAAGAGTCACCAGTGAAATTGAGTGCACCATTTGAATTTGTGTCCACTGAGGATAAAAAGCATGTTTGTTTGACCAATGATTCATTGACTGAAATGTTGTTTTCTGGCACAGTAGAAGGAACAGTGTTGTACAATGTGTGTAAGATTTTAAAGCAAGAGCTGCTCGAGATGTGTCATTTTTACACTGATTCTTCGTTCATTGCCAATGGTTTAGCCGTTTGGTTTTCCACATGGCTTGCACCTAACTGGTTCAATTCCCTTGCAGATGTTAAAGAGAAAAATTCAGAGTCTGAAGTGTTCACCCAGAATTCTGACTTAGTGGGGATGGCTAAGTGGGTGCACCAGAAATGTGAACAGTAGGGAGAAAAAGCCACTTACAGGTGGGCAGAGATGAGAGAGATGCACATTCCCCTAGATTTTATAAAAACTGTGCAGCACGCACAAGAGAAATTTGTCCCACAAGCAGTCACAGAGCAGTTGGGGAGAGGAAAGTTACCAGGACAGATATGGCAAATTTATCAGGTTTTAGGGGGAGTGATTGCTGCAGATTACCAAGGAAAAATTAAAATTATGCTGATAACTGGAAAAGAATATGATTCATTCATACAAATTGGAGACAGAATGGCCCAACTTGTCAAGAATGCAGTGAATGGAGGTTTGGTAAAGAAGGAGTCTGCCCCAGCCCTTCTGACAGTGCAAGAAAAGGGAAGCTGTGGTGCAGCAGACAAAAACCTCTGTGCTGAGGTGTGGGTTAAAGCACAAGATGATCCTCCAGAACCTGCAGAAATCATAACAAAGGGCCCCAAAAACGTCCTGCTGATTATAAAACAGGGAAAGGAAGAGGAATGGTACTTTTCGAAGGACAAATGTTATTTGCAATAAAAGTCATACTTTTTTCTTTTACAGATCCTACCACGTTTCGCCACTGCCCATGAGTGTGCTGTGTGGTCCCCCTTCGGGTGTGTGCGTGTGGGGTCGGGGAAGGGACCGAACCCCAAACCTGAACCTGACTGAGTAAAGTGCAAGCACCATGGATCCATTTTGCGCAAATGGCGCCTTCAGTTCAAGTTCAACTTGTTTGATTACATTCTTCTACTGGAACTAAGCAAACTTAACAGTTAACTGACTGTGTTTTTTCGTGTGGAACTCTGACTTTCACTTACCTTCCAGCAAACCTTTCAGGTGGACCGTGCACCTTTACATGAGTAGAACTCATGCTACATCAAATTCCTATATTAGAGACACTATAATCTCATTCAAACTATAAAAGTTTCAGTCTTTTCTGTGTAGATGTGCCTGATGTGAAAGGTTATGAGATCTATATGTTAATCCACTTCCATTGCTTTACAGTGATTGCTTTGATCATTCAAATCTGACTTGCTGATAATGTTTTTTTTTGTGCTGATGTTTTTTTTTGTTTGAAACCAGAGATATGTGAAACAAAAATGTATTGGTCTTAGGGTGGAATGTGATGCTATTAATTGTGTTTGACCAAAGACTTTGTGTTTCACCACTGCGCATATTAGTTGCTCAATGTTCACCCTATTGGCTTTGACATGGCATTAGCCATTACTTTCTGTATTCAGTTTAGCCGCCTATTGGCTTTGACATTGCATTAGCCATTACATTCTGTATTCTGCCTATTGGCTTTGACATGCTGTATTCAGTTTAGCTGCCTATTGGCTTTGACATGATATTAGACACTACATTCTGTATTCAGCTTAGCTGCCTATTGGCTTTGACATGATATTAGACATTGCATTTTGTATTCAGTTCAGCTGCCTATTGGCTTTGACATGATATTAGACATTGCATTTTGTATTCAGCTCAGCTGCCTATTGGCTTTGACATGATATTAGACATTACATTTTGTATTCAGCTCAGCTGCCTATTGGCTTTGACATGACATTAGACATTACATTTGATATTTAGGTTAGCTGCCTATTGGCTTTAACGTGGAGTTAGACATTGCAGTTGAAACATCGCAGATGTCTGTATTATTCCAAGCTGTGTTTTTCCACAAGATGAACCAAGCTGTTTTCTTCACACCAGACTAGACCTGATAAGAGAGAGTACATTTAGGCCCATAGTTATACTTTTTGACGCAAAACTGCTCTAACTCAGTTTTGCGTCAAAAAAATTAGCGCCGGCTAACGCCATTCTGAAGCACCATGCGGGCGCCGTATTTAATCAATGCCGTTAGCCGCCGGCGCTGCCTGGTGTGCGTGGAAAAAAACGACGTACACCAGGCAGCGCCGGCGTAGGGGGATATGGAGCTTGGGCGTCAAAAAATGGGGCAAGTCAGGCTGAGGCAAATTTTTCGCCTCAACCCGATTTGCGTCATTATTTTTCACTCCCAACCCCCATAGAAATGACTCCTGTCTTAGCAAAGACAGGAGTCATGCCCCCTTGCCCAATGGCCATGCCCAGGGGACTTCTGTCCCCTGGGCATGGTCATTGGGCATAGTGGCATGTAGGGGGGCCCAAATCAGGCCCCCCTATGCCACAAAAAAAAATGAAAAAAAATACTTACCGGAACTTACCTTAATGTCCCTGTGATGGGTCCCTCCAGCCTTGGGTGTCCTCCTGGGGTGGGCAAGGGTGACAGGGGGGTCCCTGGGGGCATGGGAGGGCACCTCTGGGCTTCTTCCGAGCCCACAGGTCCCTTAACGCCTGCCTTGTCGAGGCACTAAAAAAATGCACAAAAGCGGCAGTACGTCATTTTTTTTGACCCGCCCACTCCCGGGCGTGAATTTTGCCCGGGAGTGTAAATACGACGCACATGCCTCAGAGTCAATTTTTTAGACGGGAACGCCTACCTTGCATCTCATTAACGCAAAGTAGGTGTCCATGCTAAAAAATGACGCAAACTCCATGGACTTTGGCGCTAGACGCGTCTAACGCCAAAGTATAAATATGGAGTTAGTTTTGCGTCGGAATTGCGTAAAAAAAAACGACGCAATTCCGGCGCAAACAGATTATAAATATGCCCCTTAGAGTTTTATTTTCTGCTCAGCCTTGGGAATAGGAGAAGTCTAGGAGATCTGGCCAGTCTCCAAAGGCTTGCGTAGTTTTCCCAGGTCTGAGAGGAGGGGGCATGCTTTTGTAAGGATGACTCGGGCTACAGTGAGTTAGATTTGAATCTGCTTGACTTCAGGCTGGAACTAGGCGTCAGTTGCCAGTCTCCCGTGTTGGAAGATAATCTCTTTCTCGCAGTTGACCGGAGTCATCAACTTTCAGACCCCAGAAAGATGAAGCTGAAGATAGGTCCTACTTGCTCATACGGTGATGAATTTAGACTTTTATGCTTTGCTATTATAATCATATAATATATATCTGCTGTGTAGATTGCAACTGAAAAGTACTGTGATATATTTTGTTTTCATTGCTGCGACTACTTTTACTCTTTTGAACGTGTGCTTGAAATCTATTAATTCGTCTCTCAAGAACTTGTGGGTGGGGAAGAATTAACAACAATAAAGGTCTTCTTTGAACTCAGAAGTGCATTCCAGAGAGGTTCTGTAAGCTCTGATATGAGATAAGTAGGAAAGCAGAACAGTCGCTCCCATTGGGGGGCATTTTTTTCCTTTTTTGCCCCCCCCCCCGGGGCAGATCGGCCAATTTTTTGGCCGATCTCTCCCCGGGGGGTGGGGGGCGAAAACCCCTAGACACCAGGGAAATTATTTTCTTTGTTGTAGGGCAGCGACCCCTTAGGCAAGGGTCGCTGCCCCGGGGGCAATAATTTTTTTATATGTTTCGGCCCCCCCTGGGGCTAGATAGGCCATGTTTTTGGCCAATCTGGCCCCTGGGGGGGGGGGTCGAAACCCACTAGGCGCCAGGGATTGTGCGGTGTGTGTGTGTGTGTTTTGTGTGTTTGGGGGCACCCCTTGGGCAAGGGTCACCCCCCCAAAGGGGGGAAATTTCGTATTGGCTATCTCTGCCCCCCTTGGGGGCAGAGGGGCCTATTTTATAGGCCCCTCTGCCCTCAAGGAGGACAGAAACCACCAATACGGCAGGGATTTCTTTTTTTGTTTAGTGCTGGGGGTGCGCCCCGTTTGCCTCCTTTGGTAGGGGTCGCCCCCTAAAGTGGGCACAGAGCTGTTGGCCATTTCTGCCCTCCTTGGGGGCAGATCGGCCAATTTTTTTATGCCCATTTGCCCCCAAGGGGGGCAGAATCCACTCAGGCACCAGGGATCCTGTGTGTGCGTGTGTGTGTTTTGTGTGGGGGGGGCGGCGACACCTTTGGCAAGGGTCGCCCCCCAAAGGGGGCACGTTAGTGATGGCCATTTCTGCCCACCTTGGAGGCAGATCAGCCTATTTTATTTTTAGGCCCATCTGCCTCCTAGTGGGGCAGAAGCCACTTAGGCATCAGGGTCAATTTCTCAGTTCTTGGTGGTGGGGTGTTTGTCAACTGGCGAAGTATTTGTGATCATAACAGTTTATTTCTTCTTTTTGTTCTAGTTCAAAGCTTTTGCTTCCTTTGCTGTGGATCCTTGCGGTTTGGCAGTAGTTGTCCTGCGGTTTGCATAGTTGCATGTTTTAGGGAAGTGAAAGCAATTTACTCCAAAGGATTATTGTTGACATGCATGAATGACATGTTTGTAGGTGGTGTACTAAATGCAGTATTGTGTGTGAAATTGTCCTTAGATTTGAGCACAATGTTATTTGCGTTGTCATATGTCTAATTTGCTTTTTTCTTTTTAGTTGGATATCATTGGTGATTGCTGTGTCTGTGCAGAGTAGTTGCTGGTGAGTAGCTTTTTCAGGCAAATGAGTGGTATAGTTTTTTATTACATAACTCTTTGTGATAAAGCTACACTTTGTTTATGACTTATTTTAGTGCTAGTTGTTGTTGGCAATCCATTTGTTGTTAGTGAGGATCATGGCTAGCCGCAGAGTGACCGCTCAGCAGGTTGTTGGCATGCTCTTTGAGTCATCTTCAGACCATGATTACGAGACTCACTCTGCATCTGAGGCAGAGGAGGATGTGAGAGATTCTGGCAGTGAGTTTTCTGTCCAAGAGTATTCTTCTGATGAAGAAGCTACTCTCAGTGCAGATGAAGAGCCTGTTGTAGAGGAGGACATTGATGTGCCAAGAGTGCAGCAGCCTGAGGCTGAAGGGTTTCTCATTAGAAGACCTGACACCTGGATTGCCCCAAACATGGAGCAGCCACAGTCACCTGCATTTACTGGTCTCCCAGGGTGTAGAGTCAATACAGAAAACTTTTTGCCTCTCCATTTCTTTCACTTGTTTATGGCCGATGTATTTTTGGAAGAGATTGTGAAGCAGACTAATTTGTATGCAGCGCAATATTTGCGGGACAACGCTGCCAGACTTAAGCCTCAGTCTAGAGCTACTCAGTGGGTTCCCACATATCTGAAAGAGATGAAAACGTTTTTAGGTTTGACTTTTTTGATGGGGTTGATCAGGAAGCCGTCACTGGCTTCTTATTGGTTTACTAGTCCCTTGATGGCAACGGCTATATTTCCTGCCACTATGACACGTAATCCGTATTTGCTTCTTCTTCGTATGCTGCATTTTGTAGACAATGCTTTAGCCTTGCCACGAGATCACCCTGATTGTGACCGTCTTTTTAAGATTAGGCCTGTCCTTGATCATTTTGTAGATCGGTTTTCAGAGGTCTATGTTCCAGGCAAAGAGATAAGTGTGGACGAGTCTTTGGTCCTTTTCAAGGGGTGTTTAGTTTTTAAGCAGTACATTCCTAGTAAGAGGGCACGGTATGGGATTAAATTGTATATGCTGTCAGAAAGCAGTACAGGATATGTGTATAATTTCCGGGTCTACACTGGTAGGGATTCCAGTATTGACCCTCCTGGATGTCCGGCCACTTTAAGAGTTAGCGAAAACATTTTGTGGGAACTTGGTAGACGACTGTTTAACAAAGGTCACCATTTGTACGTAGATAATTTCTACACTGGAGTGCAGTTGTTCAAGGGGTTGTTTAGAGTGGACACTGTTGCTTGTGGCACAATCCGTTCTTACCAGAAAGGCTATCCAAGGGAGCTTTTCTGTAAAAAACTTGAGAGGGGACAGTGCAGTGCCTTGCAGAATAATGAGCTTCTAACTTTGACATTTTCAGACAGGAGGGATGTGTAAATGCTATCTACCATCCATGATGAGAGTACTTCCCCTGTGACTGTTTGGGGTCAGGTTGCGGAAGTGCGCAAACCTGCGTGCATTTTGGACTACAATAGGCACATGGGTGGTGTTGATAGAGTAGATCAGAGGTTGGAACCTTACACTGCTCTTCGTAAGTCTTACATGTGGTATAAAAAGTTGGCCCTACATTTATTTAATTTGGCAAATTTTAATGTTTTTATTGTGTTCAAGGATTGTTCACCTGAGATGACATTTGTTAAATTTCAGGAGTCAGTGATAGAGAACCTTATTGTGGTGAAACGGGCAACAGTTCCTAGAGTAGAAGTGGTGGAGGATGTGGCTAGATTGAAAGATCGCCACTTTCCAGATCACATTCCTCCCACTCCCAAAAAAGACTTGCCCACAAAGAAATGTAGAGTATGTGCCCGGAGATCAATCTGGAGGGAGAGCCGGATGTACTGCCCCAAATGCCCTTCATAGCCTGGGCTGTGTTTACCCAGCTGTTTTAGAAGTTACCACACAAGGAAAAACTTTTGGGAAATACTGTGAGCGTAAACTGCCTATTTTATATTTTCATATGTTCGGTTTCATGGTTGGCATTACTGTCATGTATTTAGTTAGAGCTTTTGTGTTTGTAGTTTTGTACTTATTTTATAAGTAGTTAGTGGTTTCTTTGTTGTTTATAAACAAAAAAAAAGTGATGGCAGTGTGCCTGGGGTGGCGATTGGCTGGCGTGTGCTTGGGGTGACGCTTGGCTGGCGGTGACCTTTGGGTGGAGCTTGGCTGGCGGTATGGGTGGGGTGGTGCTTGGCTGGCGGTATGGGTGAGTGGCACTTGGCTGGCAGTGTGCTTGGGGTGGCGCTTGGCTGGCAGTGTGCTTGGGGTGGCGCTTGGCTGGCGGTATGGGAGGGGTGGCGCTTGGCTGGCAGTGTGCTTGGGGTGGCGCTTGGCTGGCAGTGTGCTTGGGGTGGCGCTTGGCTGGGGGTATGGGTGGGGTGGCGCTTGGCTAGCGGAGCCAGCCAAACGCCAGTCCACACACTCATCAGCTGGTGTGATTGCTGTATCAGGTATGTGGGCGTATGAAAGTGATGGGCGGTTAACTGGCGCTGTCTTTCGATGCAAGTGTTGTAATGTGCTGGGCCCGTGGCTGGCGGCGTGAATGGTCTTGTGCATGTCATGTACAGTATGAAAGGTGTGTCAATGGACTGTAAAGTGGTTGGTGCCGTGCCGTAGCTTTACAGCTCACGAGCTGTGAGTCATTGGTTCAGTTTTTTGGCCTTTCAGTTATTACCAGTGCATTTCACTTTTGTGAAATCTCTTGTTAATAAAATTTGATCTACTGAACCATCACTCACCCTCGTGCCAAATCCAACCAGTATGTGTGGTACAAATGACAAAACCTGCTCCACTGTAATCAGGCGTCGCACCACACTTGAGACACGCTAGGTGTCTCAGATGTGACACCGATGATGAAGCATGCCACCAACTTGGTTGGTGGGTGAGGGGTCTTTTTCACATAACCTAAATGCGTTTCTTTTCACAGTTTTAGTGTTAGGCACATCAGACGTATGTGGACACATCAAAATGATATATTACAAAACTACCTGTGTTTGGGGGAAAGAGGGCACCTATGTTTTTGGTCCTGGGTGTGGCCTTCATCTAGGGAAACCTACCAAACCTAGACATTTTTTTAAACTAGACACCCCAAGGAGTCCAGGGAGGTGTGGCTTGCGTGGATCCCCCAACATTTTCTTACCCAGACTCCTCTGCAAACCTCAAAAGTTTCTTAAAAAAGCATATTTTCCTGACTTTCGTTTGTACAATCACACTCCAGCACAAAATTCCTACTCCCCAGCGCTCCCCTCAGTCTCCCAAGTAAAATGACACCTCACTTGTGTGGGTCCCCAAAGCAGAGTCAGCTTAAAGATGAATAAAAGAAGAATATGTCCGTATCAACTGGCTGTGCTATCCCCTCTATCTCTGCAAGTTTTTGGCCTTATTCTGTTGCAGGCACCTGGCCCACCCACACAAGTGAGGTATCATTTTTATCGGGAGACTTGGGGGAATGGGGACAGTGAGGAAATGTGTGGCTCCTCTCAGATTCCAGAACTTTCTGTCACCAAAATGTGAGGAAAATGTGTTTCTTTTGCCAAATTTTGAGGTTTGCAAAGGATTCAATAACAGAACCTGGTCAGAGCCCCACAAGTCACCCCATCTTAGATTCCCCTAGGTCTCTAGTTTTGAAAAATGCACAGGTTTGGTAGGTTTCCCTAGGTGCCGGCTGAGCTACAGGCCAAAATCTACAGGTAGGCACTTTGCAAAAAACACCTCTGTTTTCTGTCAAAAAATGGGATGTGTCCACGTTGTGTTTTGGGGCATTTCCTGTTGCGGGCGCTAGGCCTACCCACACAAGTGAAGTATCATTTTTATCGGGAGACTTGGGGGAACGCTGGGTGGGAGGAATTTGTGGCTCCTCTCAGATGCCAGGACTTTCTGTTACCGAAATGTGAGGAAAATGTGTTTTTTAGCCAACGTTTGAGGTTTGCAAAGGATTCTGGGTAACAGAAACTGGTCAGAGCCCCACACGTCACCCCATCTTGGATTCCCCTAGGTCTCTAGTTTTCAAAAATGCACAGGTTTGAGAGGTTTCCCTAGGTGTCGGATGAGCTACAGGCCAAACTCAACAGGTAGGCCCTTTGCGAAAAACACCTCTGTTTTCTGTCAAAAATTGGATGTGTCCACGTTGTGTTTTGGGGCATTTCCTGTTGCGGGCGCTAGGCCTACCCACACAAGTGAGGTATCATTTTTATCTGGAGACTTGGGGGAACGCTGGGTGGGAGGACATTTGTGGCTCCTCACAGATTCCAGAACTTTCTGTCACCAAAATGTGAGGAAAATGTGTTTCTTTAGCCAAATTTTGAGGTTTGCAAAGGATTATGGGTAACAGAACCTGGTCAGAGCCCCACAAGTCACCCCATCTTAGATTCCACTAAGTCTCTAGTTTTAAAAAATGCACAGGTGTGGTAGGTTTCCCTAGGTGCCGGGTGAGCTAGAGGCCAAAATCTACAGGTAGGCACTTTGCAAAAAACACCTCTGTTTTCTGTCAAAAAATGGGATGTGTCCACGTTGTGTTTTGGGGCATTTCCTGCGCGGGCGCTAGGCCTACCCACACAAGTGAGGTATCATTTTTATCGGGAGACTTGGGGGAACGCTGGGTGGGAGCAAATTTGTGGCTCCTCTCAGATTCCAGAACTTTCTATCACCGAAATATGAGGAAAATGTGTTTTTTTAGCCAAATTTGAGGTTTGCAAAGGATTCTGGGTAACAGAACATAGTCAGAGCCCCACAAGTCACTCCATCTTGGATTCCCCTAGGTCTCTAGTTTTGAAAAATGCCCAGGTTTGAGAGGTTTCCCTAGGTGTCGGCTGAGCTAGAGGCCAAAATCTACAGGTAGGCACTGTAGGAAGTTGGCTCTGTATGTGCTATTTCAAAGTAAGGAATAGCATGCACAGAGTCCAAGGGTTCCCCTTAGAGGTAAGATAGTGGCAAAAAGAGATAATACTAATGCTCTATTTTGTGGTAGTGTGGTCGAGCAGTAGGCTTATCCAAGGAGTAGTGTTAAGCATTTGTTGTACATACACCTAGACAATAAATGAGGTACACACACTCAGAGACAAATCCAGCCAATAGGTTTTTGTATAGAAAAATATCTTTTCTTAGTTTATTTTAAGAACCACAGGTTCAAATTCTACATGTAATATCTCATTCGAAAGGTATTGCAGGTAAGTACTTTAGGAACTTCAAATCATCAAAATTGCATGTATACTTTTCAAGTTATTCACAAATAGCTGTTTTAAAAGTGGACACAGTGCAATTTTCACAGTTCCTAGGGGAGGTAAGTATTTGTTAGGTTAACCAGGTAAGTAAGACACTTACAGGGCTTAGTTCTTGGTCCAAGGTAGCCCACCGTTGGGGGTTCAGAGCAACCCCAAAGTCACCACACCAGCAGCTCAGGGCCGGTCAGGTGCAGAGTTCAAAGTGGTGCCCAAAGCACATAGGCTAGAATGGAGAGAAGGGGGTGCCCCGGTTCCGGTCTGCTTGCAGGTAAGTACCCGCGTCTTCGGAGGGCAGACCAGGGGGGTTTTGTAGGGCACCGGGGGGGACGCAAGTCCACACAGAAATTTCACCCTCAGCGGCGCGGGGGCGGCCGGGTGCAGTGTAGAAACAAGCGTCGGGTTCGCAATGTTAGTCTATGAGAGATCTCGGGATCTCTTCAGCGCTGCAGGCAGGCAAGGGGGGGATTCCTCGGGGAAACCTCCACTTGGGCAAGGGAGAGGGACTCCTGGGGGTCACTTCTCCAGTGAAAGTCCGGTCCTTCAGGTCCTGGGGGCTGCGGGTGCAGGGTCTCTCCCAGGCGTCGGGACTTTAGGTTCAAAGAGTCGCGGTCAGGGGAAGCCTCGGGATTCCCTCTGCAGGCGGCGCTGTGGGGGCTCAGGGGGGACAGGTTTTGGTACTCACAGTATCAGAGTAGTCCTGGGGTCCCGCCTGAGGTGTCGGATCTCCACCAGCCGAGTCGGGGTCGCCGGGTGCAGTGTTGCAAGTCTCACGCTTCTTGCGGGGAGCTTGCAGGGTTCTTTAAAGCTGCTGGAAACAGAGTCGCAGCCTTTCTTGGAGCAGGTCCGCTGTCCTCGGGAGTTTCTTGTCTTTTCGAAGCAGGGGCAGTCCTCAGAGGATGTCGAGGTCGCTGGTCCCTTTGGAAGGCGTCGCTGGAGCAGGATCTTTGGAAGGCAGGAGACAGGCCGGTGAGTTTCTGGAGCCAAGGCAGTTGTCGTCTTCTGGTCTTCCGCTGCAGGGGTTTTCAGCTGGGCAGTCCTTCTTCTTGTAGTTGCAGGAATCTAATTTTCTAGGGTTCAGGGTAGCCCTTAAATACTAAATTTAAGGGCGTGTTTAGGTCTGGGGGGTTAGTAGCCAATGGCTACTAGCCCTGAGGGTGGGTACACCCTCTTTGTGCCTCCTCCCAAGGGGAGGGGGTCACAATCCTAACCCTATTGGGGGAATCCTCCATCTGCAAGATGGAGGATTTCTAAAAGTTAGAGTCACTTCAGCTCAGGACACCTTAGGGGCTGTCCTGACTGGCCAGTGACTCCTCCTTGTTTTTCTCATTATTTTCTCCGGCCTTGCCGCCAAAAGTGGGGCCTGGCCGGAGGGGGCGGGCAACTCCACTAGCTGGAGTGTCCTGCTGGGTTGGCACAAAGGAGGTGAGCCTTTGAGGCTCACCGCCAGGTGTGACAATTCCTGCCTGGGGGAGGTGTTAGCATCTCCACCCAGTGCAGGCTTTGTTACTGGCCTCAGAGTGACAAAGGCACTCTCCCCATGGGGCCAGCAACATGTCTCGGTTTGTGGCAGGCTGCTAAAACTAGTCAGCCTACACAGATAGTCGGTTAAGTTTCAGGGGGCACCTCTAAGGTGCCCTCTGGGGTGTATTTGACAATAAAATGTACACTGGCATCAGTGTGCATTTATTGTGCTGAGAAGTTTGATACCAAACTTCCCAGTTTTCAGTGTAGCCATTATGGTGCTGTGGAGTTCGTGTTTGACAAACTCCCAGACCATATACTCTTATGGCTACCCTGCACTTACAATGTCTAAGGTTTTGTTTAGACACTGTAGGGGTACCATGCTCATGCACTGGTACCCTCACCTATGGTATAGTGCACCCTGCCTTAGGGCTGTAAGGCCTGCTAGAGGGGTGTCTTACCTATACTGCATAGGCAGTGAGAGGCTGGCATGGCACCCTGAGGGGAGTGCCATGTCGACTTACTCGTTTTGTCCTCACTAGCACACACAAGCTGGCAAGCAGTGTGTCTGTGCTGAGTGAGAGGTCTCCAGGGTGGCATAAGACATGCTGCAGCCCTTAGAGACCTTCCTTGGCATCAGGGCCCTTGGTACTAGAAGTACCAGTTACAAGGGACTTATCTGGATGCCAGGGTCTGCCAATTGTGGATACAAAAGTACAGGTTAGGGAAAGAACACTGGTGCTGGGGCCTGGTTAGCAGGCCTCAGCACACTTTCAATTGTAAACATAGCATCAGCAAAGGCAAAAAGTCAGGGGGCAACCATGCCAAGGAGGCATTTCCTTACACAACCCCCCCCCAAACGAAAGAGGATGAGACTAACCTTTCCCAAGAGAGTCTTCATTTTCTAAGTGGAAGAACCTGGAAAGGCCATCTGCATTGGCATGGGCAGTCCCAGGTCTGTGTTCCACTATAAAGTCCATTCCCTGTAGGGAGATGGATCACCTCAACAGTTTAGGATTTTCACCTTTCATTTGCATCAGCCATTTGAGAGGTCTGTGGTCAGTTTGAACTAGGAAGTGAGTCCCAAAGAGGTATGGTCTCAGCTTCTTCAGGGACCAAACCACAGCAAAGGCCTCCCTCTCAATGGCACTCCAACGCTGCTCCCTGGGGAGTAACCTCCTGCTAATGAAAGCAACAGGCTGGTCAAGGCCATCATCATTTGTTTGGGACAAAACTGCCCCTATCCCATGTTCAGAGGCATCAGTCTGCACAATGAACTGCTTAGAATAATCTGGAGCTTTGAGAACTGGTGCTGAGCACATTGCTTGTTTCAGGGTGTCAAAGGCCTGTTGGCATTCCACAGTCCAGTTCACTTTCTTGGGCATTTTCTTGGAGGTGAGTTCAGTGAGGGCTGTCACAATGGATCCATATCCCTTCACAAACCTCCTGTAATACCCAGTCAAGCCAAGGAATGCCCTGACTTGAGTCTGGGTTTTTGGAGCTACCCAGTCGAGAATAGTCTGGATCTTGGGTTGGAGTGGCTGAACTGGGCCTCCACCTACAAGGTGTCCCAAGTAAACCACAGTTCCCTGCCCTATCTGGCATTTGGATGCCTTGATAGAGAGGCCTGCAGATTGCAGAGCCTTCAAAACCTTCCTCAGGTGGACCAGGTGATCCTGCCAGGTGGAGCTAAAGATAGCAATATCATCAAGATAAGCTGTGCTAAAGGACTCCAAGCCAGCAAGGACTTGATTCACCAACCTTTGGAAGGTGGCAGGGGCATTCTTTAAACCAAAGGGCATAACAGTAAACTGATAATGCCCATCAGGTGTGGAGAATGCTGTTTTCTCTTTTGCTCCAGGTGCCATTTTTATTTGCCAGTACCCTGCTGTCAAGTCAAAGGTACTTAGGAATTTGGCAGCACCTAATTTGTCTATGAGCTCATCAGCTCTTGGAATTGGATGAGCATCTGTCTTGGTGACAGAATTGAGCCCTCTGTAGTCCACACAAAACCTCATCTCTTTCTTTCCATCTTTGGTGTGAGGTTTGGGGACTAAGACCACTGGGCTAGCCCAGGGGCTGTCAGAGCGCTCAATCACTCCCAATTCCAGCATCTTGTGGACTTCCACCTTGATGCTTTCCTTAACATGGTCAGACTGTCTAAAGATTTTGTTCTTGACAGGCATGCTGTCTCCTGTGTCCACATCATGGGTACACAGGTGTGTCTGACCAGGGGTTAAGGAGAAGAGTTCAGGAAACTGTTGTAGGACTCTCCTACAATCAGCTTGCTGTTGGCCAGAGAGGGTGTCTGAGTAGATCACTCCATCTACTGTGCCATCTTTTGGGTCTGATGACAGAAGATCAGGGAGAGGTTCACTCTCTGCCTCCTGATCCTCATCTGTTACCATCAACAGATTCACATCAGCCCTGTCATGGAAGAGCTTAAGGCGGTTCACATGGATCACCCTCTTGGGGCTCCTGCTTGTGCCCAGGTCCACCAGGTAGGTGACCTGACTCTTCCTTTCTAGTACTGGGTAAGGGCCACTCCATTTGTCCTGGAGTGCCCTGGGAGCCACAGGCTCCAGAACTCAGACTTTCTGCCCTGGTTGGAACTCAACCAGTGCAGCCTTTTGGTCATACCAAAACTTCTGGAGCTGTTGGCTGGCCTCAAGGTTTTTGGTTGCCTTTTCCATGTACTCTGCCATTCTAGAGCGAAGGCCAAGTACATAGTCCACTATGTCCTGTTTAGGCTCATGGAGAGGTCTCTCCCAGCCTTCTTTAACAAGGGCAAGTGGTCCCCTTACAGGATGACCAAACAGAAGTTCAAAGGGTGAGAATCCTACTCCCTTCTGTGGCACCTCTCTGTAAGCGAAAAGCAGACATGGCAAGAGGACATCCCATCTCCTTTTGAGTTTTTCTGGGAGCCCCATGATCATGCCTTTTAATGTCTTGTTGAATCTCTCAACCAAGCCATTAGTTTGTGGATGGTATGGTGTAGTGAATTTATAAGTCACTCCACACTCATTCCACATGTGCTTTAGGTATGCTGACATGAAGTTGGTACCTCTGTCAGACACCACCTCCTTAGGGAAACCCACTCTGGTAAAGATACCAATGAGGGCCTTGGCTACTGCAGGGGCAGTAGTCGACCTAAGGGGAATAGCTTCAGGATACCTGGTAGCATGATCCACTACTACCAGGATATACATATTTCCTGAGGCTGTGGGAGGTTCTAGTGGACCAACTATGTCCACACCCACTCTTTCAAAGGGAACCCCCACCACTGGAAGTGGAATGAGGGGGGCCTTTGGATGCCCACCTGTCTTACCACTGGCTTGACAGGTGGGGCAGGAGAGGCAAAACTCCTTAACCATGTTGGACATATTGGGCCAGTAGAAGTGGTTGACTAACCTCTCCCACGTCTTGGTTTGTCCCAAATGTCCAGCAAGGGGAATGTCATGGGCCAATGTTAGGATGAACTTCCTGAACAGCTGAGGCACTACCACTCTCCTAGTGGCACCAGGTTTGGGGTCTCTGGCCTCAGTGTACAGGAGTCCATCTTCCCAATAGACCCTATGCGTTCCATTTTTCTTGCCTTTGGACTCTTCAGCAGCTTGCTGCCTAAGGCCTTCAAGAGAGGGACAGGTTTCTTGTCCCTTACACAGCTCCTCCCTTGAGGGTCCCCCTGGGCCTAAGAGCTCAACCTGATAAGGTTCAAGCTCCAAAGGCTCAGTTCCCTCAGAGGGCAGAACTTCTTCCTGAGAAGAGAGGTTCCCTTTCTTTTGCTGTGTTGTAGTTGGTTTCCCAACTGACTTTCCTGTTCTCTTGGTAGGCTGGGCCATTCTTCCAGACTCCAGCTCTACTTGTTCACCCTGTGCCTTGCATTGTGCTCTTGTTTTCACACACACCAGTTCAGGGATACCCAGCATTGCTGCATGGGTTTTTAGTTCTACCTCAGCCCATGCTGAGGACTCCAGGTCATTTCCAAGCAGACAGTCCACTGGGATATTTGAGGAGACCACCACCTGTTTCAGGCCATTGACCCCTCCCCATTCTAAAGTAACCATTGCCATGGGATGTACTTTTCTCTGATTGTCAGCGTTGGTGACTGTGTAAGTTTTTCCAGTCAGGTATTGGCCAGGGGAAACCAGTTTCTCTGTCACCATGGTGACACTGGCACCTGTATCCCTCAGGCCCTCTATTCTAGTCCCATTAATTAAGAGTTGCTGTCTGTATTTTTGCATGTTAGGCGGCCAGACAGCTAGTGTGGCTAAATCCACCCCACCCTCAGAAACTAGAATAGCTTCAGTGTGGACCCTGATTTGCTCTGGGCACACTGTTGATCCCACTTGGAGACTAGCCATACCAGTGTTACCTGGATGGGAGTTTGGAGTGGAACCTTTCTTGGGACAGGCCTTGTCTCCAGTTTGGTGTCCATGCTGTTTACAGCTATGACACCAGGCCTTTTTGGGATCAAAGTTTTTACCCTTGTACCCATTGTTTTGTGAAGAGGCTCTGTGCCCACCCTCCTGTGCAGGTTTTTGGGGGCCTGTAGAAGACTCTTTACTATTTTTAGTTTTGGTTGTCTCATCACCCTTCCCCTGGGGAGTCTTTGTGACCCCTTTCTTTTGGTCACCCCCTGTTGAAGTCTTGGACACCCTTGTCTTGACCCAATGGTCCGCCTTCTTTCCCAATTCTTGGGGAGAAATTGGTCCTAGGTCTACCAGATGCTGATGCAGTTTATCATTGAAACAATTACTTAACAGGTGTTCTTTCACAAATAAATTGTACAGCCCATCATAATTACTTACACCACTGCCTTGAATCCAACCATCTAGTGTTTTCACTGAGTAGTCAACAAAGTCAACCCAGGTCTGGCTCGAGGATTTTTGAGCCCCCCTGCACCTAATCCTGTACTCCTCAGTGGAGAATCCAAAGCCCTCAATCAGGGTACCCTTCATGAGGTCATAAGATTCTGCATCTTTTCCAGAGAGTGTGAGGAGTCTATCCCTACACTTTCCAGTGAACATTTCCCAAAGGAGAGCACCCCAGTGAGATCTGTTCACTTTTCTGGTTACACAAGCCCTCTCAAAAGCTGTGAACCACTTGGTGATGTCATCACCATCTTCAAATTTTGTCACAATCCCTTTGGGGATTTTTAACATGTCAGGAGAATCTCTGACCCTATTTATATTGCTGCCACCATTGATGGGTCCTAGGCCCATCTCTTGTCTTTCCCTTTCTATGGCTAGGAGCTGTCTCTCTAAAGCCAATCTTTTGGCCATCCTGGCTAACAGGAGGTCATCTTCACTGAGAGCATCCTCAGTGATTTCAGAAATGTGGGACCCTCCTGTGAGGGACTCACTATTTCTGACTAACACAGTTGGAGACAGGACTTGAGGGGTCCTGTTCTCCCTATTTAGGACTGGAGGAGGGACATTGGCCTCCAAGTCACTAATTTCTTCCTCTGTGATGTCATCATCAGAGGGGTTGGCTTTTTCAAACTCTGCCAACAGCTCCTGGAGCTGAATTTTGGTAGGTCTGGAGCCAATGGTTATTTTCTTTATATTACAGAGAGACCTTAGCTCCCTCATCTTAAGATGGAGGTAAGGTGTGGTGTCGAGTTCCACCACCTGCATCTCTGTATCAGACATTATTCTGCTAAGAGTTGGAATACTTTTTAAAGAATCTAAAACTGTTTCTAGAATCTAATTTCAAACTTTTAACAAACTTTTAACTCTAAAAGACAATGCTAAACAGGGACTTAACACACAAGGCCTTAGCAGGACTTTTAAGAATTTAGAAAAATTTCAAATTGCAAAAATGAATTTCTAATGACAATTTTGGAATTTGTCGTGTGATCAGGTATTGGCTGAGTAGTCCAGCAAATGCAAAGTCTTGTACCCCACCGCTGATCCACCAATGTAGGAAGTTGGCTCTGTATGTGCTATTTCAAAGTAAGGAATAGCATGCACAGAGTCCAAGGGTTCCCCTTAGAGGTAAGATAGTGGCAAAAAGAGATAATACTAATGCTCTATTTTGTGGTAGTGTGGTCGAGCAGTAGGCTTATCCAAGGAGTAGTGTTAAGCATTTGTTGTACATACACCTAGACAATAAATGAGGTACACACACTCAGAGACAAATCCAGCCAATAGGTTTTTGTATAGAAAAATATCTTTTCTTAGTTTATTTTAAGAACCACAGGTTCAAATTCTACATGTAATATCTCATTCGAAAGGTATTGCAGGTAAGTACTTTAGGAACTTCAAATCATCAAAATTGCATGTATACTTTTCAAGTTATTCACAAATAGCTGTTTTAAAAGTGGACACTGCAATTTTCACAGTTCCTAGGGGAGGTAAGTATTTGTTAGGTTAACCAGGTAAGTAAGACACTTACAGGGCTTAGTTCTTGGTCCAAGGTAGCCCACCGTTGGGGGTTCAGAGCAACCCCAAAGTCACCACACCAGCAGCTCAGGGCCGGTCAGGTGCAGAGTTCAAAGTGGTGCCCAAAGCACATAGGCTAGAATGGAGAGAAGGGGGTGCCCCGGTTCCGGTCTGCTTGCAGGTAAGTACCCGCGTCTTCGGAGGGCAGACCAGGGGGGTTTTGTAGGGCACCGGGGGGGACGCAAGTCCACACAGAAATTTCACCCTCAGCGGCGCGGGGGCGGCCGGGTGCAGTGTAGAAACAAGCGTCGGGTTCGCAATGTTAGTCTATGAGAGATCTCGGGATCTCTTCAGCGCTGCAGGCAGGCAAGGGGGGGATTCCTCGGGGAAACCTCCACTTGGGCAAGGGAGAGGGACTCCTGAGGGTCACTTCTCCAGTGAAAGTCCGGTCCTTCAGGTCCTGGGGGCTGCGGGTGCAGGGTCTCTCCCAGGCGTCGGGACTTTAGGTTCAAAGAGTCGCGGTCAGGGGAAGCCTCGGGATTCCCTCTGCAGGCGGCGCTGTGGGGGCTCAGGGGGGACAGGTTTTGGTACTCACAGTATCAGAGTAGTCCTGGGGTCCCGCCTGAGGTGTCGGATCTCCACCAGCCGAGTCGGGGTCGCCGGGTGCAGTGTTGCAAGTCTCACGCTTCTTGCGGGGAGCTTGCAGGGTTCTTTAAAGCTGCTGGAAACAGAGTCGCAGCCTTTCTTGGAGCAGGTCCGCTGTCCTCGGGAGTTTCTTGTCTTTTCGAAGCAGGGGCAGTCCTCAGAGGATGTCGAGGTCGCTGGTCCCTTTGGAAGGCGTCGCTGGAGCAGGATCTTTGGAAGGCAGGAGACAGGCCGGTGAGTTTCTGGAGCCAAGGCAGTTGTCGTCTTCTGGTCTTCCGCTGCAGGGGTTTTCAGCTGGGCAGTCCTTCTTCTTGTAGTTGCAGGAATCTAATTTTCTAGGGTTCAGGGTAGCCCTTAAATACTAAATTTAAGGGCGTGTTTAGGTCTGGGGGGTTAGTAGCCAATGGCTACTAGCCCTGAGGGTGGGTACACCCTCTTTGTGCCTCCTCCCAAGGGGAGGGGGTCACAATCCTAACCCTATTGGGGGAATCCTCCATCTGCAAGATGGAGGATTTCTAAAAGTTAGAGTCACTTCAGCTCAGGACACCTTAGGGGCTGTCCTGACTGGCCAGTGACTCCTCCTTGTTTTTCTCATTATTTTCTCCGGCCTTGCCGCCAAAAGTGGGGCCTGGCCGGAGGGGGCGGGCAACTCCACTAGCTGGAGTGTCCTGCTGGGTTGGCACAAAGGAGGTGAGCCTTTGAGGCTCACCGCCAGGTGTGACAATTCCTGCCTGGGGGAGGTGTTAGCATCTCCACCCAGTGCAGGCTTTGTTACTGGCCTCAGAGTGACAAAGGCACTCTCCCCATGGGGCCAGCAACATGTCTCGGTTTGTGGCAGGCTGCTAAAACTAGTCAGCCTACACAGATAGTCGGTTAAGTTTCAGGGGGCACCTCTAAGGTGCCCTCTGGGGTGTATTTGACAATAAAATGTACACTGGCATCAGTGTGCATTTATTGTGCTGAGAAGTTTGATACCAAACTTCCCAGTTTTCAGTGTAGCCATTATGGTGTTGTGGAGTTCGTGTTTGACAAACTCCCAGACCATATACTCTTATGGCTACCCTGCACTTACAATGTCTAAGGTTTTGTTTAGACACTGTAGGGGTACCATGCTCATGCACTGGTACCCTCACCTATGGTATAGTGCACCCTGCCTTAGGGCTGTAAGGCCTGCTAGAGGGGTGTCTTACCTATACTGCATAGGCAGTGAGAGGCTGGCATGGCACCCTGAGGGGAGTGCCATGTCGACTTACTCGTTTTGTCCTCACTAGCACACACAAGCTGGCAAGCAGTGTGTCTGTGCTGAGTGAGAGGTCTCCAGGGTGGCATAAGACATGCTGCAGCCCTTAGAGACCTTCCTTGGCATCAGGGCCCTTGGTACTAGAAGTACCAGTTACAAGGGACTTATCTGGATGCCAGGGTCTGCCAATTGTGGATACAAAAGTACAGGTTAGGGAAAGAACACTGGTGCTGGGGCCTGGTTAGCAGGCCTCAGCACACTTTCAATTGTAAACATAGCATCAGCAAAGGCAAAAAGTCAGGGGGCAACCATGCCAAGGAGGCATTTCCTTACAGGCACTTTGCAAAAAACACCTCTGTTTTCTGTCAAAAATGGGATATGTCCACGTTGTGTTTTGGGTATTTCCTGTCACGGGCGCTAGGCCTACCCACACAAGTGAGGTATCATTTTTATCTGGAGACTTGGGGGAACGCTGGGTGGGAGGACATTTGTGGCACCTCACAGATTCCAGAACTTTCTGTCACCAAAATGTGAGGAAAATGTGTTTCTTTAGCCAAATTTTGAGGTTTGCAAAGAATTCTGGTTAACAGAACCTGGTCAGAGCCCCACAAGTCACCCCATTTTAGATTCCCCTAGGTCTCTAGTTTTAAAAAATGCACAGGTTTGGTAGGTTCCCCAGGTGCCGGCTGAGCTAGAGGCCAAAATCTACAGGTAGGCACTTTGCAAAAAACACCTCTGTTTTCTGTCAATAAATGGGATGTGTCCACGTTGTGTTTTGGGGCATATCCTGTTGCGGGCGCTAGGCCTACCCACACAAGTGAGGTATCATTTCTACCGGGAGACTTGGGGGAACGCTGGGCAGGAGGAATTTGTGGCTCCTCTCAGATTCCAGAACTTTCTTTCACCGAAATGTGAGGAAAATGTGTTTCTTTAGCCAGATTTTGAGGTTTGCAAAGGATTCAGGGTAACAGAACCTGGTCAGAGCCCCACAAGTCACCCCATCTTGGAATCCCCTAGGTCTCTAGTTTTCAAAAATGCACAGTTTTGTAGGTTTCCCTAGGTGTCGGCTGAGCTAGAGGCCAAAATCTACAGGTAGGCACTTTGCAAAAAACACCTCTGTTTTCTGTCAAAAAATGGGATGTGTCCACATTGTGTTTTGGGGCATTTCCTGTCGCGGGCGCTAGGCCTACCCACACAAGTGAGGTATCATTTTTATCGGGAGACTTGGGGTAACGCTGGGTGGGAGGACATTTGTGACTCCTCTCAGATTCTAGAACTTTTTGTCACCGAAATGTGAGGAAAATGTGTTTTTTTAGCCAAATTTTGAGGTTTGCAAAGGGTTCTGGGTAACAGAACCTGGTCAGAGCCACACAAGTCACCCCATCTTGGATTCCCCTAGGTCTCTAGTTTTCACAAATGCACAGGTTTGGTAGGTTTCTCTAGGTGCCGGCTGAGCTAGAGGCCAAAATCTACAGGTAGGCACTTTGCAAAAAACACCTCTGTTTTCTGTCAAAATATGAGATGTGTCCTTGTTGTGTTTTGGGGCATTTCCTGCCGCGGGCACTAGGGCTACCCACACAAGTAAGGTATCATTTTTATCGGGAGACTTGTGGGAATGCTGGGTGGGAGCAAATTTGTGGCTCCTCTCAGATTCCAGAACTTTCTGTCACCGAAATATGAGGAAAATTTGTTTTTTTAGCCAAATTTGAGGTTTGCAAAGGATTCTGGGTAACAGAACCTAGTCAGATCCCCACAAGTCACCCCATGTTGGATTCCCCTAGGTCTCTAGTTTTGTAAAATGCACAGGTTTGAGAGGTTTCCCTAGGTGTCGGCTGAGCTAGAGGCCAAAATCTACAGGTAGGCACTTTGCAAAAAACAGCTTTGTTTTCTGTCAAAAAATGGGATGTGTCCACGTTGTGTTTTGGGGCATTTCCTGTCACGGGCGCTAGGCCTACCCACACAAATGAGGTATCATTTTTATCGGGAGACTTAGGGGAATGCTGGGTGGGAGGAAATTTGTGGCTCCTCTCAGATTCCATAACTTTCTGCCACCAAAATGTGAGGAAAATGTGTTTATTTTAGCCGAATTTTGAGGTTTGCAAAGGATTCTGGGTAACACCTCTGTTTTCTGTCAAAAAATGGGATGTGTCCACGTTGTGTTTTGGCGCAATTCCTGTCGCGGGCGCTAGGCCTACCCACACAAGTGAGGTATCATTTTTATCGGGAGACTTAAGGGAACATAGATTAGCAAAATAAGTGTTATTGCCCCTTGTCTTTCTCTACATTTTTTCCTTCCAAATATAAGAGAGTGTGTAAAAAAAGACGTCTATTTGAGAAATGCCCTGTAATTCACAAGATAGTATGGGCACCCCGGAATTCAGAGATGTGCAAATAACCACTGCTCCTCAACACCTTATCCTGTGCCCATTTTGGAAACACAAAGGTTTTCTTGATAGCTATTTTTCACTCTTTATATTTCAGCAAATGAATTGCTGTATACCCGGTATAGAATGAAAACCCACTGCAGGGTGCAGCTCATTTATTGGCTCTGGGTGCCTAGGGTTATTGATGAACCTACAAGCCCTAAATATCCCCGCAACCAGAAGGGTCCAGCAGACGTAACGGTATATTGCTTTCAAAAATCTGACATTGCATGAAAAAGTTACAGAGTAAAACATAGAGAAAAATTGCTGTTTTTTTCACCTCAATTTCAATATTTCTTTTTTTTCAGTTGTTATTTTCTGTAGGAAACCCTTGTAGGATCTACACAAATTACCCCTTAATGAATTCAGAATTGTGTCTACTTTTCAGACATGTTTAGGTTTCTAGGACCCAGCATTGGTTTCATGCCCATTTCTGTCAATGACTGGAAGGAGGGTGAAAGCACAAAAAATCATAAAAATGGGGTATGTCCCAGTAAAATGCCAAATTTGTGTTGAAGAATTGGGTTTTCTGATTCAAGTCTGCCTGTTCCTGAAAGCTGGGAAGCTGGTGATTTTTGAAGCCACTTTTTCCAATGTTTTTTGAAAAAAACAATTTTTTCACTGTATTTTGGCTAATTTCTTGGCCTCCTTCAGGGGAACCCACAAAGTCTGGGAACCTCTAGAATCCCTAGGATGTTTTGAAAAAAAGGACACAAATTTGGCTTGGCTAGCTTATGTGGACAAAAAGTTATGAGGGCCTAAGTGTGAACTGCCCCAAATAGCCAAAAAAAGGCCTGGCACAAGAGGGGGAAAAGGCCTTGCAGCGAAGGGGTTAAAAAATAATGCAAACCCTCCTTTTTAAAAGTATTAAAATTGTGGCTCATAAGTTCAACAAAGTGCCGTGGAAAGTTGGCACTTAAAAAGCAAGTATATCTCGGCGGATGACCTCGCCACTTGCTCTTTGAATGTTTCACAGGCAGATGTAAGCACCAAATGTTTTTGAAGCATTAGTGCTTTTAGTCAGCTCAGCTTGTTGAAATTAACATTACAGGTAGGAATAGAAGGTAACCAACTTGCTGGCCTAATCTCATGTGTGGGTAGAAATAACACATTACAACAGCAGGTCACTATTTAAGAAACAGAAACCACATCCCACAGCAGCGTTTATCATTCAACATTAAGGGGGTCATTATGACCCCGGCGGTATTTTGACGCCAGGGCCAAAACAACGGGAGCACCACCAACAGGTTGGCGGTGCCTCCCGGCGTATTTTGACCGCATCACACCGCCGGGGCCGGCGGTATATCGCCATTGTGAGAAAACAGGGCTGATTGCAGAGGCCCCCTAACTTTTTGCCCCCATTTTCCACTTTATGCTGGTGTTTTCCTGACTCTGATGGTGCCCTGGGTACTGCTGACCAGTCCCAGGGCCTGTGCTCTGTGTAAAATCAATATGCAAATTAGGCTAATTATAATTGGCTAAGTTAACCTACCTATAAGTCCCTAGTATATGGTACGGCATGTAGGTTTAGGGACCACAGCATAGGTGGTGCACACCTAGGTGCACTGCTGAGGTGCCCAGTGTCATTTTAAAAGCAGGCCTGCCTTGCTGGCTGCTTTTAAATTAAAGTTATATGCAAATTCGACTTTGGAATTAAAAGTAGTTCCAAAGTCTTAAACTACCTTATTTTTACATATAAGTCACCCCTAAGGTGTGCCCTATGTGCCCCTAGGGCTGGGTGCCATGTAACTATAAGCAGGGACTTTATAAAAATAGATTTATAAACCCTGGTGAGGTAAAAACAGCCAAGTTCGTTTTTCCCTCATTGAAGTAAATGGCCTTCATAGGCTAGAATGGGGAGACTTTATTTTAATTTTTAAAGTCTCCTTAAATGTTGCATACCAAGAATTTGGTATCAAATTAATTGTTGTAATAAATCCCACAACTTCCAGTTGTTGGATTTAATATAACTTGTTCAGGTAAAGAGTTTTAGACTTTACCTAAAAAGTTGCCAATTTCAGCCTTGCATTGTTTTTGCTGCTGTGCTCTGATTGGCCAGCCTGCAGCAGCTTAGTCAAAGCTGTCTTGATGAGGTGTGAAGTGGCCTGGCTTCACACAAGGGAATGTGCTTGTGGGAGAGAATCTCCCCTCAGCAGATGGTGAGGCAGGAAGGGGGAGGGCTGCCAAACTGGTCTTCAAAGGCAGAGAAGGACATTTGGAGCAACCAGCAACACCCCCACATCCTGCAACCCCAGACAACTAGGTGCCCCCTTGATTAGATTAGGAGAGGGCAGGAGAGGGGTGTGTTTATGATTTTTAGCCACACCAGTGGGTGGGCTCAGCCAGATGTAACCTCCAAAAATCAGATTCAGCCATGTTGGATTTTTAGAGAATGTTGCCTTTTGGGATGGATTTTTGCCACACTTCCCAGGAAGTAGTCATCACAGGGGGACGACCCTGTACCTGATTGGAGACCCAGGACCCCCCTGCTTTTCACCCAGGAGCAAGGATAAAACTGGCAGACCTGCCCCCACACCTCAGATCCCTGCCAGATTTCAAGAAGAAAAGAACTAAAGGAGAAGAAGGACTGCCCTGCTGGACCCCTGGCCTGCACCTGGAACCTGCACTCAAAAGGACTGCACCAGCTGCACACTTGGGCTTCACCACAAGAAGGACTTTGCCTGGCTTCAACTGGTGCAAGGAGGGACTCCCTGTTTGCTACAGGTGAAAAATTGCTATCCAGAGTCCCCCTGTACCAACTCCTGAAAAGTGACCAGCTGACCACTGTCCAGTGGCCAAAAAGGAGTTTGCGCCAGGTGCATTCTGGGAGTTGAAGTCCGCACCCCCCAAGGACCATCACAGAACTTCTGGACCCTTGGGGTGAGCTGTGGACCCCAAAAGAACCTTAAAAGAACATCTGGGTGAAGCCCCAGAAGTTTGGAGAAGATTTGAGAATTTTTGTAAAAAAGCTCCAGAGAGGGACCGACCCGCCGCGGAAATTCTAGCCGGCTTGCTTCAACCGCGACCCGGCCTGACTTGGTGGTTCGTCCCGGTAAAGAAAAACCTCTGAAAAAGAGACTAAGTCCGAAGGTAAAAAGTTGACCGGGACCTCCCAGCCATCGTATCCGAGAAGGGCTCCATGGACGTCGGATCAAGATCCAGGTTTACCCCGGTCGAAGGATTTTCATCTCGAAAAAACGACTAAGTCCGAAGGTAAAAGTCTCCACCGAGGAAACCCACATGGTGTATCCGGACAAGGGCTCCAGGAGGTCGGATTCAACTGGCAGGTTCGTCCCGCTGAAGAAAATCTTCAAAATAAAGACTAAGTCAGAAGGTAACTTTTTAACCGAGGCCTCCCGCGACCTGTAGCCGAGCAGGGCTCCATCGCGGTCGGCCTGAAACTTTGACTTTGCCCCGGTCCTGGTGCAACCAGATGACCCGATTGGCGCTTTTTGTTTCTAAGCGCTAGAAAAATAATAATTCTTTAAAAATTCATATCTCCGGTTCTCTTTATCCGATTTTATTCGTTTTTGTGTCATTTTAAAGATAAAAATATAAACTATTTTTATAAATTGGTTTTGGATTTTTAAACTGTTTCCTGTGTTTTATTTAATTACTGTTTTGTGATATTTGAATGCTTTACACACTGTCTCCTAAGTTAAGCCTTGACGCTCGTTGCCAAGCTACCAAGGGTTGAGCTGGGATTAATTTACTGAGACCTAACTGTACCTAGGTGGAGGTTAGTGGCTTGTTGCTAGGTGTAGGTACCTACCTGCCCTTACCAATAACCCATTTTCCAACAGCTATTTTAGCCCCGGCGGTGATAATCCACCAGCAGTGCTGCTCTGGGGATTATGACTCCCATACCGCCAGCCTGTTTCTGGCGGTTTGCACCGCCAGGAAGAGTCTGGGGGTAAGGGGACTCAGAGGGCACTTGGCATGGGCAGTGCAGGGGCCCCCAGGCAGAGCCCCATCGCGCATTTCACTGCCCGAATTTCGGGCAGTGAAATGCGCGACGGGTCCTACTGCACCCGCTGCACATCAGCATCGCCGCCGGCTCAATTACGAGCCGGCGGCAATGTTGATGTCACTTTTCCACTGGGCCAGCGGACGGTAACTCTGTTACCGTCCGCTGGCCCAGAGGAAAAGTCAAAATAGGGAGCCAGCCATACCGCCAGCAATGGCGGTATTCTGCCGCCCGCAACCTCGGCGGTCTGCCATGCAGACCGCGAGGTTGTAATGACCCCCTAAGTAACTTCCATTTGAAAGTAACTGAAACACTGGGTGAAACAAGGGGATGGGAACTCCCTTCAAGTAACAAGCTAAATTGGCCACAGATGCGTTACATACGCTGTGCAATGTCACCTGTTTACAAATCATTGACTGGCTTATAGAAGTTTCACAAACACTACCACTGAGAAAGACTTCCTTTTTGATTGGTTTTGATTCAATTCCTTTTCAACGCTCATACATTTGTCGAATGGCAGTTCCCACAGCTCATATATAAAAGTCTCCCCATAAGCTTAAAATCTGCCTATCGGAAAATGTTTCAAACACGATGTGAATTGAAACATGGAAATTGGCAGGGAGAAACCTCCATGTACTAACATCACTGCTGATGGTGTCTCAGCGGCTCCAAAAGGCAACTTTTCTATACTAAGCATTGTGTAGGTTGCATCCTTTTTTGCCACTATCTGTTGTTTGCGTCTGAAATTGAAGGGCAAGAACAACTCTTTCTAGTTCAAGTGCTTTGCAGTTCGATTTCATAACCATTAATGTCTAACTCAGCTGTATTATGGATCTCAGTTGGCTCTAACTATGTTGTCAAAACAACATATTGTTTTGTATAATGTTAATTACAGATGACTTGATGTTGTTAAGTGTGTAAATTCAAGTGGACAATGTATGCATCCCATTATACACAAATGTCTGGTCTATCTGCCCTCAACAGGCAGAGGCTTCCATTTGAGAAATCTTCCATATTTAGTAAATTGCATACACAATATTTTGGAGCATGGTGTTGTAGGACCTAACAGGAAATCTTGCAAATATGTGTCACCAGAGAGGAGAAAGAGATGTTATTTTACAGCTGTCAAAGTGGAATGTTGCAACCATTGCTGACATAACGCCCCTACGCAGTATGTGGTAGCAATCCCTGAATGTTTTGTCTCGCTATAACGAGGGTCCAGTCTGCTTGCTTTAAAACCCTGTGTAGAGTTTATGAAATGTGCATGACAACCATTTGTGCCCACTGGCCACAATACCCACCCATTGGGACCTGAAAGTATTGAATTAAATGTACAAGTTTCTGACCATATCATTGAGCTGATCCTCTGTGTTTTTACCAGACTTTGCCAATTGTCAAATGTTGCAATTGAATGGATATTGGGCATATTCATGTCTTTAATTATAATTAAACCTAAACAGGTTGCCTGCTGAATAGGATCATTTATAAAAATCATTTGTAATGAAATTTAAATCAATTGTGTCCTTCCAATAGTCATAACCCTAAAAGTCTAGTTGGGAAACAAATGAATTCAAATAAATTAATTTAGTGGCAGTCAGCTTGTTTTTCCTTGCTTTAGAGAAAGGTAATATGAAATAATAAGATACTGGATCAGTAACATCATGCCAGAAAAGTATGTCAATTTATCGGAATATGTTTTAGAACTCCCCACTTGTGGAGTCAGCCAATGTGACCATTGGGTATAATTAAAAATTGTACTAGCTCTACGTAGGCAATGGTGTGCATAATGACGATAACAATACATTTCTCCATAATTTGGAGAGTTTATATATGTCTTCACTTTCAAATACAGTATAATATTCAAGCTCAGAAAGCATTGATGAAACTGTTTTCACATCCCAATCGTCAGGGACAACGCCAAGTGTTATGATATTGTCCCTAGAGATTTAAAAAACATAAGGAATTGGAATAGTTTCTGTTGGACCAAATATATCATAAGGAAGATTATCCCAAACAATCCATTAGGAACTCCAACCATATAATTTTTACTAGGAACAAGTCTCCTTGCACTTTTTGGGAAGACAAATGAGGCTTCAGTACCTCATCTACTAGTTTAACAGCAGCACGTTCAGGAATGCACATTTATAAGCAAGAAGAACTCAATCACAAATCCAATTCACAGAAAGAGAGCCAGCAAGGTGACAGTAATCCACAAATAGTTTGATGGATGGATCAGATAAGTTTGATTAAGCCTGTGAAAGAAATTACGTATACGTGAAGTGAAGCTTCAGTGGAGTCTGAGGAGAAGTCATCAATGTCAGCGAAGTACTCAGAAGCAGTCTGTGTGAAGACAGGAGCCACTGCAGGTGAAAGAACTGGCAGATGCCTCTAAAGGTTGTTCATCATAAACAAACTCAATCATTTTGAGAAGTAGTTGAAAACTGTAGACTTATGTCTGGTACATTTCTGGCACTTGTAGCAGTAATTGGAATCAACAAATGTTCATTTTCTGCCCTCCCCAGCCTATATGAAATAATTGCAGCATTGTTTTAATGCTTGAAGAGGTATTTTCTGTATGGCAGTGAGGGGGGAAGGGAACTACCCAGAAATTCTCAAGGCCTACTCTATAGGATCAGCCACATGTTGCAATTTGCCTTGATCAATTGGGACAAAGCATTTTTCTCTACAACCAGAAAGCGGCAGCAAAATGACAATTCTGGTGCTTTGAATTCCAAGGACTGGCACTGGTGCATGGTGTTATGGGCAGAATCCCTTTCTCCCTGCATTTTTTTATGACTAGATCCCGCCTTTTAGAATCCAACCTATTGATGCTTGTGTATCTCTCATTCCCACAGCAGCGGCATGTGTAGTAGAACACTCATCTCTGAAGCCTTGGAGTTCCTGTCAGACTGCGAGACATTCATTTATGTCAAAATAAGTTTCTGCCGCCACTGCGCTAGGACCATCAAGATCTGGGGAATACATTGATATGCCAAACAGGACTTTAAATGGAGTACTGCCACACAAAGATGTTCTAGGCAGATTATTTAATGCTCCCTGGGCTGCATAAAGGTGATGGATCTAACTACTACCTGAACCTAATTCCGTAGCTGTTATGGATTGCTTTAAGTATTGGCTCAGTCCAAACTGGGGTGGCATAGTAAGCAAAAGAACAATGGATTAAACCCACATCTGTGACTGGGGGTGAGTGTTTGCATTGTTCAGCACTCCGTCCATCATCCTTTTGTGTTGCTAAAGGTGCCCTAAGTGGGAAGGGTATGCCCAGATGTGGGTCCCATGCTCACTGTACCACTCGAATCAAGCTAGTCTGGCTGATAAAGGGTGATACTCTGAAACCAGTCCCAGGATGCTTGTTTCGAGCCTTGGGAGGACCTGGCCTGGCGGTTCGGGCTGGACTGTTCCCATGAGGAACACGGTGAAGACTGATTAACATACGGCTGGGTCCAAACTGGGGTGACATGATGAGCAAAAGAACAATGGATTACACCCAGATCTGTGACTGGGGGTGAGTGTTTGCATTGTTCAGCACTCCGTCCATTATCCTTTTTTTGTTGTACACCATTCTTTAGCCTGGGAGAGAAAGTCCTGATTACATGTTGTGCAAAGACTAACTATACAAGCAGCTTGTTCTTCGTTTTCCTAGAATAAAGCAAGCTGATAACAATATGGAATAATCATCACTAAAAAGCAGCTTTACTCAAATGAATAAAATATGAATTGTAAAACGAAGCTAAACAGGGGTGGCTGACTTAGGTTCTAGACATCCTCACAACAGACTGACCAACCTCCCATCTATAGCACAGACACAGCAGCAACCCCCCAGACAACAGCAGCAGAGGAGCAAGTGCCCCAGAGGTGATGACTCAACATTATCGTGCTTTTCCATCCAATGATAATGTTTGCATAACCGCAGAGGCTCAAATGAGTCAATAGCCTCACACCCCCGTCTCTTGATTCCCACCCTCCATCTCTTATGCCCTTCCTACTTGAATGTGCCTTCTTGATTCTCAAGTAGTTTCCCTTGGGAGAGCCTATCCTTCCCCCTTATAGGCGGACTTAGTACCTATGGAACACAAGCATTTTGTATTTCTTGCACTTGAGTTCTGATACTTGTGAATGTTGCTTAGCTATTGGGATTATGTCTTGTGGTTTTTGATGCTAACTATTTGTATTCTTGTCCAGGACCCAACCTGGGATGTCTTGTGATTCCTCTTCATGGCACTGTGTAGGTTGCAGTTCAATGAATAAAAGCTGCAAAATTCTGTGGAATACAGTGCTTCAGAGTGATCAAACATTTTCTTGAAACATTCTAAAAATGCATTCTAGTATGGCATCCTTAGTAGTGACCAAAGTCCTCATCTAAGTCCAGGCATTTACTCATAGCTTACTAATTAAACATTCAACATTGGACCTATCAGTATTAACTTGATGGGGTTGAAGCTTGAATGTTATGGTGCAGGCATTTAAAAATATATTTTGCTGTTTTGGGTACTCATCATACTTGATTTCCTCTATGGCACCCAGAGGACCATGGCAGCTCTGCTTTGGCATAAAGCATCATTCTCTTTTATCAATGACTGAACTCTATGACTGAGAAATTGTGCAGGTGCCAGTAAACTATTCATTTCATCCTATTGGAGTCAAATGATATTTGCAACCTTTAGAGTCTTTTCCAGTTAATGGTAGGTAATTCTTCTCCCGCCTTCTTCTTTAGAGAGGGATGATAAGGGCAACTTTCCTCAGTAACCTCACTACTCACAAAATGGCACAAGCAACAAAGCGGTATCAAAGAGTTCAAAGAGCAAACAGGTTGAAGAACAAAACTCTCAAAAAACATTTCAGTAAAAATAGAAAAAACAAACAAAATCCTCACATAGGAATCACAACTAGAACTCAGCGGAGAACATGGAATGAGGTGCAGTGAAAAATGTGACAAAGACATATCGTCAAATGTTGAGATGCATGGAGGTTCAGACTTCAAGTCCTTATAATACAATTCAGTGCTGACACATCTTTCAATGACACAGGGTACAAAGTATCACCATCTTGTATTAGTAAGACACATAGAATAATATTATACTTCCTACTACTGAATCATGTTCTTTTGTAGTTCAACCACTGGATATCTTCGGTCCTATAAATAAAACAGTTGTAAACCTCTTTCCCTATTTCCCTTGTTCAAAGACGTGGGCCCTCAAGATGTAGGAGTGTCACCTACAGGTAAGTGTACCTCTTTTCCCCAAAAGTAATGTATTTGTTAACACTAGTATCCATGTTTCCCTATGCTGAAGGCAAGTCAGCCGGGTCTGCAAAAACTCATGGTTCCCATTCAGCAAGGCATAACAGGAACAAATTTACAGTAAGCCTGTTGCATACAACTTTTAAAGGTATTCCTGGTTTTAATGTGACGTTTGTTGTTCTCCTCAATATTTTGTGGCTGTAGTGTAGGACTAAACATACATAGGTAAAACGGGTGCGCTCCATCATATGCATGGGAAACACAGTATTTCTAAAAGGGTGCACATAATTTGATTGATCAACAAGGGTGGTACTTAAGTAGGGGACATCTTCCACCAAATGGATGGAGAATCGATTATAATTCTTTCACTATAAACAAAACGTTTCATCAGTTATTCCTTATGGGTAACACTTTTTATGCAAAAGAACATGTCACACCAACTTTTTGCCCTCAACACAATATGCAAGAAGCACTGTTTGGTGCATGGAGCACACACCCACTAACAAGCTTGTGTCCTACCTCATGTCCATCATGATGCATGCAACATTGCTGCTCCTTTTCAGTCCTTAAAGAACTTGACATAGAACTGTATGCTTATTAAACCTGCATCACAAATCATTTGAACACAAATGTGACATACAGGATACCCTTAAGAGGGGCCAATAAGAAGAATAGGAGTCAATGGAGCAGGGTGTTACCTCAATTCAGATGCAAGAATACGAGGGAGTAGCATTCTGTGAGAAAGTAGCCTCTTTGTAGCATGGTTACCCCCACTTTTGGCCTGCTTGTGAGTGTGTGTCAGCTTGTTTTTACTGTGTCATTGGGGTCCTGCTATCCAGGACCCCAGTGCAAATAGTGAAAACCCTATATGTCGGTATGTTTTGCCTGTCTCACTGGGATTCCGCTGGTCAGGACCCCAGTGCTCATAGTTTGTGGCCTAATGTGTGTGTTGTGAATAGTGCTTCACTGTGTCACTGAGGCTCTGCTAATCAGAACCTCAGTGCTTATGCTCTCTATGCTTTTACATTTGTCACTATAGGCTAGTGACTTCATTTACCAATTTCAATTGGCACACTGGACCCCCCCTTATAAGTCCCTAGTATATGGTAGCTAGGTACCCCGGGCATTGGGGTCCAGGAGATCCTTACGGGCTGCAGCAGTTCTTTTGCCACCCATAAGGAGCTCAGACAAACCCTTCCACAGGCCTGCCATTGCAGCCTGTGTGAAATAGTGCACATACTATTTTACAGCCATTTTCACTGCACTTAAGTAACTTATAAGTCACCTATATGTCTAACCTTCATTTACCGAAGGTTAGGTGCAAAGTTACTAAGTATGAGGGCACCCTTGCACTAGCAAAGGTGCCCCCAAATAGTCCAGGGCTCATTCCTGGGACTTTGTGAGTGTGGGGATGTCACTACACGCGTGCACTAAATATATGCCAAATCTGGTATTGGGGAACCAATTCCATGCATTCTGGGGCTCCACCCTGGACCCCCGGTACTGCCAAACCAGCTCTTTCAGGTTGGCACTGCAACTACAGCTGCTGCCACCTCACAGACAGGGTTCTGCCCTCCTGGGGTCTAAGCAGCTCAGTCACAGGAAGGCAGAACAAAGCATTTCCTTTGGGAGGAGGGTGTTACACCCTCTCCCTTTATAAATAGGTGTAACAGGCTGGGGAGGGGTAGCCTCTCCCAGCCTCTGGAAATGCATTAAAGGGCACAGATGGTGCCCTCCTTGCATTAACCAGTCTACACCGGTTCAGGGACCCCCAGTCCCTGCTCTGGCACGAAACAGGACAAAGGGAAGGGGAGGTACCACTCCCCTGTCCATCACCACCTCAGGGGTGGTGCCCAGAGCTCCTCCAGTGTCTCCCAGACTTCAGCCATCTTGATTTCCAAGGTGTGGGGGCACTCTGGAGGCCTCTGAGTGGCCATGGCCAGCAGGTGACATCAGAGACCCCCTTCTCAGGGCTATTGAGGTTCTTTCCTGTGGGTTTCTCTTCAGATTCTGCAACTCTCCATCAGGAATCCTCTGCAACTATAACTTCATCGTCTGACCCCAGATCGACCGCACACTGCTTCAGGAACCGCTGGAACAGCAACAAAGTATCCAGAAGGGCTATTTTTCCTCTGCAACTTCACCTCCAGCCAGTGCACACTCTGGAGACTGCCTGTCTTCACCCTGCACCAGAAGGACCAAAGAAATCTCTGGTGGAGTGACAGAGTCACTTCCCTGCTCTTGCAGGTACCTTCTAAGTCGACGACTGGTTCTCTTGGACTCCTCCCCTGGTGACGAGCGTGCTCCTTGGAACACAGGTGGTGGACCCCTTCGACACAGACTGTCCGAAGGTCCTGCAGTCCCAATTTGGACAAGGTAAGACCTTGCCTTCCCTGAGTACGACAGTACGACTGTGCACTGCATCTTCTTCACCTCCTGAGGTCTCTATGCACTATTTGCAAAATTCATTAGTGCACAGCCTGGCCTAAGTTCACAGCACTTTACCCTGTGACGCTCAACTAACTGAGTTGAACTCTGGCGGCGTGGGACCTTCCTTTGTAGTACTGCACCAACCGCATTTTGCACCTCCTTTGTACCGGTGCCCTAGGACTCCCGTGGGTGCTGTCTGGTTGACTGGGAGCTCTCTGGAGTGCTGAGAGCCCCCTCTTCCTCCTCACACAGAGTTGAGGACCCCAGGTCCCTCCTGGGTCCAGACAGCGCCACTTTGATGCAAAACATGACTTTTCTGGAACCAAGGCCTGTTGGACGAATCCAGCACCAAAACTCGCCTGCATGTAACATCTCTTTCTGGGACATCCATTGTATTATGCAGGAACCCGCTGACATCTGGCTTGGCAGGGGCTCCTCATCTTCGTGAAACATCTTCCGACTTCTGGACTTGGTCTCCTTCCTCTGCGGGTCTTCAGGTCCAGGAATCCACCTGTGACAGGGGATACCGTAAGGATCACTCTTAGGCGGCAGTATGCTATGCAAATGTCTCTTTACGGGATGGTATTAATGGAGCATAGGATGTAGTCTTATGTATTTCTTTGGTCTGTTGTCTGGTATTCAGAAGATGTTCCTCCTCTCTAGGTTTCTTCCTTCCAGGTGGATTCTCAGGAGGCACATGTGGTAAAAGAAGAAAAAACACAACTGTTGGAGGAATGGTAAGATTCTCTTTCTTTTCTTTTTTATTGTTTTGTTTTTTAAACTGGTTTTCACTATTCTTCTGTCTTCTCTTGTCTATAGTTCTTTGGCTCTTACTCCCCTGCTCTGTGTCCTATCTTATCTGGGGCGTTGGTTGTGGCTATCTTCTGCTATCATACAACTTTTTCTCTCCTTGTTCTTCCGTATCTATCTTCTCTTGTTTTCTTCCTTACTCTCTTTTTACTCTTCTGAGGAGCCTCTTCTCTTCTCTCTGTCTCTGTCCCTGTTCCTTGGTTGCTGTTCTTCAAATGTACACATAGACTTCTCAAACGGGGAAATACTTGTAACCACCAAAAAATAAAACAAAGAAAACAAAACAAAAATCTTTCAACCGTTTTGGTTATCTTTTGCCCGTTCTCCTTCGCCCAAACAAAACCCAAAAAAAATAATAATAAACAAAATGTTTAATTGATCGTGCTGTGGTCTGGCATTTTTATTTACTTGAATATATGTTTTTTTCCTGTTGCCCCGGCTTTCTGTCATTTTGCTGGGGTTCTCAATCACAGCCTGTGCTTTTATACCTCCCACCTCCCGCCTCCTGCCTAATCCTGTATACAAGGTAAAGCTGTCCACTGTGGGACCGTACCTGCTGATGCCACGCTCTCCCCAGAGCTTGGCTGGATTGTGAGTATTCCGCCTCTTGGTCCTCCGATCCTGGGTTTGCGAAGCTACAGTCGTCTCTGTCTCTCGTGGGCCTCTTGGGTGCCAGCTGTGTGGTATGCTTCATCCGCCTGCGTCGTCTGTTCTCCCCTAGGGATTCCCTCTTTTGACTCTGTCCTGGTGTGCTTCTGGGCTTTCCGACTCTTCTTCCGCACTCGGACGCCAGTATGCGTCCCCGACTGCTCTTTGGAGCACTGAGCGCTCTGGAAGTCGTCCCTGATTGGCCAGAGCGGACAGTGCTTCCGGGAGAAGCCGATCAAAGTCCTCGGTGCCCCTGGGGCATTGCGGACCTGACGCCATGGTCGGCCCGTCACACCACCATTTGTTGTTTGCAGTCTTGCTTGGTTCTTGCAATAACTCTAATCACAACATGTAGTGTGTCCTAAGGAAACTTTCAGTACTTTACTCCTGCTTTCCTGGGCTCTGGGGTGGGGTATCTTACTTACCTTGGCTGTATTCTTACTCTCCTAGCAATTCTCTACACACTACACTTGTCTAGGGGGGAATTTGTGGTTCGCATTCCACTTTCTTAGTATACTGTTTGTGTTGCCCCTAGAACTATTTTCTCCCATTGCATTCTATAGCATTTCCAATTGTTTGAACTATCCTATGTCTAATTACTTACCTTATTTTGGTGTCTAGTGTATATAATGTTTATAATACTTACCTCCAGATGGAGTATTGCCTCTAAGATATTTGTGGCCTTTTGTCACCCAAATAAAGTACCTTTATTTTTGGTAACACTGACTATTGTCTTTACTTGTGTATACGTACTGTGTATCTATAAGTGGTATTGCAGGAGCTTTCCATGTCTTCTACTTCAACCTAAGCTGCTCTGATATAGCTACCGCTATCATCCTAAGCTGCTAGAACAATACTACATTTCACTAATAAGGGATAACTGGGCCTGGTGTAAGGTGTAAGTACCCAAGGTACCCACTACAAACCAGGCCAGCCTCCTACACATTCTGGTAGAATTAGTTTAACATTCTTTAGAAGAGAGAGATGCTAACAGGCCATTTATGTTTTTGAGGTTGATATCCAAGAATAATCCAAGCTTTTTGGCATTTAGGCCCTCATTACAACCCGCAGCAGAAATCCGCTACAGGTATTACGACCCACATCTCGTAATCTGCCACAATACAGACAGCCACACAAGTATGCCACACCAAAGGTCAGTGATAAACACTGGCGATAGCAAAACCTACACCGTCACGCCAACAGAATGACGCCCACAGTATCACGATTCAAGAATCAATGCGGCGGTCTTTCAACCACGGTAATCCATTGGCAGTACACACCGCTGCGCTCAAAATACACACACGCTTACAAAACACAACCACATTGTACAATTAAAAATACACACACCTGATACACATACACACACCACACCCACTCACTCAACTATAAAACACGCACCCACATTACCCACAACCCCTTACAACAATTTTTTTTGGTGACGCACAGAGAGAGAGAATAGCAAACACAACACCAGCCTCCACAGGCACACAACACCTTCACTCATACAACATCCACGCACCTCGAAGAACACACACCAACACAACACATCACACAGCACAACAAACATCCCCTCACACATCACCCACACCACATTATGGCACCTCAAAGACTCCCCAGGTTTTCTGAGGAGGAGCTCAGGGTCATGGTGGAGGAAATCACCCAGGTCGAGCCACAGCTTTTTGGATCACAGGTGCAGCAGGCCTCCATTGCTAGGAAGATGGACCTATGGCGGAGAATTGTCGACAGGGTCAACGCAGTGGGACAGCACCCCAGAACACTGGATGACATCAGGAAGAGGTGGAACGACCTACAGGGGAAGGTGCGTTCCATAGTATCCAGACACCATGTAGCAGTACAGAGGACTGGAGGTGGACCCCCACCTCCTACCCCACAACTAACATCATGGGAGGAGGAAGTCTTGGCAATCATGCATCCTGAGGGCCTCGCAGGATTGGCAGGAAGACTGGACTCTGGTAAGTCAAATCTTTACGACTACATCCACCACCCTACCTGCATGCCATCACAAACTCCTACTCTCACCCCCATCACTCCATCACCTCACATATGCTCCACCATCACAACCCACCCATCCAAATACCAAGCCTTGCATGCAACACCTATGCATGGACCCCCATCACCAAAGCATGTCCAGTAAAAATTCCCACCCAGGCCCCAAAATCACTAATCAAACAAGGGCAACCACAATAATGCAAGCACAGGAGTAGAGGGTAACTCACCCATTGCATAAGATGACACAAACAGATACAATAACTATGCATTTACACCCCAACAGGACCCATACCCAACGTCACTGGACAGGAGGTGCCAGTAATATCCCGTCCCCCCACAGAAGAGGCCCACAGTGATGACAGCAGCTCTGCACACCTGGATCAAGATGACTAGCCCGGCCCATCAGGGACCTCTGGACAGTCGGTTCCCCTGCCACAGTCACAAACCACCACTGAACCTCCCCCCTCAGGAAACACCACCACAGCACCCACCCAGTGGGCCCATCCCTCTGTCCCCAGGACACGTCAATCAGCAGTGGGTCTACCACTATAGGGACCCCGGACAAACCCACCAACCCAAGACAATCAGGAATGTGGTGTCAGTAGCAGTGGGCACACGGTTCAAGGGACAGAAGCACAGGATAACAGGGAAACTGGAAGGACTGCTGAGCGACAGGGGGAGGACAGGCCAAGGGAACCCACTCTCCACGAGGCACTCTCCAGCATCATGGGAGCATACCATCATTCCCAGGAGACCATGGGCATGGTACTCGCCAAGTTTCAGGAGACCCAGCGGCTGCCGGAGGAACACTACTGGGGATCAGGAAGGACTTGAATTCCATCAACACTACCCTGGTCACCATTGCAGGGGCACACAAACGGGCCCCTGACACTAGCCTGAACAATGAACAGCCCTCCACCTCCGCCGGCGCTAGTGAACAGGAGGTCCCGCCACAGGAACAACAGGCCACCAGCACCCCATCCCCTGCAGAAGGAGAACCAGCCCGCAAACGGTCCCTGAGATCCAGGAACAAGACAGAAAACATTGCCAAGACCCCCGCCAGGAAATAAGACTCTCCTTATTGTCACCCTTTTGTCCCACTATGTAACCCTGACAACTTTGAACTGCCATTACTCCACTTCCTATGCCCCCTTGGACAATGCACCTGTGATACCAAGAGACTAGACTCTACCATGGGCTTTCCTCCACCTTCACCCCAGCCCCTTGCACAGCCCCCTCCACTTATTAGCACAGAAATAAACACCCTTGAATCACAAATCAATCTGGAGTCAGTGTGTACGTTCACAAATGTGTAATTGCAGCTTTTTCTCAGAAAAATAGCAATGTCAATGTTCATGTTCGCATAACAATGTACGACAGTTGTTGGGCATCAGTAAACATAGCAGAAGGCAAAAAGTGGGACCCAGATCTGTGAAATGGAAAGCCAAAGTGACATGTCAGGGTCCATATACAGAGGTAAAAAGCAGATTCATTCAATGTCCTACAATAATATGATATGAGAGGAGCAGTGCCAGTATCTTACCTGTGTCTCACTGGAAGTATTGCATGATGACGTTGTTTCGGTTGTCTATATCTTCTTCTTCTGCCTCCTCTTCTTCACTGTCCACAGGCTCCACAGCTGCCACAAGACCAACATCAGGCCCATCCTTACGCAGAAAAGGCAACTGGCATCGCAAAGCCAGGTTGTGCAACATACAGCATGCCACGATGATCTGGCACACCTTTTTCGGTGAGTAGTATAGGGAGCCACCTGTCAGATGGAGGCACCGGAATCTGGCCTTCAGGAGGGCGAAAGTCCACTCAATTATCCTCCTAGTTCGCCCATGTGCCTCATTGTAGCGTTCCCCTGTCCTTGTCCTGGGATTCCTCACTGGGGTCAGTAGCCATGACAGGTTGGGGTAACCAGAGTCACCTGCAAATATCGAGGGACAACTGTTAGACATACTCCAACCCTTAGGGACTCACCCATACCTAGACACCTATGTCAACTGTGTTGGGACCTTGGGCTCACCTATTAGCCACACACAGAGCCTCTGGAGTTGGGTCATCACATAAGGGATGCTGCTATTCCTCAAAATGTAAGCGTCATGCACTGAGCCAGGATACTTGGCATTCACATGGGAGATGTACAGGTCTGCCAAATACACCATCTGCATATACATAGAATGGTAGCTTTTGCGGTTTCTGTACACCTGTTCATTCCTGCGGGGTGGGGGACAAATGCCACATGTGCACCATCAATGGCACCAATGATGTTGGAGATATGTCCCAGGGCATAGAAGTCACCTTTCACTGTGGGCAAATCCTCCACCTGAGGGAAAACGATGTAGCTGCGCATGTGTTTCAGAAGGGCAGACAACACTCTGGGCAACATGTTAGAGAACATTGGCTGTGACATCCCTCATGCCACGGCCACTGTTGTTTGAAAGGACCCACTGGCCAGGAAATGGAGTACTGACAGGACCTGCACTAGAGGGGGGATTCCTGTTGGATGGCGGATAGCTGACATCAGGTCTGGCTCCAACTGGGCACACAGTTCATGGATTGTGGCACGATCAAGTCTGTAGGTTATAATGATGTGTCTGTCTTCCATTGGCGACAGGTCCACCAGGGGTCTGTATACCAAAGGATGATGCCATCTCATCACCTGCGCCAGTGGAAGTGCCCTGTGGAGGAGAAGGGTGAGCAGAGGGTCATACACCACATAGCTTGCACAAGGGTGTTTAGAATAATCGTGATGTAATCGGTGTGTGGCGCTGTCTGTCCATATTCCTGGCCAAAAGTGCAGTGACGCAGTTAGTTGCCCTGCCATGTGCCCCCCTGAAATGGCGGCTGCCTGACCTGTAAGGAGGGACAAGGGGAAATGAGGTAACTGCGCTGGCGTTGTGCTGCGTCGCGGTAGGCGGTCGAAGACTGTGGCGCAAATCATCATTGGTTATTATTGGGCCCTATGGGTGCCAGGAGCCAATGACGATGTACGCCTGCGGTGACGGTACGCACTGCCGCGGACGTGAGTGCCATTTTCTATCTGTTCACTCAGTTGATACCTGACCTTCAACAGGAGAGGACCTACACTGAAAGTGCTGCTGTGTCTTGAGTCTGGAAGCGACAATGGCTACAGTGTCTGGGGAAAGGCCCCTGCCTTCACTGCAGGGGATTTGGACAAGCTAGTGGCTGGGGTCCTCCCCAGTACACGCTACTCTACGGCCCTCCAGACAAACAAACAGGTGAGTACACTGTGAGCATGATGGATGGGACATGAATGTATGGAGTGGCGTGGGTGGTAGATACGGGGGGGCACAGGCCAGCATGTAAGGATGGTCAGTGTATGTTTTTCTGGGCCAGGGTGGGAGGTTTGTGGCCAGTGAGTAAGAAGAACCGGACGGGGGAGTACCATCCATTCTTACTTCACTTTTCCTCTAGGTTAGCCCCTACCGGAAGAAGGGTATTTGGCATGCCATTGCCAAGGAAGTGCAGACCCTGAGGGGTCTACCATAGACGGAGCACCCACGGTCGCAAAAGATGGGAGGACCTGCGCTGATGGAGCAAAAAGATGGTGGAGGTCCAGCTGGGGATGGCCTCCCAACGTGGAAGGGGTTCCCTTCACACCATGACCCCACTGATGTACCGGATCCTGGCGGTGGCATATCCTGAGTTGGATGGGCGCTTGAGGGCATCACAGCAGCCACAAGGGGGTGAGTACAGTCTCACTCAGCTGACTCTGCACGCTTTCTGAGGTTTCTGGGTTGGGGAAGTGGGCTGTGGATGCCTCTAGGCCAGGGCAAACTTGCCAGGCTAGGTCCCTTGTTAGGCAGGCTCAGTGGCACTCCAAACCCAAAAGTGGTAGTGGCCCTCTACACCTAGTCAGTCTCCAGTGGGTTCCAGGTGTGCATCAAATGGGTCTAGGCAGAGTCCCCCATAGGCATGTGCTTTTCCCCTGAACTGTTAGTGCATGGGCTAGTGCAGAGGGCTGCACCCTAGTGGTGTTGCAGGCATTGACCATGTGTCTCTTCTGTCTTTCCTCCCCTTTTTGTTTTGTCACCCTGTCCTTGTGTGCATTAGCATCATCTGGCAGAGGAGCATTGGCACCGGAGCAGAAGGGAGCTGCAACCCAAATGGCCCTGGAGGGTGAATGTATGGAGTCTGAAGGCACCAGTGGGACGGAGGGCGAGGGGAGCTCCACGACGGGGACAGGAGGTGACACCAGCGACAGCGACTCCTCCTCTGATGGGAGCTCCCTTGCGGTGGCGGGCACCTCTGTGTCCACCGCATCAACAGGTACAGCCGCCACCACCCCTACGAGCAGTGCCCTCCCTGCAGCCCCTCAGTGTGCTTCCCGTGCCCGCTCACCCAGAAGGTTGGGCATCTCCTTCGCTCCAGGCACCTCAGGTCCTGTCCCAGTCAGCCCTGCTGCCCTCAGTGAGGAAGCTATTGACCTCCTGAGATTCCTCACTGTTGGGCAATCAACCATTTTGAATGCCATCCAGGGTGTCGAGAGGCATTTGCAGCAGTCAAATTCATACCTGGAGGGCATTCATTCTGGCGTGGCAGCCCAACAGAGAGCATTTCAGGCTCTGGCCTCAGCACTGATGGCAGCCATTGTCCCTGTGTCCAGCCTCCCCCTTCCAACTTCCACTACCCAGGCCCAATCCCCTGTCCCTCAGCCTATCCCAAGCACACCATCAGACTAGCATGCACACTCATCAACATACAGGAGTGGACATGGCAAACATAAGCACCACACATCCCACAGACACTCACACATGCAGACACGCCAACATCCACTGCCTCCACTGTGTCCCCCTCCTCGACATCCCCCTCCTCCCTTCCAGTCTCGTCTCCATTCACACCTGAATACATTACATCCTCAGCCACTATCTCAATCACCAGTACGCCCATCACCACACTCTGCTCACGTGCAATCCCCCCACTACCATTCACACGTTCCCTGTGTCCTCTCCCAGTGTGTCTGTGAGCCCTCCTCCCAAACTACACAAACACAGGCACACACCCATTCAACAGCCATCCACCTCACCACAGCCTCCAGCCCATGCACCCTCACCCAAACTCAGCAGACGTACACCTCCTACAACCACTACCTCTTCCTCCATTCCCAAACTCCCTCCATCCTCCCATCCCAGTGTGTCCAAAAAGCTTTTCCTGGCTAACATTGACCTCTTCCCTACACCTCCCCCCGTCCTTTCCCTAGGGCCAGGATGTCCAGATCCCAGCCCAGCACCTCAGCCACCAAATCCTCGAGCACTGTGGTCCCTGCAAGTCCAGTAACATCGTGGGCGGCACCCATCAGGGCTGCCAGTGTGCCACCTAGCGAGGCCAATGATCACCCTATTCTGCCACCCACCAAGGTGAAGAAGAGGCCCAAATGCCGTAGGGAAAAGCCGCACCAACCACCCAGGAAGGCCTCCTCAAAGAGAAAAGAGGACAGTGCCAAGGTCCCAGCAGCGACTTCCAAGGTAGGGAAGGGACACAAGGCTAAAGGGAAGTCAGCTCAGGGCACAGAGCCTTCGGGTGAGGGACTGGTGTCACCCCTTCTGCCAAACAGAACAGCAACCTGTACGGCGGTGGCCACCACCGCAACCACCGCCACCTGCACCGCCACCTGCACTGCCACCTGCACATCTGCTGCCTCTGCATCTTTCCCCAGTATCATCCCCAGTGGGCAGCCATCGGAGGCTGCAGGAGACGTCCTGCTGTCTCCCTCTACAGGTGCACCACCGGCAGCATCACCGCCACAGACACCGCTGCAACCACCACCACATGCACCTCGACGTGCACAGACAGTGCCACCACAGCCAACATGTACAACATTCCCAGTGGGCAGCTGTCTCAGGCTGCAGGAGACGTCCTGGACCCTGCACAGACTACATGAGGCACCACCACCAGCACTGTTAGTATCAGCAGTTGGCAGGCAAAGTCGCAGCAGGGTGGAGTGTGTCTGACTCCATGGAGTATCATGCTAACTGTTCCCACAAAATCTTGTGACACACACACACCCAGGTGAGGGAATGGGAACTACCACACACCATGTGCAGCACTCTGGGCACTAAGCCCCCTCCAGAACCAGTGGAGAACTGCATCCATTAGCCCAGTCCTTGGCAGAATGAAGCACTCTGGGCACAAAACCCCCTCCAGAACCAGTTGAGAAAAGCATCCACTACCCCAATCCTTGGCAGGATGAAGCAATCTGGGCACAAAGTCCCCTCCAGAACCAGTGGAACATGTCACCCACTTGAAAGACTGTGGCTTTCCACTCCCCAGGACCAAACAGTGGGCAAACCCCCCACTTGAGAGACTTGTGAGACTGTGGCTTTGCACTTCCCAGGACCAATCAGTGGGCAAACCATCCACTTGAGAGACTTGTGAGACTGTGGCTTTGCACTCCCCAGGACCAATCAGTCGGCAACCCACCCACTTGAGAGACTTGTGAGACTGTGGCTTTGCACGCCCCAGGAGCAAACAGTGGGCAAACCACCCACTTGAGAGACTTGTGAGACTGTGGCTTTGCACTCTCCAGGACCAATCAGTGAGCATAGAGCCACCTCGTGGAGCAGTGGCATTGTCCCTTCATCTGGCTGAGGTGCCCCCTCCCCTTACCCCTGAGGTGCCTGTTTATTTTCGACCTGATGCCCCAGCAGTGCTCTCTCTGTTTAGAGGCAGGTATCATGTGTGGCCTTCGCCCATGCATTTTGGGACCACTGGTCCATGGACAATGAAAGGAACACTATCCGGACTTATGTAATTGCTGTACATAATTGCATATTTTGATATTTTACAGACCTGTTCCCCTATCTGGATTTTCAATGATTACACTTGTTACAATCATTTCATTTTGTCCCTGCGTTCTCCCAGGTGGTGACTGGGTGAAAATGTAATGTTGATGCATGTATTTGTGTGTATGGTGTTGGGGGTGACGTTGGGGGTGGGAGGGTGGGTGTTGCGTGTTGCGTCTGTGTGTCACTCTCTCCCCCCGTGTGCTAGGTGCAGTACTCACCGTGGTTGTCGCCTCCGTCTTTGCTGCTCCTGGTAGAAGAGGAGGTAAACCATCATTGGTAACACCTGTAACTCGGGCTCCATGGCATCCTAGTTACTTGTAGGGTGTTGAGAGGGGAGTGGTTTCTGTTCCAAAGACTGTTTCCGCTGTGCTTTTGATGGGGTTGGCACTGCCCCCGAAAAGGTGGTAGATTGGTGCCTTGTAATACAGTGGGTGGTACATTGTCTTTTGCCTATATGTTGGCGGTTACCGCCACAGTGTTTGTTTCTACCGCCGTGGCGGTTGGAGTGTTAAAGTGGCTGTCTGTGTTGGCGGTTTCCGCCATGGTCGTGATTCCATTTTTTTTACCGCCGGCCTGCTGGCGGTATTACCGCTGCTTTAACACCGACCGCCAGGGTTGTAATGAGGGCCTCAGTGTAAGTCATGGTTCAAATCCATCATTTTTTATGTAATTGAATCAGGTTTACAATATTTCGTGCCTGCTGTTCTCGGCAAATAACCACATTTCGGGATATTCAAGTCTGGATGAGGTGTTGGCAGTGTTTTAGGCTTTGGATATCTGGAACGTAACAGACTTTCAATCAGACTTCTGTATAGTTGGCATTTAGGTAAGATTTGATGATGTTATCTGTGGGTATAGCCATAGTTCAAGTGTGCCCGTGTTGCAGGCAGGATTGTTTTTGTGCTAGAAGGAATTCCTAATAGTAATAATTGGACCAGGATGTCAGGTACAATGCAACTGGAGCCTGCAGGTATACAAGTTGGAAACTGAAATTTATATATTCCAGTTCTTTGTAAGTTTATACCTTCTGGTACACTGTGTGGTTGGAATGCCTTTCCTTGCTTAAGGCACTGTGTTTTTCAATATTCAACTTATGTTTGATTGTCTGTACTGCAATGATAGATCACCACTCTCCCAACAAGAATGTAAGGGATATCTCCAAGAAGAGAACTGACTTGCTTTCTAGACATGAAGCATGGCATAGTTTCCATGGAAAAAACATCCAAGCATTCTTACTCACACTAAGTCATTTAACTAAAAGGACCAAGAAAGCTTACATAATTTATATATGTTCCTCCTCAGTTTACAGGTTGGCCAGTGCTTCCAGTTTTTGATTATGGAATTCCTCCACCCCCCAGCCTACTAAACCATCAACCACAAATGAAGAAAGAGGAGAAGGATTGCCAGTGGATGATGGAAAAACAGAATACATCTTGGGAAAAGTAGTGGTACACCTCATAAAGCCACCATGGTAGACTCTTTGGTCCTGATTTATACTTTTTTAGTGTCTCATTTGTGTCATTTTTTGATGCAAAAGTGGAGCAAACTTACAAAATTCAATTATATTTTGTAAGTTTTTGCCACTTTTGCGTCATAAAATGACGCAAATGCGTTGCTAAAAAAGTAAAAATCAGGCCCATTGTGCGCCATTTTTCAGGTAGCACTTTAATGGACACCAAGCATATCAACCCTTCTGATGCAGTATACAAAAAGGATAGTTTCATGTATTTTGCACTGACAACTCAAACTTACAACTCCAACACTTCTCAGTTGTTAATGAGAAACTTAAAAGCAACTTGTATTGATCCTAGAAGGGACGCCATTTGCAATTAACAGCTTAAAATCAGTGAGAAAAAACTGCTTTTTTTCTCCTAGATGTTGCTTTCTGACTGTGTAATATGTTTCTCAGCAGTACCTACTCTGGTGTCTCAATGACAATTCTAGTTCCAGTCCTGGAAGGCGAATCATACACAAAAATGTGCTCCCTTTGATCGCACAGCTCCTACCTTCCAAGGGAACTATTCTTCACACAACTACCTAACTCAGACTGGGATGTCAGAGAGACCTCACTTTTCCCTGCGTGGGCTGCTCAAGCCCCAACCACATTGATATTTCAAGTTGTGTTTCTGTTCTTTACATTTCAAGGGAGGATGCTGAAGTGGAGACAGACTGTTTCTCTCTACCTGGGAACAAGCAACAAAACAGCTGGGTGTTGGATGCAGTCTGTCAAGACCAATAGTTTCTCCAGGCATCTTACAGACACCAGAGTTAGTAAATAGCAAAAATATCCACTAACACTTTGGGCAGTCCACAGGGTATGCTAAACATTTATGAAAAATGATCCTTAACTCTATTGCCACAAGAAGATTGGCTTTCAATGACCAATCTGTTAAAGTGTGATATTTTGTGTATCTGGTGTGGGCAACTACAGATGGCAGAGTAGGATAGGGGGTAGTTGTGTATGTCATCTGCCATGACTTTTGAGATGTCATAAATGAGGTCATAGAACATGTCATGAGTGATGAAATATGTGAGGTCATAAGCAGTGCATGGCAGGGGCACAAGTTAGAGCCCTGCCAACTATAAGTGGTGAATTTATTTGTTTGTTTTCTTATTTCAAAATGTTAATGTGATCACTGACATATTTACCTAACTATAACTTTACTTTAACCTTTGTTTTTAGTGAATTTGTAAACCTTTTGTTAAACAAAAACAGATTTTATCACTCCTAACTATAATTTTACTTTCTCCTTTGTTTTTTCAATTAATTCCTAAGGTTTTTTAATTAAAAGAGTAGTTTATTACCACAGGTAAATCCATCTTTCCACCTACCACCAGGTCCTGCAGTAAACTCTCCACAGGTAGCCACACCATGCTGCACATGGCCTCTGGCCCTAGGCTGCAGCGTAGGATTTGCCTTAGGGCCCCAGGGACCCCCGTCCCCTGGGGTCGAAACAAGGGAAGAGGGTCATGCAGCTTCTTTCCAGACCATTTATTTGCCCTGGGGACCCCATTCCCCCGCTTTTATCTTTGCATATTAATTCACTCATTACATACTCATTGTCTACACTTATAACATCCCTAATCACATCTGAAGTGCCACCATTGTTGACAATACTGTGCATGCTGGGGCACAAGTTATAGTTCCTCTAAGGCATAAGTTATTGTTACTTGAGATAACTATAAATGGTGAATTTCAGTGTTTTTGTTAGTTTCAAAATGTATGCTTGTCACATTTCCAACTAACTATAACATCCTTTTAACCTTAGTTTTTTCTATGAATTTTTCCGTTTTTTTTAAAAATGAATAAATAAATATTTTTAAAATTCTATACTATAACATCACTTTAACCTTTGTTTGTTTCAGTGCATTTCGAGGTTTTTTGTAACACGAAGTAAGATGTCCATTGTAGTGCACTATGGGGGGAGGGGGGTATATGAAGGGCCTGGCCAGGCATTGACTGTTGTGATGCCTCTACCAAAGTTCCCTGCCCGACCCGCTTTCTTGCTCTCCATAGTCCTAGTCCATGCCCCTGCCCTCTCATTCCAACCTTGTTTCACCGTTATTCTGCCACTGCCCTTTCTGCTTGCCCTGCAGTTTGTTGTCTGAGTCCATGCACCTGCCGTATCCTTCCTGCGTTGCATGGTATGATGTGCTGCCACTGTCCTCCAGTTAGCTTGCTGTCCCTGCCCACTGCTCCTGCCCTCTGTTGCCCTAGGTTATTCCCCCATCACTGGCCTCTTGCCTAGTCTCTGTGCTTAGCTTGCTGACCCTTCCTTGCTTCCCCCTATCCTCCAATGTCTGGGTGCATGCCCTCCAAGTTCCATGGAGCTGTATCTAACCCTCCTGTGTACTCTGAGCATTACACTGAGCTGCCACTGCCCTTCCTGCCTGCCCACCATATTCTGATGGCTGCAACCTGTCCCTGCCCCGGCCATCCCTGCCAACCATGCCCCTAACCCCTGAGTCCTGCCATCCATGGTCCATTTTTCTGCCACTCACTTCTGCCCTCCATGCTCTATTTTGTTGCAACTGCTCCTCCTGCTTACCTTGTAACCCCCCCATCTTCTTTACTTGCTCTCTGTTGTCTGTGCCCAGCCCCTACACCTCTCTTCTGCTCTCCCTTGGTCCTTTGTGTATGCCTCTTCCCCCTCCCTCTTACCCACCATGGCCTTTGTGCTGCCACTAAGCCTACCGCCTACCATGTATGGTCTTTTGTGCTGCTACTGCCTCACTCACCTGCCCTGTATGGTCAGCTTGCATCCCCTGACCCTCTCCCACTGTGGCCTCAGTTGTCCCTATGTATGCCCTTAAAGGCTCTCTGATGTTCTCCATGGTGTGTTGTACTTCCAGTGCCCATGCTGCGTGCCCTACATGGTCACCCTGCTGCTTATACCACACCCTCTTGCCCCTGGCCTCCGTTGTCCATGTGCAGACCTCTATCACCTCCCTTCTGCCTTCCATTGTCCATTTCCATGCCTCTCATAATCTTTGGGCTGCAACTCCCCCTCCTGCCTGCCCTGTATGGTCAGCTTGCTGACCTTGCCTCCATGCCACCTGCCCTATGTTGTCCGTGTCCATGATACTGTGTCATCCCCATTGCTTTCCATGGTCTGTTGTGCTGCACTGCCCTCCCACTTGCCCTGTGTGGTGTATTGTGCTGCTCCAACCCCTGGTGCTTGCCCTGCAAGGTCAGTTTGGAGCCCCTGCCAACTCCGTCCTGCCCTTTATTGTCCAAGCCCATGTCCCTGTCCCCAAAATCCTGCCCTCCACAGTCTATTGTCCATACATGCAAACATTTCAAATTTGCTAAGGAGATTTTGAAGAGAAAAAATGGGGGAATTGATTTTCTTAATTGACTTACATTAAAAAACAGGATGTTTAAGGTGGGGGGGAAGCTAAAATAAAACTCTTTGGGACTAAAATAATTGGCAGTCCCTTGTCTTGAATTGGATCTGTTGGCATTTATGGTTGAACCTCCCCTGCTTCTCCTTTCCTTTCTGCCCACAATGGTCTGCTGCGTTGCAATAGACTCTCTTGCCTGTCCTGCGTAGTTTTCTACCCCTGCCACCCTTTCCTTTGCCCTACCTGGTCCATTGTGCTGCCTTTGCCCCTCCCGCCTGCCTAGCGTGATCAACTTGCAGCCTCTATCGCCTCGTCCCTGCACTCTATTGCCTGAGTCCGTGGTCCTGTTCTCTGTCTCCCCATGGTATTCTAATGAACAAGTACATTGCTAACATTCTGTATTTATTACAAAAGTGAGTCACACCTGATGTCACCTTGATGGATCCAAAACTGTAAAACGTAAAGCATTTTCTTTAGAAATGATAAAAATGAGGGGGTCTTTTCATATAGAATTTATGATTAGTGCTCTAAAAAACTAAAATCAGGACACTTTATGAGTTCTCCAATGATGAAAAAGCACTTTCAAATTATTTGCTATCTTTATGTTTTTTTTATCCAGTTGATCACTTGATTGTTTGTTTTACTTAGAGGAGAGGATGTGGTGTTACGGCCAGAGCTGCTGACTTTGTAAACGGGAAGCCAGGTTCAAATTTCAACACCGATTTTGGTCATTGCCTCAACATACTGTGATTCCTGGCAAATCCTTTCATCTCCCCATGCCGAAAACCAAAATGAATGTGTTCTCATGTAAAGCACTCCAATACCTTCAGCTCATGCCTGCACCATATAACACTGCAGAAAATACCCCCAAAAAACTAAGCATTTTGCACACTCCTGTAATTGGGCTATACTTGGGGTATGTTTGGGTGACATTTTGACTACATTTGGGCTCTATTTTCTCCGATGCCTATCTTCAGAGACTTTGTTATGAAGCTCTCTAATTTCCTCATTTCCCGAAGTACCAGCAATGGAACATGCTTTTAGTTTTCCACTTAGATTCTATCAAGAAATTCATATGTGCCACACTTTTGTCATAAATTCAGAATGTTGGCATGCAAGTTGCTCATTAGAACACTGTGAAAAAGCTGCAGCTGATCACCAGGGAGTTAACTGGCAGTCTGCTACTAGTGTTGTAATTGCATGTTTCAGTCTGCATGTTGGAGTATTTTAATTAAATAGATGAGGAAAATATTTGAGAACTCAATTAGAATGTGTCCTAATTTTGCTTTCAATAGCACAAACTATAATTTCTATCACAAAATGAACTAACTAGCATTTTGTTCCTTTCTAAATGAAATGTATAAAATGTTGCCACTTTGATTCAATCAGGATGGCTTCAGGACCGTCACCCTTTTGTCATAAGTAAGACTTTAAACATTCTAGGTGTGCTTTATAACATTCTGGGACGCTGCAGTAGAACACAGGGGAATCAACTAACCACTGCTGCCTTTGGGAGTACCTGTTTTACTGAGTGTGTCAAACTTTACTCTCACATGGCTGAGGAAGATACTGTGAATTTACAGCAAATATGTTCTCATTCTAGTTTCTTGTGCACCTTCCAAAATCTCTGTGAGAAAACTATGAGAGAAAACAGTTTTCTCCCAAACAATGTCTCATGAAATCCCAGTAAAGTGTCAGAGTATTTATAGGGTAAAATATTCTTAGAAAACACTACAGTTCCTAAAATTGGGATGGTACCACCAACAAATGATTTATATTGTAACTAAGAACTGTTATCAACCTTCATATGTGCTCCTTTCTGAGGCCCTCAAAGCCTACCATTTAATGCAGTGCATTTCAATGGGTTCTATGTCCCAGAGTCAGTAAAAGCTGCCGCAGCATGTTGTCCAGGTTGTGGGCAGCCAACAACGTGGGGGGGAGGTCCCTTTGGAACCTCCCATCACATGCCCTTTGGGGTCTGGGTGTGCTCACCCTTCCCCCTTAAATAACAATTTTGTTCAGGTTGTTACCAACCAATCAGGATGGATTAGGCCTTGTTAAATTATAAAATCAGAGCATATCTAAACACAAACTTTCCAGATATGCAATTATTTTTTTACTTTAATTTCTCAAAACTGCAAAAACTGATTTATGAAAAATCACAAAAATGACAATCGGCACACCAACATCTAGATTCCTGGCAAATCTGGTGTAATTCCGTTTAGCAGTCTTTGAGGTAGCCTGTTTTAAAGAAGTCTATGGAAATTGCATGGGGATTTTGTGTTTTGTGACCCTCCTTTTTTTTTACCCCGCTCAGCGGACCACCCTGAAACATTCCATGCTCATAACTAGTAACTAGTAAAAACTGTAACACCTTTTGGGAAAGTTTTGTGGGGATTTGTCAAACAGTGCCAACGTTTTTAGCAACACAAAAATGCTTTTGTTATGGCACAGCTTACCTAACTTTATATATATATATTAAAAAAGATATGTATATATATATATATATATATATATATATATATATATATATACAAATACATATATTCACTTAAAAATCCAAAGGTTACAGGGACATTATAAAAGTTGTCATGTGTGCTGTAATATCTGGGTTAATTAGCACTGCATGGTGGGGGCATGTTATAGTTATCTTAAGCTGCGAGTTATAGATACTTTAAATAATTCTAACTATAACTGCAGAATTTATCTTGTTTTGTGCAAGTAAATTCAGAACCTATCTATAACATCCCTGTAACCTTTGTTTTTTTGAGAGAATTTCTATGTATTTTAAAAATTCTATTTCCTAACTATAACTTCCCTATAACCTTATTTGTTATTCCAACCACTGCTGTACACGGCCTTTGGCTGTGCACAGTGAGAGTTGGATACAGGGCTTTAGCTGTAGCCAGTCCCTGTGGCCAACCCCCAACCATCCTGCCCCACGTTATGCATTGTCAAAAGCCGTGTGTGGTGGGAGTTGGCCGCAGGGCCTGTCTCTCCGGGTGTGGGAATAGGTGTGAGAGGGTGTCTCTAGATGTGAGACTGTCTGTGAGTGGGTGTGTGAATGTCTGTGTGGGTCTGTGAGTATATGTGTGAGAGTCCGAGTGGGTCTGTGAGTGGGTGCATGAATGTCTGAGTAGGTCTCTGAAAGGACACATGAGGGTCTAAGTGGGTCTGTGAGTGAATAGGTGAGTCTGAATGGGTTTGTAAATGGGTGTGTGAGTCTTTGAGTGGGTTTGTGTGTAGGTGCATGCGTCTCTGAGTGGGTCTGTGAGTGTGGGCTGAGTGTGTAAGTGGGAGGGTGCATGAGTGTTTGAGTGGGTCTGTGCGTGGGTGCGTGATTCTTTGAGTGTGTCTGTGAGTGGGTGCATGATTGAGTGCATCTGTGAGTGGGTTTGTGTGTGTCTGTGTGGTGTGTCAGTAACTGTGTGAGTGACCCTGCCACGAAGGAACCTCACCTGCCCCTTTATCCAACAAGAGTCCACAGTTCTCCATGAAATATCTGCCTAAGTGGAGATCTTCCTTTTTCCTTGGGTAAATGTCTAGTATGTCTTCTACGTTGCAGCTGCATAATGGAGCACAAGGAAATGTCATCCTTCTCCAGAATTCTGCGATAGCATGTATCCTCCTATAGAGAGGCCAACAAGACTTCAAAGATGTAAATCTCCACCAAACCAGGGCCTTTCCAGTTGTCTGTATGAAGTAAGTTCTTCTATGTTTTGTGGAGATGTCCTCATTTGCCTCAGCATCAAGAACTGCCATTGGAATCAACAGGAAACTCACTGGGGGGCCCTTTGGGAAGCTGTCCATCATCCTGGCTAAAGAGTGGAAGACATACGCATACTACTAAGGCTGACTGTGCAGGGCCAAGCGGGCACAGCTTCCAGGTGATTTGCACACTTGCAGACTCGTAGCAATTTAACCCATTCGCTGCCAGGCCTTTTCCCCCTCCTGTGCCAAGCCTTTTTTTGGCTATTTGGGGCAGTTTGCGCTTAGGCCCTCATAAATGTTTGTTCACATAAGCTACCCACGCCAAATTTGCGTCCTTGTTTTCCAACATCCGAGGGATTCTAGAGGTACCCAGACTTTGTGGGTTTTCCTGAAGGAGACCAAGAAATTAGCCAAAATACAGTGAAAATGTTTTTCTTTTTTTTAAATGGGGAAAAAAGGGCTGCAGAAGGCAGCTTGTGTTTTTTTCCCTGAAAATGGCATCAACAAAGGGTTTGCAGCAGCAAGATCACCATCTTCCAAGCTTTCAGGAACAGGCAGTCTTGAAATGGAAAACCCAATTTTTCAATACAATCTTGACATTTTACTGGGACATACCCCATTTTTACTATTTTTTGCCCTTTCAGCCTCCTTCCAGTTAGTGACCAAAATGGGTGAGAAACCAATGCTGGATCCCAGAACGCTAAACATTTCTGAAGAGTAGACAAAATTTTGAATTCAGCAAGGGGTAATTTGTGTACATCCTACAAGTGTTTCCTACAGAAAATAACAGCTGAAATAAAAACATATTGAAATTGAGGTGAAAAAAACAGCCATTTTTCTCCACGTTTTACTCTGTAACTTTTTCCTGCGATGTCAGATTTTTGAAAGCAATATGCCCTTACGTCCTCTGGACTCTTCTGGTTGCGGGGATATATAGGAATTGTACGTTCATCAAGAACTCTAGGTACCCAGAGGCAATAAATGAGCTGCACCTTGCAATGGGTTTTTATTCTATACCAGGTATACAGCAATTCATTTGCTGAGATATAAAAAGTGAAAAATAGGTATCAAGAAAACCTTTGTATTTCCAAAATGGCCACAAGATAAGGTGTTGAGAAGCAGTGGTTATTTGCACATCTCTGAAATCTGCATGTGAATTACAGGGCATTTCTCAATTAGACGTCTTTTTTACACACTGCCTCACATTTTGAAGGAAAAAAATGTAGAGAAAGACAAGGGGCAATAACACTTGTTGTGCTATTCTGTGCTCCCCCAAGTCTCCCGATGAAAATGGTACCTCACTTGTGTGGGAAGGCCTAGCGCCCTCGAAAGGAAATGGCCCAAAACACAACGTGGACACATCACATTTTTTCACAGAAAACAGAGGTGTTTTTTACAAAGTGCCTACCTGTGGATTTTGGCCTCTAGCTCAGCCGGCACCTGGGGAAACCTAGCAAACCAGCGCATTTATTAAAACTAGACACTTAGGGGAATCCAAGATGGGGTGAATTGTGGGGCTCTGATCAGGTTCTGTTACCCAGAATCCTTTGCAAACCTCAAAATTTGACCAAAAAACACTTTTTTCTCTCATTTCGGTGACAGAAAGTTCTGGAATCTGAGAGAAGCCACAAAGTTCCTTCCACCCAGCGTTCCCCCAAGTCTCCCGATAAAAATGGTACCTCACTTGTGTGGGTAGGTCTAGAGCCCATGAAAGGAAATGGCCCAAAACACAATGTGGACACATCATATTTTTTCACAGAAAACAGAGGTGTTTTTTACAAAGTGCCTACCTGTGGATTTTGGCCTCTAGCTCAGTCGGCCCCAGGGGGGGCAGAAATGGCCTAAAATAAATTTTCCCTTGCCTACGGGGTCTCTCTCCCCGCGTGACATTGGCGCAAAAAAAAAAGATCCCCGGTGCCTAGTTGTTTCTGTCTAAACACAATTTGCCCCCCAAGGGAGCGACCCTTGCCTAATGGGTCGCTCCCCAGCTTTAAAAAACAAACAAACACAAAAAAACACAAAACAAAAATTAGCCCTGGTGCCTAGAGGTTTCTGCCCCCGGGGGGGCAGAAATGGCCTAAAATAAATTTGCCCCCGATCCCCCACCCCCCCTGGGGAGAGACCCTTGCCTAGGGGGTCGCTCCCCTTGCGTGACGTTGGTGCAAAAAAAAAGATCCCTGGTGCCTAGTGGTTTCTGCCCCCCTTGGGGGCAGATTGACCTAAAATCGGCCGATCTGCCCCCAAAGGGGGCAGAAATGGCCTAAATACAATTTGCCCCTCCAGGGGAGCGACCCTTGCCTAAGGGATCTGTAAAAAAAAAAAAAAGATCCCCGGCGCCAAGTGGTTTCTTAATTAAAATAGGCTGATCTGCCCCCCAGGGGGGCAGAAATGGCCTAAAATAAATTTGCCCCCCCCGGGAACGACCCTTGCCTAAGGGGTTGCTCCCCTTGCGTGAAATTCACGAAAAAAAAAAAACTCCCTGGGGTCTAGTGGTTTCTGTCCCCCTTGGGGGCAAATTGGCCTCATAAAAATAGGCCAATCTGCCCCCAAGGGGGACAGAAATGGCCTAAATATAATTTGCCCCCTAGTGGAGCGACCCTTGCCTAAGGGGTCGCTCCCCACCTCAAAAAAAAATATATATATATTTATCCCTGGTGCCTAGAGGTTTCTGCACCCCCTAGGGGCAAATCGGCCTAATAATAGGCCGATCTGCTCCCATGGGGGGCTGAGAAGGCCTTAAAAAAAAATGCCCCCACGGGAGCGACCCTTGCCCAAGGGGTCACTCCCTTATGCCAATTTCCTTTTAAAAATTAAATCCCTGGTGTCTAGTGGGAGTTTTAGCAGCCGGGTTGCTAAAACGCTGAGAGAGACTTCAAAGGGAAGGAAATTAATTTCCTTCCCTTTGAAGCCTCTCCGGCCTCCTCCACGTGAGCGGAAGGGAAATGCTTTGCATTTCTCTTCCGATCGCGGGAGGAGGCCTCTGTGACTGTCAGCGCGCAATCGCGCGCTGACGTCACAAGGGGGTGGGAGGGGTCGGGGTGGAAGGGGAAGAGCTTCCCCTTCCATCCCTGCCTTGGGGTGGTGGGGTGGGAACCCCACAGAGGGAGTGCTAGCGCTCCCTCTGGGCTCTGTGCCCAGGACGTAATTGTTACGTCCTAGGCACACGACCACTGTGCCTCAGGACGTAACCATTACGTCCTGGGCACAGAAGGGGTTAAAGGGAGAACCAAGGGAGAACCATGTAGGATCTCAGCCCTGGAGACCCCATCCTCCGATGCCCACCACTATTCAATGGGAGAGGGGAGCTGTGTGCCCCCTGGCTGATTTTGGCCACGGGACCCTATCCCCAGGGCCCACCTCTATTCAATGGAGGTGAGGGAGTTGCACTGCCCATCTTGGGAGCAACATACAAGATAGCACCCCATTGAATTGCATTGTAGTGAATGGAAGGTTTTGAGGGTCACAAAAAGGAGAACATATAAAGGGTGGTAACAGAATTTAGTTACAATATAAATCATTTGTTGCTAATGTGATTTTATCCTGTGAAAAAGCCTTCTGCTGGGACTTCATGAATCATGTTTGAGAGAATACTGGTTTCTCATGATTTTCCCATAGAAGTTATGAGAAAGGTACTCCAGAAGCTAAAATGAGAGCATATTTTCTGTTAATTCACACTCTTTCTCGGCCATATGAGCACATGCCTGACATTCTCAGCAAAACATGTACTTCTAACAGGAACACCCTGTCAGTAAAGATTTTCTAGCAGTTGAGTCAAGAATTTTAAATTTTATTAAGAACACAGAGATGAGGATTATGCTTCTTTTTCTATGCTTTATTTTTTCAGCAGCCAATCAATGATAAGTTTAAAACATTACACATCCATAAATGACCCCTGTCACATGCACCAGACATACAGCCCCAAGCCCTATATATCATCATAATGCAATTTTGTGTCCTCTTTCTTTGCCCAGAACAGGAGTAACAGTCTATGACTCTGAAATCCCAAAGGAGGATCCCAAACCTTTGCAAGAGAAAACCATAGATGACCCACTCAAAGGACCCTATGCCAGGGTAACGCACACCTCCCAAGAAGACGAAACAGTCGTCAAGGTCGAACTGAGTGGAGTATATCTTGTAAAGCAGTCCATTGAACCCAAAGTCGCTAACTTCCCATTATTTCCTAATGAAAAAGAAAAACACAGAAGCAGTAACTAGTGGCTAGCATCATGATAAGTTCACTAACAGAATACACATAATAGTGTGGGTAGTAAATACATGAATAAAAACATCAATTGTAAACAAAGGTATTTACTTACATTCCGACATGTGGGGTGGGATAATCCTTGCCTCCATGCCCTTAATAGAATTGAAAATTCTTAATGCAAATGCTAGAAAATGTTTTAATCTATGTCAGAACCGGAGGCTCTGATTATGCTTGCCACAACCACTGAAGCAACATCCATGATAGGTTTGTAGTAAAAGGGCTTGGAAGTGGATTCTGATGACCTGTCAGCAGCTCTCATAAAATTATCTTATCTGGACCCTAAAAAAAAACGATTAGGAACCCATAGCTACTCTTACAGAATGAGTGCCAAATATCTAAGTATCAATACCAACTTCAGACAATAACCAACATAGCCACCTGGCCACAGTGACAGTCGCAACAGGTCTGAAGGGCCTTTGTAAGGCAATCAACAGTGGGCCCCCCATATCACAACGGAATTCAGAGGTATTTACCTCACAAATCATCAAAGAACGTACAACACAAAGATTACTGTTACCCAAAAATGCTTCTAGTAATGGAAAAAGATACTTCCTCTGGAGAGAAAACTCTACTGGAAAGATCCGGGGCTTTAACATCTGGCACCCATTTACATGAAACCAAACATAGTAACCTTAATTTTGCTGATAACTGTTTGCATGAAAGACACTTGTTATCTGGCCAAGACTCTAAGAAATGTAGAACAATATTGATGTCTCAAAGAACTGAAGAGCAGGTTTGAGGAGGATTGAGCATTTAAATGACTCTCGATAATTTAACCACAACCAGGTGTTCCCCAATGGGTCTACTCACGAAGGGGAGGTGGCCTGCAGGAATAGCAGATCTAAAGTCGTTAACTGACCTGTAAGCCATCCCATCTAATATCAATGGTGATAAAAAATTCACTACTAAATAACACTTGACTCATGGAAACAACTACACCAGTTTCGCCAGGCTGGGGAGTATTGTTTATGATGGTTTGCTAAACAAGCCTGTCTGATGAAGGCCGCAGCATCCTGCAAAATGCCTGGGAAATTCCATCTTTCCTTGAAACCTTCCATGTCAATAGAGAGAGGTGACCCAAGAAGACCAGTGGATGAGTTTGCCCCACTTCATTGAGCAACAGGTTCCACCAAAATGGAAGGAGTGCCGTACAGGCACATGCCAGGTTGAGGAGGACAGGAAACCACGTTTGGGCTTTCCAAAATGGAGTCATCAGAATCATCTCCACTCCCTGAGGTTACACCTGGGAAAGAACTCTAGGAATCTTCACAAATGGGGGAAATTTGGAATTCATGGCAAGGGACCAGTTCTGAAGGAATTAATGCATGACTTGCAGTTCTGGGATTGGGTGCCAACTGTAAAAGGTCAGAAGTTGCTGATTGAGGCGAGAGGCAAACAAATCCACTACACATGGGCCCCAAGGGCAATGAAGCACATGGAAGATCTTTGGGTGAAGTCTCCAGTCAATGAAATCCCACCAATGTTGGGAAAGCTAATCTGCCCCAAATTTGTGTTGGGCCGAGAGATACTCCGCCACCACCGACAAATCATGTTGTAAGCAAAAATGCCAAAAATCCTTTGCTATCTCTGCCAGAAGGCAAAATTTGGTCCCGCCCAATTTGTTCAGGATACAGCAATCAGTTTTGTCTGCAGAAAGGATCTGTATTTCAAAGGGCCCTACTAGGAGTTCTAAGCAGTTGATGTGAAGGGACAGTTCTGCATTAGACCAACACCCTTCCATGGAAGTCGAGCCGCAACATGCTCCCCAACCCCACCGACTGGCGTCTGATTCAATAGTCATCTCTGGAGACGATCCGAAGATAGCTCTGCCGTTCCATGCTTCCATGTGACCCAGCCACCAAGACATTTCCACCTTGGTCTCCTCTGACAGAGAGACATTCCCTGAGTAAGAGAGGCCCTTGCAAAGGTGTTGGATTTTGAAGTGTTAGAGTTCTCAAAAGTGGAGAGGACTTGGAAAAATGGCTTGAATAGACAAAGCCATAAGACCTATGACCCGAGTTATTGCTCTCAAGGATATTGTCTGTTTGTTCAAAGCAGATCTCAACTCCTTCTTGATAGACTTCACTTTCTGATGGGGAAGGATTTATTGAGTTAAGATCAAATTGACCTAAAAAAAAGGAATTCTAGACTTTGGGAAGGGATAAAAATCTACTTGTGGACGTTGACAATGAACCCCAGCTCCTGAAGGAGAAAAATGGTTCACTCGAAGTGAGACAAGACCGTTTGGGGACTCTGGGTCATGAGAAATTATGTTGTCCAGGTAAACAATTAATCATACCCCTTTCTCGCACAGGGCTGCTTCAATGGCTATCATGAAATTGATGAAGCACCAAGGAGCGTAAAGAGGCTGAAAGGAAGGACTTTGAATTCATAACATTTGTCCAGCCAAAGGAACTGTAGAAATGCCAATGAGGAGCAAAGATTGGGATGGAGAGATACACATCTTTTAGATCTAAGCAAACCATCCAATCTCCTTCTATGAGAATGTCCTTCATCTTGAAATGTCTGTAAACTAACCAGGCATTGAAGTGTTTTAGAATGAGGACCAGACGCAATCCACCTCCATTCTTCTCCACAAGAAAAAACAGACTGATAAACCCCGACGGGTGAGAAGAGGACTTCACAATGGTCCCTTTTCCTAGGAGGACCCGAATTTCTGAGGAAATGAAATCTCAATCTAGTTGAGAAAAAGACATAATAGTCGGAAGAGATTCCTGGAAGGGGTCTTATAAAACTCCAACCTGAAACCTTCTACTGTCTCTACTGTTAAGGGTCTGTGTTAACCTTTGCCAATTGAATAGGAATAAACCAATATTGTCTACAAAAATCACCCCAGAAAGAGGAACAATCCTCACCTGCATCTCCAGATTCCTGAGAGGTTCCTTGATTCTCCTTGTGGCATCCTCTACTGTAGCAGTTTCTGCCACTTCTATTACCTGATGGGTAGAACGTGGGTGTATATGGGTAGTCGTGGTTGCCTCCTTCGTGTTGGTACTGTCCTCTCTTTGGGCCTTGATGGTAGCCACGTCTGAACGCTCGCCCTCTGGAACCTCCGGCCCTGCCAAAAAGGTTTTGGTCAAACACCTTTTCAAGAGAGCCCTGGGCTTTATCAAGAGATTAGTAGCTGGCGATACATTTTTTCAATATTTTCAGGAACGGGGTCTCAAGAAGTAGACCCTGAGCCACCGATCCAGCTTCTGAGGTAGCCAATTTGTTTAGTTTTGGGTCAATTTTAAGAGGATGGTGCAACGGCGCTCCGTAGAGACAGCACAGTTTCTGTTGCCCAACTTGCATACTGCTCTTTGTGTCCATCCTACTAAAACATCCGGATTGATCAGGGCATTTGAGTCCTTAGCCTGTAATGCTAATTCTAGAATTTTTATAAGGGAACCTGAGATGTCAAGCAACTTATCTTGACAGTTTCACCAAGATCTGTCCAAGCCTTTAGTGGAAACTCGAGTACTTTTTTAGGAAGGTAACCTTGGAGAGTTCAACTTCTAAGGTATCCATTACTTGCAACGAAGATCTGATCTCAGGCATTCTGACCAGGGTCAAGCTCTGACCTCCTTGTCAAAGCCCTGACAAATATGGGACTGGACACAGTCCGCTACCTCCAGAGAAAGGATCAAGAAGTGTAGTGAGGGTGAATAATCTCTTTTGGTTCGAAGTCCAAGCTTTTAATGGAATTCCCATGGCTCATGCTGCACTTTTGCTTGCTGGGGGCAGGCTCATCTTCCTGATCAGATTTTGTAGAGTTCTGGTTCTGGGAGGACAGCGAGGTATTATCAGGGTGATCACTATAGGCATGGTCTCCTGAAAGGGTGTCGCCAGCCTTGCAAAGTCATCAGAATGATGGTTAGGGTCTTGATTCTTTGTCCTGGGATGGGGCTGCGAAGAGGCTGAGTCCCCTGAAGGAGGGATCCACCCCTGTTGTCTACCATAACCCCTGAGATGCTGAGAAATTGGGCCCAAAGCATTAACCACAGCTTTATTAACAGACTGCTGAACCCCAGTGTCCACATTGTCCACCAGTCTTTCTCTACAGACCCCTGAGGATCATCATAGTATAGATTCATCTCTCCCTCTAAAGGATAATAGTCCTTGTGACAATGACAGTAACAATGAGGCAACCAGGGAGGTATGATGATGAATCTCCTTCTGTTAGGAAGGTATAACGGGGGTTGCACTGAATGTTAATAACAGCCCAAGCAGGCAGGAATTATTTTTGTGGGTGTAGAGGGAGCAGCCTGCAGCACTCTAGACCTCCAAGACCTAATACACAGGTGTTTTGCACCACCAAAATCAATTTCTTTAAGGTGTACAAGGAGAGCTGTATGTAAATAGTTGCAGACGAGACTTAATGCACCACCACGTGTTATTGCAGCCGCTGTAATAGAAGCTAGATGCTAGGAGAATGAATACAAATGCATGCTCGTCATACTAGAAGGAGGACAGGAGCCCACTCAGGCAGCCCATCTTCACTCCCCACTCCAGAAACAATGACTCACATGAACAGTCACACGGTCAGGAGGCCGAAGCACTGCCCCTACAGCACAGAAGTCTGTGATGCCAGATACCACAGGAGAAATAATCCCAGGCAGACGTGCACCCACAATGAAAAATACAGGACTTTTTTAGCTGAAAAGCATCAAAGGAAGAGGGCATAAGACGGTGTTATGAATCTATATAGGACTTGGGGCTCTATGACTGGTGCATGTGACGGGGTCATTCATGAATGTGCAATGTTTTAAACTTATCTTTGATTGGCTGCTGAAAAAATAAAGCAATGACAGAGAAGCATAACTGGAGCCTCCGGTCCTTGCATGGAATTGATTCCCTTGTGTTCTACTGCAGCCTCCCAGAGTGTTCTGAAGAACAACTAGAGAACTAATAGCCTTACTTATGACAAATGTGTGGCACACCTGAAGCCATCCTGATTGATTCAATCTGGTAAAACTTAAAATATTTAATTTAGAAAGCAACAAAATGAGGGGTTTCATTTTGTCATAGAAATTATGATTCGTTCTGTAGAAAAAAAGATTAGGATGCGTTTTAGGTGAGTTCTCAATTATCTTCCTCTTCTATTTCATTAAAACATTCTGACATGTAGACTGGAACATGCACATTCTGAATTTAGGTCAAAAGTGTGGCACATCTGACCAGCATTTTGATGGAATTGAAGTGGAAAACTGAAAGCATTTTCTACTAAGGATTCTGCAATAAATGAGGAGATAAGGGAGATTCATAACAAATAAGTCTCCCAAGATGGCCACCAGAGAAAAAAGAGCCCTAATGTAGCACAAATATCACTAAAATGTAGCCAAGTATAGCCCAATGACAATAGTGCATTTTTTGCAGTTCTATATAGCACAGTCTTGGCCCAAAGGTATTAGAGTGCATTCCATGGGCATAAGTTACATTACACAGAACACATTCCTTTTGGGCGTTAGGCATGGGAAGATTAACTGAATTGCCCAGAATCACAGCTGTCCAGCTGACGCTGAAACTCAAACCTGGTCCTCATTTTCCATTTTCCAAGTCTGCAGCTCTGGTCGCAACACCTCATTCTCTACCCTAAGTAGAACATATAATCAAGTGATGAACTAGATAAAAAAAACATCAAGATAGCAAATAATTTAAAAGTGATTTGTCACTATTTGAGAACAAAGAGGGGCAACAAATCAACCATGCAGGACTGGCAAGAGAGGCTATGGCAATATAACAGCCCATTGAGGGCAGAAGAAAGAGGCAGTGACAGTACAATCATACATGCCAACACACCTGATTAAGGCAGGAGATTCCTGATGTTTTTTAAACCCAAAAGGGCTTTATTTTATATGCCTCCTGCATAAAATCTCCGAATTTTTCAATATAAGTCAGTGAGGACAGCTGCAGCACAACAGACCATAGAGGGCGGGAAAGAGGGGTTTGGGGTACAACAACGGACCAGAGAAGACAGGAGGAAGGGGACTGAGGCCTGCACATGGAAAACAGTAGGCAAAAGGGCAGGGCTGACAATGGAGGGCAAGCCGGATGGGCTCCAGAGTCTCAATATACCATGGAGAGCAACAATGAGACTATAATGGCATGCACACAGAGAACAGAGAGAAGGTGGGAGGGGGTCAGGGGCAACAAGCTAACCACACAGGGGCTGTGGCAGCACCGCAGTCCCTACATATAATGAGGGAGGGTTAGTGGCAGCACAAAGCAACGGCCAGGGTAGGCAAGAGGGAGGAGGCAGGGATATGCACAAAGGACCATGGAGGACAGAAGGAATAGGTAGGGGCTGGACAGAGGCAAGAGCGGGCAGGGAAAGAGCTTTACAACAGACCACATGAGGTAGGTAGGAGCAGCAGTTGCAGTACAACAGAGCATGGAGGGCTGAAGGAGTGGCAGCAAACTGGACAATGGAGGATAGGAGGGAGGGGATTGGAGCATTGAGCTTGAACAGGCAGGTTGGAGGTGGCAGGGACAGGCAGCAGTCTTCTTATTATGCCAGGCAGGTGGGTAGGGCAGTTGCAGCTCAACAGAACACTCAGAGCAGATAGGAGGGGCAGTGGCAGATCCATGGAACATGGTGACCAAAAAGGAGGGAGCAGGGGCAAGTGCACCGACATCAGAGGGCAGGGGGAAGGAGGGCAGGGGGAAGTAGGGAAAGGCCAGCAAGCTAAGCACAGAGGCTAAGCGGGAGGGCACTGATGGGGCATAGATGTGGGCAACAGAGCGCAGGAGAAGTGGGCAGGGGCATCAAGATAAATGGCGGCATATCGGACCATGCAGGAGGGAGGGGGCTGGTGCATGGACTCAGAAAAAAGAAGGTAGGGAGGAGGTGGATGGGGCAGCAAGCTAACTGTTCAGGGTAGGCAGGAAGGACAGTGGCAGACCAATGGCCACAAAGGGCTGTAATGAGGGAGCAGGGACATGTACAATCTAAGGCAGGGAGGGGGGGCAGGAGAAGCAAGCTTGGGTGGGGGCAGCATCAAGCAAGGCCAGGCTCTGCACCCAACTCCCCCCCAACGTGCATTCTGATGGGCATTTTACTTAACATTAAAAAAAAACTACAAATTCCCCAACAAAAACAAAGGTTACAAGGTCGTTATAGTTAGGAAATAGAATTTTCTTTAAACCTTAGAAATTCACTAAAAACATGCCACGTTCAAAACAATTAGTATCACATATAAAATGCAAACAAAATGTTATCTAGAAAACTTCATTGAGGACATCAAGGGGCATATTTATACTCCGTTTGCGACGGAATTGCGTCGTTTTTTTTTACGCAATTACGACGCAAAACTAACTCCATATTTATACTTTGGCGTTAGACGCGTCTAGCGCCAAAGTCCATGGACTTTGCGTCATTTTTTAGCGTGGACACCTACTTTGCGTTAATGAGATGCAAGGTAGGCGTTCACGTCTAAAAAATTTACTCCGAGGCATGTGCGTCGTATTTATACTCCCGGGCAAAATTCACGCCAGGGAGTGGGCGGGTAAAAAAAAATGACGTACGGCCGCTTTTGCGCCGTTTTTTAGCGCCTGCAAAAGGCAAGCGTTAAGGGACCTGTGGGCTCTGAAGGAGTCCAGAGGTGCCCTCCCATGCCCCCAGGGACACCCCCTGTCACCCTTGCCCACCCCAGGAGGACACCCAAGGCTGGAGGGACCCATCCCAGGGACAATAAGGTAAGTTCTGGTAAGTATTTTATTTTTTATTTTTTTGTGGCATAGGGGGGCCTGATTCGTGCCCCCCTACATGCCACTATGCCCAATGACCATGCCCAGGGGACAGAAGTCCCCTGGGCATGGCCATTGGGCAAGGGGGCATGACTCCTGTCTTTGCTAAGACAGGAGTCATTTCTATGGGGGTTGGGAGTGGAAAAAAATGGCGCAAATTGGGTTGAGGCGAAAAATTTGCCTCAGCCTGACTTGCCCCATTTTTTCACGCCCAAGCCCCATATCCCCCTACGCCGGCGCTGCCTGGTGTACGTCGTTTTTTTCAACGCACACCAGGCAGCGCCGACGGCTAACGCCGGCTAACGCCATTGCTTAAATACGGCGCCCTCATGGTGCTTCAGAATGGCGTTAGCCGGCGCTAATTTTTTTGAGGCAAAACTGCGTTAGCGCAGTTTTGCGTCAAAAAGTATAAATATGGGCCCAAATGTATATCATTGAATGCGCTGACATCAAAGCTGTTTCTGCATTATGTAACAATAAATCCAAGTATGAAATAATTACATCCTGTTCCTATTCCTGTCTGGACAAACTCTCACCCATCTAATCAACATCTCATTGCCACAATGGCTATACCTATCCGAAATTGTTTATGCAGTCCCTGACTCTGAGGGTACAACTTTATAATGACTTATGAAAAACCTCATCCATGCTAAACCCACAGGGGTTTGTTGTCCAGCTCTATGATATTTTGACTTTATTCTTTTTCTGTACTCCCCCGCTTTAGTTTCTGGGTACAGCATGAATCATAAAGTATTGTGGTATTTTATAATTGCTGGCACGAACTTCCGCAATACGGCATCGCACAGTATAAGTCCCATCCTTATTTCTTATTACCCTAACATGTTGCAGTATCTGGTTATGCACTTGATAGCTAGTGCTTCCCACATATACCAAGGCAAAGGGGAAAGTTAATATACACACACGGTATAGTCAGTTTCACGATGGTATGCCCCTGATATTGGCATGGGTTTCTCACGTAGTAGGTAGAAGAGCTCAGTTTTATTGGTGCCATATTGGCAGGCTTTACATTTCCTGCAATGTATAAATCCTCTTCTCCTCTCCAGCCGTTTCAATCTTGCTGCCATCTCTGGACTAGATTTCACCAAGTCATCTTTCATTTATCTTGCCCCTCTGTATGTTATCCCTGATCTCTGAGAGGCCAGTCTAACAATTATGGAATTGTTTTTAACCAAATGCCAAGGTTGGCATGTCATTCTTCTGAATTGGCTTTCTTCCCTGCAATATGTGTTAATAAACCTCATTTTAAGTGTACTACCATAATAATTATTTTCTTTTTCTTGCAAATAGCAGTTTGTCTCTGTTTTGCTGGTCAGGTCTATATATAGCACTTTCTACCACCTATTGTGAGTACCCACTTTTTTGTAATCTATTCTCCATCGCTAATTTGCTCTTTTGTTTCATTGCAATTTCTCATCATTGGCAGATGTTTCCCCACATGGTATGTTGCATTTCATTGTTTCAAGATGAAAACTACTTGATGCAGCAAGATTGTGGCTTGTGTGGGCTTTATATGTGCTTGTAACACCGCGCCTTGACGCGGCGTCTCTTTCTGCCTCCGCGGTAGGAACGCGCTGCCGATATTCGGAGCGCTGTACCCGCGTTTTTTGGTCTCCTTGACAACGCGTCCTGGGAAGCCTGTATTGCACTCCGGTCGCGTTGCCCTTACCTGTAAGCATTTCTCTTCTCCCCTGTTGGTGGTGGCCTTCTTCTGGTCTTTTTTCTTTCTTTTTCCTTGCCTTAGTCTTCTGCCATTTTCATGTTCAGGTTGTATCCATCTTGTCTTCTTCCTGTTTGTATTTCCCAGCATGCTCTCTTTTCTTATATACTGCTTTCTTTTTCATATTCTTGTCTTTGGGCTTTTTCCCAATTCAAGATGGTGTTCTTTTCATTTCCTGTGATGTCACTTCCCCTTTTTCAGTATATAAGCCATTCAGTCTTGCTCTATCTTGCATTGCAAACACTTCCCTTTGGTTGTGCTCTTCGCTCCTGTTGATCGTTCCTGCTTTTTGCCTTGTTTTGTTCCTGTTGTCCAGTCCTGTTTTTCTTCTTCTTTTTACAGGAGGTCCTGTTAAAGTTTTTCCCCAGTTCTTGGTTTTTTTTCCTCTGGGACTCCTTCTGGAGGATACGGTCTGCTTTTGCATTCCCTGTCAAGTGGCACCGTGGCTACTAGAAAGGGTCGCCCCTATCTGAGAATCTCCAGAACCTGTAGAAGACTGGGTGTGTTCTCCAATCCGGCATCCAGAGGTGAGAAGTCAAGTGCAGTTCGTGACAGTGCTTTGGGCTGGATCTTTCCATCCTTGGTATAAAGTCACAAATCCCAAAAAATTGATCACAAGACTGCTTATCATGCTTGTAAAATGTAAATTCAGGCTATTATCATGAATCCTTCTAACAACTTTTTTGCACTAATTTCTGACTCCTTTCAAATAACAAACAAGTTGCATATGTATTGTGCCCACACCATAACATGTTGTGACTAGTCTTCTGGCCTCCTCCTCCCACCAGCCCAAATGCAAATTAGCAGAGTTGGGGGTGAAGAAGGTGCTCAAAGCTGTTTCTATCTTCTGTTGGAACATTTCATATGTTAAAAAGAAAAATAATAGTCAGGCACAAGCTATTCATACTTGACAACATCTGTGTATATTTGAGCAATCTTGCTACCAAAAAATGTGTTATGACTCTCAAGCCATTCTCATTGCATATACTTGCATATAATGATGTTACATCCAATGACATCAATACATAGGTGCTCATTACTACTTCAGCGAGGAAGACCAACGACTGCCGTGCTGGCAGCCAACAAAAGACCTCCAGCATGGCGGTCCTCAGACCACCATTTAACGACTGCTGGTGGCTTTCCACCATTTTCCAGGTGGAAAACCGCCAGCAGTCGTACTGGCAGTCAGAAGTCGAGTGGCGGTTGCACTGCCGACACCACCACGCCAACAAAACAACGCTAGCTGTTTTTCAATTTGAAAGTGCGAGTGTATGTGTGTATGGATTCAGGGGGTGTTGTGTGTGTGTGTCTGCGTGTGCAAGTGTAAGGATGTTGTGAGTGAGTGAGTGTCAGGGTGTGGGTGTTGGTGCGTGTGTGTCAGTGTGTGAAAGTGTGTAAATTTGGGTGCGTATGTGTATGTGGGGGTAAGTATGGGGTGCGGAGTGAGGGAGTTACTACGGTAAGCAGGGGGTGGAGGGTGAGAATGTTGTACAGGAATGGGGGTGGGTGGTTCTTGGATGTGGAGGGGGTGGGGGGGTCATGCAAATTCCTGTCACTGGTAGCTTTTCCGCCAGGCGGAAAGGGGACTCGTAATACCGCTGGCAGTCTTAGGTGGACTGCCAAGTCAGAGATGCCTATCTCCGGCCCAGTGGTCCGACCGACCTGGCGGTAGGACCGGGAAAGTGGTGGTTTGGCACAGGCCAAACCACCACACTCGTAATATGGCGGTCCACAACGCCAGCCAGGCAGCGGTGGGACCGCCGCCGTGAGTCTGGTGGTCTGAAGACCGCCAGACTCATAATGAGGGCCATAATCTTCTTCCCAGAATCCATCATATATACGTCTTAGAAAGCCACTAGTGTCCTGTATGAAAGAGAGTAAGTTCTTCCCATATCCCAGCAGGAAATGATCTACAAATCTAGACGTTTATTAAAAAATTCCATCAATAGCTGAAATTATATATGTATATGTAATGGATTTTGGCATTGAGTAGGTATAGTTAGGATGTTGATACCTCAAAAAGACTATTTTCAACTCCTTAAAAAGAGTTCATGGGGAGAAATGTTGCGACTGCTATTTTAGGACACAATACATCGGTCCTTGTGCCCTGCAAAATATAAAAAAGAAAACATAGGAGTGCAGGGGAGTGTTACAGAAATTCACCTGTTATAGCTATTTCAAGTACCTATAATTCGAACCCTCACCATGAACTGCTGGCTCCTGCACCTGAGGGAATAGGACAAAGCTAACAGCAAGCTCCCAGTACTGTAAGAACTCCTGTTGCCCCAGTGGCACTGGAATCATTTTCAGACTGGGGTGCTTCCATCAATGTTTCACCACTGAAGTCATAGGGACTCTGAAAAATATTATTATCACACAAAGAAAGAATAGGTTTTGCAAATGAGTTACGCGCATTCCACAGGAGAGTGGTAATAGTGTAGTATGTAGCTGGTTTTGTATTTAGGAGCACGCTGTCAGAAATATATTACTAAAGTATTGTGTTGTGGTACATTGAAAACATCACATCTTAATTGAAATGGTCACTAAATGTGCACAGGCACACATTACTGATAAAACTATATAATGCTCAAACAATAATGTGAGGACATTGGGTTTCAGCTAATATGTGTCATTCATGCATTAGTAAGTGTCTTTATTTGTTTTGATCCATTAAAATCTTTGTTTCCTCCACACTTCCAAGTCACAATGCCTGTTAATTTATTTTAAAATATTTGGACAGTCCAATTATTTATATATATTTAAAGGTTGTGTATCTAACAGCCTTTCTGTTCACTCGACAAACTCTTCACACTTTGCTCTGAGAAAAAAAGTAAACATTAGTTTCTCACTTAAAAAAATAAGCAGCAATTTACCTAAGACTAGCCTGAAATTTTACTTTAAACACACAGCAAATGTGACAAGATAAAAACAAACTATAGTTCTAAATCATCTCTAATTTTCAGTCATCTTCAGAATTCCAGCGTGGTTGTTTTATGGGTGCTGCAGCACTTCCTACACTCTGTGTTTGAGCGCCTCTGATCACAGAGCTCAAGGGGATGTTGTATCTGGGCCCACTCATACATTTGGGGCTCTGTGCATTGCACTGGCTGTCCCACTGGTAGCATCGCCTCTGCATGCAACACCTGATCTTTTGGGACATTAGTGTCTGTGCATACACAGGGGCATATTTATTAGAGCTTTGTGTCATGCTTGCACCACACAACGTGGTACATGCATGATGCAAACCTCTAAGTCAGATTTTTGAAGCAACTCAAAGCCACTTCGTGTGTTACTTTGAGTGGCTTCAAAAATCTGGAGTAATACAATGCAGCACAAACTGTTGCACTGCATTACTCTGTGCAAGAGAGGCGTTCCATGGGCATTGCATGTGTGTTCCCATGCAACTCCCATGGATTTTGATACATTCCCAGATTTACCAAACCTAGTAAACCTGGAAATGCGCAAGAAAGATGCACCTCGCCAGGAGAGGTGTAACGAGAAGAAATATTTTTATTTCTCCTCGTTTTCATCTCTTTCTATGTGTACTGGATTCTGCAGCACACATATAAATAGGAAATGGCCTATCAGGATTAGTTTTTGTTGTGCAAGAAGATGCCCCTTCCTGCACAAAAACAATCCTACATGCAATGCAGGCACCCTTGCAACCTGGTCCAAGAGTGACGGCATTGAGGCTAGGCAGCCCATTGTGTGCCAACATTGGGGGAATAGAGAGGAATGCACTCTATGCCTTCAATACGGTGCATTCCTGCCCTTTCTCAGTGACGCAGTACAGCACAGCCAGGTGACTTGCTGTGCTGCATTGCACCACTTTGCCATAAATATGGCCCCCAATTTTTCAGATTTGCATTTTGTCTGATGCATATTTTCTTAATACGCAACACAAGATCCAGCACAAGTGAAATGGTTGTATAAAACTGTGCTGTTTATTTGTTTCTTGAATTGGTAGTTATTTGCACTGTTTTACTCAAGTTCTTTAACTATTTACTGCATGTAGTGTGGAACAGTTGCAAATGTATTATCAGGGAATGCTATGAAAGAAAACTGAAATCGTTTGGGACAGTGCATAATTTTATCTTAATTTTCTTCATTCTCTAACCCTCTCTCTCTCTTTCCCATGCCAAGAGTTTCATTCCCAAATGACTTTTACAGCAAGGTTCTTAATTCTCCAAGGGCCTCGACGGTCAATTGCCAAGTTCTCACAGGGGTTCAAAGCTCAACTACCTCATTCCCAAATGATTCAAAGGTCAATTGTCTAATTCTCAGTTGACCCGTAAGGTCAATTGCGTAATTATCACATGCCTTCCGAGGCCAGTTACCTAATTTTCAAAGGAAATTAAGCTGATTGAACAAAAGGCTTGCTAATGTACCAATTTACAAAGAAAATGCTACTCCGTTTACTTAAAAGCGCACTTAACTGTGAGGATGGTGTTCAAAGCTACTGTGCATCTGTGAATCTGAAAAGAGGTATTCTTGGATGACTCTGCCAGGTTATACTCAATATAGTTGAAGTTCTACGATACAACATATATAAATCACAAATTAAAACACCGACAACATTGAAGTGAAATGGTTTCATGTCTTTGCATGTATTCCTAATGCAAATGGGCATAGGGCAACTGCCAACAGTTCAAGTTGTTTGCTCGATAATGGCTGCAACAGTACAGAATGAATAACAGTCATATGGCTTTACCTTCGAATACATTGGTTATTCTATTTCAGTACGATAAAAAGAGATATTTCCCCTCAAATGTACACACTACCCACTTCTGTCTCTAGGAACCGGTGCACTTGGAAATTTGCAAACAATCCCCCACTGTCAAGTTTGCTTAAGATTTTCTGCTTTTTCGTAAACTGCATGCAGATAAAAAATATGTGTTTGTCTGCATGGGCGCTCTGGGCTGATACAGGTTCTAGCACTGACTTTTGGCGCTGCTGGCCTCTACTCCATTTATTTTGTTACACAAAAATAGTTAGTAATTTATTAGGCACGCACGCATCTATTATTTAATACCTTAGGAAAGCCGAATACAAAATGTAAACAATAACATATACATCTCTAGTTATGATTCCTCTTAAATAATATATCTTTGAGGATTAAATTTACTTTATAAAGTGAACATTTCATCACTAACGAAATGGTACACTGCGTCTAATACCAGCTGTGAAGTGGCCTTCCTATTCCTGTACCAGCCACAAAACAGAGTGGAGAAGGAAAGAAAGAAAGAAAAAGGAAAGAAAATACGATATTAGAGAGAAGAAAACGGCACAAATAAAGTGGCAGAAAGAAAAGCACAGTTTCAGCTGGGTATCAGCTAGGCCCACCTTACCCAAGCCTATACACCATAAACGTCATGTGTTATAAGATATTCCAAGCCCAAACTCCAGTAATATATTTCTTCAGTCAACATGGTCGCATGCATATTTTGATGCAATTCTTTATAATGAATAGGGTTTTTCAATGATAGGGCAAATGTTTATGTATACCCAATATATAAATACGCCTCTTTTAGGCTTTGTGCCTATTAAAGCATTTAATCTTCAACTGTAAGTATTGCAGGGAAGGCAGAAAGTTGTAAAAATTTAAAGAAGCACCTGTGATATCTTAATTGATTAAAGCTCATCATCATCAACAAAAACGTGGACATGATCCCACAAGTAAATGTCATCAGTGCATCCGGGTTCCACATCTTGAAGATGCTGAGGAAGATCTTCAAGTGGTTCACAAGCAACACTAGAAAAACGTTACTCATATCATAGGCACGAGCAAGGTGGACTATGGAAGTACCCTCTGTGACAGAAATGTGAACATATTTTGGCAATGCATGAACATTCAATGGTAGTAAGCCTCTTATGTCTGCATCTTCGAGGTCGATTCATAAGATTTCCAAGGTGCTTTGCAGTGTGCATCGTTCATCCAACCATATCTTTTCAGCCATGATGCTTCATGATATTAAGCTACTCACATGGAGTGGAAAATTGCTGCACGCAATCTTTGAAGTTCAAAGGATACAGAGCACTAATGATATTGTGCAACCTTTGGAGGAGCAGGTGACACTTAGAAATTGTAGCATCAGTATATGTCATATAAAGATCGAAGTTTTGCAAATTGATTGAACCGTGAATGGTAATAAACGGAAGTAGATTGGAAGATGTTTTGTGAACAGGACAGGTTCACAACAAGGTATGTTTTTTTTTTACTTAATTACCCTTCCCAAACAACCGTGAATCCTTTCAAAATAAAAAGAGTGGACAATTACCTCTAGGGTATGTATGTTTAAATGTGTTTTATTCAGATTTCAATTCAACACGACTATAGTCACTTCTGTGTTCATCAGAGAACAAGTATAAACCTTGTCTGTCAGGTCTCTCACAAACTTAAAAAATAGGTCTAACAATAAATTCTGTTAGCTCTTCTACCTGTTCTAAACTCCAGGGACATGTTTCCTGAGTAGGTGGCGTTTAACAAAATAATATTTCCTATGTAGTCACTCTAGTTATTCGCACTAGATATTTTATGTCTAGCTACAGACTAGTTTAGGTCATTAGTTGGCTTCGTGTCATCAGGCATTCAAACAATAGAGTGAGTTCTGGGTTTGTCCTCTTCAGACATTGTTTTTCATGTGGTTTTAACGGTCTGCCATTGCTCTGACGGGCTGACTATGACATTTCGGGTCTGTTTGCATTGTTCCCATCTAGAACACCACGTGTTGGCCTCTGCAGATGCAACATAATGGGTACGTTGTAATTGAGCACTACTATCTGTTTTGGGATGTACCGACTTTGCAGAAAAAGCAGAGGTTTCTGCAAATGCCATCGAAAGACTAGTTAGGAAATACTGTCATCGATTCTCCAATCCCAGATAAGGTCTTCTAAACAAAGGTAGGAAGCCAAATTGCGTAGTGTTCGGAACTCTGCATTAACCTTGCAAGCTGTCTTTTGAAAAATTCGGGAAAGTAATCCTCAATCCCCCTAAAGGATTTCCCACTGCTATCTTGGAATCCGATGAGGGCTACATTTCCATAAAAATAATCGCCAGATTGTTTCCATGAAATACAGTTTAAAAAGATCAAAATCACGTCAAAACATCCTGGTGGACTAAGCTTGGCGAGAAATTTCATGCTGAATAATAAATCTTCTTTTGCAACTGACTGACGCAAACAAAGTAAGAGACTTAGGGCCACATGTAGCAAAGTCCGATATTGCGAATCGGAAATTGCAAGTCTGTCCGACTCGCAATTTCCGAGTCGCAATATCGGATGCAGAACGGAGTCTCGGACACCGTCTGCGACTCGCTATGGGGTCGCAAAGACCCACCTCATCAATATTAATGAGGTGGGTCGCATTTTGCAACCCCATAGCGAGTCCCTGCACTCACAGGGATGGTGGCCTGCTGAAGTCAGCAGACCTCCATGTCTGTGACTGCTTTTTAAATAAAGCAGGTTTTTGTTTTTCATTCTGCAGCCCGTTTTCCTTAAAGGAAAACGATTTGCAAAATGAAAAAACTTCCGAAACCATTTTGTTTCGTTTTTTCAGAGCAGGCAGTGGTCCATAGGACCACTGCCTGCTCTGAAAAAATATTTTTGTCGACATTCACAAAGGGGAAGGGATCCCATGGGGACCACTTCCCTTTTGCGAATGAGTTACCACCAGTGTGACACTGGTGGTAACTGCGAGTTGCTTTGCGACCGCATTCGCGGTCACAAAGCAATTATGAATTGCGATGCGAGTCGCAAATAGGAAGGGAACACCCCTTCTTATTTGCGAGTCGCATTCACAAATTGTGAGTCGGTACCGACTCGCAATTTGTGAATGAGCATCGCATTAGGATGTTTGCATGGCGCAAACTGCAATTTTCGCAGTTTGCACCATGCAAACGGCTACCTACATCTGGCCCTTAACGTGGTACTACCCCAAGCCATGAATAACCTTCAATTGATCTGAAAAATAAACTCCACTTTTAGTAAACATTGTGCGTATCTGGCAAAAGAATGAAGAATCAGTGCACTGGATGATCCATCCCACAAAGCCTACAGAGGAATGTTCATTTCTTTGCCAAGTGCACAACAGTACTTAATCCTGCTGGCAAACCAAGGCGAAAGGAGGCTTTTTGCATTGGAGAGAGGAGGTTGTTCGTTGTTAAACAAAACCCCGATCAGAAGAAATAAAGCAATTTCTGCGGTGCTGCAGAAGATCTGAGACAATTTTTATTTGAATGCCCCGTGTACAGTTCCATGCGAACAAGCACTATCAGTAAGTTGCTCCAATGCGATCAGTCAGACGAACAGGATAAACAAATGTTTAGACTTCTAAATGACTTGTCCGGTGTTAGAACACCAGGCTTTTTGCAGTCTTCCCCCACTTTTTGCCCTCATTTTTGACTACTACTGGTGCTTTCTGACACTCATTGCACCCTGGGCCCTGCTAACCTGGCCCAAGGCCACTGCTCTGTTTAAAAGGTATATGGTAATTAGGTGTAATTACAATTGGTACTGACAACCTACCTGTAAGTCCCTAGTGTACAGTAGGGAATGTAGGTCTAGAGGCCCAGTAGATTTAATGCACTTCCACGTGCACTGCTCTGTTGCCTGCTGTCATTTTAAAAGCCAGCTCTGCCTTACAGGCTGCTTTTATAAAACTATGTCCAAATTCAACATTAGAATTAAACGTACTTCCAAAGTCTTAACCTACCTTATTTTTACATATAAGTCACCCATAAGATCTACTGTAGGTGCCCCAAGGGTAGGGCGCAATGTAATAATAAGCGGGGACATTATAAAAGATATTGTATATGCCCTGTTGAACAAACAACTTCCAATTTCATTTTACCCCATTGTAGCACTGCTAGCTCCAAAGGTTAACATGAGAAACCTTTATTAAACTTTATTAAAGTCTAGTTTTTGACAGGAATGAGTTAGAACAGTGAGTCGCAGTGTAAAAATAAGTGTTACAATCAATCCAACCACTTTCCAATGTCAGATTTATTATAACTATTGCAGGAAAGTAGTTTTAGAACTGCGTTCCCAAAGTTACGGTTAATCAGCCCTGTAGCAGCCTCTTGTGATTAGTCAGCCTTTTACAGGCTGAACCAAGCTGCTCTAATGAGGTGCGAAGTGGCCTGGACTGAGACAAAGGGACTAACTGGTGGGGGAGACCTGTTGCTGCAGATGTCAGAACAGGAAGGGAGCTGGATAGCTAAACTGGTCTTCAAAGGGAGAAGGACAGACAGTGCCGGACCCAGGCCCACCCCACACTTCCTGCATTCCCAGACTGATGGGAGCCTCTCTAATTAGATTATGAGAGGGACTGAAAGGAGAATGTAGGGAAATGTCAGACACCCCATTGGGTTGGGTCGCCAGACCTGAACCTCTAGGAGAGATGTTTTACATTTTTAGATTTTTGTGAAAGAGTGCTTTCTGGGACAAAGCATGTCATGCTTCTAACGAAGTTGTCATCACAGAAGATGGCACCCTGTAACCCCATTAGCCAGGGGTGCCTCCCTGGTTGCCAGCCCTGAAACCTAGGTAAATATGGGGAGCTGCCCGGTAACTCAGATCCCTGCATGGAAACATCAAGAGAGGAAGGACTGCCCTTACTGAACCTCTGTCTGGTCTGCACAAGAGAACACCGCACTCACAAGGACTGCATCTGCTGCACACTATGAGCTTCACAAAAAAAGAGGTCTTTGCCTTCCTTCCAAGAATAAGGAATGGGCTTCCTGAAAGCAACAGGTACAAAAAAGCTACATAGAGTCACATGCAACAATGCCTACAAGAAGAGCCCAGCTGACTGGTGCCCAGTGTAATTTTAAGGGTTTGACAAGGTGCATTGTGAGAATTGTAGTCAAACTCACCAAGGAGAAGCTCTGAGCTTCTGGAACCTTGGCTAGTGTTGTGGAAACTTCAAGACCCCAAAAGAACCTTCTAGAAGAAATTTCAGAAGTTTGGAATCATTTAGGAAAGTTTTGGTAAAAAAGCTCCATAAGCTGACTGGCTCGTCATCGACTTTGAACCGAAGTCGGCCCGAAATTCAGGTTTTCCCCCCATGAAGCTCTGGAGCTCTTCGTTGTCAAAGACAAGAACCAAAACATCCAGGAATCACAAAGGCCTCACGCTGAAGCAAGCTGCCGTCGTCAAACAGCAAGCTGTCCTGCTGAGGTGACTCGGCCCATGTTGAGACAAAAAGAACTAAAAAATGGCTAAATGCGAAGGTAAAATTTTGACCGTGGCCTACTGTCAGTGTAGTCGACCCACACTCTATCACAGTCAGCCCTAACCTTTGACTTTGCCCCGGTCAGGTGCAACCAGATAGTCGTGGCGCTATTTTGGGGTCATTTCAAAGATATAAATATTCTCTATTTTTATAAATTGTGTTAGATTTGTAGTGTGCTGTGTTTTACTTATTTACTGTTTTGTTGATATTGAATGCTTTACACATCTGTTTCGTAAGTTAAGCCTGACTGCTCATCTGCCAAGCTACCAAGGGTTCAGCAAGGAATAATTTATTGAGACTTTGACTGGACCTTATTTGTGATTGTGGTGTTATCTCTAGCTGTAGGTACCTATATGCACCTACTAGCAAACCACTTTCTAACATCCAGATAAGCAACAAAATGGACTCGAATATTTTTCAGGAAAAGCTGGGACCGGAGAACAAAATTAGTGCAGTTTAGGAGTTCTGCTGGGAATGTCTTTGGACCCTGAACTAAACTATCTAGGTCGATGGCATGATATACTTTGAGGAACAGTGTGGGTTTCTTGTTTATAAGAAGGAGGGGCCTTTTTATCCTTTTTATTCTTTTGTCATAGCACCTTTTTCTTTTCTTTAGAGGATAATCTTATGTATATTGTATTATGTATTCTGTATTTAAATATGTGTTTTTTTGTGTGAAAGGCAGCCTTGCTTTGTATGTTGGGCGAACACATTTGTTAATAAATTCATGTTCTTACCTTTCTGACACAACGTTATTTTAATTGCTGATTTTTCGATTGTTTTTTGTTTAGAAACTGCATGCTGTTTGGATGGCTTGATGTATCATAAGGACACAATGCAATACACTAATCACACTTACACATTCGAACTTTACTGTCATTATAAAATGCTGTATTTACTTTTTTTTGTTCACAGAATTAAGGTGGTAGATAAGCTTTCTTAACGATGCAACAAAAATACTTGCTCTGTGTCAAAGGTACCCACTCTGCCCCATTGTGTTGTGAATCCATTTTAAATTCACTGCATGCAATGAAAACATCATCTTCTTGCTCGATCTCATAGCACTCTTCTTTGAGGGTTTAGCTTACCTCTGCCAATGCAATCTGTTCAGCAAAGGGGCCCTCCTCCCATCTTTCATATTTTGTGTAGCCCATGACGTAGTTTCATTATTCTTTCTAGGCTGATGAGGTCAACATGTTCAATGTCTCCTAACTTTTGCTAAACGTTTCCCTTAATACAAAATCAGACCTATTGTACTGTCAATTATTTTTCTCATTTCCAAGTATTTGTGACTGGAATGTGGATATCCCAGCTCTTTAGCAGAGTGGGAGGTATGCTGAAATGGTTTTTGGAAGATACTTGTAGCAAAATGAGGAAGTGGTATCCTATTAAATGAGTTGTTCGTATGCCACCACATTGACCACGTTTTGTACAGGCCACATATGCACTGCCATGTTGTCCATGTAAAATGCGGTAAAACATACCATGGGATGAAATAAGTTACACTGAGTTAAAATTCCTGATTATGGTACAGGTTGGTGTAAGTTATCAATGAAATGTGTTTTGAACAAATGTGAGAGAAGCACGTAGATTACCACAGGGAAACTGAGCCTCTTTTTAGTTCATGATAGCAATACTTCTCAACTGTTCTTCCTCTGTAACCTTTATATTGTAAAAAAAATGCCTCTATTCAATTGACTATTATCTTGTTCTTTATTTTTTTCAGTCAACTATCAATTTATGGAGTCTATTTTCTTCCCTAATCTCAAGTGCATACCCAGAGGCTGCCAAAAACAACTGCCATTTTCGTAGTCATTGGACGTAAATTGTTTGATCTGTTTTATTAACTTTAATGTCCCATTTGGGTGGTTTCCAAACAAGCGATGAAAATGATAAAATGAAATACACAATGTAAGTGTTTTCTTGCCAGTTTACAACCGTAAATAGAATACTGGCTTCAGCAGGGACAGCTGAAGGCCAGAGTAGGCTGACAGAAGCTCAAGTGATTCATAGTCTTACAAGTGGCCAGTACTATTGTCAGGCCTAGAAAAATTCTATATTGCAGAGGAGGAAAAGTGTCCCTTATTTCAATGAAAAAGGAGACGTGAAAAGGAGAAAGTAGTTAGAAAGGATCAATGGAGTATGTTTTACAAAGTCGTGAGTTTTAGTGCAGACAGTTAGAATAAAAACACGAGTTGGAAAATCACTTTAATGAACACTTACTACACAAGATAAATGAAAAAAATGACAATTAGCCAACTACCATAAAAAAACAATGATTAAGTAAACAGGAAAGCTACCCAAGAAAACAAAAGTATGGTTGTCTGAATTGAATGGTACACACTCTACTGTATGAATCATATTATGAGATTATATAAAAACCAAATAAACCCATAGCATGGATGTAAAGGATTGGCAGTCAGGCTGTGCTCAATTATAATTAGGGGTAATTTCCGGAACCTACATGTGTGGTGCAAAATATGTTTTGCAATGGCACTGGTGACGTTTCATACATGTAATAAATAAGCAAAACACATCATTTCCTTTACGTGACGTAATGTTCAGAATTCAGAGCTGCCCTGGAACTCACAATAAAGGCTCTTTTTAAGCTTCAAGCCGAGTGATGGCTATAATATGCCAGATACTTTCTCTCAAATGTTACCCTCTGTCACTTGGTATGCATGAATTTAAAAAATGGGTAGTTCTCTGGTGGGCTAAGGGGGAAGACCCTAAAACCTGGTGTCCCTTCTCAAGTCTGCTGTGTCGCAAAGTGTCCTAGAAGGGGTACAGGAGGCCTGGGGAGGTCTCCCCTGCTTGGCCAGTTTCAGACGCTCCGACCTATCCCCCGTCAGAGTGCCAGATTGTCCGGAAGTGGAAGCTCCTGGCTCCATTCTTTGGCGTTGCCTTGTCAGATAGAGCCCAGGATGAGGTCCTGCAGGGCCTGGAATGCCTCCCCTGCTTGCTTGGCCAGGTGCAAAAGCTTCGACCCAGAAGATCCTGGCCCTGAGCTCCCTTTCCTGGCTTGCTGCGTTACTAAGAGGCTGTGTCTAGGTCAACAGGAGCTAGCAGGGCTCCCTTGCTTGACTGGAAGACAAATTTCTGACCTGTCATTGCTCTGTGAGGCCTTCCCACTGCCCCAGGTCTAAGACCCAACTTGGAGTCCACAAACCCAGCCCAGGGAGCCCCGGGTCCCTTAAAGGGCTAGCAGAATCTGATTCAGAAGACCTGGTGCGACCGCGTGGCTGTCTTTCAGTCACAGCCATCTGTTTGCTTCTGGCCCAGCCATTTGTTCAGAATGAATGGCATGCTCAAATGTCAGGATGTCCTGGAAGTCCCAACCGGGGCTCATTTGACTCTTTGAGCCAAGCCAAGACTCAAGGAGGTTGGATACATTTGCTTGAGTGTCCACCTCTGTCATTCGGTGTGCATGGATTACAAGCAAGGCAGAATGCCTTCCTCCACATTAGAAGGGATAAGCTACTAGGGACCCACTTGTCATCTGTTCATTCTCCCCATGTGCCACAAGGGCATAACTGCCTTCAGATCAGCCATTCCTCCAAACTAACTTTCCTCGAGAGAAGTCAACGATGCAAATTTGACTTCCCTGTGTGGGGCTGCCTTCTTGGGACAGTCAAACCAGCACTGTACTCTGAATGATTGACATGCTGGGTCTATCTGTTTTGTCCAGCTCAAGGGTCTGCCTTTCACAGAAGCCATTCCTGAAGTTCTTCCCACTCAACAGAGCAAAGGCTAAGCTAGTCTTGGGTGCTGCTTAGCAGTCTGGCCCCATCAAGCTATGCTGTCACCCTGTTACACCCGGTGTATTTCAGCAGCAGCTCAGAAAGACCAATGCCGGAATTGTCCTGGATGCCCAGGCTGGCAACTCTGTGTCTCGTCCAGGTTGTGCCTTGTCCCATCTCTCCTTTTCATCATTGAGGTTCATGCTCAGCCCGTTGGTGCCTTGATGACCACCCAGTCCATCCAACCCCTGCAGGCAGGCAGGAGCATCATACAGCAGCCTCCAGTGGGATGCAAAGATTGGTCTGGGATAGGCATTGAGCTCCTCCTACAGTCCTGCAGGTGCAGCTACCTGGTTGATCCTGCCAGTAGCATACTTTTTTCATGAAGCTATAAGCTATGCATGTGTGAGTACACACAGCTGGTACAGTGAAATGAGAATGGCTCATTATATCAGTTATTGTTCTATTGATTGCTCCATTTGTTACTTGAATAACAGTGTTACATTTAGAGCTAATATATGATGGCAAGTGCTGACCTCCAAGGATGCATGAATTTAACCAACCAATACCAATTCAGGCTTACCTGGCCGCGTTGGTTGCCCTAGATAACCTCTGGTCGATTGCATGTATTCATGACTGTGATGATCCATTCGGATGTCTGTCTATCATCATCCAATGGTACCTTCTGCTCCTGCACTGGTGACCAGGGATAACCAACCTGGGAGGCTGAAAAACACTAACAACATTCAAGGAAGGCAGCACCAATTACCCACTCTCGGCTGAGGGATATAGTGATAACAAATCAAAATATGGGACTCTTTTGAGACCATGTAATTTGACTCAGATTCTCTTTTGTTGGTTTTCAGAACTGGGAAACCTAGAGGTAAAATTATAACTTCTTAGAGGGATGAGTGGGTTTCAGTAGCATGAGATCAAGCACTAACAGTTCTAAGATTGCTATCAAAACTCCTGAGCTGCACCCGCATTACACTGAATGGATAAGCTTGTGACTAACGTTCACCAACAAGTGCGGGTAAACAACTGAACTCCATCCATGATAGCGAAAATAGATTGCAATTATTTCCAATAAAGGAGATATTTCCAGGAAGTGGGGGTCATAAGCTTATGATTAAGTCCCTGCCCTTTGTAGACTCTGTGCGTCGCTACTACAGATTGGATCGTTTGGCAGAGTCCTCGGATCAGCCCTGCCAGGCTCTTAACAACACTGGCGGAATGGCCGGAAGATGCTACCATGCTAAGATGCAACTATTTAGAGGAAGTAGAAGTAATAAGGTTTCCGTAGGAGAACCTGAGGAATGGCCATTAAGGGTGGAGCAGCCCAAGTTACTGATGGCACCAGTCCAAGCCCTCAGCTGCCTTCCAAACAGAACGCTTGGCACTAGACCCGGGCCCGCATAGTGGTTGATGGAGTGGGCCAAGGCTGCAGAGTGCTTGGGAGGGGACCAGGAATGGTAGGTCCCCTCTACTCAGGAAGACCCATCGGACATGCAAAGAACGAGGGCTAGTGACAACAGCCCATACAGGAGGGGTACTGTTAGACCTGACAGCCTTAGGGTGGTCAACCTCAACTTTTTGCCTGCTTCACTCCACTTTTTGACACTGTTTTTTGCTGGTTTTAGGACTCTGCACACTTTACCACTGCTAACCAGGGCTAAAGTGCAAAACATGGTGACATTGGCTCATACCCAATTGGCTTATTTAATTTACTTATAAGTCCCTAACAAAAGTGCACTACATGTTCCCAGGGCCTGTAGATTAAAGGCTACTAGTGGGCCTGCAGCACTGATTGTGCCACCCACATAAGTAGACCCCTAATCATGTCTCAGGCCTGCTATTGCAAAGCCTGTGTGTGCTGTTTTACTGCCAATTCGACTTGGCATTTAAAAGTACTTACCAAGCCTTAAACTCCCTTTTTTCTAATTTTAAGTCACCCCTAAGGTAGGCCCTAGGGAACCCATGGGGTAGGGTGCAATATAGGGAAAAGGCAGGACATGTATTGGTGTAGTTTATATGTCCGGGTAGTGTAAAACTCATAAATTTGTTTTACCCTGCTGTGAGGCCTGCTCCTTTCATAGGTTAACATTAGGGCTACCCTCATATACTGTTTGACTTGTAGATCCTGATCTGAAAGGAGTAACAAGGTAATATTTAGTACGGCCAGAATGGTAGTACAAAATCCTGATGACTGGGGAAGTTGGATTTAATATTAATATTTTTAAAATGCCACTTTTAGAAAGTGAGCATTTCTCTGCACTTAAATCCTTCTGTGCCTTACAATCCACGTCTGGCTGGGTTAGTTGACAGCTCCCTTGCACATTTCACTCAGACAATCCCAAATACAGGATGCTCAGTTACACCTGCACACATCTGCATACTGAATAGGTCCTCCTAGGCTGGAAGGGTGGAGGGCCTGACACTTACATGTCAAAGGACAGTGGCCTGCCCTCACACAATGGACTGCCAAACCCCCTACTGGAAACCTGGCAGATAGGATGGAACTGAAAGGGGACCTTGTGCTTTTCTAAGCCACTCTTTGAAGTCTCCCCCACTTCAAAGGCACATTTTGGGTATTTAAACAGGGCCGCTGACCCTACCAACTCCAGACAATTCTTGACAAGATACCTACTGGAAAAGGAACTCTGAACCAGAACCTGCCTGGTTGCCCAAAGGACTCATCTGCTGAGAAGTGCTCTCCAAGGGCATGGATTGAGCTTGCCTCCTGCTTCCTGAAGTCTCAGGACCAAAAAAACTTCATTTCTGCAAAAGAAATCCTTGTGAGGCGTAATTGACGCACAGCCTGCTGGAATCAACGCACAGCCTGCACCGCGGTGAGAAAATCACTGCACGCCGAACAAGAATGACGCATCCCGGCTCCCCGAGTGGAGATCAATGCAGTGCCAGCGTTGCAACCGGAACTTCGATGCATGACCCACTGGATCAATGCACAGCCGAGCCGGAACAATGCAGCCCGACTTCCTGTGAAGAGGAATTGACACAGCGCCTTCCGTGTGACAGAAATGTCCCGCATCGGCCACCGGATTGACGCAGCTCTTGTGACCTCGTCCCGCGCACCCAGGATTTCTCTGCATCGTCCCCGAGGTGCCCAAATGCCCCGCAACCCGAAGAGGATCCAAGTCTGCGCACCGGAAATCGACACAAGACCTTTGCTACGTGGAAAATATCGATGCATCATCTGTGTGCGCCCAGAGAAACCAACGCACAACTCCCAGTTTCCATGCATCTCCTCCTCTGTGGTCCCTGGCGGATAATTTAGATGCAAACTAGGTACTTTGTGCTTCCAAAAGACACATTGCTTTTTAAGAACTAAAGACTTTATTAATCATGTCAAAAGTGATATTTCAACTTGTATTTGTCAAATCTTGATCGTTTTGACCTTATTCTATTCAGATAAATATTCTATATTTTTCTAAACCTGTGTGGTATATTTTTGCGGTGTTTATACTGTGTTATTGCATGATTTATTGCACATTTACTTTACACTTTGCCTTCTAAGTTAAGTGTGACTGCACAGTGCCAAGCTACCAGAGGTGGGCACAATATAATTTTGATTGTGTGTGACTTACCCTGACTAGAGACAGGGTCCTTGCTTGGACAGAGGGTAATTTGACTGCAAACCAGAGACCCCATTTCTAACAGGTACGATGCAGCAAAAAGACCTCCCAAGAGAGAATCCAGGATCACCAAGCATGGCACAGGTGGAAACCAAATCCCTGAGCCTCCCCGGGCTCGGTCCCCCGAAGGCTCTGCCTCCTGGGTTCTCCTGCATTCAATCCCTACCTGCCTGGATTTTGAGCAACCAATAGCAGCCCATCTCAGGCGGAAGGTCAGGCTGGATGAGATGGAGCTGTGGCCTGGAGAGAACCTGAGCTCATCTCTGCACATACACTGTCCCCTTCGAAGCCAGTGTGGACTGCTTCAAACAAGAGGAGCAGCTGCATCCAGATGAATGGGCTTCCACAGGTGCACCCCCAAATGATATTGCATGAGTCAGTGCTACTGCAGGAAACTTCTTGTTTTAGGCCCCCAACTGGCTTAATTGGCTCAACAATATGTCTTGCCAAAGCCAGCATGAGCTTGGCTGACGACTCCGGGTGTGGCTCGAAGAGGAGTGCCCACCCGACAGACAGAGGTATGGGAAGCAATGGGAGAGAAGCCTGAGACTTGCTACATTTGTGTGCACGGTCAGAGGGAGAGATCCCGCACACCTAGCAATGTATAGTGAGTCAAGACCAACCATGTGCTGCTGGTGCGATATGCATGAACAGGGAACACTTGCAAAGTCTACCATCCAACACACTGCTTCCCGGGTACAGCATCTAGCTGCTGGAAAACCACTGGGGGGAAATTGAGCACTGCATCCTGGTATAGCCTCTCCATATATCAAGGAGTACCTTTACAATCCACCCATGTCCAGCCCTGGTGAGGAAACAGATGTGTGTGTGTGTGTGTGACTAAAAGAGGGCCACGCAAGATGCTGAGGGTTGGGTATCCCACAAACAACCCCCGCAGAGTCCAAGAAATATTGCAGGTGTCTGTATGCTAGGCAAGGCATCTCTGCTGGAGGAAAGCATCCTGTTTGTGCCCAGGTCTGCACACCGAGATGAATGCAGGGATTCTTGCACTGATTTGTCTCAATTTTTGGATACTTTGACACTTCCCTCAATCTCTTATTATGACCGCGACCTTTACTGACTACCTGGTGGTGCTCTCCTGTGTCATGGTGGGTGCCAGTGTCAGCAGCCTACAGTCCGATGAGAAAGAGGTGGCCCTCCTGCTGTGCAAGGTGGAGGACCCGGCCAATAGGAGGGTAGGTGCCTGCTGCTTTTATTTTAATTAATTTTATCATGAGATTGGGCTGAGGGTGCCAAGGGGAGAGGGTTAAACCACACTTTTGGTCTATATTCTTTAGCATAAACACATCACCTTACCAGCTTAGTGTCCTGTTGTCAGTAACAGCAAGTGCAGAGGGGAGAACTCAGAGCTAAATACACACCCAGCAGTGGGCGTGGGAAATGTGACCAATTCCCTTGCATAATGAAGGGGGCACACGTTCTTCTGCTAAGGCTGATCCCCGCAGAAGGAGTTAAGCTGATAGTTGCCCCTGGCATGCCAGGATCGGGGCCCTCGGAGTCAGGTTGCTTGGCAGTGGAGCCCAAAGTGGGTGGTAAACGTAATCTAAGGCTAGCTAAATACGGGAGCAAGAACAGTAGCCAACAAGTACCATAATGGAAAGTTGAGAAGATCTTTGAAGAGAGAGTTAAAGAGGTAAATGGTTGGGGTCCATGCAGTCGATGACATGGCAAGAAGGCTGGTCTCCCCGAAGGGCGAATCCCTTGCACGGGATTGCTGCCTGGGTGGACCTGGTTCCCAGAGAGGGCATTTTCTTCAGCAGTGTGCCACAACTGGCTCCGAGTTGGCTGGGAAGGTTTCAGGGTGGCAGGTGGCTTTTCATTTCAGCGAAGAGTGTTAGAGTCTCCTGACAGGAGTTTCACCATGTTAGCAGCTCAAAGGTAGATTGACTGTCTCCATGCTCCTCCTCAATAAGTCTTGAAATACAAACTAAGGAGTCTATTACATGCGTGACTCGGCAGACGGATTGAAACAATGTGACGCAATGAAGGTGTGGGATGCCTCAGGGAATTGTTTTTGTGCAGGAAGGTGTACCTTCCTGCACAAAAACAATCCTGCTTACAATGCAGGCACCCTTGCACCATGGTGCAAGAGCGCCTGTATTGGCACTAGGCAGCACACTGTGAACCAGCACTGAGAAATGCCAGAACAGCACTGTATGTTGTTAAGTACGGTGCATTCGTGTCCTTTCCCTATCTTGCAGCAAAGTGCAACAAGGTGACTTGCTGCACTGCACTGCAAGACGATTTCATAAATATGTCCCCAAAGGTGTGAGCATGGAGCTTAGTAACCTGCTTGTGCACCGAAACAAAGGAACTCCAGAACTGGCAATGTTCTCACTAGAAATGGGTCTCCCTAGCACGGCAACTTAGCTTGCTGCCCAGTGGTGCACTGAGAAATAAAATATCTAGCCATAAGTGCATACATTTCGATAGAATTTCAGGTTCAACATGACAGCTTGTTCTACAGATTTGCAAGACTGATGCAAAATGTCTAGAAACAACTACAGATTGTCGCAGTCATTGTCACAACAAAATCAATGTTTGTTTGTATAGACCAAATAAAACATTGATTTTTGTTGCTATCAAACATCACTAACCACTACAATAAGAGAATTAAAAAGCGGGCCTTTGCAATAATTTTTATTGTGTTAAATAGTACAGTACAGTAAGTTAACACCAGCCACAGAGCTTTTGTAGCCCTACTTCATGCATGTTAGCCTAGTGCTGTAACTGGCTAGTAATTGAAGTATCCGTGGATTTCCTATTGAGACTCTTGGAACATTTATAATAGTTATTTTGTCATTATTTAAGTTTTCCTGGTTTTGGTGACATGTTGTGACCGTCTGAGATATATACTTTTTTCTGATGAGACATTTTACCCTTCTTGTCACGAAGTCTCATATCACTTTTATTTTACCCTTTAAGTAGGGGTAGGAGGCTGGACTGGCCTGTAGTGAGTACCAAGGGGTACTTGCACCTTGCACCAGGCCCAGTTATCCCTTATTAGTGTATAGGGTGTCTAGCAGCTTAGGCTGATAGATAATGGTAGCTTAGCAGAGCAGCTTAGGCTGAACTAGGAGACGTGTGAAGCTACTACAGTACCACCTTGTGTCATATGCACAATATCATAAGAAAACACAATACACAGTTATACTAAAAATAAAGGTACTTTATTTTTATGACAATATGCCAAAGTATCTTAGAGTGTACCCTCAGTGAGAGGATAGGAAATATACACAAGATATATATACACAATAGCAAAAATATGCAGCATAGTCTTAGAAAACTGCAAACAATGTATAGTTACAATAGGATGCAATGGGGAAACATAGGAATAGGGGCAACACAAACCATATACTCCAAAAGTGGAATGCGAACCACGAATGGACCCCAAACCTATGTGACCTTGTAGAGGGTCGCTGGGACTATTAGAAAATAGTGAGAGTTAGAAAAATAACCCTCCCCAAGACCCTGAAAAGTGAGTGCAAAGTGCACTAAAGTTCCCCTAAGGACAAAGAAGTCGTGTTAGAGGAATAATGCAGGAAAGACACAAACCAGCAATGCAACAACTGTGGATTTCCAATCTAGGGTACCTGTGGAACAAGGGGACCAAGTCCAAAAGTCACAAGCAAGTCGGAGATGGGCAGATGCCCAGGAAATGCCAGCTGCGGGTGCAAAGAAGCTTCTACTGGACAGAAGAAGCTGAGGTTTCTGCAGGAACGAAAAGGGCTAGAGACTTCCCCTTTGGTGAACGGATCCCTCTTGCCTTGGAGAGTCGTGCAGAAGTGTTTTCCCGCCGAAAGGACGCCAACAAGCCTTGCTAGTTGCAAATCGTGCGTTTGGTGTTTTTGGACGCTGCTGGAGCCCAGGAGGGACCAGGAGGTCGCAAATTGGACCTGAAGAGAGAGGGGACGTCGAGCAAGACAAAGAGCCCTCACTGAAGCAGGTAGCACCCGGAGAAGTGCCAGAAACAGGCACTACAAGGATGCGTGAAACGGTGCTTGCCGAAGTTGCACAAAGGAGTCCCACGTCGCCGGAGACCAACTTAGAAAGTCGTGCAATGCAGGTTAGAGTGCCGTGGACCCAGGCTTGGCTGTGCACAAAGGATTTTCGCCGGAAGTGCACAGGGGCCGGAGTAGCTGCAAAAGTTGCGGTTCCCAGCAATGCAGCCCAGCGAGGTGAGGCAAGGACTTACCTCCACCAAACTTGGACTGAAGAGTCACTGGACTGTGGGGGTCACTTGGACAGAGTCGCTGGATTCGAGGGACCTCGCTCGTCGTGCTGAGAGGAGACCCAAGGGACAGGTAATGCAGCTTTTTGGTGCCTGCGGTTGCAGGGGGAAGATTCCGTCGACCCACGGGAGATTTCTTCAGAGCTTCTGGTGCAGAGAGGAGGCAGACTACCCCCACAGCATGCACAAGCAGGAAAACAGTCGAGAAGGCGGCAGGATCAGCGTTACAGAGTTGCAGTAGTCGTCTTTGCTACTATGTTGCAGGTTTGCAGGCTTCCAGCGCGGTCAGCAGTCGATTCCTTATCAGAAGGTGAAGAGAGAGATGCAGAGGAACTCGGATGAGCTCTTGCATTAGTTATCTAAAGTTTCCCCAGAGACCCTAAATAGCCAGAAAAGAGGGTTTGGCTACCTAGGAGAGAGGATAGGCTACTAACACCTGAAGGAGCCTATCAGAAGGAGTCTCTGACGTCACCTGGTGGCACTGGCCACTCAGAGCAGTCCAGTGTGCCAGCAGCACCTCTGTTTCCAAGATGGCAGAGGTCTGGAGCACACTGGAGGAGCTCTGGACACCTCCCAGGGGAGGTGCAGGTCAGGGGAGTGGTCACTCCCCTTTCCTTTGTCCAGTTTCGCGCCAGAGCAGGGCTAAGGGGTCCCCTGAACCGGTGTAGACTGGCTTATGCAGAATTGGGCACCTCTGTGCCCAACAAAGCATTTCCAGAGGCTGGGGGAGGCTACTCCTCCCCTGCCTTCACACCATTTTCCAAAGGGAGAGGGTGTCACACCCTCTCTCAGAGGAAGTTCTTTGTTCTGCCATCCTGGGCCAGGCCTGGCTGGACCCCAGGAGGGCAGATGCCTGTCTGAGGGGTTGGCAGCAGCAGCAGCAGCAGTGAAACCCCAGGAAGGGCAGTTTGGCAGTACCAGGGTCTGTGCTACAGACCACTGGGATAATGGAATTGTACCAACAATGCCAGGATGGCATAGAGGGGGCAATTCCATGATCTTAGACATGTTACATGGCCATATTCGGAGTTACCATTGTGAAGCTACATATAGGTAGTGACCTATATGTAGTGCACGCGTGTAATGGTGTCCCCGCACTCACAAAGTTCAGGGAACTGGCTCTGAACAATGTGGGGGCACCTTGGCTAGTGCCAGGGTGCCCTCACACTAAGTAACTTTGCACCTAACATTTACCAGGTAAAGGTTAGACATATAGGTGACTTATAAGTTACTTAAGTGCAGTGTAAAATGGCTGTGAAATAACGTGGATGTTATTTCACTCAGGCTGCAGTGGCAGGCCTGTGTAAGAATTGTCAGAGCTCCCTATGGGTGGCAAAAGAAATGCTGCAGCCCATAGGGATCTCCTGGAACCCCAATACCCTGGGTACCTCAGTACCATATACTAGGGAATTATAAGGGTGTTGCAGTAAGCCAATGTAAATTGGTAAAAATGGTCACTAGCCTGTTAGTGACAATTTGGAAATAAATGAGAGAGCATAACCACTGAGGTTCTGGTTAGCAGAGCCTCAGTGAGACAGTTAGGCACCACACAGGGAACACATACATATAGGCCACAAACTTATGAGCACTGGGGTCCTGACTAGCAGGGTCCCAGTGACACATAACAAACATACTGAAAACATAGGGTTTTCACAATGAGCACTGGGCCCTGGCTGGCAGGATCCCAGTGAGACAGTGAAAACACCCTGACATACACTCACAAACAGGCCCAAAGTGGGGGTAACAAGGCTAGAAAGAGGCTACTTTCTCACACAACCCCCCCCCAAACGAAGGACAATAAGGCTAACCTTGGCCAGTTGAGACTTTATTGTCTAAGTGGTGATAAGTAGAGAGTAGCTTTACAATAGACTGGTTACTCCCTTTATCATCCACTATATGGTTACTTCCCTGTGGGGATGTAAACCACCCTGTTTGAAGTTTTTTAGCTAAGCAACAATGTGAAGATGTATTTTCAGAGTTTCTATCAGTAAGTTTTAGTTTAGAGCAGTGGGAATTGTCCACTGAACCTATTTGTAGTGATGGAAATGCCAGACAGGGATGCTGTCTCAGAAAAGCCATAGCTGGGCAAAAACTTTGTCCATATGGCTGGAAGAGAGAACAGGGATGCTGTTTCTCTTGGGTTGGAGCAGGGCAGGGATGCTGTCCTATCAGCTCCACACTAGGGCAGGGATGCTGTCCTATCAGCTCCACACTAGGGCAGGGATGCTGTCCTAAGTGTTGTGAGGCAGTGCAGAGTTTCTGCACTAAAGTTTCTCTGGGAGGGTTGGAGGGATGCTCCATGTTAACTAAAATGGTGCTCTTTTTGTCACCAATGTTAGTTATCCCACAGAGAGGTACTTCTACCTCAGGGAGTGCAGCTTTGCCAGCTGATGCTTCCCTTGGAACAGGTGCCACCCCAGGAGAGGTTTCTCCCACCACAGGAATGGTATCCTGAATGGCAGGGTGGTTAGGGGATACTGTGATACCCTTTTTACCTGTTGATGGAGAGGGATCCTGAGTTTTCAGGCCTTCTCTCCTTTGCTTTTTCATTTCAGTAGAAATGAGAGGGAACAATTCCTCTGGGATGCCCAGCATGGCTGCATGGGCATAAAACTCTACATCAGCCCAACCTGAGGCCTTTAGGTCATTACCTAAGAGACAGTCTACAGGTAAGCTAGGTGATACCACCACCTGCTTAGGGCCAGTAACTCCACCCCAACTAAACTGAATTATAGCTAAGGGAAGAAACTTAGTGGAGTTATGGACATCAATAATCTTATACTGTTGTCCAATGATGTGTTGATCAGGGTGCACTAGGTTTTCAGTCACCAAAGTGATACTGGCACCTGTGTCCCTGTAGGCCAAGGCCTCAACACCATTTATTGAAACTGTCTGCCTGTACTTATCCATTGTAAGGGGACAAGCAGCCAGTGTGGCAAGGCCAATGCCACTAGGTGTGACAGAAACTGTCTTGGGACTGACTACCCCAGTTTCTACTATGGACCCAAAAGTGAACCCAACTACACCCTTAACTTGACTGTTGCCAGCAGTCCCACCACTAGTACCACTACTGCTAGGGGCACTAGAGCTTGATGTATTAGTGGTGGTAGGCTCAGGGGGTTTACCTGGACAGGACTTATCCCCTGGCCTATGGCCTCTGTTTTTACACACAAAGCACCAAGGCTTTTTATTGTGTGCAGGTTGGGAAGAAGAGGAAGAATTTGTTTTTATCCCCACCCTCTGAAGAGTGTTTAAGATTTGAAGTGGGATCTTTGGTTTTACCCTTGTCCCCATGCTTATCTTGAGATTTTTCACCATCTTTCTTCTTAGTGTTCTCTTTGTCACCCCCTGTATGAACTTTTCTGTTCACCCTTGTTCTGACCCATTTGTCTGCCTTCTTTCCCAATTCTTGGGGAGAGGTCAGATCAGAGTCTACCAGGTACTGGTGCAACAAATCAGACACACAATTATTAAGTATATGCTCTCTCAGGATTGTGTTATACAGGCTTTCATAATCAGTAACTTTACTGCCATGTAACCACCCCTCCAAGGCCTTCACTGAATGGTCAATGAAATCAACCCAGTCTTGTGAAGACTCCTTTTTGGTCTCTCTGAACTTTATCCTGTATTGTTCAGTGGTTAAGCCATAACCATCCAGGAGTGCATTCTTAAGAACTGTAAAATTATTGGCATCACTTTCTTTCACAGTAAGGAGCCTATCCCTACCTTTTCCACTAAATGATAGCCATAGGATAGCAGCCCACTGCCTTTGAGGGACATCCTGTACAACACAGGCCCTCTCAAGTGCAGCAAACCACTTGTTAATGTCATCCCCCTCCTTTTAAGGGGGAACTATCTTATGCAGATTCCTGGAATCATGCTCTTTTGCAGGATGACTATGGGGAATACTGCTGCTGCCACCATGGGTATCTAAACCCAACTTCTGTCTTTCCTTCTCTAATTCTAAAGACTGTCTATCCAAATCCAGCTGTTGCTTCTTGAGCTTCAGTCTGGTTTGTTCCACTCTCAATCTATTGAGCTCCCTTTCTAACAATCTGTCATTAGGGTGGGTGGGAGGGACATTCCTAGAAACAGAGGTATGATGGGAATGAACAGAAGGAGACCTGTCCCTTACAGAAGCCACCCTAACAGCTTGGCTGACAGAAACATTACTACCAGTATGGTGAGAATAAATGCTTTTGCTATGATGTGAGACAACACTATTTGTATGGTGTGGCTCATCATCATTACCAACTATGCTAGACTGTCTAGTAATGGGCAGGCTAGGAAGTTTCTTTCCTGAATCTTTTCCTGGGGGAGTCCCTGAATCAGATTGGGAACTATTAGGTACTTTTTCACCAGATGAGGCACCTATGGCCTTATCCTGTTCTCTAAGCATGTTAAGTAACAGTTCCAAGGAAGGATTCTTCCCTACACTCAAACCTCTCTCTATACAGAGACTCCTTGCTCTTTTCCAGCTAAGGTTGTCATATGCAAGTTTGGACAGATCAACATTTTGGCCTGTGCCAGACATTTTTAGAGAGAGTTAAAGTGATAGTAAAAGATAAAAAGTTTGTCAGAGCTTTTAGAAAGACAGAGAAAAAAACTTTTACAACTTTTTAGAACTTTTTAGAAAGTTAGAAGTACTTTTCAGCACTTAGAAAAGAGTGAAAAGAGGAAATGCAAAACTTTTTGGCTATGTGTATATACACTGACCTTGTTTGTATATTTTTCTCTTATGAAAAGTACAATGACAAGAGTGGTAAGTAGTCTCAAAGCACTTATCCCACCACTGCACAACCAATGTAGGAGGCTGGACTGGCTTGTAGTGAGTACCAAGGGGTACTTGCACCTTGCACCAGGCCCAGTTATCCCTTATTAGTGTATAGGGTGTCTAGCAGCTTAGGCTGATAGATAATGGTAGCTTAGCAGAGCAGCTTAGGCTGAACTAGGAGACGTGTGAAGCTACTACAGTACCACCTAGTGTCATATGCACAATATCATAAGAAAACACAATACACAGTTATACTAAAAATAAAGGTACTTTATTTTTATGACAATATGCCAAAGTATCTTAGAGTGTACCCTCAGTGAGAGGATAGGAAATATACACAAGATATATATACACAATAGCAAAAATATGCAGTATAGTCTTAGAAAACAGTGCAAACAATGTATAGTTACAATAGGATGCAATGGGGAAACATAGGGATAGGGGCAACACAAACCATATACTCCAAAAGTGGAATGCGAACCACGAATGGACCCCAAACCTATGTGACCTTGTAGAGGGTCGCTGGGACTATTAGAAAATAGTGAGAGTTAGAAAAATAACCCTCCCCAAGACCCTGAAAAGTGAGTGCAAAGTGCACTAAAGTTCCCCTAAGGACAAAGAAGTTGTGTTAGAGGAATAATGCAGGAAAGACACAAACCAGCAATGCAACAACTGTGGATTTCCAATCTAGGGTACCTGTGGAAGAAGGGGACCAAGTCCAAAAGTCACAAGCAAGTCGGAGATGGGCAGATGCCCAGGAAATGCCAGCTGCGGGTGCAAAGAAGCTTCTACTGGACAGAAGAAGCTGAGGTTTCTGCAGGAACGAAAAGGGCTAGAGACTTCCCCTTTGGTGGACGGATCCCTCTTGCCTTGGAGAGTCGTGCAGAAGTGTTTTCCCGCCGAAAGGACGCCAACAAGCCTTGCTAGTTGCAAATCGTGCATTTGGCGTTTTTGGACGCTGCTGGGGCCCAGGAAGGACCAGGAGGTCGCAAATTGGACCTGAAGAGAGAGGGGACGTCGAGCAAGACAAAGAGCCCTCACTGAAGCAGGTAGCACCCGGAGAAGTGCCAGAAACAGGCACTAAGAGGATGCGTGAAACAGTGCTTGCCGAAGTTGCACAAAGGAGTCCCACGTCGCCGGAGACCAACTTAGAAAGTCGTGCAATGCAGGTTAGAGTGCCGTGGACCCAGGCTTGGCTGTGCACAAAGGATTTCCACCGGAAGTGCACAGGGGCCGGAGTAGCTGCAAAAGTCGCGGTTCCCAGCAATGCAGCCCAGCGAGGTGAGGCAAGGACTTACCTCCACCAAACTTGGACTGAAGAGTCACTGGACTGTTGGGGTCACTTGGACAGAGTCGCTGTATTCGAGGGACCTCGCTCGTCATGCTGAGAGGAGACCCAAGGGACCGGTAATGCAGCTTTTTGGTGCCTGTGGTTGCAGGGGGAAGATTCCGTCGACCCACGGGAGATTTCTTCGGAGCTTCTGGTGCAGAGAGGAGGCAGACTACCCCCACAGCATGAACAAGCAGGAAAACAGTCGAGAAGGTGGCAGGATCAGCGTTACAGAGTTGCAGTAGTCGTCTTTGCTACTATGTTGCAGGTTTGCAGGCTTCCAGCGTGGTCAGCAGTCGATTCCTTATCAGAAGGTGAAGAGAGAGATGCAGAGGAACTCGGATGAGCTCTTGCATTCGTTATCTAAAGTTTCCCCAGAGACAGAGACCCTAAATAGCCAGAAAAGAGGGTTTGGCTACCTAGGAGAGAGGATAGGCTACTAACACCTGAAGGAGCCTATCAGAAGGAGTCTCTGACGTCACCTGGTGGCACTGGCCACTCAGAGCAGTCCAGTGTGCCAGCAGCACCTCTGTTTCCAAGATGGCAGAGGTCTGGAGCACACTGGAGGAGCTCTGGACACCTCCCAGGGGAGGTGCAGGTCAGGGGAGTGGTCACTCCCCTTTCCTTTGTCCAGTTTCGCGCCAGAGCAGGGCTAAGGGGTCCCCTGAACCGGTGTAGACTGGCTTATGCAGAATTGGGCACCTCTGTGCCCAACAAAGCATTTCCAGAGGCTGGGGGAGGCTACTCCTCCCCTGCCTTCACACCATTTTCCAAAGGGAGAGGGTGTCACACCCTCTCTGAGAGGAAGTTCTTTGTTCTGCCATCCTGGGCCAGGCCTGGCTGGACCCCAGGAGGGCAGATGCCTGTCTGAGGGGTTGGCAGCAGCAGCAGCTGCAGTGAAACCCCAGGAAGGGCAGTTTGGCAGTACCAGGGTCTGTGCTACAGACCACTGGGATCATGGAATTGTACCAACAATGCCAGGATGGCATAGAGGGGGCAATTCCATGATCTTAGACATGTTACATGGCCATATACGGAGTTACCATTGTGAAGCTACATATAGGTAGTGACCTATATGTAGTGCACGCGTGTAATGGTGTCCCCGCACTCACAAAGTTCAGGGAATTGGCTCTGAACAATGTGGGGGCACCTTGGCTAGTGCCAGGGTGCCCTCACACTAAGTAACTTTGCACCTAACCTTTACCAGGTAAAGGTTAGACATATAGGTGACTTATAAGTTACTTAAGTGCAGTGTAAAATGGCTGTGAAATAACGTGGATGTTATTTCACTCAGGCTGCAGTGGCAGGCCTGTGTAAGAATTGTCAGAGCTCCCTATGGGTGGCAAAAGAAATGCTGCAGCCCATAGGGATCTCCTGGAACCCCAATACCCTGGGTACCTCAGTACCATATACTAGGGAATTATAAGGGTGTTGCAGTAAGCCAATGTAAATTGGTAAAAATGGTCACTAGCCTGTTAGTGACAATTTGGAAATAAATGAGAGAGCATAACCACTGAGGTTCTGGTTAGCAGAGCCTCAGTGAGACAGTTAGGCACCACACAGGGAACACATACATATAGGCCACAAACTTATGAGCACTGGGGTCCTGACTAGCAGGGTCCCAGTGACACATAACAAACATACTGAAAACATAGGGTTTTCACAATGAGCACTGGGCCCTGGCTGGCAGGATCCCAGTGAGACAGTGAAAACACCCTGACATACACTAACAAACAGGCCCAAAGTGGGGGTAACAAGGCTAGAAAGAGGCTACTTTCTCACACAACCCCCCCCCCAAACGAAGGACAATAAGGCTAACCTTGGCCAGTTGAGACTTTATTGTCTAAGTGGTGATAAGTAGAGAGTAGCTTTACAATAGACTGGTTACTCCCTTTATCATCCACTATATGGTTACTTCCCTGTGGGGATGTAAACCACCCTGTTTGAAGTTTTTTAGCTAAGCAACAATGTGAAGATGTATTTTCAGAGTTTCTATCAGTAAGTTTTAGTTTAGAGCAGTGGGAATTGTCCACTGAACCTATTTGTAGTGATGGAAATGCCAGACAGGGATGCTGTCTCAGAAAAGCCATAGCTGGGCAAAAACTTTGTCCATATGGCTGGAAGAGAGAACAGGGATGCTGTTTCTCTTGGGTTGGAGCAGGGCAGGGATGCTGTCCTATCAGCTCCACACTAGGGCAGGGATGCTGTCCTATCAGCTCCACACTAGGGCAGGGATGCTGTCCTAAGTGTTGTGAGGCAGTGCAGAGTTTCTGCACTAAAGTTTCTCTGGGAGGGTTGGAGGGATGCTCCATGTTAACTAAAATGGTGCTCTTTTTGTCACCAATGTTAGTTATCCCACAGAGAGGTACTTCTACCTCAGGGAGTGCAGCTTTGCCAGCTGATGCTTCCCTTGGAACAGGTGCCACCCCAGGAGAGGTTTCTCCCACCACAGGAATGGTATCCTGAATGGCAGGGTGGTTAGGGGATACTGTGATACCCTTTTTACCTGTTGATGGAGAGGGATCCTGAGTTTTCAGGCCTTCTCTCCTTTGCTTTTTCATTTCAGTAGAAATGAGAGGGAACAATTCCTCTGGGATGCCCAGCATGGCTGCATGGGCATAAAACTCTACATCAGCCCAACCTGAGGCCTTTAGGTCATTACCTAAGAGACAGTCTACAGGTAAGCTAGGTGATACCACCACCTGCTTAGGGCCAGTAACTCCACCCCAACTAAACTGAATTATAGCTAAGGGAAGAAACTTAGTGGAGTTATGGACATCAATAATCTTATACTGTTGTCCAATGATGTGTTGATCAGGGTGCACTAGGTTTTCAATCACCAAAGTGATACTGGCACCTGTGTCCCTGTAGGCCAAGGCCTCAACACCATTTATTGAAACTGTCTGCCTGTACTTATCCATTGTAAGGGGACAAGCAGCCAGTGTGGCAAGGCCAATGCCACTAGGTGTGACAGAAACTGTCTTGGGACTGACTACCCCAGTTTCTACTATGGACCCAAAAGTGAACCCAACTACACCCTTAACTTGACTGTTGCCAGCAGTCCCACCACTAGTACCACTACTGCTAGGGGCACTAGAGCTTGATGTATTAGTGGTGGTAGGCTCAGGGGGTTTACCTGGACAGGACTTATCCCCTGGCCTATGGCCTCTGTTTTTACACACAAAGCACCAAGGCTTTTTATTGTGTGCAGGTTGGGAAGAAGAGGAAGAATTTGTTTTATCCCCACCCTCTGAAGAGTGTTTAAGATTTGAAGTGGGATCTTTGGTTTTACCCTTGTCCCCATGCTTATCTTGAGATTTTTCACCATCTTTCTTCTTAGTGTTCTCTTTGTCACCCCCTGTATGAACTTTTCTGTTCACCCTTGTTCTGACCCATTTGTCTGCCTTCTTTCCCAATTCTTGGGGAGAGGTCAGATCAGAGTCTACCAGGTACTGGTGCAACAAATCAGACACACAATTATTAAGTATATGCTCTCTCAGGATTGTGTTATACAGGCTTTCATAATCAGTAACTTTACTGCCATGTAACCACCCCTCCAAGGCCTTCACTGAATGGTCAATGAAATCAACCCAGTCTTGTGAAGACTCCTTTTTGGTCTCTCTGAACTTTATCCTGTATTGTTCAGTGGTTAAGCCATAACCATCCAGGAGTGCATTCTTAAGAACTGTAAAATTATTGGCATCACTTTCTTTCACAGTAAGGAGCCTATCCCTACCTTTTCCACTAAATGATAGCCATAGGATAGCAGCCCACTGCCTTTGAGGGACATCCTGTACAACACAGGCCCTCTCAAGTGCAGCAAACCACTTGTTAATGTCATCCCCCTCCTTTTAAGGGGGAACTATCTTATGCAGATTCCTGGAATCATGCTCTTTTGCAGGATGACTATGGGGAATACTGCTGCTGCCACCATGGGTATCTAAACCCAACTTCTGTCTTTCCTTCTCTAATTCTAAAGACTGTCTATCCAAATCCAGCTGTTGCTTCTTGAGCTTCAGTCTGGTTTGTTCCACTCTCAATCTATTGAGCTCCCTTTCTAACAATCTGTCATTAGGGTGGGTGGGAGGGACATTCCTAGAAACAGAGGTATGATGGGAATGAACAGAAGGAGACCTGTCCCTTACAGAAGCCACCCTAACAGCTTGGCTGACAGAAACATTACTACCAGTATGGTGAGAATAAATGCTTTTGCTATGATGTGAGACAACACTATTTGTATGGTGTGGCTCATCATCATTACCAACTATGCTAGACTGTCTAGTAATGGGCAGGCTAGGAAGTTTCTTTCCTGAATCTTTTCCTGGGGGAGTCCCTGAATCAGATTGGGAACTATTAGGTACTTTTTCACCAGATGAGGCACCTATGGCCTTATCCTGTTCTCTAAGCATGTTAAGTAACAGTTCCAAGGAAGGATTCTTCCCTACACTCAAACCTCTCTCTATACAGAGACTCCTTGCTCTTTTCCAGCTAAGGTTGTCATATGCAAGTTTGGACAGATCAACATTTTGGCCTGTGCCAGACATTTTTAGAGAGAGTTAAAGTGATAGTAAAAGATAAAAAGTTTGTCAGAGCTTTTAGAAAGACAGAGAAAAAAACTTTTAAAACTTTTTAGAACTTTTTAGAAAGTTAGAAGTACTTTTCAGCACTTAGAAAAGAGTGAAAAGAGGAAATGCAAAACTTTTTGGCTATGTGTATATACACTGACCTTGTTTGTATATTTTTCTCTTATGAAAAGTACAATGACAAGAGTGGTAAGTAGTCTCAAAGCACTTATCCCACCACTGCACAACCAATGTAGGAGGCTGGACTGGCTTGTAGTGAGTACCAAGGGGTACTTGCACCTTGCACCAGGCCCAGTTATCCCTTATTAGTGTATAGGGTGTCTAGCAGCTTAGGCTGATAGATAATGGTAGCTTAGCAGAGCAGCTTAGGCTGAACTAGGAGACGTGTGAAGCTACTACAGTACCACCTAGTGTCATATGCACAATATCATAAGAAAACACAATACACAGTTATACTAAAAATAAAGGTACTTTATTTTTATGACAATATGCCAAAGTATCTTAGAGTGTACCCTCAGTGAGAGGATAGGAAATATACACAAGATATATATACACAATAGCAAAAATATGCAGTATAGTCTTAGAAAACAGTGCAAACAATGTATAGTTACAATAGGATGCAATGGGGAAACATAGGGATAGGGGCAACACAAACCATATACTCCAAAAGTGGAATGCGAACCACGAATGGACCCCAAACCTATGTGACCTTGTAGAGGGTCGCTGGGACTATTAGAAAATAGTGAGAGTTAGAAAAATAACCCTCCCCAAGACCCTGAAAAGTGAGTGCAAAGTGCACTAAAGTTCCCCTAAGGACAAAGAAGTTGTGTTAGAGGAATAATGCAGGAAAGACACAAACCAGCAATGCAACAACTGTGGATTTCCAATCTAGGGTACCTGTGGAACAAGGGGACCAAGTCCAAAAGTCACAAGCAAGTCGGAGATGGGCAGATGCCCAGGAAATGCCAGCTGCGGGTGCAAAGAAGCTTCTACTGGACAGAAGAAGCTGAGGTTTCTGCAGGAACGAAAAGGGCTAGAGACTTCCCCTTTGGTGGACGGATCCCTCTTGCCTTGGAGAGTCGTGCAGAAGTGTTTTCCCGCCGAAAGGACGCCAACAAACCTTGCTAGTTGCAAATCGTGCGTTTGGCGTTTTTGGACGCTGCTGGGGCCCAGGAAGGACCAGGAGGTCGCAAATTGGACCTGAAGAGAGAGGGGACGTCGAGCAAGACAAAGAGCCCTCACTGAAGCAGGTAGCACCCGGAGAAGTGCCAGAAACAGGCACTAAGAGGATGCGTGAAACGGTGCTTGCCGAAGTTGCACAAAGGAGTCCCACGTCGCCGGAGACCAACTTAGAAAGTCGTGCAATGCAGGTTAGAGTGCCGTGGACCCAGGCTTGGCTGTGCACAAAGGATTTCCACCGGAAGTGCACAGGGGCCGGAGTAGCTGCAAAAGTCGCGGTTCCCAGCAATGCAGCCCAGCGAGGTGAGGCAAGGACTTACCTCCACCAAACTTGGACTGAAGAGTCACTGGACTGTTGGAGTCACTTGGACAGAGTCGCTGTATTCGAGGGACCTCGCTCGTCATGCTGAGAGGAGACCCAAGGGACCGGTAATGCAGCTTTTTGGTGCCTGCGGTTGCAGGGGGAAGATTCCGTCGACCCACGGGAGATTTCTTCGGAGCTTCTGGTGCAGAGAGGAGGCAGACTACCCCCACAGCATGAACAAGCAGGAAAACAGTCGAGAAGGTGGCAGGATCAGCGTTACAGAGTTGCAGTAGTCGTCTTTGCTACTATGTTGCAGGTTTGCAGGCTTCCAGCGTGGTCAGCAGTCGATTCCTTATCAGAAGGTGAAGAGAGAGATGCAGAGGAACTCGGATGAGCTCTTGCATTCGTTATCTAAAGTTTCCCCAGAGACAGAGACCCTAAATAGCCAGAAAAGAGGGTTTGGCTACCTAGGAGAGAGGATAGGCTACTAACACCTGAAGGAGCCTATCAGAAGGAGTCTCTGACGTCACCTGGTGGCACTGGCCACTCAGAGCAGTCCAGTGTGCCAGCAGCACCTCTGTTTCCAAGATGGCAGAGGTCTGGAGCACACTGGAGGAGCTCTGGACACCTCCCAGGGGAGGTGCAGGTCAGGGGAGTGGTCACTCCCCTTTCCTTTGTCCAGTTTCGCGCCAGAGCAGGGCTAAGGGGTCCCCTGAACCGGTGTAGACTGGCTTATGCAGAATTGGGCACCTCTGTGCCCAACAAAGCATTTCCAGAGGCTGGGGGAGGCTACTCCTCCCCTGCCTTCACACCATTTTCCAAAGGGAGAGGGTGTCACACCCTCTCTGAGAGGAAGTTCTTTGTTCTGCCATCCTGGGCCAGGCCTGGCTGGACCCCAGGAGGGCAGATGCCTGTCTGAGGGGTTGGCAGCAGCAGCAGCTGCAGTGAAACCCCAGGAAGGGCAGTTTGGCAGTACCAGGGTCTGTGCTACAGACCACTGGGATCATGGAATTGTACCAACAATGCCAGGATGGCATAGAGGGGGCAATTCCATGATCTTAGACATGTTACATGGCCATATACGGAGTTACCATTGTGAAGCTACATATAGGTAGTGACCTATATGTAGTGCACGCGTGTAATGGTGTCCCCGCACTCACAAAGTTCAGGGAATAGGCTCTGAACAATGTGGGGGCACCTTGGCTAGTGCCAGGGTGCCCTCACACTAAGTAACTTTGCACCTAACCTTTACCAGGTAAAGGTTAGACATATAGGTGACTTATAAGTTACTTAAGTGCAGTGTAAAATGGCTGTGAAATAACGTGGATGTTATTTCACTCAGGCTGCAGTGGCAGGCCTGTGTAAGAATTGTCAGAGCTCCCTATGGGTGGCAAAAGAAATGCTGCAGCCCATAGGGATCTCCTGGAACCCCAATACCCTGGGTACCTCAGTACCATATACTAGGGAATTATAAGGGTGTTGCAGTAAGCCAATGTAAATTGGTAAAAATGGTCACTAGCCTGTTAGTGACAATTTGGAAATAAATGAGAGAGCATAACCACTGAGGTTCTGGTTAGCAGAGCCTCAGTGAGACAGTTAGGCACCACACAGGGAACACATACATATAGGCCACAAACTTATGAGCACTGGGGTCCTGACTAGCAGGGTCCCAGTGACACATAACAAACATACTGAAAACATAGGGTTTTCACAATGAGCACTGGGCCCTGGCTGGCAGGATCCCAGTGAGACAGTGAAAACACCCTGACATACACTAACAAACAGGCCCAAAGTGGGGGTAACAAGGCTAGAAAGAGGCTACTTTCTCACACAACCCCCCCCCCCCAAACGAAGGACAATAAGGCTAACCTTGGCCAGTTGAGACTTTATTGTCTAAGTGGTGATAAGTAGAGAGTAGCTTTACAATAGACTGGTTACTCCCTTTATCATCCACTATATGGTTACTTCCCTGTGGGGATGTAAACCACCCTGTTTGAAGTTTTTTAGCTAAGCAACAATGTGAAGATGTATTTTCAGAGTTTCTATCAGTAAGTTTTAGTTTAGAGCAGTGGGAATTGTCCACTGAACCTATTTGTAGTGATGGAAATGCCAGACAGGGATGCTGTCTCAGAAAAGCCATAGCTGGGCAAAAACTTTGTCCATATGGCTGGAAGAGAGAACAGGGATGCTGTTTCTCTTGGGTTGGAGCAGGGCAGGGATGCTGTCCTATCAGCTCCACACTAGGGCAGGGATGCTGTCCTATCAGCTCCACACTAGGGCAGGGATGCTGTCCTAAGTGTTGTGAGGCAGTGCAGAGTTTCTGCACTAAAGTTTCTCTGGGAGGGTTGGAGGGATGCTCCATGTTAACTAAAATGGTGCTCTTTTTGTCACCAATGTTAGTTATCCCACAGAGAGGTACTTCTACCTCAGGGAGTGCAGCTTTGCCAGCTGATGCTTCCCTTGGAACAGGTGCCACCCCAGGAGAGGTTTCTCCCACCACAGGAATGGTATCCTGAATGGCAGGGTGGTTAGGGGATACTGTGATACCCTTTTTACCTGTTGATGGAGAGGGATCCTGAGTTTTCAGGCCTTCTCTCCTTTGCTTTTTCATTTCAGTAGAAATGAGAGGGAACAATTCCTCTGGGATGCCCAGCATGGCTGCATGGGCATAAAACTCTACATCAGCCCAACCTGAGGCCTTTAGGTCATTACCTAAGAGACAGTCTACAGGTAAGCTAGGTGATACCACCACCTGCTTAGGGCCAGTAACTCCACCCCAACTAAACTGAATTATAGCTAAGGGAAGAAACTTAGTGGAGTTATGGACATCAATAATCTTATACTGTTGTCCAATGATGTGTTGATCAGGGTGCACTAGGTTTTCAGTCACCAAAGTGATACTGGCACCTGTGTCCCTGTAGGCCAAGGCCTCAACACCATTTATTGAAACTGTCTGCCTGTACTTATCCATTGTAAGGGGACAAGCAGCCAGTGTGGCAAGGCCAATGCCACTAGGTGTGACAGAAACTGTCTTGGGACTGACTACCCCAGTTTCTACTATGGACCCAAAAGTGAACCCAACTACACCCTTAACTTGACTGTTGCCAGCAGTCCCACCACTAGTACCACTACTGCTAGGGGCACTAGAGCTTGATGTATTAGTGGTGGTAGGCTCAGGGGGTTTACCTGGACAGGACTTATCCCCTGGCCTATGGCCTCTGTTTTTACACACAAAGCACCAAGGCTTTTTATTGTGTGCAGGTTGGGAAGAAGAGGAAGAATTTGTTTTATCCCCACCCTCTGAAGAGTGTTTAAGATTTGAAGTGGGATCTTTGGTTTTACCCTTGTCCCCATGCTTATCTTGAGATTTTTCACCATCTTTCTTCTTAGTGTTCTCTTTGTCACCCCCTGTATGAACTTTTCTGTTCACCCTTGTTCTGACCCATTTGTCTGCCTTCTTTCCCAATTCTTGGGGAGAGGTCAGATCAGAGTCTACCAGGTACTGGTGCAACAAATCAGACACACAATTATTAAGTATATGCTCTCTCAGGATTGTGTTATACAGGCTTTCATAATCAGTAACTTTACTGCCATGTAACCACCCCTCCAAGGCCTTCACTGAATGGTCAATGAAATCAACCCAGTCTTGTGAAGACTCCTTTTTGGTCTCTCTGAACTTTATCCTGTATTGTTCAGTGGTTAAGCCATAACCATCCAGGAGTGCATTCTTAAGAACTGTAAAATTATTGGCATCACTTTCTTTTACAGTAAGGAGCCTATCCCTACCTTTTCCACTAAATGATAGCCATAGGATAGCAGCCCACTGCCTTTGAGGGACATCCTGTACAACACAGGCCCTCTCAAGTGCAGCAAACCACTTGTTAATGTCATCCCCCTCCTTTTAAGGGGGAACTATCTTATGCAGATTCCTGGAATCATGCTCTTTTGCAGGATGACTATGGGGAATACTGCTGCTGCCACCATGGGTATCTAAACCCAACTTCTGTCTTTCCTTCTCTAATTCTAAAGACTGTCTATCCAAATCCAGCTGTTGCTTCTTGAGCTTCAGTCTGGTTTGTTCCACTCTCAATCTATTGAGCTCCCTTTCTAACAATCTGTCATTAGGGTGGGTGGGAGGGACATTCCTAGAAACAGAGGTATGATGGGAATGAACAGAAGGAGACCTGTCCCTTACAGAAGCCACCCTAACAGCTTGGCTGACAGAAACATTACTACCAGTATGGTGAGAATAAATGCTTTTGCTATGATGTGAGACAACACTATTTGTATGGTGTGGCTCATCATCATTACCAACTATGCTAGACTGTCTAGTAATGGGCAGGCTAGGAAGTTTCTTTCCTGAATCTTTTCCTGGGGGAGTCCCTGAATCAGATTGGGAACTATTAGGTACTTTTTCACCAGATGAGGCACCTATGGCCTTATCCTGTTCTCTAAGCATGTTAAGTAACAGTTCCAAGGAAGGATTCTTCCCTACACTCAAACCTCTCTCTATACAGAGACTCCTTGCTCTTTTCCAGCTAAGGTTGTCATATGCAAGTTTGGACAGATCAACATTTTGGCCTGTGCCAGACATTTTTAGAGAGAGTTAAAGTGATAGTAAAAGATAAAAAGTTTGTCAGAGCTTTTAGAAAGACAGAGAAAAAAACTTTTTAAACTTTTTAGAAAGTTAGAAGTACTTTTCAGCACTTAGAAAAGAGTGAAAAGAGGAAATGCAAAACTTTTTGGCTATGTGTATATACACTGACCTTGTTTTGTATATTTTTCTCTTATGAAAAGTACAATGACAAGAGTGGTAAGTAGTCTCAAAGCACTTATCCCACCACTGCACAACCAATGTAGGAGGCTGGACTGGCTTGTAGTGAGTACCAAGGGGTACTTGCACCTTGCACCAGGCCCAGTTATCCCTTATTAGTGTATAGGGTGTCTAGCAGCTTAGGCTGATAGATAATGGTAGCTTAGCAGAGCAGCTTAGGCTGAACTAGGAGACGTGTGAAGCTACTACAGTACCATCTAGTGTCATATGCACAATATCATAAGAAAACACAATACACAGTTATACTAAAAATAAAGGTACTTTATTTTTATGACAATATGCCAAAGTATCTTAGAGTGTACCCTCAGTGAGAGGATAGGAAATATACACAAGATATATATACACAATAGCAAAAATATGCAGTATAGTCTTAGAAAACAGTGCAAACAATGTATAGTTACAATAGGATGCAATGGGGAAACATAGGGATAGGGGCAACACAAACCATATACTCCAAAAGTGGAATGCGAACCACGAATGGACCCCAAACCTATGTGACCTTGTAGAGGGTCGCTGGGACTATTAGAAAATAGTGAGAGTTAGAAAAATAACCCTCCCCAAGACCCTGAAAAGTGAGTGCAAAGTGCACTAAAGTTCCCCTAAGGACAAAGAAGTCGTGTTAGAGGAATAATGCAGGAAAGACACAAACCAGCAATGCAACAACTGTGGATTTCCAATCTAGGGTACCTGTGGAACAAGGGGACCAAGTCCAAAAGTCACAAGCAAGTCGGAGATGGGCAGATGCCCAGGAAATGCCAGCTGCGGGTGCAAAGAAGCTTCTACTGGACAGAAGAAGCTGAGGTTTCTGCAGGAACGAAAAGGGCTAGAGACTTCCCCTTTGGTGGACGGATCCCTCTTGCCTTGGAGAGTTGTGCAGAAGTGTTTTCCCGCCGAAAGGACGCCAACAAGCCTTGCTAGTCGCAAATCGTGCGTTTGGCGTTTTTGGACGCTGCTGGGGCCCAGGAGGGACCAGGAGGTCGCAAATTGGACCTGAAGAGAGAGGAGACGTCGAGCAAGACAAAGAGCCCTCACTGAAGCAGGTAGCACCCGGAAAAGTGCCAGAAACAGGCACTACGAGGATGCGTGAAACAGTGCTTGCCGAAGTTGCACAAAGGAGTCCCACGTCGCCAGAGACCAACTTAGAAAGTCGTGCAATGCAGGTTAGAGTGCCGTGGACCCAGGCTTGGCTGTGCACAAAGGATTTCTACCGGAAGTGCACAGGGGCCGGAGTAGCTGCAAAAGTCGCGGTTCCCAGCAATGCAGCCCAGCGAGGTGAGGCAAGGACTTACCTCCACCAAACTTGGACTGAAGAGTCACTGGACTGTTGGGGTCACTTGGACAGAGTCGCTGGATTCGAGGGACCTCGCTCGTCGTGCTGAGAGGAGACCCAATGGACCGGTAATGCAGCTTTTTGGTGCCTGCGGTTGCAGGGGGAAGATTCCGTCAACCCACGGGAGATTTCTTCGGAGCTTCTGGTGCAGAGAGGAGGCAGACTACCCCCACAGCATGCACAAGCAGGAAAACAGTCGAGAAGGCGGCAGGATCAGCGTTACAGAGTTGCAGTAGTCGTCTTTGCTACTATGTTGCAGGTTTGCAGGCTTCCAGCGCGGTCAGCAGTCGATTCCTTATCAGAAGGTGAAGAGAGAGATGCAGTGGAACTCGGATGAGCTCTTGCATTCGTTATCTAAAGTTTCCCCAGAGACAGAGACCCTAAATAGCCAGAAAAGAGGGTTTGGCTACCTAGGAGAGAGGATAGGCTACTAACACCTGAAGGAGCCTATCAGAAGGAGTCTCTGACGTCACCTGGTGGCACTGGCCACTCAGAGCAGTCCAGTGTGCCAGCAGCACCTCTGTTTCCAAGATGGCAGAGGTCTGGAGCACACTGGAGGAGCTCTGGACACCTCCCAGGGGAGGTGCAGGTCAGGGGAGTGGTCACTCCCCTTTCCTTTGTCCAGTTTCGCGCCAGAGCAGGGCTAAGGGGTCCCCTGAACCGGTGTAGACTGGCTTATGCAGAATTGGGCACCTCTGTGCCCAACAAAGCATTTCCAGAGGCTGGGGGAGGCTACTCCTCCCCTGCCTTCACACCATTTTCCAAAGGGAGAGGGTGTCACACCCTCTCTGAGAGGAAGTTCTTTGTTCTGCCATCCTGGGCCAGGCCTGGCTGGACCCCAGGAGGGCAGATGCCTGTCTGAGGGGTTGGCAGCAGCAGCAGCTGCAGTGAAACCCCAGGAAGGGCAGTTTGGCAGTACCAGGGTCTGTGCTACAGACCACTGGGATCATGGAATTGTACCAACAATGCCAGGATGGCATAGAGGGGGCAATTCCATGATCTTAGACATGTTACATGGCCATATTCGGAGTTACCATTGTGAAGCTACATATAGGTAGTGACCTATATGTAGTGCACGCGTGTAATGGTGTCCCCGCACTCACAAAGTTCAGGGAATTGGCTCTGAACAATGTGGGGGCACCTTGGCTAGTGCCAGGGTGCCCTCACACTAAGTAACTTTGCACCTAACCTTTACCAGGTAAAGGTTAGACATATAGGTGACTTATAAGTTACTTAAGTGCAGTGTAAAATGGCTGTGAAATAACGTGGACGTTATTTCACTCAGGCTGCAGTGGCAGGCCTGTGTAAGAATTGTCAGAGCTCCCTATGGGTGGCAAAAGAAATGCTGCAGCCCATAGGGATCTCCTGGAACCCCAATACCCTGGGTACCTCAGTACCATATACTAGGGAATTATAAGGGTGTTCCAGTAAGCCAATGTAAATTGGTAAAAATGGTCACTAGCCTGTTAGTGACAATTTGGAAATAAATGAGAGAGCATAACCACTGAGGTTCTGGTTAGCAGAGCCTCAGTGAGACAGTTAGGCACCACACAGGGAACACATACATATAGGCCACAAACTTATGAGCACTGGGGTCCTGACTAGCAGGGTCCCAGTGACACATAACAAACATACTGAAAACATAGGGTTTTCACAATGAGCACTGGGCCCTGGCTGGCAGGATCCCAGTGAGACAGTGAAAACACCCTGACATACACTCACAAACAGGCCCAAAGTGGGGGTAACAAGGCTAGAAAGAGGCTACTTTCTCACAGTAGGATTCTCTGGACATCCACACTTGTCCTCATTTCCCCTAGTTGGGGTTACGATTATGGAAATCTTGCACTTAATTTATGTATTTTGTCACATGTATTGCAACTTTTATCACTTTGCTCATACATATATGAGGCACATTGAAGCTCTGCCCCAGTCAGAAAAAGTGTGCCTACGTAGGAAGCATTTTGGTGTCATGTGTAGATGAACAGAGGCGCACTCTTATTTTGTCTTGGGGATCTGAGCCTATTGGTCTGAGGAATTAAATCAGTGTGAGAGACAGATGGCTGATGTATTTTTGTGGTACGCTGGAGTGTATGAGTTAGCTCTATAAAGCCCTAATTATTGTTGTTTTGAGACAAACGTACAAATCTATTTTTGAGGTCACAAACACCACTATTAAGAGCCTGTGACCACAAGAGAGTGTTTAGCCATGTACAAAAGCCAGCATGGTTTCAATGACTCTGAAAATAGGATTGCAACTGTGTAACAATTTGTAAGGGGTGTGTTTTAGTTGTCCCTTCCAAATATAAAAATTTTACTAGATGTATCAATGGGTGGTGACTGTAAATCTGTTTACAAACCACTGAAAAGTTACGGGCTCCAAATTTGAAGAGGTAACATTCACAAAGAGAAATGGTTCACCTTTGGACCCCTCGCCCATTTTCAAATTGGAGCATAACTATTTTAAGGGGGAGTAGGCAGTAGTCTAGGTAACCACTGCAAACTCTCACTGAAACTCTATTTTGTTTTATAAATCAGCCCTTTTCCATTAAAGGAAGGCCACCATTCCTATAATTCTGGCCAACAGGAGTGGGTCATAACTTGCAACTTACCTAAAATGGAAAAGTTATTACGTAGGTGAGACTGCAACTCACTTTGATTCAAACTTTTGTCAACGAACCTATTAGTACATGGATTGGTTTGTAAAATTAGAAAGTGACACAAAAAACTGAATCCGAACTGAGAACACTTTTTTGCGCCCTGTGTCTTCGTAAATCTGACCTTTCTTTCTTTCGATAACTTTCTATGCTGGTTGCAGCAGCAGTGCCCATTTGCAGGTCTTATGTGAGTGGAAATGTACAAGACTGCATTGGTGAGCATCAAAGGCAGATTTCTGCATGAAAACTTCCGTTAATGGCATTCCTGTGATTAGTACGAACAGTGAGGATTAGTTAGCTTGGTACTAGAGGGGTTGTCGGTCCATTTGGCATTGAGTGCCTAGATTATAGTTGACTCATAATACATTCAATTTTAGAACTGACAGTTCTAAAATGGTGAGATTTTGTTGTACAGGAAAAGGACTGGTTTGGGTTGCTACAGCACAAAGACTTAGAGACTCAAAGAGTGAAGGTCCTCTGGATTGTCCATTTGTAGAATGATGTGTGTCATCCAACTATGTAGTTAACCCCTTTAATGGATCAAGTAAAGGGTTTAATCAGATGTCAAATAGAAAAGTAGAAATGATTGATCTCTGTGGTACTCTGTAGAGTGGGCTGTAAGGGGAGGATGTGAATGGGGGTGGTTACCAAGCTTTGTCTTATTTTTTAAGATAGGAGGCAATCCATTTCAGGCCACTAACATGAATGCCAAAAAGAGTCTGAGTAGTAAGGTTTGGTGATGGACCTTGTTGAAAGTTGCTGGTAATCCCAGAACCAGAAATTTTTTTATGACATGTTCGTTCATTGTAGGTTTTAGGTAATCCCAGATGGATGTCAGGGCCAGTTCTGTGGCTCTTCTAGGTCACAATCCGGCGCTGAGAGCAAGATAATTTTCTCAGTGAAGTTAGAGAGTTGGTTGAAGATTGCTTCCTTAATCAAAATACACAAGGATGAGCCATTGAAAACTGGCCTGTAATTTGTAAGGTTAGAAGGGTAAATGTCCTTCACTTAGAGAGGTGGTCAGATGTATATGATATTTAGCTTGAATTGCAAGGATCCTTGTTCTAAGCATTTGTCCTGTATGTCTTTTGGTACTATCAGTATGCTGGATGACATGTATTTACATCGCAGTGCTGGTCCCACACAAAATGCTACCTTGAAGCTCCTTAACTTGCATGTCTTCAGATGCAGAGAAACTTGAAGGGTGCACGAAGTGTAGACACTGCCTAAATGAAATCTTGCATCTCAGATGCACATCTGACTAAAGGTAAGGACTACATGTTTCATGCTGCCACAAAACTCTGACTTGTCAGTGGTGGTGGGCATCTTTGCTATTTAGGGTCCGATTCACAAAGGTAACTTACACTTTAAATAATTCACATTTTTTAGAAAGTGTATTAAATAACATAGTAGTGAGTCCAGCACCGCACATGACCAACTACTAGAACTGCAACACTCTAGGGAATTAAAATAAAATCCCATAGGAAATAAGGTTACATTAAATAAAATAAAATTATTTGAAACAGTTTACAAATCTAAATAAATATGATTTGATGTTCACAAATACATTAAAATCGTACATATTTATTATTTAATTACTCAATATTTTATTACTCTATTCTGAATTAAAAAAATAATGTAACAGTAATTGTATTAAAATATATTTAAATTAATTGCAATTAATGCTATACATCACTTAATAGGTATTAATGCATGATAAAAAAAACATTAGTTTAGGTGGAATTTATTTCTTTTGACTCAAACTATAGATAAATAATTTTAATTTGATTTAATATATGTCAATAGAGGATTCCACAGTTGAGGCTGAGATCTTTGCATGGTAAATGGTAGGGTTACCCACATATTCAACTGGAAAACAAATATTAAACATATGTTTAATTAAATAGCAATCTATAATAATTGTATATATTGATTGTAAATGTAGAAGACAATAAAAGTGCCAGAGCACTATTAACTTAATTTTGGTAGATATATTTACTTAACGAAAAACTATTTAAAAAAATAAGTTCTATTTCTAAAGTTCCATTTTAAAAAATCCCAACTAAAGAAAAAGTAACTTTCTTACTAAGCATTAATAATTGTTAAACATTATAGATATAGAATTAATTAACATTAATTTTGCTTTATTTTAATAAAATATTGTTACAAGAATTTCTGAATCCCAAATATGGTATTAATAGACTTTATAATCAAATAATAAATTTGCACTATCTTTACGTATGTTTTTACATTAAATCATATGCATTTCTACTTTTAACACTTTTAATACTTAAATCATTTTAGCATTACTTACCTTGAGGTTTTATTTGAATTCCCTACCGCAATTTTTTTCTCGAGGCGAGGAGGTATTGCAGTACTAGTGGTTGCCCATGAGCAGTGCTTAACTTAATACTGTTTTTTTTGTTTGTTTTTAGTCTCCGTCCCCCCTCTCCAGTGTCTGGGTCTCAACCCTCTAGATTCCAAAAGGCAATCAGTCCACTTCCACTGTCTAAGGAACCTCTATCCGTTCTCCATATGGGGCCATAATAAACAAGGAGCTAACCATTATGGATCCCACTAGTCCCAACATTCAGGGCCTCATTATGACTGGAGGTTTTTTGCCCGCCATATTAGGAGTGTGCTGCTGGACCAGCAGAACACTCACCACAACATTGACGCTGGCTCTAAATTGAGCCGGTGGAAATGTTGTCTTGCATCAGATGCCACAGCACCCGTAGTGCATACCACTGCCTGTAATTCAGGCCTTGAAATGCACAATGGGGCTGTGCAGTGCTGGTGCCCCCAGGAACTCCCCCGAAACTCCCATTCAGCCAGCCTTTCCATGACGGTGTTTACTGCCTTTCCATGGCAGGGACTCGTAATCCTCAGGGCAGTGCTGCCCTGGTGGATTACAATCGCCGGGACCATCAGGCTGCAGGCTGGCTGCAGCCTGGCGGTGTCGGCAGTATGACTGTGATGGCTCTGCCATGATCAAAATCGGACGGGCGGACCGCCCTGTCTGCGGCAGTCTGACCCCCATTGCGAGAGTGGCGGTCTTGAGACCGCCACACTCATAATGAGGGGCTCAGCGTCTAATTATGAGTTTGATTGATGGGATAACGCTGGCTATAATGACGACCACCCCGCCGGACCTATTACAAGCTTCGCACTAGGCTGACGGGCGAAAAACAAGGTTTACGCCTATCAGCCCTGCGGGAAACAGGCGGCAGCATTGTCTCCAGCTTGAAATCGAGCCGGCGGCAATGGTGATGCCTTCAGGTGCACCAGTACCCTCAGAATGTTCACTATCTGCACAGCAGATAATGAAAATTGGAGGGTAATGGGCAGGAGGACCCCCTGCACTGCCCATGCAAAGTGCATGGGCAGTGCGTTGGCCCCAGTGTGGCCCCTTGCACCTGTTCTCTGCCAGCCTTTTCATGGTGGTAAAACTGCCATGAAATAACCAGTGGAGAACAAGATCATAATCTGCAGGGCAGCACTGTATGCAGGGCTGCCCTGGAGGACTGCGACCCCCACCCTCCACCAACCTGTCGGGATCCCGGCAGAGACGGCGGAAGACAGGAGGTCTGACTGTCAAAGTCTTAATGTGGCGGTCACACCACCTCAGCAGTAGCAGTCCTGATCACCACCTCAAGGCTGGCAATGAGGTCCTCTGATGCTCATCACAGATTGCTACCAGACATTTGCCACACATCTATCATGCTTCCATGCACTTAACATACACACAGAGTGTCAGTTCAAGGGTCTGGATGTTACATGATAGTGAACCGGTTACATAAGCGTGACCAGTAGCCAATAGTCCCTACTAGAACAGAGAAGAGATAGCACATGTCTGGCAACATTGCGAGTTGGTGGGTTTTGTTACGCGCTGTAAAGTCCACAGCGGGTCTCTCTGTGTGACACCTCTTTGTAGGTTGTTTGTTTCCCTTGTAAGTGGAAGTGCTGCTGTTTTGCTCATTCTCTCTCTTCCTCCCCTCCCATTTATGTTTCTTGAAGAGTCCTTTAAGTCTTCCAAGCTCCTTCTCAGACCACAGTGCATAGCTGGCCTTTGTAAAGTTAGTTTATCATTTATTTTCTTTGTGCTTCATTTCTATCCAATGTATTCTCCATCAGTTGTATATTCCTTGTTTCAGTCTCCCAGCATTTGGAATCATCTGTTAGAATCCCTAAAGATCCAGAGGCTTTATTCTTTTCCATTGTATATCTCTCGGGTTTCCCTGAGTGCTCTGTATAGCAGCACAGAAGCCAATGCTTTGCTGGTCCTTTAGGTTTTGGGGAGACTGTGGTAGAGCAGCAGTTATGGTTTGTATAAAGTCCTTGTTGTCCTCTTGACAGCTGGTGATATTCCTGTTACAAATTTCCTTTATATAAAAAAATACAGGAATTCTGTGACTTTTTAAAATTCTAATTTTAGACCATCTGGGACTGGTGACCATTTTGTATGATCAGGATGGCTTTTCCTATTTCTACATTTGAAACTGGGCTGTCCAAAGTTCCTCAGGTAATGAAAGCAGAGACCCCATTCCCCTTTCGGTTACTGTTAACCTGGATATCATGCTAGCCTGATTCAGAAGGTTCTAATGTGTATACATTGTGCCTGTAGGCCCACGTTCCAACACCCATTATCGGTCCGACTCAGCTCTATGCCTCCTTCAGTACCAAGACCTGTGTTCCCTTACCTCTCTCAGACATGGAACAGTTGATCTAGTGCCCTAGCAACTTTGCGTTGGGTTATCAGATAGCCAAGCTTCAAAGTTTTGGAAAACACAGTTATCTAGGATGCAAAGCAATGTTTCCCAGCATCATAACTAAGAACACTAAGAAAAGCAGTTATAATGCAATATAATTGTGTTTTGTTTTTCAACTGATTGCATTATTTATACTAGGGGTTTGCGTAATTTATGTAATTTATATTCACATAACTACGCAAATTGTCAAGAAAATTATGTATTCTTTAATGAAATTTCATAACTCCATCATTTAGTGCTACATTTCAGTGAAAACTGAGTCATTATGTAAATATGGACTGCAACTTGTGCATTTGCAGTTAATCAGGTTCACAAATGGATCATAATTATGAGAAGTAGCCTAATTTTGGAATTCTGGTATAACAAGCGGAACCCGAAATTACGCTGGTGTAATTTCAATTTCACCCAAGCCAAATTTATACTATGTTTAGTGTAACATTTCTGGCCAGCTAGAGATTGTGTGCATTTCATTACAAATATATTTATGACAGGCGTATCACAAACCTTTGTATTCTGAAAATTATTACACTGCGCTGCAGAAATGATCAATTTGTGATTGCGAGCAGTATAAATTGTTTCTAACGTTGATGCAACTTTATTTCTTTTGTGATAGTTGGTTACTTTATTCTTTACAGTGAACTCCACTGTTTGGGTTTTCTTTGCAGTGCCTGACTATTTATATATCTAACAAATACTTTGAATACATAAAATACCAATTCCAGAGGAAAATTCCTTCCTTATTTTATCTGTGATAAATGATAATTGTGATACACTGTATCTGGTCTTAACGTTTCCACCATTGAATTAGGCATGATTGATCACACTTTACCCCAGAGAGTCAAGAAGGCTAAATGGGCCAACTTTCCATCCCAGACAGAGTACCTTGGCCAAGATTTACTAAGCCTTTGTGTCACCTTTGCACTGCACAAAGCAAAATGGAGCAACACAACAATTTTGTTAGATGTATAAAGGCACACAAGTTCTGATTTGCATGGCCTTCAGTGGCTTTGTAAAGAAATGTAATGCAACACAGAAGCTTGAGCTACAGTGCTTTAAATTTCTTAGTGGTAGTTGTACCATAGGTGAAGCATGGATGTTCCCTTGCATCCACCCATGTATGTCACATATTTTAGACTTACTAAGGTTTGTGAAACTGGAATTACATGAAGTTGTTACTTGTACCACAGAGAGGTGTAACAAGGAGAAATATGTTTATTTCTCCTTGTTACTTCCTCTATGTGTAATGTATTCTGCAGCACACATAGAAAAAGGAATATGTCTCATTGGATTAAAGTTATCCTTTCCTGCACAAAAACAATCCTGCTGTTTATGCAGGCACCTTGTATGCTAGGCAGGCACAAGTGCACCAGCACCAAAAGAGAGCTGAAGAGGGTCATATCTGACCTGCCAATTCACACGGTGCCACCATGTGACACACTAAATCAGCCCCCTCCACAAAGTCATCCGGTAAGGAGCCGATATCAGACATTGGCATGGAAAACGAGCTGAAAACCACTGTAAAGAGTTGATTTTCAGCTCCATTTCATAGGCTTTTACCTGCCAAGTCCATTGAGGGGTGTGAAAACACCCCAGGTTATCAGCACCAGCCCAGCAAGATTTATTTTCTTCTTTGGAGGAGGGGATTTTGGGCAGGGCGGAGCAAAAGTGTTTTGTAGGTACTTCTAAGTTAGAGGGCCCCACCCTCCAAGGCCCCACCACTCCTTGAAAGATGAGTGTTTTATTTTATTTGTCAGATCTGCCATATCTTAGTGAATATGTTGCTTTCTCTCTAGTTCATACAATGCAACACAACAGCTTTGCCTGGTGCCCTGCACTGAGTGAACTTTTGATAAATAGCACCCACGTTTTCAGATTTGTGGGGAGCAGTTGCAATCTCGTCGTTTGCACTGCTAAGTGGTCTCCGTGGTTGCATGACAAAAAGCTTGACTCTGCGGCTATGTCAACAGTCACACACAATCTTTCATGCCACAGATGACACCTAGGGTGTCACCACATTCCTGCTCTGAGCAGGACACGAAACAAAAACGAGTGAAAGCAAACGCCTACAAATACATTAACGATGATGAGAATACCTGAGAGAGAGATTTGAGAGAGAGATTTCCATAACTAGGGAAGTTCTTCCTCCAGTCTCCAGGGTGTATCACAGGCTCTAGTTTCACAGCGTTGAGTGAACATTTGTGCGGTGAGAATTCCTTCTTCTGTACAATTTAGCTCTCCTTGCTGACTTTTCTCTACTAATTAGCAATTTAGCAGTTAGTTATGTAGCAGCAATGTGCATCAACATGTTTTCTCAGAATAATCCTTAGAACAAGAAAACTAAACTGTACTGTAGGAAAACGCTAAAAGGAAAGCTGTGTATTCTTTCCACTGACCAAGATTTAGGCGTCCCGAAAGAGAGTAATGTTCCTTCCTTCACGCTGCCATTTTGCTCATTACTTTTACCCGTAACACTGGCACAAACTGTAACAAACAAGGACATAGTCACCGTGACCCACAGCTCCTTGTTATCCACATATAATTTAAGGCCATTTCGCTGTGCTTATTATACGCGCAGCGTGCAGACGTTTTCAAAAGATGGCGTTTTGCCGTTACATAAGGCATAGGCCTGCATAAATGGGTACAAAATGAGGAATGTGGACTAAATGGACGTAAAAGATTGCAGCATGTTTCCATCAACACTGATTTTCGCCAAACAGCGTCCTTCCTTAAGTTGCCAAGGTGTAACGCTTTTTATTTAAGCTTAGCAAGCAACCGTTACGAAAGGCAGATTTCGTATAGGTTTGGGCTATTTTTTGTATTTTTTTGTCTCGTGCGGTGTCTGAGAGGAATCCGTGACATAGATGTAATGCGCAGCCACACGAGCAGGCCTCACAGCTGCAACCACTCTTATCAAATTATGTAAATTGCTCCCTCCTGTGTTTGTTTTCACACATGCGCTACTCCTAGAGGGTATATATTTTTCATGGACTTGATATGTTGCCATCCTTGACATAAAATCACTGGAGGGCATCTCAGCAGCATACTAAATAAGTATGCAGAATGTAAAGTACCTGAAGGTAGCCTTTAATCATTATATATTCTAAGCTTTTTCTTTGAGGCTTACACTGTTGCTTTATCAATTATTGGATGTTTGCTACAATTTTACAAGCTTCGAAGCAAATACAGGTAACCTATTTCAACTGTCATAAAAAAAAAAGTATATCCTTTTTATTTCTCTCAAGATGTTCAGATCACGAAACAGTGGCTCAATGTTTAATTGTCTTTTCATTAAATATAAGCCTTCCGTTATATTGCTGATTTCCATGTGGGGAGTGGACGTGGTTCATTAAATCTCTTCAGTATATTGATAGGCATACTCTGAATGTATGGCTTCCCCCCTCTCCATTAGGGCCTTAGCTTTGCCGGAGATCTAGGTTGCCTTACACATTGTGGGCTTTGGATCCCTAGAATTCCTGGGGATTACTTTGAAAATTGTCTGCAGGCCTTGTTGTGATTGGCTGCAGCCTACGTGGGGGAGTGCCTGTCAGGCCAGACCAATAAATTAATCTCACCGTGCCTGAGACACTTTTCTGAGGTAAAGACTTTGTTGCACCGGACAGAGTCTACTCTGTTAGCTGGTCTGAAGGAATTTCTTTTGTGTCCCATAAGTGATTGTTTCCACCTAAGTTTCTCAGTTGCTGTGCCTACGAGGAAAGGGAGTATGCATCTCTCTATACGATTTCACAATAAATCCTGTTTGCGGATTCTCCTAGGTGTCAGCTGAAGTTTCTGGCTTTCATCAGTATAGAATAACCTCCATTTTGACTGGCTTTTCAGCAATCACCATAGTGCTTGAAATTATCACTACTGCTCTGAACCGTCCCACAGACAATTTCCATGTCTTCCTCCAATGTCCTGAGGTCTTTAAGTTCGGTAGTAGGTAGTCGGCATGTAGTATTCTATTGTTTATGTGAGTGGAATGTGGGCGAGCAATCGTTCCTACCGTGGCAGTTGGTGTCAGCTGGCCAGGGGAGGAGGATCGCGCTTTATTCCTAGAGAATAAACTCATTGTCTTTAAACTTCAAAGAGGTTTCCTGTGAATCCTTTACTTCATTTTGGCGACGAAGGCCAGCTGTAGTGGAATAAACACGGTCCCAACGAATCCAAGTGTGCTAGCATACGGTGTATGGAGTTCACGAGCGGAATGTTGTCAAGGAAAAACGCGTGTTTTCTCAACTGGTAATTCGTCTGCCTCTTTTGTTTTTGACGCTCTTGTGAGAAATCACAGTGTGAACGAGGGAGTTACAAGCCCTGCCCTATTTTCGTGATTAGAGGAAAGCACACTACTCGTTCCTTGGCTAAGGGAAAGGAAAGATCCTTAGCAACCACACTGGTTGAAAGTGACACTTTAAACTCAATGTTGTCATGGCTTCTACTGTAAATATACCGGCACCATTTTTGGATAACAAAGGGCAACCCTCTATACAATGGCAAGAATGGATAGATCTATTTGAAAACTACTTGGTGGCATTAGATGGGCAAAATTCTCTGAGCACAGAAAGAAAGCACTGTTATTAAGTACAGTTGGCAGAGAAGCTCATCATATTTTTAAATATCTACCAGAAATTCGTAATGACGATGGACAACCGAGTGATGTCTATGAAGAGGCAAAACTACGTTTTGAAAAGAGATTTGCCAAGGAAGAAAATATAGTGTTGTCTTGTTACAAGTTTTATACCATGCCACAAAAGGATGGAGAGTCCTTAGAAGACTTTGGGGGTCATTCCAACCCTGGCGGTCGGTGTTAAAGCGGCGGCTAACTCGCCAACAGACGGGCGGTAAAAAAAATGGAATTCTGACCCTGGCGGAAACCGCCAACAGAGACCGCCACTTTAACACTCCGACCGCCACGGCGGGACAAACAAACAGTGCGGCGGTCACCGCCAACAGACAGGCGGGTGACAATGTACCACCCACCCTATCACAACCCACCAATCCGCTACCTTTTCCGGCGCGGTAGCCCCGCCGATAAAAACACGGCGGAAACAGAGATTTCAAATGGAAAACGCTCACCTCTACACACTCCAATCTGGACAGCATGGAACCCGAACTACACATACTGCCAGCTATTGTATTCCTGCTCCTCTACCAGGAGCACGAACGCCGGTGCAGAAGACTACGGTGAGTACTGCACCTACGACACAGGGGGGGGGGAGAAAAGATTACGGGCACACACATACGCGACACACCCACCCTCACCCACCACGACACACACATCAATGCATAGCAACAACTCAGAGTGACACCCCTAAACCCCCTGGAAGAATGCAAATACAAAAGGAAATGATGATGAAATTGGAATTATATTGTACGGCTGAGTAAAAAAAAATATAAAACATCTATAACTATAGATATATATATAAAAAAAGTCCAGTCCGAATTGTGTAACAGCCATTGTTCGTGGGCCACTGGGCCAAAACACATGGGCAAAGCCCACACAGGATACCCGACTCCAATGGAGAGAACACTGCAGGGGCATCAGATAGGAAAACTACAGGCACCTCTGGGGGAACGGAAGGGGGTGCACCTCAGCCAGATGAGTCCATGACGACAGATCCACGAGGGGCCTCCATGGCCACTGTGCAATCCTGGGGAGTGCAAAGCCACAGTCTCTCAAGTCCAGACAGTTGGTGGCCTGCCCACTGTTACATCCTGGGGAGTGCAAAGCCACAGTCTCTCAAGTCCATACAGTGGGTGGCCTGCCCACTGTTCAATCCTGGGGAGTGCAAAGCCACAGTCTCTCAAGTCCAGACAGTGGGTGGCCTGCCCACTGTTACATCCTGGGGAGTGCAAAGCCACAGTCTCTCAAGTCCATACAGTGGGTGGCCTGCCCACTGTTCAATCCTGGGGAGTGCAAAGCCACAGTCTCTCAAGTCCAGACAGTGGGTGGCCTGCCCACTGTTCAATCCTGGGGAGTGCAAAGCCACAGTCTCTCAAGTCCAGACAGTGGGTGGCCTGCCCACTGTGCAATCCTGGGGAGTGCAAAGCCACAGTCTCTCAAGTCCATACAGTGGGTGGCCTGCCCACTGTTCAATCCTGGGGAGTGCAAAGCCACAGTCTCACAAGTGGATTACAGACTCCACTGGTTCTGGAGGAGGCATGGTGCCCAGAGTGCTTCGTGCAGCCCTGCCCGACATAGATGCGGGCCTGCCCCTTCTGCCAATGGGCCAGCGGTGCGTGAGACGGCGGTGCCCAGCGGAGCGGTGCTTGAGATGAAGGGCCCAGCGCAGCGGTGCGTGAGACGGCGGTGCCCAGCGGAGCGGTGCTTGAGATGAAGGGCCCAGCGCAGCGGTGCTTGAGACGGCGGTGCCCAGCGGAGCGGTGCTTGAGATGAAGGGCCCAGCGCAGCGGTGCTTGAGACGGCGGTGCCCAGAGGAGCGGTGCTTGAGATGAAGGGCCCAGCGGAGCGGTGCTTGAGATGGAGGACCCAGCGGAGCGGTGCTTGAGATGAAGGGCCCAGCGGAGCGGTGCTTGAGATGAAGGGCCCAGCGCAGCGTTGCTTGAGACGGCAGTGCCCAGCTGAGCGGTGCTTGAGATGAAGGGCCCAGCGCAGCAGTGCTTGACACGGTGGTGCCCAGCTGAGCGGTGCTTGAGATGAAGGACCCAGCGGAGCGGTGCTTGAAATGAAGGGCCCAGCGGAGCGGTACTTGAGATGAAGGGCCCAGCGCAGCAGTGCTTGAGACAGCGGTGCCCAGCGGAGCGGTGCTTGAGATGAAGGGCCCAGCGCAGCGGTGCTTGAGACGGCGGTGCCCAGCGGAGCGGTGCTTGAGATGAAGGACCCAGAGGAGCGGTGCTTGAGATGAAGGACCCAGCGGAGCGGTGCTTGAGATGAAGGGCCCAGCGCAGCGGTGCTTGAGACGGCGGTGCCCTGTTCAGCGGTTCTTGACTTGAAGGGCCATGTTCAGCGGTTCTTGACTTGAAGGGCCCTGTTCAGCGGTTCTTGACTTGAAGGGCCCTGTTCAGCGGTTCTTCACTTGAAGGGCCCTGTTCAGCGGTTCTTCACTTGAAGGGCCATGTTCAGCGGTTCTTCACTTGAAGGGCCCTGTTCAGCGGTTCTTCACTTGAAGGGCCCTGTTCAGCGGTTCTTGACTTGAAGGGCCATGTTCTGCGGTTCTTGACTTGAAGGGCCATGTTCTGCGGTTCTTGACTTGAAGGGCCCTGTTCAGCGGTTCTTGACTTGAAGGGCACTGTTCAGCGGTTCTTGACTTGAAGGGCCCTGTTCAGCGGTGCTTGACATGAGTGTCCAGGTCACCAGATCCGGCCATGCCATGGATTTCACTCGCCACCTGACATGTGGCTGCCGGGCCCTTCGTGCCCATCTGTCTTTTCGCTTGCGGGGCCCTCCTGTGCTGCCGTACCTGGCCTGTGGGTGTCCTCCTGCACATCTGGAATGGGGCGGCTGGTGGAGCCCTCCTGGGCAGCTGGCCTGCTGCCGGACTTGTCGGGCGTGCTGCCCTTGCCACCCTTCCCTGCTCGTCTGTGGCCCTTTCCTCCCTTTGGCGGTGTGCCAGGTGGCACCCCACTTCCTGACGGTGCCAGGGTAGTGATTTTGGAGCCTGCTGTCTTTGGCCTGTCGCGCCGGGCACTGGCTTTCTTTGCTTTTTTTTCATGGGGTGGGCTGGCCGTCTCTTTGCTCCTAGCCGAACTAGCTGGCCTTGAAGGTGGGGGACTCCAAAATCCTTGGACTATTGCCTTTGTAGGTCCAGGTTTTGTGGTGGCTGAGGTGCTGATTGGAGTCTTATGAGATGGACGGGGTGGGTGAGTTGTTGGAAAGAGGTCAAGTTTGGAAAGGAAAAGCAATTTAGAAAGAGAGGTACGGGTAGGTGTAGTGGGTATGGGAGTGGAGGAAGAGGATGTGGTTGTAGGAGAGCGAAGTCTGGTGTCTTTGGGTGCAGGTGCTGGTGCTGGAGGCTGTCGTGAGGAGGATATCTGTTGGGTGAGTGGCTGCCTGCGTTTGTGTGGTTTGGAAGAGGGGGTGACAGACACACTGGGAGAGGACACAGGGGACGTGTAAATGGTAGTGGGGGTGGTGACTGCACGTGTGCGGAGTGTTCTGGTGGGTGTGCTGGTAATGGACGTAGTGGCTGAAGATGTTGTGCATGCAAGTGTGAGTGGAGACGTCACAGGGAGGGAGGAGGGAGACGAGGAGGAGGGGGACACAGAGGAGGCAGTGGCTGTTGGTATGTCTGCATGTGGATGTTGCTTGGGTGAATGCTTGTGTGATGTGTGGTGCTTATGTCTGGATGAGCTTCCCTTGGGTGTTGAGGTGTGTGCAGGCTGGTCTGTAGGTGTGTCTGGGATAGGGAGAGGTACAGGGGAGTGGGACTGGGTGGAGGAAGTTGGAGGAGGGAGGCAGGAGACAGGGACAATGGCTGCCGTCAGTGCTGAGGCCAGAGCGTTGAACGATCGCTGATGGGCAGCCTGACCCGAATGAATGCCCTCCAGGTATGCATTACTCCGGGGCACCTCCCTTTCTACACCCTGGATGGCATTCAAAAGGGTAGACTGCCCAACAATGAGCGTCCTCAGGAGGTCAATGACCTCCTCCCTGAGGGCAGCAGGGGTAACTGGGGCAGGGCCTGAGGTGCCTGGGGCGAAGGAGATGCCCACCTTCCTGGGTGAGCGGGCACAGGGCGAACGCTGAGGGGCTGCTGGGAGGGCGGGGCTGGTGCGCTGGGTGGCGGCTGTACCTGTTGTTGCGGGGGGCACAAATTTTGCCGCCACCACAAGGGAGCTCCCTTCTGAGGACGAGTCTGTGTCGCTGGTGTCACCACGTGTCCCCGCTGTGGAGTTCCCCTCGCCCTCCGTCTCACTGGTGAATTCCGAGTCAGTTGCATGGCCCTCCATGGCCATGTGAGATGCAGCTCCCTCATGCTCCGATGCCACTTCTCCTCCGCCTGATGATGCTAATGCACACATGAACAGGAAGACCACCAAAAAATGGGGGCGTGGAGAAATAAAGACATGTTGAGTGCATGCATTGGCGACACCGTTGGCGGAGAGGACAGACACAGAAGCCCCCTGCACTACGCCGCGCACTTGGGGTACACTACTCAATCAGTGGGACATGGCCTACAACCCTATGGACGACAACTCCACACATAGGTGACACAGGGCCATGAATAGCTGTACTAGGCAACCTACAGAGGTGGGGGGTGGGGGCACAGGGCCATGCCTAACGGAGGGGCCTAGCCTACAGAAATCGCCCTGGCCTAGGGAGACCCACAGCCCTCCTCCCCCACCCAGACACCTCCAATGTGCGCAAAATCAGCAGAATGTGCTTGTACTCACCCCCTTGTGTCTGCTGTGATGTCCTCACGCGCCCATCCAAATCGGGGTAGGCCACCGGCAGGATCCGGGACATCAGGGGGGTCAAAGTACGACTGGCACCCCTCCTACGTTGGGAGGCCATCCCCAGCAGAGCCTCCGCAGTCTTCCTGCTCCCGCGGCGGATGTCCTCCCACCTCTTCCGGCAGTGGGTGCCCCATCTGTTGTGGACCCCCATGGCCCGGACGTCCTTGGCGATGGCACGCCAAATGTCGATTTTCTGATGGGCGCTGACCTATGTGACAGGTACAGGGGGAGCCAAAAAATCATCACCTTCTGCATGCTCGATGTGAGTGGCCCCCCATCCCCACCCTTGCCATGTGGCACATGCTCTCATCTCTCATTTGATGCATGCCTCATTCGCTCCCCTCCCCAACATCTTTCATTCACCCCACTCAACACAGGCATTGGCCACAAAGCATGGTCCCAGTGTACTTACCTGTTGGTCTGGAGGACCGTAGAGTAGCACATACTGGGGGAGGACCCCATCCACGAGTTTCTCCAATTCTTCTGAAGTGAAGGCAGGGGCCCTTTCCCCAGTCGCAGCAGCCATTGTCTCTTCCAGACCGAGGTCACAGCAGCACTTGCAGTATAGGTCCTCTCCTGTGGATGATCAGGTATCGAGTGATAAAGCAGATAGAAAACGGCCGTCACGCCCGCGGCGGTGCGTACAGCGGCGGTGCGTACCGCGACCGCCGGCGCACATTGTCATTGGCTCCTGAAACCCATAGGGTTCAATGTTAACCAATGCGGCTCTGCGCCGCGGTCTTTGACCGCCTACCGCCATGGTGTGCCATGCCAGCGCATTGACCTCACATCCCATTGTCACACTTCACAGGTCAGGCAGCCGCCATTTCAAGGGCCCACATGGCTTAAATTCTACTGCGTCACACATACCTTGGCCTTGCATCAACACTCATACAAGCCATTCAATGCATTGAGAATCGTGTTGTGTGCGTGCTGTGGGAACGTACCTGTGGGTTGATTGACTCTGTGCTCCATGTTGTCCTTCCTAGGCACCGTCCGCAGGGACATGCGAGGAGATGGAGGAATCTTCCTGTGTACAGACCGCTGGTGGACCTGTCGACAATGGAGGAACGACATGTCATACTGACATACAGGCTTGACCGAGCCACTATACGGGAACTATGTACCCAGTTGGAGCCCGACCTGATGTCACCCATCCGCCAACCCACAGGGATCCCCCCTCTAGTGCAGGTGCTGTCAGTGCTCCATTTCCTTGCAAGTGGGTCATTTCAAACAACAGTGGCCATATCATCAGGGATGTCCCAGCCTATGTTTTCCAAGGTGTTGTCCAGAGTGTTGTCAGCCCTGCTCAAACATATGCGGAGCTACATAGTTTTCCCTGAGTTGGGGGATTTGCCTACCGTGAAGGGTGATTTCTATGCCCTTGGACATATCCCCAACATAATTGGTGCCATTGATGGGACACATGTTGCTCTGGTCCCCCCCAGCAGGAGTGAACAGGTGTACATGAACAGGAAGAGTTATTATTCCATGAATATCCAGGTGGTCTGTTTGGCAGACCAGTACATCTCCCATGGGAATGCCAAGTTCCCTGGCTCAGTGCATGACGCCTACATCCTGCGCAATAGCAACATCCCTTATGTGATGGGTCAACTCCAGAGGCACCGGGTGTGGCTATTAGGGGACTCTGGTTACCCCAACCTTTCCTGGCTATTGACCCCAGTGAGGAATCCCAGGACCAGGGCAGAGGAACGGTACAATGAGGCCCATGGGAGAACTAGGAGGGTGATCGAGTGAACCTTTGGCCTCCTGAAGGCCAGGTTTAGGTGCCTCCATATGACAGGTGGATCCCTAATGTACTCACCAAAGAAGGTGTGCCAGATCATCGTGGCCTGCTGTATGCTTCACAACCTGGCATTGCGATGCCAGGTGCCTTTTCTGCAGGAGGATGGTCCAGATGGTGGTGTTGTAGCAGCTGTGGAGCACGTGGAGAGTGAAGAGGAGGAAGCCAAAGAGGACGACATAGAGAACAGGAACACAGTAATACAGCAGTATTTTCTGTGACCCACAGGTAAGAGTCCAACCCGTCATTTTACATATACTTCAACACTCCTATCTCCCTACTGTCTGACTTTTTTCCCTGGCGTATGGTAACTGTGTTGTGACTTTCCCTTCCGTTTTCAGAGATGTGGGCCCCACTGTGTGACATCTGCTTTGTTTCCCCATGGACTACAGCTGTGTGACAGCGGTTTGTTGGCATCACAATGTGAATGGACATTTTTGCACGGTCATGTCTAATACATTTGTTCAAAATCACAGCCAGACTCCAGATTGTTTTGTGCAACAAGTGTGTTTATTCGAGTGCTCTAAATGGGATGGGTGATTGCAAATCGGTGAGGGGTGATGGTGGAGGATTGTCCATGGCAGAGTCCAGACTATCAGTATCACAGGTGCATTGTCCAAATGCCTGTGGGAAGTGGAGCTGGGGCAATTTAAGGTTGGACAGGGTGACAATGTGGGACAGTGGGATGACTATCAGGGCGGTATCCTTTGCTGGCAGGGGTCTTGACATCTTACTCTGTCTTCTTCCTGGATCTCAGGGCCCACTTGCGGGGTGGTTCACCTTCTGCAGGGGGTGGGGTTCTGGTGGCCTGTTGGTCTTGTGTTGGGGCCTCCTGTCCACTAGCGCCGGCGGAGGTGGTAGGCATTTCTTGGTCCATGCTAGTGTCAGGGGCCCTTTGTGGTGCCACAGTGTCCCGCAATGTGGTGACTACCTGATTCAGGGCCACTACGATGGTACCCATTGCGGTACTGATGTTTCTTAGTTCCTCCCTGAACCCCATATACTGTTGCTCCTGCAGAAGTTGGATCTCCTGAAACCTGGCCAGGACCGTCGCCATCGTCTCCTGGGAGTGGTGGTATGCTCCCATGATGGAGGAGAGGGCCTCGTGGAGAGTGGGTTCCCTGGGCCTGTGCCCCCCCGTCGCACAGCAGCCCTCCCAGTTCCCCTGTTTCCCTGAGCCTCTGTCCCCTGGACCGTGTGCCCACTACCACTGCCCCCAGGTCCCTGTTGTTGTTGGGGTGTTGGGTTATTCTGGGTTCCCTGTAGTGGTGGACACACCGCTGATTGACGTGTCCTGGGGACAGAGGTAATGGCCCGCTGGGTGGGTGCTGTGCTGGTGTTCCCAGAGGGGGGAAGGTCTGCTGTGGCCTGTGACTGCCTGAGGGGAACCGACTGTCCCGAGGTCCCCGATGGACCGGGCTGGTCATCTAGATCCAGGTCGACAGAGCTGCTGTCCTCACTGTGGGCCTCTTCTGGGGGTGGAGTGGACATTTGTGGACCCTCCTGCGCGGTGACGTGGCGTTCGGGTCCTGCAGGGGTACAAACGTATGATTATTGCTTCTGTGTGTGCCATAGTGTGCAATGGGTGGGTGGCCGTGTACCCCAGGGCTGGCATTCCTTTGTGGGGGCTGTTGTGATGGTGCTTTGGGGGGTGGGATGGGTATGTGCAGTGGGCATGCTTTGGTGATGGGTGTCCATGCTTTGTGGTCGCATGCAGGGCCAGGTTTTGGGATGGGTGGGTTGTGATGGTGAGACATGTGCTAGGAGTAGGTGTGATGGGGGTGGGGGTGAGGGTGGGGGTATGATTTGGCAGGCAGGTGGGGTGCGGGGGATGAAGTGGTGAAGAAGAGACTTACCAGAGTCCATTCCTCCAGCTACTCCAGCGAGGCCCTCAGGATGCAGGATGTTCAAGACTTGCTCCTCCCATGCTGTAAATTCTGGGGGAGGAGGTGGGGGTCCGCCGCCAGTCTTCTGCACCGCAATGTTGTGCCTGGATACCATGGAACGCACCTTCCCCCGTAGGTCGTTCCACCTCTTCCTGATGTCGTCACTATTTCTTGGGTGCTGTCCCACAGCGTTGACCCTGTCCACTATTCTGCTCCATAGCTCCATCTTCCTGGCAATGGTGGTGTGCTGCACCTGTGTCCCGAACATCTGGGGCTCTACTCGTACAATTTCCTCCACCATGACCCTTAGTTCATCATCTGAGAACCTGGGGTGTCTTTGAGGTGCCATGGGGTGGTGTGGGTGATGTGTGGGGTTGTGTGTGTGGTGATTAGTGTGGTGATATGTGGTGGTGTGTGGTGTTTTGTGCGTGGGAGATGTGTGGGTGATGGTGTTGTGTGCCTGTGGCTGCTAGTTTGTTGATGGTGGTGTCTCTCTCTGGCTTTCGTTCGTGAATTGTTGTCGTAAGGGTTTGTGGGTGATGTGGGTGTGTGTTTTATATTGTATTGGGTGTGTGGGTGTGGTGTGTGTATGTGTATCAGGTGTGTGTATTTTGAATTGTCCAATGTGGTTGTGTTTTGTAAGAGTGTGTGTATTTTGAGCGCGGCGGTGTGTACCGCCAATGGAATACCGCGGTTGAAAGACCGCCGCGTGGATTCGTGTGTCGTGATAGTGTGGGCGTATTTCTGTTGGCGTGACGGTGGAGGTTTGGTCATCGCCAGTTTATCGCTGGCCTTTGGTGTGGCGGACTTTTGTGGATGTCGGGATTTTGGCGGTTTGACTGTTGTGGGTCAGAATGACCGTGGCGGTTTACCGCGACCGCGGCGGTGTTATGGCGGTCTTCTGTCTGGCGGTAAGCGACTTTTACCGCCGAGGTTGGAATGACCCCCCTTGTCTCTAATTTACGTGAACTATCAGTAAAGTGCAAATTTGGTCCTATGACTGATGAGCTAATTTGAGACCAATTAATTGTACAGTGCAGGAGTAATAAAAAAGGGCGGTTATGGGCTGCGAAGAACCCTTCCCTGAAGGATGCAATTTCCATCGCAAAGATCGTAGAAGAATCAGATTTGTGCATGCGAGAGATGAACAAAAAAGGGAATGGAAGGTGTGAAGGTGGAGAGGAAGTTGCTGTGATATCTAAGAAACCTAATCAGTTCAAGCACAGTGGTGCTTCAAATAGCAAACATGGATCAAGAGATTCGCCTAAAGTTTGTGCACGGTGTGGGAGCGTTGCGCATAGCAGCAATGCTAAATGTGTTTTGCTATTAATAAAGACTGCAGGAAGTGTGGTCGCAAGGGGCATTTTGCACGAATGTGTAAAGACAGTTTCAAAACGAGAGTTGCTGTAGCTGATCCAGCGGAGGAAGGCTGTGAAAGTGACCGCATCTTACTTGTTCAGGCTTCTGGAACAGACAAAGGGAGAAAAAACAGGCCGAAAGGAATCTTTACTATAGCCAACAAAGAAGTGGAACTAATGGTGGACTCAGGCTCACTGTTTACTATTGTCCCAAGGTCATTGTGGCTTGAGTTATGGCATGATATTTCTTTGTTACCTAAAGATATAAATCCCAGAGGCTATCAAGGGGTGGAGATCGATGTTGTGGGCAACTTTACTTCTAGCATTAAGTTTGAAAATCGTTGTGTGGAAGGGAAAGTTTATGTGGCAGAATCTGGTCCACCGATTTTAGGATGGGAGCATCAGTATGATTTGCACATCATCATTGACCCTCATTCTGACAATAAGGTTTTGATAGTAGAAGATGAACCTTTAGAGAAAATTATTGATGATGCTAATGCTGTGTTTGATGAGAAGTTGGGGGAGTTGAGAGGGTATGTCCACAAACTAGTGCTGGAAGATGGTGCTGTGGCAATGAAACACAAAGTGAGGAGAGTACCGTTGGTTGTGAAAAATGAAGTAAAGGATTCACAGGAAACCTCTTTGAAGTTTAAAGACATCGAGTTTATTCTCTAGGAATAAAGCGCGATCCTCCTCCCCTGGCCAGCTGACACCAACTGCCACGGTAGGAACGATCGCTCGCAGAAGGGAGCAGTTTCTGGTTCAGCAGAACCTGTTTCCATTGGTAGCTCCACAGATGGTGGTCGCAATCCAAGGGTTCGCTGACCGCCTGGCTATCTAAGAGTTTATATTCAGTTTGTTTGACCAGTATCTAGGTTTACGTTTGCTTTTCAGTTATTAACATTATTATTAGGTTAATTACTTTTGCTGTGTTGCTATATTAGTATCTTGTTATTCTCTGTCTTTTTTGTTTTTGTTTTGTGCGTGTGGGTGTTTTGGAAGATCAGAATGGAGGGGGGTGTGTAGTATTCTATTGTTTATGTGAGTGGAATGTGGGCGAGCGATCGTTCCTACCGTGGCAGTTGTTGTCAGCTGGCCAGGGGAGGAGGATCGCACTTTATTCCTAGAGAATAAACTCAACGTCTTTAAACTTCAAAGAGGTTTCCTGTGAATCCTTTACTTCACGGCACTTCCAAGTGTCTTGGTTAGCGTTGGGAGATCTTGATGAGTAAATCAGCTTTGAGGGTAACAGCAGTAATTTATCTGAGCCTGTGGTTGAAGGTGGGCCCATTAGCACTTATTTTTGAGGAACAGCATTTATTGTACCTTATCCTACTTTGACCTGTTCCAAGAGTGAAAAAGAAAACCACAAAAGAGGGACAGTCGGGGAAGAGAAAGATTAAAGAAAAAAGACAGAGAAAAAGGGACCAAGAGTGTCTGGTAGTGGATGAAAGAGGTATGAGACAGAATCAAGCTTAATAAGCTTTGGCAACTTTCTTTAAAATATTAAGGCCCTAATTTAGATCTTGGCAGGACTCCCACTGTCTTTCAGTGGCAGAGTTTACAAGTATTACATGAAGCTGACGGATTCCTGCCCACCCTATTTAGATGTGTGATGGCTGAACCTCCGTCCGCGTTGACAGTGTGTTTTCAGCTGCATAAGCGATGAACCGCCAATGCTGCGTGTACTCCTCTGCTGACTAACATTACTCTGTCACTGTCAGGGATGCAAGATTGCACCATGCACAAGCATATTTGGATTTCACAGTTGTGTTGACGTTGTTCTAGTGGCAGATTCCTGATGACGGAATTCCGGTGCAGGACGCGTTCAACAATGCCTGTTTGATGGATGCTAGCATCACACACCTGATGTGTTTCAGCTAATTGTTTTCATCTGTATACCACACTATAAAACACATTCCATTTCAGACCATGTTCCTTTGCTACTCCACCGCAGCAGAACACTTTGATGCATAATTGTCGACACAGAATTCGGGAAGGGGGGGGTTGTCATCTTCTGTTTCTTGTTCTTTTGTTTAATTTTGTAAGTTTAACTTGTGAGCTCCCTACTTCATTTAATTTAATTTCCTTAGAATGGCAGGCAGAAGAAACCCCTGTTTTACAGAAGTAGAATTGCCAATCATGGTGAATGAAATCATTAGATTAAAGACACAATTATAAAGTACAAAATTCAACTATATCACAGAAAAGGCAAATGTAGACCAAAATAGTTGACAGAGTGAATGCTGTAGCAAACAATTTGCACACACAGTAGGAAAATAGGAAGAGGTGGCACGACCTGCGCAGGAGAGCGCATTCCACGGCCTTCATGCCTCACCTGGAGGTGTTCTCCCAGCCCCCACTCCCTTACAACTATGTCCATGGAAGGAGAAGGTCTTGCAGATTCTACGTCCTGAAGGCTTAACAGGAATACCTGGTGGAGTGGAGACTGGTAAGTCATACTTTTGAAAGTCTCACTAACCATAAATGCTGTTTTTCATTTTAATTTAGCTGTTGATAATGTGTTTTACACCTTTTTCATACACAGAAACTTAGAATTTAATATTTAATTTTGCTTCATACAAGTCTAGTATTCCTGTTATTTCTCTCATTTCACTAAGTAGTTAAAGTGTTTTGTGAATATTGGATTCTAGTCAACATGTTTCACATTTATATTTCCCTTGTTTGTTTGCAGAGGCAGTTCCTCCTTCAGGGCGGAGGAGTGTTGCCTCCCCGCTGCGAGCACAGAAGAAAACATCAATTAAATAAATAGACTTTACCATTTTATTTTAAAGCGCCACTGGTCCAGCCCGAGTGCAAGGGCGGGGCCATTTCTGCTGATTGGCAGCACGGATGATTCTCCTAAAGTGAGCATGTCAAATTGGCTGGCTGTCTTGTGATTGCCAGCCCAACGTGAACACTATAGACCACACCAATCTGAGCTGTTTTAAACATCAAGGCACATTACAGCCACAGGCACCCAGTCTTAAAAGGAGTGTCGTAGTTTGAACTCTTGCTCTTGGCAAGACTGCTGGTTCAAGGATGACAGTACTTATGTTTGTAGGCGACTATGCCTATCCTACAACAAGTTGCAACTGTAGTCCTAATCCTTCCGGCTCACTAGCAGTACCTCAGCAACAACCCAAACAGTTAAAGGTAATTTGAGGCAGCCTTTATGCATGGACTCAGAAGTATGACATCCCAGGGATTATCATGGTTAAACAGAGATTAACCCTTTCTCACAGATATATCATGTCTCAACCAAACACTGGCAATGACAAAGATGCAGTAACGTTTCAATAGATTTTATTTAATACAATACAGTAAATCGCATGGGCTGCAATGATTAGGATAATGAACAGTGCAAGAGATAGAATTGTAACGATGAGGGTAATGATTATGAAGACCCCCACCATCTTGCGTTAGCACAGAAAGACATAAAGTGTATCTTACAGGTAATAGGCCTAACCCTCTACCTAGAGGAGAGCTGGGTATATTAAACCTAATCTGCCAATGCCATGTCCCTGGAAGGAGCCCCCAACCCTGGTTACCTTGAATGAGGTCTCGAGCTCAGACTTTGGAAGAACGCAAAGTCTGGGTTAGCGCCAAGGCGAAGTGCAGCGTCGACAGCAGTGATGGTATCTGGTCGGAATCCCTCTGATTATCTATCTAAAGTGTGATGTTTTTATACAGATCTACTTGGACCCCTGAAGTAGGTTGTTCCAAAACAATAGATAACACTGCATGCTTAAGACAGTAATTTCTAATGTGAGCACCTACATTTTGTTTGTCTTTGCTGCATGAGTTGACGCCTTAGCGTGGTGACACTGATAACATAACTCTAAACAAAAGGGCCTAACTATGAACAAGGCAGCCATCTTAGAAGAATTCATTAAATAAGTGATCTAAGGCAGAGGAAGCTAAGTAGGTAAAAAGTCACTATGTGACAGGGGCACGAGTCTGCAAGCCAAAGGCTAGGCTAACTCCCGTTATCCCATTAAAGCAAACTAGGATTAGTCAGCTCTAACCAATGCTGGTGCAGCTCTCATGCTAATGAGAGCAGCTTCAGGATTGGTTTTGTAAGAAACCACCTATGGAACTGGGATCAGTCTCTTGACTCAGATGTTGGCTGAAAGAGCACAATCAAAATGAGACACCATGACTAGGCAGGACCGGAGACAGACAGTTTAAATAACCAACAAGTAAGAATTGCAGGAGGGAGTCTTTTTCTAAGAATGGTGTTTGGAAAGAGAGAGAAAACTAGCACTCCTGAGCTGCCGACTGCGGAACAGGTAATTAACTTGAGAGTTTTGTCAGAGGATGCTCATACCCTGTGTACTTAGCCACCTTAATCCACCATAAATCAAATTCCACCTGACACATGGACGCCGATGAGGTCTCACCTTTCCATGTAATTAGGGATGCTGGAGCACTATTGGCCTAGGCGGGCATATGAAAAGAGGCCTGGGAATGGCCTGTGTGCGTTTGTGGAGGCATGGAGATGAATAGTTCATTTGTGTTGCTTGTAAGAAACAGAATCAATCTGTAAATTTAAAAAAGTACCTAATACCTCAGCATTTATGCAGGCATTTTGTGTAAAATGACTTACAGAGTTTTGGTGAGAGGATTGGATTTCACATTGTAGAGGAAGTGCTTTCCCAAAAGGGTCATTTTCATGCCATTTGTTTTTGGTGCTATTGATTCTGGGAGTTCCACTGTTAGGATCCACTTGAACTGTTAGTATTATTGTTTATGTGCATTTTACCTTTGTAAAAACACAGATTCATGAGGTCAGCTCCAGTTGCAGTGGGAGTCTCATCTATACTTGTCATGAGAACTTGTCATGAGAAAGAGCTTCTGGCAAATGAGGTGGATGGTGTGTCTGTCTGTCTATTCGTCAGTCCCTCTGCCATGTGTTGGCTCAACATCCCGTGATCCTAGGCAACAATCATTTAGGGCCTCATTACGTTTTTGGTGGTCTGACCGCCGTCAAGTTGCGGTCGGACCGCCGTATTATTAGGCCTATGGAGCAAAGACTGCTGCAGTTCTGCTGGCACTGCCAGGCAGCACAGACCCCATGGTCACAAGCCACCACAAACAGGCCAGCAGAGACAGTGTTTCTGCCGGTCATATTACGAGGTTACATATCTCCAATGTGACCATGGTGGTCCAACCACCACATTCTCAAAAGGCAGAAAGGAACAGTATAAAGGGAGACACTTACCTGCAGGCAGCTTTACATGTCCAATGCCACCATGGAACTCATCACACATGTCCTGCTGCTGTTGTTGATGATTACTGGAGCACACAATCAATGCCAGCATGGGCGCATCTTACCGTAAGTACAAACACCTACTTGTGTAATTACAGATCGTAGCCCCATCGTCCACATCATATGGGCGTCATTCTTTGGGCACCAAGCCCACATCTTATCTTGTACACACTCTAAATCATACATAAAGATGGACCCATTCACAGTCACACTGAGCCCTCTTTGGACAGGTCACTCACACTGCACAGCAACACTACACAAAACACACGTCTGACCATCTCAGGCAGAGGGATAGTGAAGGTTACATAACATTGTCTCACACATTTCCACACTCTCACATTCCACCCAGGCCATGGGCTGTCGTCACATTCATCACACATATGTATCGATACGGCATGGAACTCAAACACCACTCCCATGAAACAGCCCTGCAACGGACACACACATCACCCACATCACAGCATATTAGCAGGACAAAGGAATGTACAATAGACAGGGAGACAAATAGACAAAGAGCACTAAGCTATCAATACCTGCACAATAGGGATGGGGGCATCAAGAGCACTCAGGGTAGGAGGATGCACTGGGACACATATCACTTTGCACACACCCCTCTAACAACATGTGCAAAGGAAATGACCCTACATGTGGCACAGGGACAAACAGTACTAGACCCAAATGGCATGCCCATCTGCACAATGTGGAAGTGCAAGTCAACAAAGTACATACAACTCTAACTGCTTGGGACATAACTCTATATGAAGGAGCTGCAAAGTAAATACAGCTAAATGGATACATGCACAGTCAAATGCAAACAAAGCTAGCACAAATGAACACACTCCTTGTCTGCACAAACAAAACACATTAGATGAATCCATAAGCCATATCACGGGGGCAAGTCTAACACCATACATGCACACATTGGAGAACATAAAATGAAATACTTACCATTCCAAACAGTACACAATGCCACCATTATATTTACACCCACATATCCATACATTCAACATATATATACCCTTCGCTTGGGGGACACCAGCACTGCCCACAAAGTCAGAAACTGCAAATAACTGCAAATGGATCAGCAATGAGGCTGAAACAAACACAACTGTAGACACATACCACAAGTCACTCTGGAACAACATTAAGGTAGATAAGGAATTGCAGGACAAATGTATACCCCAAAACAACAACTGTTTGGGTCTATTAACTTGAAATTATGTAAAGGTCATTGGCCAGTCCATATAAATTCCAATAATAGCACACTGTTGTGCCTAAACCAGTCTCTCAACTGCCAGGGAACCTCCGTAGGAAGGGGAATCAAGGATTTAGTCAGGTGCCTCATGGATGACCTTGGGGGTGGGGGTGGATTTGAGGGGGAGTTGGATTTGGGCTTGGGAGGAGTGATCTTCTTTTTGGGAGGGGTAGGCTTCTTCTTGAGAGAGAGGTATGGGTGATTGCAGGGGGGCAAGGGAGGCCTTGGAGGTGGAAGGGAGTGGCTGTGAGGTGGGTGGGGGCCTTTTGGGTTTGGTATCAGGTGGAGGGAAAAGGGGAAGGGTTAAGGTCAAACAAAAAACTTTCTTAGGGACACGGGGATGTCAGCAGAAGGGGATCAGGATTTGGAAGTTGAGGAAGTGGTTGTCTGCTGTGTTGGTATGGATGTCATGGGTGCCTGCTTCTGGGAGTTATGCTTGTGTGTAGTGTGTGTCTGTTGGGTGGGTGAGTGAGTGCTTTTGTGTGTCTTGGGGGACTGGGAGGTGTATATGCTTAGGAATGGAGGGGTGGATGAGTGTACGAATGTTGGTGTGGCGACTGCGGGTATGCTGATTGTGGTAGATGTCTGTGTATCAGTAGTTGTGGTGTCTGTGGTGTGGTGCTTGTGGTGGATGTCTGTGGGTCTGCTGAGGTGGTGTTTGTGGGTGTGATGGGTGTGGTGGGTGTGTCATTGACTGTTGGGGTGGTGGCTGTGGGTCTGCTGGATGTTGTGTGTGTGATGCTGGTGGGTGTGTCTACAGACGTTTTGACTGTTTTTGTGTCTGTGGGTGGTTGTCGTTTGCTTGCATGCTGGTGTGCTTTGTGGTGCTTCTGTTTGTGTGAGCTCCTCTTGTGTGTTGAAGTGGATGCAAGCAGATCTGTCTGTGTGCTTTGGATAGGTAGGGGAAGGGGTATTTAGATTGGGAAGAGGTAGGTGGAGGGGGGACTGAAGGTGTGGGGTCACTGGCTGTCATCTGTATGGAGGTCAGAGCCTGAAAAGACATCTGTAGGCCAGAAATTGCACCATGAATGCCTTCCAGGAATGCATTAGTCTGTTGTAGCTGACTTGCCAATCCCTGGATGGCATTCACAATGGCTTTCTGACCCCATAGAGATACTTCTCAGGAGGGCAATAGCCTCCTCACTGAGAGCAGCAGGGATAACAGGGAATGGGGCAGAGGTACCTGCGGCGAAGGCGATACCGACCCTCTTGGGTGAGAAGGCACGGCCATCTTGGTAGACAGCAACAGGGAGGGTGGTGATAGAACGGGGTGGCGGACGAGGATGGTGCAGAGGATGCCCCGATGGGTCCACCACCACTATGGAATGTTCACTGAAGGAAGAATCCGTTGATAATGATTATCATGTTGCGGTCTCCCCATGGCACTCCCCTCGCCCTCCGGGCCACTGGCTCTTTCTGTGTCAGTCATGTCTTGACCCAAGGTCCCACGGCCAGATGCTTCCCCACTCAGCTATGCCCTCTCTAGTTCACTTGCTGGTGCTGGTGCTGATGCTGCAGATACAAAGAGAAATAGGATCATCGCATGTCCATGATCACACTTGAACAGCAGCTCTGATTAGCATACAGTACCATGATGTCAAGTAGGCCTCAGCAACAAACTAGACCTAAGTGGCCCTTACATATGCCATACCATATGCATGCATGTCAACTGAATTGTTAACAGGTGCCCACAGGAAAACCAGGATCTCACACAACTACAATTGCATGGCTGAAGTTGTGTAGTCACAATGACCATTCAACCTTTAGGAGACCCATCACCCTCAAAGCTTTGCCCCATAAAACACACCACAGTCCCCTGTTGGCATACAATAGTAGGCCAAAACAAAATGCATTTCCACAGATCCCACACAAGGTCATGCAGACCGATGATATGAATGCATACCATGTTGATGACAACACTACAATATCCTGGAGAAGGTGACATAGAATTATCCATGCCACTATGGAGAGATATCAACAACGTACACTTCTCCAAGTAAAATCTGTCCCAATAGAGTCATGAAGGCAGTATTCATGTTGCTCAGATAGGCCACACATTTGGCATGGAAATTGACACTATAGACATCATGTGCAATATGACAGGAGAGATGTCCCCAAAATTCACAACACAATAAATCAGCAAGCCCCATGGTAATCACCACGTATGTCTGGCACCCCTCACTATGGTATACTCTGAGTTCTTCAGCAGAAACCATTAGTCCTTTGAATTTTGGAGAAGCTCTGAGATTTGCAAGTACGTGTTGAAGGGCTTCAACATGTTGCCTAAATGGAAGCTACTTAACATTTTGGTCATGCAAACTCAGATGTCTGTCTGGGAGTGAATGCCTGTACCAAAATACATGGTATGTCTGCATAACTGCAAATCACTCCATGATGCATGCCAACAGTCAGGGCACATACCTTACTCATTACACATGTGCAGTGCACTTTTCCACATGATGCCACATCAAGGGCATATATATTCACATTGTGGCTCTAAACTCTAGGTCTCCCTGCCAGGTACCTCATTGCTACGGCAGTTGCACATGCCAAATGACATGCTATGATGGCTTAGGGTATATGTCACCCAATAAACAAGGGTAACACACTTCTGTCTGTGGCACAACATGAAATGCACCCCCATTGTAAATGTCCTACTCCACATACAGCTTGGCATGCACATACATGTGAGGGAATACAAACATCATCCTATCACAATAGGAAGACCATTCATGAAACTGCAGCTGACAAATGTTTTTATAAAGAGTAAGGGACACATACTGACTTGTAGGCATAAGGAATGCTGGCAACAGTGATGGAACATAAATCATGTCAATGGACATTCCCCGCTTACCAAGGCAAACTAGTGATCCATAGCTGCATCCAAAGACCAATATAATCCCTGTCACATGTATGTTGGAGATCTTCACATTACAGACTGCAATCAGGCACCAGCATCCATCACGACAAATAGCTTCTGGGTGGCAGATGCCTATATATACTTTTGCCCAGACTTTTGCCAAGACACATGGCAGAGGACAGTGATCCATCATCTATTTAACTTTGGCCTGGGACATTTAGGAGTAGTGATCTGTTGCATAGAAATCACACCCACTACAACAACAACAGTACTTATTGATCAATGTACACAGCCAAATGTCGTTCCAGCAGAGCAAGTGGTTTGTGGATTCCACCCTGTTGTGTCCTAGGTTCCTGGGACAATAGGTAAGGCACATCAATATACAACGCATGACATGTTAACACAAACAATTACTTATCTACTGTGTGACACATGGCTCATTCCTAATTGTTAGCTGTCAGAACCTCATTCAATTACTTAGCAATGATGCAGACAGGAATATGCTCTGTACTCACCCCCTTGTGGCTGCTGTGCTGCCGTCAAACACCCATCAAGCTCCAGATAGGCCACAACCAGGATGTGGGCCATTAGGGAGGAACATGGTCCTACAGGCACCCCACCCACATTGGGAGGACAGCCCCAGCTGGGCCCAGTGATCCTCTGGGCCCAGCGCCTCAGGTTCTCCCACCTTTTTCTGCAGTGGGCGTTCCACTGGCTGTGGACCCCCAGGGTCTGCACCTTTTTGCCGATGGCTCTCCATATTCCTGTCTCTTGATGGGCATTGGCCTGCAGGGATGCAAATGACATATCAAGAGATCATGTTCACAAGCTCATCACAAATGGTTGAGTCACATACATGTTAGTAACATCTAGCTAGAACTGCCCTATTTGTCGATTCTTCCCAAGTGTGGCACATACAAGCCAATAACTACAGGGACATTACTAAAGACATAAATTTCCCAATCTGCAGACCAATCCACCACCTTGCTCAGGCCCTACAATAACTTAGCAAGCTTACTGACATTATGTGGTACATGCTCTAGCAACCTGGCTGAGATGTGAGCAACTATGAGACACATCACACCTCTGTGGCTTCTGAAAGGTAAACTCCTTAGGCATGAATGGACCAACACATTCACAGTCTGTGAGAACTTCCTGTACACAGTCCCTACAGACTACTGCCAGAGTACACACTGAAACAGTACACATTAACAATGATGCTAAGCGCACATGCATAATAGATCAGTAACTCACTTCTGCAACCATTCATAATCTGATCAAAGGAATGAGGCATTCTGGGCGGGAGTTACACCAGAGCCTCATATTGCCAACATGACAGGATCTGCCGGGGTACAGGAAGTGGGAACAGTGCCACAGTTGCATAGCCTCAGTAACAACACCCCAGCCTAGATTAGGACCCATGCTGGGAGATACGTATGACAGGTCCTGGTTTCTGCAGGCTGACCAGACAGCACCCACATAACACTACATTCCCATCCCTTCCATGCATGAAAGTACATCATGTAGCCAACAGCTAATTGGCATGTGGTGTGTGTGGCAGCCTGAAGGGCAGAGAGTGATGATATGCCTTCCAAACAACAGTCTAGCAAGGGCAGATGTGTAAAGAAATCTCTGTGGCAACATACACATAGTTCTGGCACATACAACATGCATACTCAGCTCATGCTGTCATGTACATACATGTTGTCTGACATATACAACAATCACAAGAAAAGAGATTTCAGTGGATGGCTGTAATGTCACCTCACCTAGTTATGTGCATCCAACACAAGGTGTATCTAGGAATACAAAAAAACACACACACCACAACGTGAATGAACTCAGCATATGGCAGTGGCCACCAATACCTGCACATTGACCCTCCCATTGATGCCACACAGATTGCACCTACAGGCACACGAGTAGTCAATCTAGCACACATGGCACATTCTAGCCTGTGAGGAGGGAAAGGATAGTGAGGTACAGAGAAAACTGTGTACATGAGATACTTACCTGCTCCTCTGTCGCACCATAGTGCTGTTCATTCAGGGGTAGGACCTCATCCACTAGCCTCTACAGCTCCTCTGGAGAGAAGGCAGGGGCCCTATCACCTGCTGGACATGACATTATTGCTCCCAGAGGCGGTACACAGTAGCTCGGTAGTGGAGGTCTTGCTGGCAGCAGTGTCAGGAATCAAGTGAGTGGATCTGCAGAACATGGCGGTCACGTCCACCATGTATGCGATCGTCAGTGCCGGTGGGCCCAGCCATTGGCCCGCAAACACCACTGGCAACAACGTTACCCTTTGGCTGTGTCCACCATGGTTGCAACTGCCTACTGCCATGACGACTTCTGCGGCAGTCGCAGGAAGTTCCTAATGTCCAGTGGAGTAGGTCAGGCAGTCACCATTTTAGAGGCCTGAAATGTGTTACTGGCCTTCACAAACTGCATCACACCTCCAAAAGGTTTGTTTTGAGCTCACAAACATAATTACCCTGTTTTGTCATGTAAGTCATACTACTCAAACACCATTGTAGTACATTGTAGGGCACAGATGGCATTTTACAGTGGGGCACAGCCCACCCCATTAAAGGTCATTTCTGCAGTATGAATATTCAGTCACATTTCTAGGGGCATTTGTGATGCACATATTTGAGTTTGGTCCAGATACATGATGTGGACACATGGGGCAAACTATGGGGTCACATGTGACCCTTGTGTTTTTAGAAGCTGTGATGTGTTCTGTTTGCCATGTCTATCCCTTTTAAAATTAATTGTAACATGTTATCATTAACATGCATCGTGTATGTAGCTGGGGACACAATGACTAATATCAGAACTCATTTCTTGTCAAATATAGGTACCAGGGAAAGGAAGGATGCATTAACCACCTGTCTACTGTCAACTGACGGAGCTTCGGACCATAGAAGAATGACAGATCATACTCCTGTATCGTCTGAATCAGCACACAATAGTGGACCTGTTTCATCAGTTGGTGCCAGATCTGATGACATCTATTAGTATTGCAACCTGCATTACACCCATTTTACAAGTCATGTCAGTATTGCACTTCCTAGCCACAAAGTTCTTTCAATATACAGTGGCCCTGTCAGTTGGCATGTCCCAACCTATGTTTAGTCTGGTTTTCAAGGATTTCCTCTCAGCACTGTTGAAACACTTGGACAACTACATCCACTTTCCCGACCTGAGGATTTAGCCCATCTGAAGGCTGACCTTTATGGTTTTGCACACTTCCCACTGTTTTGCTGAATTGTGCAGGTCATTAGCACTTGGGAGGATGGGCTGAAAATTATGTCTTGCCACCAGTGCAGGCAAAACAGTGGCTGGTGAGGATGTGGCTTTGACCATTTTGAGGCCTAGCTGATTGTTATGCATGCAGACCCAGGAGTTTATTGTATATGTGATTAGAGTCATCATGTGGTCAGTGCAGTGTGAATGTGTCTGCTACCAATATCATTCTGGTAATGCATCTTGAGGTCTTGGGGATAATTTTTGTTGCACACTGGGTAAGCTGTCCTTCCTGTCCTCAGCAGTTTCTTCTTAGATTAGCGGTTCAAGATGGAGCTAGGTGGCCTGACACATCTCTGAGTTGAGTATGATCTGTATCTTGGTCCCTTCCAGGTGAGTAAACTTCAATTGAGAGTTAGCAGGCAAGGGCTTTTGGACAAGTGGCCACTGTTCTGCTGTTTGGAGTCCTGGGAGCTGCAGTCAGGTCACTCTCACTATTTCCTAACACTTGACAATAGGTATTCTCCCTGGTGAGTAAGCTTAATTTGAGAGTTCACTAACAGATGCATTCGGGCAAGTGCACACTGGGCTTGTGGTTGGAGTTAGCAAAACAGGGTCCATTGAACTTTGCAGTCAGGTCACTCCCTCTACTTCCCAACACTTGACAATTGGTAACCTCCCAGGTGAGTAAACTTCTCACTAACAGATGCACTGGGGCAAGTGCACACGGGACTGGTGATTGGAGTTACAGGGACAGGCCCTACTGGGAGCTGCAGTCATGTTACTCCCTGTACTACACACAATATACAAAAGTTATCCTTCCAGGTAAATACACTTCCATTGCAAGTTAACGGACAAGGATATTTGGACAAGTAAACACCGTGCTTGTGTTTGGAGTTGGAGAGGCAGAGCCTCCTCGCCTTGATAGTCATGTCACTCCCTCTTCTTTTTATACCTGAGAAATGTAATCCCCCCAGGTGAATACACTTCATGTGAGAGTTCCAAAACATGTGTTTGGAGAAGAGAACCCTGGACTGGTGGTTGGAGTGACAGTGAGAGGGCCTTGTGTGTGTTGGAGTCTTGAAACTCCCTGCACTGTACACACTATACAACTGGTTTGCTCCTAGGTGAGTACACGTCAATAGAAAGTTGATACACAGGGGGTTGTTGGAGAAGAGAACACTGTGCTGGTAGTTGGAGATACAGGAACTGGGTCTGCAAGGAGTTGCATGTCACTCTTTCTTGTACACTCACTATACAAATGTTATCCTCCCAGATGGGTATACTATAATTGGGAGTTACCAAATGGGTATTTGGTGAAGAGGGTGGACACAGTGAACAGTAACTGTTCCTCCAGTCCTTGTACTACACACATTATTCATTTGTTATCCTTCCAGGTGAGTACAATACAATTGAGAGTTAACAAACAAGGGGATTTGGAGAAGGTGACACTGTGCTGGTGGTCTGAGTGACAGTAACAATGCCTGCTGGGAGTTGTACTCATGTCAATCCCTGTACTACACACACTTGGTAAATGTTATCCTCCCAGGTGGGTACACTTCATTTGGTAGTTAACGAACAAGACACTAGTCTGGCATTTAGAGTTGTAGAACAGTGCCTTCTGGGAGTTGTAGTCACGTAACTCCCTCTAATACACACACTATACACAGATGTTGTTCCCTCAGGTGAGTCTACTACAATTGGGAGATGCCAGACAGGTGTCTTTGGACAGGTGGACACTGGGCTGGTGAGTGGAGTGACAGTGAAGGAGGAAAAAGGTGAGCAGTGAGCATGCATGCCATTGCACTTTGGTGACATTTTTAATGTTGTGACTTATCAGACCCCACTCTGCCAAGCATTCTTGTCAAGCCCTCAGGATGCAGGATGGCCAAGACCTTCTCCTTCCAGGGATATAGTTGAAAGGGGGAGTGTGAGGGCCACTGCCAGTCTTCTTGGCCTGCATCTGGTACCTTCAGACCAGGGCAAAGCAAAAACAACCTTCAGACCAGGGAACAGACCTTGCCTCCGAGGTCATTCCACTTCTTCCTAATGTCCTCCTTTGTGCGCAGGGTGGTACCTACAACATTGACTCTGTCGAGTAACCTGCCCCACATTTCCATTTTCCTACTGAGAGGAGTGTGCTGGACTTATGCTACGAATAATTGTGGCTCTACTCTTATGATTTTATCCACCATTACTCTTAACTCTTCATCTAGACAAAACCATGTGCTGGGTGTGAAGAGAGATGGCGAGAAAAATGTGGTTTCTAGTATGTGTTCTGTGTAGAAAGGTCACTCTGGCTTCAGTGTGTTGCAGTGTAAATGCAAGGGATTGTGGTGTGTGTTTTATAGTGTCTTTTGCAGGTGTGTTCAATGTGGCAATGTGTGTCAGCTGTGTTGTTTTCAAATCCAGGTGAGTACTACTTTGGTAACTGTGGACTGCTGTGGTTTGGACCGTTATTGGCTGACCACCATGGGTGCCCGCCACTGCGACTTTAGTCTTGTAATAAAGTCAGTGGTTGGTTGCTGTGCTGTCGGGCTGGAGGTCGAACCACCTGTCTCTGGGCCTTCCCACTGCTGCCACCCTTCCTTTTTTGTTGGCAGATGGCTGTCCTGTCTGTGTAACTCATAATAGGGCTGGCTGTAAGACCGTCAAAATGGTGGTCTTTTCAGGACCACCAACATGACACTCTGGCAGTCAGCCCACCAAACAGGCCCTTAATCTCCTCATGCCTAGGCAATGAATGCACTACAAAATGTCTCTTAACAGCCACATACCTCTGACCACTCTCATATCCTTTCCCTATAAAAAGGCTAGCTTAAGTTCAAGTTTATGTGCACTTAGGGTACTCTGAGTTTTGTATGATAAGCACACATGGTCTTACAACAAAACTATGTGCATTAAATCAATGTGTTTTCTGTTATGTTCAATCATGAACAATCTACGCCTACATAACCGCAGAGAGTATGAATTTGCTCATATGTTAAAAGTCAGTACGCCTGAAAAAAAGCTCTGTGATTTGGTATCTACATGTTCTACGGATTCTATGCCACCAGTTGCAGTTCCTCTAACCCCTTCGCTGAAAGGCCTTTTCCCCCTCCTGTGCCAAGCCTTTTTTTGGCTATTTGGGGCAGTTCGCGCTTAGGCCCTCATAAATCTTTGTCCACATAAGCTAGCCAAGCCAAATTTGCGTCCTTTTTTTCCAACATCCTAGGGATTCTAGAGGTACCCAGACTTTGTGGGTTCCCCAGAAGGAGGCCAAGCAATTAGCCAAAATACAGTGAAAAGTTATTTTTTTTAAAAAAAAATGGAAAAAGCGGCTGAAGAAGAAGGCTTGTGGTTTTTTCCCTGAAAATGGCATCAACAAAGGGTTTGCGGTGCTAAAATCACCAGCTTCCCAGCTTTTAGGAACAGGCAGACTTGAATAAGAAAACCCAATTTTCAATACAATTTTGGCATTTTACTGGGACATACCCCATTTTTACGATTTTTTGTGCTTTCAGCCTCCTTCCAGTCAGTGACCGAAATGGGCATGAAACCAATGCTGGATCCCAGAAACCGCAACATTTCAGAAAAGTAGATAAAATTCTAAATTCAGCAAGGGGTAATTTGTGTAGATCCTACAAGGGTTTCCTACCGAAAATAACAACTGAAAAAGAAAAATATTGAAATTGAGGTGAAGAAAACATCAATTTCTCTCTACGTTTTACTCTGTAACTTTTTCATGCAATGTCAGATTTTCTAAAGCAATATACCGTTTCGTATGCTTGATTCCTCTGGTTGCGGGTATATTTAGGGCTTGTAGGTTCATCAAGAACCCTAGGTACCCAGAGCCAATAAATGAGCTGCACCCTTCAGTGCGTTTTCATTCTATACCGGGTATACAGCAATTAATTTGCTGAAATATAAAGAGTGAAAAATAGCTATCAAGAAAACCTTTGTATTTCCAAAAAGGGCACAAGATAAGGTGTTGAGGAGCAGTGGTTATTTGCACATCTCTGAATTCCGGGGTGACCATACTAGCATGTGAATTACAGGGCAATTCTGAAATAGATGTCTTTTTTACACACTCTCTTATATTTGGAAGGAAAAACTGTAGAGAAAAATAAGGGGCAATAACACTTGTTATGCTAATCTATGTTCCCCCAAGTCTCACGATACAAATGATACCTCACTTGTGTGGGTAGGCCTAGCGCCCGCAACAGGACACGCCCCAAAACACAACGTGGACACATCACATTTTTTTAAAGAAAACAGAGGTGTTTTTTGCAAAGTGCATACCTGTAGATTTTGGCCTTTAGCTCAGCCGGCACCTAGAGAAACCTACCAAACCTGTGCATTTTTTAAAACTAGAGACATAGGGGAATCAAAGATGGAGTGACTTGTGGGGCTCTGACCAGGTTTTGTTACCCAGAATCCTTTGCAAAATTCAAAATTTGGCTAAGAAAAAACATTTTCCTCAAATTTCGGTGACAGAAAGTTCTGGAATCTGAGTGGAGCCACAAATTTCCTCCCACCCAGCGTTCCCCCAAGTCTCCCGATAAAAATGATACCTCACCTGTGTGGGTAGGCCTAGCGCCCGCGGCAGAAAATGCCCCAAAATGCAACGTGGACACATCACATTTTTTGAAGGAAAACAGAGGTGTTTTTTGCAAAGTGCCTACCTCTAGATTTTGGCCTCTAGCTCAGCCAGCACCTAGGGAAACCTACCAAACCAGTGCATTTTTGAAAACTAGAGACCTAGGGGAATCCAAGATGGGGTGTCTTGTGGGGCTCTGACCAGGTTCTGTTACCCAGAATCCTTTGAAAACCTCAAACTTTGGCTAAACAAACACATTTTCCTCAAATTTTGGTGACAGAAAGTTCTGGAATCAGAGAGGAGCCACAAATTTCCTTCCACCCAGCGTTCCCCCGAGTCTCCCGATAAAAATGATACCTTACTTGTGTGGGTAGGCCTAGTGCCCACGACACGAAATGCCCCAAAACGCAACGTGGACACATCAAATTTTTTGAAAGAAAACAGAGGTGTTTTTTGCAAAGTGCCTACCTGTAGATTTTGGCCTCTAGCTGAGCCGGCACCTAGGGAAACCTACTAAACCTGTGCATTTCTGAAAACTAGAGACCTAGGGGAATCCAAGATGGGGTAACTTGTGGGGCTCTGACCAGGTTCTGTTACCCAGAATACTTAGCAAACCTCAAAAGTTGGCTAAAAAAACACGTTTTCCTCATATTTCGGTGACAGAAAATTCTGGAATCTGAGAGGAGCCACAAATTTCCTTCCACCCAGCATTCCCCCAAGTCTCCCGATAAAAATGATACCTCACTTGTGTGGGTAGGCCTAGCGCCCGTGACAGGAAATGCCCCAAAACACAACGTGGACACATCACATTTTTTTTAAAGAAAACAGAGGTGTTTTTTGCAAAGTGCCTACCTGTAGATTTTAGCCTCTAGCTCAGCCGGCACCTAGGGAAACCCACCAAACCTGTGCATTTTTTAAAAATAGAGACCTAGGGGAATCCAAGATGGGGTGACCTGTGGGGCTCTGACCAGGTTCTGTTACACAGAATCCTTTGCAAACCTCATAATTTGGGTAAAAAAACAAATTTTCCTCACATTTCGGTGACAGAAAGTTCTGGAATCGGAGAGGAGCCACAAATTTCCATCCACCCAGCGTTCCCCCAAGTCTCCCGATACAAATGATACCTCACTTGTGTGGGTAGGCCTAGCGCCCGTGACAGGATATGCCCCAAAACACAACATGAACACATCCAATTTTTTTAACGAAAACAGAGGTGTTTTTTGCAAAGTGCCTACCTGTAGATTTTGGCCTCTAGTTCAGCTGGCACCTAGGGAAACCTACCAAACCTGTGCATTTTTCAAAACTAGAGACCGAGGGGAATCCAAGATGGGGTGACTTGTGGGGCTCTGACCAGGTTCTGTTACCCAGAATCCTTTGCAAACCTCAAAATGTGGCAAAAAAAACACGTTTTCCTCACATTTTGGTGACAGAAAGTTCTGGAATCTGAGAGGAGCCACAAATTTTCTTCCACCCAGCGTTTCCCCAAGTCTACCGATACAAATGATACCTCACTTGTGTGGGTAGGCCTAGCGCCCGTGACAGGAAACGCCCCAAAACACAACGTAAACACATCACATTTTTTGAAAGAAAACAGAGGTGTTTTTTGCAATGTGCCTAACCGTAGATTTTGGCCTCTAGCTCAGCTGGCACCTAGGGAAACCTATCAAACCTGTGCATTTTTTAAAACTAGAGACCTAGGGGAATCCAAGATGGGGTGACTTGTGGGGCTCTGACCAGGTTTTGTTACCCAGAATCCTTTGCAAACTTCAAAATTTGGATAAAAAAACACATTTTCCTCAAATTTCGGTGACAGAAAGTTCTGGAATCTGAGAGGAGCCACAAATTTTCTTCCACCCAGCGTTTCCCCAAGTCTACCGATACAAATGATACCTCACTTGTGTGGGTAGGCCTAGCGCCCGTGACAGGAAACGCCCCAAAACACAACGTAAACACATCACATTTTTTTAAAGAAAACAGAGGTGTTTTTTGCAATGTGCCTAACCGTAGATTTTGGCATCTAGCTCAGCTGGCACCTAGGGAAACCTATCAAACCTGTGCATTTTTTAAAACTAGAGACCTAGGGGAATCCAAGATGGGGTGACTTGTGGGGCTCTGACCAGGTTTTGTTACCCAGAATCCTTTGCAAACTTCAAAATTTGGCTAAAAAAACACATTTTCCTCAAATTTCGGTGACAGAAAGTTCTGGAATCTGAGAGGAGCCACAAATTTCCTCCCACCCAGCGTTCCCCCAAGTCTCCCGATAAAAATGATACCTCACCTGTGTGGGTAGGCCTAGCGCCTGCGACAGAAAATGCCCCAAAACACAACGTGGACACATCACATTTTTTGAAGGAAAACAGAGGTGTTTTTTGCAAAGTGCCTACCTGTAGATTTTGCCCTCTAGCTCAGCCAGCACCTAGGGATCCTACCAAACCTGTGCATTTTTGAAAACTAGAGACCTAGGGGAATCCAAGATGGGGGGACTTGTGGGGCTCTGACCAGGTTCTGTTACCCAGAATTCTTTGAAAACCTCAAACTTTGGCTAAACAAACACATTTTCCTAAAATTTTGGTGACAGAAAGTTCTGGAATCAGAGAGGAGCCACAAATCTCCTTCCACCCAGCGTTCCCCCAAGTCTCCCGATAAAAATGATACCTTACTTGTGTGGGTAGGCCTAGCGCCCGCGGCACGAAATGCCCCAAAACGCAACGTGGACACATCACATTTTTTAAAAGAAAACCGAGGTGTTTTTTGCAAAGTGCCTACCTGTAGATTTTGGCCTCTAGCTCAGCCGGCACCTAGGGAAACCTCCCAAACCTGTGCATTTTTGAAAACTAGAGACCTAGGGGAATCCAAGATGGGTGACTTGTGGGGCTCTGACCAGGTTCTGTTACCCAGAATCCTTTGAAAACCTCGAACTTTGGTTAAACAAACACATTTTCCTCAAATTTTGGTGACAGAAAGTTCTGGAATCAGAGAGGATCCACAAATTTCCTTCCACCCAGCGTTCCCCCAAGTCTCCCGATAAAAATGATACCTCACTTGTGTGGGTAGGCCTAGCACCCGCGACACGAAATGCCCCAAAACGCAACGTCGACACATCACATTTTTTAAAAGAAAACAGAGGTGTTTTTTGCAAAGTGCCTACCTGTAGATTTTGGCCTCTAGCTCAGCAGGCACCTAGGGAAACCTACCAAACCTGTGCATTTTTTAAAACTAGAGACCTAGGGGAATCCAAGATGGGGTGATTTGTGGGGCTCTGACCAGGTTCTGTTACCCAGAATCCTTAGCAAACCTCAAAAGTTGGCTAAAAAAACACGTTTTCCCCACACTTCGGTGACAGAAAGTTCTGGAGCCTGAGAGGAGCCACAAATTTCCTTCCATCCAGCATTCCCCCAAGTCTCCCGATAAAAATGATACCTCACTTGTGTGGGTAGGCCTAGCGCCCGTGACAGGAAATGCCCCAAAACACGACGTGGACACATCACATTTTTTTAAAGAAAACAGAGGTGTTTTTTGCAAAGTGCCTACCTGTAGATTTTGGCCTCTAGCTCAGCTGGCACCTAGGGAAACCTACCAAACCTGTGCATTTTTAAAAACCAGAGACCGAGGGGAATCCAAGATGGGGTGACTTGTGGGGCTCTGACCAGGTTCTCTTACCCAGAATCCATTGCAAACCTCAATGTGGCAAAAAAAACACGTTTTCCTCACATTTTAGTGATAGAAAGTTCTGGAATCTGAGAGGAGCCACAAATTTTCTTCCACCCAGCGTTCCCCCAAGTCTCCCGATACAAATGATACCTCACTTGTGTGGGTAGGCCTAGCGCCCCGCGACAGGAAATTCCCCAAAACGCAACGTGGACACATCACATTTTTTTAAAGAAAACAGAGGTGTTTTTTGCAAAGTGCCTACCTGTAGATTTTGGCCTCTAGCTCAGCCAGCACCTAGGGAAACCTACCAAACCTGTGCATTTTTTAAAACTAGAGACATAGGGGAATCCAAGATGGGGTGACTTGTGGGGCTCTGACCAGGTTCTGTTACCCAGAATCCTTTGAAAACCTCAAACTTTGGCTAAACAAACACATTTTCCTCAAATTTTGGTGACAGAAAGTTCTGGAATCAGAGAGGAGCCACAAATTTCCTTCCACCCAGCGTTCCCCCAAGTCTCCCGATAAAAATGATACCTCACTTGTGTGGGTAGGCCTAGCACCCGCGACACGAAATGCCCCAAAACGCAATGTCGACACATCACATTTTTTAAAAGAAAACAGAGGTGTTTTTTGCAAAGTGCCTACCTGTAGATTTTGGCCTCTAGCTCAGCAGGCACCTAGGGAAACCTACCAAACCTGTGCGTTTTTGAAAACTAGAGACCTAGGGGAATCCAAGATGGGGTGACTTGTGGGGCTCTGACCAGGTTCTGTTACCCAGAATCCTTAGTAAACCTCAAAAGTTGGCTAAAAAAACACGTTTTCCTCACATTTCGGTGACAGAAAGTTCTGGAATCTGAGAGGAGCCACAAATTTCCTTCCATCCAGCATTCCCCCAAGTCTCCCGATAAAAATGATACCTCACTTGTGTGGGTAGGCCTAGCGCCCGTGACAGGAAATGCCACAAAACACAACGTGGACACATCACATTTTTTGAAAGAAAACAGAGGTGTTTTTTTGCAAAGTGCCTACCTGTAGATTTTAGCCTCTAGCTCAGCCGGCACCTAGGGAAACCTACCAAACCTGTACATTTTTGAAAACTAGAGACCTAGGGGAATCCAAGATGGGGTGACCTGTGGGGTTCTGACCAGGTTCTGTACACAGAATCCTTTGCAAACCTCAAAGTTTGGCTTAAAAAACACGTTTTCCTCACATTTCGGTGACAGAAGTTCTGGAATCTGAGAGGAGCCACGAATTTCCTTCCACCCAGCGTTTCCTCAAGTCTCCCGATACAAATGATACCTCACTTGTGTGGGAAGGCCTAGCACCCGTGACAGGAAACGCCCCAAAACACAGCGTGAACACATCACATTTTTTTAAAGAAAACAGAGGTGTTTTTTGCAAAGTGCCTACCTGTAGATTTTGGCCTCTAGCTCAGCCGGCACCTAGGGAAACCTCCCAAACCTGTGCATTTTTGAAAACTAGAGACCTAGGGGAATCCAAGATGGGTGACTTGTGGGGCTCTGACCAGGTTCTGTTACCCAGAATCCTTTGAAAACCTCGAACTTTGGTTAAACAAACACATTTTCCTCAAATTTTGGTGACAGAAAGTTCTGGAATCAGAGAGGATCCACAAATTTCCTTCCACCCAGCGTTCCCCCAAGTCTCCCGATAAAAATGATACCTCACTTGTGTGGGTAGGCCTAGCGCCCGCGACACGAAATGCCCCAAAACGCAACGTGGACACATCACATTTTTTAAAAGAAAACAGAGGTGTTTTTTGCAAAGTGCCTACCTGTAGATTTTGGCCTCTAGCTCAGCAGGCACCTACGGAAACCTACCAAACCTGTGCATTTTTTAAAACTAGAGACCTAGGGGAATCCAAGATGGGGTGATTTGTGGGGCTCTGACCAGGTTCTGTTACCCAGAATCCTTAGCAAACCTCAAAAGTTGGCTAAAAAAACACGTTTTCCCCACATTTCGGTGACAGAAAGTTCTGGAACCTGAGAGGAGCCACAAATTTACTTCCATCCAGCATTCCCCCAAGTCTCCCGATAAAAATGATACCTCACTTGTGTGGGTAGGCCTAGCGCCCGTGACAGGAAATGCCCCAAAACACGACGTGGACACCTCACATTTTTTTTAAGAAAACAGAGGTGTTTTTTGCAAAGTGCCTACCTGTAGATTTTGGCCTCTAGCTCAGCTGGCACCTAGGGAAACCTACCAAACCTGTGCATTTTTAAAAACCAGAGACCGAGGGGAATCCAAGATGGGGTGACTTGTGGGGCTTTGACCAGGTTCTCTTACCCAGAATCCATTGCAAACCTCAATGTGGCAAAAAAAACAAGTTTTCCTCACATTTTGGTGATAGAAAGTTCTGGAATCTGAGAGGAGCCACAAATTTTCTTCCACCCAGCGTTCCCCCAAGTCTCCCGATACAAATGATACCTCACTTGTGTGGGTAGGCCTAGCGCCCGTGACAGGAAACGCCCCAAAACACAACGTGAACAAATCACATTTTTTGAAAGAAAACAGAGGTGTTTTTTGCAAAGTGCCTACCTGTAGATTTTGGCCTCTAGCTCAGCTGTCACCTAGGGAAACCTACCAAACCTGTGCATTTTTTTAAAACTAGAGACCTAGGGGAATCCAAGATGGGGAGACCTGTGGGGCTCTGACCAGGTTCTGTTACACAGAATCCTTTGCAAACCTCAAAATTTGGCTAAAAAACACGTTTTTCTCACATTTCGGTGACAAAAAGTTCTGGAATCTGAGAGGAGCCACAAATTTCCTTCCACCCAGCGTTCCCCCAAGTCTCCCGATAAAATGATACCTCACTTGTGTGGGTAGGCCTAGTGCCCGCAACAGGAAACGCCCCAAAACACAACGTGGACACATCACATTTTTTTAAAGAAAACAGAGGTGTTTTTTGCAAATGCATACTTGTGGATTTTGGCCTTTAGCTCAGCCGGCACCTAGAGAAACCTACCAAACCTGTGCATTTTTTAAAACTAGAGACCTAGGGGAATCCAAGATGGGGTGACTTGTGGGGCTCTGACCAGGTTTTGTTACCCAGAATCCTTTGCCAACTTCAAAATTTGGCTAAAAAAACACATTTTCCTCAAATTTCGGTGACAGAATGTTCTGGAATCTGAGAGGAGCCACAAATTTCCTCCCACTCAGCGTTCCCCCAAGTCTCCCGATAAAAATGATACCTCACCTGTGTGGGTAGGCCTAGCGCCCGCGACAGGAAATGCCCCAAAACGCAACGTGGATACATCACATTTTTTTAAGGAAAACACAGGTGTTTTTTGCAAAGTGCCTACCTGTAGATTTTGTCCTCTAGCTCAGCAGGCACCTAGGGAAACCTACCAAACCTGTGCATTTTTTTAAACTAGAGACCTAGGGGAATCCAAGATGGGGTGATTTGTGGGGCTCTGACCAGGTTCTGTTACCCAGAATCCTTAGCAAACCTCAAAAGTTGGCTAAAAAAACACGTTTTCCCCACACTTCGGTGACAGAAAGTTCTGGAACCTGAGAGGAGCCACAAATTTCCTTCCATCCAGCATTCCCCCAAGTCTCCCGATAAAAATGATACCTCACTTGTGTGGGTAGGCCTAGCGCCCGTGACAGGAAATGCCCCAAAACACGACGTGGACACATCACATTTTTTTAAAGAAAACAGAGGTGTTTTTTTCCAAAGTGCCTACCTGTAGATTTTGGCCTCTAGCTCAGCTGGCACCTAGGGAAACCTACCAAACCTGTGCATTTTTAAAAACCAGAGACCGAGGGGAATCCAAGATGGGGTGACTTGTGGGGCTCTGACCAGGTTCTCTTACCCAGAATCCATTGCAAACCTCAATGTGGCAAAAAAAACACGTTTTCCTCACATTTTAGTGATGGAAAGTTCTGGAATCTGAGAGGAGCCACAAATTTTCTTCCACCCAGCGTTCCCCCAAGTCTTCCGATACAAATGATACCTCACTTGTGTGGGTAGGCCTAGCGCCCCGCGACAGGAAATTCCCCAAAACGCAACGTGGACACATCACATTTTTTTAAAGAAAACAGAGGTGTTTTTTGCAAAGTGCCTACCTGTAGATTTTGGCCTCTAGCTCAGCCAGCACCTAGGGAAACCTACCAAACCTGTGCATTTTTTAAAACTAGAGACATAGGGGAATCCAAGATGGGGTGACTTGTGGGGCTCTGACCAGGTTCTGTTACCCAGAATCCTTTGAAAACCTCAAACTTTGGCTAAACAAACACATTTTCCTCAAATTTTGGTGACAGAAAGTTCTGGAATCAGAGAGGAGCCACAAATTTCCTTCCACCCAGCGTTCCCCCAAGTCTCCCGATAAAAATGATACCTCACTTGTGAGGGTAGGCCTAGCACCCGCGACACAAAATGCCCCAAAACGCAACGTCGACACATCACATTTTTTAAAAGAAAACAGAGGTGTTTTTTGCAAAGTGCCTACCTGTAGATTTTGGCCTCTAGCTCAGCAGGCACCTAGGGAAACCTACCAAACCTGTGCGTTTTTGAAAACTAGAGACCTAGGGGAATCCAAGATGGGGTGACTTGTGGGGCTCTGACCAGGTTCTGTTACCCAGAATCCTTAGTAAACCTCAAAAGTTGGCTAAAAAAACACGTTTTCCTCACATTTCGGTGACAGAAAGTTCTGGAATCTGAGAGGAGCCACAAATTTCCTTCCATCCAGCATTCCCCCAAGTTTCCCGATAAAAATGATACCTCACTTGTGTGGGTAGGCCTAGCGCCCGTGACAGGAAATGCCACAAAACACAACGTGGACACATCACATTTTTTGAAAGAAAACAGAGGTGTTTTTTTGCAAAGTGCCTACCTGTAGATTTTAGCCTCTAGCTCAGCCGGCACCTAGGGAAACCTACCAAACCTGTACATTTTTGAAAACTAGAGACCTAGGGGAATCCAAGATGGGGTGACCTGTGGGGCTCTGACCAGGTTCTGTACACAGAATCCTTTGCAAACCTCAAAATTTGGCTTAAAAAACACGTTTTCCTCACATTTCGGTGACAGAAGTTCTGGAATCTGAGAGGAGCCACAAATTTCCTTCCACCCAGCGTTTCCCCAAGTCTCCCGATACAAATGATACCTCACTTGTGTGGGAAGGCCTAGCACCCGTGACAGGAAACGCCCCAAAACACAGCGTGAACACATCACATTTTTTTAAAGAAAACAGAGGTGTTTTTTGCAAAGTGCCTACCTGTAGATTTTGGCCTCTAGCTCAGCCGGCACCTAGGGAAACCTCCCAAACCTGTGCATTTTTGAAAACTAGAGACCTAGGGGAATCCAAGATGGGTGACTTGTGGGGCTCTGACCAGGTTCTGTTACCCAGAATCCTTTGAAAACCTCGAACTTTGGTTAAACAAACACATTTTCCTCAAATTTTGGTGACAGAAAGTTCTGGAATCAGAGAGGATCCACAAATTTCCTTCCACCCAGCGTTCCCCCAAGTCTCCCGATAAAAATGATACCTCACTTGTGTGGGTAGGCCTAGCGCCCGCGACACGAAATGCCCCAAAACGCAACGTGGACACATCACATTTTTTAAAAGAAAACAGAGGTGTTTTTTGCAAAGTGCCTACCTGTAGATTTTGGCCTCTAGCTCAGCAGGCACCTAGGGAAACCTACCAAACCTGTGCATTTTTTAAAACTAGAGACCTAGGGGAATCCAAGATGGGGTGATTTGTGGGGCTCTGACCAGGTTCTGTTACCCAGAATCCTTAGCAAACCTCAAAAGTTGGCTAAAAAAACACGTTTTCCCCACATTTCGGTGACAGAAAGTTCTGGAACCTGAGAGGAGCCACAAATTTCCTTCCATCCAGCATTCCCCCAAGTCTCCCGATAAAAATCATACCTCACTTGTGTGGGTAGGCCTAGCGCCCGTGACAGGAAATGCCCCAAAACACGACGTGGACACATCACATTTTTTTAAAGAAAACAGAGGTGTTTTTTGCAAAGTGCCTACCTGTAGATTTTGGCCTCTAGCTCAGCTGGCACCTAGGGAAACCTACCAAACCTGTGCATTTTTAAAAACCAGAGACCGAGGGGAATCCAAGATGGGGTGACTTGTGGGGCTCTGACCAGGTTCTCTTACCCAGAATCCATTGCAAACCTCAATGTGGCAAAAAAAACACGTTTTCCTCACATTTTGGTGATAGAAAGTTCTGGAATCTGAGAGGAGCCACAAATTTTCTTCCACCCAGCGTTCCCCCAAGTCTCCCGATACAAATGATACCTCACTTGTGTGGGTAGGCCTAGCGCCCGTGACAGGAAACGCCCCAAAACACAACGTGAACAAATCACATTTTTTGAAAGAAAACAGAGGTGTTTTTTGCAAAATGCCTAACCGTAGATTTTCGCCTCTAGCTCAGCTGGCACCTAGGGAAACCTACCAAACCTGTGCATTTTTTAAAACTAGAGACCTAGGTGAATCCAAGATAGGGTGACTTGTGGGGCTCTGACCAGGTTTTGTTACCCAGAATCCTTTGCAAACTTCAAAATTTGGCTAAAAAAACAAATTTTCCTCAAATTTCGGTGACAGAAAGTTCTGGAATCTGAGAGGAGCCACAAATTTCCTCCCACCCAGCGTTCCCCCAAGTCTCCGGATAAAAATGATACCTCACCTGTGTGGGTAGGCCTAGCGCCCCGCGACAGGAAATTCCCCAAAACGCAACGTGGACACATCACATTTTTTTAAAGAAAACAGAGGTGTTTTTTGCAAAGTGCCTACCTGTAGATTTTGGCCTCTAGCTCAGCCAGCACCTAGGGAAACCTACCAAACCTGTGCATTTTTTAAAACTAGAGACATAGGGGAATCCAAGATGGGGTGACTTGTGGGGCTCTGACCAGGTTCTGTTACCCAGAATCCTTTGAAAACCTCAAACTTTGGCTAAACAAACACATTTTCCTCAAATTTTGGTGACAGAAAGTTCTGGAATCAGAGAGGAGCCACAAATTTCCTTCCACCCAGCGTTCCCCCAAGTCTCCCGATAAAAATGATACCTCACTTGTGTGGGTAGGCCTAGCACCCGCGACACGAAATGCCCCAAAACGCAACGTCGACACATCACATTTTTTAAAAGAAAACAGAGGTGTTTTTTGCAAAGTGCCTACCTGTAGATTTTGGCCTCTAGCTCAGCAGGCACCTAGGGAAACCTACCAAACCTGTGCGTTTTTGAAAACTAGAGACCTAGGGGAATCCAAGATGGGGTGACTTGTGGGGCTCTGACCAGGTTCTGTTACCCAGAATCCTTAGTAAACCTCAAAAGTTGGCTAAAAAAACACGTTTTCCTCACATTTCGGTGACAGAAAGTTCTGGAATCTGAGAGGAGCCACAAATTTCCTTCCATCCAGCATTCCCCCAAGTCTCCCGATAAAAATGATACCTCACTTGTGTGGGTAGGCCTAGCGCCCGTGACAGGAAATGCCACAAAACACAACGTGGACACATCACATTTTTTGAAAGAAAACAGAGGTGTTTTTTTGCAAAGTGCCTACCTGTAGATTTTAGCCTCTAGCTCAGCCGGCACCTAGGGAAACCTACCAAACCTGTACATTTTTGAAAACTAGAGACCTAGGGGAATCCAAGATGGGGTGACCTGTGGGGCTCTGACCAGGTTCTGTACACAGAATCCTTTGCAAACCTCAAAATTTGGCTTAAAAAACACGTTTTCCTCACATTTCGGTGACAGAAGTTCTGGAATCTGAGAGGAGCCACAAATTTCCTTCCACCCAGCGTTTCCCCAAGTCTCCCGATACAAATGATACCTCACTTGTGTGGGAAGGCCTAGCACCCGTGACAGGAAACGCCCCAAAACACAGCGTGAACACATCACATTTTTTTAAAGAAAACAGAGGTGTTTTTTGCAAAGTGCCTACCTGTAGATTTTGGCCTCTAGCTCAGCCGGCACCTAGGGAAACCTCCCAAACCTGTGCATTTTTGAAAACTAGAGACCTAGGGGAATCCAAGATGGGTGACTTGTGGGGCTCTGACCAGGTTCTGTTACCCAGAATCCTTTGAAAACCTCGAACTTTGGTTAAACAAACACATTTTCCTCAAATTTTGGTGACAGAAAGTTCTGGAATCAGAGAGGATCCACAAATTTCCTTCCACCCAGCGTTCCCCCAAGTCTCCCGATAAAAATGATACCTCACTTGTGTGGGTAGGCCTAGCGCCCGCGACACGAAATGCCCCAAAACGCAACGTGGACACATCACATTTTTTAAAAGAAAACAGAGGTGTTTTTTGCAAAGTGCCTACCTGTAGATTTTGGCCTCTAGCTCAGCAGGCACCTAGGGAAACCTACCAAACCTGTGCATTTTTTAAAACTAGAGACCTAGGGGAATCCAAGATGGGGTGATTTGTGGGGCTCTGACCAGGTTCTGTTACCCAGAATCCTTAGCAAACCTCAAAAGTTGGCTAAAAAAACACGTTTTCCCCACATTTCGGTGACAGAAAGTTCTGGAACCTGAGAGGAGCCACAAATTTCCTTCCATCCAGCATTCCCCCAAGTCTCCCGATAAAAATCATACCTCACTTGTGTGGGTAGGCCTAGCGCCCGTGACAGGAAATGCCCCAAAACACGACGTGGACACATCACATTTTTTTAAAGAAAACAGAGGTGTTTTTTGCAAAGTGCCTACCTGTAGATTTTGGCCTCTAGCTCAGCTGGCACCTAGGGAAACCTACCAAACCTGTGCATTTTTAAAAACCAGAGACCGAGGGGAATCCAAGATGGGGTGACTTGTGGGGCTCTGACCAGGTTCTCTTACCCAGAATCCATTGCAAACCTCAATGTGGCAAAAAAAACACGTTTTCCTCACATTTTGGTGATAGAAAGTTCTGGAATCTGAGAGGAGCCACAAATTTTCTTCCACCCAGCGTTCCCCCAAGTCTCCCGATACAAATGATACCTCACTTGTGTGGGTAGGCCTAGCGCCCGTGACAGGAAACGCCCCAAAACACAACGTGAACAAATCACATTTTTTGAAAGAAAACAGAGGTGTTTTTTGCAAAATGCCTAACCGTAGATTTTCGCCTCTAGCTCAGCTGGCACCTAGGGAAACCTACCAAACCTGTGCATTTTTTAAAACTAGAGACCTAGGTGAATCCAAGATAGGGTGACTTGTGGGGCTCTGACCAGGTTTTGTTACCCAGAATCCTTTGCAAACTTCAAAATTTGGCTAAAAAAACAAATTTTCCTCAAATTTCGGTGACAGAAAGTTCTGGAATCTGAGAGGAGCCACAAATTTCCTCCCACCCAGCGTTCCCCCAAGTCTCCGGATAAAAATGATACCTCACCTGTGTGGGTAGGCCTAGCGCCCCGCGACAGGAAATTCCCCAAAACGCAACGTGGACACATCACATTTTTTTAAAGAAAACAGAGGTGTTTTTTGCAAAGTGCCTACCTGTAGATTTTGGCCTCTAGCTCAGCCAGCACCTAGGGAAACCTACGAAACCTGTGCATTTTTTTATACTAGAGACATAGGGGAATCCAAGATGGGGTGACTTGTGGGGCTCTGACCAGGTTCTGTTACCCAGAATCCTTTGAAAACCTCAAACTTTGGCTAAACAAACACATTTTCCTCAAATTTTGGTGACAGAAAGTTCTGGAATCAGAGAGGAGCCACAAATTTCCTTCCACCCAGCGTTCCCCCAAGTCTCCCGATAAAAATGATACCTCACTTGTGTGGGTAGGCCTAGCACCCGCGACACGAAATGCCCCAAAACGCAACGTCGACACATCACATTTTTTAAAAGAAAACAGAGGTGTTTTTTGCAAAGTGCCTACCTGTAGATTTTGGCCTCTAGCTCAGCAGGCACCTAGGGAAACCTACCAAACCTGTGCGTTTTTGAAAACTAGAGACCTAGGGGAATCCAAGATGGGGTGACTTGTGGGGCTCTGACCAGGTTCTGTTACCCAGAATCCTTAGTAAACCTCAAAAGTTGGCTAAAAAAACACGTTTTCCTCACATTTCGGTGAGAGAAAGTTCTGGAAACTGAGAGGAGCCACAAATTTCCTTCCATCCAGCATTCCCCCAAGTCTCCCGATAAAAATGATACCTCACTTGTGTGGGTAGGCCTAGCGCCCGTGACAGGAAATGCCACAAAACACAACGTGGACAAATCACATTTTTTGAAAGAAAACAGAGGTGTTTTTTGCAAAATGCCTAACCGTAGATTTTCGCCTCTAGCTCAGCTGGCACCTAGGGAAACCTACCAAACCTGTGCATTTTTTAAAACTAGAGACCTAGGTGAATCCAAGATAGGGTGACTTGTGGGGCTCTGACCAGGTTCTCTTACCCAGAATCCATTGCAAACCTCAATGTGGCAAAAAAAACACGTTTTCCTCACATTTTGGTGATAGAAAGTTCTGGAATGTGAGAGGAGCCACAAATTTTCTTCCACCCAGCGTTCCCCCAAGTCTCCCGATACAAATGATACCTCACTTGTGTGGGTAGGCCTAGCGCCCGTGACAGGAAACGCCCCAAAACACAACGTGAACAAATCACATTTTTTGAAAGAAAACAGAGGTGTTTTTTGCAAAATGCCTAACCGTAGATTTTCGCCTCTAGCTCAGCTGGCACCTAGGGAAACCTACCAAACCTGTGCATTTTTTAAAACTAGAGACCTAGGTGAATCCAAGATAGGGTGACTTGTGGGGCTCTGACCAGGTTTTGTTACCCAGAATCCTTTGCAAACTTCAAAATTTGGCTAAAAAAACAAATTTTCCTCAAATTTCGGTGACAGAAAGTTCTGGAATCTGAGAGGAGCCACAAATTTCCTCCCACCCAGCGTTCCCCCAAGTCTCCGGATAAAAATGATACCTCACCTGTGTGGGTAGGCCTAGCGCCCCGCGACAGGAAATTCCCCAAAACGCAACGTGGACACATCACATTTTTTTAAAGAAAACAGAGGTGTTTTTTGCAAAGTGCCTACCTGTAGATTTTGGCCTCTAGCTCAGCCAGCACCTAGGGAAACCTACCAAACCTGTGCATTTTTTAAAACTAGAGACATAGGGGAATCCAAGATGGGGTGACTTGTGGGGCTCTGACCAGGTTCTGTTACCCAGAATCCTTTGAAAACCTCAAACTTTGGCTAAACAAACACATTTTCCTCAAATTTTGGTGACAGAAAGTTCTGGAATCAGAGAGGAGCCACAAATTTCCTTCCACCCAGCGTTCCCCCAAGTCTCCCGATAAAAATGATACCTCACTTGTGTGGGTAGGCCTAGCACCCGCGACACGAAATGCCCCAAAACGCAACGTCGACACATCACATTTTTTAAAAGAAAACAGAGGTGTTTTTTGCAAAGTGCCTACCTGTAGATTTTGGCCTCTAGCTCAGCAGGCACCTAGGGAAACCTACCAAACCTGTGCGTTTTTGAAAACTAGAGACCTAGGGGAATCCAAGATGGGGTGACTTGTGGGGCTCTGACCAGGTTCTGTTACCCAGAATCCTTAGTAAACCTCAAAAGTTGGCTAAAAAAACACGTTTTCCTCACATTTCGGTGACAGAAAGTTCTGGAATCTGAGAGGAGCCACAAATTTCCTTCCATCCAGCATTCCCCCAAGTCTCCCGATAAAAATGATACCTCACTTGTGTGGGTAGGCCTAGCGCCCGTGACAGGAAATGCCACAAAACACAACGTGGACACATCACATTTTTTGAAAGAAAACAGAGGTGTTTTTTTGCAAAGTGCCTACCTGTAGATTTTAGCCTCTAGCTCAGCCGGCACCTAGGGAAACCTACCAAACCTGTACATTTTTGAAAACTAGAGACCTAGGGGAATCCAAGATGGGGTGACCTGTGGGGCTCTGACCAGGTTCTGTACACAGAATCCTTTGCAAACCTCAAAATTTGGCTTAAAAAACACGTTTTCCTCACATTTCGGTGACAGAAGTTCTGGAATCTGAGAGGAGCCACAAATTTCCTTCCACCCAGCGTTTCCCCAAGTCTCCCGATACAAATGATACCTCACTTGTGTGGGAAGGCCTAGCACCCGTGACAGGAAACGCCCCAAAACACAGCGTGAACACATCACATTTTTTTAAAGAAAACAGAGGTGTTTTTTGCAAAGTGCCTACCTGTAGATTTTGGCCTCTAGCTCAGCCGGCACCTAGGGAAACCTCCCAAACCTGTGCATTTTTGAAAACTAGAGACCTAGGGGAATCCAAGATGGGTGACTTGTGGGGCTCTGACCAGGTTCTGTTACCCAGAATCCTTTGAAAACCTCGAACTTTGGTTAAACAAACACATTTTCCTCAAATTTTGGTGACAGAAAGTTCTGGAATCAGAGAGGATCCACAAATTTCCTTCCACCCAGCGTTCCCCCAAGTCTCCCGATAAAAATGATACCTCACTTGTGTGGGTAGGCCTAGCGCCCGCGACACGAAATGCCCCAAAACGCAACGTGGACACATCACATTTTTTAAAAGAAAACAGAGGTGTTTTTTGCAAAGTGCCTACCTGTAGATTTTGGCCTCTAGCTCAGCAGGCACCTAGGGAAACCTACCAAACCTGTGCATTTTTTAAAACTAGAGACCTAGGGGAATCCAAGATGGGGTGATTTGTGGGGCTCTGACCAGGTTCTGTTACCCAGAATCCTTAGCAAACCTCAAAAGTTGGCTAAAAAAACACGTTTTCCCCACATTTCGGTGACAGAAAGTTCTGGAACCTGAGAGGAGCCACAAATTTCCTTCCATCCAGCATTCCCCCAAGTCTCCCGATAAAAATCATACCTCACTTGTGTGGGTAGGCCTAGCGCCCGTGACAGGAAATGCCCCAAAACACGACGTGGACACATCACATTTTTTTAAAGAAAACAGAGGTGTTTTTTGCAAAGTGCCTACCTGTAGATTTTGGCCTCTAGCTCAGCTGGCACCTAGGGAAACCTACCAAACCTGTGCATTTTTAAAAACCAGAGACCGAGGGGAATCCAAGATGGGGTGACTTGTGGGGCTCTGACCAGGTTCTCTTACCCAGAATCCATTGCAAACCTCAATGTGGCAAAAAAAACACGTTTTCCTCACATTTTGGTGATAGAAAGTTCTGGAATCTGAGAGGAGCCACAAATTTTCTTCCACCCAACGTTCCCCCAAGTCTCCCGATACAAATGATACCTCACTTGTGTGGGTAGGCCTAGCGCCCGTGACAGGAAACGCCCCAAAACACAACGTGAACAAATCACATTTTTTGAAAGAAAACAGAGGTGTTTTTTGCAAAATGCCTAACCGTAGATTTTCGCCTCTAGCTCAGCTGGCACCTAGGGAAACCTACCAAACCTGTGCATTTTTTAAAACTAGAGACCTAGGTGAATCCAAGATAGGGTGACTTGTGGGGCTCTGACCAGGTTTTGTTACCCAGAATCCTTTGCAAACTTCAAAATTTGGCTAAAAAAACAAATTTTCCTCAAATTTCGGTGACAGAAAGTTCTGGAATCTGAGAGGAGCCACAAATTTCCTCCCACCCAGCGTTCCCCCAAGTCTCCGGATAAAAATGATACCTCACCTGTGTGGGTAGGCCTAGCGCCCCGCGACAGGAAATTCCCCAAAACGCAACGTGGACACATCACATTTTTTTAAAGAAAACAGAGGTGTTTTTTGCAAAGTGCCTACCTGTAGATTTTGGCCTCTAGCTCAGCCAGCACCTAGGGAAACCTACGAAACCTGTGCATTTTTTTATACTAGAGACATAGGGGAATCCAAGATGGGGTGACTTGTGGGGCTCTGACCAGGTTCTGTTACCCAGAATCCTTTGAAAACCTCAAACTTTGGCTAAACAAACACATTTTCCTCAAATTTTGGTGACAGAAAGTTCTGGAATCAGAGAGGAGCCACAAATTTCCTTCCACCCAGCGTTCCCCCAACTCTCCCGATAAAAATGATACCTCACTTGTGTGGGTAGGCCTAGCACCCGCGACACGAAATGCCCCAAAACGCAACGTCGACACATCACATTTTTTAAAAGAAAACAGAGGTGTTTTTTGCAAAGTGCCTACCTGTAGATTTTGGCCTCTAGCTCAGCAGGCACCTAGGGAAACCTACCAAACCTGTGCGTTTTTGAAAACTAGAGACCTAGGGGAATCCAAGATGGGGTGACTTGTGGGGCTCTGACCAGGTTCTGTTACCCAGAATCCTTAGTAAACCTCAAAAGTTGGCTAAAAAAACACGTTTTCCTCACATTTCGGTGAGAGAAAGTTCTGGAAACTGAGAGGAGCCACAAATTTCCTTCCATCCAGCATTCCCCCAAGTCTCCCGATAAAAATGATACCTCACTTGTGTGGGTAGGCCTAGCGCCCGTGACAGGAAATGCCACAAAACACAACGTGGACAAATCACATTTTTTGAAAGAAAACAGAGGTGTTTTTTGCAAAATGCCTAACCGTAGATTTTCGCCTCTAGCTCAGCTGGCACCTAGGGAAACCTACCAAACCTGTGCATTTTTTAAAACTAGAGACCTAGGTGAATCCAAGATAGGGTGACTTGTGGGGCTCTGACCAGGTTCTCTTACCCAGAATCCATTGCAAACCTCAATGTGGCAAAAAAAACACGTTTTCCTCACATTTTGGTGATAGAAAGTTCTGGAATCTGAGAGGAGCCACAAATTTTCTTCCACCCAGCGTTCCCCCAAGTCTCCCGATACAAATGATACCTCACTTGTGTGGGTAGGCCTAGCGCCCGTGACAGGAAACGCCCCAAAACACAACGTGAACAAATCACATTTTTTGAAAGAAAACAGAGGTGTTTTTTGCAAAATGCCTAACCGTAGATTTTCGCCTCTAGCTCAGCTGGCACCTAGGGAAACCTACCAAACCTGTGCATTTTTTAAAACTAGAGACCTAGGTGAATCCAAGATAGGGTGACTTGTGGGGCTCTGACCAGGTTTTGTTACCCAGAATCCTTTGCAAACTTCAAAATTTGGCTAAAAAAACAAATTTTCCTCAAATTTCGGTGACAGAAAGTTCTGGAATCTGAGAGGAGCCACAAATTTCCTCCCACCCAGCGTTCCCCCAAGTCTCCGGATAAAAATGATACCTCACCTGTGTGGGTAGGCCTAGCGCCCCGCGACAGGAAATTCCCCAAAACGCAACGTGGACACATCACATTTTTTTAAAGAAAACAGAGGTGTTTTTTGCAAAGTGCCTACCTGTAGATTTTGGCCTCTAGCTCAGCCAGCACCTAGGGAAACCTACGAAACCTGTGCATTTTTTTATACTAGAGACATAGGGGAATCCAAGATGGGGTGACTTGTGGGGCTCTGACCAGGTTCTGTTACCCAGAATCCTTTGAAAACCTCAAACTTTGGCTAAACAAACACATTTTCCTCAAATTTTGGTGACAGAAAGTTCTGGAATCAGAGAGGAGCCACAAATTTCCTTCCACCCAGCGTTCCCCCAAGTCTCCCGATAAAAATGATACCTCACTTGTGTGGGTAGGCCTAGCACCCGCGACACGAAATGCCCCAAAACGCAACGTCGACACATCACATTTTTTAAAAGAAAACAGAGGTGTTTTTTGCAAAGTGCCTACCTGTAGATTTTGGCCTCTAGCTCAGCAGGCACCTAGGGAAACCTACCAAACCTGTGCGTTTTTGAAAACTAGAGACCTAGGGGAATCCAAGATGGGGTGACTTGTGGGGCTCTGACCAGGTTCTGTTACCCAGAATCCTTAGTAAACCTCAAAAGTTGGCTAAAAAAACACGTTTTCCTCACATTTCGGTGACAGAAAGTTCTGGAATCTGAGAGGAGCCACAAATTTCCTTCCATCCAGCATTCCCCCAAGTCTCCCGATAAAAATGATACCTCACTTGTGTGGGTAGGCCTAGCGCCCGTGACAGGAAATGCCACAAAACACAACGTGGACACATCACATTTTTTGAAAGAAAACAGAGGTGTTTTTTTGCAAAGTGCCTACCTGTAGATTTTAGCCTCTAGCTCAGCCGGCACCTAGGGAAACCTACCAAACCTGTACATTTTTGAAAACTAGAGACCTAGGGGAATCCAAGATGGGGTGACCTGTGGGGCTCTGACCAGGTTCTGTACACAGAATCCTTTGCAAACCTCAAAATTTGGCTTAAAAAACACGTTTTCCTCACATTTCGGTGACAGAAGTTCTGGAATCTGAGAGGAGCCACAAATTTCCTTCCACCCAGCATTTCCCCAAGTCTCCCGATACAAATGATACCTCACTTGTGTGGGAAGGCCTAGCACCCGTGACAGGAAACGCCCCAAAACACAGCGTGAACACATCACATTTTTTTAATGAAAACAGAGGTGTTTTTTGCAAAGTGCCTACCTGTAGATTTTGGCCTCTAGCTCAGCTGGCACCTAGGGAAACCTACCAAACCTGTGTATTTTTTTAAAACTAGAGACCTAGGGGAATCCAAGATGGGGAGACCTGTGGGGCTCTGACCAGGTTCTGTTACACAGAATCCTTTGCAAACCTCAAAATTTGGCTAAAAAACACGTTTTTCTCACATTTCGGTGACAAAAAGTTCTGGAATCTGAGAGGAGCCACAAATTTCCTTCCACCCAGCGTTCCCCCAAGTCTCCCGATAAAATGATACCTCACTTGTGTGGGTAGGCCTAGTGCCCGCAACAGGAAACGCCCCAAAACACAACGTGGACACATCACATTTTTTTAAAGAAAACAGAGGTGTTTTTTGCAAATGCATACTTGTGGATTTTGGCCTTTAGCTCAGCCGGCACCTAGAGAAACCTACCAAACCTGTGCATTTTTTAAAACTAGAGACCTAGGGGAATCCAAGATGGGGTGACTTGTGGGGCTCTGACCAGGTTTTGTTACCCAGAATCCTTTGCCAACTTCAAAATTTGGCTAAAAAAACACATTTTCCTCAAATTTCGGTGACAGAATGTTCTGGAATCTGAGAGGAGCCACAAATTTCCTCCCACTCAGCGTTCCCCCAAGTCTCCCGATAAAAATGATACCTCACCTGTGTGGGTAGGCCTAGCGCCCGCGACAGGAAATGCCCCAAAACGCAACGTGGATCCATCACATTTTTTTAAGGAAAACACAGGTGTTTTTTGCAAAGTGCCTACCTGTAGATTTTGGCCTCTACCTCAGCCAGCACCTAGGGAAACCTACCAAACCTGTGCATTTTTGAAAACTAGAGACATAGGGGAATCAATCCAAGATGGGGTGACTTGTGGGGCTCTGACCAGGTTTTGTTACCTAGAATCCTTTGAAAACCTCAAACTTTGGCTAAACAAACACATTTTCCTCAAATTTTGGTGACAGAAAGTTCTGGAAACAGAGAGGAGCCACAAATTTCCTTCCACCCAGCGTTCCCCCAAGTCTCCCGATAAAAATGATACCTCACTTGTGTGGGTAGGCCTAGCGCCCGCAACACGAAATGCCCCAAAACGCAACGTGGACACATCACATTTTTTAAAAGAAAACAGAGGTGTTTTTGCAAAGTGCCTACCTGTAGATTTTGGCCTTTAGCTCAGCCGGCACCTAGGGAAACCTACCAAACCTGTGCATTTTTGAAAACTAGAGACCTAGGGAAATCAAAGATGGGGTGACTTGTGTGGCTCTGACCAGGTTCTGTTACCCAGAATCCTTTGCAAACCTCAAAATATGGCTTAAAAAAAACGTTTTCCTCACATTTCGGTGACAGAAAGTTCTGGAATCTGAGAGGAGCCACAAATTTCCTTCCACCCAACGTTCCCCCAAGTCTCCCGATACAAATGATACCTCACTTGTGTGGGTGGGCCTAGCGCCCGTGACAGGAAACGCCCCAAAACACAACGTGAACACATCCCATTTTTTTAAAGAAAACAGAGGTGTTTTTTGCAAAGTGCCTACCTGTAGATTTTGGCCTCTAGCTCAGCTGGCACCTAGGGTAACCTACCAAACCTGTGCATTTTTGAAAACTAGAGACCGAGGGGAATCCAAGATGGGGTGACTTGTGGGGTTCTGACCAGGTTCTGTTACCAGGAATCCTTTGCAAACTTCAAAATTTGGCTAAAAAAACAAATTTTCCTCAAATTTCGGTGACAAAAAGTTCTGGAGTCTGAGAGGAGCCACAAATTTCCTTCCACCCAGCGTTCCCCCAAGTCTCCCGATAAAAATGATACCTCACCTGTGTGGGTAGGCCTAGCGCCCCGTGACAGGAAATGGCCCAAAACGCAAAGTGGACACATCACATTTTTTAATAGAAAACAGAGGTGTTTTTTACAAAGTGCCTACCTGTAGATTTTGGCCTCTAGCTCAGCAGGCACCTAGGGAAACCTACCAAACCTGTGCATTTTTGAAAACTAGAGGCCTAGGGGAATCCAAGATGGGGTGACCTGTGGGGCTCTGACCAGGTTCTGTTACACAGAATCCTTTACAAACCTCAAAATTTGGGTAAAAAAACACGTTTTCCTCACATTTCGGTGACAGAAAGTTCTGGAATCTGAGAGGAGCCACAAATTTCCTTCCACCCATCTTGCCCCCAAGTCTCCCGATACAAATGATACCTCACTTGTGTGGGTAGGCCTAGCGCCCGTGACAGGAAACGCCCCAAAACACAACGTGAACACATCACATTTTTTGAAAGAAAACAGAGGTGCTTTTTGGAAAGTGCCTAACCGTAGATTTTGGCCTCTAGCTCAGCTGGCAACTAGGGAAACCTACCAAACCTGTGCATTTATGAAAACTAGAGACCTAGGGGAATCCAAGATGGGGTGACTTGTGGGGCTCTGACCAGGTTTTGTTACCCAGAATCCTTTACAAACTTCAAAATTTGGCTAAATAAACACATTTTCCTCAAATTTCGGTGACAGAAAGTTATGGAATCTGAGAGGAGCCACAAATTTCCTCCCACCCAGCGTTCCCCCCAAGTCTCCCGATAAAAATGATACCTCACTTGTGTGGGTAGGCCTAGCGCCCCACAACAGGAAATGCCCCAAAACGCAACGTGGACACATCACATTTTTTTAAAGAAAACAGAGGTGTTTTTTGCAAAGTGCCTACCTGTAGATTTTGGCCTCTAGCTCAGCCAGCACCTAGGGAAACCTACCAAACCTGTGCATTTTTTAAAACTAGAGACCTAGGGGAATCCAAGATGGGGTGACTTGTGGGGCTCTGACCAGGTTCTGTTACCCAGAATCCTTTGAAAACCTCAAACTTTGGCTAAACAAACACATTTTCCTCAAATTTTGGTGACAGAAAGTTCTGGAATCAGAGAGGAGCCACAAATTTCCTTCCACCCAGCGTTCCCCCAAGTCTCCCGATAAAATTGATACCTCACTTGTGTGGGTAGGCCTAGCGCCCGCGACACGAAATGCCCCAAAACGCAACGTCGACACATCACATTTTTTAAAAGAAAACAGAGGTGCTTTTTGCAAAGTGCCTACCTGTAGATTTTGGCCTCTAGCTCAGCAGGCACCTAGGGAAATCTACCAAACCTGTGCATTTTTTTAAACTAGAGACCTAGGGGAATCCAAGATGGGGTGACCTGTGGGGCTCTGACCAGGTTCTGTTACACAGAATCCTTTGCAAACCTCAAAATTTGGCTAAAAAAACACGTTTTCCTCACATTTCGGTGACAGAAAGTTCTGGAATCTGAGAGGAGCCACAAATTTCCTTCCATCCAGCATTCCCCCAAGTCTCCCGATACAAATGATACCTCACTTGTGTGGGTAGGCCTAGCGCCCGTGACAGGAAATGCCCCAAAACTCAACGTGAACACATCACATTTTTTTAAAGAAAACAGAGATGTTTTTTGCAAAGTGCCTACCTGTAGATATTGGCCTCTAGCTCAGCTGGCACCTAGGGAAACCTACCAAACCTGTGCATTTTTTAAAACTAGAGACCTAGGTGAATCCAAGATAGGGTGACTTGTGGGGCTCTGACCAGGTTTTGTTACCCAGAATCCTTTGCAAACTTCAAAATTTGGCTAAAAAAACAAATTTTCCTCAAATTTCGGTGACAGAAAGTTCTGGAATCTGAGAGGAGCCACAAATTTCCTCCCACCCAGCGTTCCCCCAAGTCTCCGGATAAAAATGATACCTCACCTGTGTGGGTAGGCCTAGCGCCCCGCGACAGGAAATTCCCCAAAACGCAACGTGGACACATCACATTTTTTTAAAGAAAACAGAGGTGTTTTTTGCAAAGTGCCTACCTGTAGATTTTGGCCTCTAGCTCAGCCAGCACCTAGGGAAACCTACGAAACCTGTGCATTTTTTTAAACTAGAGACATAGGGGAATCCAAGATGGGGTGACTTGTGGGGCTCTGACCAGGTTCTGTTACCCAGAATCCTTTGAAAACCTCAAACTTTGGATAAACAAACACATTTTCCTCAAATTTTGGTGACAGAAAGTTCTGGAATCAGAGAGGAGCCACAAATTTCCTTCCACCCAGCGTTCCCCCAAGTCTCCCGATAAAAATGATACCTCACTTGTGTGGGTAGGCCTAGCACCCGCGACACGAAATGCCCCAAAACGCAACGTCGACACATCACATTTTTTAAAAGAAAACAGAGGTGTTTTTTGCAAAGTGCCTACCTGTAGATTTTGGCCTCTAGCTCAGCAGGCACCTAGGGAAACCTACCAAACCTGTGCGTTTTTGAAAACTAGAGACCTAGGGGAATCCAAGATGGGGTGACTTGTGGGGCTCTGACCAGGTTCTGTTACCCAGAATCCTTAGTAAACCTCAAAAGTTGGCTGAAAAAACACGTTTTCCTCACATTTCGGTGACAGAAAGTTCTGGAATCTGAGAGGAGCCACAAATTTCCTTCCATCCAGCATTCCCCCAAGTCTCCCGATAAAAATGATACCTCACTTGTGTGGGTAGGCCTAGCGCCCGTGACAGGAAATGCCACAAAACACAACGTGGACACATCACATTTTTTGAAAGAAAACAGAGGTGTTTTTTTGCAAAGTGCCTACCTGTAGATTTTAGCCTCTAGCTCAGCCGGCACCTAGGGAAACCTACCAAACCTGTACATTTTTGAAAACTAGAGACCTAGGGGAATCCAAGATGGGGTGACCTGTGGGGCTCTGACCAGGTTCTGTACACAGAATCCTTTGCAAACCTCAAAATTTGGCTTAAAAAACACGTTTTCCTCACATTTCGGTGACAGAAGTTCTGGAATCTGAGAGGAGCCACAAATTTCCTTCCACCCAGCATTTCCCCAAGTCTCCCGATACAAATGATACCTCACTTGTGTGGGAAGGCCTAGCACCCGTGACAGGAAACGCCCCAAAACACAGCGTGAACACATCACATTTTTTTAAAGAAAACAGAGGTGTTTTTTGCAAAGTGCCTACCTGTAGATTTTGGCCTCTAGCTCAGCTGGCACCTAGGGAAACCTACCAAACCTGTGCATTTTTTTAAAACTAGAGACCTAGGGGAATCCAAGATGGGGAGACCTGTGGGGCTCTGACCAGGTTCTGTTACACAGAATCCTTTGCAAACCTCAAAATTTGGCTAAAAAACACGTTTTTCTCACATTTCGGTGACAAAAAGTTCTGGAATCTGAGAGGAGCCACAAATTTCCTTCCACCCAGCGTTCCCCCAAGTCTCCCGATAAAATGATACCTCACTTGTGTGGGTAGGCCTAATGCCCGCAACAGGAAATGCCCCAAAACGCAACGTGGATACATCACATTTTTTTAAGGAAAACACAGGTGTTTTTTGCAAAGTGCCTACCTGTAGATTTTGGCCTCTACCTCAGCCAGCACCTAGGGAAACCTACCAAACCTGTGCATTTTTGAAAACTAGAGACATAGGGGAATCAATCCAAGATGGGGTGACTTGTGGGGCTCTGACCAGGTTTTGTTACCTAGAATCCTTTGAAAACCTCAAACTTTGGCTAAACAAACACATTTTCCTCAAATTTCGGTGACAGAAAGTTCTGGAATCAGAGAGGAGCCACAAATTTCCTTCCACCCAGCGTTCCCCCAAGTCTCCCGATAAAAATGATACCTCACTTGTGTGGGTAGGCCTAGCGCCCGCAACACGAAATGCCCCAAAACGCAACGTGGACACATCACATTTCTTAAAAGAAAACAGAGGTGTTTTTGCAAAGTGCCTACCTGTAGATTTTGGCCTTTAGCTCAGCCGGCACCTAGGGAAACCTACCAAACCTGTGCATTTTTGAAAACTAGAGACCTAGGGAAATCCAAGATGGGGTGACTTGTGTGGCTCTGACCAGGTTCTGTTACCCAGAATCCTTTGCAAACCTCAAAATATGGCTTAAAAAAAACGTTTTCCTCACATTTCGGTGACAGAAAGTTCTGGAATCTGAGAGGAGCCACAAATTTCCTTCCACCCAACGTTCCCCCAAGTCTCCCGATACAAATGATACCTCACTTGTGTGGGTGGGCCTAGCGCCCGTGACAGGAAACGCCCCAAAACACAACGTGAACACATCCCATTTTTTTAAAGAAAACAGAGGTGTTTTTTGCAAAGTGCCTACCTGTAGATTTTGGCCTCTAGCTCAGCTGGCACCTAGGGTAACCTACCAAACCTGTGCATTTTTGAAAACTAGAGACCGAGGGGAATCCAAGATGGGGTGACTTGTGGGGTTCTGACCAGGTTCTGTTACCAGGAATCCTTTGCAAACTTCAAAATTTGGCAAAAAAAACAAATTTTCCTCAAATTTCGGTGACAGAAAGTTCTGGAATCTGAGAGGAGCCACAAATTTCCTTCCACCCAGCGTTCCCCCAAGTCTCCCGATAAAAATGATACCTCACCTGTGTGGGTAGGCCTAGCGCCCCGTGACAGGAAATGGCCCAAAACGCAACGTGGACACATCACATTTTTTAATAGAAAACAGAGGTGTTTTTTGCAAAGTGCCTACCTGTAGATTTTGGCCTCTAGCTCAGCAGGCACCTAGGGAAACCTACCAAACCTGTGCATTTTTGAAAACTAGAGGCCTAGGGGAATCCAAGATGGGGTGACCTGTGGGGCTCTGACCAGGTTCTGTTACACAGAATCCTTTACAAACCTCAAAATTTGGGTAAAAAAACACGTTTTCCTCACATTTCGGTGACAGAAAGTTCTGGAATCTGAGAGGAGCCACAAATTTCCTTCCACCCATCTTGCCCCCAAGTCTCCCGATACAAATGATACCTCACTTGTGTGGGTAGGACTAGCGCCCGTGACAGGAAACGCCCCAAAACACAACGTGAACACATCACATTTTTTGAAAGAAAACAGAGGTGCTTTTTGGAAAGTGCCTAACCGTAGATTTTGGCCTCTAGCTCAGCTGGCACCTAGGGAAACCTACCAAACCTGTGCATTTATGAAAACTAGAGACCTAGGGGAATCCAAGATGGGGTGACTTGTGGGGCTCTGACCAGGTTTTGTTACCCAGAATCCTTTACAAACTTCAAAATTTGGCTAAATAAACACATTTTCCTCAAATTTTGGTGACAGAAAGTTCTGGAATCTGAGAGGAGCCACAAATTTCCTCCCACCCAGCGTTCCCCCCAAGTCTCCCGATAAAAATGATACCTCACTTGTGTGGGTAGGCCTAGCGCCCCACAACAGGAAATGCCCCAAAACGCAACGTGGACACATCACATTTTTTTAAAGAAAACAGAGGTGTTTTTTGCAAAGTGCCTACCTGTAGATTTTGGCCTCTAGCTCAGCCAGCACCTAGGGAAACCTACCAAACCTGTGCATTTTTTAAAACTAGAGACCTAGGGGAATCCAAGATGGGGTGACTTGTGGGGCTCTGACCAGGTTCTGTTACACAGAATCCTTTACAAACTTCAAAATTTGGCTAAATAAACACATTTTCCTCAAATTTCGGTGACAGAAAGTTCTGGAATCTGAGAGGAGCCACAAATTTCCTCCCACCCAGCGTTCCCCCCAAGTCTCCCGATAAAAATGATACCTCACTTGTGTGGGTAGGCCTAGCGCCCCACAACAGGAAATGCCCCAAAACGCAACGTGGACACATCACATTTTTTAAAAGAAAACAGAGGTGTTTTTGCAAAGTGCCTACCTGTAGATTTTGGCCTTTAGCTCAGCCGGCACCTAGGGAAACCTACCAAACCTGTGCATTTTTGAAAACTAGAGACCTAGGGAAATCCAAGATGGGGTGACTTGTGTGGCTCTGACCAGGTTCTGTTACCCAGAATCCTTTGCAAACCTCAAAATATGGCTTAAAAAAACGTTTTCCTCACATTTCGGTGACAGAAAGTTCTGGAATCTGAGAGGAGCCACAAATTTCCTTCCACCCAACGTTCCCCCAAGTCTCCCGATACAAATGATACCTCACTTGTGTGGGTGGGCCTAGCGCCCGTGACAGGAAACGCCCCAAAACACAACGTGAACACATCCCATTTTTTTAAAGAAAACAGAGGTGTTTTTTGCAAAGTGCCTACCTGTAGATTTTGGCCTCTAGCTCAGCTGGCACCTGGGGTAACCTACCAAACCTGTGCATTTTTGAAAACTAGAGACCGAGGGGAATCCAAGATGGGGTGACTTGTGGGGTTCTGACCAGGTTCTGTTACCAGGAATCCTTTGCAAACTTCAAAATTTGGCTAAAAAAACAAATTTTCCTCAAATTTCGGTGACAGAAAGTTCTGGAATCTGAGAGGAGCCACAAATTTCCTTCCACCCAGCGTTCCCCCAAGTCTCCCGATAAAAATGATACCTCACCTGTGTGGGTAGGCCTAGCGCCCCGTGACAGGAAATGGCCCAAAACGCAACGTGGACACATCACATTTTTTGAAAGAAAACAGAGGTGCTTTTTGGAAAGTGCCTAACCGTAGATTTTGGCCTCTAGCTCAGCTGGCACCTAGGGAAACCTACCAAACCTGTGCATTTATGAAAACTAGAGACCTAGGGGAATCCAAGATGGGGTGACTTGTGGGGCTCTGACCAGGTTTTGTTACCCAGAATCCTTTACAAACTTCAAAATTTGGCTAAATAAACACATTTTCCTCAAATTTTGGTGACAGAAAGTTCTGGAATCTGAGAGGAGCCACAAATTTCCTCCCACCCAGCGTTCCCCCCAAGTCTCCCGATAAAAATGATACCTCACTTGTGTGGGTAGGCCTAGCGCCCCACAACAGGAAATGCCCCAAAACGCAACGTGGACACATCACATTTTTTTAAAGAAAACAGAGGTGTTTTTTGCAAAGTGCCTACCTGTAGATTTTGGCCTCTAGCTCAGCCAGCACCTAGGGAAACCTACCAAACCTGTGCATTTTTTAAAACTAGAGACCTAGGGGAATCCAAGATGGGGTGACTTGTGGGGCTCTGACCAGGTTCTGTTACCCAGAATCCTTTGAAAACCTCAAACTTTGGCTAAACAAACTCATTTTCCTCAAATTTTGGTGACAGAAAGTTCTGGAATCAGAGAGGAGCCACAAATTTCCTTCCACCCAGCGTTCCCCCAAGTCTCCCGATAAAATTGATACCTCACTTGTGTGGGTAGGCCTAGCGCCCGCGACAAGAAATGCCCCAAAACGCAACGTCGACACATCACATTTTTTAAAAGAAAACAGAGGTGCTTTTTGCAAAGTGCCTACCTGTAGATTTTGGCCTCTAGCTCAGCAGGCACCTAGGGAAATCTACCAAACCTGTGCATTTTTTTAAACTAGAGACCTAGGGGAATCCAAGATGGGGTGACCTGTGGGGCTCTGACCAGGTTCTGTTACACAGAATCCTTTGCAAACCTCAAAATTTGGCTAAAAAAACACGTTTTCCTCACATTTCGGTGACAGAAAGTTCTGGAATCTGAGAGGAGCCACAAATTTCCTTCCATCCAGCATTCCCCCAAGTCTCCCGATACAAATGATACCTCACTTGTGTGGGTAGGCCTAGCGCCCGTGACAGGAAACGCCCCAAAACTCAACGTGAACACATCACATTTTTTTAAAGAAAACAGAGATGTTTTTTGCAAAGTGCCTACCTGTAGATATTGGCCTCTAGCTCAGCTGGCACCTAGGGAAACCTACCAAACCTGTGCATTTTTGAAAACTAGAGACCGAGGGGAATCCAAGATGGGGTGACTTGCGGGGCTCTGACCAGGTTTTGTTACCCAGAATCCTTTACAAACTTCAAAATTTGGCTAAAAAAATACATTTTCCTCAAATTTCGGTGACAGAAAGTTCTGGAATCTGAGAGGAGCCACAAATTTCCTCCCACCCAGCGTTCCCCCCAAGTCTCCCGATAAAAATGATACCTCACTTGTGTGGGTAGGCCTAGCGCCCCACAACAGGAAATGCCCCAAAACGCAACGTGGACACATCACATTTTTTGAAAGAAAACAGAGGTGTTTTTTGCAAAGTGCCTACCTTTTAGATTTTGGCCTCTAGCTCAGCCAGCACCTAGGGAAACCTACCAAACCTGTGCATTTTTTAAAACTAGAGACCTAGGGGAATCCAAGATGGGGTGACTTGTGGGGCTCTGACCAGGTTCTGTTACCCAGAATCCTTTGAAAACCTCAAACTTTGGCTAAACAAACACATTTTCCTCAAATTTTGGTGACAGAAAGTTCTGGAATCAGAGAGGAGCCACAAATTTCCTTTCACCCAGCGTTCCCCCAAGTCTCCCGATAAAAATGATACCTCACTTGTGTGGGTAGGCCTAGCACCCGCGACACGAAATGCCCCAAAACGCAACGTGGACACATCACATTTTTTAAAAGAAAACAGAGGTGTTTTTTGCAAAGTGCCTACCTGTAGATTTTGGCCTCTAGCTCAGCAGGCACCTAGGGAAACCTACCAAACCTGTGCGTTTTTGAAAACTAGAGACCTAGGGGAATCCAAGATGGGGTGACTTGTGGGGCTCTGACCAGGTTCTGTTACCCAGAATCCTTAGTAAACCTCAAAAGTTGGCTAAAAAAACACGTTTTCCTCACATTTCGGTGACAGACAGTTCTGGAATCTGAGAGGAGCCACAAATTTCCTTCCATCCAGCATTCCCCCAAGTCTCCCGATAAAAATGATACCTCACTTGTGTGGGTAGGCCTAGCGCCCGTGACAGGAAATGCCCCAAAACACAACGTGGACACATCACATTTTTTTAAAGAAAACAGAGGTGTTTTTTGCAAAGTGCCTACCTGTAGATTTTAGCCTCTAGCTCAGCCGGCACCTAGGGAAACCTACCAAACCTGTACATTTTTGAAAACTAGAGACCTAGGGGAATCCAAGATGGGGTGACCTGTGGGGCTCTGACCAGGTTCTGTACACAGAATCCTTTGCAAACCTCAAAATTTGGCTTAAAAAACACGTTTTCCTCACATTTCGGTGACAGAAGTTCTGGAATCTGAGAGGAGCCACAAATTTCCTTCCACCCAGCGTTCCCCCAAGTCTCCCGATACAAATGATACCTCACTTGTGTGGGTAGGCCTAGTGCCCGCAACAGGAAACGCCCCAAAACACAACGTGGACACATCACATTTTTTTAAAGAAAACAGGTGTTTTTTGCAAATGCATACTTGTGGATTTTGGCCTTTAGCTCAGCCGGCACCTAGAGAAACCTACCAAACCTGTGCATTTTTTAAAACTAGAGACCTAGGGGAATCCAAGATGAGGTGACTTGTGGGGCTCTGACCAGGTTTTGTTACCCAGAATCCTTTGCAAACTTCAAAATTTGGCTAAAAAAACACATTTTCCTCAAATTTCGGTGACAGAATGTTCTGGAATCTGAGAGGAGCCACAAATTTCCTCCCACTCAGCGTTCCCCCAAGTCTCCCGATAAAAATGATACCTCACCTGTGTGGGTAGGCCTAGAGCCCGCGACAGGAAATGCCCCAAAACGCAACGTGGATACATCACATTTTTTTAAGGAAAACACAGGTGTTTTTTGCAAAGTGCCTACCTGTAGATTTTGGCCTCTACCTCAGCCAGCACCTAGGGAAACCTACCAAACCTGTGCATTTTTGAAAACTACAGACCTAGGGGAATCCAAGATGGGGTGACTTGTGGGGCTCAGACCAGGTTCTGTTACCCAGAATCCTTTGAAAACCTCAAACTTTGGCTAAACAAACACATTTTCCTCAAATTTTGGTGACAGAAAGTTCTGGAATCAGAGAGGAGCCACAAATTTCCTTCCACCCAGCGTTCCCCCAAGTCTCCCGATAAAAATGATACCTCACTTGTGTGGGTAGGCCTAGCGCCCATGACAGGAAATGCCCCAATACACAACGTGAACACATCCCATTTTTTTAAAGAAAACAGAGGTGTTTTTTGCAAAGTGCCTACCTGTAGATTTTGGCCTCTAGCTCAGCTGGCACCTAGGGAAACCTACCAAACCTGTGCATTTTTGAAAACTAGAGACCGAGGGGAATCCAAGATGGGTTGACTTGTGGGGCTCTGGCCAGGTTCTGTTACCCAGAATCCTTTGCAAACCTCAAAATGTGGCAAAAAAAACACGTTTTCCTCACATTTTGGTGACAGAAAGTTCTGGAATCTGAGAGGAGCCACAAATTTTCTTCCACCCAGCGTTCCCCCAAGTCTCCCGATACAAATGATACCTCACTTGTGTGGGTAGGCCTAGCGCCCGTGACAGGAAACGCCCCAAAACACAACGTGAACACATCACATTTTTTTAAAGAAAACAGAGGTGTTTTTTGCAAAGTGCCTATCTGTAGATATTGGCCTCTAGCTCAGCTGGCACCTAGGGAAACCTACCAAACCTGTGCATTTTTTAAAACTAGAGACCTAGGGGAATCCAAGATGGGGAGACTTGTGGGGCCCTGACCAGGTTCTGTTACCTAGAATCCTTTGCAAACCTCAAAATTTGGCTAAAAAAACAAGTTTTCCACACATTTCGGTGACAGAAAGTTCTGGAATCTGAGAGGAGCCACAAATTTCCTTCCAGCCAGCGTTCCCCCAAGTCTCCGAATAAAAATGATACCTCACTTGTGTGGGTAGGCCTAGCGCTTGTGACAGGAAATGCCCCAAAACACAACATGGACACATCACATTTTTTTAAAGAAAACAGAGGTGTTTTTTGCAAAGTGCCTACCTGTAGATTTTAGCCTCTAGCTCAGCCGGCACCTAGGGAAACCTACCAAACCTGTGCATTTTTGAAAACTAGAGACCTAGGGGAATCCAAGATGGGGTGACCTGTGGGGCTCTGACCAGGTTCTGTTACACAGAATCCTTTGCAAACCTCAAAAGTTGGCTAAAAAAACACATTTTCCTCACATTTCGGTGACAGAAAATTATGGAATCTGAGAGGAGCCACGAATTTCCTTCCACCCAGCATTCCCCCAAGTCTCCCGATAAAAATGATACCTCACTTGTGTGGGTAGGCCTAGCACCCGTGACAGGAAATGCCCCAAAACACAACGTGGACACATCACATTTTTTTTAAAGAAAACAGAGGTGTTTTTTGCAAAGTGCCTACCTGTAGATTTTAGCCTCTAGCTCAGCCGGCACCTAGGGAAACCTACCAAACCTGTGCATTTTTTAAAACTAGAGACCTAGGGGAATCCAAGATGGGGTGACCTGTGGGGCTCTGACCAGGTTCTGTTACACAGAATCCTTTGCAAACCTCAAAATTTGGCTAAAAAAACACGTTTTCCTCACATTTCGGTGACAGAAAGTTCTGGAATCTGAGAGGAGCCACAAATTTCCTTCCACCCAGCGTTCCCCCAAGTCTCCCGATACAAATGATACCTCACTTGTGTGGGTAGGCCTAGCACCCGTGACAGGAAACGCCCCAAAACACAACGTGAACAAATCACATTTTTTTAAAGAAAACAGAGGTGTTTTTTGCAAAGTGCCTTACCGTAGATTTTGGCCTCTAGCTCAGCTGGCTCCTAGGGAAACCTACCAAACCTGTGCATTTTTTAAAACTAGAGCCCTAGGGGAATCCAAGATGGGGTGACTTGTGGGGCTCTGACCAGGTTTTGTTACCCAGAATCCTTTGCAAACTTCAAAATTTGGCTAAAAAAACACATTTTTCTCAAATTTCGGTGACAGAAAGTTCTGGAATCTGAGAGGAGCCACAAATTTCCTCCCACCAGAGTTCCACCAAGTCTCCGGATAAAAATGAAACCTCACCTGTGTGGGTAGGACTAGCGCCCCGTGACAGGAAATTCCCCAAAACGTAACGTGGACACATCAGATTTTTTTAAAGAAAACAGAGGTGTTTTTTGCAAAGTGCCTACCCGTAGATTTTGGCCTCTAGCTCAGCCAGCACCTAGGGAAACCTCCTAAACCTGTGCATTTTTTAAAACTAGAGACCTAGGGGAATCCAAGATGGGTGACTTGTGGGGCTCTGACCAGGTTCTGTTACCCAGAATCCTTTGAAAACCTCAAACTTTGGCTAAACAAACACATTTTCCTCAAATTTTGGTGACAGAAAGTTCTGGAATCAGAGAGGAGCCACAAATTTCCTTCCACCCAGCGTTCCCCCAAGTCTCCCGATAAAAATTATACTTCACTTGTGTGGGTAGGCCTAGCGCCCGCGACACGAAATGCCCCAAAACGCAACGTGGACACATCACATTTTTTAAAAGAAAACAGAGGTGTTTTTTGCAAAGTGCCTACCTGTGGATTTTGGCCTCTAGCTCAGCAGGCACCTAGGGAAACCTACCAAACCTGTGCATTTTTGAAAACTAGAGACCTAGGGGAATCCAAGATGGGGTGACTTGTGGGGCTCTGACCAGGTTCTGTTACCCAGAATCCTTAGCAAACCTCAAAAGTTGGTTAAAAAAACACGTTTTCCTCACATTTCGGTGACAGAAAATTCTGGAATCTGAGAGGAGCCACAAATTTCCTTCCATCCAGCATTCCCCCAAGTCTCCCGATAAAAATGATACCTCACTTGTGTGGGTAGGCCTAGCGCCCGTGACAGGAAATGCCCCAAAACACAACGTGGACACATCACATTTTTTTAAAGAAAACAGAGGTGTTTTTTGCAAAGTGCCTACCTGTAGATTTTAGCCTCTAGCTCAGCCGGCACCTAGGGAAACCTACCAAGCCTGTGCATTTTTGAAAACTAGAGACCTAGGGGAACCCAAGATGGGGTGACCTGTGGGGCTCTGACCAGGTTCTGTTACACAGAATCCTTTGCAAACCTCAAACTTTGGCTAAAAAAACACGTTTTCCTCACATTTCGGTGACAGTTCTGGAATCTGAGAGGAGCCACAAATTTCCTTCCACCCAGCGTTCCCCCAAGTCTCCCGATACAAATGATAACTCACTTGTGTGGGTAGGACTAGCGCCCGTGACAGGAAACGCCCCAAAACACAACGTGAACAAATCACATTTTTTTAAAGAAAACAGAGGTGTTTTTTGCAAAGTGCCTTACCGTAGATTTTGGCCTCTAGCTCAGCTGGCTCCTAGGGAAACCTACCAAACCTGTGCATTTTTTAAAACTAGAGCCCTAGGGGAATCCAAGATGGGGTGACTTGTGGGGCTCTGACCAGGTTTTGTTACCCAGAATCCTTTGCAAACTTCAAAATTTGGATAAAAAAACACATTTTCCTCAAATTTCTGTGACAGAAAGTTCTGGAATCTGAGAGGAGCCACAAATTTCCTCCCACCAGAGTTCCACCAAGTCTCCGGATAAAAATTAAACCTCACCTGTGTGGGTAGGCCTAGCGCCCCGTGACAGGAAATTCCCCAAAACGTAACGTGGACACATCAGATTTTTTTTAAAGAAAACAGAGGTGTTTTTTGCAAAGTGCCTACCTGTAGATTTTGGCCTCTAGCTCAGCCAGCACCTAGGGAAACCTCCCAAACCTGTGCATTTTTTAAAACTAGAGACCTAGGGGAATCCAAAATGGGTGACTTGTGGGGCTTTGACCAGGTTCTGTTACCCAGAATCCTTTGAAAACCTCAAACTTTGGCTAAACAAACACATTTTCCTCAAATTTTGGTGACAGAAAGTTCTGGAATCAGAGTGGAGCCACAAATTTCCTTCCACCCAGCGTTCCCCCAAGTCTCCCGATAAAAATGATACTTCACTTGTGTGGGTAGGCCTAGCGCCCGCGACACGAAATGCCCCAAAACTCAACGTGGACACATCACATTTTTTAAAAGAAAACAGAGGTGTTTTTTGCAAAGTGCCTACCTGTAGATTTTGGCCTCTAGCTCAGCAGGCACCTAGGGAAACCTACCAAACCTGTGCATTTTTGAAAACTACAGTAGAGACCTAGGGGAATCCAAGATGGGGTGACTTGTGGGGCTCTGACCAGGTTCTGTTACCCAGAATCCTTAGCAAACCTCAAAAGTTGGTTAAAAAAACACGTTTTCCTCACATTTCGGTGACAGAAAATTCTGGAATCTGAGAGGAGCCACAAATTTCCTTCCATCCAGCATTCCCCCAAGTCTCCCGATAAAAATTATACCTCACTTGTGTGGGTAGGCCTAGGGCAAGTGACAGGAAATGCCCCAAAACACAACGTGGACACATCACATTTTTTTAAAGAAAACAGAGGTGTTTTTTGCAAAGTGCCTACCTGTAGATTTTAGCCTCTAGCTCAGCCGGCACCTAGGGAAACCTACCAAACCTGTGCATTTTTGAAAACTAGAGACCTAGGGGAATCCAAGATGGGGTGACCTGTGGGGCTCTGACCAGGTTCTGTTACACAGAATCCTTTGCAAACCTCAAAAGTTGGCTAAAAAAACACATTTTCCTCACATTTCGGTGACAGAAAATTCTGGAATCTGAGAGGAGCCACGAATTTCCTTCCACCCAGCATTCCCCCAAGTCTCCCGATAAAAATGATACCTCACTTGTGTGGGTAGGCCTAGCACCCGTGACAGGAAATGCCCCAAAACACAACGTGGACACATCACATTTTTTTAAAGAAAACAGAGGTGTTTTTTGCAAAGTGCCTACCTGTAGATTTTGGCCTCTAGCTCAGCTGGCACCTGGGGAAACCTACCAAACCTGTGCATTTTTGAAAACTAGAGACCTAGGGGAATCCAAGATGGGGTGACTTGTGGGGCTCTGACCAGGTTCTGTTACCCAGAATCCTTTGCAAACCTCAAAATGTGGCAAAAAAAACACTTTTTCCTCACATTTTGGTGACAGAAAGTTCTGGAATCTGAGAGGAGCCACAAATTTTCTTCCACCCAGCGTTCCCTCAAGTCTCCCAATAAAAATTATACCTCACTTGTGTGGGTAGGCCTATCGCTCGTGACAGGAAATGCCCCAAAACACAACATGGACACATCACATTTTTTTTAAAGGAAACAGAGGTGTTTTTTGCAAAGTGCCTACCTGTAGATTTTAGCCTCTAGCTCAGCTGGTACCTAGGGAAACCTACCAAACCTGTGCATTTTTGAAAACTAGAGACCTAGGAGAATCCAAGATGGGGTAACTTGTGGGGCTCTGACCAGGTTCTGTTACCCAGAATCCTTAGCAAACCTCAAAAGGTGGCTAAAAAAACACGTTTTCCTCACATTTCGGTGACAGAAAATTCTGGAATCTGAGAGGAGCCACAAATTTCCTTCAACCCAGCATTCCCCCAAGTCTCCCGATAAAAATGATACCTCACTTTTGTGGGTAGGCCTAGCGCCCGTGACAGAAAATGCCCCAAAACACAACGTGGACACATCACATTTTTTTTAAAGAAAACAGAGGTGTTTTTTGCAAAGTGCCTACCTGTAGATTTTAGCCTCTAGCTCAGCCGGCACCTAGGGAAAACTACCAAACCTGTGCATTTTTGAAAACTAGAGACCTAGGGGAATCCAAGATGGGGTGACCTGTGGGGCTCTGACCAGGTTCTGTTACACAGAATCCTTTGCAAACCTCAAAAGTTGGCTAAAAAAACACATTTTCCTCACATTTCGGTGACAGAAAATTCTGGAATCTGAGAGGAGCCACGAATTTCCTTCCACCCAGCATTCCCCCAAGTCTCCCGATAAAAATGATACCTCACTTGTGTGGGTAGGCCTAGCACCCGTGACAGCAAATGCCCCAAAACACAACGTGGACACATCACATTTTTTTTAAAGAAAACAGACGTGTTTTTTGCAAAGTGCCTACCTGTAGATTTTAGCCTCTAGCTCAGCCGGCACCTAGGGAAACCTACCAAACCTGTGCATTTTTGAAAACTAGAGACCTAGGGGAATCCAAGATTGGGTGACCTGAGGGGCTCTGACCAGTTTCTGTTACACAGAATCCTTTGCAAACCTCAAAATTTGGGTAAAAAAACACGTTTTCCTCACATTTCGGTGACAGAAAGTTCTGGAATCTGAGAGGAGCCACAAATTTCCTTCCACCCAGCGTTCCCCCAAGCCTCCCGATACAAATGATACCTCACTTGTGTGGGTAGGCCTAGCGCCCGTGACAGGAAACGTCCCAAAACACGTGAACAAATCACATTTTTTTAAAGAAAACAGAGGGTTTTTTTGCAAAGTGCCTTACCGTAGATTTTGGCCTCTAGCTCAGCTGGCACCTAGGGAAACCTACCAAACCTGTGCATTTTTTAAAACTAGAGACCTAGGGGAATCCAAGATGGGGTGACTTGTGGGGCTCTGACCAGGTTTTGTTACCCAGAATCCTTTGCAAACTTCAAAATTTGGCTAAAAAAACACTTTTTCCTCAAATTTCGGTGACAGAAAGTTCTGGAATCTGAGAGGAGCCACAAATTTCCTCCCACCCAGCGTTCCCCCAAGTCTCCCGATAAAAATGATACCTCACTTGTGTGGGTAGGCCTAGCGCCCGCAACACGAAATGCCCCAAAACGCAACGTGGACACATCACATTTTTTAAAAGAAAACAGAGGTGTTTTTTGCAAAGTGCCTACCTGTAGATTTTGGCCTCTAGCTCAGCAGGCACCTAGGGAAACCTACCAAACCTGTGCATTTTTGAAAACTAGAGACATAGGGGAATCAATCCAAGATGGGGTGACTTGTGGGGCTCTGACCAGGTTTTGTTACCTAGAATCCTTTGAAAACCTCAAACTTTGGCTAAACAAACACATTTTCCTCAAATTTCGGTGACAGAAAGTTCTGGAATCAGAGAGGAGCCACAAATTTCCTTCCACCCAGCGTTCCCCCAAGTCTCCCGATAAAAATGATACCTCACTTGTGTGGGTAGGCCTAGCGCCCGCAACACGAAATGCCCCAAAACGCAACGTGGACACATCACATTTCTTAAAAGAAAACAGAGGTGTTTTTGCAAAGTGCCTACCTGTAGATTTTGGCCTTTAGCTCAGCCGGCACCTAGGGAAACCTACCAAACCTGTGCATTTTTGAAAACTAGAGACCTAGGGAAATCCAAGATGGGGTGACTTGTGTGGCTCTGACCAGGTTCTGTTACCCAGAATCCTTTGCAAACCTCAAAATATGGCTTAAAAAAAACGTTTTCCTCACATTTCGGTGACAGAAAGTTCTGGAATCTGAGAGGAGCCACAAATTTCCTTCCACCCAACGTTCCCCCAAGTCTCCCGATACAAATGATACCTCACTTGTGTGGGTGGGCCTAGCGCCCGTGACAGGAAACGCCCCAAAACACAACGTGAACACATCCCATTTTTTTAAAGAAAACAGAGGTGTTTTTTGCAAAGTGCCTACCTGTAGATTTTGGCCTCTAGCTCAGCTGGCACCTAGGGTAACCTACCAAACCTGTGCATTTTTGAAAACTAGAGACCGAGGGGAATCCAAGATGGGGTGACTTGTGGGGTTCTGACCAGGTTCTGTTACCAGGAATCCTTTGCAAACTTCAAAATTTGGCTAAAAAAACAAATTTTCCTCAAATTTCGGTGACAGAAAGTTCTGGAATCTGAGAGGAGCCACAAATTTCCTTCCACCCAGCGTTCCCCCAAGTCTCCCGATAAAAATGATACCTCACCTGTGTGGGTAGGCCTAGCGCCCCGTGACAGGAAATGGCCCAAAACGCAACGTGGACATATCACATTTTTTAATAGAAAACAGAGGTGTTTTTTGCAAAGTGCCTACCTGTAGATTTTGGCCTCTAGCTCAGCAGGCACCTAGGGAAACCTACCAAACCTGTGCATTTTTGAAAACTAGAGGCCTAGGGGAATCCAAGATGGGGTGACCTGTGGGGCTCTGACCAGGTTCTGTTACACAGAATCCTTTACAAACCTCAAAATTTGGGTAAAAAAACACGTTTTCCTCACATTTCGGTGACAGAAAGTTCTGGAATCTGAGAGGAGCCACAAATTTCCTTCCACCCATCTTGCCCCCAAGTCTCCCGATACAAATGATACCTCACTTGTGTGGGTAGGCCTAGCGCCCGTGACAGGAAACGCCCCAAAACACAACGTGAACACATCACATTTTTTGAAAGAAAACAGAGGTGCTTTTTGGAAAGTGCCTAACCGTAGATTTTGGCCTCTAGCTCAGCTGGCACCTAGGGAAACCTACCAAACCTGTGCATTTATGAAAACTAGAGACCTAGGGGAATCCAATATGGGGTGACTTGTGGGGCTCTGACCAGGTTTTGTTACCCAGAATCCTTTACAAACTTCAAAATTTGGCTAAATAAACACATTTTCCTCAAATTTCGGTGACAGAAAGTTCTGGAATCTGAGAGGAGCCACAAATTTCCTCCCACCCAGCGTTCCCCCCAAGTCTCCCGATAAAAATGATACCTCACTTGTGTGGGTAGGCCTAGCGCCCCACAACAGGAAATGCCCCAAAACGCAACGTGGACACATCACATTTTTTTAAAGAAAACAGAGGTGTTTTTTGCAAAGTGCCTACCTGTAGATTTTGGCCTCTAGCTCAGCCAGCACCTAGGGAAACCAACCAAACCTGTGCATTTTTTAAAACTAGAGACCTAGGGGAATCCAAGATGGGGTGACTTGTGGGGCTCTGACCAGGTTCTGTTACCCAGAATCCTTTGAAAACCTCAAACTTTGGCTAAACAAACACATTTTCCTCAAATTTTGGTGACAGAAAGTTCTGGAATCAGAGAGGAGCCACAAATTTCCTTCCACCCAGCGTTCCCCCAAGTCTCCCGATAAAATTGATACCTCACTTGTGTGGGTAGGCCTAGCGCCCGCGACAAGAAATGCCCCAAAACGCAACGTCGACACATCACATTTTTTAAAAGAAAACAGAGGTGCTTTTTGCAAAGTGCCTACCTGTAGATTTTGGCCTCTAGCTCAGCAGGCACCTAGGGAAATCTACCAAACCTGTGCATTTTTTTAAACTAGAGACCTAGGGGAATCCAAGATGGGGTGACCTGTGGGGCTCTGACCAGGTTCTGTTACACAGAATCCTTTGCAAACCTCAAAATTTGGCTAAAAAAACACGTTTTCCTCACATTTCGGTGACAGAAAGTTCTGGAATCTGAGAGGAGCCACAAATTTCCTTCCATCCAGCATTCCCCCAAGTCTCCCGATACAAATGATACCTCACTTGTGTGGGTAGGCCTAGCGCCCGTGACAGGAAACGCCCCAAAACTCAACGTGAACACATCACATTTTTTTAAAGAAAACAGAGATGTTTTTTGCAAAGTGCCTACCTGTAGATATTGGCCTCTAGCTCAGCTGGCACCTAGGGAAACCTACCAAACCTGTGCATTTTTGAAAACTAGAGACCGAGGGGAATCCAAGATGGGGTGACTTGTGGGGCTCTGACCAGGTTTTGTTACCCAGAATCCTTTACAAACTTCAAAATTTGGCTAAAAAAACACATTTTCCTCAAATTTCGGTGACAGAAAGTTCTGGAATCTGAGAGGAGCCACAAATTTCCTCCCACCCAGCGTTCCCCCCAAGTCTCCCGATAAAAATGATACCTCACTTGTGTGGGTAGGCCTAGCGCCCCACAACAGGAAATGCCCCAAAACGCAACGTGGACACATCACATTTTTTGAAAGAAAACAGAGGTGTTTTTTGCAAAGTGCCTACCTTTTAGATTTTGGCCTCTAGCTCAGCCAGCACCTAGGGAAACCTACCAAACCTGTGCATTTTTTAAAACTAGAGACCTAGGGGAATCCAAGATGGGGTGACTTGTGGGGCTCTGACCAGGTTCTGTTACCCAGAATCCTTTGAAAACCTCAAACTTTGGCTAAACAAACACATTTTCCTCAAATTTTGGTGACAGAAAGTTCTGGAATCAGAGAGGAGCCACAAATTTCCTTTCACCCAGCGTTCCCCCAAGTCTCCCGATAAAAATGATACCTCACTTGTGTGGGTAGGCCTAGCACCCGCGACACGAAATGCCCCAAAACGCAACGTGGACACATCACATTTTTTAAAAGAAAACAGAGGTGTTTTTTGCAAAGTGCCTACCTGTAGATTTTGGCCTCTAGCTCAGCAGGCACCTAGGGAAACCTACCAAACCTGTGCGTTTTTGAAAACTAGAGACCTAGGGGAATCCAAGATGGGGTGACTTGTGGGGCTCTGACCAGGTTCTGTTACCCAGAATCCTTAGTAAACCTCAAAAGTTGGCTAAAAAAACACGTTTTCCTCACATTTCGGTGACAGACAGTTCTGGAATCTGAGAGGAGCCACAAATTTCCTTCCATCCAGCATTCCCCCAAGTCTCCCGATAAAAATGATACCTCACTTGTGTGGGTAGGCCTAGCGCCCGTGACAGGAAATGCCCCAAAACACAACGTGGACACATCACATTTTTTTAAAGAAAACAGAGGTGTTTTTTGCAAAGTGCCTACCTGTAGATTTTAGCCTCTAGCTCAGCCGGCACCTAGGGAAACCTACCAAACCTGTACATTTTTGAAAACTAGAGACCTAGGGGAATCCAAGATGGGGTGACCTGTGGGGCTCTGACCAGGTTCTGTACACAGAATCCTTTGCAAACCTCAAAATTTGGCTTAAAAAACACGTTTTCCTCACATTTCGGTGACAGAAGTTCTGGAATCTGAGAGGAGCCACAAATTTCCTTCCACCCAGCGTTCCCCCAAGTCTCCCGATACAAATGATACCTCACTTGTGTGGGTAGGCCTAGTGCCCGCAACAGGAAACGCCCCAAAACACAATGTGGACACATCACATTTTTTTAAAGAAAACAGGTGTTTTTTGCAAATGCATACTTGTGGATTTTGGCCTTTAGCTCAGCCGGCACCTAGAGAAACCTACCAAACCTGTGCATTTTTTAAAACTAGAGACCTAGGGGAATCCAAGATGAGGTGACTTGTGGGGCTCTGACCAGGTTTTGTTACCCAGAATCCTTTGCAAACTTCAAAATTTGGCTAAAAAAACACATTTTCCTCAAATTTCGGTGACAGAATGTTCTGGAATCTGAGAGGAGCCACAAATTTCCTCCCACTCAGCGTTCCCCCAAGTCTCCCGATAAAAATGATACCTCACCTGTGTGGGTAGGCCTAGAGCCCGCGACAGGAAATGCCCCAAAACGCAACGTGGATACATCACATTTTTTTAAGGAAAACACAGGTGTTTTTTGCAAAGTGCCTACCTGTAGATTTTGGCCTCTACCTCAGCCAGCACCTAGGGAAACCTACCAAACCTGTGCATTTTTGAAAACTACAGACCTAGGGGAATCCAAGATGGGGTGACTTGTGGGGCTCAGACCAGGTTCTGTTACCCAGAATCCTTTGAAAACCTCAAACTTTGGCTAAACAAACACATTTTCCTCAAATTTTGGTGACAGAAAGTTCTGGAATCAGAGAGGAGCCACAAATTTCCTTCCACCCAGCGTTCCCCCAAGTCTCCCGATAAAAATGATACCTCACTTGTGTGGGTAGGCCTAGCGCCCATGACAGGAAATGCCCCAATACACAACGTGAACACATCCCATTTTTTTAAAGAAAACAGAGGTGTTTTTTGCAAAGTGCCTACCTGTAGATTTTGGCCTCTAGCTCAGCTGGCACCTAGGGAAACCTACCAAACCTGTGCATTTTTGAAAACTAGAGACCGAGGGGAATCCAAGATGGGTTGACTTGTGGGGCTCTGGCCAGGTTCTGTTACCCAGAATCCTTTGCAAACCTCAAAATGTGGCAAAAAAAACACGTTTTCCTCACATTTTGGTGACAGAAAGTTCTGGAATCTGAGAGGAGCCACAAATTTTCTTCCACCCAGCGTTCCCCCAAGTCTCCCGATACAAATGATACCTCACTTGTGTGGGTAGGCCTAGCGCCCGTGACAGGAAACGCCCCAAAACACAACGTGAACACATCACATTTTTTTAAAGAAAACAGAGGTGTTTTTTGCAAAGTGCCTATCTGTAGATATTGGCCTCTAGCTCAGCTGGCACCTAGGGAAACCTACCAAACCTGTGCATTTTTTAAAACTAGAGACCTAGGGGAATCCAAGATGGGGAGACTTGTGGGGCCCTGACCAGGTTCTGTTACCTAGAATCCTTTGCAAACCTCAAAATTTGGCTAAAAAAACAAGTTTTCCACACATTTCGGTGACAGAAAGTTCTGGAATCTGAGAGGAGCCACAAATTTCCTTCCAGCCAGCGTTCCCCCAAGTCTCCGAATAAAAATGATACCTCACTTGTGTGGGTAGGCCTAGCGCTTGTGACAGGAAATGCCCCAAAACACAACATGGACACATCACATTTTTTTAAAGAAAACAGAGGTGTTTTTTGCAAAGTGCCTACCTGTAGATTTTAGCCTCTAGCTCAGCCGGCACCTAGGGAAACCTACCAAACCTGTGCATTTTTTAAAACTAGAGACCTAGGGGAATCCAAGATGGGGTGACCTGTGGGGCTCTGACCAGGTTCTGTTACACAGAATCCTTTGCAAACCTCAAAATTTGGCTAAAAAAACACGTTTTCCTCACATTTCGGTGACAGAAAGTTCTGGAATCTGAGAGGAGCCACAAATTTCCTTCCACCCAGCGTTCCCCCAAGTCTCCCGATACAAATGATACCTCACTTGTGTGGGTAGGCCTAGCACCCGTGACAGGAAACGCCCCAAAACACAACGTGAACAAATCACATTTTTTTAAAGAAAACAGAGGTGTTTTTTGCAAAGTGCCTTACCGTAGATTTTGGCCTCTAGCTCAGCTGGCTCCTAGGGAAACCTACCAAACCTGTGCATTTTTTAAAACTAGAGCCCTAGGGGAATCCAAGATGGGGTGACTTGTGGGGCTCTGACCAGGTTTTGTTACCCAGAATCCTTTGCAAACTTCAAAATTTGGCTAAAAAAACTCATTTTTCTCAAATTTCGGTGACAGAAAGTTCTGGAATCTGAGAGGAGCCACAAATTTCCTCCCACCAGAGTTCCACCAAGTCTCCGGATAAAAATGAAACCTCACTTGTGTGGGTAGGCCTAGCGCCCGCGACAAGAAATGCCCCAAAACGCAACGTCGACACATCACATTTTTTAAAAGAAAACAGAGGTGCTTTTTGAAAAGTGCCTACCTGTAGATTTTGGCCTCTAGCTCAGCAGGCACCTAGGGAAATCTACCAAACCTGTGCATTTTTTAAAACTAGAGACCTAGGGGAATCCAAGATGGGGTGACCTGTGGGGCTCTGACCAGGTTCTGTTACACAGAATCCTTTGCAAACCTCAAAATTTGGCTAAAAAAACACGTTTTCCTCACATTTCGGTGACAGAAAGTTCTGGAATCTGAGAGGAGCCACAAATTTCCTTCCATCCAGCATTCCCCCAAGTCTCCCGATACAAATGATACCTCACTTGTGTGGGTAGGCCTAGCGCCCGTGACAGGAAACGCCCCAAAACTCAACGTGAACACATCACATTTTTTTAAAGAAAACAGAGATGTTTTTTGCAAAGTGCCTACCTGTAGATATTGGCCTCTAGCTCAGCTGGCACCTAGGGAAACCTACCAAACCTGTGCATTTTTGAAAACTAGAGACCGAGGGGAATCCAAGATGGGGTGACTTGTGGGGCTCTGACCAGGTTTTGTTACCCAGAATCCTTTACAAACTTCAAAATTTGGCTAAAAAAACACATTTTCCTCAAATTTCGGTGACAGAAAGTTCTGGAATCTGAGAGGAGCCACAAATTTCCTCCCACCCAGCGTTCCCCCCAAGTCTCCCGATATAAATGATACCTCACTTGTGTGGGTAGGCCTAGCGCCCCACAACAGGAAATGCCCCAAAACGCAACGTGGACACATCACATTTTTTGAAAGAAAACAGAGGTGTTTTTTGCAAAGTGCCTACCTTTTAGATTTTGGCCTCTAGCTCAGCCAGCACCTAGGGAAACCTACCAAACCTGTGCATTTTTTAAAACTAGAGACCTAGGGGAATCCAAGATGGGGTGACTTGTGGGGCTCTGACCAGGTTCTGTTACCCAGAATCCTTTGAAAACCTCAAACTTTGGCTAAACAAACACATTTTCCTCAAATTTTGGTGACAGAAAGTTCTGGAATCAGAGAGGAGCCACAAATTTCCTTTCACCCAGCGTTCCCCCAAGTCTCCCGATAAAAATGATACCTCACTTGTGTGGGTAGGCCTAGCACCCGCGACACGAAATGCCCCAAAACGCAACGTGGACACATCACATTTTTTAAAAGAAAACAGAGGTGTTTTTTGCAAAGTGCCTACCTGTAGATTTTGGCCTCTAGCTCAGCAGGCACCTAGGGAAACCTACCAAACCTGTGCGTTTTTGAAAACTAGAGACCTAGGGGAATCCAAGATGGGGTGACTTGTGGGGCTCTGACCAGGTTCTGTTACCCAGAATCCTTAGTAAACCTCAAAAGTTGGCTAAAAAAACACGTTTTCCTCACATTTCGGTGACAGACAGTTCTGGAATCTGAGAGGAGCCACAAATTTCCTTCCATCCAGCATTCCCCCAAGTCTCCCGATAAAAATGATACCTCACTTGTGTGGGTAGGCCTAGCGCCCGTGACAGGAAATGCCCCAAAACACAACGTGGACACATCACATTTTTTTAAAGAAAACAGAGGTGTTTTTTGCAAAGTGCCTACCTGTAGATTTTAGCCTCTAGCTCAGCCGGCACCTAGGGAAACCTACCAAACCTGTACATTTTTGAAAACTAGAGACCTAGGGGAATCCAAGATGGGGTGACCTGTGGGGCTCTGACCAGCTTCTGTACACAGAATCCTTTGCAAACCTCAAAATTTGGCTTAAAAAACACGTTTTCCTCACATTTCGGTGACAGAAGTTCTGGAATCTGAGAGGAGCCACAAATTTCCTTCCACCCAGCGTTCCCCCAAGTCTCCCGATACAAATGATACCTCACTTGTGTGGGTAGGCCTAGTGCCCGCAACAGGAAACGCCCCAAAACACAACGTGGACACATCACATTTTTTTAAAGAAAACAGGTGTTTTTTGCAAATGCATACTTGTGGATTTTGGCCTTTAGCTCAGCCGGCACCTAGAGAAACCTACCAAACCTGTGCATTTTTTAAAACTAGAGACCTAGGGGAATCCAAGATGAGGTGACTTGTGGGGCTCTGACCAGGTTTTGTTACCCAGAATCCTTTGCAAACTTCAAAATTTGGCTAAAAAAACACATTTTCCTCAAATTTCGGTGACAGAATGTTCTGGAATCTGAGAGGAGCCACAAATTTCCTCCCACTCAGCGTTCCCCCAAGTCTCCCGATAAAAATGATACCTCACCTGTGTGGGTAGGCCTAGCGCCCATGACAGGAAATGCCCCAATACACAACGTGAACACATCCCATTTTTTTAAAGAAAACAGAGGTGTTTTTTGCAAAGTGCCTACCTGTAGATTTTGGCCTCTAGCTCAGCTGGCACCTAGGGAAACCTACCAAACCTGTGCATTTTTGAAAACTAGAGACCGAGGGGAATCCAAGATGGGTTGACTTGTGGGGCTCTGGCCAGGTTCTGTTACCCAGAATCCTTTGCAAACCTCAAAATGTGGCAAAAAAAACACGTTTTCCTCACATTTTGGTGACAGAAAGTTCTGGAATCTGAGAGGAGCCACAAATTTTCTTCCACCCAGCGTTCCCCCAAGTCTCCCGATACAAATGATACCTCACTTGTGTGGGTAGGCCTAGCGCCCGTGACAGGAAACGCCCCAAAACACAATGTGAACACATCACATTTTTTTAAAGAAAACAGAGGTGTTTTTTGCAAAGTGCCTATCTGTAGATATTGGCCTCTAGCTCAGCTGGCACCTAGGGAAACCTACCAAACCTGTGCATTTTTTAAAACTAGAGACCTAGGGGAATCCAAGATGGGGAGACTTGTGGGGCCCTGACCAGGTTCTGTTACCTAGAATCCTTTGCAAACCTCAAAATTTGGCTAAAAAAACAAGTTTTCCACACATTTCGGTGACAGAAAGTTCTGGAATCTGAGAGGAGCCACAAATTTCCTTCCAGCCAGCGTTCCCCCAAGTCTCCGAATAAAAATGATACCTCACTTGTGTGGGTAGGCCTAGCGCTTGTGACAGGAAATGCCCCAAAACACAACATGGACACATCACATTTTTTTAAAGAAAACAGAGGTGTTTTTTGCAAAGTGCCTACCTGTAGATTTTAGCCTCTAGCTCAGCCGGCACCTAGGGAAACCTACCAAACCTGTGCATTTTTTAAAACTAGAGACCTAGGGGAATCCAAGATGGGGTGACCTGTGGGGCTCTGACCAGGTTCTGTTACACAGAATCCTTTGCAAACCTCAAAATTTGGCTAAAAAAACACGTTTTCCTCACATTTCGGTGACAGAAAGTTCTGGAATCTGAGAGGAGCCACAAATTTCCTTCCACCCAGCGTTCCCCCAAGTCTCCCGATACAAATGATACCTCACTTGTGTGGGTAGGCCTAGCACCCGTGACAGGAAACGCCCCAAAACACAACGTGAACAAATCACATTTTTTTAAAGAAAACAGAGGTGTTTTTTGCAAAGTGCCTTACCGTAGATTTTGGCCTCTAGCTCAGCTGGCTCCTAGGGAAACCTACCAAACCTGTGCATTTTTTAAAACTAGAGCCCTAGGGGAATCCAAGATGGGGTGACTTGTGGGGCTCTGACCAGGTTTTGTTACCCAGAATCCTTTGCAAACTTCAAAATTTGGCTAAAAAAACACATTTTTCTCAAATTTCGGTGACAGAAAGTTCTGGAATCTGAGAGGAGCCACAAATTTCCTCCCACCAGAGTTCCACCAAGTCTCCGGATAAAAATGAAACCTCACCTGTGTGGGTAGGACTAGCGCCCCGTGACAGGAAATTCCCCAAAACGTAACGTGGACACATCAGATTTTTTTAAAGAAAACAGAGGTGTTTTTTGCAAAGTGCCTACCCGTAGATTTTGGCCTCTAGCTCAGCCAGCACCTAGGGAAACCTCCTAAACCTGTGCATTTTTTAAAACTAGAGACCTAGGGGAATCCAAGATGGGTGACTTGTGGGGCTCTGACCAGGTTCTGTTACCCAGAATCCTTTGAAAACCTCAAACTTTGGCTAAACAAACACATTTTCCTCAAATTTTGGTGACAGAAAGTTCTGGAATCAGAGAGGAGCCACAAATTTCCTTCCACCCAGCGTTCCCCCAAGTCTCCCGATAAAAATTATACTTCACTTGTGTGGGTAGGCCTAGCGCCCGCGACACGAAATGCCCCAAAACGCAACGTGGACACATCACATTTTTTAAAAGAAAACAGAGGTGTTTTTTGCAAAGTGCCTACCTGTGGATTTTGGCCTCTAGCTCAGCAGGCACCTAGGGAAACCTACCAAACCTGTGCATTTTTGAAAACTAGAGACCTAGGGGAATCCAAGATGGGGTGACTTGTGGGGCTCTGACCAGGTTCTGTTACCCAGAATCCTTAGCAAACCTCAAAAGTTGGTTAAAAAAACACGTTTTCCTCACATTTCGGTGACAGAAAATTCTGGAATCTGAGAGGAGCCACAAATTTCCTTCCATCCAGCATTCCCCCAAGTCTCCCGATAAAAATGATACCTCACTTGTGTGGGTAGGCCTAGCGCCCGTGACAGGAAATGCCCCAAAACACAACGTGGACACATCACATTTTTTTAAAGAAAACAGAGGTGTTTTTTGCAAAGTGCCTACCTGTAGATTTTAGCCTCTAGCTCAGCCGGCACCTAGGGAAACCTACCAAGCCTGTGCATTTTTGAAAACTAGAGACCTAGGGGAACCCAAGATGGGGTGACCTGTGGGGCTCTGACCAGGTTCTGTTACACAGAATCCTTTGCAAACCTCAAACTTTGGCTAAAAAAACACGTTTTCCTCACATTTCGGTGACAGTTCTGGAATCTGAGAGGAGCCACAAATTTCCTTCCACCCAGCGTTCCCCCAAGTCTCCCGATACAAATGATAACTCACTTGTGTGGGTAGGACTAGCGCCCGTGACAGGAAACGCCCCAAAACACAACGTGAACAAATCACATTTTTTTAAAGAAAACAGAGGTGTTTTTTGCAAAGTGCCTTACCGTAGATTTTGGCCTCTAGCTCAGCTGGCTCCTAGGGAAACCTACCAAACCTGTGCATTTTTTAAAACTAGAGCCCTAGGGGAATCCAAGATGGGGTGACTTGTGGGGCTCTGACCAGGTTTTGTTACCCAGAATCCTTTGCAAACTTCAAAATTTGGATAAAAAAACACATTTTCCTCAAATTTCTGTGACAGAAAGTTCTGGAATCTGAGAGGAGCCACAAATTTCCTCCCACCAGAGTTCCACCAAGTCTCCGGATAAAAATTAAACCTCACCTGTGTGGGTAGGCCTAGCGCCCCGTGACAGGAAATTCCCCAAAACGTAACGTGGACACATCAGATTTTTTTTAAAGAAAACAGAGGTGTTTTTTGCAAAGTGCCTACCTGTAGATTATGGCCTCTAGCTCAGCCAGCACCTAGGGAAACCTCCCAAACCTGTGCATTTTTTAAAACTAGAGACCTAGGGGAATCCAAAATGGGTGACTTGTGGGGCTTTGACCAGGTTCTGTTACCCAGAATCCTTTGAAAACCTCAAACTTTGGCTAAACAAACACATTTTCCTCAAATTTTGGTGACAGAAAGTTCTGGAATCAGAGTGGAGCCACAACTTTCCTTCCACCCAGCGTTCCCCCAAGTCTCCCGATAAAAATGATACTTCACTTGTGTGGGTAGGCCTAGCGCCCGCGACACGAAATGCCCCAAAACTCAACGTGGACACATCACATTTTTTAAAAGAAAACAGAGGTGTTTTTTGCAAAGTGCCTACCTGTAGATTTTGGCCTCTAGCTCAGCAGGCACCTAGGGAAACCTACCAAACCTGTGCATTTTTGAAAACTACAGTAGAGACCTAGGGGAATCCAAGATGGGGTGACTTGTGGGGCTCTGACCAGGTTCTGTTACCCAGAATCCTTAGCAAACCTCAAAAGTTGGTTAAAAAAACACGTTTTCCTCACATTTCGGTGACAGAAAATTCTGGAATCTGAGAGGAGCCACAAATTTCCTTCCATCCAGCATTCCCCCAAGTCTCCCGATAAAAATTATACCTCACTTGTGTGGGTAGGCCTAGGGCAAGTGACAGGAAATGCCCCAAAACACAACGTGGACACATCACATTTTTTTAAAGAAAACAGAGGTGTTTTTTGCAAAGTGCCTACCTGTAGATTTTAGCCTCTAGCTCAGCCGGCACCTAGGGAAACCTACCAAACCTGTGCATTTTTGAAAACTAGAGACCTAGGGGAATCCAAGATGGGGTGACCTGTGGGGCTCTGACCAGGTTCTGTTACACAGAATCCTTTGCAAACCTCAAAAGTTGGCTAAAAAAACACATTTTCCTCACATTTCGGTGACAGAAAATTCTGGAATCTGAGAGGAGCCACGAATTTCCTTCCACCCAGCATTCCCCCAAGTCTCCCGATAAAAATGATACCTCACTTGTGTGGGTAGGCCTAGCACCCGTGACAGGAAATGCCCCAAAACACAACGTGGACACATCACATTTTTTTAAAGAAAACAGAGGTGTTTTTTGCAAAGTGCCTACCTGTAGATTTTGGCCTCTAGCTCAGCTGGCACCTGGGGAAACCTACCAAACCTGTGCATTTTTGAAAACTAGAGACCTAGGGGAATCCAAGATGGGGTGACTTGTGGGGCTCTGACCAGGTTCTGTTACCCAGAATCCTTTGCAAACCTCAAAATGTGGCAAAAAAAACACTTTTTCCTCACATTTTGGTGACAGAAAGTTCTGGAATCTGAGAGGAGCCACAAATTTTCTTCCACCCAGCGTTCCCTCAAGTCTCCCAATAAAAATTATACCTCACTTGTGTGGGTAGGCCTAGCGCTCGTGACAGGAAATGCCCCAAAACACAACATGGACACATCACATTTTTTTTAAAGGAAACAGAGGTGTTTTTTGCAAAGTGCCTACCTGTAGATTTTAGCCTCTAGCTCAGCTGGTACCTAGGGAAACCTACCAAACCTGTGCATTTTTGAAAACTAGAGACCTAGGAGAATCCAAGATGGGGTAACTTGTGGGGCTCTGACCAGGTTCTGTTACCCAGAATCCTTAGCAAACCTCAAAAGGTGGCTAAAAAAACACGTTTTCCTCACATTTCGGTGACAGAAAATTCTGGAATCTGAGAGGAGCCACAAATTTCCTTCAACCCAGCATTCCCCCAAGTCTCCCGATAAAAATGATACCTCACTTTTGTGGGTAGGCCTAGCGCCCGTGACAGAAAATGCCCCAAAACACAACGTGGACACATCACATTTTTTTTAAAGAAAACAGAGGTGTTTTTTGCAAAGTGCCTACCTGTAGATTTTAGCCTCTAGCTCAGCCGGCACCTAGGGAAAACTACCAAACCTGTGCATTTTTGAAAACTAGAGACCTAGGGGAATCCAAGATGGGGTGACCTGTGGGGCTCTGACCAGGTTCTGTTACACAGAATCCTTTGCAAACCTCAAAAGTTGGCTAAAAAAACACATTTTCCTCACATTTCGGTGACAGAAAATTCTGGAATCTGAGAGGAGCCACGAATTTCCTTCCACCCAGCATTCCCCCAAGTCTCCCGATAAAAATGATACCTCACTTGTGTGGGTAGGCCTAGCACCCGTGACAGCAAATGCCCCAAAACACAACGTGGACACATCACATTTTTTTTAAAGAAAACAGACGTGTTTTTTGCAAAGTGCCTACCTGTAGATTTTAGCCTCTAGCTCAGCCGGCACCTAGGGAAACCTACCAAACCTGTGCATTTTTTAAAACTAGAGACCTAGGGGAATCCAAGATTGGGTGACCTGAGGGGCTCTGACCAGTTTCTGTTACACAGAATCCTTTGCAAACCTCAAAATTTGGGTAAAAAAACACGTTTTCCTCACATTTCGGTGACAGAAAGTTCTGGAATCTGAGAGGAGCCACAAATTTCCTTCCACCCAGCGTTCCCCCAAGCCTCCCGATACAAATGATACCTCACTTGTGTGGGTAGGCCTAGCGCCCGTGACAGGAAACGTCCCAAAACACGTGAACAAATCACATTTTTTTAAAGAAAACAGAGGGGTTTTTTGCAAAGTGCCTTACCGTAGATTTTGGCCTCTAGCTCAGCTGGCACCTAGGGAAACCTACCAAACCTGTGCATTTTTTAAAACTAGAGACCTAGGGGAATCCAAGATGGGGTGACTTGTGGGGCTCTGACCAGGTTTTGTTACCCAGAATCCTTTGCAAACTTCAAAATTTGGCTAAAAAAACACTTTTTCCTCAAATTTCGGTGACAGAAAGTTCTGGAATCTGAGAGGAGCCACAAATTTCCTCCCACCCAGCGTTCCCCCAAGTCTCCCGATAAAAATGATACCTCACTTGTGTGGGTAGGCCTAGCGCCCGCAACACGAAATGCCCCAAAACGCAACGTGGACACATCACATTTTTTAAAAGAAAACAGAGGTGTTTTTTGCAAAGTGCCTACCTGTAGATTTTGGCCTCTAGCTCAGCAGGCACCTAGGGAAACCTACCAAACCTGTGCATTTTTGAAAACTAGAGACCTAGGGGAATCCAAGATGGGTGACTTGTGGGGCTCTGACCAGGTTCTGTAACCCAGAAACCTTTGAAAACCTCAAACTTTGGCTAAACAAACACATTTTCCTCAAATTTTGGTGACAGAGAGTTCTGGAATCAGAGAGGAGCCACAAATTTCCTTCCACCCAGCGTTCCCCCAAGTCTCCCGATACAAATGATACCTCACTTGTGTGGGTAGGCCTAGCGCCCGTGACAGGAAATGCCCCAAAACACAACGTGAACACATCCCATTTTTTTAAAGAAAACAGAGGTGTTTTGTGCAAAGTGCCTACCTGTAGATTTTGGCCTCTTGCTCAGCTGGCACCTGGGGAAACCTACCAAACCTGTGTATTTTTGAAAACTAGAGACCTAGGGGAATCCAAGATGGGGTGACTTGTGGGGCTCTGACCAGGTTCTGTTACCCAGAATCCTTTGCAAACCTCAAAATGTGGCAAAAAAAACACGTTTTCCTCACATTTTGGTGACAGAAAGTTCTGGAATCTGAGAGGAGCCACAAATTTTCTTCCACCCAGCGTTCCCTCAAGTCTCCCAATAAAAATTATACCTCACTTGTGTGGGTAGGCCTAGCGCTCGTGACAGGAAATGCCCCAAAACACAACATGGTCACATCACATTTTTTTAAAGGAAACAGAGGTGTTTTTTGCAAAGTGCCTACCTGTAGATTTTAGCCTCTAGCTCAGCTGGTACCTAGGGAAACCTACCAAACCTGTGCATTTTTGAAAACTAGAGACCTAGGGGAATCCAAGATGGGGTAACTTGTGGGGCTCTGACCAGGTTCTGTTACCCAGAATCCTTAGCAAACCTCAAAAGGTGGCTAAAAAAACACGTTTCCTCACATTTCGGTGACAGAAAATTCTGGAATCTGAGAGGAGCCACACATTTCCTTCCACCCAGCATTCCCCCAAGTCTCCCGATAAAAATGATACCTCACTTTTGTGGGTAGGCCTAGCGCCCGTGACAGGAAATGCCCCAAAACACAACGTGGACACAACACATTTTTTTAAAGAAAACAGAGGTGTTTTTTGCAAAGTGCCTACCTGTAGATTTTAGCCTCTAGCTCAGCCGGCACCTAGGGAAACCTACCAAACCTGTGCATTTTTGAAAACTAGAGACCTAGGGGAATCCAAGATGGGGTGACTTGTGGGGCTCTGACCAGGTTCTGTTACACAGAATCCTTAGCAAACCTCAAAAGGTGGCTAAAAAAACACGTTTTCCTCACATTTCGGTGACAGAAAATTCTGGAATCTGAGAGGAGCCACAAATTTCCTTCCACCCAGCATTCCCCCAAGTCTCCCGATAAAAATGATACCTCACTTTTGTGGGTAGGCCTAGCGCCCGTGACAGGAAATGCCCCAAAACACAACGTGGACACATCACATTTTTTTAAAGAAAACAGAGGTGTTTTTTGCAAAGTGCCTACCTGTAGATTTTAGCCTCTAGCTCAGCCGGCACCTAGGGAAACCTACCAAACCTGTGCATTTTTGAAAAGTAGAGACCTAGGAGAATCCAAGATGGGGTGACCTGTGGGGCTCTGACCAGGTTCTGTTACACAGAATCCTTTGCAAACCTCAAAAGTTGGCTAAAAAAACTCATTTTCCTCACATTTCAGTGACAGAAAATTCTGGAATCTGAGAGGAGCCACGAATTTCCTTCCACCCAGCATTCCCCCAAGTCTCCCGATAAAAATGATACCTCACTTGTGTGGGTAGGCCTAGCGCCCGTGACATGAAATGCCCCAAAACACAACGTGGACACATCACATTTTTTTAAAGAAAACAGAGGTGTTTTTTGCAAAGTGCCTACCTGTAGATTTTAGCCTCTAGCTCAGCCGGCACCTAGGGAAACCTACCAAACCTGTGCATTTTTGAAAACTAGAGACCTAGGGGAATCCAAGATGGGGTGACTTGTGGGGCTCTGACCAGGTTCTGTTACCCAGAATCCTTAGCAAACCTCAAAAGGTGGCTAAAAAAACACGTTTTCCTCACATTTCGGTGACAGAAAATTCTGGAATCTGAGAGGAGCCACAAATTTCCTTCCACCCAGCATTCCCCCAAATCTCCCGATAAAAATGATACCTCACTTTTGTGGGTAGGCCTAGCGCCCGTGACAGGAAATGCCCCAAAACACAACGTGGACACATCACATTTTTTTAAAGAAAACAGAGGTGTTTTTTGCAAAGTGCCTACCTGTAGATTTTAGCCTCTAGCTCAGCCGGCACCTAGGGAAACCTACCAAACCTGTGCATTTTTGAAAACTAGAGACCTAGGGGAATCCAAGATGGGGTGACTTGTGGGGCTCTGACCAGGTTCTGTTACACAGAATCCTTAGCAAACCTCAAAAGGTGGCTAAAAAAACACGTTTTCCTCACATTTCGGTGACAGAAAATTCTGGAATCTGAGAGGAGCCACAAATTTCCTTCCACCCAGCATTCCCCCAAGTCTCCCGATAAAAATGATACCTCACTTTTGTGGGTAGGCCTAGCGCCCGTGACAGGAAATGCCCCAAAACACAACGTGGACACATCACATTTTTTTAAAGAAAACAGAGGTGTTTTTTGCAAAGTGCCTACCTGTAGATTTTAGCCTCTAGCTCAGCCGGCACCTAGGGAAACCTACCAAACCTGTGCATTTTTGAAAAGTAGAGACCTAGGAGAATCCAAGATGGGGTGACCTGTGGGGCTCTGACCAGGTTCTGTTACACAGAATCCTTTGCAAACCTCAAAAGTTGGCTAAAAAAACTCATTTTCCTCACATTTCAGTGACAGAAAATTCTGGAATCTGAGAGGAGCCACGAATTTCCTTCCACCCAGCATTCCCCCAAGTCTCCCGATAAAAATGATACCTCACTTGTGTGGGTAGGCCTAGCGCCCGTGACATGAAATGCCCCAAAACACAACGTGGACACATCACATTTTTTTAAAGAAAACAGAGGTGTTTTTTGCAAAGTGCCTACCTGTAGATTTTAGCCTCTAGCTCAGCCGGCACCTAGGGAAACCTACCAAACCTGTGCATTTTTGAAAACTAGAGACCTAGGGGAATCCAAGATGGGGTGACTTGTGGGGCTCTGACCAGGTTCTGTTACCCAGAATCCTTAGCAAACCTCAAAAGGTGGCTAAAAAAACACGTTTTCCTCACATTTCGGTGACAGAAAATTCTGGAATCTGAGAGGAGCCACAAATTTCCTTCCACCCAGCATTCCCCCAAATCTCCCGATAAAAATGATACCTCACTTTTGTGGGTAGGCCTAGCGCCCGTGACAGGAAATGCCCCAAAACACAACGTGGACACATCACATTTTTTTAAAGAAAACAGAGGTGTTTTTTGCAAAGTGCCTACCTGTAGATTTTAGCCTCTAGCTCAGCCGGCACCTAGGGAAACCTACCAAACCTGTGCATTTTTCAAAACTAGAGACCTAGGGGAATCCAAGATGGGGTGACCTGTGGGGCTCTGACCAGGTTCTGTTACACAGAATCCTTTGCAAACCTCAAAAGTTGGCTAAAAAAACACATTTTCCTCACATTTCAGTGACAGAAAATTCTGGAATCTGAGAGGAGCCACGAATTTCCTTCCACCCAGCATTCCCCCAAGTCTCCCGATAAAAATGATACCTCACTTGTGTGGGTAGGCCTAGCACCCGTGACAGGAAATGCCCCAAAACACAACGTGGACACATCACATTTTTTTAAAGAAAACAGAGGTGTTTTTTGCAAAGTGCCTACCTGTAGATTTTAGCCTCTAGCTCAGCCGGCACCTAGAGAAACCTACCAAACCTGTGCATTTTTGAAAAGTAGAGACCTAGGAGAATCCAAGATGGGGTGACCTGTGGGGCTCTGACCAGGTTCTGTTACACAGAATCCTTTGCAAACCTCAAAAGTTGGCTAAAAAAACACATTTTCCTCACATTTCAGTGACAGAAAATTCTGGAATCTGAGAGGAGCCACGAATTTCCTTCCACCCAGCATTCCCCCAAGTCTCCCGATAAAAATGATACCTCACTTGTGTGGGTAGGCCTAGCGCCCGTGACATGAAATGCCCCAAAACACAACGTGGACACATCACATTTTTTTAAAGAAAACAGAGGTGTTTTTTTCAAAGTGCCTACCTGTAGATTTTAGCCTCTAGCTCAGCCGGCACCTAGGGAAACCTACCAAACCTGTGCATTTTTGAAAACTAGAGACCTAGGGGAATCCAAGATGGGGTGACTTGTGGGGCTCTGACCAGGTTCTGTTACCCAGAATCCTTAGCAAACCTCAAAAGGTGGCTAAAAAAACACGTTTTCCTCACATTTCGGTGACAGAAAATTCTGGAATCTGAGAGGAGCCACAAATTTCCTTCCACCCAGCATTCCCCCAAGTCTCCCGATAAAAATGATACCTCACTTTTGTGGGTAGGCCTAGCGCCCGTGACAGGAAATGCCCCAAAACACAACGTGGACACATCACATTTTTTTAAAGAAAACAGAGGTGTTTTTTGCAAAGTGCCTACCTGTAGATTTTAGCCTCTAGCTCAGCCGGCACCTAGGGAAACCTACCAAACCTGTGCATTTTTGAAAACTAGAGACCTAGGGGAATCCAAGATGGGGTGACCTGTGGGGCTCTGACCAGGTTCTGTTACACAGAATCCTTTGCAAACCTCAAAAGTTGGCTAAAAAAACACATTTTCCTCACATTTCAGTGACAGAAAATTCTGGAATCTGAGAGGAGCCACGAATTTCCTTCCACCCAGCATTCCCCCAAGTCTCCCGATAAAAATGATACCTCACTTGTGTGGGTAGGCCTAGCACCCGTGACAGGAAATGCCCCAAAACACAACGTGGACACATCACATTTTTTTAAAGAAAACAGAGGTGTTTTTTGCAAAGTGCCTACCTGTAGATTTTAGCCTCTAGCTCAGCCGGCACCTAGGGAAACCTACCAAACCTGTGCATTTTTGAAAACTAGAGACCTAGGGGAATCCAAGATGTGGTGACCTGTGGGGCTCTGACCAGTTTCTGTTACACAGAATCCTTTGCAAACCTCAAAATTTGGGTAAAAAAACACGTTTTCCTCACATTTCGGTGACAGAAAGTTCTGGAATCTGAGAGGAGCCACAAATTTCCTTCCACCCAGCGTTCCCCCAAGTCTCCCGATACAAATGATACCTCACTTGTGTGGGTAGGCCTAGCGCCCGTGACAGGAAACGTCCCAAAACACAACGTGAACAAATCAAATTTTTTTAAAGAAAACAGAGGGGTTTTTTGCAAAGTGCCTTACCGTAGATTTTGGCCTCTAGCTCAGCTGGCACCTAGGGAAACCTACCAAACCTGTGCATTTTTTAAAACTAGAGACCTAGGGGAATCCAAGATGGGGTGACTTGTGGGGCTCTGACCAGGTTTTGTTACCCAGAATCCTTTGCAAACTTCATAATTTGGCTAAAAAAACACATTTTCCTCAAATTTCGGTGACAGAAAGTTCTGGAATCTGAGAGGAGCCACAAATTTCCTCCCACCCAGAGTTCCACCAAGTCTCTGGATAAAAATGAAACCTCACCTGTGTGGGTAGGCCTAGCGCCCCGTGACAGGAAATTCCCCAAAACGTAACGTGGACACATCACATTTTTTGAAAGAAAACAGAGGTGTTTTTTGCAAAGTGCCTACCTGTAGATTTTGGCCTCTAGCTCAGCCAGCACCTAGGGAAACCTCCCAAACCTGTGCATTTTTGAAAACTAGAGACCTAGGGGAATCCAAGATGGGTGACTTGTGGGGCTCTGACCAGGTTCTGTAACCCAGAATCCTTTGAAAACCTCAAACTTTGGCTAAACAAACACATTTTCCTCAAATTTTGGTGACAGAAAGTTCTGGAATCAGAGAGGAGCCACAAATTTCCTTCCACCCAGCGTTCCCCCAAGTCTCCCGATAAAAATGATACCTCACTTGTGTGGGTAGGCCTAGCGCCCGCGACACGAAATGCCCCAAAACGCAACGTGGACACATCACATTTTTTAAAAGAAAACAGAGGTGTTTTTTGCAAAGTGCCTACCTGTAGATTTTGGCCTCTAGCTCAGCAGGCACCTAGGGAAACCTACCAAACCTGTGCATTTTTGAAAACTAGAGACCTAGGGGAATCCAAGATGGGGTGACTTGTGGGTCTCTGACCAGGTTCTGTTACCCAGAATCCTTAGCAAACCTCAAAAGTTGGTTAAAAAAACACGTTTTCCTCACACTTCGGTGACAGAAAGTTCTGGAATCTGAGAGGAGCCACAAATTTCCTTCCATCCAGCATTCCCCCAAGTCTCCCGATAAAAATGATACCTCACTTGTGTGGGTAGGCCTAGCGCCCGTGACAGGAAATGCCCCAAAACACAACGTGGACACATCACATTTTTTTAAAGAAAACAGAGGTGTTTTTTGCAAAGTGCCTACCTGTAGATTTTAGCCTCTAGCTCAGCCGGCACCTAGGGAAACCCACCAAACCTGTGCATTTTTGAAAACTAGAGACCTAGGGGAATCCAAGATGGGGTGACCTGTGGGGCTCTGACCAGGTTCTGTTACACAGAATCCTTTGCAAACCTCAAAATTTGGGTAAAAAAATAAGTTTTCCTCACATTTCGGTGACAGAAAGTTCTGGAATCTGAGAGGAGCTACAAATTTCCTTCCACCCAGCGTTCCCCCAAGTCTCCCGATACAAATGATAACTCACTTGTGTGGGTAGGACTAGCGCCCGTGACAGGAAACGCCCCAAAACACAACGTGAACAAATCACATTTTTTTAAAGAAAACAGAGGTGTTTTTTGCAAAGTGCCTTACCGTAGATTTTGGCCTCTAGCTCAGCTGGCTCCTAGGGAAACCTACCAAACCTGTGCATTTTTTAAAACTAGAGCCCTAGGGGAATCCAAGATGGGGTGACTTGTGGGGCTCTGACCAGGTTTTGTTACCCAGAATCCTTTGCAAACTTCAAAATTTGGATAAAAAAACACATTTTCCTCAAATTTCTGTGACAGAAAGTTCTGGAATCTGAGAGGAGCCACAAATTTCCTCCCACCAGAGTTCCACCAAGTCTCCGGATAAAAATTAAACCTCACCTGTGTGGGTAGGCCTAGCGCCCCGTGACAGGAAATTCCCCAAAACGTAACGTGGACACATCAGATTTTTTTTAAAGAAAACAGAGGTGTTTTTTGCAAAGTGCCTACCTGTAGATTTTGGCCTCTAGCTCAGCCAGCACCTAGGGAAACCTCCCAAACCTGTGCATTTTTTAAAACTAGAGACCTAGGGGAATCCAAAATGGGTGACTTGTGGGGCTTTGACCAGGTTCTGTTACCCAGAATCCTTTGAAAACCTCAAACTTTGGCTAAACAAACACATTTTCCTCAAATTTTGGTGACAGAAAGTTCTGGAATCAGAGTGGAGCCACAAATTTCCTTCCACCCAGCGTTCCCCCAAGTCTCCCGATAAAAATGATACTTCACTTGTGTGGGTAGGCCTAGCGCCCGCGACACAAAATGCCCCAAAACTCAACGTGGACACATCACATTTTTTAAAAGAAAACAGAGGTGTTTTTTGCAAAGTGCCTACCTGTAGATTTTGGCCTCTAGCTCAGCAGGCACCTAGGGAAACCTACCAAACCTGTGCATTTTTGAAAACTACAGTAGAGACCTAGGGGAATCCAAGATGGGGTGACTTGTGGGGCTCTGACCAGGTTCTGTTACCCAGAATCCTTAGCAAACCTCAAAAGTTGGTTAAAAAAACACGTTTTCCTCACATTTCGGTGACAGAAAATTCTGGAATCTGAGAGGAGCCACAAATTTCCTTCCATCCAGCATTCCCCCAAGTCTCCCGATAAAAATTATACCTCACTTGTGTGGGTAGGCCTAGGGCAAGTGACAGGAAATGCCCCAAAACACAACGTGGACACATCACATTTTTTTAAAGAAAACAGAGGTGTTTTTTGCAAAGTGCCTACCTGTAGATTTTAGCCTCTAGCTCAGCCGGCACCTAGGGAAACCTACCAAACCTGTGCATTTTTGAAAACTAGAGACCTAGGGGAATCCAAGATGGGGTGACCTGTGGGGCTCTGACCAGGTTCTGTTACACAGAATCCTTTGCAAACCTCAAAAGTTGGCTAAAAAAACACATTTTCCTCACATTTCGGTGACAGAAAATTCTGGAATCTGAGAGGAGCCACGAATTTCCTTCCACCCAGCATTCCCCCAAGTCTCCCGATAAAAATGATACCTCACTTGTGTGGGTAGGCCTAGCGCCCGTGACAGGAAATGCCCCAAAACACAACGTGGACACATCACATTTTTTTAAAGAAAACAGAGGTGTTTTTTGCAAAGTGCCTACCTGTAGATTTTAGCCTCTAGCTCAGCCGGCACCTAGGGAAACCTACCAAGCCTGTGCATTTTTGAAAACTAGAGACCTAGGGGAACCCAAGATGGGGTGACCTGTGGGGCTCTGACCAGGTTCTGTTACACAGAATCCTTTGCAAACCTCAAACTTTGGCTAAAAAAACACGTTTTCCTCACATTTCGGTGACAGTTCTGGAATCTGAGAGGAGCCACAAATTTCCTTCCACCCAGCGTTCCCCCAAGTCTCCCGATACAAATGATAACTCACTTGTGTGGGTAGGACTAGCGCCCGTGACAGGAAACGCCCCAAAACACAACGTGAACAAATCACATTTTTTTAAAGAAAACAGAGGTGTTTTTTGCAAAGTGCCTTACCGTAGATTTTGGCCTCTAGCTCAGCTGGCTCCTAGGGAAACCTACCAAACCTGTGCATTTTTTAAAACTAGAGCCCTAGGGGAATCCAAGATGGGGTGACTTGTGGGGCTCTGACCAGGTTTTGTTACCCAGAATCCTTTGCAAACTTCAAAATTTGGATAAAAAAACACATTTTCCTCAAATTTCTGTGACAGAAAGTTCTGGAATCTGAGAGGAGCCACAAATTTCCTCCCACCAGAGTTCCACCAAGTCTCCGGATAAAAATTAAACCTCACCTGTGTGGGTAGGCCTAGCGCCCCGTGACAGGAAATTCCCCAAAACGTAACGTGGACACATCAGATTTTTTTTAAAGAAAACAGAGGTGTTTTTTGCAAAGTGCCTACCTGTAGATTTTGGCCTCTAGCTCAGCCAGCACCTAGGGAAACCTCCCAAACCTGTGCATTTTTTAAAACTAGAGACCTAGGGGAATCCAAAATGGGTGACTTGTGGGGCTTTGACCAGGTTCTGTTACCCAGAATCCTTTGAAAACCTCAAACTTTGGCTAAACAAACACATTTTCCTCAAATTTTGGTGACAGAAAGTTCTGGAATCAGAGTGGAGCCACAAATTTCCTTCCACCCAGCGTTCCCCCAAGTCTCCCGATAAAAATGATACTTCACTTGTGTGGGTAGGCCTAGCGCCCGCGACACGAAATGCCCCAAAACTCAACGTGGACACATCACATTTTTTAAAAGAAAACAGAGGTGTTTTTTGCAAAGTGCCTACCTGTAGATTTTGGCCTCTAGCTCAGCAGGCACCTAGGGAAACCTACCAAACCTGTGCATTTTTGAAAACTACAGTAGAGACCTAGGGGAATCCAAGATGGGGTGACTTGTGGGGCTCTGACCAGGTTCTGTTACCCAGAATCCTTAGCAAACCTCAAAAGTTGGTTAAAAAAACACGTTTTCCTCACATTTCGGTGACAGAAAATTCTGGAATCTGAGAGGAGCCACAAATTTCCTTCCATCCAGCATTCCCCCAAGTCTCCCGATAAAAATTATACCTCACTTGTGTGGGTAGGCCTAGGGCAAGTGACAGGAAATGCCCCAAAACACAACGTGGACACATCACATTTTTTTAAAGAAAACAGAGGTGTTTTTTGCAAAGTGCCTACCTGTAGATTTTAGCCTCTAGCTCAGCCGGCACCTAGGGAAACCTACCAAACCTGTGCATTTTTGAAAACTAGAGACCTAGGGGAATCCAAGATGGGGTGACCTGTGGGGCTCTGACCAGGTTCTGTTACACAGAATCCTTTGCAAACCTCAAAAGTTGGCTAAAAAAACACATTTTCCTCACATTTCGGTGACAGAAAATTCTGGAATCTGAGAGGAGCCACGAATTTCCTTCCACCCAGCATTCCCCCAAGTCTCCCGATAAAAATGATACCTCACTTGTGTGGGTAGGCCTAGCACCCGTGACAGGAAATGCCCCAAAACACAACGTGGACACATCACATTTTTTTAAAGAAAACAGAGGTGTTTTTTGCAAAGTGCCTACCTGTAGATTTTGGCCTCTAGCTCAGCTGGCACCTGGGGAAACCTACCAAACCTGTGCATTTTTGAAAACTAGAGACCTAGGGGAATCCAAGATGGGGTGACTTGTGGGGCTCTGACCAGGTTCTGTTACCCAGAATCCTTTGCAAACCTCAAAATGTGGCAAAAAAAACACTTTTTCCTCACATTTTGGTGACAGAAAGTTCTGGAATCTGAGAGGAGCCACAAATTTTCTTCCACCCAGCGTTCCCTCAAGTCTCCCAATAAAAATTATACCTCACTTGTGTGGGTAGGCCTAGCGCTCGTGACAGGAAATGCCCCAAAACACAACATGGACACATCACATTTTTTTTAAAGGAAACAGAGGTGTTTTTTGCAAAGTGCCTACCTGTAGATTTTAGCCTCTAGCTCAGCTGGTACCTAGGGAAACCTACCAAACCTGTGCATTTTTGAAAACTAGAGACCTAGGAGAATCCAAGATGGGGTAACTTGTGGGGCTCTGACCAGGTTCTGTTACCCAGAATCCTTAGCAAACCTCAAAAGGTGGCTAAAAAAACACGTTTTCCTCACATTTCGGTGACAGAAAATTCTGGAATCTGAGAGGAGCCACAAATTTCCTTCAACCCAGCATTCCCCCAAGTCTCCCGATAAAAATGATACCTCACTTTTGTGGGTAGGCCTAGCGCCCGTGACAGAAAATGCCCCAAAACACAACGTGGACACATCACATTTTTTTTAAAGAAAACAGAGGTGTTTTTTGCAAAGTGCCTACCTGTAGATTTTAGCCTCTAGCTCAGCCGGCACCTAGGGAAAACTACCAAACCTGTGCATTTTTGAAAACTAGAGACCTAGGGGAATCCAAGATGGGGTGACCTGTGGGGCTCTGACCAGGTTCTGTTACACAGAATCCTTTGCAAACCTCAAAAGTTGGCTAAAAAAACACATTTTCCTCACATTTCGGTGACAGAAAATTCTGGAATCTGAGAGGAGCCACGAATTTCCTTCCACCCAGCATTCACCCAAGTCTCCCGATAAAAATGATACCTCACTTGTGTGGGTAGGCCTAGCACCCGTGACAGCAAATGCCCCAAAACACAACGTGGACACATCACATTTTTTTTAAAGAAAACAGACGTGTTTTTTGCAAAGTGCCTACCTGTAGATTTTAGCCTCTAGCTCAGCCGGCACCTAGGGAAACCTACCAAACCTGTGCATTTTTGAAAACTAGAGACCTAGGGGAATCCAAGATTGGGTGACCTGAGGGGCTCTGACCAGTTTCTGTTACACAGAATCCTTTGCAAACCTCAAAATTTGGGTAAAAAAACACGTTTTCCTCACATTTCGGTGACAGAAAGTTCTGGAATCTGAGAGGAGCCACAAATTTCCTTCCACCCAGCGTTCCCCCAAGCCTCCCGATACAAATGATACCTCACTTGTGTGGGTAGGCCTAGCGCCCGTGACAGGAAACGTCCCAAAACACGTGAACAAATCACATTTTTTTAAAGAAAACAGAGGGGTTTTTTGCAAAGTGCCTTACCGTAGATTTTGGCCTCTAGCTCAGCTGGCACCTAGGGAAACCTACCAAACCTGTGCATTTTTTAAAACTAGAGACCTAGGGGAATCCAAGATGGGGTGACTTGTGGGGCTCTGACCAGGTTTTGTTACCCAGAATCCTTTGCAAACTTCAAAATTTGGCTAAAAAAACACTTTTTCCTCAAATTTCGGTGACAGAAAGTTCTGGAATCTGAGAGGAGCCACAAATTTCCTCCCACCCAGCGTTCCCCCAAGTCTCCCGATAAAAATGATACCTCACTTGTGTGGGTAGGCCTAGCGCCCGCAACACGAAATGCCCCAAAACGCAACGTGGACACATCACATTTTTTAAAAGAAAACAGAGGTGTTTTTTGCAAAGTGCCTACCTGTAGATTTTGGCCTCTAGCTCAGCAGGCACCTAGGGAAACCTACCAAACCTGTGCATTTTTGAAAACTAGAGACCTAGGGGAATCCAAGATGGGTGACTTGTGGGGCTCTGACCAGGTTCTGTAACCCAGAAACCTTTGAAAACCTCAAACTTTGGCTAAACAAACACATTTTCCTCAAATTTTGGTGACAGAGAGTTCTGGAATCAGAGAGGAGCCACAAATTTCCTTCCACCCAGCGTTCCCCCAAGTCTCCCGATACAAATGATACCTCACTTGTGTGGGTAGGCCTAGCGCCCGTGACAGGAAATGCCCCAAAACACAACGTGAACACATCCCATTTTTTTAAAGAAAACAGAGGTGTTTTGTGCAAAGTGCCTACCTGTAGATTTTGGCCTCTTGCTCAGCTGGCACCTGGGGAAACCTACCAAACCTGTGTATTTTTGAAAACTAGAGACCTAGGGGAATCCAAGATGGGGTGACTTGTGGGGCTCTGACCAGGTTCTGTTACCCAGAATCCTTTGCAAACCTCAAAATGTGGCAAAAAAAACACGTTTTCCTCACATTTTGGTGACAGAAAGTTCTGGAATCTGAGAGGAGCCACAAATTTTCTTCCACCCAGCGTTCCCTCAAGTCTCCCAATAAAAATTATACCTCACTTGTGTGGGTAGGCCTAGCGCTCGTGACAGGAAATGCCCCAAAACACAACATGGTCACATCACATTTTTTTAAAGGAAACAGAGGTGTTTTTTGCAAAGTGCCTACCTGTAGATTTTAGCCTCTAGCTCAGCTGGTACCTAGGGAAACCTACCAAACCTGTGCATTTTTGAAAACTAGAGACCTAGGGGAATCCAAGATGGGGTAACTTGTGGGGCTCTGACCAGGTTCTGTTACCCAGAATCCTTAGCAAACCTCAAAAGGTGGCTAAAAAAACACGTTTCCTCACATTTCGGTGACAGAAAATTCTGGAATCTGAGAGGAGCCACAAATTTCCTTCCACCCAGCATTCCCCCAAGTCTCCCGATAAAAATGATACCTCACTTTTGTGGGTAGGCCTAGCGCCCGTGACAGGAAATGCCCCAAAACACAACGTGGACACAACACATTTTTTTAAAGAAAACAGAGGTGTTTTTTGCAAAGTGCCTACCTGTAGATTTTAGCCTCTAGCTCAGCCGGCACCTAGGGAAACCTACCAAACCTGTGCATTTTTGAAAACTAGAGACCTAGGGGAATCCAAGATGGGGTGACTTGTGGGGCTCTGACCAGGTTCTGTTACACAGAATCCTTAGCAAACCTCAAAAGGTGGCTAAAAAAACACGTTTTCCTCACATTTCGGTGACAGAAAATTCTGGAATCTGAGAGGAGCCACAAATTTCCTTCCACCCAGCATTCCCCCAAGTCTCCCGATAAAAATGATACCTCACTTTTGTGGGTAGGCCTAGCGCCCGTGACAGGAAATGCCCCAAAACACAACGTGGACACATCACATTTTTTTAAAGAAAACAGAGGTGTTTTTTGCAAAGTGCCTACCTGTAGATTTTAGCCTCTAGCTCAGCCGGCACCTAGGGAAACCTACCAAACCTGTGCATTTTTGAAAAGTAGAGACCTAGGAGAATCCAAGATGGGGTGACCTGTGGGGCTCTGACCAGGTTCTGTTACACAGAATCCTTTGCAAACCTCAAAAGTTGGCTAAAAAAACTCATTTTCCTCACATTTCAGTGACAGAAAATTCTGGAATCTGAGAGGAGCCACGAATTTCCTTCCACCCAGCATTCCCCCAAGTCTCCCGATAAAAATGATACCTCACTTGTGTGGGTAGGCCTAGCGCCCGTGACATGAAATGCCCCAAAACACAACGTGGACACATCACATTTTTTTAAAGAAAACAGAGGTGTTTTTTGCAAAGTGCCTACCTGTAGATTTTAGCCTCTAGCTCAGCCGGCACCTAGGGAAACCTACCAAACCTGTGCATTTTTGAAAACTAGAGACCTAGGGGAATCCAAGATGGGGTGACTTGTGGGGCTCTGACCAGGTTCTGTTACCCAGAATCCTTAGCAAACCTCAAAAGGTGGCTAAAAAAACACGTTTTCCTCACATTTCGGTGACAGAAAATTCTGGAATCTGAGAGGAGCCACAAATTTCCTTCCACCCAGCATTCCCCCAAATCTCCCGATAAAAATGATACCTCACTTTTGTGGGTAGGCCTAGCGCCCGTGACAGGAAATGCCCCAAAACACAACGTGGACACATCACATTTTTTTAAAGAAAACAGAGGTGTTTTTTGCAAAGTTCCTACCTGTAGATTTTAGCCTCTAGCTCAGCCGGCACCTAGGGAAACCTACCAAACCTGTGCATTTTTCAAAACTAGAGACCTAGGGGAATCCAAGATGGGGTGACCTGTGGGGCTCTGACCAGGTTCTGTTACACAGAATCCTTTGCAAACCTCAAAAGTTGGCTAAAAAAACACATTTTCCTCACATTTCAGTGACAGAAAATTCTGGAATCTGAGAGGAGCCACGAATTTCCTTCCACCCAGCATTCCCCCAAGTCTCCCGATAAAAATGATACCTCACTTGTGTGGGTAGGCCTAGCACCCGTGACAGGAAATGCCCCAAAACACAACGTGGACACATCACATTTTTTTAAAGAAAACAGAGGTGTTTTTTGCAAAGTGCCTACCTGTAGATTTTAGCCTCTAGCTCAGCCGGCACCTAGGGAAACCTACCAAACCTGTGCATTTTTGAAAAGTAGAGACCTAGGAGAATCCAAGATGGGGTGACCTGTGGGGCTCTGACCAGGTTCTGTTACACAGAATCCTTTGCAAACCTCAAAAGTTGGCTAAAAAAACACATTTTCCTCACATTTCAGTGACAGAAAATTCTGGAATCTGAGAGGAGCCACGAATTTCCTTCCACCCAGCATTCCCCCAAGTCTCCCGATAAAAATGATACCTCACTTGTGTGGGTAGGCCTAGCGCCCGTGACATGAAATGCCCCAAAACACAACGTGGACACATCACATTTTTTTAAAGAAAACAGAGGTGTTTTTTGCAAAGTGCCTACCTGTAGATTTTAGCCTCTAGCTCAGCCGGCACCTAGGGAAACCTACCAAACCTGTGCATTTTTGAAAACTAGAGACCTAGGGGAATCCAAGATGGGGTGACTTGTGGGGCTCTGACCAGGTTCTGTTACCCAGAATCCTTAGCAAACCTCAAAAGGTGGCTAAAAAAACACGTTTTCCTCACATTTCGGTGACAGAAAATTCTGGAATCTGAGAGGAGCCACAAATTTCCTTCCACCCAGCATTCCCCCAAGTCTCCCGATAAAAATGATACCTCACTTTTGTGGGTAGGCCTAGCGCCCGTGACAGGAAATGCCCCAAAACACAACGTGGACACATCACATTTTTTTAAAGAAAACAGAGGTGTTTTTTGCAAAGTGCCTACCTGTAGATTTTAGCCTCTAGCTCAGCCGGCACCTAGGGAAACCTACCAAACCTGTGCATTTTTGAAAACTAGAGACCTAGGGGAATCCAAGATGGGGTGACCTGTGGGGCTCTGACCAGGTTCTGTTACACAGAATCCTTTGCAAACCTCAAAAGTTGGCTAAAAAAACACATTTTCCTCACATTTCAGTGACAGAAAATTCTGGAATCTGAGAGGAGCCACGAATTTCCTTCCACCCAGCATTCCCCCAAGTCTCCCGATAAAAATGATACCTCACTTGTGTGGGTAGGCCTAGCACCCGTGACAGGAAATGCCCCAAAACACAACGTGGACACATCACATTTTTTTAAAGAAAACAGAGGTGTTTTTTGCAAAGTGCCTACCTGTAGATTTTAGCCTCTAGCTCAGCCGGCACCTAGGGAAACCTACCAAACCTGTGCATTTTTGAAAACTAGAGACCTAGGGGAATCCAAGATGTGGTGACCTGTGGGGCTCTGACCAGTTTCTGTTACACAGAATCCTTTGCAAACCTCAAAATTTGGGTAAAAAAACACGTTTTCCTCACATTTCGGTGACAGAAAGTTCTGGAATCTGAGAGGAGCCACAAATTTCCTTCCACCCAGCGTTCCCCCAAGTCTCCCGATACAAATGATACCTCACTTGTGTGGGTAGGCCTAGCGCCCGTGACAGGAAACGTCCCAAAACACAACGTGAACAAATCAAATTTTTTTAAAGAAAACAGAGGGGTTTTTTGCAAAGTGCCTTACCGTAGATTTTGGCCTCTAGCTCAGCTGGCACCTAGGGAAACCTACCAAACCTGTGCATTTTTTAAAACTAGAGACCTAGGGGAATCCAAGATGGGGTGACTTGTGGGGCTCTGACCAGGTTTTGTTACCCAGAATCCTTTGCAAACTTCATAATTTGGCTAAAAAAACACATTTTCCTCAAATTTCGGTGACAGAAAGTTCTGGAATCTGAGAGGAGCCACAAATTTCCTCCCACCCAGAGTTCCACCAAGTCTCTGGATAAAAATGAAACCTCACCTGTGTGGGTAGGCCTAGCGCCCCGTGACAGGAAATTCCCCAAAACGTAACGTGGACACATCACATTTTTTGAAAGAAAACAGAGGTGTTTTTTGCAAAGTGCCTACCTGTAGATTTTGGCCTCTAGCTCAGCCAGCACCTAGGGAAACCTCCCAAACCTGTGCATTTTTGAAAACTAGAGACCTAGGGGAATCCAAGATGGGTGACTTGTGGGGCTCTGACCAGGTTCTGTAACCCAGAATCCTTTGAAAACCTCAAACTTTGGCTAAACAAACACATTTTCCTCAAATTTTGGTGACAGAAAGTTCTGGAATCAGAGAGGAGCCACAAATTTCCTTCCACCCAGCGTTACCCCAAGTCTCCCGATAAAAATGATACCTCACTTGTGTGGGTAGGCCTAGCGCCCGCGACACGAAATGCCCCAAAACGCAACGTGGACACATCACATTTTTTAAAAGAAAACAGAGGTGTTTTTTGCAAAGTGCCTACCTGTAGATTTTGGCCTCTAGCTCAGCAGGCACCTAGGGAAACCTACCAAACCTGTGCATTTTTGAAAACTAGAGACCTAGGGGAATCCAAGATGGGGTGACTTGTGGGTCTCTGACCAGGTTCTGTTACCCAGAATCCTTAGCAAACCTCAAAAGTTGGTTAAAAAAACACGTTTTCCTCACACTTCGGTGACAGAAAGTTCTGGAATCTGAGAGGAGCCACAAATTTCCTTCCATCCAGCATTCCCCCAAGTCTCCCGATAAAAATGATACCTCACTTGTGTGGGTAGGCCTAGCGCCCGTGACAGGAAATGCCCCAAAACACAACGTGGACACATCACATTTTTTTAAAGAAAACAGAGGTGTTTTTTGCAAAGTGCCTACCTGTAGATTTTAGCCTCTAGCTCAGCCGGCACCTAGGGAAACCCACCAAACCTGTGCATTTTTGAAAACTAGAGACCTAGGGGAATCCAAGATGGGGTGACCTGTGGGGCTCTGACCAGGTTCTGTTACACAGAATCCTTTGCAAACCTCAAAATTTGGGTAAAAAAATAAGTTTTCCTCACATTTCGGTGACAGAAAGTTCTGGAATCTGAGAGGAGCTACAAATTTCCTTCCACCCAGCGTTCCTCCAAGTCTCCCGATACAAATGATACCTCACTTGTGTGGGTAGGCCTAGCGCCCGTGACAGGAAATGCCCCAAAACACAACGTGAACACATCCCATTTTTTTAAAGAAAACAGAGGTGTTTTTTGCAAAGTGCCTACCTGTAGATTTTGGCCTCTAGCTCAGCAGGCACCTAGGGAAACCTACCAAACCTGTGCATTTTTGAAAACTAGAGACCTAGGGGAATCCAAGATGGGGTGACCTGTGGGGCTCTGACCAGGTTCTGTTACCCAGAATCCTTTGCAAACCTCAAAATGTGGCAAAAAAAACACGTTTTCCTCACATTTTGGTGACAGAAAGTTCTGGAATCTGAGAGGAGCCACAAATTTTCTTCCACCCAGCGTTCCCCCAAGTCTCCCGATACAAATGATACCTCACTTGTGTGGGTAGGCCTAGCGCCCGTGACAGGAAACGCCCCAAAACACAACGTGAACACATCACATTTTTTGAAAGAAAACAGAGGTGTTTTTTTGCAAATTGCCTACCTGTAGATTTTGGCCTCTAGCTCAGCCAGCACCTAGGGAAACATACCAAACCTGTGCATTTTTGAAAACTAGAGACCTAGGGGAATCCAAGATGGGGTGACTTGTGGGGCTCTGACCAGGTTCTGTTACCCAGAATCCTTTGCAAACCTCAAAATGTGGCAAAAAAAACACGTTTTCCTCACATTTTGGTGACAGAAAGTTCTGGAATCTGAGAGGAGCCACAAATTTTCTTCCACCCAGCGTTCCCCCAAGTCTCCCGATACAAATGATACCTCACTTGTGTGGGTAGGCCTAGCGCCCGTGACAGGAAACGCCCCAAAACACAACGAGAACACATCACATTTTTTGAAAGAAAACAGAGGTGTTTTTTGCAAATTGCCTACCTGTAGATTTTGGCCTCTAGCTCAGCCAGCACCTAGGGAAACATACCAAACCTGTGCATTTTTGAAAACTAGAGACCTAGGGGAATCCAAGATGGGGTGACTTGTGGGGCTCTGACCAGGTTCTGTTACCCAGAATCCTTTGAAAACCTCAAACTTTGGCTAAACAAACACATTTTCCTCAAATTTAGGTGACAGAAAGTTCTGGAATCAGAGAGGAGCCACAAATTTCCTTCCACCCAGCGTTCCTCCAAGTCTCCCGATACAAATGATACCTCACTTGTGTGGGTAGGCCTAGCGCCCGTGACAGGAAACGCCCCAAAACACAACGTGAACACATCACATTTTTTTAAAGAAAACAGAGGTGTTTTTTGCAAATTGCCTACCTGTAGATTTTGGCCTCTAGCTCAGCCAGCACCTAGGGAAACCTACCAAACCTGTGCATTTTTGAAAACTAGAGACCTAGGGGAATCCAAGATGTGGTGACTTGTGGGGCTCTGACCAGGTTCTGTTACACAGAATCCTTTGCAAACCTCAAAATTTGGGTAAAAAAACAAGTTTTCCTCACATTTCGGTGACAGAAAGTTCTGGAATCTGGGAGGAGCCACAAATTTCCTTCCACCCAGCATTCCCCCAAGTCTCCCGATACAAATGATACCTCACTTGTGTGGGTAGGCCTAGCGCCCGTGACAGGAAATGCCCCAAAACACAACGTGAACACATCCCATTTTTTAAAAGAAAACAGAGGTGTTTTTTGCAAAGTGCCTACCTGTAGATTTTGGCCTCTAGCTCAGCTGGCACCTGGGGAAACCTACCAAACCTGTGCATTTTTGAAAACTAGAGACCTAGGGGAATCCAAGATGGGGTGACTTGTGGGGCTCTGACCAGGTTCTGTTACCCAGAATCCTTTGCAAACCTCAAAATGTGGCAAAAAAAACACGTTTTCCTCACATTTTGGTGACAGAAAGTTCTGGAATCTGAGAGGAGCCACAAATTTTCTTCCACCCAGCGTTCCCTCAAGTCTCCCAATAAAAATTATACCTCACTTTTGTGGGTAGGCCTAGCGCCCGTGACAGGAAATGCCCCAAAACACAACGTGGACACATCACATTTTTTTAAAGAAAACAGAGGTGTTTTTTGCAAAGTGCCTACCTGTAGATTTTAGCCTCTAGCTCAGCCGGCACCTAGGGAAACCTACCAAACCTGTGCATTTTTGAAAACTAGAGACCTAGGAGAATCCAAGATGGGGTGACCTGTGGGGCTCTGACCAGGTTCTGTTACACAGAATCCTTTGCTAACCTCAAAAGTTGGCTAAAAAAACACATTTTCCTCACATTTCAGTGACAGAAAATTCTGGAATCTGAGAGGAGCCACGAATTTCCTTCCACCCAGCATTCCCCCAAGTCTCCCGATAAAAATGATACCTCACTTGTGTGGGTAGGCCTAGCGCCCGTGACAGGAAATGCCCCAAAACACAACGTGGACACATCACATTTTTTTTAAAGAAAACAGAGGTGTTTTTTGCAAAGTGCCTACCTGTAGATTTTAGCCTCTAGCTCAGCCGGCACCTAGGGAAACCTACCAAACCTGTGCATTTTTGAAAACTAGAGACCTAGGGGAATCCAAGATGGGGTGACTTGTGGGGCTCTGACCAGGTTCTGTTACCCAGAATCCTTAGCAAACCTCAAAAGGTGGCTAAAAAAACACGTTTTCCTCACATTTCGGTGACAGAAAATTCTGGAATCTGAGAGGAGCCACAAATTTCCTTCCACCCAGCATTCCCCCAAGTCTCCCGATAAAAATGATACCTCACTTTTGTGGGTAGGCCTAGCGCCCGTGACAGGAAATGCCCCAAAACACAACGTGGACACATCACATTTTTTTAAAGAAAACAGAGGTGTTTTTTGCAAAGTGCCTACCTGTAGATTTTAGCCTCTAGCTCAGCCGGCACCTAGGGAAACCTACCAAACCTGTGCATTTTTGAAAACTAGAGACCTAGGGGAATCCAAGATGGGGTGACCTGTGGGGCTCTGACCAGGTTCTGTTACACAGAATCCTTTGCAAACCTCAAAAGTTGGCTAAAAAAACACATTTTCCTCACATTTCGGTGACAGAAAGTTCTGGAATCTGAGAGGAGCCACAAATTTCCTTCCACCCAGCGTTCCCCCAAGTCTCCCGATACAAATGATACCTCACTTGTGTGGGTAGGCCTAGCGCCAGTGACAGGAAACGTCCCAAAACACAACGTGAACAAATCACATTTTTTTAAAGAAAACAGAGGGGTTTTTTGCAAAGTGCCTTACCGTAGATTTTGGCCTCTAGCTCAGCTGGCACCTAGGGAAACCTACCAAACCTGTGCATTTTTTAAAACTAGAGACCTAGGGGAATCCAAGATGGGGTGACTTGTGGGGCTCTGACCAGGTTTTGTTACCCAGAATCCTTTGCAAACTTCAAAATTTGGCTAAAAAAACACATTTTCCTCAAATTTCGGTGACAGAAAGTTCTGGAATCTGAGAGGAGCCACAAATTTCCTCCCACCCCGAGTTCCACCAAGTCCCTGGATAAAAATGAAACCTCACCTGTGTGGGTAGGCCTAGCGCCCCGTGACAGGAAATTCCCCAAAACGTAACGTGGACACATCACATTTTTTTAAAGAAAACAGAGGTGTTTTTTGCAAAGTGCCTACCTGTAGATTTTGGCCTCTAGCTCAGCCAGCACCTAGGGAAACCTCCCAAACCTGTGCATTTTTGAAAACTAGAGACCTAGGGGAATCCAAGATGGGTGACTTGTGGGGCTCTGACCAGGTTCTGTAACCCAGAATCCTTTGAAAACCTCAAACTTTGGCTAAACAAACACATTTTCCTCAAATTTTGGTGACAGAAAGTTCTGGAATCAGAGAGGAGCCACAAATTTCCTTCCACCCAGCGTTCCCCCCAAGTCTCCCGATAAAAATGATACCTCACTTGTGTGGGTAGGCCTAGCGCCCGCGACACGAAATGCCCCAAAACGCAACGTGGACACATCACATTTTTTAAAAGAAAACAGAGGTGTTTTTTGCAAAGTGCCTACCTGTAGATTTTGGCCTCTAGCTCAGCAGGCACCTAGGGAAACCTACCAAACCTGTGCATTTTTGAAAACTAGAGACCTAGGGGAATCCAAGATGGGGTGACTTGTGGGTCTCTGACCAGGTTCTGTTACCCAGAATCCTTAGCAAACCTCAAAAGTTGGTTAAAAAAACACGTTTTCCTCACACTTCGGTGACAGAAAGTTCTGGAATCTGAGAGGAGCCACAAATGTCCTTCCATCCAGCATTCCCCCAAGTCTCCCGATAAAAATGATACCTCACTTGTGTGGGTAGGCCTAGCGCCCGTGACAGGAAATGCCCCAAAACACAACGTGGACACATCACATTTTTTTAAAGAAAACAGAGGTGTTTTTTGCAAAGTGCCTACCTGTAGATTTTAGCCTCTAGCTCAGCCGGCACCTAGGGAAACCCACCAAACCTGTGCATTTTTGAAAACTAGAGACCTAGGGGAATCCAAGATGGGGTGACCTGTGGGGCTCTGACCAGGTTCTGTTACACAGAATCCTTTGCAAACCTCAAAATTTGGGTAAAAAAATAAGTTTTCCTCACATTTCGGTGACAGAAAGTTCTGGAATCTGAGAGGAGCTACAAATTTCCTTCCACCCAGCGTTCCCCCAAGTCTCCCGATACAAATGATACCTCACTTGTGTGGGTAGGCCTAGCGCCCGTGACAGGAAATGCCCCAAAACACAACGTGAACACATCCCATTTTTTTAAAGAAAACAGAGGTGTTTTTTGCAAAGTGCCTACCTGTAGATTTTGGCCTCTAGCTAAGCCGGCACCTAGGGAAACCTACCAAACCTGTGCATTTTTTAAAACTAGAGACCGAGGGAAATCCAAGATGGGGAGACTTGTGGGGCTCTGACCAGGTTCTGTTACCCAGAATCCTTTGCAAACCTCAAAATGTGGCAAAAAAAAACACGTTTTCCTCACATTTTGGTGACAGAAAGTTCTGGAATCTGAGAGGAGCCACAAATTTTCTTCCACCCAGCGTTCCCCCAAGTCTCCCGATACAAATGATACCTCACTTGTGTGGGTAGGCCTAGCGCCCGTGACAGGAAACGCCCCAAAACACAACGTGAACACATCACATTTTTTTAAAGAAAACAGAGGTGTTTTTTTGCAAATTGCCTACCTGTAGATTTTGGCCTCTAGCTCAGCCAGCACCTAGGGAAACATACCAAACCTGTGCATTTTTGAAAACTAGAGACCTAGGGGAATCCAAGATGGGGTGACTTGTGGGGCTCTGACCAGGTTCTGTTACCCAGAATCCTTTGAAAACCTCAAACTTTGGCTAAACAAACACATTTTCCTCAAATTTAGGTGACAGAAAGTTCTGGAATCAGAGAGGAGCCACAAATTTCCTTCCACCCAGCGTTCCTCCAAGTCTCCCGATACAAATGATACCTCACTTGTGTGGGTAGGCCTAGCGCCCGTGACAGGAAACGCCCCAAAACACAACGTGAACACATCACATTTTTTTAAAGAAAACAGAGGTGTTTTTTGCAAATTGCCTACCTGTAGATTTTGGCCTCTAGCTCAGCCAGCACCTAGGGAAACCTACCAAACCTGTGCATTTTTGAAAACTAGAGACCTAGGGGAATCCAAGATGTGGTGACTTGTGGGGCTCTGACCAGGTTCTGTTACACAGAATCCTTTGCAAACCTCATAATTTGGGTAAAAAAACAAGTTTTCCTCACATTTCGGTGACAGAAAGTTCTGGAATCTGAGAGGAGCCACAAATTTCCTTCCACCCAGCATTCCCCCAAGTCTCCCGATACAAATGATACCTCACTTGTGTGGGTAGGCCTAGCGCCCGTGACAGGAAATGCCCCAAAACACAACGTGAACACATCCCATTTTTTTAAAGAAAACAGAGGTGTTTTTTGCAAAGTGCCTACCTGTAGATTTTGGCCTCTAGCTCAGCTGGCACCTGGGGAAACCTACCAAACCTGTGCATTTTTGAAAACTAGAGACCTAGGGGAATCCAAGATGGGGTGACTTGTGGGGCTCTGACCAGGTTCTGTTACCCAGAATCCTTTGCAAACCTCAAAATGTGGCAAAAAAAACACGTTTTCCTCACATTTTGGTGACAGAAAGTTCTGGAATCTGAGAGGAGCCACAAATTTTCTTCCACCCAGCGTTCCCTCAAGTCTCCCAATAAAAATTATACCTCACTTGTGTGGGTAGGCCTAGCGCTCGTGACAGGAAATGCCCCAAAACACAACATGGACACATCACATTTTTTTAAAGGAAACAGAGGTGTTTTTTGCAAAGTGCCTACCTGTAGATTTTAGCCTCTAGCTCAGCTGGCACCTAGGGAAACCTACCAAACCTGTGCATTTTTTAAAACTAGAGACGTAGGGGAATCCAAGATGGGGTAACTTGTGGGGCTCTGACCAGGTTCTGTTACCCAGAATCCTTAGCAAACCTCAAAAGGTGGCTAAAAAAACACGTTTTCCTCACATTTCGGTGACAGAAAATTCTGGAATCTGAGAGGAGCCACAAATTTCCTTCCACCCAGCATTCCCCCAAGTCTCCCGATAAAAATGATACCTCACTTTTGTGGGTAGGCCTAGCGCCCGTGACAGGAAACGTCCCAAAACACAACGTGAACAAATCACATTTTTTTAAAGAAAACAGAGGGGTTTTTTGCAAAGTGCCTTACCGTAGATTTTGGCCTCTAGCTCAGCTGGCAAAATTTGGGTAAAAAAACACGTTTTCCTCACATTTCGGTGACAGAAAGTTCTGGAATCTGAGAGGAGCCACAAATTTCCTTCCACCCAGCGTTCCCTAAAGTCTCCCGATACAAATGATACCTCACTTGTGTGGGTAGGCCTAGCGCCCGTGACAGGAAACGTCCCAAAACACAACGTGAACAAATCACATTTTTTTAAAGAAAACAGAGGGGTTTTTTGCAAAGTGCCTTACCGTAGATTTTGGCCTCTAGCTCAGCTGGCACCTAGGGAAACCTACCAAACCTGTGCATTTTTTAAAACTAGAGACCTAGGGGAATCCAAGATGGGGTGACTTGTGGGGCTCTGACCAGGTTTTGTTACCCAGAATCCTTTGCAAACTTCAAAATTTGGTTAAAAAAACACATTTTCCTCAAATTTCGGTGACAGAAAGTTCTGGAATCTGAGAGGAGCCACAAATTTCCTCCCACCCAGAGTTCCACCAAGTCTCTGGATAAAAATGAAACCTCACCTGTGTGGGTAGGCCTAGCGCCCCGTGACAGGAAATTCCCCAAAACGTAACGTGGACACATCACATTTTTTGAAAGAAAACAGAGGTGTTTTTTGCAAAGTGCCTACCTGTAGATTTTGGCCTCTAGCTCAGCCAGCACCTAGGGAAACCTCCCAAACCTGTGCATTTTTGAAAACTAGAGACCTAGGGGAATCCAAGATGGGTGACTTGTGGGGCTCTGACCAGGTTCTGTAACCCAGAATCCTTTGAAAACCTCAAACTTTGGCTAAACAAACACATTTTCCTCAAATTTTGGTGACAGAAAGTTCTGGAATCAGAGAGGAGCCACAAATTTCCTTCCACCCAGCGTTCACCCAAGTCTCCCGATAAAAATGATACCTCACTTGTGTGGGTAGGCCTAGCGCCCGCGACACGAAATGCCCCAAAACGCAACGTGGACACATCACATTTTTTAAAAGAAAACAGAGGTGTTTTTTGCAAAGTGCCTACCTGTAGATTTTGGCCTCTAGCTCAGCAGGCACCTAGGGAAACCTACCAAACCTGTGCATTTTTGAAAACTAGAGACCTAGGGGAATCCAAGATGGGGTGACTTGTGGGTCTCTGACCAGGTTCTGTTACCCAGAATCCTTAGCAAACCTCAAAAGTTGATTAAAAAAACACGTTTTCCTCACACTTCGGTGACAGAAAGTTCTGGAATCTGAGAGGAGCCACAAATTTCCTTCCATCCAGCATTCCCCCAAGTCTCCCGATAAAAATGATACCTCACTTGTGTGGGTAGGCCTAGCGCCCGTGACAGGAAATGCCCCAAAACACAACGTGGACACATCACATTTTTTTAAAGAAAACAGAGGTGTTTTTTGCAAAGTGCCTACCTGTAGATTTTAGCCTCTAGCTCAGCCGGCACCTAGGGAAACCCACCAAACCTGTGCATTTTTGAAAACTAGAGACCTAGGGGAATCCAAGATGGGGTGACCTGTGGGGCTCTGACCAGGTTCTGTTACACAGAATCCTTTGCAAACCTCAAAATGTGGGTAAAAAAATAAGTTTTCCTCACATTTCGGTGACAGAAAGTTCTGGAATCTGAGAGGAGTTACAAATTTCCTTCCACCCAGCGTTCCCCCAAGTCTCCCGATACAAATGATACCTCACTTGTGTGGGTAGGCCTAGCGCCCGTGACAGGAAATGCCCCAAAACACAACGTGAACACATCCCATTTTTTTAAAGAAAACAGAGGTGTTTTTTGCAAAGTGCCTACCTGTAGATTTTGGCCTCTAGCTAAGCCGGCACCTAGGGAAACCTACCAAACCTGTGCATTTTTTAAAACTAGAGACCGAGGGAAATCCAAGATGGGGAGACTTGTGGGGCTCTGACCAGGTTCTGTTACCCAGAATCCTTTGCAAACCTCAAAATGTGGCAAAAAAAACACGTTTTCCTCACATTTTGGTGACAGAAAGTTCTGGAATCTGAGAGGAGCCACAAATTTTCTTCCACCCAGCGTTCCCCCAAGTCTCCCGATACAAATGATACCTCACTTGTGTGGGTAGGCCTAGCGCCCGTGACAGGAAACGCCCCAAAACACAACGTGAACACATCACATTTTTTTTTAAAGAAAACAGAGGTGTTTTTTGCAAATTGCCTACCTGTAGATTTTGGCCTCTAGCTCAGCCAGCACCTAGGGAAACATACCAAACCTGTGCATTTTTGAAAACTAGAGACCTAGGGGAATCCAAGATGGGGTGACTTGTGGGGCTCTGACCAGGTTCTGTTACCCAGAATCCTTTGAAAACCTCAAACTTTGGCTAAACAAACACATTTTCCTCAAATTTAGGTGACAGAAAGTTCTGGAATCAGAGAGGAGCCACAAATTTCCTTCCACCCAGCATTCCCCCAAATCTCCCGATAAAAATGATACCTCACTTTTGTGGGTAGGCCTAGCGCCCGTGACAGGAAATGCCCCAAAACACAACGTGGACACATCACATTTTTTTAAAGAAAACAGAGGTGTTTTTTGCAAAGTGCCTACCTGTAGATTTTAGCCTCTAGCTCAGCCGGCACCTAGGGAAACCTACCAAACCTGTGCATTTTTCAAAACTAGAGACCTAGGGGAATCCAAGATGGGGTGACCTGTGGGGCTCTGACCAGGTTCTGTTACACAGAATCCTTTGCAAACCTCAAAAGTTGGCTAAAAAAACACATTTTCCTCACATTTCAGTGACAGAAAATTCTGGAATCTGAGAGGAGCCACGAATTTCCTTCCACCCAGCATTCCCCCAAGTCTCCCGATAAAAATGATACCTCACTTGTGTGGGTAGGCCTAGCACCCGTGACAGGAAATGCCCCAAAACACAACGTGGACACATCACATTTTTTTAAAGAAAACAGAGGTGTTTTTTGCAAAGTGCCTACCTGTAGATTTTAGCCTCTAGCTCAGCCGGCACCTAGGGAAACCTACCAAACCTGTGCATTTTTGAAAAGTAGAGACCTAGGAGAATCCAAGATGGGGTGACCTGTGGGGCTCTGACCAGGTTCTGTTACACAGAATCCTTTGCAAACCTCAAAAGTTGGCTAAAAAAACACATTTTCCTCACATTTCAGTGACAGAAAATTCTGGAATCTGAGAGGAGCCACGAATTTCCTTCCACCCAGCATTCCCCCAAGTCTCCCGATAAAAATGATACCTCACTTGTGTGGGTAGGCCTAGCGCCCGTGACATGAAATGCCCCAAAACACAACGTGGACACATCACATTTTTTTAAAGAAAACAGAGGTGTTTTTTGCAAAGTGCCTACCTGTAGATTTTAGCCTCTAGCTCAGCCGGCACCTAGGGAAACCTACCAAACCTGTGCATTTTTGAAAACTAGAGACCTAGGGGAATCCAAGATGGGGTGACTTGTGGGGCTCTGACCAGGTTCTGTTACCCAGAATCCTTAGCAAACCTCAAAAGGTGGCTAAAAAAACACGTTTTCCTCACATTTCGGTGACAGAAAATTCTGGAATCTGAGAGGAGCCACAAATTTCCTTCCACCCAGCATTCCCCCAAGTCTCCCGATAAAAATGATACCTCACTTTTGTGGGTAGGCCTAGCGCCCGTGACAGGAAATGCCCCAAAACACAACGTGGACACATCACATTTTTTTAAAGAAAACAGAGGTGTTTTTTGCAAAGTGCCTACCTGTAGATTTTAGCCTCTAGCTCAGCCGGCACCTAGGGAAACCTACCAAACCTGTGCATTTTTGAAAACTAGAGACCTAGGGGAATCCAAGATGGGGTGACCTGTGGGGCTCTGACCAGGTTCTGTTACACAGAATCCTTTGCAAACCTCAAAAGTTGGCTAAAAAAACACATTTTCCTCACATTTCAGTGACAGAAAATTCTGGAATCTGAGAGGAGCCACGAATTTCCTTCCACCCAGCATTCCCCCAAGTCTCCCGATAAAAATGATACCTCACTTGTGTGGGTAGGCCTAGCACCCGTGACAGGAAATGCCCCAAAACACAACGTGGACACATCACATTTTTTTAAAGAAAACAGAGGTGTTTTTTGCAAAGTGCCTACCTGTAGATTTTAGCCTCTAGCTCAGCCGGCACCTAGGGAAACCTACCAAACCTGTGCATTTTTGAAAACTAGAGACCTAGGGGAATCCAAGATGTGGTGACCTGTGGGGCTCTGACCAGTTTCTGTTACACAGAATCCTTTGCAAACCTCAAAATTTGGGTAAAAAAACACGTTTTCCTCACATTTCGGTGACAGAAAGTTCTGGAATCTGAGAGGAGCCACAAATTTCCTTCCACCCAGCGTTCCCCCAAGTCTCCCGATACAAATGATACCTCACTTGTGTGGGTAGGCCTAGCGCCCGTGACATGAAATGCCCCAAAACACAACGTGGACACATCACATTTTTTTAAAGAAAACAGAGGTGTTTTTTGCAAAGTGCCTACCTGTAGATTTTAGCCTCTAGCTCAGCCGGCACCTAGGGAAACCTACCAAACCTGTGCATTTTTGAAAACTAGAGACCTAGGGGAATCCAAGATGGGGTGACTTGTGGGGCTCTGACCAGGTTCTGTTACCCAGAATCCTTAGCAAACCTCAAAAGGTGGCTAAAAAAACACGTTTTCCTCACATTTCGGTGACAGAAAATTCTGGAATCTGAGAGGAGCCACAAATTTCCTTCCACCCAGCATTCCCCCAAGTCTCCCGATAAAAATGATACCTCACTTTTGTGGGTAGGCCTAGCGCCCGTGACAGGAAATGCCCCAAAACACAACGTGGACACATCACATTTTTTTAAAGAAAACAGAGGTGTTTTTTGCAAAGTGCCTACCTGTAGATTTTAGCCTCTAGCTCAGCCGGCACCTAGGGAAACCTACCAAACCTGTGCATTTTTGAAAACTAGAGACCTAGGGGAATCCAAGATGGGGTGACCTGTGGGGCTCTGACCAGGTTCTGTTACACAGAATCCTTTGCAAACCTCAAAAGTTGGCTAAAAAAACACATTTTCCTCACATTTCAGTGACAGAAAATTCTGGAATCTGAGAGGAGCCACGAATTTCCTTCCACCCAGCATTGCCCCAAGTCTCCCGATAAAAATGATACCTCACTTGTGTGGGTAGGCCTAGCACCCGTGACAGGAAATGCCCCAAAACACAACGTGGACACATCACATTTTTTTAAAGAAAACAGAGGTGTTTTTTGCAAAGTGCCTACCTGTAGATTTTAGCCTCTAGCTCAGCCGGCACCTAGGGAAACCTACCAAACCTGTGCATTTTTGAAAACTAGAGACCTAGGGGAATCCAAGATGTGGTGACCTGTGGGGCTCTGACCAGTTTCTGTTACACAGAATCCTTTGCAAACCTCAAAATTTGGGTAAAAAAACACGTTTTCCTCACATTTCGGTGACAGAAAGTTCTGGAATCTGAGAGGAGCCACAAATTTCCTTCCACCCAGCGTTCCCCCAAGTCTCCCGATACAAATGATACCTCACTTGTGTGGGTAGGCCTAGCGCCCGTGACAGGAAACGTCCCAAAACACAACGTGAACAAATCAAATTTTTTTAAAGAAAACAGAGGGGTTTTTTGCAAAGTGCCTTACCGTAGATTTTGGCCTCTAGCTCAGCTGGCACCTAGGGAAACCTACCAAACCTGTGCATTTTTTAAAACTAGAGACCTAGGGGAATCCAAGATGGGGTGACTTGTGGGGCTCTGACCAGGTTTTGTTACCCAGAATCCTTTGCAAACTTCATAATTTGGCTAAAAAAACACATTTTCCTCAAATTTCGGTGACAGAAAGTTCTGGAATCTGAGAGGAGCCACAAATTTCCTCCCACCCAGAGTTCCACCAAGTCTCTGGATAAAAATGAAACCTCACCTGTGTGGGTAGGCCTAGCGCCCCGTGACAGGAAATTCCCCAAAACGTAACGTGGACACATCACATTTTTTGAAAGAAAACAGAGGTGTTTTTTGCAAAGTGCCTACCTGTAGATTTTGGCCTCTAGCTCAGCCAGCACCTAGGGAAACCTCCCAAACCTGTGCATTTTTGAAAACTAGAGACCTAGGGGAATCCAAGATGGGTGACTTGTGGGGCTCTGACCAGGTTCTGTAACCCAGAATCCTTTGAAAACCTCAAACTTTGGCTAAACAAACACATTTTCCTCAAATTTTGGTGACAGAAAGTTCTGGAATCAGAGAGGAGCCACAAATTTCCTTCCACCCAGCGTTCCCCCAAGTCTCCCGATAAAAATGATACCTCACTTGTGTGGGTAGGCCTAGCGCCCGCGACACGAAATGCCCCAAAACGCAACGTGGACACATCACATTTTTTAAAAGAAAACAGAGGTGTTTTTTGCAAAGTGCCTACCTGTAGATTTTGGCCTCTAGCTCAGCAGGCACCTAGGGAAACCTACCAAACCTGTGCATTTTTGAAAACTAGAGACCTAGGGGAATCCAAGATGGGGTGACTTGTGGGTCTCTGACCAGGTTCTGTTACCCAGAATCCTTAGCAAACCTCAAAAGTTGGTTAAAAAAACACGTTTTCCTCACACTTCGGTGACAGAAAGTTCTGGAATCTGAGAGGAGCCACAAATTTCCTTCCATCCAGCATTCCCCCAAGTCTCCCGATAAAAATGATACCTCACTTGTGTGGGTAGGCCTAGCGCCCGTGACAGGAAATGCCCCAAAACACAACGTGGACACATCACATTTTTTTAAAGAAAACAGAGGTGTTTTTTGCAAAGTGCCTACCTGTAGATTTTAGCCTCTAGCTCAGCCGGCACCTAGGGAAACCCACCAAACCTGTGCATTTTTGAAAACTAGAGACCTAGGGGAATCCAAGATGGGGTGACCTGTGGGGCTCTGACCAGGTTCTGTTACACAGAATCCTTTGCAAACCTCAAAATTTGGGTAAAAAAATAAGTTTTCCTCACATTTCGGTGACAGAAAGTTCTGGAATCTGAGAGGAGCTACAAATTTCCTTCCACCCAGCGTTCCTCCAAGTCTCCCGATACAAATGATACCTCACTTGTGTGGGTAGGCCTAGCGCCCGTGACAGGAAATGCCCCAAAACACAACGTGAACACATCCCATTTTTTTAAAGAAAACAGAGGTGTTTTTTGCAAAGTGCCTACCTGTAGATTTTGGCCTCTAGCTCAGCAGGCACCTAGGGAAACCTACCAAACCTGTGCATTTTTGAAAACTAGAGACCTAGGGGAATCCAAGATGGGGTGACCTGTGGGGCTCTGACCAGGTTCTGTTACCCAGAATCCTTTGCAAACCTCAAAATGTGGCAAAAAAAACACGTTTTCCTCACATTTTGGTGACAGAAAGTTCTGGAATCTGAGAGGAGCCACAAATTTTCTTCCACCCAGCGTTCCCCCAAGTCTCCCGATACAAATGATACCTCACTTGTGTGGGTAGGCCTAGCGCCCGTGACAGGAAACGCCCCAAAACACAACGTGAACACATCACATTTTTTGAAAGAAAACAGAGGTGTTTTTTTGCAAATTGCCTACCTGTAGATTTTGGCCTCTAGCTCAGCCAGCACCTAGGGAAACATACCAAACCTGTGCATTTTTGAAAACTAGAGACCTAGGGGAATCCAAGATGGGGTGACTTGTGGGGCTCTGACCAGGTTCTGTTACCCAGAATCCTTTGCAAACCTCAAAATGTGGCAAAAAAAACACGTTTTCCTCACATTTTGGTGACAGAAAGTTCTGGAATCTGAGAGGAGCCACAAATTTTCTTCCACCCAGCGTTCCCCCAAGTCTCCCGATACAAATGATACCTCACTTGTGTGGGTAGGCCTAGCGCCCGTGACAGGAAACGCCCCAAAACACAACGAGAACACATCACATTTTTTGAAAGAAAACAGAGGTGTTTTTTGCAAATTGCCTACCTGTAGATTTTGGCCTCTAGCTCAGCCAGCACCTAGGGAAACATACCAAAATTGTGCATTTTTGAAAACTAGAGACCTAGGGGAATCCAAGATGGGGTGACTTGTGGGGCTCTGACCAGGTTCTGTTACCCAGAATCCTTTGAAAACCTCAAACTTTGGCTAAAAAAACACATTTTCCTCAAATTTAGGTGACAGAAAGTTCTGGAATCAGAGAGGAGCCACAAATTTCCTTCCACCCAGCATTCCTCCAAGTCTCCCGATACAAATGATACCTCACTTGTGTGGGTAGGCCTAGCGCCCGTGACAGGAAACGCCCCAAAACACAACGTGAACACATCACATTTTTTTAAAGAAAACAGAGGTGTTTTTTGCAAATTGCCTACCTGTAGATTTTGGCCTCTAGCTCAGCCAGCACCTAGGGAAACCTACCAAACCTGTGCATTTTTGAAAACTAGAGACCTAGGGGAATCCAAGATGTGGTGACTTGTGGGGCTCTGACCAGGTTCTGTTACACAGAATCCTTTGCAAACCTCAAAATTTGGGTAAAAAAACAAGTTTTCCTCACATTTCGGTGACAGAAAGTTCTGGAATCTGGGAGGAGCCACAAATTTCCTTCCACCCAGCATTCCCCCAAGTCTCCCGATACAAATGATACCTCACTTGTGTGGGTAGGCCTAGCGCCCGTGACAGGAAATGCCCCAAAACACAACGTGAACACATCCCATTTTTTAAAAGAAAACAGAGGTGTTTTTTGCAAAGTGCCTACCTGTAGATTTTGGCCTCTAGCTCAGCTGGCACCTGGGGAAACCTACCAAACCTGTGCATTTTTGAAAACTAGAGACCTAGGGGAATCCAAGATGGGGTGACTTGTGGGGCTCTGACCAGGTTCTGTTACCCAGAATCCTTTGCAAACCTCAAAATGTGGCAAAAAAAACACGTTTTCCTCACATTTTGGTGACAGAAAGTTCTGGAATCTGAGAGGAGCCACAAATTTTCTTCCACCCAGCGTTCCCTCAAGTCTCCCAATAAAAATGATACCTCACTTTTGTGGGTAGGCCTAGCGCCCGTGACAGGAAATGCCCCAAAACACAACGTGGACACATCACATTTTTTTAAAGAAAACAGAGGTGTTTTTTGCAAAGTGCCTACCTGTAGATTTTAGCCTCTAGCTCAGCCGGCACCTAGGGAAACCTACCAAACCTGTGCATTTTTGAAAACTAGAGACCTAGGAGAATCCAAGATGGGGTGACCTGTGGGGCTCTGACCAGGTTCTGTTACACAGAATCCTTTGCTAACCTCAAAAGTTGGCTAAAAAAACACATTTTCCTCACATTTCAGTGACAGAAAATTCTGGAATCTGAGAGGAGCCACGAATTTCCTTCCACCCAGCATTCCCCCAAGTCTCCCGATAAAAATGATACCTCACTTGTGTGGGTAGGCCTAGCGCCCGTGACAGGAAATGCCCCAAAACACAACGTGGACACATCACATTTTTTTTAAAGAAAACAGAGGTGTTTTTTGCAAAGTGCCTACCTGTAGATTTTAGCCTCTAGCTCAGCCGGCACCTAGGGAAACCTACCAAACCTGTGCATTTTTGAAAACTAGAGACCTAGGGGAATCCAAGATGGGGTGACTTGTGGGGCTCTGACCAGGTTCTGTTACCCAGAATCCTTAGCAAACCTCAAAAGGTGGCTAAAAAAACACGTTTTCCTCACATTTCGGTGACAGAAAATTCTGGAATCTGAGAGGAGCCACAAATTTCCTTCCACCCAGCATTCCCCCAAGTCTCCCGATAAAAATGATACCTCACTTTTGTGGGTAGGCCTAGCGCCCGTGACAGGAAATGCCCCAAAACACAACGTGGACACATCACATTTTTTTAAAGAAAACAGAGGTGTTTTTTGCAAAGTGCCTACCTGTAGATTTTAGCCTCTAGCTCAGCCGGCACCTAGGGAAACCTACCAAACCTGTGCATTTTTGAAAACTAGAGACCTAGGGGAATCCAAGATGGGGTGACCTGTGGGGCTCTGACCAGGTTCTGTTACACAGAATCCTTTGCAAACCTCAAAAGTTGGCTAAAAAAACACATTTTCCTCACATTTCGGTGACAGAAAGTTCTGGAATCTGAGAGGAGCCACAAATTTCCTTCCACCCAGCGTTCCCCCAAGTCTCCCGATACAAATGATACCTCACTTGTGTGGGTAGGCCTAGCGCCAGTGACAGGAAACGTCCCAAAACACAACGTGAACAAATCACATTTTTTTAAAGAAAACAGAGGGGTTTTTTGCAAAGTGCCTTACCGTAGATTTTGGCCTCTAGCTCAGCTGGCACCTAGGGAAACCTACCAAACCTGTGCATTTTTTAAAACTAGAGACCTAGGGGAATCCAAGATGGGGTGACTTGTGGGGCTCTGACCAGGTTTTGTTACCCAGAATCCTTTGCAAACTTCAAAATTTGGCTAAAAAAACACATTTTCCTCAAATTTCGGTGACAGAAAGTTCTGGAATCTGAGAGGAGCCACAAATTTCCTCCCACCCCGAGTTCCACCAAGTCCCTGGATAAAAATGAAACCTCACCTGTGTGGGTAGGCCTAGCGCCCCGTGACAGGAAATTCCCCAAAACGTAACGTGGACACATCACATTTTTTGAAAGAAAACAGAGGTGTTTTTTGCAAAGTGCCTACCTGTAGATTTTGGCCTCTAGCTCAGCCAGCACCTAGGGAAACCTCCCAAACCTGTGCATTTTTGAAAACTAGAGACCTAGGGGAATCCAAGATGGGTGACTTGTGGGGCTCTGACCAGGTTCTGTAACCCAGAATCCTTTGAAAACCTCAAACTTTGGCTAAACAAACACATTTTCCTCAAATTTTGGTGACAGAAAGTTCTGGAATCAGAGAGGAGCCACAAATTTCCTTCCACCCAGCGTTCCCCCCAAGTCTCCCGATAAAAATGATACCTCACTTGTGTGGGTAGGCCTAGCGCCCGCGACACGAAATGCCCCAAAACGCAACGTGGACACATCACATTTTTTAAAAGAAAACAGAGGTGTTTTTTGCAAAGTGCCTACCTGTAGATTTTGGCCTCTAGCTCAGCAGGCACCTAGGGAAACCTACCAAACCTGTGCATTTTTGAAAACTAGAGACCTAGGGGAATCCAAGATGGGGTGACTTGTGGGTCTCTGACCAGGTTCTGTTACCCAGAATCCTTAGCAAACCTCAAAAGTTGGTTAAAAAAACACGTTTTCCTCACACTTCGGTGACAGAAAGTTCTGGAATCTGAGAGGAGCCACAAATGTCCTTCCATCCAGCATTCCCCCAAGTCTCCCGATAAAAATGATACCTCACTTGTGTGGGTAGGCCTAGCGCCCGTGACAGGAAATGCCCCAAAACACAACGTGGACACATCACATTTTTTTAAAGAAAACAGAGGTGTTTTTTGCAAAGTGCCTACCTGTAGATTTTAGCCTCTAGCTCAGCCGGCACCTAGGGAAACCCACCAAACCTGTGCATTTTTGAAAACTAGAGACCTAGGGGAATCCAAGATGGGGTGACCTGTGGGGCTCTGACCAGGTTCTGTTACACAGAATCCTTTGCAAACCTCAAAATTTGGGTAAAAAAATAAGTTTTCCTCACATTTCGGTGACAGAAAGTTCTGGAATCTGAGAGGAGCTACAAATTTCCTTCCACCCAGCGTTCCCCCAAGTCTCCCGATACAAATGATACCTCACTTGTGTGGGTAGGCCTAGCGCCCGTGACAGGAAATGCCCCAAAACACAACGTGAACACATCCCATTTTTTTAAAGAAAACAGAGGTGTTTTTTGCAAAGTGCCTACCTGTAGATTTTGGCCTCTAGCTAAGCCGGCACCTAGGGAAACCTACCAAACCTGTGCATTTTTTAAAACTAGAGACCGAGGGAAATCCAAGATGGGGAGACTTGTGGGGCTCTGACCAGGTTCTGTTACCCAGAATCCTTTGCAAACCTCAAAATGTGGCAAAAAAAACACGTTTTCCTCACATTTTGGTGACAGAAAGTTCTGGAATCTGAGAGGAGCCACAAATTTTCTTCCACCCAGCGTTCCCCCAAGTCTCCCGATACAAATGATACCTCACTTGTGTGGGTAGGCCTAGCGCCCGTGACAGGAAACGCCCCAAAACACAACGTGAACACATCACATTTTTTTAAAGAAAACAGAGGTGTTTTTTTGCAAATTGCCTACCTGTAGATTTTGGCCTCTAGCTCAGCCAGCACCTAGGGAAACATACCAAACCTGTGCATTTTTGAAAACTAGAGACCTAGGGGAATCCAAGATGGGGTGACTTGTGGGGCTCTGACCAGGTTCTGTTACCCAGAATCCTTTGAAAACCTCAAACTTTGGCTAAACAAACACATTTTCCTCAAATTTAGGTGACAGAAAGTTCTGGAATCAGAGAGGAGCCACAAATTTCCTTCCACCCAGCGTTCCTCCAAGTCTCCCGATACAAATGATACCTCACTTGTGTGGGTAGGCCTAGCGCCCGTGACAGGAAACGCCCCAAAACACAACGTGAACACATCACATTTTTTTAAAGAAAACAGAGGTGTTTTTTGCAAATTGCCTACCTGTAGATTTTGGCCTCTAGCTCAGCCAGCACCTAGGGAAACCTACCAAACCTGTGCATTTTTGAAAACTAGAGACCTAGGGGAATCCAAGATGTGGTGACTTGTGGGGCTCTGACCAGGTTCTGTTACACAGAATCCTTTGCAAACCTCATAATTTGGGTAAAAAAACAAGTTTTCCTCACATTTCGGTGACAGAAAGTTCTGGAATCTGAGAGGAGCCACAAATTTCCTTCCACCCAGCATTCCCCCAAGTCTCCCGATACAAATGATACCTCACTTGTGTGGGTAGGCCTAGCGCCCGTGACAGGAAATGCCCCAAAACACAACGTGAACACATCCCATTTTTTTAAAGAAAACAGAGGTGTTTTTTGCAAAGTGCCTACCTGTAGATTTTGGCCTCTAGCTCAGCTGGCACCTGGGGAAACCTACCAAACCTGTGCATTTTTGAAAACTAGAGACCTAGGGGAATCCAAGATGGGGTGACTTGTGGGGCTCTGACCAGGTTCTGTTACCCAGAATCCTTTGCAAACCTCAAAATGTGGCAAAAAAAACACGTTTTCCTCACATTTTGGTGACAGAAAGTTCTGGAATCTGAGAGGAGCCACAAATTTTCTTCCACCCAGCGTTCCCTCAAGTCTCCCAATAAAAATTATACCTCACTTGTGTGGGTAGGCCTAGCGCTCGTGACAGGAAATGCCCCAAAACACAACATGGACACATCACATTTTTTTAAAGGAAACAGAGGTGTTTTTTGCAAAGTGCCTACCTGTAGATTTTAGCCTCTAGCTCAGCTGGCACCTAGGGAAACCTACCAAACCTGTGCATTTTTGAAAACTAGAGACGTAGGGGAATCCAAGATGGGGTAACTTGTGGGGCTCTGACCAGGTTCTGTTACCCAGAATCCTTAGCAAACCTCAAAAGGTGGCTAAAAAAACACGTTTTCCTCACATTTCGGTGACAGAAAATTCTGGAATCTGAGAGGAGCCACAAATTTCCTTCCACCCAGCATTCCCCCAAGTCTCCCGATAAAAATGATACCTCACTTTTGTGGGTAGGCCTAGCGCCCGTGACAGGAAACGTCCCAAAACACAACGTGAACAAATCACATTTTTTTAAAGAAAACAGAGGGGTTTTTTGCAAAGTGCCTTACCGTAGATTTTGGCCTCTAGCTCAGCTGGCAAAATTTGGGTAAAAAAACACGTTTTCCTCACATTTCGGTGACAGAAAGTTCTGGAATCTGAGAGGAGCCACAAATTTCCTTCCACCCAGCGTTCCCTAAAGTCTCCCGATACAAATGATACCTCACTTGTGTGGGTAGGCCTAGCGCCCGTGACAGGAAACGTCCCAAAACACAACGTGAACAAATCACATTTTTTTAAAGAAAACAGAGGGGTTTTTTGCAAAGTGCCTTACCGTAGATTTTGGCCTCTAGCTCAGCTGGCACCTAGGGAAACCTACCAAACCTGTGCATTTTTTAAAACTAGAGACCTAGGGGAATCCAAGATGGGGTGACTTGTGGGGCTCTGACCAGGTTTTGTTACCCAGAATCCTTTGCAAACTTCAAAATTTGGTTAAAAAAACACATTTTCCTCAAATTTCGGTGACAGAAAGTTCTGGAATCTGAGAGGAGCCACAAATTTCCTCCCACCCAGAGTTCCACCAAGTCTCTGGATAAAAATGAAACCTCACCTGTGTGGGTAGGCCTAGCGCCCCGTGACAGGAAATTCCCCAAAACGTAACGTGGACACATCACATTTTTTGAAAGAAAACAGAGGTGTTTTTTGCAAAGTGCCTACCTGTAGATTTTGGCCTCTAGCTCAGCCAGCACCTAGGGAAACCTCCCAAACCTGTGCATTTTTGAAAACTAGAGACCTAGGGGAATCCAAGATGGGTGACTTGTGGGGCTCTGACCAGGTTCTGTAACCCAGAATCCTTTGAAAACCTCAAACTTTGGCTAAACAAACACATTTTCCTCAAATTTTGGTGACAGAAAGTTCTGGAATCAGAGAGGAGCCACAAATTTCCTTCCACCCAGCGTTCACCCAAGTCTCCCGATAAAAATGATACCTCACTTGTGTGGGTAGGCCTAGCGCCCGCGACACGAAATGCCCCAAAACGCAACGTGGACACATCACATTTTTTAAAAGAAAACAGAGGTGTTTTTTGCAAAGTGCCTACCTGTAGATTTTGGCCTCTAGCTCAGCAGGCACCTAGGGAAACCTACCAAACCTGTGCATTTTTGAAAACTAGAGACCTAGGGGAATCCAAGATGGGGTGACTTGTGGGTCTCTGACCAGGTTCTGTTACCCAGAATCCTTAGCAAACCTCAAAAGTTGATTAAAAAAACACGTTTTCCTCACACTTCGGTGACAGAAAGTTCTGGAATCTGAGAGGAGCCACAAATTTCCTTCCATCCAGCATTCCCCCAAGTCTCCCGATAAAAATGATACCTCACTTGTGTGGGTAGGCCTAGCGCCCGTGACAGGAAATGCCCCAAAACACAACGTGGACACATCACATTTTTTTAAAGAAAACAGAGGTGTTTTTTGCAAAGTGCCTACCTGTAGATTTTAGCCTCTAGCTCAGCCGGCACCTAGGGAAACCCACCAAACCTGTGCATTTTTTAAAACTAGAGACCTAGGGGAATCCAAGATGGGGTGACCTGTGGGGCTCTGACCAGGTTCTGTTACACAGAATCCTTTGCAAACCTCAAAATGTGGGTAAAAAAATAAGTTTTCCTCACATTTCGGTGACAGAAAGTTCTGGAATCTGAGAGGAGTTACAAATTTCCTTCCACCCAGCGTTCCCCCAAGTCTCCCGATACAAATGATACCTCACTTGTGTGGGTAGGCCTAGCGCCCGTGACAGGAAATGCCCCAAAACACAACGTGAACACATCCCATTTTTTTAAAGAAAACAGAGTTGTTTTTTGCAAAGTGCCTACCTGTAGATTTTGGCCTCTAGCTAAGCCGGCACCTAGGGAAACCTACCAAACCTGTGCATTTTTTAAAACTAGAGACCGAGGGAAATCCAAGATGGGGAGACTTGTGGGGCTCTGACCAGGTTCTGTTACCCAGAATCCTTTGCAAACCTCAAAATGTGGCAAAAAAAACACGTTTTCCTCACATTTTGGTGACAGAAAGTTCTGGAATCTGAGAGGAGCCACAAATTTTCTTCCACCCAGCGTTCCCCCAAGTCTCCCGATACAAATGATACCTCACTTGTGTGGGTAGGCCTAGCGCCCGTGACAGGAAACGCCCCAAAACACAACGTGAACACATCACATTTTTTTTTAAAGAAAACAGAGGTGTTTTTTGCAAATTGCCTACCTGTAGATTTTGGCCTCTAGCTCAGCCAGCACCTAGGGAAACATACCAAACCTGTGCATTTTTGAAAACTAGAGACCTAGGGGAATCCAAGATGGGGTGACTTGTGGGGCTCTGACCAGGTTCTGTTACCCAGAATCCTTTGAAAACCTCAAACTTTGGCTAAACAAACACATTTTCCTCAAATTTAGGTGACAGAAAGTTCTGGAATCAGAGAGGAGCCACAAATTTCCTTCCACCCAGCGTTCCCCTAAGTCTCCCGATAAAAATGATACCTTACTTGTGTGGGGGCGGCCTAGCGCCCGCGACACGAAATGCCCCAAAACGCAACATGGACACATCACATTTTTTAAAAGAAAACAGAGGTGTTTTTTGCAAAGTGCCTACCTGTAGATTTTGGCCTCTAGCTCAGCCGGCACCTAGGGAAACCTACCAAACCTGTGCATTTTTGAAAACTAGAGACCTAGGGGAATCCAAGATGGGGTGACTTGTGGGGCTCTGACCAGGTTCTGTTACCCAGAATCCTTAGCAAACCTCAAAAGTTGGTTAAAAAAACACATTTTCCTCACATTTCGGTGACAGAAAATTCTGGAATCTGAGAGGAGCCACAAATTTCCTTCCACCCAGCGTTCCCCCAAGTCTCCCGATACAAATGATACCTCACTTGTGTGGGTAGGCCTTGCACCCGTGACAGGAAACGCCCCAAAACACAGCGTGAACACATCACATTTTTTTAAAGAAAACACAGGTGTTTTTTGCAAAGTGCCTACCTGTAGATTTTGGCCTCTAGCTCAGCTGGCACCTAGGGAAACCTACCAAACCTGTGTATTTTTTAAAACTAGAGACCTAGGGGAATCCAAGATGGGGAGACCTGTGGGGCTCTGACCAGGTTCTGTTAGACAGAATCCTTTGCAAACCTCAAAATTTGGCTAAAAAACACGTTTTCCTCACATTTCGGTTACAGAAAGTTCTGGAATCTGAGAGGAGCCACAAATTTCTTCTACCCAGCGTTCCCCCAAGTCTCCCGATGCAAATGATACCTCACTTGTGTGGGTAGGCCTAGTGCCCGCAACAGGAAACGCCCCAAAACACAACGTGGACACATCACATTTTTTTAAAGAAAACAGAGGTGTTTTTTGCAAAGTGCATAATTGTGGATTTTGGCCTTTAGCTCAGCCGGCACCTAGACAAACCTACCAAACCTGTGCATTTTTGAAAACTAGAGACCTAGGGGAATCCAAGATGGGGTGACTTGTGTGGCTCTGACCAGGTTCTGTTACCCAGAATCCTTAGCAAACCTCAAAACTTGGCTAAAAAAACACGTTTTCCTCACATTTCGGTGACAGAAAATTCTGGAATCTGAGAGGAGCTCAAATTTCCTTCCACCCAGCATTCCCACAAGTCTCCCGATAAAAATGATACCTCACTTGTGTGGGTAGGCCTAGCGCCCTTGACAGGAAATGCCCCAAAACACAACGTGGACACATCACATTTTTTGAAAGAAAACAGAGGTGTTTTTTGCAAAGAGCCTACCTGTAGATTTTAGCCTCTAGCTCAGCCGGCACCTAGGGAAACCTACCAAACCTGTGCATTTTTGAAAACTAGAGACTTAGGGGAATCCAAGATGGGGTGACCTGTGGGGCTCTGACCAGGTTCTGTTACACAGAATCCTTTGCAAACTTAAAAATTTGGGTAAAAAAACACTTTTCCTCACATTTCGGTGACAGAAAGTTCTGGAATCTGAGAGGAGCCACAAATTTCCTTCCACCCAGCGTTCCCCCAAGTCTCCCGATACAAATGATACCTCACTTGTGTGGGTGGGCCTAGCGCCCATGACAGGAAACGCCCCAAAACACAACGTGAACACATCCCATTTTTTTAAAGAAAACAGAGGTGTTTTTTGCAAAGTGCCTACCTGTAGATTTTGGCCTCTAGCTCAGCTGGTACCTAGGGAAACCTACCAAACCTGTGCATTTTTTAAAACTAGAGACCGAGGGGAATTCAAGATGGGGTGACTTGTGGGGCTCTGACCAGGTTCTGTTACCAGGAATCCTTTGCAAACCTCAAAATGTGGCAAAAAAAACATGTTTTCCTCACATTTTGGTGACAGAAAGTTCTGGAACCTGAGAGGAGCCACAAATTTCCTCCCACCCAGCGTTCCCCCCAAGTCTCCCGATAAAAATGATACCTCACTTGTGTGGGTAGGCCTAGCGCCCCGCAACAGTAAACGCCCCAAAACACAACGTGGACACATCACATTTTTTTAAAGAAAACAGGTGTTTTTTGCAAATGCATACTTGTGGATTTTGGCCTTTAGCTCAGCCGGCACCTAGAGAAACCTACCAAACCTGTGCATTTTTTAAAACTAGAGACCTAGGGGAATCCAAGATGAGGTGACTTGTGGGGCTCTGACCAGGTTTTGTTACCCAGAATCCTTTGCAAACTTCAAAATTTGGCTAAAAAAACACATTTTCCTCAAATTTCGGTGACAGAATGTTCTGGAATCTGAGAGGAGCCACAAATTTCCTCCCACTCAGCGTTCCCCCAAGTCTCCCGATAAAAATGATACCTCACCTGTGTGGGTAGGCCTAGCGCCCGCGACAGGAAATGCCCCAAAACGCAACGTGGATACATCACATTTTTTTAAGGAAAACACAGGTGTTTTTTGCAAAGTGCCTACCTGTAGATTTTGGCCTCTACCTCAGCCAGCACCTAGGGAAACCTACCAAACCTGTGCATTTTTGAAAACTAGAGACCTAGGGGAATCCAAGATGGGGTGACTTGTGGGGCTCAGACCAGGTTCTGTTACCCAGAATCCTTTGAAAACCTCAAACTTTGGCTAAACAAACACATTTTCCTCAAATTTTGGTGACAGAAAGTTCTGGAATCTGAGAGGAGCCACAAATTTTCTTCCACCCAGCGTTCCCCCAAGTCTCCCCATACAAATGATACCTCACTTGTGTGGGTAGGCCTAGCGCCCGTGACAGGAAACGCCCCAAAACACAACGTGAACACATCACATTTTTTTAAAGAAAACAGAGGTGTTTTTTGCAAAGTGCCTATCTGTAGATATTGGCCTCTAGCTCAGCTGGCACCTAGGGAAACCTACCAAACCTGTGCATTTTTTAAAACTAGAGACCTAGGGGAATCCAAGATGGGGAGACTTGTGGGGCCCTGACCAGGTTCTGTTACCTAGAATCCTTTGCAAACCTCAAAATTTGGCTAAAAAAACAAGTTTTCCACACATTTCGGTGACAGACAGTTCTGGAATCTGAGAGGAGCCACAAATTTCCTTCCAGCCAGCGTTCCCCCAAGTCTCCGAATAAAAATGATACCTCACTTGTGTGGGTAGGCCTAGCGCTTGTGAGAGAAAATGCCCCAAAACACAACATGGACACATCACATTTTTTTAAAGAAAACAGAGGTGTTTTTTCAAAGTGCCTACCTGTAGATTTTAGCCTCTAGCTCAGCCGGCACCTAGGGAAACCTACCAAACCTGTGCATTTTTGAAAACTAGAGACCTAGGGGAATCCAAGATGGGGTGACCTGTGGGGCTCTGACCAGGTTCTGTTACACAGAATCCTTTGCAAACCTCAAAAGTTGGCTAAAAAAACACATTTTCCTCACATTTCGGTGACAGAAAATTCTGGAATCTGAGAGGAGCCACGAATTTCCTTCCACCCAGCATTCCCCCAAGTCTCCCGATAAAAATGATACCTCACTTGTGTGGGTAGGCCTAGCACCCGTGACAGGAAATGCCCCAAAACACAACGTGGACACATCACATTTTTTTAAAGAAAACAGAGGTGTTTTTTGCAAAGTGCCTACCTGTAGATTTTAGCCTCTAGCTCAGCCGGCACCTAGGGAAACCTACCAAACCTGTGCATTTTTGAAAACTAGAGACCTAGGGGAATCCAAGATGGGGTGACCTGTGGGGCTCTGACCAGGTTCTGTTACACAGAATCCTTTGCAAACCTCAAAATTTGGCTAAAAAAACACGTTTTCCTCACATTTCGGTGACAGAAAGTTCTGGAATCTGAGAGGAGACACAAATTTCCTTCCACCCAGCGTTCCCCCAAGTCTCCCGATACAAATGATACCTCACTTGTGTGGGTAGGCCTAGCACCAGTGACAGGAAACGCCCCAAAACACAACGTGAACAAATCACATTTTTTTAAAGAAAACAGAGGTGTTTTTTGCAAAGTGCCTTACCGTAGATTTTGGCCTCTAGCTCAGCTGGCTCCTAGGGAAACCTACCAAACCTGTGCATTTTTTAAAACTAGAGCCCTAGGGGAATCCAAGATGGGGTGACTTGTGGGGCTCTGACCAGGTTTTGTTACCCAGAATCCTTTGCAAACTTCAAAATTTGGCTAAAAAAACACATTTTTCTCAAATTTCGGTGACAGAAAGTTCTGGAATCTGAGAGGAGCCACAAATTTCCTCCCACCAGAGTTCCACCAAGTCTTCGGATAAAAATGAAACCTCACCTGTGTGGGTAGGACTAGCGCCCCGTGACAGGAAATTCCCCAAAACGTAACGTGGACACATCAGATTTTTTTAAAGAAAACAGAGGTGTTTTTTGCAAAGTGCCTACCCGTAGATTTTGGCCTCTAGCTCAGCCAGCACCTAGGGAAACCTCCCAAACCTGTGCATTTTTTAAAACTAGAGACCTAGGGGAATCCAAGATGGGTGACTTGTGGGGCTCTGACCAGGTTCTGTTACCCAGAATCCTTTGAAAACCTCAAACTTTGGCTAAACAAACACATTTTCCTCAAATTTTGGTGACAGAAAGTTCTGGAATCAGAGAGGAGCCACAAATTTCCTTCCACCCAGCGTTCCCCCAAGTCTCCCGATAAAAATTATACTTCACTTGTGTGGGTAGGCCTAGCGCCCGCGACACGAAATGCCCCAAAACGCAACGTGGACACATCACATTTTTTAAAAGAAAACATAGGTGTTTTTTGCAAAGTGCCTACCTGTGGATTTTGGCCTCTAGCTCAGCAGGCACCTAGGGAAACCTACCAAACCTGTGCATTTTTGAAAACTAGAGACCTAGGGGAATCCAAGATGGGGTGACTTGTGGGGCTCTGACCAGGTTCTGTTACCCAGAATCCTTAGCAAACCTCAAAAGTTGGTTAAAAAAACACGTTTTCCTCACATTTCGGTGACAGAAAATTCTGGAATCTGAGAGGAGCCACAAATTTCCTTCCATCCAGCATTCCCCCAAGTCTCCCGATAAAAATTATACCTCACTTGTGTGGGTAGGCCTAGCGCCCGTGACAGGAAATGCCCCAAAACACAACGTGGACACATCACATTTTTTTAAAGAAAACAGAGGTGTTTTTTGCAAAGTGCCTACCTGTAGATTTTAGCCTCTAGCTCAGCCGGCACCTAGGGAAACCTACCAAGCCTGTGCATTTTTGAAAACTAGAGACCTAGGGGAATCCAAGATGGGGTGACCTGTGGGGCTCTGACCAGGTTCTGTTACACAGAATCCTTTGCAAACCTCAAAATTTGGCTAAAAAAACACGTTTTCCTCACATTTCGGTGACAGTTCTGGAATCTGAGAGGAGCCACAAATTTCCTTCCACCCAGCGTTCCCCCAAGTCTCCCGATACAAATGATAACTCACTTGTGTGGGTAGGACTAGCGCCCGTGACAGGAAACGCCCCAAAACACAACATGAACAAATCACATTTTTTTAAAGAAAACAGAGGTGTTTTTTGCAAAGTGCCTACCTGTAGATTTTGGCCTCTACCTCAGCCAGCACCTAGGGAAACCTACCAAACCTGTGCATTTTTGAAAACTAGAGACCTAGGGGAATCCAAGATGGGGTGACTTGTGGGGCTCAGACCAGGTTCTGTTACCCAGAATCCTTTGAAAACCTCAAACTTTGGCTAAACAAACACATTTTCCTCAAATTTTGGTGACAGAAAGTTCTGGAATCAGAGAGGAGCCACAAATTTCCTTCCACCCAGCGTTCCCCCAAGTCTCCCGATAAAAATGATACCTCACTTGTGTGGGTAGGCCTAGCGCCCATGACAGGAAATGCCCCAAAACACAACGTGAACACATCCCATTTTTTTAAAGAAAACAGAGGTGTTTTTTGCAAAGTGCCTACCTGTAGATTTTGGCCTCTAGCTCAGCTGGCACCTAGGGAAACCTACCAAACCTGTGCATTTTTGAAAACTAGAGACCGAGGGGAATCCAAGATGGGTTGACTTGTGGGGCTCTGACCAGGTTCTGTTACCCAGAATCCTTTGCAAACCTCAAAATGTGGCAAACAAAACACGTTTTCCTCACATTTTGGTGACAGAAAGTTCTGGAATCTGAGAGGAGCCACAAATTTTCTTCCACCCAGCGTTCCCCCAAGTCTCCCCATACAAATGATACCTCACTTGTGTGGGTAGGCCTAGCGCCCGTGACAGGAAACGCCCCAAAACACAACGTGAACACATCACATTTTTTTAAAGAAAACAGAGGTGTTTTTTGCAAAGTGCCTATCTGTAGATATTGTCCTCTAGCTCAGCTGGCACCTAGGGAAACCTACCAAACCTGTGCATTTTTTAAAACTAGAGACCTAGGGGAATCCAAGATGGGGAGACTTGTGGGGCCCTGACCAGGTTCTGTTACCTAGAATCCTTTGCAAACCTCAAAATTTGGCTAAAAAAACAAGTTTTCCACACATTTCGGTGACAGAAAGTTCTGGAATCTGAGAGGAGCCACAAATTTCCTTCCAGCCAGCGTTCCCCCAAGTCTCCGAATAAAAATGATACCTCACTTGTGTGGGTAGGCCTAGCGCTTGTGAGAGGAAATGCCCCAAAACACAACATGGACACATCACATTTTTTTAAAGAAAACAGAGGTGTTTTTTGCAAAGTGCCTACCTGTAGATTTTAGCCTCTAGCTCAGCCGGCACCTAGGGAAACCTACCAAACCTGTGCATTTTTGAAAACTAGAGACCTAGGGGAATCCAAGATGGGGTGACCTGTGGGGCTCTGACCAGGTTCTGTTACACAGAATCCTTTGCAAACCTCAAAAGTTGGCTAAAAAAACACATTTTCCTCACATTTCGGTGACAGAAAATTCTGGAATCTGAGAGGAGCCACGAATTTCCTTCCACCCAGCATTCCCCCAAGTCTCCCGATAAAAATGATACCTCACTTGTGTGGGTAGGCCTAGCACCCGTGACAGGAAATGCCCCAAAACACAACGTGGACACATCACATTTTTTTAAAGAAAACAGAGGTGTTTTTTGCAAAGTGCCTACCTGTAGATTTTAGCCTCTAGCTCAGCCGGCACCTAGGGAAACCTACCAAACCTGTGCATTTTTGAAAACTAGAGACCTAGGGGAATCCAAGATGGGGTGACCTGTGGGGCTCTGACCAGGTTCTGTTACACAGAATCCTTTGCAAACCTCAAAATTTGGCTAAAAAAACACGTTTTCCTCACATTTCGGTGACAGAAAGTTCTGGAATCTGAGAGGAGCCACAAATTTCCTTCCACCCAGCGTTCCCCCAAGTCTCCCGATACAAATGATACCTCACTTGTGTGGGTAGGCCTAGCACCCGTGACAGGAAACGCCCCAAAACACAACGTGAACAAATCACATTTTTTTAAAGAAAACAGAGGTGTTTTTTGCAAAGTGCCTTACCGTAGATTTTGGCCTCTAGCTCAGCTGGCTCCTAGGGAAACCGACCAAACCTGTGCATTTTTTAAAACTAGAGCCCTAGGGGAATCCAAGATGGGGTGACTTGTGGGGCTCTGACCAGGTTTTGTTACCCAGAATCCTTTGCAAACTTCAAAATTTGGCTAAAAAAACACATTTTTCTCAAATTTCGGTGACAGAAAGTTCTGGAATCTGAGAGGAGCCACAAATTTCCTCCCACCAGAGTTCCACCAAGTCTCCGGATAAAAATGAAACCTCACCTGTGTGGGTAGGACTAGCGCCCCGTGACAGGAAATTCGCCAAAACGTAACGTGGACACATCAGATTTTTTTAAAGAAAACAGAGGTGTTTTTTGCAAAGTGCCTACCCGTAGATTTTGGCCTCTAGCTCAGCCAGCACCTAGGGAAACCTCCCAAACCTGTGCATTTTTTAAAACTAGAGACCTAGGGGAATCCAAGATGGGTGACTTGTGGGGCTCTGACCAGGTTCTGTTACCCAGAATCCTTTGAAAACCTCAAACTTTGGCTAAACAAACACATTTTCCTCAAATTTTGGTGACAGAAAGTTCTGGAATCAGAGAGGAGCCACAAATTTCCTTCCACCCAGCGTTCCCCCAAGTCTCCCGATAAAAATTATACTTCACTTGTGTGGGTAGGCCTAGCGCCCGCGACACGAAATGCCCCAAAACGCAACGTGGACACATCACATTTTTTAAAAGAAAACAGAGGTGTTTTTTGCAAAGTGCCTACCTGTGGATTTTGGCCTCTAGCTCAGCAGGCACCTAGGGAAACCTACCAAACCTGTGCATTTTTGAAAACTAGAGACCTAGGGGAATCCAAGATGGGGTGACTTGTGGGGCTCTGACCAGGTTCTGTTACCCAGAATCCTTAGCAAACCTCAAAAGTTGGTTAAAAAAACACGTTTTCCTCACATTTCGGTGACAGAAAATTCTGGAATCTGAGAGGAGCCACAAATTTCCTTCCATCCAGCATTCCCCCAAGTCTCCCGATAAAAATTATACCTCACTTGTGTGGGTAGGCCTAGCGCCCGTGACAGGAAATGCCCCAAAACGCAACGTGGACACATCACATTTTTTTAAAGAAAACAGAGGTGTTTTTTGCAAAGTGCCTACCTGTAGATTTTAGCCTCTAGCTCAGCCGGCACCTAGGGAAACCTACCAAGCCTGTGCATTTTTGAAAACTAGAGACCTAGGGGAATCCAAGATGGGGTGACCTGTGGGGCTCTGACCAGGTTCTGTTACACAGAATCCTTTGCAAACCTCAAAATTTGGCTAAAAAAACACGTTTTCCTCACATTTCGGTGACAGTTCTGGAATCTGAGAGGAGCCACAAATTTCCTTCCACCCAGCGTTCCCCCAAGTCTCCCGATACAAATGATAACTCACTTGTGTGGGTAGGACTAGCGCCCGTGACAGGAAACGCCCCAAAACACAACATGAACAAATCACATTTTTTTAAAGAAAACAGAGGTGTTTTTTGCAAAGTGCCTACCTGTAGATTTTGGCCTCTAGCTCAGCTGGCACCTAGGGAAACCTACCAAACCTGTGCATTTTTGAAAACTAGAGACCTAGGGGAATCCAAGATGGGGTGACCTGTGGGGCTCTGACCAGGTTCTGTTACACAGAATCCTTTGCAAACCTCAAAAGTTGGCTAAAAAAACACATTTTCCTCACATTTCGGTGACAGAAAATTCTGGAATCTGAGAGGAGCCACGAATTTCCTTCCACCCAGCATTCCCCCAAGTCTCCCGATAAAAATGATACCTCACTTGTGTGGGTAGGCCTAGCACCCGTGACAGGAAATGCCCCAAAACACAACGTCGACACATCACATTTTTTTAAAGAAAACAGAGGTGTTTTTTGCAAAGTGCCTACCTGTAGATTTTAGCCTCTAGCTCAGCCGGCACCTAGGGAAACCTACCAAACCTGTGCATTTTTGAAAACTAGAGACCTAGGGGAATCCAAGATGGGGTGACCTGTGGGGCTCTGACCAGTTTCTGTTACACAGAATCCTTTCCAAACCTCAAAATTTGGGTAAAAAAACACGTTTTCCTCACATTTCGGTGACAGAAAGTTCTGGAATCTGAGAGGAGCCACAAATTTCCTTCCACCCAGCGTTCCCCCAAGCCTCCCGATACAAATGATACCTCACTTGTGTGGGTAGGCCTAGCGCCCGTGACAGGAAATGCCCCAAAACACAACGTGGACACATCACATTTTTTTAAAGAAAACAGAGGTGTTTTTTGCAAAGTGCCTACCTGTAGATTTTAGCCTCTAGCTCAGCCGGCACCTAGGGAAACCTACCAAGCCTGTGCATTTTTGAAAACTAGAGACCTAGGGGAATCCAAGATGGGGTGACCTGTGGGGCTCTGACCAGGTTCTGTTACACAGAATCCTTTGCAAACCTCAAAATTTGGGTAAAAAAACACGTTTTCCTCACATTTCGGTGACAGTTCTGGAATCTGAGAGGAGCCACAAATTTCCTTCCACCCAGCGTTCCCCCAAGTCTCCCGATACAAATGATAACTCACTTGTGTGGGTAGGACTAGCGCCCGTGACAGGAAACGCCCCAAAACACAACGTGAACAAATCACATTTTTTTAAAGAAAACAGAGGTGTTTTTTGCAAAGTGCCTACCTGTAGATTTTGGCGTCTAGCTCAGCTGGCACCTAGGGAAACCTACCAAACCTGTGCATTTTTGAAAACTAGAGACCTAGGGGAATCCAAGATGGGGTGACCTGTGGGGCTCTGACCAGGTTCTGTTACACAGAATCCTTTGCAAACCTCAAAAGTTGGCTAAAAAAACACATTTTCCTCACATTTCGGTGACAGAAAATTCTGGAATCTGAGAGGAGCCACGAATTTCCTTCCACCCAGCATTCCCCCAAGTCTCCCGATAAAAATGATACCTCACTTGTGTGGGTAGGCCTAGCACCCGTGACAGGAAATGCCCCAAAACACAACGTGGACACATCACATTTTTTTAAAGAAAACAGAGGTGTTTTTTGCAAAGTGCCTACCTGTAGATTTTAGCCTCTAGCTCAGCCGGCACCTAGGGAAACCTACCAAACCTGTGCATTTTTGAAAACTAGAGACCTAGGGGAATCCAAGATGGGGTGACCTGTGGGGCTCTGACCAGTTTCTGTTACACAGAATCCTTTCCAAACCTCAAAATTTGGGTAAAAAAACACGTTTTCCTCACATTTCGGTGACAGAAAGTTCTGGAATCTGAGAGGAGCCACAAATTTCCTTCCACCCAGCGTTCCCCCAAGCCTCCCGATACAAATGATACCTCACTTGTGTGGGTAGGCCTAGCGCCCGTGACAGGAAACGTCCCAAAACACAACGTGAACAAATCACATTTTTTTAAAGAAAACAGAGGTGTTTTTTGCAAAGTGCCTTACCGTAGATTTTGGCCTCTAGCTCAGCTGGCTCCTAGGGAAACCTACCAAACCTGTGCATTTTTTAAAACTAGAGACCTAGGGGAATCCAAGATGGGGTGACTTGTGGGGCTCTGACCAGGTTTTGTTACCCAGAATCCTTTGCAAACTTCAAAATTTGGCTAAAAAAACACTTTTTCCTCAAATTTCGGTGACAGAAAGTTCTGGAATCTGAGAGGAGCCACAAATTTCCTCCCACCCAGAGTTCCACCAAGTCTCTGGATAAAAATGAAACCTCACCTGTGTGGGTAGGCCTAGCGCCCCGTGACAGGAAATTCCCCAAAACGTAATGTGGACACATCACATTTTTTGAAAGAAAACAGAGGTGTTTTTTGCAAAGTGCCTACCTGTAGATTTTGGCCTCTAGCTCAGCCAGCACCTAGGGAAACCTCCCAAACCTGCGCATTTTTGAAAACTAGAGACCTAGGGGAATACAAGATGGGTGACTTGTGGGGCTCTGACCAGGTTCTGTAACCCAGAATCCTTTGAAAACCTCAAACTTTGGCTAAACAAACACATTTTCCTCAAATTTTGGTGACAGAAAGTTCTGGAATCAGAGAGGAGCCACAAATTTCCTTCCACCCAGCGTTCCCCCAAGTCTCCCGATAAAAATGATACCTCACTTGTGTGGGTAGGCCTAGCGCCCGTGACAGGAAACGCCCCAAAACACAACGTGAACACATCACATTTTTTGAAAGAAAACAGAGGTGTTTTTTGCAAATTGCCCACCTGTAGATTTTGGCCTCTAGCTCAGCCAGCACCTAGGGAAACCTACCAAACCTGTGCATTTTTGAAAACTAGAGACCTAGGGGAATCCAAGATGTGGTGACTTGTGGGGCTCTGACCAGGTTCTGTTACACAGAATCCTTTGCAAACCTCAAAATTTGGGTAAAAAAACACGTTTTCCTCACATTTCGGTGACAGAAAGTTCTGGAATCTGAGAGGAGCCACAAATTTCCTTCCACCCAGCGTTCCCCCCAAGCCTCCCGATACAAATGATACCTCACTTGTGTGGGTAGGCCTAGCGCCCGTGACAGGAAATGCCCCAAAACACAACGTGGACACATCACATTTTTTTAAAGAAAACAGAGGTGTTTTTTGCAAAGTGCCTACCTGTAGATTTTAGCCTCTAGCTCAGCCGGCACCTAGGGAAACCTACCAAGCCTGTGCATTTTTGAAAACTAGAGACCTAGGGGAATCCAAGATGGGGTGACCTGTGGGGCTCTGACCAGGTTCTGTTACACAGAATCCTTTGCAAACCTCAAAATTTGGCTAAAAAAACACGTTTTCCTCACATTTCGGTGACAGTTCTGGAATCTGAGAGGAGCCACAAATTTCCTTCCACCCAGCGTTCCCCCAAGTCTCCCGATACAAATGATAACTCACTTGTGTGGGTAGGACTAGCGCCCGTGACAGGAAACGCCCCAAAACACAACGTGAACAAATCACATTTTTTTAAAGAAAACAGAGGTGTTTTTTGCAAAGTGCCTACCTGTAGATTTTGGCGTCTAGCTCAGCTGGCACCTAGGGAAACCTACCAAACCTGTGCATTTTTGAAAACTAGAGACCTAGGGGAATCCAAGATGGGGTGACCTGTGGGGCTCTGACCAGGTTCTGTTACACAGAATCCTTTGCAAACCTCAAAAGTTGGCTAAAAAAACACATTTTCCTCACATTTCGGTGACAGAAAATTCTGGAATCTGAGAGGAGCCACGAATTTCCTTCCACCCAGCATTCCCCCAAGTCTCCCGATAAAAATGATACCTCACTTGTGTGGGTAGGCCTAGCACCCGTGACAGGAAATGCCCCAAAACACAACGTGGACACATCACATTTTTTTAAAGAAAACAGAGGTGTTTTTTGCAAAGTGCCTACCTGTAGATTTTAGCCTCTAGCTCAGCCGGCACCTAGGGAAACCTACCAAACCTGTGCATTTTTGAAAACTAGAGACCTAGGGGAATCCAAGATGGGGTGACCTGTGGGGCTCTGACCAGTTTCTGTTACACAGAATCCTTTCCAAACCTCAAAATTTGGGTAAAAAAACACGTTTTCCTCACATTTCGGTGACAGAAAGTTCTGGAATCTGAGAGGAGCCACAAATTTCCTTCCACCCAGCGTTCCCCCAAGCCTCCCGATACAAATGATACCTCACTTGTGTGGGTAGGCCTAGCGCCCGTGACAGGAAATGCCCCAAAACACAACGTGGACACATCACATTTTTTTAAAGAAAACAGAGGTGTTTTTTGCAAAGTGCCTACCTGTAGATTTTAGCCTCTAGCTCAGCCGGCACCTAGGGAAACCTACCAAGCCTGTGCATTTTTGAAAACTAGAGACCTAGGGGAATCCAAGATGGGGTGACCTGTGGGGCTCTGACCAGGTTCTGTTACACAGAATCCTTTGCAAACCTCAAAATTTGGCTAAAAAAACACGTTTTCCTCACATTTCGGTGACAGTTCTGGAATCTGAGAGGAGCCACAAATTTCCTTCCACCCAGCGTTCCCCCAAGTCTCCCGATACAAATGATAACTCACTTGTGTGGGTAGGACTAGCGCCCGTGACAGGAAACGCCCCAAAACACAACGTGAACAAATCACATTTTTTTAAAGAAAACAGAGGTGTTTTTTGCAAAGTGCCTACCTGTAGATTTTGGCGTCTAGCTCAGCTGGCACCTAGGGAAACCTACCAAACCTGTGCATTTTTGAAAACTAGAGACCTAGGGGAATCCAAGATGGGGTGACCTGTGGGGCTCTGACCAGGTTCTGTTACACAGAATCCTTTGCAAACCTCAAAAGTTGGCTAAAAAAACACATTTTCCTCACATTTCGGTGACAGAAAATTCTGGAATCTGAGAGGAGCCACGAATTTCCTTCCACCCAGCATTCCCCCAAGTCTCCCGATAAAAATGATACCTCACTTGTGTGGGTAGGCCTAGCACCCGTGACAGGAAATGCCCCAAAACACAACGTGGACACATCACATTTTTTTAAAGAAAACAGAGGTGTTTTTTGCAAAGTGCCTACCTGTAGATTTTGGCGTCTAGCTCAGCTGGCACCTAGGGAAACCTACCAAACCTGTGCATTTTTGAAAACTAGAGACCTAGGGGAATCCAAGATGGGGTGACCTGTGGGGCTCTGACCAGGTTCTGTTACACAGAATCCTTTGCAAACCTCAAAAGTTGGCTAAAAAAACACATTTTCCTCACATTTCGGTGACAGAAAATTCTGGAATCTGAGAGGAGCCACGAATTTCCTTCCACCCAGCATTCCCCCAAGTCTCCCGATAAAAATGATACCTCACTTGTGTGGGTAGGCCTAGCACCCGTGACAGGAAATGCCCCAAAACACAACGTGGACACATCACATTTTTTTAAAGAAAACAGAGGTGTTTTTTGCAAAGTGCCTACCTGTAGATTTTAGCCTCTAGCTCAGCCGGCACCTAGGGAAACCTACCAAACCTGTGCATTTTTGAAAACTAGAGACCTAGGGGAATCCAAGATGGGGTGACCTGTGGGGCTCTGACCAGTTTCTGTTACACAGAATCCTTTCCAAACCTCAAAATTTGGGTAAAAAAACACGTTTTCCTCACATTTCGGTGACAGAAAGTTCTGGAATCTGAGAGGAGCCACAAATTTCCTTCCACCCAGCGTTCCCCCAAGCCTCCCGATACAAATGATACCTCACTTGTGTGGGTAGGCCTAGCGCCCGTGACAGGAAACGTCCCAAAACACAACGTGAACAAATCACATTTTTTTAAAGAAAACAGAGGTGTTTTTTGCAAAGTGCCTTACCGTAGATTTTGGCCTCTAGCTCAGCTGGCTCCTAGGGAAACCTACCAAACCTGTGCATTTTTTAAAACTAGAGACCTAGGGGAATCCAAGATGGGGTGACCTGTGGGGCTCTGACCAGTTTCTGTTACACAGAATCCTTTCCAAACCTCAAAATTTGGGTACAAAAACACGTTTTCCTCACATTTCGGTGACAGAAAGTTCTGGAATCTGAGAGGAGCCACAAATTTCCTTCCACCCAGCGTTCCCCCAAGCCTCCCGATACAAATGATACCTCACTTGTGTGGGTAGGCCTAGCGCCCGTGACAGGAAATGCCCCAAAACACAACGTGGACACATCACATTTTTTTAAAGAAAACAGAGGTGTTTTTTGCAAAGTGCCTACCTGTAGATTTTAGCCTCTAGCTCAGCCGGCACCTAGGGAAACCTACCAAGCCTGTGCATTTTTGAAAACTAGAGACCTAGGGGAATCCAAGATGGGGTGACCTGTGGGGCTCTGACCAGGTTCTGTTACACAGAATCCTTTGCAAACCTCAAAATTTGGCTAAAAAAACACGTTTTCCTCACATTTCGGTGACAGTTCTGGAATCTGAGAGGAGCCACAAATTTCCTTCCACCCAGCGTTCCCCCAAGTCTCCCGATACAAATGATAACTCACTTGTGTGGGTAGGACTAGCGCCCGTGACAGGAAACGCCCCAAAACACAACGTGAACAAATCACATTTTTTTAAAGAAAACAGAGGTGTTTTTTGCAAAGTGCCTACCTGTAGATTTTGGCGTCTAGCTCAGCTGGCACCTAGGGAAACCTACCAAACCTGTGCATTTTTGAAAACTAGAGACCTAGGGGAATCCAAGATGGGGTGACCTGTGGGGCTCTGACCAGGTTCTGTTACACAGAATCCTTTGCAAACCTCAAAAGTTGGCTAAAAAAACACATTTTCCTCACATTTCGGTGACAGAAAATTCTGGAATCTGAGAGGAGCCACGAATTTCCTTCCACCCAGCATTCCCCCAAGTCTCCCGATAAAAATGATACCTCACTTGTGTGGGTAGGCCTAGCACCCGTGACAGGAAATGCCCCAAAACACAACGTGGACACATCACATTTTTTTAAAGAAAACAGAGGTGTTTTTTGCAAAGTGCCTACCTGTAGATTTTAGCCTCTAGCTCAGCCGGCACCTAGGGAAACCTACCAAACCTGTGCATTTTTGAAAACTAGAGACCTAGGGGAATCCAAGATGGGGTGACCTGTGGGGCTCTGACCAGTTTCTGTTACACAGAATCCTTTCCAAACCTCAAAATTTGGGTAAAAAAACACGTTTTCCTCACATTTCGGTGACAGAAAGTTCTGGAATCTGAGAGGAGCCACAAATTTCCTTCCACCCAGCGTTCCCCCAAGCCTCCCGATACAAATGATACCTCACTTGTGTGGGTAGGCCTAGCGCCCGTGACAGGAAATGCCCCAAAACACAACGTGGACACATCACATTTTTTTAAAGAAAACAGATGTGTTTTTTGCAAAGTGCCTACCTGTAGATTTTAGCCTCTAGCTCAGCCGGCACCTAGGGAAACCTACCAAGCCTGTGCATTTTTGAAAACTAGAGACCTAGGGGAATCCAAGATGGGGTGACCTGTGGGGCTCTGACCAGGTTCTGTTACACAGAATCCTTTGCAAACCTCAAAATTTGGCTAAAAAAACACGTTTTCCTCACATTTCGGTGACAGTTCTGGAATCTGAGAGGAGCCACAAATTTCCTTCCACCCAGCGTTCCCCCAAGTCTCCCGATACAAATGATAACTCACTTGTGTGGGTAGGACTAGCGCCCGTGACAGGAAACGCCCCAAAACACAACGTGAACAAATCACATTTTTTTAAAGAAAACAGAGGTGTTTTTTGCAAAGTGCCTACCTGTAGATTTTGGCGTCTAGCTCAGCTGGCACCTAGGGAAACCTACCAAACCTGTGCATTTTTGAAAACTAGAGACCTAGGGGAATCCAAGATGGGGTGACCTGTGGGGCTCTGACCAGGTTCTGTTACACAGAATCCTTTGCAAACCTCAAAAGTTGGCTAAAAAAACACATTTTCCTCACATTTCGGTGACAGAAAATTCTGGAATCTGAGAGGAGCCACGAATTTCCTTCCACCCAGCATTCCCCCAAGTCTCCCGATAAAAATGATACCTCACTTGTGTGGGTAGGCCTAGCACCCGTGACAGGAAATGCCCCAAAACACAACGTGGACACATCACATTTTTTTAAAGAAAACAGAGGTGTTTTTTGCAAAGTGCCTACCTGTAGATTTTAGCCTCTAGCTCAGCCGGCACCTAGGGAAACCTACCAAACCTGTGCATTTTTGAAAACTAGAGACCTAGGGGAATCCAAGATGGGGTGACCTGTGGGGCTCTGACCAGTTTCTGTTACACAGAATCCTTTCCAAACCTCAAAATTTGGGTAAAAAAACACGTTTTCCTCACATTTCGGTGACAGAAAGTTCTGGAATCTGAGAGGAGCCACAAATTTCCTTCCACCCAGCGTTCCCCCAAGCCTCCCGATACAAATGATACCTCACTTGTGTGGGTAGGCCTAGCGCCCGTGACAGGAAACGTCCCAAAACACAACGTGAACAAATCACATTTTTTTAAAGAAAACAGAGGTGTTTTTTGCAAAGTGCCTTACCGTAGATTTTGGCCTCTAGCTCAGCTGGCTCCTAGGGAAACCTACCAAACCTGTGCATTTTTTAAAACTAGAGACCTAGGGGAATCCAAGATGGGGTGACTTGTGGGGCTCTGACCAGGTTTTGTTACCCAGAATCCTTTGCAAACTTCAAAATTTGGCTAAAAAAACACTTTTTCCTCAAATTTCGGTGACAGAAAGTTCTGGAATCTGAGAGGAGCCACAAATTTCCTCCCACCCAGAGTTCCACCAAGTCTCTGGATAAAAATGAAACCTCACCTGTGTGGGTAGGCCTAGCGCCCCGTGACAGGAAATTCCCCAAAACGTAATGTGGACACATCACATTTTTTGAAAGAAAACAGAGGTGTTTTTTGCAAATTGCCCACCTGTAGATTTTGGCCTCTAGCTCAGCCAGCACCTAGGGAAACCTACCAAACCTGTGCATTTTTGAAAACTAGAGACCTAGGGGAATCCAAGATGTGGTGACTTGTGGGGCTCTGACCAGGTTCTGTTACACAGAATCCTTTGCAAACCTCAAAATTTGGGTAAAAAAACAAGTTTTCCTCACATTTCGGTGACAGAAAGTTCTGGAATCTGAGAGGAGCCACAAATTTCCTTCCACCCAGCATTCCCCCAAGTCTCCCGATACAAATGATACCTCACTTGTGTGGGTAGGCCTAGCGCCCGTGACAGGAAATGCCCCAAAACACAACGTGAACACATCCCATTTTTTTAAAGAAAACAGAGGTGTTTTTTGCAAAGTGCCTACCTGTAGATTTTGGCCTCTAGCTCAGCTGGCACCTGGGGAAACCTACCAAACCTGTGCATTTTTGAAAACTAGAGACCTAGGGGAATCCAAGATGGGGTGACCTGTGGGGCTCTGACCAGTTTCTGTTACACAGAATCCTTTCCAAACCTCAAAATTTGGGTAAAAAAACACGTTTTCCTCACATTTTGGTGACAGAAAGTTCTGGAATCTGAGAGGAGCCACAAATTTCCTTCCACCCAGCGTTCCCCCAAGCCTCCCGATACAAATGATACCTCACTTGTGTGGGTAGGCCTAGCGCCCGTGACAGGAAACGTCCCAAAACACAACGTGAACAAATCACATTTTTTTAAAGAAAACAGAGGTGTTTTTTGCAAAGTGCCTTACCGTAGATTTTGGCCTCTAGCTCAGCTGGCACCTAGGGAAACCTACCAAACCTGTGCATTTTTTAAAACTAGAGACCTAGGGGAATCCAAGATGGGGTGACTTGTGGGGCTCTGACCAGGTTTTGTTACCCAGAATCCTTTGCAAACTTCAAAATTTGGCTAAAAAAACACTTTTTCCTCAAATTTCGGTGACAAAGTTCTGGAATCTGAGAGGAGCCACAAATTTCCTCCCACCCAGAGTTCCACCAAGTCTCTGGATAAAAATGAAACCTCACCTGTGTGGGTAGGCCTAGCGCCCCGTGACAGGAAATTCCCCAAAACGTAATGTGGACACATCACATTTTTTGAAAGAAAACAGAGGTGTTTTTTGCAAAGTGCCTACCTGTAGATTTTGGCCTCTAGCTCAGCCAGCACCTAGGGAAACCTCCCAAACCTGCGCATTTTTGAAAACTAGAGACCTAGGGGAATCCAAGATGGGTGACTTGTGGGGCTCTGACCAGGTTCTGTAACCCAGAATCCTTTGAAAACCTCAAACTTTGGCTAAACAAACACATTTTCCTCAAATTTTGGTGACAGAAAGTTCTGGAATCAGAGAGGAGCCACAAATTTCCTTCCACCCAGCATTCCCCCAAGTCTCACAATAAAAATGATACCTCACTTGTGTGGGTAGGCCTAGCGCCCGCGACACGAAATGCCCCAAAACGCAACGTGGACACATCACATTTTTTAAAAGAAAACAGAGGTGTTTTTTGCAAAGTGCCTACCTGTAGATTTTGGCCTCTAGCTCAGCAGGCACCTAGGGAAACCTACCAAACCTGTGCATTTTTGAAAACTAGAGACCTAGGGGAATCCAAGATGGGTGACTTGTGGGGCTCTGACCAGGTTCTGTAACCCAGAAACCTTTGAAAACCTCAAACTTTGGCTAAACAAACACATTTTCCTCAAATTTTGGTGACAGAGAGTTCTGGAATCAGAGAGGAGCCACAAATTTCCTTCCACCCAGCGTTCCCCCAAGTCTCCCGATAAAAATGATACCTCACTTGTGTGGGTAGGCCTAGCGCCCGCGACACGAAATGCCCCAAAACGCAACGTGGACACATCCCATTTTTTTAAAGAAAACAGAGGTGTTTTTTTGCAAAGTGCCTACCTGTAGATTTTGGCCTCTAGCTCAGCTGGCACCTAGGGAAACCTACCAAACCTGTGCATTTTTGAAAACTAGAGACCGAGGGGAATCCAAGATGGGGTGACTTGTGGGGCTCTGACCAGGTTCTGTTACCCAGAATCCTTTGCAAACCTAAAAATGTGGCAAAAAAAACACGTTTTCCTCACATTTTGGTGACAGAAAGTTCTGGAATCTGAGAGGAGCCACAAATTTTCTTCCACCCAGCGTTCCTCCAAGTCTCCCGATACAAATGATACGTCACTTGTGTGGGTAGGCCTAGCGCCCGTGACAGGAAACGCCCCAAAACACAACGTGAACACATCACATTTTTTGAAAGAAAACAGAGGTGTTTTTTGCAAATTGCCTACCTGTAGATTTTGGCCTCTAGCTCAGCCAGCACCTAGGGAAACCTACCAAACCTGTGCATTTTTGAAAACTAGAGACCTAGGGGAATCCAAGATGTGGTGACTTGTGGGGCTCTGACCAGGTTCTGTTACACAGAATCCTTTGCAAACCTCAAAATTTGGGTAAAAAAACAAGTTTTCCTCACATTTCGGTGACAGAAAGTTCTGGAATCTGAGAGGAGCCACAAATTTCCTTCCACCCAGCATTCCCCCAAGTCTCCCGATACAAATGATACCTCACTTGTGTGGGTAGGCCTAGCGCCCGTGACAGGAAATGCCCCAAAACACAACGTGAACACATCCCATTTTTTTAAAGAAAACAGAGGTGTTTTTTGCAAAGTGCCTACCTGTAGATTTTGGCCTCTAGCTCAGCTGGCACCTGGGGAAACCTACCAAACCTGTGCATTTTTGAAAACTAGAGACCTAGGGGAATCCAAGATGGGGTGACTTGTGGGGCTCTGACCAGGTTCTGTTACCCAGAATCCTTAGCAAACCTCAAAAGTTGGCTAAAAAAACACATTTTCCTCACATTTCAGTGACAGAAAATTCTGGAATCTGAGAGGAGCCACGAATTTCCTTCCACCCAGCATTCCCCCAAGTCTCCCGATAAAAATGATACCTCACTTGTGTGGGTAGGCCTAGCACCCGTGACAGGAAATGCCCCAAAACACAACGTGGACACATCACATTTTTTTAAAGAAAACAGAGGTGTTTTTTGCAAAGTGCCTACCTGTAGATTTTAGCCTCTAGCTCAGCCGGCACCTAGGGAAACCTACCAAACCTGTGCATTTTTGAAAACTAGAGACCTAGGGGAATCCAAGATGGGGTGACCTGTGGGGCTCTGACCAGTTTCTGTTACACAGAATCCTTTGCAAACCTCAAAATTTGGGTAAAAAAACACGTTTTCCTCACATTTCGGTGACAGAAAGTTCTGGAATCTGAGAGGAGCCACAAATTTCCTCCCACCCAGAGTTCCACCAAGTCTCTGGATAAAAATGAAACCTCACCTGTGTGGGTAGGCCTAGCGCCCCGTGACAGGAAATTCCCCAAAACGTAATGTGGACACATCACATTTTTTGAAAGAAAACAGAGGTGTTTTTTGCAAATTGCCCACCTGTAGATTTTGGCCTCTAGCTCAGCCAGCACCTAGGGAAACCTACCAAACCTGTGCATTTTTGAAAACTAGAGACCTAGGGGAATCCAAGATGTGGTGACTTGTGGGGCTCTGACCAGGTTCTGTTACACAGAATCCTTTGCAAACCTCAAAATTTGGGTAAAAAAACAAGTTTTCCTCACATTTCGGTGACAGAAAGTTCTGGAATCTGAGAGGAGCCACAAATTTCCTTCCACCCAGCATTCCCCCAAGTCTCCCGATACAAATGATACCTCACTTGTGTGGGTAGGCCTAGCGCCCGTGACAGGAAATGCCCCAAAACACAACGTGAACACATCCCATTTTTTTAAAGAAAACAGAGGTGTTTTTTGCAAAGTGCCTACCTGTAGATTTTGGCCTCTAGCTCAGCTGGCACCTGGGGAAACCTACCAAACCTGTGCATTTTTGAAAACTAGAGACCTAGGGGAATCCAAGATGGGGTGACCTGTGGGGCTCTGACCAGTTTCTGTTACACAGAATCCTTTCCAAACCTCAAAATTTGGGTAAAAAAACACGTTTTCCTCACATTTTGGTGACAGAAAGTTCTGGAATCTGAGAGGAGCCACAAATTTCCTTCCACCCAGCGTTCCCCCAAGCCTCCTGATACAAATGATACCTCACTTGTGTGGGTAGGCCTAGCGCCCGTGACAGGAAACGTCCCAAAACACAACGTGAACAAATCACATTTTTTTAAAGAAAACAGAGGTGTTTTTTGCAAAGTGCCTTACCGTAGATTTTGGCCTCTAGCTCAGCTGGCACCTAGGGAAACCTACCAAACCTGTGCATTTTTTAAAACTAGAGACCTAGGGGAATCCAAGATGGGGTGACTTGTGGGGCTCTGACCAGGTTTTGTTACCCAGAATCCTTTGCAAACTTCAAAATTTGGCTAAAAAAACACTTTTTCCTCAAATTTCGGTGACAAAGTTCTGGAATCTGAGAGGAGCCACAAATTTCCTCCCACCCAGAGTTCCACCAAGTCTCTGGATAAAAATGAAACCTCACCTGTGTGGGTAGGCCTAGCGCCCCGTGACAGGAAATTCCCCAAAACGTAATGTGGACACATCACATTTTTTGAAAGAAAACAGAGGTGTTTTTTGCAAAGTGCCTACCTGTAGATTTTGGCCTCTAGCTCAGCCAGCACCTAGGGAAACCTCCCAAACCTGCGCATTTTTGAAAACTAGAGACCTAGGGGAATCCAAGATGGGTGACTTGTGGGGCTCTGACCAGGTTCTGTAACCCAGAATCCTTTGAAAACCTCAAACTTTGGCTAAACAAACACATTTTCCTCAAATTTTGGTGACAGAAAGTTCTGGAATCAGAGAGGAGCCACAAATTTCCTTCCACCCAGCGTTCCCCCAAGTCTCACAATAAAAATGATACCTCACTTGTGTGGGTAGGCCTAGCGCCCGCGACACGAAATGCCCCAAAACGCAACGTGGACACATCACATTTTTTAAAAGAAAACAGAGGTGTTTTTTGCAAAGTGCCTACCTGTAGATTTTGGCCTCTAGCTCAGCAGGCACCTAGGGAAACCTACCAAACCTGTGCATTTTTGAAAACTAGAGACCTAGGGGAATCCAAGATGGGTGACTTGTGGGGCTCTGACCAGGTTCTGTAACCCAGAAACCTTTGAAAACCTCAAACTTTGGCTAAACAAACACATTTTCCTCAAATTTTGGTGACAGAGAGTTCTGGAATCAGAGAGGAGCCACAAATTTCCTTCCACCCAGCGTTCCCCCAAGTCTCCCGATAAAAATGATACCTCACTTGTGTGGGTAGGCCTAGCGCCCGCGACACGAAATGCCCCAAAACGCAACGTGGACACATCCCATTTTTTTAAAGAAAACAGAGGTGTTTTTTTGCAAAGTGCCTACCTGTAGATTTTGGCCTCTAGCTCAGCTGGCACCTAGGGAAACCTACCAAACCTGTGCATTTTTGAAAACTAGAGACCGAGGGGAATCCAAGATGGGGTGACTTGTGGGGCTCTGACCAGGTTCTGTTACCCAGAATCCTTTGCAAACCTAAAAATGTGGCAAAAAAAACACGTTTTCCTCACATTTTGGTGACAGAAAGTTCTGGAATCTGAGAGGAGCCACAAATTTTCTTCCACCCAGCGTTCCTCCAAGTCTCCCGATACAAATGATACGTCACTTGTGTGGGTAGGCCTAGCGCCCGTGACAGGAAACGCCCCAAAACACAACGTGAACACATCACATTTTTTGAAAGAAAACAGAGGTGTTTTTTGCAAATTGCCTACCTGTAGATTTTGGCCTCTAGCTCAGCCAGCACCTAGGGAAACCTACCAAACCTGTGCATTTTTGAAAACTAGAGACCTAGGGGAATCCAAGATGTGGTGACTTGTGGGGCTCTGACCAGGTTCTGTTACACAGAATCCTTTGCAAACCTCAAAATTTGGGTAAAAAAACAAGTTTTCCTCACATTTCGGTGACAGAAAGTTCTGGAATCTGAGAGGAGCCACAAATTTCCTTCCACCCAGCATTCCCCCAAGTCTCCCGATACAAATGATACCTCACTTGTGTGGGTAGGCCTAGCGCCCGTGACAGGAAATGCCCCAAAACACAACGTGAACACATCCCATTTTTTTAAAGAAAACAGAGGTGTTTTTTGCAAAGTGCCTACCTGTAGATTTTGGCCTCTAGCTCAGCTGGCACCTGGGGAAACCTACCAAACCTGTGCATTTTTGAAAACTAGAGACCTAGGGGAATCCAAGATGGGGTGACTTGTGGGGCTCTGACCAGGTTCTGTTACCCAGAATCCTTAGCAAACCTCAAAAGTTGGCTAAAAAAACACATTTTCCTCACATTTCAGTGACAGAAAATTCTGGAATCTGAGAGGAGCCACGAATTTCCTTCCACCCAGCATTCCCCCAAGTCTCCCGATAAAAATGATACCTCACTTGTGTGGGTAGGCCTAGCACCCGTGACAGGAAATGCCCCAAAACACAACGTGGACATATCACATTTTTTTAAAGAAAACAGAGGTGTTTTTTGCAAAGTGCCTACCTGTAGATTTTAGCCTCTAGCTCAGCCGGCACCTAGGGAAACCTACCAAACCTGTGCATTTTTGAAAACTAGAGACCTAGGGGAATCCAAGATGGGGTGACCTGTGGGGCTCTGACCAGTTTCTGTTACACAGAATCCTTTGCAAACCTCAAAATTTGGGTAAAAAAACACGTTTTCCTCACATTTCGGTGACAGAAAGTTCTGGAATCTGAGAGGAGCCACAAATTTCCTTCCACCCAGCGTTCCCCCAAGTCTCCCGATACAAATGATACCTCACTTGTGTGGGTGGGCCTAGCGCCCGTGACAGGAAACGTCCCAAAACACAACGTGAACAAATCACATTTTTTTAAAGAAAACAGAGGGGTTTTTTGCAAAGTGCCTTACCGTAGATTTTGGCCTCTAGCTCAGCTGGCACCTAGGGAAACCTACCAAACCTGTGCATTTTTTAAAACTAGAGACCTAGGGGAATCCAAGATGGGGTGACTTGTGGGGCTCTGACCAGGTTTTGTTACCCAGAATCCTTTGCAAACTTCAAAATTTGGCTAAAAAAACACATTTTCCTCAAATTTCGGTGACAGAAAGTTCTGGAATCTGAGAGGAGCCACAAATTTCCTCCCACCCAGAGTTCCACCAAGTCTCTGGATAAAAATGAAACCTCACCTGTGTGGGTAGGCCTAGCGCCCCGTGACAGGAAATTCCCCAAAACGTAACGTGGACACATCACATTTTTTGAAAGAAAACAGAGGTGTTTTTTGCAAAGTGCCTACCTGTAGATTTTGGCCTCTAGCTCAGCCAGCACCTAGGGAAACCTCCCAAACCTGTGCATTTTTTAAAACTAGAGACCTAGGGGAATCCAAGATGGGTGACTTGTGGGGCTCTGACCAGGTTCTGTAACCCAGAATCCTTTGAAAACCTCAAACTTTGGCTAAACAAACACATTTTCCTCAAATTTTGGTGACAGAAAGTTCTGGAATCAGAGAGGAGCCACAAATTTCCTTCCACCCAGCGTTCCCCCAAGTCTCCCGATAAAAATGATACCTCACTTGTGTGGGTAGGCCTAGCGCCCGCGACACGAAATGCCCCAAAACGCAACGTGGACACATCACATTTTTTAAAAGAAAACAGAGGTGTTTTTTGCAAAGTGCCTACCTGTAGATTTTGGCCTCTAGCTCAGCAGGCACCCAGGGAAACCTACCAAACCTGTGCATTTTTGAAAACTAGAGACCTAGGGGAATCCAAGATGGGGTGACTTGTGGGTCTCTGACCAGGTTCTGTTACCCAGAATCCTTAGCAAACCTCAAAAGTTGGTTAAAAAAACACGTTTTCCTCACACTTCGGTGACAGAAAGTTCTGGAATCTGAGAGGAGCAACAAATTTCCTTCCATCCAGCATTCCCCCAAGTCTCCCGATAAAAATGATACCTCACTTGTGTGGGTAGGCCTAGCGCCCGTGACAGGAAATGCCCCAAAACACAACGTGGACACATCACATTTTTTTAAAGAAAACAGAGGTGTTTTTTGCAAAGTGCCTACCTGTAGATTTTAGCCTCTAGCTCAGCCGGCACCTAGGGAAACCCACCAAACCTGTGCATTTTTGAAAACTAGAGACCTAGGGGAATCCAAGATGGGGTGACCTGTGGGGCTCTGACCAGGTTCTGTTACACAGAATCCTTTGCAAACCTCAAAATTTGGGTAAAAAAATAAGTTTTCCTCACATTTCGGTGACAGAAAGTTCTGGAATCTGAGAGGAGCTACAAATTTCCTTCCACCCAGCGTTCCCCCAAGTCTCCCGATACAAATGATACCTCACTTGTGTGGGTAGGCCTAGCGCCCGTGACAGGAAATGCCCCAAAACACAACGTGAACACATACCATTTTTTTAAAGAAAACAGAGGTGTTTTTTGCAAAGTGCCTACCTGTAGATTTTGGCCTCTAGCTAAGCCGGCACCTAGGGAAACCTACCAAACCTGTGCATTTTTTAAAACTAGAGACCGAGGGAAATCCAAGATGGGGAGACTTGTGGGGCTCTGACCAGGTTCTGTTACCCAGAATCCTTTGCAAACCTCAAAATGTGGCAAAAAAAACACGTTTTCCTCACATTTTGGTGACAGAAAGTTCCGGAATCTGAGAGGAGCCACAAATTTTCTTCCACCCAGCGTTCCCCCAAGTCTCCCGATACAAATGATACCTCACTTGTGTGGGTAGGCCTAGCGCCCGTGACAGGAAACGCCCCAAAACACAACGTGAACACATCACATTTTTTAAAAGAAAACAGAGGTGTTTTTTGCAAATTGCCTACCTGTAGATTTTGGCCTCTAGCTCAGCCAGCACCTAGGGAAACATACCAAACCTGTGCATTTTTGAAAACTAGAGACCTAGGGGAATCCAAGATGGGGTGACTTGTGGTGCTCTGACCAGGTTCTGTTACCCAGAATCCTTTGAAAACCTCAAACTTTGGCTAAACAAACACATTTTCCTCAAATTTGTGACAGAAAGTTCTGGAATCAGAGAGGAGCCACAAATTTCCTTCCACCCAGCGTTCCCCCAAGTCTCCCGATAAAAATGATACCTTACTTGTGTGGGGGCGGCCTGGCGCCCGCGACACGAAATGCCCCAAAACGCAACATGGACACATCACATTTTTTAAAAGAAAACAGAGGTGTTTTTTGCAAAGTGCCTACCTGTAGATTTTGGCCTCTAGCTCAGCCGGCACCTAGGGAAACCTACCAAACCTGTGCATTTTTGAAAACTAGAGACCTAGGGGAATCCTAGATGGGGTGACTTGTGGGGCTCTGACCAGGTTCTGTTACCCAGAATCCTTAGCAAACCTCAAAAGTTGGTTAAAAAAACACATTTTCCTCACATTTCGGTGACAGAAAATTCTGGAATCTGAGAGGAACCACAAATTTCCTTCCACCCAGCGTTCCCCCAAGTCTCCCGATACAAATGATACCTCACTTGTGTGGGTAGGCCTAGCGCCCGTGACAGGAAACGCCCCAAAACACAACGTGAACACATCACATTTTTTGAAAGAAAACAAAGGTGTTTTTTGCAAAGTGCCTAACCGTAGATTTTGGCCTCTCGCTCAACCAGCACCTACGGAAACCTACCAAACCTGTGCATTTTTTAAAACTAGAGACCTAAGGGAATCCAAGATGGGGTGACTTGTGGGGCTCTGACCAAGTTTTGTTACCCAGAATCCTTGGCAAACCTTCAAAATTTGGCTAAAAAAACAAATTTTCCTCAAATTTCGGTGACAGAAAGTTCTGGAATCTGAGAGGAGCCACAAATTTCCTCCCACCCAGCGTTCACCCAAGTCTCCCGATACAAATGATACCTCACTTGTGTGGGTAGGCTAGCACCCGTGACAGGAAACGCCCCAAAACACGGCGTGAACACATCACATTTTTTTAAAGAAAACAGAGGTGTTTTTTGCAAAGTGCCTACCTGTAGATTTTGGCCTCTAGCTCAGCTGGCACCTAGGGAAACCTACCAAACCTGTGCATTTTTTAAAACTAGAGACCTAGGGGAATCCAAGATGGGGAGACCTGTGGGGCTCTGACCAGGTTCTGTTACACTGAATCCTTTGCAAACCTCAAAATTTGGCTAAAAAACACGTTTTCCTCACATTTCGGTTACAGAAAGTTCTGGAATCTGAGAGGAGCCACAAATTTCTTCCACCCAGCGTTCCCCCAAGTCTCCCGAGGCAAATGATACCTCACTTGTGTGGGTAGGCCTAGTGCCCGCAACAGGAAACGCCCCAAAACACAACGTGGACACTACACATTTTTTTAAAGAAAACAGAGGTGTTTTTTGCAAAGTGCATAATTGTGGATTTTGGCCTTTAGCTCAGCCGGCACCTAGAGAAACCTTCCAAACCTGTGCATTTTTGAAAACTAGAGACCTAGGGGAATCCAAGATGGGGTGACTTGTGTGGCTCTGACCAGGTTCTGTTACCCAGAATCCTTAGCAAACCTCAAAACTTGGCTAAAAAAACACGTTTTCCTCACATTTCGGTGACAGAAAATTCTGGAATCTGAGAGGAGCCACAAATTTCCTTCCACCCAGCGTTCCCCCAAGTCTCCCGATAAAAATGATACCTCACTTGTGTGGGTAGGCCTAGCGCCCGTGACAGGAAATGCCCCAAAACACAATGTGGACACATCACATTTTTTTAAAGAAAACAGAGGTGTTTTTTGCAAAGTGTCTACCTGTAGATTTTAGCCTCTAGCTCAGCCGGCACCTAGGGAAACCTACCAAACCTGTGCATTTTTGAAAACTAGAGACCTAGGGGAATCCAAGATGGGGTGACCTGTGGGGCTCTGACCAGGTTCTGTTACACAGAATCCTTTGCAAACTTCAAAATTTGGCTAAAAAAACACGTTTTCCTCACATTTCGGTGACAGAAAGTTCTGGAATCTGAGAGGAGCCACAAATTTCCTTCCACCCAGCGTTCCCCCAAGTCTCCCGATACAAATGATACCTCACTTGTGTGGGTGGGCCTAGCGCCCATGACAGGAAACGCCAAAACACAACGTGAACACATCCCATTTTTTAAAAGAAAACAGAGGTGTTTTTTGCAAAGTGCCTACCTGTAGATTTTGGCCTCTAGCTCAGCTGGTACCTAGGGAAACCTACCAAACCTGTGCATTTTTGAAATCTAGAGACCGAGGGGAATTCAAGATGGGGTGACTTGTGGGGCTCTGACCAGGTTCTGTTAACAGGAATCCTTTGCAAACCTCAAAATGTGGCAAAAAAAACATGTTTTCCTCACATTTTGGTGACAGAAAGTTCTGGAATCTGAGAGGAGCCACAAATTTCCTTCCACCCAGCGTTCCCCCAAGTCTCCCGATACAAATGATACCTCACTTGTGTGGGTAGGCCTAGCACCCGTGACAGGAAACGCCCCAAAACACGGCGTGAACACATCACATTTTTTTAAAGAAAACAGAGGTGTTTTTTGCAAAGTGCCTACCTGTAGATTTTGGCCTCTAGCTCAGCTAGCACCTAGGGAAACCTACTAAACCTGTGCATTTTTTAAAACTAGAGACCTAGGGGAATCCAAGATGGGGAGACCTGTGGGGCTCTGACCAGGTTCTGTTACACAGAATCCTTTGCAAACCTCAAAATTTGGCTAAAAAACACGTTTTCCTCACATTTCGGTTACAGAAAGTTCTGGAATCTGAGAGGAGCCACAAATTTCTTCCACCCAGCGTTCCCCCAAGTCTCCCGATGCAAATGATACCTCACTTGTGTGGGTAGGCCTAGTGCCCGCAACAGGAAACGCCCCAAAACACAACGTGGACACATCACATTTTTTTAAAGAAAACAGAGGTGTTTTTTGCAAAGTGCATAATTGTGGATTTTGGCCTTTAGCTCAGCCGGCACCTAGAGAAACCTTCCAAACCTGTGCATTTTTGAAAACTAGAGACCTAGGGGAATCCAAGATGGGGTGACTTGTGTGGCTCTGACCAGGTTCTGTTACCCAGAATCCTTAGCAAACCTCAAAACTTGGCTAAAAAAACACGTTTTCCTCACATTTCGGTGACAGAAAATTCTGGAATCTGAGAGGAGCCACAAATTTCCTTCCACCCAGCATTCCCCCAAGTCTCCCGATAAAAATGATACCTCACTTGTGTGGGTAGGCCTAGCGCCCGTGACAGGAAATGCCCCAAAACACAACGTGGACACATCACATTTTTTGAAAGAAAACAGAGGTGTTTTTTGCAAAGTGTCTACCTGTAGATTTTAGCCTCTAGCTCAACCAGCACCCACGGAAACCTACCAAACCTGTGCATTTTTTAAAACTAGAGACCTAAGGGAATCCAAGATGGGGTGACTTGTGGGGCTCTGACCAGGTTTTGTTACCCAGAATCCTTTGCAAACTTCAAAATTTGGCTAAAAAAACACGTTTTCCTCACATTTCGGTGACAGAAAGTTCTGGAATCTGAGAGGAGCCACAAATTTCCTCCCACCCAGCGTTCCCCCCAAGTCTCCCGATAACAATGATACCTCACCTGTGTGGGTAGGCCTAGCGCCCCACAACAGGAAATGCCCCAAAACGCAACGTGGACACATCACATTTTTTGAAAGAAAACAGAGGTGTTTTTTGCAAAGTGCCTACCTGTAGATTTTGGCCTCTAGCTCAGCCAGCACCTAGGGAAACCTACCAAACCTGTGCATTTTTTTAAACTAGAGACCTAGGGGAATCCAAGATGGGGTGACTTGTGGGGCTCTGACCAGGTTCTGTTACCCAGAATCCTTTGAAAACCTCAAACTTTGGCTAAACAAACACATTTTCCTCAAATTTAGGTGACAGAAAGTTCTGGAATCAGAGAGGAGCCACAAATTTCCTTCCACCCAGCGTTCCTCCAAGTCTCCCGATACAAATGATACCTCACTTGTGTGGGTAGGCCTAGCGCCCGTGACAGGAAACGCCCCAAAACACAACGTGAACACATCACATTTTTTGAAAGAAAACAGAGGTGTTTTTTGCAAATTGCCTACCTGTAGATTTTGGCCTCTAGCTCAGCCAGCACCTAGGGAAACCTACCAAACCTATGCATTTTTGAAAACTAGAGACCTAGGGGAATCCAAGATGGGGTGACTTGTGGGGCTCTGACCAGGTTCTGTTACCCAGAATCCTTTGCAAACCTCAAAATGTGGCAACAAAAACACGTTTTCCTCACATTTTGGTGACAGAAAGTTCTGGAATCTGAGAGGAGCCACAAATTTTCTTCCACCCAGCGTTCCCTCAAGTCTCCCAATAAAAATTATACCTCACTTGTGTGGGTAGGCCTAGCGCTCGTGACAGGAAATGCCCCAAAACACAACATGGACACATCACATTTTTTTAGAGGAAACAGAGGTGTTTTTTGCAAAGTGCCTACCTGTAGATTTTGGCCTCTAGCTCAGCTGGCACCTGGGGAAACCTACCAAACCTGTGCATTTTTGAAAACTAGAGACCTAGGGGAATCCAAGATGGGGTGACTTGTGGGGCTCTGACCAGGTTCTGTTACCCAGAATCCTTTGCAAACCTCAAAATGTGGCAACAAAAACACGTTTTCCTCACATTTTGGTGACAGAAAATTCTGGAATCTGAGAGGAGCCACGAATTTCCTTCCACCCAGCATTCCCCCAAGTCTCCCGATAAAAATGATACCTCACTTGTGTGGGTAGGCCTAGCACCCGTGACAGGAAATGCCCCAAAACACAACGTGGACACATCACATTTTTTTAAAGAAAACAGAGGTGTTTTTTGCAAAGTGCCTACCTGTAGATTTTAGCCTCTAGCTCAGCCGGCACCTAGGGAAACCTACCAAACCTGTGCATTTTTGAAAACTAGAGACCTAGGGGAATCCAAGATGGGGTGACCTGTGGGGCTCTGACCAGTTTCTGTTACACAGAATCCTTTGCAAACCTCAAAATTTGGGTAAAAAAACACGTTTTCCTCACATTTCGGTGACAGAAAGTTCTGGAATCTGAGAGGAGCCACAAATTTCCTTCCACCCATCGTTCCCCCAAGTCTCCCGATACAAATGATACCTCACTTGTGTGGGTAGGCCTAGCGCCCGTGACAGGAAACGTCCCAAAACACAACGTGAACAAATCACATTTTTTTAAAGAAAACAGAGGGGTTTTTTGCAAAGTGCCTTACCGTAGATTTTGGCCTCTAGCTCAGCTGGCACCTAGGGAAACCTACCAAACCTGTGCATTTTTTAAAACTAGAGACCTAGGGGAATCCAAGATGGGGTGACCTGTGGGGCTCTGACCAGGTTTTGTTACCCAGAATCCTTTGCAAACTTCAAAATTTGGCTAAAAAAACACATTTTCCTCAAATTTCAGTGACAGAAAGTTCTGGAATCTGAGAGGAGCCACAAATTTCCTCCCACCCAGAGTTCCACCAAGTCTCTGGATAAAAATGATACCTCACCTGTGTGGGTAGGCTTAGCGCCCCACAACAGGAAATGCCCCAAAACGCAACGTGGACACATCACATTTTTTGAAAGAAAACAGAGGTGTTTTTTGCAAAGTGCCTACCTGTAGATTTTGGCCTCTAGCTCAGCCAGCACCTAGGGAAACCTACCAAACCTGTGCATTTTTTTAAACTAGAGACCTAGGGGAATCCAAGATGGGGTGACTTGTGGGGCTCTGACCAGGTTCTGTTACCCAGAATCCTTTGAAAACCTCAAACTTTGGCTAAACAAACACATTTTCCTCAAATTTAGGTGACAGAAAGTTCTGGAATCAGAGAGGAGCCACAAATTTCCTTCCACCCAGCGTTCCTCCAAGTCTCCCGATACAAATGATACCTCACTTGTGTGGGTAGGCCTAGCGCCCGTGACAGGAAACGCCCCAAAACACAACGTGAACACATCACATTTTTTGAAAGAAAACAGGTGTTTTTTGCAAATTGCCTACCTGTAGATTTTGGCCTCTAGCTCAGCCAGCACCTAGGGAAACCTACCAAACCTGTGCATTTTTGAAAACTAGAGACCTAGGGGAATCCAAGATGTGGTGACTTGTGGGGCTCTGACCAGGTTCTGTTACACAGAATCCTTTGCAAACCTCAAAATTTGGGTAAAAAAACAAGTTTTCCTCACATTTCGGTGACAGAAAGTTCTGGAATCTGAGAGGAGCCACAAATTTTCTTCCACCCAGCATTCCCCCAAGTCTCCCGATACAAATGATACCTCACTTGTGTGGGTAGGCCTAGCGCCCGTGACAGGAAATGCCCCAAAACACAACGTGAACACATCCCATTTTTTTAAAGAAAACAGAGGTGTTTTTTGCAAAGTGCCTACCTGTAGATTTTGGCCTCTAGCTCAGCTGGCACCTGGGGAAACCTACCAAACCTGTGCATTTTTTAAAACTAGAGACCTAGGGGAATCCAAGATGGGGTGACTTGTGGGGCTCTGACCAGGTTCTGTTACCCAGAATCCTTTGCAAACCTCAAAATGTGTCAACAAAAACACGTTTTCCTCACATTTTGGTGACAGAAAGTTCTGGAATCTGAGAGGAGCCACAAATTTTCTTCCACCCAGCGTTCCCTCAAGTCTCCCAATAAAAATTATACCTCACTTGTGTGGGTAGGCCTAGCGCTCGTGACAGGAAATGCCCCAAAACACAACATGGACACATCACATTTTTTGAAAGAAAACAGAGGTGTTTTTTGCAAAGTGCCTACCTGTAGATTTTAGCCTCTAGCTCAGCCGGCACCTAGGGAAACCCACCAAACCTGTGCATTTTTGAAAACTAGAGACCTAGGGGAATCCAAGATGGGGTGACCTGTGGGGCTCTGACCAGGTTCTGTTACACAGAATCCTTTGCAAACCTCAAAATTTGGGTAAAAAAATAAGTTTTCCTCACATTTCGGTGACAGAAAGTTCTGGAATCTGAGAGGAGCTACAAATTTCCTTCCACCCAGCGTTCCCCCAAGTCTCCCGATACAAATGATACCTCACTTGTGTGGGTAGGCCTAGCGCCCGTGACAGGAAATGCCCCAAAACACAACGTGAACACATCCCATTTTTTTAAAGAAAACAGAGGTGTTTTTTGCAAAGTGCCTACCTGTAGATTTTGGCCTCTAGCTAAGCCGGCACCTAGGGAAACCTACCAAACCTGTGCATTTTTTAAAACTAGAGACCGAGGGAAATCCAAGATGGGGAGACTTGTGGGGCTCTGACCAGGTTCTGTTACCCAGAATCCTTTGCAAACCTCAAAATGTGGCAAAAAAAACACGTTTTCCTCACATTTTGGTGACAGAAAGTTCCGGAATCTGAGAGGAGCCACAAATTTTCTTCCACCCAGCGTTCCCCCAAGTCTCCCGATACAAATGATACCTCACTTGTGTGGGTAGGCCTAGCGCCCGTGACAGGAAACGCCCCAAAACACAACGTGAACACATCACATTTTTTGAAAGAAAACAGAGGTGTTTTTTGCAAATTGCCTACCTGTAGATTTTGGCCTCTAGCTCAGCCAGCACCTAGGGAAACATACCAAACCTGTGCATTTTTGAAAACTAGAGACCTAGGGGAATCCAAGATGGGGTGACTTGTGGTGCTCTGACCAGGTTCTGTTACCCAGAATCCTTTGAAAACCTCAAACTTTGGCTAAACAAACACATTTTCCTCAAATTTGTGACAGAAAGTTCTGGAATCAGAGAGGAGCCACAAATTTCCTTCCACCCAGCGTTCCCCCAAGTCTCCCGATAAAAATGATACCTTACTTGTGTGGGGGCGGCCTGGCGCCCGCGACACGAAATGCCCCAAAACGCAACATGGACACATCACATTTTTTAAAAGAAAACAGAGGTGTTTTTTGCAAAGTGCCTACCTGTAGATTTTGGCCTCTAGCTCAGCCGGCACCTAGGGAAACCTACCAAACCTGTGCATTTTTGAAAACTAGAGACCTAGGGGAATCCTAGATGGGGTGACTTGTGGGGCTCTGACCAGGTTCTGTTACCCAGAATCCTTAGCAAACCTCAAAAGTTGGTTAAAAAAACACATTTTCCTCACATTTCGGTGACAGAAAATTCTGGAATCTGAGAGGAACCACAAATTTCCTTCCACCCAGCGTTCCCCCAAGTCTCCCGATACAAATGATACCTCACTTGTGTGGGTAGGCCTAGCGCCCGTGACAGGAAACGCCCCAAAACACAACGTGAACACATCACATTTTTTGAAAGAAAACAAAGGTGTTTTTTGCAAAGTGCCTAACCGTAGATTTTGGCCTCTCGCTCAACCAGCACCTACGGAAACCTACCAAACCTGTGCATTTTTTAAAACTAGAGACCTAAGGGAATCCAAGATGGGGTGACTTGTGGGGCTCTGACCAAGTTTTGTTACCCAGAATCCTTGGCAAACCTTCAAAATTTGGCTAAAAAAACAAATTTTCCTCAAATTTCGGTGACAGAAAGTTCTGGAATCTGAGAGGAGCCACAAATTTCCTCCCACCCAGCGTTCACCCAAGTCTCCCGATACAAATGATACCTCACTTGTGTGGGTAGGCTAGCACCCGTGACAGGAAACGCCCCAAAACACGGCGTGAACACATCACATTTTTTTAAAGAAAACAGAGGTGTTTTTTGCAAAGTGCCTACCTGTAGATTTTGGCCTCTAGCTCAGCTGGCACCTAGGGAAACCTACCAAACCTGTGCATTTTTTAAAACTAGAGACCTAGGGGAATCCAAGATGGGGAGACCTGTGGGGCTCTGACCAGGTTCTGTTACACTGAATCCTTTGCAAACCTCAAAATTTGGCTAAAAAACACGTTTTCCTCACATTTCGGTTACAGAAAGTTCTGGAATCTGAGAGGAGCCACAAATTTCTTCCACCCAGCGTTCCCCCAAGTCTCCCGAGGCAAATGATACCTCACTTGTGTGGGTAGGCCTAGTGCCCGCAACAGGAAACGCCCCAAAACACAACGTGGACACTACACATTTTTTTAAAGAAAACAGAGGTGTTTTTTGCAAAGTGCATAATTGTGGATTTTGGCCTTTAGCTCAGCCGGCACCTAGAGAAACCTTCCAAACCTGTGCATTTTTGAAAACTAGAGACCTAGGGGAATCCAAGATGGGGTGACTTGTGTGGCTCTGACCAGGTTCTGTTACCCAGAATCCTTAGCAAACCTCAAAACTTGGCTAAAAAAACACGTTTTCCTCACATTTCGGTGACAGAAAATTCTGGAATCTGAGAGGAGCCACAAATTTCCTTCCACCCAGCATTCCCCCAAGTCTCCCGATAAAAATGATACCTCACTTGTGTGGGTAGGCCTAGCGCCCGTGACAGGAAATGCCCCAAAACACAATGTGGACACATCACATTTTTTTAAAGAAAACAGAGGTGTTTTTTGCAAAGTGTCTACCTGTAGATTTTAGCCTCTAGCTCAGCCGGCACCTAGGGAAACCTACCAAACCTGTGCATTTTTGAAAACTAGAGACCTAGGGGAATCCAAGATGGGGTGACCTGTGGGGCTCTGACCAGGTTCTGTTACACAGAATCCTTTGCAAACTTCAAAATTTGGCTAAAAAAACACGTTTTCCTCACATTTCGGTGACAGAAAGTTCTGGAATCTGAGAGGAGCCACAAATTTCCTTCCACCCAGCGTTCCCCCAAGTCTCCCGATACAAATGATACCTCACTTGTGTGGGTGGGCCTAGCGCCCATGACAGGAAACGCCCCAAAACACAACGTGAACACATCCCATTTTTTAAAAGAAAACAGAGGTGTTTTTTGCAAAGTGCCTACCTGTAGATTTTGGCCTCTAGCTCAGCTGGTACCTAGGGAAACCTACCAAACCTGTGCATTTTTGAAAACTAGAGACCGAGGGGAATTCAAGATGGGGTGACTTGTGGGGCTCTGACCAGGTTCTGTTACCAGGAATCCTTTGCAAACCTCAAAATGTGGCAAAAAAAACATGTTTTCCTCACATTTTGGTGACAGAAAGTTCTGGAATCTGAGAGGAGCCACAAATTTCCTTCCACCCAGCGTTCCCCCAAGTCTCCCGATACAAATGATACCTCACTTGTGTGGGTAGGCCTAGCACCCGTGACAGGAAACGCCCCAAAACACGGCGTGAACACATCACATTTTTTTAAAGAAAACAGAGGTGTTTTTTGCAAAGTGCCTACCTGTAGATTTTGGCCTCTAGCTCAGCTAGCACCTAGGGAAACCTACCAAACCTGTGCATTTTTTAAAACTAGAGACCTAGGGGAATCCAAGATGGGGAGACCTGTGGGGCTCTGACCAGGTTCTGTTACACAGAATCCTTTGCAAACCTCAAAATTTGGCTAAAAAACACGTTTTCATCACATTTCGGTTACAGAAAGTTCTGGAATCTGAGAGGAGCCACAAATTTCTTCCACCCAGCGTTCCCCCAAGTCTCCCGATGCAAATGATACCTCACTTGTGTGGGTAGGCCTAGTGCCCGCAACAGGAAACGCCCCAAAACACAACGTGGACACATCACATTTTTTTAAAGAAAACAGAGGTGTTTTTTGCAAAGTGCATAATTGTGGATTTTGGCCTTTAGCTCAGCCGGCACCTAGAGAAACCTTCCAAACCTGTGCATTTTTGAAAACTAGAGACCTAGGGGAATCCAAGATGGGGTGACTTGTGTGGCTCTGACCAGGTTCTGTTACCCAGAATCCTTAGCAAACCTCAAAACTTGGCTAAAAAAACACGTTTTCCTCACATTTCGGTGACAGAAAATTCTGGAATCTGAGAGGAGCCACAAATTTCCTTCCACCCAGCATTCCCCCAAGTCTCCCGATAAAAATGATACCTCACTTGTGTGGGTAGGCCTAGCGCCCGTGACAGGAAATGCCCCAAAACACAACGTGGACACATCACATTTTTTGAAAGAAAACAGAGGTGTTTTTTGCAAAGTGTCTACCTGTAGATTTTAGCCTCTAGCTCAACCAGCACCCACGGAAACCTACCAAACCTGTGCATTTTTTAAAACTAGAGACCTAAGGGAATCCAAGATGGGGTGACTTGTGGGGCTCTGACCAGGTTTTGTTACCCAGAATCCTTTGCAAACTTCAAAATTTGGCTAAAAAAACACGTTTTCCTCACATTTCGGTGACAGAAAGTTCTGGAATCTGAGAGGAGCCACAAATTTCCTCCCACCCAGCGTTCCCCCCAAGTCTCCCGATAACAATGATACCTCACCTGTGTGGGTAGGCCTAGCGCCCCACAACAGGAAATGCCCCAAAACGCAACGTGGACACATCACATTTTTTGAAAGAAAACAGAGGTGTTTTTTGCAAAGTGCCTACCTGTAGATTTTGGCCTCTAGCTCAGCCAGCACCTAGGGAAACCTACCAAACCTGTGCATTTTTTTAAACTAGAGACCTAGGGGAATCCAAGATGGGGTGACTTGTGGGGCTCTGACCAGGTTCTGTTACCCAGAATCCTTTGAAAACCTCAAACTTTGGCTAAACAAACACATTTTCCTCAAATTTAGGTGACAGAAAGTTCTGGAATCAGAGAGGAGCCACAAATTTCCTTCCACCCAGCGTTCCTCCAAGTCTCCCGATACAAATGATACCTCACTTGTGTGGGTAGGCCTAGCGCCCGTGACAGGAAACGCCCCAAAACACAACGTGAACACATCACATTTTTTGAAAGAAAACAGAGGTGTTTTTTGCAAATTGCCTACCTGTAGATTTTGGCCTCTAGCTGAGCCAGCACCTAGGGAAACCTACCAAACCTATGCATTTTTGAAAACTAGAGACCTAGGGGAATCCAAGATGGGGTGACTTGTGGGGCTCTGACCAGGTTCTGTTACCCAGAATCCTTTGCAAACCTCAAAATGTGGCAACAAAAACACGTTTTCCTCACATTTTGGTGACAGAAAGTTCTGGAATCTGAGAGGAGCCACAAATTTTCTTCCACCCAGCGTTCCCTCAAGTCTCCCAATAAAAATTATACCTCACTTGTGTGGGTAGGCCTAGCGCTCGTGACAGGAAATGCCCCAAAACACAACATGGACACATCACATTTTTTTAGAGGAAACAGAGGTGTTTTTTGCAAAGTGCCTACCTGTAGATTTTGGCCTCTAGCTCAGCTGGCACCTGGGGAAACCTACCAAACCTGTGCATTTTTGAAAACTAGAGACCTAGGGGAATCCAAGATGGGGTGACTTGTGGGGCTCTGACCAGGTTCTGTTACCCAGAATCCTTTGCAAACCTCAAAATGTGGCAACAAAAACACGTTTTCCTCACATTTTGGTGACAGAAAATTCTGGAATCTGAGAGGAGCCACGAATTTCCTTCCACCCAGCATTCCCCCAAGTCTCCCGATAAAAATGATACCTCACTTGTGTGGGTAGGCCTAGCACCCGTGACAGGAAATGCCCCAAAACACAACGTGGACACATCACATTTTTTTAAAGAAAACAGAGGTGTTTTTTGCAAAGTGCCTACCTGTAGATTTTAGCCTCTAGCTCAGCCGGCACCTAGGGAAACCTACCAAACCTGTGCATTTTTGAAAACTAGAGACCTAGGGGAATCCAAGATGGGGTGACCTGTGGGGCTCTGACCAGTTTCTGTTACACAGAATCCTTTGCAAACCTCAAAATTTGGGTAAAAAAACACGTTTTCCTCACATTTCGGTGACAGAAAGTTCTGGAATCTGAGAGGAGCTACAAATTTCCTTCCACCCATCGTTCCCCCAAGTCTCCCGATACAAATGATACCTCACTTGTGTGGGTAGGCCTAGCGCCCGTGACAGGAAACGTCCCAAAACACAACGTGAACAAATCACATTTTTTTAAAGAAAACAGAGGGGTTTTTTGCAAAGTGCCTTACCGTAGATTTTGGCCTCTAGCTCAGCTGGCACCTAGGGAAACCTACCAAACCTGTGCATTTTTTAAAACTAGAGACCTAGGGGAATCCAAGATGGGGTGACCTGTGGGGCTCTGACCAGGTTTTGTTACCCAGAATCCTTTGCAAACTTCAAAATTTGGCTAAAAAAACACATTTTCCTCAAATTTCGGTGACAGAAAGTTCTGGAATCTGAGAGGAGCCACAAATTTCCTCCCACCCAGAGTTCCACCAAGTCTCTGGATAAAAATGATACCTCACCTGTGTGGGTAGGCCTAGCACCCCACAACAGGAAATGCCCCAAAACGCAACGTGGACACATCACATTTTTTGAAAGAAAACAGAGGTGTTTTTTGCAAAGTGCCTACCTGTAGATTTTGGCCTCTAGCTCAGCCAGCACCTAGGGAAACCTACCAAACCTGTGCATTTTTTTAAACTAGAGACCTAGGGGAATCCAAGATGGGGTGACTTGTGGGGCTCTGACCAGGTTCTGTTACCCAGAATCCTTTGAAAACCTCAAACTTTGGCTAAACAAACACATTTTCCTCAAATTTAGGTGACAGAAAGTTCTGGAATCAGAGAGGAGCCACAAATTTCCTTCCACCCAGCGTTCCTCCAAGTCTTCCGATACAAATGATACCTCACTTGTGTGGGTAGGCCTAGCGCCCGTGACAGGAAACGCCCCAAAACACAACGTGAACACATCACATTTTTTGAAAGAAAACAGGTGTTTTTTGCAAATTGCCTACCTGTAGATTTTGGCCTCTAGCTCAGCCAGCACCTAGGGAAACCTACCAAACCTGTGCATTTTTGAAAACTAGAGACCTAGGGGAATCCAAGATGTGGTGACTTGTGGGGCTCTGACCAGGTTCTGTTACACAGAATCCTTTGCAAACCTCAAAATGTGGGTAAAAAAACAAGTTTTCCTCACATTTCGGTGACAGAAAGTTCTGGAATCTGAGAGGAGCCACAAATTTCCTTCCACCCAGCATTCCCCCAAGTCTCCCGATACAAATGATACCTCACTTGTGTGGGTAGGCCTAGCGCCCGTGACAGGAAATGCCCCAAAACACAACGTGAACACATCCCATTTTTTTAAAGAAAACAGAGGTGTTTTTTGCAAAGTGCCTACCTGTAGATTTTGGCCTCTAGCTCAGCTGGCACCTGGGGAAACCTACCAAACCTGTGCATTTTTTAAAACTAGAGACCTAGGGGAATCCAAGATGGGGTGACTTGTGGGGCTCTGACCAGGTTCTGTTACCCAGAATCCTTTGCAAACCTCAAAATGTGGCAACAAAAACACGTTTTCCTCACATTTTGGTGACAGAAAGTTCTGGAATCTGAGAGGAGCCACAAATTTTCTTCCACCCAGCGTTCCCTCAAGTCTCCCAATAAAAATTATACCTCACTTGTGTGGGTAGGCCTAGCGCTCGTGACAGGAAATGCCCCAAAACACAACATGGACACATCACATTTTTTTAAAGGAAACAGAGGTGTTTTTTGCAAAGTGCCTACCTGTAGATTTTAGCCTCTAGCTCAGCCGGCACCTAGGGAAACCTACCAAACCTGTGCATTTTTGAAAACTAGAGACCTAGGGGAATCCAAGATGGGGTGACCTGTGGGGCTCTGACCAGGTTCTGTTACACAGAATCCTTTGCAAACCTCAAAAGTTGGCTAAAAAAACACATTTTCCTCACATTTCAGTGACAGAAAATTCTGGAATCTGAGAGGAGCCACGAATTTCCTTCCACCCAGCATTCCCCCAAGTCTCCCGATAAAAATGATACCTCACTTGTGTGGGTAGGCCTAGCACCCGTGACAGGAAATGCCCCAAAACACAACGTGGACACATCACATTTTTTTAAAGAAAACAGAGGTGTTTTTTGCAAAGTGCCTACCTGTAGATTTTGGCCTCTAGCTCAGCTGGTACCTAGGGAAACCTACCAAACCTGTGCATTTTTGAAAACTAGAGACCGAGGGGAATTCAAGATGGGGTGACTTGTGGGGCTCTGACCAGGTTCTGTTACCAGGAATCCTTTGCAAACCTCAAAATGTGGCAAAAAAAACATGTTTTCCTCACATTTTGGTGACAGAAAGTTCTGGAATCTGAGAGGAGCCACAAATTTCCTTCCACCCAGCGTTCCCCCAAGTCTCCCGATACAAATGATACCTCACTTGTGTGGGTAGGCCTAGCGCCCGTGACAGGAAACGCCCCAAAACACAACGTGAACACATCACATTTTTTGAAAGAAAACAAAGGTGTTTTTTGCAAAGTGCCTAACCGTAGATTTTGGCCTCTAGCTCAACCAGCACCCACGGAAACCTACCAAACCTGTGCATTTTTTTAAACTAGAGACCTAAGGGAATCCAAGATGGGGTGACTTGTGGGGCTCTGACCAGGTTTTGTTACCCAGAATCCTTTGCAAACTTCAAAATTTGGCTAAAAAAACACGTTTTCCTCACATTTCGGTGACAGAAAGTTCTGGAATCTGAGAGGAGCCACAAATTTCCTCCCACCCAGCGTTCCCCCCAAGTCTCCCGATAACAATGATACCTCACCTGTGTGGGTAGGCCTAGCGCCCCACAACAGGAAATGCCCCAAAACGCAACGTGGACACATCACATTTTTTGAAAGAAAACAGAGGTGTTTTTTGCAAAGTGCCTACCTGTAGATTTTGGCCTCTAGCTCAGCCAGCACCTAGGGAAACCTACCAAACCTGTGCATTTTTTTAAACTAGAGACCTAGGGGAATCCAAGATGGGGTGACTTGTGGGGCTCTGACCAGGTTCTGTTACCCAGAATCCTTTGAAAACCTCAAACTTTGGCTAAACAAACACATTTTCCTCAAATTTAGGTGACAGAAAGTTCTGGAATCAGAGAGGAGCCACAAATTTCCTTCCACCCAGCGTTCCTCCAAGTCTCCCGATACAAATGATACCTCACTTGTGTGGGTAGGCCTAGCGCCCGTGACAGGAAACGCCCCAAAACACAACGTGAACACATCACATTTTTTGAAAGAAAACAGAGGTGTTTTTTGCAAATTGCCTACCTGTAGATTTTGGCCTCTAGCTCAGCCAGCACCTAGGGAAACCTACCAAACCTGTGCATTTTTGAAAACTAGAGACCTAGGGGAATCCAAGATGTGGTGACTTGTGGGGCTCTGACCAGGTTCTGTTACACAGAATCCTTTGCAAACCTCAAAATGTGGGTAAAAAAACAAGTTTTCCTCACATTTCGGTGACAGAAAGTTCTGGAATCTGAGAGGAGCCACAAATTTTCTTCCACCCAGCGTTCCCTCAAGTCTCCCAATAAAAATTATACCTCACTTGTGTGGGTAGGCCTAGCGCTCGTGACAGGAAATGCCCCAAAACACAACATGGACACATCACATTTTTTTAGAGGAAACAGAGGTGTTTTTTGCAAAGTGCCTACCTGTAGATTTTGGCCTCTAGCTCAGCTGGCACCTGGGGAAACCTACCAAACCTGTGCATTTTTGAAAACTAGAGACCTAGGGGAATCCAAGATGGGGTGACTTGTGGGGCTCTGACCAGGTTCTGTTACCCAGAATCCTTTGCAAACCTCAAAATGTGGCAACAAAAACACGTTTTCCTCACATTTTGGTGACAGAAAGTTCTGGAATCTGAGAGGAGCCACAAATTTTCTTCCACCCAGCGTTCCCTCAAGTCTCCCAATAAAAATTATACCTCACTTGTGTGGGTAGGCCTAGCGCTCGTGACAGGAAATGCCCCAAAACACAACATGGACACATCACATTTTTTTAAAGGAAACAGAGGTGTTTTTTGCAAAGTGCCTACCTGTAGATTTTAGCCTCTAGCTCAGCCGGCACCTAGGGAAACCTACCAAACCTGTGCATTTTTGAAAACTAGAGACCTAGGGGAATCCAAGATGGGGTGACCTGTGGGGCTCTGACCAGGTTCTGTTACACAGAATCCTTTGCAAACCTCAAAAGTTGGCTAAAAAAACACATTTTCCTCACATTTCAGTGACAGAAAATTCTGGAATCTGAGAGGAGCCACGAATTTCCTTCCACCCAGCATTCCCCCAAGTCTCCCGATAAAAATGATACCTCACTTGTGTGGGTAGGCCTAGCACCCGTGACAGGAAATGCCCCAAAACACAACGTGGACACATCACATTTTTTTAAAGAAAACAGAGGTGTTTTTTGCAAAGTGCCTACCTGTAGATTTTGGCCTCTAGCTCAGCTGGTACCTAGGGAAACCTACCAAACCTGTGCATTTTTGAAAACTAGAGACCGAGGGGAATTCAAGATGGGGTGACTTGTGGGGCTCTGACCAGGTTCTGTTACCAGGAATCCTTTGCAAACCTCAAAATGTGGCAAAAAAAACATGTTTTCCTCACATTTTGGTGACAGAAAGTTCTGGAATCTGAGAGGAGCCACAAATTTCCTTCCACCCAGCGTTCCCCCAAGTCTCCCGATACAAATGATACCTCACTTGTGTGGGTAGGCCTAGCGCCCGTGACAGGAAACGCCCCAAAACACAACGTGAACACATCACATTTTTTGAAAGAAAACAAAGGTGTTTTTTGCAAAGTGCCTAACCGTAGATTTTGGCCTCTAGCTCAACCAGCACCCACGGAAACCTACCAAACCTGTGCATTTTTTTAAACTAGAGACCTAAGGGAATCCAAGATGGGGTGACTTGTGGGGCTCTGACCAGGTTTTGTTACCCAGAATCCTTTGCAAACTTCAAAATTTGGCTAAAAAAACACGTTTTCCTCACATTTCGGTGACAGAAAGTTCTGGAATCTGAGAGGAGCCACAAATTTCCTCCCACCCAGCGTTCCCCCCAAGTCTCCCGATAACAATGATACCTCACCTGTGTGGGTAGGCCTAGCGCCCCACAACAGGAAATGCCCCAAAACGCAACGTGGACACATCACATTTTTTGAAAGAAAACAGAGGTGTTTTTTGCAAAGTGCCTACCTGTAGATTTTGGCCTCTAGCTCAGCCAGCACCTAGGGAAACCTACCAAACCTGTGCATTTTTTTAAACTAGAGACCTAGGGGAATCCAAGATGGGGTGACTTGTGGGGCTCTGACCAGGTTCTGTTACCCAGAATCCTTTGAAAACCTCAAACTTTGGCTAAACAAACACATTTTCCTCAAATTTAGGTGACAGAAAGTTCTGGAATCAGAGAGGAGCCACAAATTTCCTTCCACCCAGCGTTCCTCCAAGTCTCCCGATACAAATGATACCTCACTTGTGTGGGTAGGCCTAGCGCCCGTGACAGGAAACGCCCCAAAACACAACGTGAACACATCACATTTTTTGAAAGAAAACAGAGGTGTTTTTTGCAAATTGCCTACCTGTAGATTTTGGCCTCTAGCTCAGCCAGCACCTAGGGAAACCTACCAAACCTGTGCATTTTTGAAAACTAGAGACCTAGGGGAATCCAAGATGTGGTGACTTGTGGGGCTCTGACCAGGTTCTGTTACACAGAATCCTTTGCAAACCTCAAAATGTGGGTAAAAAAACAAGTTTTCCTCACATTTCGGTGACAGAAAGTTCTGGAATCTGAGAGGAGCCACAAATTTCCTTCCACCCAGCATTCCCCCAAGTCTCCCGATACAAATGATACCTCACTTGTGTGGGTAGGCCTAGCGCCCGTGACAGGAAATGCCCCAAAACACAACGTGAACACATCCCATTTTTTTAAAGAAAACAGAGGTGTTTTTTGCAAAGTGCCTACCTGTAGATTTTGGCCTCTAGCTCAGCTGGCACCTGGGGAAACCTACCAAACCTGTGCATTTTTGAAAACTAGAGACCTAGGGGAATCCAAGATGGGGTGACTTGTGGGGCTCTGACCAGGTTCTGTTACCCAGAATCCTTTGCAAACCTCAAAATGTGGCAACAAAAACACGTTTTCCTCACATTTTGGTGACAGAAAGTTCTGGAATCTGAGAGGAGCCACAAATTTTCTTCCACCCAGCGTTCCCTCAAGTCTCCCAATAAAAATTATACCTCACTTGTGTGGGTAGGCCTAGCGCTCGTGACAGGAAATGCCCCAAAACACAACATGGACACATCACATTTTTTTAGAGGAAACAGAGGTGTTTTTTGCAAAGTGCCTACCTGTAGATTTTGGCCTCTAGCTCAGCTGGCACCTGGGGAAACCTACCAAACCTGTGCATTTTTGAAAACTAGAGACCTAGGGGAATCCAAGATGGGGTGACTTGTGGGGCTCTGACCAGGTTCTGTTACCCAGAATCCTTTGCAAACCTCAAAATGTGGCAACAAAAACACGTTTTCCTCACATTTTGGTGACAGAAAATTCTGGAATCTGAGAGGAGCCACGAATTTCCTTCCACCCAGCATTCCCCCAAGTCTCCCGATAAAAATGATACCTCACTTGTGTGGGTAGGCCTAGCACCCGTGACAGGAAATGCCCCAAAACACAACGTGGACACATCACATTTTTTTAAAGAAAACAGAGGTGTTTTTTGCAAAGTGCCTACCTGTAGATTTTGGCCTCTAGCTCAGCTGGTACCTAGGGAAACCTACCAAACCTGTGCATTTTTGAAAACTAGAGACCGAGGGGAATTCAAGATGCGGTGACTTGTGGGGCTCTGACCAGGTTCTGTTACCAGGAATCCTTTGCAAACCTCAAAATGTGGCAAAAAAAACATGTTTTCCTCACATTTTGGTGACAGAAAGTTCTGGAATCTGAGAGGAGCCACAAATTTCCTTCCACCCAGCGTTCCCCCAAGTCTCCCGATACAAATGATACCTCACTTGTGTGGGTAGGCCTAGCGCCCGTGACAGGAAACGCCCCAAAACACAACGTGAACACATCACATTTTTTGAAAGAAAACAAAGGTGTTTTTTGCAAAGTGCCTAACCGTAGATTTTGGCCTCTAGCTCAACCAGCACCCACGGAAACCTACCAAACCTGTGCATTTTTTAAAACTAGAGACCTAAGGGAATCCAAGATGGGGTGACTTGTGGGGCTCTGACCAGGTTTTGTTACCCAGAATCCTTTGCAAACTTCAAAATTTGGCTAAAAAAACACGTTTTCCTCACATTTCGGTGACAGAAAGTTCTGGAATCTGAGAGGAGCCACAAATTTCCTCCCACCCAGCGTTCCCCCCAAGTCTCCCGATAACAATGATACCTCACCTGTGTGGGTAGGCCTAGCGCCCCACAACAGGAAATGCCCCAAAACGCAACGTGGACACATCACATTTTTTGAAAGAAAACAGAGGTGTTTTTTGCAAAGTGCCTACCTGTAGATTTTGGCCTCTAGCTCAGCCAGCACCTAGGGAAACCTACCAAACCTGTGCATTTTTTTAAACTAGAGACCTAGGGGAATCCAAGATGGGGTGACTTGTGGGGCTCTGACCAGGTTCTGTTACCCAGAATCCTTTGAAAACCTCAAACTTTGGCTAAACAAACACATTTTCCTCAAATTTAGGTGACAGAAAGTTCTGGAATCAGAGAGGAGCCACAAATTTCCTTCCACCCAGCGTTCCTCCAAGTCTCCCGATACAAATGATACCTCACTTGTGTGGGTAGGCCTAGCGCCCGTGACAGGAAACGCCCCAAAACACAACGTGAACACATCACATTTTTTGAAAGAAAACAGAGGTGTTTTTTGCAAATTGCCTACCTGTAGATTTTGGCCTCTAGCTCAGCCAGCACCTAGGGAAACCTACCAAACCTGTGCATTTTTGAAAACTAGAGACCTAGGGGAATCCAAGATGTGGTGACTTGTGGGGCTCTGACCAGGTTCTGTTACACAGAATCCTTTGCAAACCTCAAAATGTGGGTAAAAAAACAAGTTTTCCTCACATTTCGGTGACAGAAAGTTCTGGAATCTGAGAGGAGCCACAAATTTCCTTCCACCCAGCATTCCCCCAAGTCTCCCGATACAAATGATACCTCACTTGTGTGGGTAGGCCTAGCGCCCGTGACAGGAAATGCCCCAAAACACAACGTGAACACATCCCATTTTTTTAAAGAAAACAGAGGTGTTTTTTGCAAAGTGCCTACCTGTAGATTTTGGCCTCTAGCTCAGCTGGCACCTGGGGAAACCTACCAAACCTGTGCATTTTTGAAAACTAGAGACCTAGGGGAATCCAAGATGGGGTGACTTGTGGGGCTCTGACCAGGTTCTGTTACCCAGAATCCTTTGCAAACCTCAAAATGTGGCAACAAAAACACGTTTTCCTCACATTTTGGTGACAGAAAGTTCTGGAATCTGAGAGGAGCCACAAATTTTCTTCCACCCAGCGTTCCCTCAAGTCTCCCAATAAAAATTATACCTCACTTGTGTGGGTAGGCCTAGCGCTCGTGACAGGAAATGCCCCAAAACACAACATGGACACATCACATTTTTTTAGAGGAAACAGAGGTGTTTTTTGCAAAGTGCCTACCTGTAGATTTTGGCCTCTAGCTCAGCTGGCACCTGGGGAAACCTACCAAACCTGTGCATTTTTGAAAACTAGAGACCTAGGGGAATCCAAGATGGGGTGACTTGTGGGGCTCTGACCAGGTTCTGTTACCCAGAATCCTTTGCAAACCTCAAAATGTGGCAACAAAAACACGTTTTCCTCACATTTTGGTGACAGAAAATTCTGGAATCTGAGAGGAGCCACGAATTTCCTTCCACCCAGCATTCCCCAAGTCTCCCGATAAAAATGATACCTCACTTGTGTGGGTAGGCCTAGCACCCGTGACAGGAAATGCCCCAAAACACAACGTGGACACATCAAATTTTTTTAAAGAAAACAGAGGTGTTTTTTGCAAAGTGCCTACCTGTAGATTTTAGCCTCTAGCTCAGCCGGCACCTAGGGAAACCTACCAAACCTGTGCATTTTTGAAAACTAGAGACCTAGGGGAATCCAAGATGGGGTGACCTGTGGGGCTCTGACCAGTTTCTGTTACACAGAATCCTTTGCAAACCTCAAAATTTGGGTAAAAAAACACGTTTTCCTCACATTTCGGTGACAGAAAGTTCTGGAATCTGAGAGGAGCCACAAATTTCCTTCCACCCATCGTTCCCCCAAGTCTCCCGATACAAATGATACCTCACTTGTGTGGGTAGGCCTAGCGCCCGTGACAGGAAACGTCCCAAAACACAACGTGAACAAATCACATTTTTTGAAAGAAAACAGAGGGTTTTTTTGCAAAGTGCCTTACCGTAGATTTTGGCCTCTAGCTCAGCTGGCACCTAGGGAAACCTACCAAACCTGTGCATTTTTTAAAACTAGAGACCTAGGGGAATCCAAGATGGGGTGACCTGTGGGGCTCTGACCAGGTTTTGTTACCCAGAATCCTTTGCAAACTTCAAAATTTGGCTAAAAAAACACATTTTCCTCAAATTTCGGTGACAGAAAGTTCTGGAATCTGAGAGGAGCCACAAATTTCCTCCCACCCAGAGTTCCACCAAGTCTCTGGATAAAAATGATACCTCACCTGTGTGGGTAGGCCTAGCGCCCCACAACAGGAAATGCCCCAAAACGCAACGTGGACACATCACATTTTTTGAAAGAAAACAGAGGTGTTTTTTGCAAAGTGCCTACCTGTAGATTTTGGCCTCTAGCTCAGCCAGCACCTAGGGAAACCTACCAAACCTGTGCATTTTTTTAAACTAGAGACCTAGGGGAATCCAAGATGGGGTGACTTGTGGGGCTCTGACCAGGTTCTGTTACCCAGAATCCTTTGAAAACCTCAAACTTTGGCTAAACAAACACATTTTCCTCAAATTTAGGTGACAGAAAGTTCTGGAATCAGAGAGGAGCCACAAATTTCCTTCCACCCAGCGTTCCTCCAAGTCTCCCGATACAAATGATACCTCACTTGTGTGGGTAGGCCTAGCGCCCGTGACAGGAAACGCCCCAAAACACAACGTGAACACATCACATTTTTTGAAAGAAAACAGAGGTGTTTTTTGCAAATTGCCTACCTGTAGATTTTGGCCTCTAGCTCAGCCAGCACCTAGGGAAACCTACCAAACCTGTGCATTTTTGAAAACTAGAGACCTAGGGGAATCCAAGATGTGGTGACTTGTGGGGCTCTGACCAGGTTCTGTTACACAGAATCCTTTGCAAACCTCAAAATTTGGGTAAAAAAACAAGTTTTCCTCACATTTCGGTGACAGAAAGTTCTGGAATCTGAGAGGAGCCACAAATTTTCTTCCACCCAGCATTCCCCCAAGTCTCCCGATACAAATGATACCTCACTTGTGTGGGTAGGCCTAGCGCCCGTGACAGGAAATGCCCCAAAACACAACGTGAACACATCCCATTTTTTTAAAGAAAACAGAGGTGTTTTTTGCAAAGTGCCTACCTGTAGATTTTGGCCTCTAGCTCAGCTGGCACCTGGGGAAACCTACCAAACCTGTGCATTTTTGAAAACTAGAGACCTAGGGGAATCCAAGATGGGGTGACTTGTGGGGCTCTGACCAGGTTCTGTTACCCAGAATCCTTTGCAAACCTCAAAATGTGGCAACAAAAACACGTTTTCCTCACATTTTGGTGACAGAAAGTTCTGGAATCTGAGAGGAGCCACAAATTTTCTTCCACCCAGCGTTCCCTCAAGTCTCCCAATAAAAATTATACCTCACTTGTGTGGGTAGGCCTAGCGCTCGTGACAGGAAATGCCCCAAAACACAACATGGACACATCACATTTTTTTAAAGGAAACAGAGGTGTTTTTTGCAAAGTGCCTACCTGTAGATTTTAGCCTCTAGCTCAGCCGGCACCTAGGGAAACCTACCAAACCTGTGCATTTTTGAAAACTAGAGACCTAGGGGAATCCAAGATGGGGTGACCTGTGGGGCTCTGACCAGGTTCTGTTACACAGAATCCTTTGCAAACCTCAAAAGTTGGCTAAAAAAACACATTTTCCTCACATTTCAGTGACAGAAAATTCTGGAATCTGAGAGGAGCCACGAATTTCCTTCCACCCAGCATTCCCCCAAGTCTCCCGATAAAAATGATACCTCACTTGTGTGGGTAGGCCTAGCACCCGTGACAGGAAATGCCCCAAAACACAACGTGGACACATCACATTTTTTTAAAGAAAACAGAGGTGTTTTTTGCAAAGTGCCTACCTGTAGATTTTAGCCTCTAGCTCAGCCGGCACCTAGGGAAACCTACCAAACCTGTGCATTTTTGAAAACTAGAGACCTAGGGGAATCCAAGATGGGGTGACCTGTGGGGCTCTGACCAGTTTCTGTTACACAGAATCCTTTGCAAACCTCAAAATTTGGGTAAAAAAACACGTTTTCCTCACATTTCGGTGACAGAAAGTTCTGGAATCTGAGAGGAGCCACAAATTTCCTTCCACCCAGCGTTCCCCCAAGTCTCCCGATACAAATGATACCTCACTTGTGTGGGTAGGCCTAGCGCCCGTGACAGGAAACGTCCCAAAACACAACGTGAACAAATCACATTTTTTTAAAGAAAACAGAGGGGTTTTTTGCAAAGTGCCTTACCGTAGATTTTGGCCTCTAGCTCAGCTGGCACCTAGGGAAACCTACCAAACCTGTGCATTTTTTAAAACTAGAGACCTAGGGGAATCCAAGATGGGGTGACTTGTGGGGCTCTGACCAGGTTTTGTTACCCAGAATCCTTTGCAAACTTCAAAATTTGGCTAAAAAAACACATTTTCCTCAAATTTCGGTGACAGAAAGTTCTGGAATCTGAGAGGAGCCACAAATTTCCTCCCACCCAGAGTTCCACCAAGTCTCTGGATAAAAATGAAACCTCACCTGTGTGGGTAGGCCTAGCGCCCCGTGACAGGAAATTCCCCAAAACGTAACGTGGACACATCACATTTTTTGAAAGAAAACAGAGGTGTTTTTTGCAAAGTGCCTACCTGTAGATTTTGGCCTCTAGCTCAGCCAGCACCTAGGGAAACCTCCCAAACCTGTGCATTTTTGAAAACTAGAGACCTAGGGGAATCCAAGATGGGTGACTTGTGGGGCTCTGACCAGGTTCTGTAACCCAGAATCCTTTGAAAACCTCAAACTTTGGCTAAACAAACACATTTTCCTCAAATTTTGGTGACAGAAAGTTCCTGAATCAGAGAGGAGCCACAAATTTCCTTCCACCCAGCGTTCCCCCAAGTCTCCCGATAAAAATGATACCTCACTTGTGTGGGTACGCCTAGCGCCCGCGACACGAAATGCCCCAAAACGCAACGTGGACACATCAAATTTTTTAAAAGAAAACAGAGGTGTTTTTTGCAAAGTGCCTACCTGTAGATTTTGGCCTCTAGCTCAGCAGGCACCTAGGGAAACCTACCAAACCTGTGCATTTTTGAAAACTAGAGACCTAGGGGAATCCAAGATGGGGTGACTTGTGGGTCTCTGACCAGGTTCTGTTACCCAGAATCCTTAGCAAACCTCAAAAGTTGGTTAAAAAAACACGTTTTCCTCACACTTCGGTGACAGAAAGTTCTGGAATCTGAGAGGAGCCACAAATTTCCTTCCATCCAGCATTCCCCCAAGTCTCCCGATAAAAATGATACCTCACTTGTGTGGGTAGGCCTAGCGCCCGTGACAGGAAATGCCCCAAAACACAACGTGGACACATCACATTTTTTTAAAGAAAACAGAGGTGTTTTTTGCAAAGTGCCTACTTGTAGATTTTAGCCTCTAGCTCAGCCGGCACCTAGGGAAACCCACCAAACCTGTGCATTTTTGAAAACTAGAGACCTAGGGGAATCCAAGATGGGGTGACCTATGGGGCTCTGACCAGGTTCTGTTACACAGAATCCTTTGCAAACCTCAAAATTTGGGTAAAAAAATAAGTTTTCCTCACATTTCGGTGACAGAAAGTTCTGGAATCTGAGAGGAGCTACAAATTTCCTTCCACCCAGCGTTCCCCCAAGTCTCCCGATAAAAATGATACCTCACTTGTGTGGGTAGGCCTAGCGCCCATGACAGGAAATGCCCCAAAACACAACGTGAACACATCCCATTTTTTTAAAGAAAACAGAGGTGTTTTTTGCAAAGTGCCTACCTGTAGATTTTGGCCTCTAGCTAAGCCGGCACCTAGGGAAACCTACCAAACCTGTGCATTTTTTAAAACTAGAGACCGAGGGAAATCCAAGATGGGGAGACTTGTGGGGCTCTGACCAGGTTCTGTTACCCAGAATCCTTTGCAAACCTCAAAATGTGGCAAAAAAAACACGTTTTCCTCACATTTTGGTGACAGAAAGTTCTGGAATCTGAGAGGAGCCACAAATTTTCTTCCACCCAGCGTTCCCTCAAGTCTCCCAATAAAAATTATACCTCACTTGTGTGGGTAGGCCTAGCGCTCGTGACAGGAAATGCCCCAAAACACAACATGGACACATCACATTTTTTTAAAGGAAACAGAGGTGTTTTTTGCAAAGTGCCTACCTGTAGATTTTAGCCTCTAGCTCAGCCGGCACCTAGGGAAACCTACCAAACCTGTGCATTTTTGAAAACTAGAGACCTAGGGGAATCCAAGATGGGGTGACCTGTGGGGCTCTGACCAGGTTCTGTTACACAGAATCCTTTGCAAACCTCAAAAGTTGGCTAAAAAAACACATTTTCCTCACATTTCAGTGACAGAAAATTCTGGAATCTGAGAGGAGCCACGAATTTCCTTCCACCCAGCATTCCCCCAAGTCTCCCGATAAAAATGATACCTCACTTGTGTGGGTAGGCCTAGCACCCGTGACAGGAAATGCCCCAAAACACAACGTGGACACATCACATTTTTTTAAAGAAAACAGAGGTGTTTTTTGCAAAGTGCCTACCTGTAGATTTTAGCCTCTAGCTCAGCCGGCACCTAGGGAAACCTACCAAACCTGTGCATTTTTGAAAACTAGAGACCTAGGGGAATCCAAGATGGGGTGACCTGTGGGGCTCTGACCAGTTTCTGTTACACAGAATCCTTTGCAAACCTCAAAATTTGGGTAAAAAAACACGTTTTCCTCACATTTCGGTGACAGAAAGTTCTGGAATCTGAGAGGAGCCACAAATTTCCTTCCACCCAGCGTTCCCCCAAGTCTCCCGATACAAATGATACCTCACTTGTGTGGGTAGGCCTAGCGCCCGTGACAGGAAACGTCCCAAAACACAACGTGAACAAATCACATTTTTTTAAAGAAAACAGAGGGGTTTTTTGCAAAGTGCCTTACCGTAGATTTTGGCCTCTAGCTCAGCTGGCTCCTAGGGAAACCTACCAAACCTGTGCATTTTTTAAAACTAGAGACCTAGGGGAATCCAAGATGGGGTGACTTGTGGGGCTCTGACCAGGTTTTGTTACCCAGAATCCTTTGCAAACTTCAAAATTTGGCTAAAAAAACACATTTTCCTCAAATTTCGGTGACAGAAAGTTCTGGAATCTGAGAGGAGCCACAAATTTCCTCCCACCCAGAGTTCCACCAAGTCTCTGGATAAAAATGAAACCTCACCTGTGTGGGTAGGCCTAGCGCCCCGTGACAGGAAATTCCCCAAAACGTAACGTGGACACATCACATTTTTTGAAAGAAAACAGAGGTGTTTTTTGCAAAGTGCCTACCTGTAGATTTTGGCCTCTAGCTCAGCCAGCACCTAGGGAAACCTCCCAAACCTGTGCATTTTTGAAAACTAGAGACCTAGGGGAATCCAAGATGGGTGACTTGTGGGGCTCTGACCAGGTACTGTAACCCAGAATCCTTTGAAAACCTCAAACTTTGGCTAAACAAACACATTTTCCTCAAATTTTGGTGACAGAAAGTTCCTGAATCAGAGAGGAGCCACAAATTTCCTTCCACCCAGCGTTCCCCCAAGTCTCCCGATAAAAATGATACCTCACTTGTGTGGGTACGCCTAGCGCCCGCGACACGAAATGCCCCAAAACGCAACGTGGACACATCACATTTTTTAAAAGAAAACAGAGGTGTTTTTTGCAAAGTGCCTACCTGTAGATTTTGGCCTCTAGCTCAGCAGGCACCTAGGGAAACCTACCAAACCTGTGCATTTTTGAAAACTAGAGACCTAGGGGAATCCAAGATGGGGTGACTTGTGGGTCTCTGACCAGGTTCTGTTACCCAGAATCCTTAGCAAACCTCAAAAGTTGGTTAAAAAAACACGTTTTCCTCACACTTCGGTGACAGAAAGTTCTGGAATCTGAGAGGAGCCACAAATTTCCTTCCATCCAGCATTCCCCCAAGTCTCCCGATAAAAATGATACCTCACTTGTGTGGGTAGGCCTAGCGCCCGTGACAGGAAATGCCCCAAAACACAACGTGGACACATCACATTTTTTTAAAGAAAACAGAGGTGTTTTTTGCAAAGTGCCTACTTGTAGATTTTAGCCTCTAGCTCAGCCGGCACCTAGGGAAACCCACCAAACCTGTGCATTTTTGAAAACTAGAGACCTAGGGGAATCCAAGATGGGGTGACCTATGGGGCTCTGACCAGGTTCTGTTACACAGAATCCTTTGCAAACCTCAAAATTTGGGTAAAAAAATAAGTTTTCCTCACATTTCGGTGACAGAAAGTTCTGGAATCTGAGAGGAGCTACAAATTTCCTTCCACCCAGCGTTCCCCCAAGTCTCCCGATAAAAATGATACCTCACTTGTGTGGGTAGGCCTAGCGCCCATGACAGGAAATGCCCCAAAACACAACGTGAACACATCCCATTTTTTTAAAGAAAACAGAGGTGTTTTTTGCAAAGTGCCTACCTGTAGATTTTGGCCTCTAGCTAAGCCGGCACCTAGGGAAACCTACCAAACCTGTGCATTTTTTAAAACTAGAGACCGAGGGAAATCCAAGATGGGGAGACTTGTGGGGCTCTGACCAGGTTCTGTTACCCAGAATCCTTTGCAAACCTCAAAATGTGGCAAAAAAAACACGTTTTCCTCACATTTTGGTGACAGAAAGTTCTGGAATCTGAGAGGAGCCACAAATTTTCTTCCACCCAGCGTTCCCCCAAGTCTCCCGATACAAATGATACCTCACTTGTGTGGGTAGGCCTAGCGCCCGTGACAGGAAACGCCCCAAAACACAACGTGAACACATCACATTTTTTGAAAGAAAACAGAGGTGTTTTTTGCAAATTGCCTACCTGTAGATTTTGGCCTCTAGCTCAGCCGGCACCTAGGGAAACCTACCAAACCTGTGCATTTTTGAAAACTAGAGACCTAGGGGAATCCAAGATGGGGTGATTTGTGTGGCTCTGACCAGGTTCTGTTACCCAGAATCCTTAGCAAACCTCAAAACTTGGCTAAAAAAACACGTTTTCCTCACATTTCGGTGACAGAAAATTCTGGAATCTGAGAGGAGCCACAAACTTCCTTCCACCCAGCATTCCCACAAGTCTCCCGATAAAAATGATACCTCACTTGTGTGGGTAGGCCTAGCGCCCTTGACAGGAAATGCCCCAAAACACAACGTGGACACATCACATTTTTTGAAAGAAAACAGAGGTGTTTTTTGCAAAGAGCCTACCTGTAGATTTTAGCCTCCAGCTCAGCCGGCACCTAGGGAAACCTACCAAACCTGTGCATTTTTGAAAACTAGAGACCTAGGGGAATCCAAGATGGGGTGACCTGTGGGGCTCTGACCAGGTTCTGTTACACAGAATCCTTTGCAAACTTCAAAATTTGCTTTAAAAACACTTTTCCTCACATTTCGGTGACAGAAAGTTCTGGAATCTGAGAGGAGCCACAAATTTCCTTCCACCCAGCGTTCCCCCAAGTCTCCCGATACAAATGATACCTCACTTGTGTGGGTGGGCCTAGCGCCCATGACAGGAAACGCCCCAAAACACAACGTGAACACATCCCATTTCTTTAAAGAAAACAGAGGTGTTTTTTGCAAAGTGCCTACCTGTAGATTTTGGCCTCTAGCTCAGCTGGTACCTAGGGAAACCTACCAAACCTGTGCATTTTTGAAAACTAGAGACCGAGGGGAATTCAAGATGGGGTGACTTGTGGGGCTCTGACCAGGTTCTGTTACCAGGAATCCTTTGCAAACCTCAAAATGTGGCAAAAAAAACATGTTTTCCTCACATTTTGGTGACAGAAAGTTCTGGAATCTGAGAGGAGCCACAAATTTCCTTCCACCCAGCGTTCCCCCAAGTCTCCCGATACAAATGATACCTCACTTGTGTGGGTAGGCCTAGCGCCCGTGACAGGAAACGCCCCAAAACACAACGTGAACACATCACATTTTTTGAAAGAAAACAAAGGTGTTTTTTGCAAAGTGCCTAACCGTAGATTTTGGCCTCTAGCTCAACCAGCACCTACGGAAACCTACCAAACCTGTGCATTTTTTAAAACTAGAGACCTAAGGGAATCCAAGATGGGGTGACTTGTGGGGCTCTGACCAAGTTTTGTTACCCAGAATCCTTGGCAAACCTTCAAAATTTGGCTAAAAAAACAAATTTTCCTCAAATTTCGGTGACAGAAAGTTCTGGAATCTGAGAGGAGCCACAAATTTCCTTCCACCCAGCGTTCCCCCAAGTCTCCCGATACAAATGATACCTCACTTGTGTGGGTAGGCCTAACACCCGTGACAGGAAACGCCCCAAAACACGGCGTGAACTCATCACATTTTTTTAAAGAAAACAGAGGTGTTTTTTGCAAAGTGCCTACCTGTAGATTTTGGCCTCTAGCTCAGCTGGCACCTAGGGAAACCTACCAAACCTGTGCATTTTTTAAAACTAGAGACCTAGGGGAATCCAAGATGGGGAGACCTGTGGGGCTCTGACCAGGTTCTGTTACACTGAATCCTTTGCAAACCTCAAAATTTGGCTAAAAAACACGTTTTCCTCACATTTCGGTTACAGAAAGTTCTGGAATCTGAGAGGAGCCACAAATTTCTTCCACCCAGCGTTCCCCCAAGTCTCCCGATGCAAATGATACCTCACTTGTGTGGTTAGGCCTAGTGCCCGCAACAGGAAACGCCCCAAAACACAACGTGGACACATCACATTTTTTGAAAGAAAACAGAGGTGTTTTTTGCAAAGTGTCTACCTGTAGATTTTAGCCTCTAGCTCAGCCGGCACCTAGGGAAACCTACCAAACCTGTGCATTTTTTAAAACTAGAGACCTAGGGGAATCCAAGATGGGGTGACCTGTGGGGCTCTGACCAGGTTCTGTTACACAGAATCCTTTGCAAACTTCAAAATTTGGCTACAAAAACACGTATTCCTCACATTTCGGTGACAGAAAGTTCTGGAATCTGAGAGGAGCCACAAATTTCCTTCCACCCAGCGTTCCCCCAAGTCTCCCGATACAAATGATACCTCACTTGTGTGGGTGGGCCTAGCGCCCATGACAGGAAACGCCCCAAAACACAACGTGAACACATCCCATGTTTTTAAAGAAAACAGAGGTGTTTTTTGCAAAGTGCCTACCTGTAGATTTTGGCCTCTAGCTCAGCTGGTACCTAGGGAAACCTACCAAACCTGTGCATTTTTGAAAACTAGAGACCGAGGGGAATTCAAGATGGGGTGACTTGTGGGGCTCTGACCAGGTTCTGTTACCAGGAATCCTTTGCAAACCTCAAAATGTGGCAAAAAAAACATGTTTTCCTCACATTTTGGTGACAGAAAGTTCTGGAATCTGAGAGGAGCCACAAATTTCCTTCCACCCAGCGTTCCCCCAAGTCTCCCGATACAAATGATACCTCACTTGTGTGGGTAGGCCTAGCGCCCGTGACAGGAAACGCCCCAAAACACAACGTGAACACATCACATTTTTTGAAAGAAAACAAAGGTGTTTTTTGCAAAGTGCCTAACCGTAGATTTTGGCCTGTAGCTCAACCAGCACCCACGGAAACCTACCAAACCTGTGCATTTTTTAAAACTAGAGACCTAAGGGAATCCAAGATGGGGTGACTTGTGGGGCTCTGACCAGGTTTTGTTACCCAGAATCCTTTGCAAACTTCAAAATTTGGCTAAAAAAACACATTTTCCTCAAATTTCGGTGACAGAAAGTTCTGGAATCTGAGAGGAGCCACAAATTTCCTCCCACCCAGCGTTCACCCAAGTCTCCCGATAAAAATGATACCTCACCTGTGTGGGTAGGCCTAGCGCCCCGCCGCAGGAAATGCCCCAAAACGCAACGTGGACACATCACATTTTTTAAAAGAAAACAGAGGTGTTTTTTGCAAAGTGCCTACCTGTAGATTTAGGCCTCTAGCTCAGCAGGCACCTAGGGAAACCTACCAAACATGTGCATTTTTGAAAACTAGAGACCTAGGGGAATCCAAGATGGGGTGACTTGTGGGGCTCTGACCAGGTTCTGTTACCCAGAATCCTTAGCAAACGTTGGCTAAAAAAACACGTTTTCCTCATATTTCGGTGACAGAAAATTCTGGAATCTGAGAGGAGCCACAAATTTCCTTCCACCCAGCATTCCCCCAAGTCTCCCGATAAAAATGATAGCTCACTTGTTTGGGTAGGCCTAGCGCCCGTGAAAGGAAATGCCCCAAAACACAACGTGGACACATCACATTTTTTTAAAGAAAACAGAGGTGTTTTTTGCAAAGTGCCTACCTGTAGATTGTAGCCTCTAGCTCAGCCGGCACCTAGGGAAACCTACCAAACCTGTGCATTTTTGAAAACTAGAGACCTAGGGGAATCCAAAATGGGGTGACCTGTGGGGCTCTGACCAGTTTCTGTTACACAGAATCCTTTGCAAACCTCAAAATTTGGCTAAAAAAACACGTTTTCCTCACATTTCGGTGACAGAAAGTTCTGGAATCTGAGAGGAGCCACAAATTTCCTTCCACCCATCGTTCCCCCAAGTCTCCCGATACAAATGATACCTCACTTGTGTGGGTAGGCCTAGCGCCCGTGACAGGAAACGTCCCAAAACACAACGTGAACAAATCACATTTTTTGAAAGAAAACAGAGGGTTTTTTTGCAAAGTGCCTTACCGTAGATTTTGGCCTCTAGCTCAGCTGGCACCTAGGGAAACCTACCAAACCTGTGCGTTTTTTAAAACTAGAGACCTAGGGGAATCCAAGATGGGGTGACCTGTGGGGCTCTGACCAGGTTTTGTTACCCAGAATCCTTTGCAAACTTCAAAATTTGGCTAAAAAAACACATTTTCCTCAAATTTCGGTGACAGAAAGTACTGGAATCTGAGAGGAGCCACAAATTTCCTCCCACCCAGAGTTCCACCAAGTCTCTGGATAAAAATGATACCTCACCTGTGTGGGTAGGCCTAGCGCCCCACAACAGGAAATGCCCCAAAACGCAACGTGGACACATCACATTTTTTGAAAGAAAACAGAGGTGTTTTTTGCAAAGTGCCTACCTGTAGATTTTGGCCTCTAGCTCAGCCAGCACCTAGGGAAACCTACCAAACCTGTGCATTTTTTTAAACTAGAGACCTAGGGGAATCCAAGATGGGGTGACTTGTGGGGCTCTGACCAGGTTCTGTTACCCAGAATCCTTTGAAAACCTCAAACTTTGGCTAAACAAACACATTTTCCTCAAATTTAGGTGACAGAAAGTTCTGGAATCAGAGAGGAGCCACAAATTTCCTTCCACCCAGCGTTCCTCCAAGTCTCCCGATACAAATGATACCTCACTTGTGTGGGTAGGCCTAGCGCCCGTGACAGGAAACGCCCCAAAACACAACGTGAACACATCACATTTTTTGAAAGAAAACAGAGGTGTTTTTTGCAAATTGCCTACCTGTAGATTTTGGCCTCTAGCTCAGCCAGCACCTAGGGAAACCTACCAAACCTGTGCATTTTTGAAAACTAGAGACCTAGGGGAATCCAAGATGTGGTGACTTGTGGGGCTCTGACCAGGTTCTGTTACACAGAATCCTTTGCAAACCTCAAAATTTGGGTAAAAAAACAAGTTTTCCTCACATTTCGGTGACAGAAAGTTCTGGAATCTGAGAGGAGCCACAAATTTTCTTCCACCCAGCATTCCCCCAAGTCTCCCGATACAAATGATACCTCACTTGTGTGGGTAGGCCTAGCGCCCGTGACAGGAAATGCCCCAAAACACAACGTGAACACATCCCATTTTTTTAAAGAAAACAGAGGTGTTTTTTGCAAAGTGCCTACCTGTAGATTTTGGCCTCTAGCTCAGCTGGCACCTGGGGAAACCTACCAAACCTGTGCATTTTTGAAAACTAGAGACCTAGGGGAATCCAAGATGGGGTGACTTGTGGGGCTCTGACCAGGTTCTGTTACCCAGAATCCTTTGCAAACCTCAAAATGTGGCAACAAAAACACGTTTTCCTCACATTTTGGTGACAGAAAGTTCTGGAATCTGAGAGGAGCCACAAATTTTCTTCCACCCAGCGTTCCCTCAAGTCTCCCAATAAAAATTATAACTCACTTGTGTGGGTAGGCCTAGCGCTCGTGACAGGAAATGCCCCAAAACACAACATGGACACATCACATTTTTTTAAAGGAAACAGAGGTGTTTTTTGCAAAGTGCCTACCTGTAGATTTTAGCCTCTAGCTCAGCCGGCACCTAGGGAAACCTACCAAACCTGTGCATTTTTGAAAACTAGAGACCTAGGGGAATCCAAGATGGGGTGACCTGTGGGGCTCTGACCAGGTTCTGTTACACAGAATCCTTTGCAAACCTCAAAAGTTGGCTAAAAAAACACATTTTCCTCACATTTCAGTGACAGAAAATTCTGGAATCTGAGAGGAGCCACGAATTTCCTTCCACCCAGCATTCCCCCAAGTCTCCCGATAAAAATGATACCTCACTTGTGTGGGTAGGCCTAGCACCCGTGACAGGAAATGCCCCAAAACACAACGTGGACACATCACATTTTTTTAAAGAAAACAGAGGTGTTTTTTGCAAAGTGCCTACCTGTAGATTTTAGCCTCTAGCTCAGCCGGCACCTAGGGAAACCTACCAAACCTGTGCATTTTTGAAAACTAGAGACCTAGGGGAATCCAAGATGGGGTGACCTGTGGGGCTCTGACCAGTTTCTGTTACACAGAATCCTTTGCAAACCTCAAAATTTGGGTAAAAAAACACGTTTTCCTCACATTTCGGTGACAGAAAGTTCTGGAATCTGAGAGGAGCCACAAATTTCCTTCCACCCAGCGTTCCCCCAAGTCTCCCGATACAAATGATACCTCACTTGTGTGGGTAGGCCTAGCGCCCGTGACAGGAAACGTCCCAAAACACAACGTGAACAAATCACATTTTTTTAAAGAAAACAGAGGGGTTTTTTGCAAAGTGCCTTACCGTAGATTTTGGCCTCTAGCTCAGCTGGCACCTAGGGAAACCTACCAAACCTGTGCATTTTTTAAAACTAGAGACCTAGGGGAATCCAAGATGGGGTGACTTGTGGGGCTCTGACCAGGTTTTGTTACCCAGAATCCTTTGCAAACTTCAAAATTTGGCTAAAAAAACACATTTTCCTCAAATTTCGGTGACAGAAAGTTCTGGAATCTGAGAGGAGCCACAAATTTCCTCCCACCCAGAGTTCCACCAAGTCTCTGGATAAAAATGAAACCTCACCTGTGTGGGTAGGCCTAGCGCCCCGTGACAGGAAATTCCCCAAAACGTAACGTGGACACATCACATTTTTTTAAAGAAAACAGAGGTGTTTTTTGCAAAGTGCCTACCTGTAGATTTTGGCCTCTAGCTCAGCCAGCACCTAGGGAAACCTCCCAAACCTGTGCATTTTTGAAAACTAGAGACATAGGGGAATCCAAGATGGGTGACTTGTGGGGCTCTGACCAGGTTCTGTAACCCAGAATCCTTTGAAAACCTCAAACTTTGGCTAAACAAACACATTTTCCTCAAATTTTGGTGACAGAAAGTTCCTGAATCAGAGAGGAGCCACAAATTTCCTTCCACCCAGCGTTCCCCCAAGTCTCCCGATAAAAATGATACCTCACTTGTGTGGGTACGCCTAGCGCCCGCGACACGAAATGCCCCAAAACGCAACGTGGACACATCACATTTTTTAAAAGAAAACAGAGGTGTTTTTTGCAAAGTGCCTACCTGTAGATTTTGGCCTCTAGCTCAGCAGGCACCTAGGGAAACCTACCAAACCTGTGCATTTTTGAAAACTAGAGACCTAGGGGAATCCAAGATGGGGTGACTTGTGGGTCTCTGACCGGGTTCTGTTACCCAGAATCCTTAGCAAACCTCAAAAGTTGGTTAAAAAAACACGTTTTCCTCACACTTCGGTGACAGAAAGTTCTGGAATCTGAGAGGAGCCACAAATTTCCTTCCATCCAGCATTCCCCCAAGTCTCCCGATAAAAATGATACCTCACTTGTGTGGGTAGGCCTAGCGCCCGTGACAGGAAATGCCCCAAAACACAACGTGGACACATCACATTTTTTTAAAGAAAACAGAGGTGTTTTTTGCAAAGTGCCTACTTGTAGATTTTAGCCTCTAGCTCAGCCGGCACCTAGGGAAACCCACCAAACCTGTGCATTTTTGAAAACTAGAGACCTAGGGGAATCCAAGATGGGGTGACCTATGGGGCTCTGACCAGGTTCTGTTACACAGAATCCTTTGCAAACCTCAAAATTTGGGTAAAAAAATAAGTTTTCCTCACATTTCGGTGACAGAAAGTTCTGGAATCTGAGAGGAGCTACAAATTTCCTTCCACCCAGCGTTCCCCCAAGTCTCCCGATAAAAATGATACCTCACTTGTGTGGGTAGGCCTAGCGCCCATGACAGGAAATGCCCCAAAACACAACGTGAACACATCCCATTTTTTTAAAGAAAACAGAGGTGTTTTTTGCAAAGTGCCTACCTGTAGATTTTGGCCTCTAGCTAAGCCGGCACCTAGGGAAACCTACCAAACCTGTGCATTTTTTAAAACTAGAGACCGAGGGAAATCCAAGATGGGGAGACTTGTGGGGCTCTGACCAGGTTCTGTTACCCAGAATCCTTTGCAAACCTCAAAATGTGGCAAAAAAAACACGTTTTCCTCACATTTTGGTGACAGAAAGTTCTGGAATCTGAGAGGAGCCACAAATTTTCTTCCACCCAGCGTTCCCCCAAGTCTCCCGATACAAATGATACCTCACTTGTGTGGGTAGGCCTAGCGCCCGTGACAGGAAACGCCCCAAAACACAACGTGAACACATCACATTTTTTGAAAGAAAACAGAGGTGTTTTTTGCAAATTGCCTACCTGTAGATTTTGGCCTCTAGCTCAGCCGGCACCTAGGGAAACCTACCAAACCTGTGCATTTTTGAAAACTAGAGACCTAGGGGAATCCAAGATGGGGTGATTTGTGTGGCTCTGACCAGGTTCTGTTACCCAGAATCCTTAGCAAACCTCAAAACTTGGCTAAAAAAACACGTTTTCCTCACATTTCGGTGACAGAAAATTCTGGAATCTGAGAGGAGCCACAAACTTCCTTCCACCCAGCATTCCCACAAGTCTCCCGATAAAAATGATACCTCACTTGTGTGGGTAGGCCTAGCGCCCTTGACAGGAAATGCCCCAAAACACAACGTGGACACATCACATTTTTTTAAAGAAAACAGAGGTGTTTTTTGCAAAGAGCCTACCTGTAGATTTTAGCCTCCAGCTCAGCCGGCACCTAGGGAAACCTACCAAACCTGTGTATTTTTGAAAACTAGAGACCTAGGGGAATCCAAGATGGGGTGACCTGTGGGGCTCTGACCAGGTTCTGTTACACAGAATCCTTTGCAAACTTCAAAATTTGCTAAAAAAACACTTTTCCTCACATTTCGGTGACAGAAAGTTCTGGAATCTGAGAGGAGCCACAAATTTCCTTCCACCCAGCGTTCCCCCAAGTCTCCCGATACAAATGATACCTCACTTGTGTGGGTGGGCCTAGCGCCCATGACAGGAAACGCCCCAAAACACAACGTGAACACATCCCATTTCTTTAAAGAAAACAGAGGTGTTTTTTGCAAAGTGCCTACCTGTAGATTTTGGCCTCTAGCTCAGCTGGTACCTAGGGAAACCTACCAAACCTGTGCATTTTTGAAAACTAGAGACCGAGGGGAATTCAAGATGGGGTGACTTGTGGGGCTCTGACCAGGTTCTGTTACCAGGAATCCTTTGCAAACCTCAAAATGTGGCAAAAAAAACATGTTTTCCTCACATTTTGGTGACAGAAAGTTCTGGAATCTGAGAGGAGCCACAAATTTCCTTCCACCCAGCGTTCCCCCAAGTCTCCCGATACAAATGATACCTCACTTGTGTGGGTAGGCCTAGCGCCCGTGACAGGAAACGCCCCAAAACACAACGTGAACACATCACATTTTTTGAAAGAAAACAAAGGTGTTTTTTGCAAAGTGCCTAACCGTAGATTTTGGCCTCTAGCTCAACCAGCACCTACGGAAACCTACCAAACCTGTGCATTTTTTAAAACTAGAGACCTAAGGGAATCCAAGATGGGGTGACTTGTGGGGCTCTGACCAAGTTTTGTTACCCAGAATCCTTGGCAAACCTTCAAAATTTGGCTAAAAAAACAAATTTTCCTCAAATTTCGGTGACAGAAAGTTCTGGAATCTGAGAGGAGCCACAAATTTCCTCCCACCCAGCGTTCACCCAAGTCTCCAGATACAAATGATACCTCACTTGTGTGGGTAGGCCTAACACCCGTGACAGGAAACGCCCCAAAACACGGCGTGAACTCATCACATTTTTTTAAAGAAAACAGAGGTGTTTTTTGCAAAGTGCCTACCTGTAGATTTTGGCCTCTAGCTCAGCTGGCACCTAGGGAAACCTACCAAACCTGTGCATTTTTTAAAACTAGAGACCTAGGGGAATCCAAGATGGGGAGACCTGTGGGGCTCTGACCAGGTTCTGTTACACTGAATCCTTTGCAAACCTCAAAATTTGGCTAAAAAACACGTTTTCCTCACATTTCGGTTACAGAAAGTTCTGGAATCTGAGAGGAGCCACACATTTCTTCCACCCAGCGTTCCCCCAAGTCTCCCGATGCAAATGATACCTCACTTGTGTGGTTAGGCCTAGTGCCCGCAACAGGAAACGCCCCAAAACACAACGTGGACACATCACATTTTTTGAAAGAAAACAGAGGTGTTTTTTGCAAAGTGTCTACCTGTAGATTTTAGCCTCTAGCTCAGCCGGCACCTAGGGAAACCTACCAAACCTGTGCATTTTTTAAAACTAGAGACCTAGGGGAATCCAAGATGGGGTGACCTGTGGGGCTCTGACCAGGTTCTGTTACACAGAATCCTTTGCAAACTTCAAAATTTGGCTACAAAAACACGTATTCCTCACATTTCGGTGACAGAAAGTTCTGGAATCTGAGAGGAGCCACAAATTTCCTTCCACCCAGCGTTCCCCCAAGTCTCCCGATACAAATGATACCTCACTTGTGTGGGTGGGCCTAGCGCCCATGACAGGAAACGCCCCAAAACACAACGTGAACACATCCCATGTTTTTAAAGAAAACAGAGGTGTTTTTTGCAAAGTGCCTACCTGTAGATTTTGGCCTCTAGCTCAGCTGGTACCTAGGGAAACCTACCAAACCTGTGCATTTTTGAAAACTAGAGACCGAGGGGAATTCAAGATGGGGTGACTTGTGGGGCTCTGACCAGGTTCTGTTACCAGGAATCCTTTGCAAACCTCAAAATGTGGCAAAAAAAACATGTTTTCCTCACATTTTGGTGACAGAAAGTTCTGGAATCTGAGAGGAGCCACAAATTTCCTTCCACCCAGCGTTCCCCCAAGTCTCCCGATACAAATGATACCTCACTTGTGTGGGTAGGCCTAGCGCCCGTGACAGGAAACGCCCCAAAACACAACGTGAACACATCACATTTTTTGAAAGAAAACAAAGGTGTTTTTTGCAAAGTGCCTAACCGTAGATTTTGGCCTGTAGCTCAACCAGCACCCACGGAAACCTACCAAACCTGTGCATTTTTTAAAACTAGAGACCTAAGGGAATCCAAGATGGGGTGACTTGTGGGGCTCTGACCAGGTTTTGTTACCCAGAATCCTTTGCAAACTTCAAAATTTGGCTAAAAAAACACATTTTCCTCAAATTTCGGTGACAGAAAGTTCTGGAATCTGAGAGGAGCCACAGATTTCCTCCCACCCAGCGTTCACCCAAGTCTCCCGATAAAAATGATACCTCACCTGTGTGGGTAGGCCTAGCGCCCCGCCGCAGGAAATGCCCCAAAACGCAACGTGGACACATCACATTTTTTAAAAGAAAACAGAGGTGTTTTTTGCAAAGTGCCTACCTGTAGATTTAGGCCTCTAGCTCAGCAGGCACCTAGGGAAACCTACCAAACATGTGCATTTTTGAAAACTAGAGACCTAGGGGAATCCAAGATGGGGTGACTTGTGGGGCTCTGACCAGGTTCTGTTACCCAGAATCCTTAGCAAACGTTGGCTAAAAAAACACGTTTTCCTCATATTTCGGTGACAGAAAATTCTGGAATCTGAGAGGAGCCACAAATTTCCTTCCACCCAGCATTCCCCCAAGTCTCCCGATAAAAATGATAGCTCACTTGTTTGGGTAGGCCTAGCGCCCGTGAAAGGAAATGCCCCAAAACACAACGTGGACACATCACATTTTTTTAAAGAAAACAGAGGTGTTTTTTGCAAAGTGCCTACCTGTAGATTGTAGCCTCTAGCTCAGCCGGCACCTAGGGAAACCTACCAAACCTGTGCATTTTTGAAAACTAGAGACCTAGGGGAATCCAAAATGGGGTGACCTGTGGGGCTCTGACCAGGTTCTGTTACACAGAATCCTTTGCAAACCTCAAAATTTGGCTAAAAAAACACGTTTTCCTCACATTTCGGTGACAGAAAGTTCTGGAATCTGAGAGGAGCCACAAATTTCCTTCCACCCATCGTTCCCCCAAGTCTCCCGATACAAATGATACCTCACTAGTGTGGGTAGGCCTAGCGCCCGTGACAGGAAACGCCCCAAAACACAACGTGAACACATCACATTTTTTGAAAGAAAACAGAGGTGTTTTTTGCAAAGTGCCTAACCGTAGATTTTGGCCTCTAGCTCAGCTGGCACCTAGGGAAACCTACCAAACCTGTGCATTTATGAAAACTAGAGACCTAGGGGAATCCAAGATGGGGTGACTTATGGGGCTCTGACCAGGTTTTGTTACCCAGAATCCTTTGCAAACTTCAAAATTTGGCTAAAAAAACACATTTTCCTCAAATTTCGGTGACAGAAAGTTCTGGAATCTGAGAGGAGCCACAAATTTCCTCCCACCCAGCGTTCCCCCCAAGTCTCCCGATAACAATGATACCTCACCTGTGTGGGTAGGCCTAGCACCCCACAACAGGAAATGCCCCAAAACGCAACGTGGACACATCACATTTTTTGAAAGAAAACAGAGGTGTTTTTTGCAAAGTGCCTACCTGTAGATTTTGGCCTCTAGCTCAGCCAGCACCTAGGGAAACCTACCAAACCTGTGCATTTTTTTAAACTAGAGACCTAGGGGAATCCAAGATGGGGTGACTTGTGGGGCTCTGACCAGGTTCTGTTACCCAGAATCCTGTGAAAACCTCAAACTTTGGCTAAACAAACACATTTTCCTCAAATTTTGGTGACAGAAAGTTCTGGAATCAGAGAGGAGCCACAAATTTCCTTCCACCCAGAGTTCCCCTAAGTCTCCCGATAAAAATGATACCTCACTTGTGTGGGTAGGCCTAGCGCCCGCGACACGAAATGCCCCAAAACGCAACGTGGACACATCACATTTTTTAAAAGAAAACAGAGGTGTTTTTTGCAAAGTGCCTACCTGTAGATTTTGGCCTCTAGCTCAGCAGGCACCTAGGGAAACCTACCAAACCTGTGCATTTATGAAAACTAGAGACCTAGGGGAATCCAAGATGGGGTGACCTGTGGGGCTCTGACCAGGTTCTGTTACACAGAATCCTTTGCAAACTTCAAAATTTGGCTAAAAAAACACGTTTTCCTCACATTTCGGTGACAGAAAGTTCTGGAATCTGAGAGGAGCCACAAATTTCCTTCCACCCAGCGTTCCCCCAAGTCTCCCGATACAAATGATACCTCACTTGTGTGGGTGGGCCTAGCGCCCATGACAGGAAACGCCCCAAAACACAACGTGAACACATCCCATTTTTTTAAAGAAAACAGAGGTGTTTTTTGCAAAGTGCCTACCTGTAGATTTTGGCCTCTAGCTCAGCTGGTACCTAGGGAAACCTACCAAACCTGTGCATTTTTGAAAACTAGAGACCGAGGGGAATTCAAGATGGGGTGACTTGTGGGGCTCTGACCAGGTTCTGTTACCAGGAATCCTTTGCAAACCTCAAAATGTGGCAAAAAAAACATGTTTTCCTCACATTTTGGTGACAGAAAGTTCTGGAATCTGAGAGGAGCCACAAATTTCCTTCCACCCAGCGTTCCCCCAAGTCTCCCGATACAAATGATACCTCACTTGTGTGGGTAGGCCTAGCACCCGTGACAGGAAACGCCCCAAAACACGGCGTGAACACATCACATTTTTTTAAAGAAAACAGAGGTGTTTTTTGCAAAGTGCCTACCTGTAGATTTTGGCCTCTAGCTCAGCTGGCACCTAGGGAAACCTACCAAACCTGTGCATTTTTTAAAACTAGAGACCTAGGGGAATCCAAGATGGGGAGACCTGTGGGGCTCTGACCAGGTTCTGTTACACAGAATCCTTTGCAAACCACAAAATTTGGCTAAAAAACACGTTTTCCTCACATTTCGGTTACAGAAAGTTCTGGAATCTGAGAGGAGCCACAGATTTCTTCCACCCAGCGTTCCCCCAAGTCTCCCGATGCAAATGATACCTCACTTGTGTGGGTAGGCCTAGTGCCCGCAACAGGAAACGCCCCAAAACACAACGTGGACACATCACATTTTTTTAAAGAAAACAGAGGTGTTTTTTGCAAAGTGCATAATTGTGGATTTTGGCCTTAAGCTCAGCCGGCACCTAGAGAAACCTTCCAAACCTGTGCATTTTTGAAAACTAGAGACCTAGGGGAATCCAAGATGGGGTGACTTGTGTGGCTCTGACCAGGTTCTGTTACCCAGAATCCTTAGCAAACCTCAAAACTTGGCTAAAAAAACACGTTTTCCTCACATTTCGGTGACAGAAAATTCTGGAATCTGAGAGGAGCCACAAATTTCCTTCCACCCAGCATTCCCCCAAGTCTCCCGATAAAAATGATACCTCACTTGTGTGGGTAGGCCTAGCGCCCGTGACAGGAAATGCCCCAAAACACAACGTGGACACATCACATTTTTTGAAAGAAAACAGAGGTGTTTTTTGCAAAGTGTCTACCTGTAGATTTTAGCCTCTAGCTCAGCCGGCACCTAGGGAAACCTACCAAACCTGTGCATTTTTGAAAACTAGAGACCTAGGGGAATCCAAGATGGGGTGACCTGTGGGGCTCTGACCAGGTTCTGTTACACAGAATCCTTTGCAAACTTCAAAATTTGGCTACAAAAACACGTATTCCTCACATTTCGGTGACAGAAAGTTCTGGAATCTGAGAGGAGCCACAAATTTCCTTCCACCCAGCGTTCCCCCAAGTCTCCCGATACAAATGATACCTCACTTGTGTGGGTGGGCCTAGCGCCCATGACAGGAAACGCCCCAAAACACAATGTGAACACATCCCATTTTTTAAAAGAAAACAGAGGTGTTTTTTGCAAAGTGCCTACCTGTAGATTTTGGCCTCTAGCTCAGCTGGTACCTAGGGAAACCTACCAAACCTGTGCATTTTTGAAAACTAGAGACCGAGGGGAATTCAAGATGGGGTGACTTGTGGGGCTCTGACCAGGTTTTGTCACCCAGAATCCTTTGCAAACTTCAAAATTTGGCTAAAAAAACACATTTTCCTCAAATTTCGGTGACAGAAAGTTCTGGAATCTGAGAGGAGCCACAAATTTCCTCCCACCCAGCGTTCACCCAAGTCTCCCGATAAAAATGATACCTCACCTGTGTGGGTAGGCCTAGCGCCCCGCCGCAGGAAATGCCCCAAAACGCAACGTGGACACATCACATTTTTTAAAAGAAAACAGAGGTGTTTTTTGCAAAGTGCCTACCTGTAGATTTAGGCCTCTAGCTCAGCAGGCACCTAGGGAAACCTACCAAACATGTGCATTTTTGAAAACTAGAGACCTAGGGGAATCCAAGATGGGGTGACTTGTGGGGCTCTGACCAGGTTCTGTTACCCAGAATCCTTAGCAAACGTTGGCTAAAAAAACACGTTTTCCTCATATTTCGGTGACAGAAAATTCTGGAATCTGAGAGGAGCCACAAATTTCCTTCCACCCAGCATTCCCCCAAGTCTCCCGATAAAAATGATAGCTCACTTGTTTGGGTAGGCCTAGCGCCCGTGAAAGGAAATGCCCCAAAACACAACGTGGACACATCACATTTTTTTAAAGAAAACAGAGGTGTTTTTTGCAAAGTGCCTACCTGTAGATTGTAGCCTCTAGCTCAGCCGGCACCTAGGGAAACCTACCAAACCTGTGCATTTTTGAAAACTAGAGACCTAGGGGAATCCAAGATGGGGTGACCTGTGGGGCTCTGACCAGGTTCTGTTACACAGAATCCTTTGCAAACCTCAAAATTTGGCTAAAAAAACACGTTTTCCTCACATTTCAGTGACAGAAAGTTCTGGAATCTGAGAGGAGCCACAAATTTCCTTCCACCCATCGTTCCCCCAAGTCTCCCGATACAAATGATACCTCACTTGTGTGGGTAGGCCTAGCGCCCGTGACAGGAAACGCCCCAAAACACAACGTGAACACATCACATTTTTTGAAAGAAAACAGAGGTGTTTTTTGCAAAGTGCCTAACCGTAGATTTTGGCCTCTAGCTCAGCTGGCACCTAGGGAAACCTACCAAACCTGTGCATTTATGAAAACTAGAGACCTAGGGGAATCCAAGATGGGGTGACTTATGGGGCTCTGACCAGGTTTTGTTACCCAGAATCCTTTGCAAACTTCAAAATTTGGCTAAAAAAACACATTTTCCTCAAATTTCGGTGACAGAAAGTTCTGGAATCTGAGAGGAGCCACAAATTTCCTCCCACCCAGTGTTCCCCCCAAGTCTCCCGATAACAATGATACCTCACCTGTGTGGGTAGGCCTAGAACCCCACAACAGGAAATGCCCCAAAACGCAACGTGGACACATCACATTTTTTGAAAGAAAACAGAGGTGTTTTTTGCAAAGTGCCTACCTGTAGATTTTGGCCTCTAGCTCAGCCAGCACCTAGGGAAACCTACCAAACCTGTGCATTTTTTTAAACTAGAGACCTAGGGGAATCCAAGATGGGGTGACTTGTGGGGCTCTGACCAGGTTCTGTTACCCAGAATCCTTTGAAAACCTCAAACTTTGGCTAAACAAACACATTTTCCTCAAATTTTGGTGACAGAAAGTTCTGGAATCAGAGAGGAGCCACAAATTTCCTTCCACCCAGAGTTCCCCTAAGTCTCCCGATAAAAATGATACCTCACTTGTGTGGGTAGGCCTAGCGCCCGCGACACGAAATGCCCCAAAACGCAACGTGGACACATCACATTTTTTAAAAGAAAACAGAGGTGTTTTTTGCAAAGTGCCTACCTGTAGATTTTGGCCTCTAGCTCAGCAGGCACCTAGGGAAACCTACCAAACCTGTGCATTTTTGAAAACTAGAGACCTAGGGGAATCCAAGATGGGGTGACCTGTGGGGCTCTGACCAGGTTCTGTTACACAGAATCCTTTGCAAACTTCAAAATTTGGCTAAAAAAACACGTTTTCCTCACATTTCGGTGACAGAAAGTTCTGGAATCTGAGAGGAGCCACAAATTTCCTTCCACCCAGCGTTCCCCCAAGTCTCCCGATACAAATGATACCTCACTTGTGTGGGTGGGCCTAGCGCCCATGACAGGAAACGGCCCAAAAGACAACGTGAACACATCCCATTTTTTTAAAGAAAACAGAGGTGTTTTTTGCAAAGTGCCTACCTGTAGATTTTGGCCTCTAGCTCAGCTGGTACCTAGGGAAACCTACCAAACCTGTGCATTTTTGAAAACTAGAGACCGAGGGGAATTCAAGATGGGGTGACTTGTGGGGCTCTGACCAGGTTCTGTTACCAGGAATCCTTTGCAAACCTCAAAATGTGGCAAAAAAAACATGTTTTCCTCACATTTTGGTGACAGAAAGTTCTGGAATCTGAGAGGAGCCACAAATTTCCTTCCACCCAGCGTTCCCCCAAGTCTCCCGATACAAATGATACCTCACTTGTGTGGGTAGGCCTAGCACCCGTGACAGGAAACGCCCCAAAACACGGCGTGAACACATCACATTTTTTTAAAGAAAACAGAGGTGTTTTTTGCAAAGTGCCTACCTGTAGATTTTGGCCTCTAGCTCAGCTGGCACCTAGGGAAACCTACCAAACCTGTGCATTTTTTAAAACTAGAGACCTAGGGGAATCCAAGATGGGGAGACCTGTGGGGCTCTGACCAGGTTCTGTTACACAGAATCCTTTGCAAACCACAAAATTTGGCTAAAAAACACGTTTTCCTCACATTTCGGTTACAGAAAGTTCTGGAATCTGAGAGGAGCCACAAATTTCTTCCACCCAGCGTTCCCCCAAGTCTCCCGATGCAAATGATACCTCACTTGTGTGGGTAGGCCTAGTGCCCGCAACAGGAAACGCCCCAAAACACAACGTGGACACATCACATTTTTTTAAAGAAAACAGAGGTGTTTTTTGCAAAGTGCATAATTGTGGATTTTGGCCTTTAGCTCAGCCGGCACATAGAGAAACCTTCCAAACCTGTGCATTTTTGAAAACTAGAGACCTAAGGGAATCCAAGATGGGGTGACTTGTGGGGCTCTGACCAGGTTTTGTTACCCAGAATCCTTTGCAAACTTCAAAATTTGGCTAAAAAAACACATTTTCCTCAAATTTCGGTGACAGAAAGTTCTGGAATCTGAGAGGAGCCACAAATTTCCTCCCACCCAGCGTTCACCCAAGTCTCCCGATAAAAATGATACCTCACCTGTGTGGGTAGGCCTAGCGCCCCGCCGCAGGAAATGCCCCAAAACGCAACGTGGACACATCACATTTTTTAAAAGAAAACAGAGGTGTTTTTTGCAAAGTGCCTACCTGTAGATTTAGGCCTCTAGCTCAGCAGGCACCTAGGGAAACCTACCAAACATGTGCATTTTTGAAAACTAGAGACCTAGGGGAATCCAAGATGGGGTGACTTGTGGGGCTCTGACCAGGTTCTGTTACCCAGAATCCTTAGCAAACCTCAAACGTTGGCTAAAAAAACACGTTTTCCTCATATTTCGGTGACAGAAAATTCTGGAATCTGAGAGGAGCCACAAATTTCCTTCCACCCAGCATTCCCCCAAGTCTCCCGATAAAAATGATAGCTCACTTGTTTGGGTAGGCCTAGCGCCCGTGAAAGGAAATGCCCCAAAACACAACGTGGACACATCACATTTTTTTAAAGAAAACAGAGGTGTTTTTTGCAAAGTGCCTACCTGTAGATTGTAGCCTCTAGCTTAGCCGGCACCTAGGGAAACCTACCAAACCTGTGCATTTTTGAAAACTAGAGACCTAGGGGAATCCAAGATGGGGTGACCTGTGGGGCTCTGACCAGGTTCTGTTACACAGAATCCTTTGCAAACCTCAAAATTTGGCTAAAAAAACACGTTTTCCTCACATTTCGGTGACAGAAAGTTCTGGAATCTGAGAGGAGCCACAAATTTCCTTCCACCCATCGTTCCCCCAAGTCTCCCGATACAAATGATACCTCACTTGTGTGGGTAGGCCTAGCGCCTGTGACAGGAAACGCCCCAAAACACAACGTGAACACATCACATTTTTTGAAAGAAAACAGAGGTGTTTTTTGCAAAGTGCCTAACCGTAGATTTTGGCCTCTAGCTCAGCTGGCACCTAGGGAAACCTACCAAACCTGTGCATTTATGAAAACTAGAGACCTAGGGGAATCCAAGATGGGGTGACTTATGGGGCTCTGACCAGGTTTTGTTACCCAGAATCCTTTGCAAACTTCAAAATTTGGCTAAAAAAACACATTTTCCTCAAATTTCGGTGACAGAAAGTTCTGGAATCTGAGAGGAGCCACAAATTTCCTCCCACCCAGCGTTCCCCCCAAGTCTCCCGATAACAATGATACCTCACCTGTGTGGGTAGGCCTAGCACCCCACAACAGGAAATGCCCCAAAACGCAACGTGGACACATCACATTTTTTGAAAGAAAACAGAGGTGTTTTTTGCAAAGTGCCTACCTGTAGATTTTGGCCTCTAGCTCAGCCAGCACCTAGGGAAACCTACCAAACCTGTGCATTTTTTTAAACTAGAGACCTAGGGGAATCCAAGATGGGGTGACTTGTGGGGCTCTGACCAGGTTCTGTTACCCAGAATCCTTTGAAAACCTCAAACTTTGGCTAAACAAACACATTTTCCTCAAATTTTGGTGACAGAAAGTTCTGGAATCAGAGAGGAGCCACAAATTTCCTTCCACCCAGAGTTCCCCTAAGTCTCCCGATAAAAATGATACCTCACTTGTGTGGGTAGGCCTAGCGCCCGCGACACGAAATGCCCCAAAACGCAACGTGGACACATCACATTTTTTAAAAGAAAACAGAGGTGTTTTTTGCAAAGTGCCTACCTGTAGATTTTAGCCTCTAGCTCAGCAGGCACCTAGGGAAACCTACCAAACCTGTGCATTTTTTAAAACTAGAGACCTAGGGGAATCCAAGATGGGGTGACCTGTGGGGCTCTGACCAGGTTCTGTTACACAGAATCCCTTGCAAACCTCAGAATTTGGCTAAAAAAACATGTTTTCCTCACATTTCGGTGACAGAAAATTCTGGAATCTGAGAGGAGCCACAAATTTCCTTCCACCCAGCGTTCCCCCAAGTCTCCCAATACAAATGATACCTCACTTGTGGGGGTAGGCCTAGCACCCGTGACAGGAAACGCCCCAAAACACAACGTGAACACATCACATTTTTTGAAAGAAAACAGAGGTGTTTTTTGCAAAGTGCATAATTGTGGATTTTGGCCTTTAGCTCAGCCGGCACCTAGAGAAACCTTCCAAACCTGTGCATTTTTTAAAACTAGAGACCTAGGGGAATCCAAGATCGGGTGACTTGTGTGGCTCTGACCAGGTTCTGTTACCCAGAATCATTAGCAAACCTCAAAACTTGGCTAAAAAAACACGTTTTCCTCACATTTCGGTGACAGAAAATTCTGGAATCTGAGAGGAGCCACAAATTTCCTTCCACCCAGCATTCCCCCAAGTCTCCCGATAAAAATGATACCTCACTTGTGTGGGTAGGCCTAGCGCCCGTGACAGGAAATGCCCCAAAACTCAACGTGGACACATCACATTTTTTGAAAGAAAACAGAGGTGTTTTTTGCAAAGTGTCTACCTGTAGATTTTAGCCTCTACCTCAGCCGGCACCTAGGGAAACCTACCAAACCTGTGCATTTTTGAAAACTAGAGACCTAGGGGAATCCAAGATGGGGTGACCTGTGGGGCTCTGACCAGGTTCTGTTACACAGAATCCTTTGCAAACTTCAAAATTTGGCTACAAAAACACGTTTTCCTCACATTTCGGTGACAGAAAGTTCTGGAATCTGAGAGGAGCCACAAATTTCCTTCCACCCAGCGTTCCCCCAAGTCTCCCGATACAAATGATACCTCACTTGTGTGGGTGGGCCTAGCGCCCATGACAGGAAACGCCCCAAAACACAACGTGAACACATCCCATTTTTTTAAAGAAAACAGAGGTGTTTTTTGCAAAGTGCCTACCTGTAGATTTTGGCCTCTAGCTCAGCTGGTACCTAGGGAAACCTACCAAACCTGTGCATTTTTGAAAACTAGAGACCGAGGGGAATTCAAGATGGGGTGACTTGTGGGGCTCTGACCAGGTTCTGTTACCAGGAATCCTTTGCAAACCTCAAAATGTGGCAAAAAAAACATGTTTTCCTCACATTTTGGTGACAGAAAGTTCTGGAATCTGAGAGGAGCCACAAATTTCCTTCCACCCAGCGTTCCCCCAAGTCTCCCGATACAAATGATACCTCACTTGTGTGGGTAGGCCTAGCGCCCGTGACAGGAAACGCCCCAAAACACAACGTGAACACATCACATTTTTTGAAAGAAAACAAAGGTGTTTTTTGCAAAGTGCCTAACCGTAGATTTTGGCCTGTAGCTCAACCAGCACCCACGGAAACCTACCAAACCTGTGCATTTTTGAAAACTAGAGACCTAAGGGAATCCAAGATGGGGTGACTTGTGGGGCTCTGACCAGGTTTTGTTACCCAGAATCCTTTGCAAACTTCAAAATTTGGCTAAAAAAACAAATTTTCCTCAAATTTCGGTGACAGAAAGTTCTGGAATCTGAGAGGAGCCACAAATTTCCTCCCACCCAGCGTTCACCCAAGTCTCCCGATAAAAATGATACCTCACCTGTGTGGGTAGGCCTAGCGCCCCGCCGCAGGAAATGACCCAAAACGCAACGTGGACACATCACATTTTTTAAAAGAAAACAGAGGTGTTTTTTGCAAAGTGCCTACCTGTAGATTTAGGCCTCTAGCTCAGCAGGCACCTAGGGAAACCTACCAAACCTGTGCATTTTTGAAAACTAGAGACCTAGGGGAATCCAAGATGGGGTGACTTGTGGGGCTCTGACCAGGTTCTGTTACCCAGAATCCATAGCAAACCTCAAACGTTGGCTAAAAAAACACGTTTTCCTCATATTTCGGTGACAGAAAATTCTGGAATCTGAGAGGAGCCACAAATTTCCTTCCACCCAGCATTCCCCCAAGTCTCCCGATAAAAATGATAGCTCACTTGTTTGGGTAGGCCTAGCGCCCGTGAAAGGAAATGCCCCAAAACACAACGTGGACACATCACATTTTTTTAAAGAAAACAGAGGTGTTTTTTGCAAAGTACCTACCTGTAGATTGTAGCCTCTAGCTCAGCCGGCACCTAGGGAAACCTACCAAACCTGTGCATTTTTGAAAACTAGAGACCTAGGGGAATCCAAGATGGGGTGACCTGTGGGGCTCTGACCAGGTTCTGTTACACAGAATCCTTTGCAAACCTCAAAATTTGGCTAAAAAAACACGTTTTCCTCACATTTCGGTGACAGAAAGTTCTGGAATCTGAGAGGAGCCACAAATTTCCTTCCACCCATCGTTCCCCCAAGTCTCCCGATACAAATGATACCTCACTTGTGTGGGTAGGCCTAGCGCCCGTGACAGGAAACGCCCCAAAACACAACGTGAACACATCACATTTTTTGAAAGAAAACAGAGGTGTTTTTTGCAAAGTGCCTAACCGTAGATTTTGGCCTCTAGCTCAGCTGGCACCTAGGGAAACGTACCAAACCTGTGCATTTATGAAAACTAGAGACCTAGGGGAATCCAAGATGGGGTGACTTATGGGGCTCTGACCAGGTTTTGTTACCCAGAATCCTTTGCAAACTTCAAAATTTGGCTAAAAAAACACATTTTCCTCAAATTTCGGTGACAGAAAGTTCTGGAATCTGAGAGGAGCCACAAATTTCCTCCCACCCAGCGTTCCCCCCAAGTCTCCCGATAACAATGATACCTCACCTGTGTGGGTAGACCTAGCGCCCCACAACAGGAAATGCCCTAAAACGCAACGTGGACACATCACATTTTTTGAAAGAAAACAGAGGTGTTTTTTGCAAAGTGCCTACCTGTAGATTTTGGCCTCTAGCTCAGCCAGCACCTAGGGAAACCTACCAAACCTGTGCATTTTTTTAAACTAGAGACCTAGGGGAATCCAAGATGGGGTGACTTGTGGGGCTCTGACCAGGTTCTGTTACCCAGAATCCTTTGAAAACCTCAAACTTTGGCTAAACAAACACATTTTCCTCAAATTTTGGTGACAGAAAGTTCTGGAATCAGAGAGGAGCCACAAATTTCCTTCCAACCTGAGTTCCCCTAAGTCTCCCGATAAAAATGATACCTCACTTGTGTGGGTAGGCCTAGCGCCCGCGACACGAAATGCCCCAAAACGCAACGTGGACACATCACATTTTTTAAAAGAAAACAGAGGTGTTTTTTGCAAAGTGTCTACCTGTAGATTTTAGCCTCTAGCTCAGCCGGCACCTAGGGAAACCTACCAAACCTGTGCATTTTTGAAAACTAGAGACCTAGGGGAATCCAAGATGGGGTGACCTGTGGGGCTCTGACCAGGTTCTGTTACACAGAATCCTTTGCAAACTTCAAAATTTGGCTACAAAAACACGTTTTCCTCACATTTCGGTGACAGAAAGTTCTGGAATCTGAGAGGAGCCACAAATTTCCTTCCACCCAGCGTTCCCCCAAGTCTCCCGATACAAATGATACCTCACTTGTGTGGGTGGGCCTAGCGCCCATGACAGGAAACGCCCCAAAACACAACGTGAACACATCCCATTTTTTTAAAGAAAACAGAGGTGTTTTTTGCAAAGTGCCTACCTGTAGATTTTGGCCTCTAGCTCAGCTGGTACCTAGGGAAACCTACCAAACCTGTGCATTTTTGAAAACTAGAGACCGAGGGGAATTCAAGATGGGGTGACTTGTGGGGCTCTGACCAGGTTCTGTTACCAGGAATCCTTTGCAAACCTCAAAATGTGGCAAAAAAAACATGTTTTCCTCACATTTTGGTGACAGAAAGTTCTGGAATCTGAGAGGAGCCACAAATTTCCTTCCACCCAGCGTTCCCCCAAGTCTCCCGATACAAATGATACCTCACTTGTGTGGGTAGGCCTAGCGCCCGTGACAGGAAACGCCCCAAAACACAACGTGAACACATCACATTTTTTGAAAGAAAACAAAGGTGTTTTTTGCAAAGTGCCTAACCGTAGATTTTGGCCTGTAGCTCAACCAGCACCCACGGAAACCTACCAAACCTGTGCATTTTTGAAAACTAGAGACCTAAGGGAATCCAAGATGGGGTGACTTGTGGGGCTCTGACCAGGTTTTGTTACCCAGAATCCTTTGCAAACTTCAAAATTTGGCTAAAAAAACACATTTTCCTCAAATTTCGGTGACAGAAAGTTCTGGAATCTGAGAGGAGCCACAAATTTCCTCCCACCCAGCGTTCACCCAAGTCTCCCGATAAAAATGATACCTCACCTGTGTGGGTAGGCCTAGCGCCCCGCCGCAGGAAATGCCCCAAAACGCAACGTGGACACATCACATTTTTAAAAAGAAAACAGAGGTGTTTTTTGCAAAGTGCCTACCTGTAGATTTAGGCCTCTAGCTCAGCAGGCACCTAGGGAAACCTACCAAACCTGTGCATTTTTGAAAACTAGAGACCTAGGGGAATCCAAGATGGGGTGACTTGTGGGGCTCTGACCAGGTTCTGTTACCCAGAATCCTTAGCAAACCTCAAACGTTGGCTAAAAAAACACGTTTTCCTCATATTTCGGTGACAGAAAATTCTGGAATCTGAGAGGAGCCACAAATTTCCTTCCACCCAGCATTCCCCCAAGTCTCCCGATAAAAATGATAGCTCACTTGTTTGGGTAGGCCTAGCGCCCGTGAAAGGAAATGCCCCAAAACACAACGTGGACACATCACATTTTTTTAAAGAAAACAGAGGTGTTTTTTGCAAAGTGCCTACCTGTAGATTGTAGCCTCTAGCTCAGCCGGCACCTAGGGAAACCTACCAAACCTGTGCATTTTTGAAAACTAGAGACCTAGGGGAATCCAAGATGGGGTGACCTGTGGGGCTCTGACCAGGTTCTGTTACACAGAATCCTTTGCAAACCTCAAAATTTGGCTAAAAAACACGTTTTCCTCACATTTCGGTGACAGAAAGTTCTGGAATCTGAGAGGAGTCACAAATTTCCTTCCACCCATCGTTCCCCCAAGTCTCCCGATACAAATGATACCTCACTTGTGTGGGTAGGCCTAGCGCCCGTGACAGGAAACGCCCCAAAACACAACGTGAACACATCACATTTTTTGAAAGAAAACAGAGGTGTTTTTTGCAAAGTGCCTAACCGTAGATTTTGGCCTCTAGCTCAGCTGGCACCTAGGGAAACGTACCAAACCTGTGCATTTATGAAAACGAGAGACCTAGGGGAATCCAAGATGGGGTGACTTATGGGGCTCTGACCAGGTTTTGTTACCCAGAATCCTTTGCAAACTTCAAAATTTGGCTAAAAAAACACATTTTCCTCAAATTTCGGTGACAGAAAGTTCTGGAATCTGAGAGGAGCCACAAATTTCCTCCCACCCAGCGTTCCCCCCAAGTCTCCCGATAACAATGATACCTCACCTGTGTGGGTAGACCTAGCGCCCCACAACAGGAAATGCCCCAAAACGCAACGTGGACACATCACATTTTTTGAAAGAAAACAGAGGTGTTTTTTGCAAAGTGCCTACCTGTAGATTTTGGCCTCTAGCTCAGCCAGCACCTAGGGAAACCTACCAAACCTGTGCATTTTTTTAAACTAGAGACCTAGGGGAATCCAAGATGGGGTGACTTGTGGGGCTCTGACCAGGTTCTGTTACCCAGAATCCTTTGAAAACCTCAAACTTTGGCTAAACAAACACATTTTCCTCAAATTTTGGTGACAGAAAGTTCTGGAATCAGAGAGGAGCCACAAATTTCCTTCCACCCAGAGTTCCCCTAAGTCTCCCGATAAAAATGATACCTCACTTGTGTGGGTAGGCCTAGCGCCCGTGACACGAAATGCCCCAAAACGCAACGTGGACACATCACATTTTTTAAAAGAAAACAGAGGTGTTTTTTGCAAAGTGCCTACCTGTAGATTTTGGCCTCTAGCTCAGCAGGCACCTAGGGAAACCTACCAAACCTGTGCATTTTTTAAAACTAGAGACCTAGGGGAATCCAAGATGGGGTGACCTGTGGGGCTCTGACCAGGTTCTGTTACACAGAATCCCTTGCAAACCTCAGAATTTGGCTAAAAAAACACATTTTCCTCACATTTCGGTGACAGAAAGTTCTGGAATCTGAGAGGAGCCACAAATTTCCTTCCACCCAGCGTTCCCCCAAGTCTCCCAATACAAATGATACCTCACTTGTGGGGGTAGGCCTAGCACCCGTGACAGGAAACGCCCCAAAACACAACGTGAACACATCACATTTTTTTAAAGAAAACAAAGGTGTTTTTTGCAAAGTGCGTACCTGTAGATTTTGGCCTCTAGCTCAGCTGGCACCTAGGGAAACCTTCCAAACCTGTGAATTTTTGAAAACTAGAGACCTAGGGGAATCCAAGATGGGGTGACTTGTGGGGCTCTGACCAGGTTCTGTTACCCAGAATCCTTTGCAAACCTCAAAATGTGGCTAAAAAACACGTTTTCCTCACATTTTGGTGACAGAAAGTACTGGAATCTGAGAGGAGCCACACATTTCCTTCCATCCAGCATTCCCCCAAGTCTCCCGATAAAAATGATACCTCACTTGTGTGGGTAGGCCTAGCGCAAGTGACAGGAAATGCCCCAAAACACAACGTGAACACATCACATTTTTTGAAAGAAAACAAAGGTGTTTTTTGCAAAGTGCGTACCTGTAGATTTTGGCCTCTAGCTCAGCTGGCACCTAGGGAAACCTTCCAAACCTGTGAATTTTTGAAAACTAGAGACCTAGGGGAATCCAAGATGGGGTGACTTGTGGGGCTCTGACCAGGTTCTGTTACCCAGAATCCTTTGCAAACCTCAAAATGTGGCTAAAAAACACGTTTTCCTCACATTTTGGTGACAGAAAGTACTGGAATCTGAGAGGAGCCACAAATTTCCTTCCACCCAGCGTTCCCCCATGTCTCCCGATAAAAATGATGCCTCACTTGTGTGGGTAGGCCTAGCGCCCGTGACAGGAAATAGCCCAAAACACAACATGGACACATCACATTTTTTGAAAGAAAACAGAGGTGTTTTTTGCAAAGTGCCTACCTGTAGACTTTAGTCTCTAGCTCAGCCGGCACCCAGAGAAACCTACCAAACCTGTGCATTTTTGAAAACTAGAGACTGAGGGGAATCCAGGATGGGGTGACCTGTGGGGCTCTGACCAGGTTCTGTTACACAGAATCCTTTGCAAACCTCATAATTTGGCTAATAAAACACGTTTTCCTCACATTTTGGTGACAGAAAGTTCTGGAATCTGAGAGGAGCCACAAATTTCCTTCCACCCAGCGTTCCCCCAAGTCTCCCGATACAAATGATACCTCACTTGTGGGGGTAGGCCTAGCACCCGTGACAGGAAACGCCCCAAAACACAACGTGAACACATCACATTTTTTGAAAGAAAACAAAGGTGTTTTTTGCAAAGTGCGTACCTGTAGATTTTGGCCTCTAGCTCAGCTGGCACCTAGGGAAACCTTCCAAACCTGTGAATTTTTGAAAACTAGAGACCTAGGGGAATCCAAGATGGGGTGACTTGTGGGGCTCTGACCAGGTTCTGTTACCCAGAATCCTTTGCAAACCTCAAAATGTGGCTAAAAAACACGTTTTCCTCACATTTTGGTGACAGAAAGTACTGGAATCTGAGAGGAGCCACAAATTTCCTTCCACCCAGCGTTCCCCCATGTCTCCCGATAAAAATGATGCCTCACTTGTGTGGGTAGGCCTAGCGCCCGTGACAGGAAATAGCCCAAAACACAACATGGACACATCACATTTTTTGAAAGAAAACAGAGGTGTTTTTTGCAAAGTGCCTACCTGTAGACTTTAGTCTCTAGCTCAGCCGGCACCCAGAGAAACCTACCAAACCTGTGCATTTTTGAAAACTAGAGACTGAGGGGAATCCAGGATGGGGTGACCTGTGGGGCTCTGACCAGGTTCTGTTACACAGAATCCTTTGCAAACCTCATAATTTGGCTAATAAAACACGTTTTCCTCACATTTTGGTGACAGAAAGTTCTGGAATCTGAGAGGAGCCACAAATTTCCTTCCACCCAGCGTTCCCCCAAGTCTCCCGATACAAATGATACCTCACTTGTGTGGGTAGGCCTAGCGCCCGTGACAGGGAATGCCCCAAAACACAACGTGGACACATCACATTTTTTGAAAGAAAACAGAGGTGTTTTTTGCAAAGTGCCTACCTGTAGATTTTGGCCTCTAGCTCAGCCAGCACCTAGGGAAACCTACCAAACCTGTGCATTTTTTTAAACTAGAGACCTAGGGGAATCCAAGATGGGGTGACTTGTGGGGCTCTGACCAGGTTCTGTTACCCAGAATCCTTTGAAAACCTCAAACTTTGGCTAAACAAACACATTTTCCTCAAATTTTGGTGACAGAAAGTTCTGGAATCAGAGAGGAGCCACAAATTTCCTTCCACCCAGAGTTCCCCTAAGTCTCCCGATAAAAATGATACCTCACTTGTGTGGGTAGGCCTAGCGCCCGCGACACGAAATGCCCCAAAACGCAACGTGGACACATCACATTTTTTAAAAGAAAACAGAGGTGTTTTTTGCAAAGTGCCTACCTGTAGATTTTGGCCTCTAGCTCAGCAGGCACCTAGGGAAACCTACCAAACCTGTGCATTTTTGAAAACTAGAGACCTAGGGGAATCCAAGATGGGGTGACCTGTGGGGCTCTGACCAGGTTCTGTTACACAGAATCCTTTGCAAACTTCAAAATTTGGCTAAAAAAACACGTTTTCCTCACATTTCGGTGACAGAAAGTTCTGGAATCTGAGAGGAGCCACAAATTTCCTTCCACCCAGCGTTCCCCCAAGTCTCCCGATACAAATGATACCTCACTTGTGTGGGTGGGCCTAGCGCCCATGACAGGAAACGCCCCAAAACACAACGTGAACACATCCCATTTTTTTAAAGAAAACAGAGGTGTTTTTTGCAAAGTGCCTACCTGTAGATTTTGGCCTCTAGCTCAGCTGGTACCTAGGGAAACCTACCAAACCTGTGCATTTTTTAAAACTAGAGACCGAGGGGAATTCAAGATGGGGTGACTTGTGGGGCTCTGACCAGGTTCTGTTACCAGGAATCCTTTGCAAACCTCAAAATGTGGCAAAAAAAACATGTTTTCCTCACATTTTGGTGACAGAAAGTTCTGGAATCTGAGAGGAGCCACAAATTTCCTTCCACCCAGCGTTCCCCCAAGTCTCCCGATACAAATGATACCTCACTTGTGTGGGTAGGCCTAGCACCCGTGACAGGAAACGCCCCAAAACACGGCGTGAACACATCACATTTTTTTAAAGAAAACAGAGGTGTTTTTTGCAAAGTGCCTACCTGTAGATTTTGGCCTCTAGCTCAGCTGGCACCTAGGGAAACCTACCAAACCTGTGCATTTTTTAAAACTAGAGACCTAGGGGAATCCAAGATGGGGAGACCTGTGGGGCTCTGACCAGGTTCTGTTACACAGAATCCTTTGCAAACCACAAAATTTGGCTAAAAAACACGTTTTCCTCACATTTCGGTTACAGAAAGTTCTGGAATCTGAGAGGAGCCACAAATTTCTTCCACCCAGCGTTCCCCCAAGTCTCCCGATGCAAATGATACCTCACTTGTGTGGGTAGGCCTAGTGCCCGCAACAGGAAACGCCCCAAAACACAACGTGGACACATCACATTTTTTTAAAGAAAACAGAGGTGTTTTTTGCAAAGTGCATAATTGTGGATTTTGGCCTTTAGCTCAGCCGGCACCTAGAGAAACCTTCCAAACCTGTGCATTTTTGAAAACTAGAGACCTAGGGGAATCCAAGATGGGGTGACTTGTGTGGCTCTGACCAGGTTCTGTTACCCAGAATCCTTAGCAAACCTCAAAACTTGGCTAAAAAAACACGTTTTCCTCACATTTCGGTGACAGAAAATTCTGGAATCTGAGAGGAGCCACAAATTTCCTTCTACCCAGCATTCCCCCAAGTCTCCCGATAAAAATGATACCTCACTTGTGTGGGTAGGCCTAGCGCCCGTGACAGGAAATGCCCCAAAACACAACGTGGACACATCACATTTTTTGAAAGAAAACAGAGGTGTTTTTTGCAAAGTGTCTACCTGTAGATTTTAGCCTCTAGCTCAGCCGGCACCTAGGGAAACCTACCAAACCTGTGCATTTTTGAAAACTAGAGACCTAGGGGAATCCAAGATGGGGTGACCTGTGGGGCTCTGACCAGGTTCTGTTACACAGAATCCTTTGCAAACTTCAAAATTTGGCTACAAAAACACGTATTCCTCACATTTCGGTGACAGAAAGTTCTGGAATCTGAGAGGAGCCACAAATTTCCTTCCACCCAGCGTTCCCCCAAGTCTCCCGATACAAATTATACCTCACTTGTGTGGGTGGGCCTAGCGCCCATGACAGGAAACGCCCCAAAACACAACGTGAACACATCCCATTTTTTTAAAGAAAACAGAGGTGTTTTTTGCAAAGTGCCTACCTGTAGATTTTGGCCTCTAGCTCAGCTGGTACCTAGGGAAACCTACCAAACCTGTGCATTTTTTAAAACTAGAGACCGAGGGGAATTCAAGATGGGGTGACTTGTGGGGCTCTGACCAGGTTCTGTTATCAGGAATCCTTTGCAAACCTCAAAATGTGGCAAAAAAAACATGTTTTCCTCACATTTTGGTGACAGAAAGTTCTGGAATCTGAGAGGAGCCACAAATTTCCTTCCACCCAGCGTTCCCCCAAGTCTCCCGATACAAATGATACCTCACTTGTGTGGGTAGGCCTAGCGCCCGTGACAGGAAACGCCCCAAAACACAACGTGAACACATCACATTTTTTGAAAGAAAACAAAGGTGTTTTTTGCAAAGTGCCTAACCGTAGATTTTGGCCTGTAGCTCAACCAGCACCCACGGAAACCTACCAAACCTGTGCATTTTTTAAAACTAGAGACCTAAGGGAATCCAAGATGGGGTGACTTGTGGGGCTCTGACCAGGTTTTGTTACCCAGAATCCTTTGCAAACTTCAAAATTTGGCTAAAAAAACACATTTTCCTCAAATTTCGGTGACAGAAAGTTCTGGAATCTGAGAGGAGCCACAAATTTCCTCCCACCCAGCGTTCACCCAAGTCTCCCGATAAAAATGATACCTCACCTGTGTGGGTAGGCCTAGCGCCCCGCCGCAGGAAATGCCCCAAAACGCAACGTGGACACATCACATTTTTTAAAAGAAAACAGAGGTGTTTTTTGCAAAGTGCCTACCTGTAGATTTAGGCCTCTAGCTCAGCAGGCACCTAGGGAAACCTACCAAACATGTGCATTTTTGAAAACTAGAGACCTAGGGGAATCCAAGATGGGGTGACCTGTGGGGCTCTGACCAGGTTCTGTTACACAGAATCCTTTGCAAACCTCAAACGTTGGCTAAAAAAACACGTTTTCCTCATATTTCGGTGACAGAAAATTCTGGAATCTGAGAGGAGCCACAAATTTCCTTCCACCCAGCATTCCCCCAAGTCTCCCGATAAAAATGATAGCTCACTTGTTTGGGTAGGCCTAGCGCCCGTGAAAGGAAATGCCCCAAAACACAACGTGGACACATCACATTTTTTTAAAGAAAACAGAGGTGTTTTTTTGCAAAGTGCCTACCTGTAGATTGTAGCCTCTAGCTCAGCCGGCACCTAGGGAAACCTACCAAACCTGTGCATTTTTGAAAACTAGAGACCTAGGGGAATCCAAGATGGGGTGACCTGTGGGGCTCTGACCAGGTTCTGTTACACAGAATCCTTTGCAAACCTCAAAATTTGGCTAAAAAAACACGTTTTCCTCACATTTCGGTGACAGAAAGTTCTGGAATCTGAGAGGAGCCACAAATTTCCTTCCACCCATCGTTCCCCCAAGTCTCCCGATACAAATGATACCTCACTTGTGTGGGTAGGCCTAGCGCCTGTGACAGGAAACGCCCCAAAACACAACGTGAACACATCACATTTTTTGAAAGAAAACAGAGGTGTTTTTTGCAAAGTGCCTAACCGTAGATTTTGGCCTCTAGCTCAGCTGGCACCTAGGGAAACCTACCAAACCTGTGCATTTATGAAAACTAGAGACCTAGGGGAATCCAAGATGGGGTGACTTATGGGGCTCTGACCAGGTTTTGTTACCCAGAATCCTTTGCAAACTTCAAAATTTGGCTAAAAAAACACATTTTCCTCAAATTTCGGTGACAGAAAGTTCTGGAATCTGAGAGGAGCCACAAATTTCCTCCCACCCAGCGTTCCCCCCAAGTCTTCCGATAACAATGATACCTCACCTGTGTGGGTAGGCCTAGCACCCCACAACAGGAAATGCCCCAAAACGCAACGTGGACACATCACATTTTTTGAAAGAAAACAGAGGTGTTTTTTGCAAAGTGCCTACCTGTAGATTTTGGCCTCTAGCTCAGCCAGCACCTAGGGAAACCTACCAAACTTGTGCATTTTTTTAAACTAGAGACCTAGGGGAATCCAAGATGGGGTGACTTGTGGGGCTCTGACCAGGTTCTGTTACCCAGAATCCTTTGAAAACCTCAAACTTTGGCTAAACAAACACATTTTCCTCAAATTTTGGTGACAGAAAGTTCTGGAATCAGAGAGGAGCCACAAATTTCCTTCCACCCAGAGTTCCCCTAAGTCTCCCGATAAAAATGATACCTCACTTGTGTGGGTAGGCCTAGCGCCCGCGACACGAAATGCCCCAAAACGCAACGTGGACACATCACATTTTTTAAAAGAAAACAGAGGTGTTTTTTGCAAAGTGCCTACCTGTAGATTTTGGCCTCTAGCTCAGCAGGCACCTAGGGAAACCTACCAAACCTGTGCATTTTTTAAAACTAGAGACCTACGGGAATCCAAGATGGGGTGACCTGTGGGGCTCTGACCAGGTTCTGTTACACAGAATCCCTTGCAAACCTCAGAATTTGGCTAAAAAAACACGTTTTCCTCACATTTCGGTGACAGAAAATTCTGGAATCTGAGAGGAGCCACAAATTTCCTTCCACCCAGCGTTCCCCCAAGTCTCCCAATACAAATGATACCTCACTTGTGGGGGTAGGCCTAGCACCCGTGACAGGAAACGCCCCAAAACACAACGTGAACACATCACATTTTTTGAAAGAAAACAAAGGTGTTTTTTGCAAAGTGCCTACCTGTAGATTTTGGCCTCTAGCTCAGCTGGCACCTAGGGAAACCTACCAAACCTGTGCATTTTTTAAAACTAGAGACCTAGGGGAATCCAAGATGGGGAGACCTGTGGGGCTCTGACCAGGTTCTGTTACACAGAATCCTCTGCAAACCTCAAAATGTGGCTAAAAAACACGTTTTCCTCACATTTCGGTTACAGAAAGTTCTGGAATCTGAGAGGAGCCACAAATTTCTTCCACCCAGCGTTCCCCCAAGTCTCCCGATGCAAATGATACCTCACTTGTGTGGGTAGGCCTAGTGCCCGCAACAGGAAACGCCCCAAAACACAACGTGGACACATCACATTTTTTTAAAGAAAACAGAGGTGTTTTTTGCAAAGTGCATAATTGTGGATTTTGGCCTTTAGCTCAGCCGGCACCTAGAGAAACCTTCCAAACCTGTGCATTTTTTAAAACTAGAGACCTAGGGGAATCCAAGATGGGGTGACTTGTGTGGCTCTGACCAGGTTCTGTTACCCAGAATCATTAGCAAACCTCAAAACTTGGCTAAAAAAACACGTTTTCCTCACATTTCGGTGACAGAAAATTCTGGAATCTGAGAGGAGCCACAAATTTCCTTCCACCCAGCGTTCCCCCAAGTCTCCCGATACAAATGATACCTCACTTGTGTGGGTAGGCCTAGCGCCCGTGACAGGAAATGCCCCAAAACTCAACGTGGACACATCACATTTTTTGAAAGAAAACAGAGGTGTTTTTTGCAAAGTGTCTACCTGTAGATTTTAGCCTCTAGCTCAGCCGGCACCTAGGGAAACCTACCAAACCTGTGCATTTTTGAAAACTAGAGACCTAGGGGAATCCAAGATGGGGTGACCTGTGGGGCTCTGACCAGGTTCTGTTACACAGAATCCTTTGCAAACTTCAAAATTTGGCTACAAAAACACGTTTTCCTCACATTTCGGTGACAGAAAGTTCTGGAATCTGAGAGGAGCCACAAATTTCCTTCCACCCAGCGTTCCCCCAAGTCTCCCGATACAAATGATACCTCACTTGTGTGGGTGGGCCTAGCGCCCATGACAGGAAACGCCCCAAAACACAACGTGAACACATCCCATTTTTTTAAAGAAAACAGAGGTGTTTTTTGCAAAGTGCCTACCTGTAGATTTTGGCCTCTAGCTCAGCTGGTACCTAGGGAAACCTACCAAACCTGTGCATTTTTGAAAACTAGAGACCGAGGGGAATTCAAGATGGGATGACTTGTGGGGCTCTGACCAGGTTCTGTTACCAGGAATCCTTTGCAAACCTCAAAATGTGGCAAAAAAAACATGTTTTCCTCACATTTTGGTGACAGAAAGTTCTGGAATCTGAGAGGAGCCACAAATTTCCTTCCACCCAGCGTTCCCCCAAGTCTCCCGATACAAATGATACCTCACTTGTGTGGGTAGGCCTAGCGCCCGTGACAGGAAACGCCCCAAAACACAACGTGAACACATCACATTTTTTGAAAGAAAACAAAGGTGTTTTTTGCAAAGTGCCTAACCGTAGATTTTGGCCTGTAGCTCAACCAGCACCCACGGAAACCTACCAAACCTGTGCATTTTTGAAAACTAGAGACCTAAGGGAATCCAAGATGGGGTGACTTGTGGGGCTCTGACCAGGTTTTGTTACCCAGAATCCTTTGCAAACTTCAAAATTTGGCTAAAAAAACACATTTTCCTCAAATTTCGGTGACAGAAAGTTCTGGAATCTGAGAGGAGCCACAAATTTCCTCCCACCCAGCGTTCACCCAAGTCTCCCGATAAAAATGATACCTCACCTGTGTGGGTAGGCCTAGCGCCCCGCCGCAGGAAATGCCCCAAAACGCAACGTGGACACATCACATTTTTTAAAAGAAAACAGAGGTGTTTTTTGCAAAGTGCCTACCTGTAGATTTAGGCCTCTAGCTCAGCAGGCACCTAGGGAAACCTACCAAACCTGTGCATTTTTGAAAACTAGAGACCTAGGGGAATCCAAGATGGGGTGACTTGTGGGGCTCTGACCAGGTTCTGTTACCCAGAATCCTTAGCAAACCTCAAACGTTGGCTAAAAAAACACGTTTTCCTCATATTTCGGTGACAGAAAATTCTGGAATCTGAGAGGAGCCACAAATTTCCTTCCACCCAGCATTCCCCCAAGTCTCCCGATAAAAATGATAGCTCACTTGTTTGGGTAGGCCTAGCGCCCGTGAAATGAAATGCCCCAAAACACAACGTGGACACATCACATTTTTTTAAAGAAAACAGAGGTGTTTTTTGCAAAGTGCCTACCTGTAGATTGTAGCCTCTAGCTCAGCCGGCACCTAGGGAAACCTACCAAACCTGTGCATTTTTGAAAACTAGAGACCTAGGGGAATCCAAGATGGGGTGACCTGTGGGGCTCTGACCAGGTTCTGTTACACAGAATCCTTTGCAAACCTAAAAATTTGGCTAAAAAAACACGTTTTCCTCACATTTCGGTGACAGAAAGTTCTGGAATCTGAGAGGAGCCACAAATTTCCTTCCACCCATCGTTCCCCCAAGTCTCCCGATACAAATGATACCTCACTTGTGTGGGTAGGCCTAGCGCCCGTGACAGGAAACGCCCCAAAACACAACGTGAACACATCACATTTTTTGAAAGAAAACAGAGATGTTTTTTGCAAAGTGCCTAACCGTAGATTTTGGCCTCTAGCTCAGCTGGCACCTAGGGAAACGTACCAAACCTGTGCATTTATGAAAACTAGAGACCTAGGGGAATCCAAGATGGGGTGACTTATGGGGCTCTGACCAGGTTTTGTTACCCAGAATCCTTTGCAAACTTCAAAATTTGGCTAAAAAAACACATTTTCCTCAAATTTCGGTGACAGAAAGTTCTGGAATCTGAGAGGAGCCACAAATTTCCTCCCACCCAGCGTTCCCCCCAAGTCTCCCGATAACAATGATACCTCACCTGTGTGGGTAGACCTAGCGCCCCACAACAGGAAATGCCCCAAAACGCAACGTGGACACATCACATTTTTTGAAAGAAAACAGAGGTGTTTTTTGCAAAGTGCCTACCTGTAGATTTTGGCCTCTAGCTCAGCCAGCACCTAGGGAAACCTACCAAACCTGTGCATTTTTTTAAACTAGAGACCTAGGGGAATCCAAGATGGGGTGACTTGTGGGGCTCTGACCAGGTTCTGTTACCCAGAATCCTTTGAAAACCTCAAACTTTGGCTAAACAAACACATTTTCCTCAAATTTTGGTGACAGAAAGTTCTGGAATCAGAGAGGAGCCACAAATTTCCTTCCACCCAGAGTTCCCCTAAGTCTCCCGATAAAAATGATACCTCACTTGTGTGGGTAGGCCTAGCGCCCGCGACACGAAATGCCCCAAAACGCAACGTGGACACATCACATTTTTTAAAAGAAAACAGAGGTGTTTTTTGCAAAGTGCCTACCTGTAGATTTTGGCCTCTAGCTCAGCAGGCACCTAGGGAAACCTACCAAACCTGTGCATTTTTTAAAACTAGAGACCTAGGGGAATCCAAGATGGGGTGACCTGTGGGGCTCTGACCAGGTTCTGTTACACAGAATCCCTTGCAAACCTCAGAATTTGGCTAAAAAAACACGTTTTCCTCACATTTCGGTGACAGAAAGTTCTGGAATCTGAGAGGAGCCACAAATTTCCTTCCACCCAGCGTTCCCCCAAGTCTCCCAATACAAATGATACCTCACTTGTGGGGGTAGGCCTAGCACCCGTGACAGGAAAGGCCCCAAAACACAACGTGAACACATCACATTTTTTTAAAGAAAACAAAGGTGTTTTTTGCAAAGTGCGTACCTGTAGATTTTGGCATCTAGCTCAGCTGGCACCTAGGGAAACCTTCCAAACCTGTGAATTTTTGAAAACTAGAGACCTAGGGGAATCCAAGATGGGGTGACTTGTGGGGCTCTGACCAGGTTCTGTTACCCAGAATCCTTTGCAAACCTCAAAATGTGGCTAAAAAACACGTTTTCCTCACATTTTGGTGACAGAAAGTACTGGAATCTGAGAGGAGCCACAAATTTCCTTCCATCCAGCATTCCCCCAAGTCTCCCGATAAAAATGATACCTCACTTGTGTGGGTAGGCCTAGCGCAAGTGACAGGAAATGCCCCAAAACACAACGTGAACACATCACATTTTTTGAAAGAAAACAAAGGTGTTTTTTGCAAAGTGCGTACCTGTAGATTTTGGCCTCTAGCTCAGCTGGCACCTAGGGAAACCTTCCAAACCTGTGAATTTTTGAAAACTAGAGACCTAGGGGAATCCAAGATGGGGTGACTTGTGGGGCTCTGACCAGGTTCTGTTACCCAGAATCCTTTGCAAACCTCAAAATGTGGCTAAAAAACACGTTTTCCTCACATTTTGGTGACAGAAAGTACTGGAATCTGAGAGGAGCCACAAATTTCCTTCCACCCAGCGTTCCCCCATGTCTCCCGATAAAAATGATGCCTCACTTGTGTGGGTAGGCCTAGCGCCCGTGACAGGAAATAGCCCAAAACACAACATGGACACATCACATTTTTTGAAAGAAAACAGAGGTGTTTTTTGCAAAGTGCCTACCTGTAGACTTTAGTCTCTAGCTCAGCCGGCACCCAGAGAAACCTACCAAACCTGTGCATTTTTGAAAACTAGAGACTGAGGGGAATCCAGGATGGGGTGACCTGTGGGGCTCTGACCAGGTTCTGTTACACAGAATCCTTTGCAAACCTCATAATTTGGCTAATAAAACACGTTTTCCTCACATTTTGGTGACAGAAAGTTCTGGAATCTGAGAGGAGCCACAAATTTCCTTCCACCCAGCGTTCCCCCAAGTCTCCCGATACAAATGATACCTCACTTGTGTGGGTAGGCCTAGCGCCCGTGACAGGGAATGCCCCAAAACACAACGTGAACACATCACATTTTTTTAATGAAAACAGAGGTGTTTTTTGCAAAGTGCCTACCTGTAGATTTTGGCCTGTAGCTCAGCCGGCACCTAGGGAAACCTCCCAAACCTGTGCATTTCTGAAAACTAGCGACCTAGGGGAATCCAAGATGGGGAGACCTGTGGGGCTCTGACCAGGTTCTGTTACACAGAATCCTTTGCAAACCTCAAAATTTGGCTAAAAAAACAAGTTTTTCTCACATTTCGGTGACAGAAAGTTCTGGAATCTGAGAGGAGCCACAAATTTCCTTCCACCCAGCGTTTCCCCAAGTCTCCCGATACAAACGATACCTCACTTGTGTGGGTAGGCCTAGCGCCCGTGACAGGGAATGCCCCAAAACACAACGTGAACACATCACATTTTTTGAAAGAAAACAGAGGTGTTTTTTGCAAAGTGCCTACCTGTAGATTTTGGCCTCTAGCTCAGCTGGCACCTAGGGAAACCTACCAAACCTGTGCATTTTTTAAAACTAGAGACCTAGGGGAATCCAAGATGGGGAGACTTGTGGGGCTCTGAACAGGTTCTGTTACCCAGAATCCTTTGCAAACCTCAAAATTTGGCTAAAAAAACAAGTTTTCCTCACATTTTGGTGACAGAAAGTTCTGGAATCAGAGAGGAGCCACAAATTTCCTTCCACCCAGCGTTCCCCCAAGTCTCCCGATAAAAATGATACCTCACTTGTGTGGGTAGGCCTAGCGCCCGTGACAGGAAATGCCCCAAAACACAACGTGGACACATCACATTTTTTGAAAGAAAACAGAGGTGTTTTTTGCAAAGTGCCTACCTGCAGATTTTGGCCTCTAGCTCAGTCGGCACCTAGGGAAACCTACCAAACCTATGCATTTTTGAAAACTAGAGACCTAGGGTAATCCAAGATGGGGTGACTTGTGGGGCTCTGACCAGGTTCTGTTACCCAGAATCCTTTGAAAACCTCAAAATTTGGCTAAAAAAACACGTTTTCCTCACATTTCGGTGACAGAAAGTTCTGGAATCTGAGAGGAGCCACAAATTTCGTTCCACACAGCGATCCCCCAAGTCTCACGATAAAAATGATACCTCGCTTTTGTGGGTAGGCCTAGCGCCAACGACAGGAAATGGCCCAAAACACAACATGGACACATCACATTTTTTCATAGAAAACAGTGCCTACCTGTGGATTTTGGCCTCTAGCTCAGCCGGCCCTAGGGGGGGCAGAAATGGCCTAAAATAAATTTGTCCCCCACTCCTCCAACCGCCCCCGGAGCGACCCTTGCCTACGGGGTCGCTCCCCCTGCGTGACATTGGCGCCAAAAAACAAAATCCCCGGTGCCTAGTGGTTTCTGCCCCCTTGGGGGCAGATTGACCTACAATCGGCCAATCTGCCCCCAAGGGGGGCAGAAATGGTCTAAATACAATTTGCCCCCCAGGGGAGCGACCCTTGCGTAATGGGTCGCTCCCCATCTCTAAAAAACAAACAAAAACACAAAAAAACAATTTGCCCTGGCGCATAGAGGTATCTGCCCCCCCTGGGGGCATATCAGCCTAATAACAATAGGCCGATCTGCCCCCGGGGGGGCAGAAATGGCATAAAATAAATTTGCCCCCCAAATCACCCCCTGGGAGCGACCCTTGCCTACGGGGTCGCTCCCCCTGCGTGACTTTGGCGCCCCAAAAAAAATCCCTGGTGCCTAGTGGTTTCTGCCCCCTTGGGGGCAGATTGTCCTACAATCGGCTAATCTGCCCCCAAGGGGGGCAGAAATGGTCTAAATACAATTTGCCCCCCAGGGGAGCGACCCTTGCCTAATGGGTCGCTCCCCATCTCTAAAAAAACAAACAAACAAAAACAAAAACACAAAAAAACTGTTTGCCCTGGCGCCTAGAGGTTTCTGACCCCCTGGGGGCAGATCGGCCTAATAACAATAGGCCGATCTGCCCTTGGGGGCAGAAATGGCCTAAAATAAATTCCCCCCCCAGCCTCCCCAACCCCACCTGGGAGCGACCCTTGCCTACGGGGTCGCTCCCCCTGCGTGACTTTGGCACCAAAAAAAAAATCCCCGGTGCCTAGTGGTTTCTGCCCCCTTAGGGGCAGATTGACCTACAATCGGCCAGGGAGCAACCCTTACCTAATGGGTCGCTCCCCATCTCTAAAAAAACAAACAAAAACACAAAAGAAAACTTGCCCTGGCGCCTAGTGGTTTCTGCCCCCCCTGGGGGCAGATCGGCCTAATAACAATAGGGCGATCTGCCCCCCGGGGGGCAGAAATGGCCTAAAATAAATTTCCACCCCACCCCTCAACCCCTCCCTGGGAGCGACCCTTGCCTACGGGGTCGCTCCCCCTGCGTGACATTGGCGGCAAAAAAGAAATCCCCGGTGCCCAGTGGTTTCTGCCCCCTTGGGGGCAGATTGACCTACAATCGGCCAATCTGCCCCCAAGGGGGGCAGAAATGGTCTAAATACAATTTGCCCCCCAGGGGAGCGACCCTTGCCTAATGGGACGCTCCCCATCTCTAAAAAAAAAAAAAAAAAAAAAAAAAAAGAAACACAAAAAAACAATTTGCCCTGGCGCCTAGAGGTTTCTGCCCTCGGGGGGGGGGGGGCAGAAATGGTCTAAAATAAATTTGCCCCCCAATTTTAGGTTGCCTCACTTATTTCCTCAAACTCATTTGATGTCTAATCCAGACTTCTAAAATAATTCTTATTTTTAGCTAATCATAGGTCCAACACCAAGAGCATGTGGATCACCATCTGCCACAACACCAGAGCATACCTCCACAGTGAGGATTACACTCCTGAAAATCTGGATGGTTAGGAGCAGCCTGGTCATTCTGGTCTGCCGGGGCAGACAGCTCTAGTGAGCTGTTACATCTCAGTCCTTGGATACTTCCACTTCCTGAGCCCAAAGAACGACCACATGAATCTTGTGCATCCCAGTCCTGGCTGCTGTTAAGCCAACACCTGCAGTTTAACCAGGACCCAGTGGGATTGGGCACACTGAGTCAAGGGGAAGCGGTAGTGGGGTTAGGGTCCGTGGGAGGGAATTTGTGGCCAGATCCTTTCAGGTCCAAGTGGTGACATTTACAGGGGTATGCTGCTGTACTTTGGTTCAAACCAATCATGTGTTGATCCTAGAAAACATGCAAACATGATTGTGATGTACAAATCTAGTAAGCATGCAACTTACACACTGAATGAATTGAAGTTCTTTCAATTGTGGTAGACTTGTTCTCTGTCATGTGGTGGCACTAAGGCAATATGTGTGCCATCAAAACATAAAAATTTTGCTTCACATTGGGAAAAATCCTCATTTTGTGGAAACTGGATAAAGCTGTTGATGTGCCTCATCATTGACCCATGAAGCTGTTGATGTCTCTCGTCATTGACAAAATAACTTTTTGTAGCGCACCACTGAAAGTTGTTTGTTACATTCCAAAAGATACAGTGTATTTGAATGATCCTGTGGCCACATAATGAAGTACTGCCATAATTTTGACTATTGGTGTTATTAATGTGGGATTCCTATTGTGAGGCAAAAGTTCTGGCTTCAGCAGATGACATGAATCAATAATGGTTTGCTATTCAATCAGATTTTTTTTATAATATCCCATTCTTCTATGGTGGCAATGTCTGGAAATAGTCTGAAAGCTCGCACCTGTCATCTACTCACTCTCCCTGGGGTCATATGTCTGCATTCATAAATAGAATTATGTTTAAAAAATGTTAAAATATAACACACATTTTATGTTATGTTTTTTAATTAAATTTGGTTTCTCAACATAATTCTCACATAATTTATCACATATTTTAGTGATTCTGTTAAAACACATTTTTGACATGTCTATTAATGTTTGAGAAAAATGTAAGTTCTTTTTTGTTTTTCATGTTAACTAACAATTTTTTGTTAGAGCAACAAATTATGGCATCAACATAAAGTCTAACACGTCCAAAGCAAAAGAAGAGTTCTGTAAGGTGTACGTTTTGCAAAAGGTGTATGATGATGAATGGTTTTGTACATTAATTTGTGAAAATGATACCACTATATTTCTGATCATTACCAAATTACTGTTTTGAGCAGACACATCCCTGTCTAAAAATAATGAGACCTGAGTTTGTTTCCTGGTAAAAGGGGCAGTTATACCACACAGGCCACAATTTATAATTGTGTCAGGTGTGAAGCTCACAATTGTGAAGGATGTTACTGAAAGGTCGTAATGATCCTCATACGCCAGGTAAGTTAATATTTCTTTATTCAGTTGGTAATTATACGACAGCTTCGACTCCCGTCCTCCTTCCTCAGACTCTCTGACCCCAACTGCCCGTATCACTTAAACTTCCCCCAACATTCTGCCATTCCATGGTTTCCCATTCGCCGGTTCCACTGCGCGAGGAACGCGGCAGAGGGCACGAGGAAGCATGCAACCCAACACATCTCTTCCCTTACAACACTTTATACAAATAACGATAATTAAATTAATTACATGAAATGTTCATTAATACACAACTATTAAGTTATATACATGACAATTTTCAAGACAATTGTACGATAATAGTTCAACAATTCCATATGGAACACCAATACATTTGGGGCCAGATTTACGAAGCCGTTTGCATGTCGCAAACTGCGAAAAACGCAGTTTGCAGCATGCAAACGGCCGAAATTGATGCTCATTCCCAAATTGCGAGACGGTACCGACTCGCAATTTGGGAATGCGACTCGCAATTAGGAAGGGGTGTTCCCTTCCTATTTGTGACCGCATCGCAATTCAGAGTTGCTCGCGGTCACAAACCAACTCGCAGTTACCACCAGTGTCACACTGGTGGTAACTCATTCGCAAAAGGGAAGGGGTCCCTATGGGACCCTTTCCCCTTTGTGAATGTCGAAAAAAATATTTTTTCAGAGCAGGCAGTGGTCCTATGGACTACTGCCTACTCTGAAAAAAACAAAACCAAATGGTTTCGGTTTAGTTTTCATTTTGCAGCTCGTTTTCCTTTAAGGAAAACGGGCTGCAAAATGAAAAAAAAACTGCTTTATTGAAAAAGCAGTGACAGACATGGAGGTCTGCTGACTACAGCAGCCCACCATCCCTGTGAGTGCAGGGACTCGCTATGGGGTCGCAAACTGCGACCCACCTCATGAATATTGATGAGGTGGGTCTTTGCGACCCCATAGCGAGTCGCAGAAGGTGTCTGAGACACCTTTCTGCATCCAATTTTGCGACTTGCAAATTGCGAGTCGGTCAGACTCGCATTTTGCAAGTCACAAAATTGGATATTACTACATCTGGCCCATAGCTTCAAATGAGATCAATTGCATATGTAATCATCAAATTTCTTGGGTGGTTTGACAGTTCTGGTAGAACTTTTACAAAAATGCACAGGTGGACTAATTGCTCTGGAAGGACGATTTCCAGAACGTACAACACGCCTTCTTTCATTCACACCCCGTTCAGATTCCATATTCACTGTCTTAGTTAGAGATATTTTATCCTTGTTCCACCATTTGCCATCGTCTAGTCTAACAGCACTGTCACCCACCTGAACAATTTTCTTCCCACCACAGAATTTGGACAGGCCTTTAACCATGGTCCTCGGAGACTTCACCCTGACCACATCCCCTTCCTTCCAATCAAACGTGAAGTGGTGAGTTTCCTGTGGATTCTGTACATACTTTTGTTGCGCCGCTATTCGTTTCTCCATCACATCATCAACTTTGTGCCATGGCATGCCAAAACGCCCCATCCATTCCCTGGTTAGTTTTGAGGACGGAACGCATCCCCGTAATAGAACAAAAGGTGGTACATGTGTATCAGAATTGTTCGTAGTGAGCTCTGCCCACAACAATTTTGCTAATTCAGATTTACAGTGTAATCCACTTGCTTTAGACAACTGTATGTTATCCTTGAGGACCCTATTAAACCTCACTACTAATCTATTGCTCCTAGGATGGTACAACAAAGTTTTTGAATGTTTAATTCCCAAACAATTCACGAATTTTCCAAACTGTCCAGAAGTAAATTGAGACCCATTGTCAGTCAAAATCTCGTCCGGAATTCCTTCCCTAGCAAAAATCCCTTCTAACCACTGGATCACATTGTTAGAGTCAGGAACTTTCACAAATTTTACTTCAGGCCATCTACTGTAATAAACTATAAGTACTAACCCATATTCCTGGGATCCATAGGATAAATTCACTGGCCCTATTATGTCAATTGCTAACTTACTCCAGGGTTTATCAGGAACCCTTATGGCTTCTATTGGACTTGGAGCTGTGACCTGGGACTTGTCACTGACCTCACAATACACACAATCCCTTACAAACCGTTCTACACATTTATCCACACCAGGCCACCAAAACCCTTCTCTGACCCTCCTTTTTATGGCAATCATTCCAATGTGACCCTCATGTGCCAAACTCAAAACTCTTTTCCTTATGCCATCCGGTAACACCAACAACTTTGACCTAAATAATAAACCATTGATTACCGACAATTCGTCAAAAACATGTTTGTACTTAAGTTCACCTTCTGGAGTCCACTGCGACCACCCCTTCATAACACCATGCAGAATTGACTTCATGTCCTGATCCTCATTGCAAGCTTTCCTCCACTCATGTTCATCCAAGGCACCATTCAATTGTTCACTTATTGAACACACAACAACCTCACCATCATCATCCCTGGTGCTAAAGTCAGTAGATATCCCTTCCAAGGGATCAGTGCTCGACAATCTAGACAAACAATCGGCCAATATGTTTTTCTTACCAGGCACATACTCTAACTTGAAATTGTGTTCGTACAATTTGTACTGCCACTTAGCAATCTGTGGAGTGGCTTTCTCCGCACCCTTGGCAGTAAATAGTTGAACCAAAGGTTTATGATCGGTCCAAACAGTAAACCTAGTGCCCCACACAAATTGTTCAAAGTGATTAATGCCCCACTGTCATGACTACACAAACTTGCCAAATCAAATCAAAGAAATGCTTGAGAAAAGCAAAGAGATATCCTCAGTGGAGACAGCAAAGCCGAAACTGGAAGAAGGTTTGCAGAGTAATCTTGCGCTTATTTCAAAGGAAGAATCAAGAAGAGAAGATTCAAGATGGCCGTCATGAGTCCTGAAGGTTAGTTACAGTTCTAGTCTCGCAATCGGTTGGTTGCTAGGTCACGAGCTCACCAGCTGGAAGCTTCGCACTTCAACTGAGGTCTGACAGGAATCAGCTGTGTGGAGAGAGAGCGCGCTTCAGAGCAGTAACTCCTGTGAGGTCAAATTACACTTGAAGACTATTTTACAGAAAACGTGATAAATATTGTCAAGGTTTATTCGAGGAGTTTGATAGTAGACAGTTCCAGTGGAGGTTTGGCAAGGCTACAGAGTTTAATGTATGAATAAACCTTATGTTTACAAGGTTCCTGTTTAAGATACCAAAGTCAAAAGAAAAACAAACTTTAACAAGCAAGTATTTACAAATACCAAGGTTATAAACGAAGGCCGGGTTTAACGGAGAAATTAATGTTAGCAAGTAAGCATTTACAAATGCAACGGTAATAAACCAAAGTAGAGTTTAAAAGAGAAACAAACTTTAATAAACAAGCATTTACAAATACAAGTTATCAACAGATGTCGAAGAAAGAAAGAAGAAACAAACTTTAATAAACAAGCATTTACAAATACAAGTATTGACAGAAGTCAAAATAAGACAGGAGAAACAAACTTTCACAAGCAAGAATTACCAATGTAATAAACGTAATTGAACTCTCTAATGTAAAGTAGAAACCAACTAACATGAGCTGATTTGGAGAACGCATTATCACCAACTATATATATATATATATATATATATATATATATATATATATATATATATACATTTATAGCAACATAAAACCAATCTCTAACAAAGGTTGAGAAGTTCTTCCAGAATCAGTAATAAGCATTTTTAGAAGAGCTTATCATTCATAGAGAGAAGCAAGGCTACAGAGAACTCAGGGTGAGTGAAGAAATAATAGAATTAAAGAGTGTTAGAAATGGGGGTTTTGGTTGGCAGTCAGATTACCCCCTGTCCAAGCAAAAGCCCTCACTCTAGTCAGGGTAAGTCACACACAATCCAAGATTATCCTGTGCCCACCCTCTGGTAGCTTGGCACGAGCAGTCAGGCTTAACTTAGAAGGCAATGTGTAAAGTATTTGTGCAATAAATCATACAATACCACCATATAGCACCACAAAAATACACCACACAGTGTTTAGAAAAATATATAATATTTATCTGGATAATTGTAGGTCAAAAAGAATAAAGTTTGCAATGGGAAATTGTAGGGATATCACTGAAAAGTGATATACAGTGTCTTAAGTCTTTAGAATATAAACAAAGTCTCTTTCAAGCACAAGTACCTGGTTTGGAGTGGAAAAATCTCCTCAGAGGGCCACAAAGGAAGAGGTGCGTGGAAAAAGGGTGTGTGCGTTGATTTCTCCCCAGCACACACAGACTTGCGTCGTTATTTTCCACACGGGGAAGTCGTGCGTTGTTTTCCGGCGCGCGGACAGTCTCTTTCTGTGGGTCGCGGGGATTACCAGATGTCCCGGGTCTGTGCGTGGATTTTCCTGCTTGTTGTCCGGCTGCGCGTCGTTCTGCGGGGCTGCGCGTCGAAATTACGATCTCACAGCAGGCGTCGCGTCGATTTCTCCTCTAGAGGTCGGGCGGCGTTGTCCTTGCGAAGCCGTGCGTCGGATTTCCGGTCGTCCCAAGAGCGTCACGTCGATCAGCGTCGGTGTGCGGCGTTTTTCTCGCCGCGGTACAAGCTGTGCGTCGAAACTTTTGGCGCACGGAGCGTCCAAGTAAAAAAGAGAAGTCTTTTTGGTCCTGAGACTTCAGGGAACAGGAGGCAAGCTCTATCCAAGCCCTTGGACAGCACTTTCACAGCCAGACAAGAGTTCAGCAAGGCAGCAGGCCAACAGCAAGGCAGCAGTCCTTTGTAGAAAGCAGACAGGTGAGTCCTTTGAGCAGCCAGGCAGTTCTTCTTGGCAGGATATAGTTTCTGGTTCAGGTTTCTTCTCCAGCAAGTGTCTAAAAAGTGGAGGGAGGCAGGCAAAAAGTTAGGGGTGACTACCCTAAGGCTGTCAGGTCTAACATGTGCCCCCCCCAGCTGAAAGTGGGGAGAGCTACCCGACCTCCTGGGAGCTCTCATCGCTAAGGCGGAAGTATCTGGAGAGACCATCAGCATTGGCGTGGTCAACCCCTGGGCGATGTTCCACCGTAAAGTCCATCCCCTGTAGGGAAATGTATGATCAGTTTCAGCCTCATTGGGGTTCTTATTTGAGATGTAGCTCAATTCCAGCAGCAGAGTGAGCAAGAGGCCCATGTCTGGGCATGCCCTTGCCATGGCCACTTACGGCATTACATTAAACACACAAAAGATGATGGGAGAAGTTCCTGCAATAAGTCTAATCCCTAGAAATTGGTTGGGGTATCATTCCAACACATCCTTCTTTTGCCCAAAAATTTCATTTCAGATTTAACCCAGCCATATACAAATCTGTCTTGGTCTTGTTCCAGTAGAACATTCTAATCAGACCAGTCAAGCCAGGTGCACTGTGACCTAAAACATAAGCAACCTTTTAGCAATTGGGTCATTGGTTGAAGGGGTGTGGAAGCCCCACTCAGGCAACAACTAAAAAAGTTGTCAGGGTGAACCAGAAAAGCCATCAAAAAAACTTGTGCATAACGTTCTGTTAGCTTGGCACAAAGCAGTCGCCTTCACCTGGAGACAATGTCTAAAGTATTTGTACAGCACATAAACAGTAGTAAAGTAAAAACATCACGCAAGAACAATTCCAAACTGATGTAGAAAAACAGAGTAGAGTTTAATACATAAAATGGTACCAGAGTGACAGAGATTCAATCAGTAGAATCTGAGATATTTAGTTTTAAAGTGTTAAGTGAAGATAGACCTAAAAGCACAAAACGCTAGTCGCAGTAATCGGGTTGTGCTAAATCACCAGAAATTCACAGGTTTAAGCCAACTGAGATGGATCGTGGGTCTGATACAGTCCCTCTGAAAAGTTACCTCTATACATGTAGTCTGGTGTGAAGAGTTCCAATTGTGTTGGAGGAGGCTGACCATCATGGATAGTTATTGCTGTAGCACCGATAGCAGGTCAGGCATTGTGGATAGTTGTTGCTGTAGCACAAAGTGCTGAGTAAATGTCCCAAATAGTCGTTGCTGTAGCTTCGCACCGGCAGTAGTTGCAGGCTGTCATTGCTGTGACATGAAGAACAGGCCTCCCCTAGGCTTTACTTTGCCAGTCGTCACAGGCAACACAATCTTCATAGGAATGGATCAGTTCGCTGTTGTGAGCAGTCCAAACTTCATGATTTTCATAATTTCTTCTTAAAGAGCACACTCTGATGCCAATCAAGGGTCCAAGATCTTAGGTAGTTACTGGGGGTCAGGGACTCACTCCAGCAGAGGCCAGCAGGGCTCAGGCAAGTCTAGTTGCTGGTTCAGTTGAAGATCTTCCCTTTCCTCTGTCACAATTCCAGACTGTCTGGGGTGACAACAGAGAGAGCAGGCCTGGTGTCAGATTCCTTTGCATGTGCAAGAGGTACAGGGCCAGATGTAGGTATGTCCTGAATTGCGACTCGCAATTTGCGACTCACAATTCAGGATGCACAATGGTGTCCCTGAAACCATCTGCGACTCTCAAGGGGGTCGCAAAGGCCCACCTCATTAATATTAAAGAGGTGGGTCGCAATTTGCGACCCACTTACGACTCGCAGCACTCACAAGGATGGTGGCCTGTCTGTGACTGCTTTTAAATGAAGCAGTTTTTTTTTTTTTTGTAATGCAGCCCGTTTTCCTTAAAGGAAAATGGGATGCATTACAAAATGAAAAAATTAAACGTTTCAGTGTCATTTTTTCAGAGCAGGACCACTGCCTGCTCTGAAAAAATATTTTCCAGGCCATTCACAAAGGCGAATAGGTTACCACCAGTGTGACACTGGTGGTAACTGCGATTGCTTTGCGACCGCGTTCGCAGTCACAAAGCAATGCAGCATCGCGCTGTGATTCACAGTCCCATTTTACGAGTCGGCAACCAGGTTACCGACTCTCAAAACGGGAATGGGACATCGCGATGTAGCTTTTGCACGTCACAAACAGCTAAATTTGCTGTTTGCGACGTGAAAAACCGTTGCTACATCTGGCCCACAGTCCTTTAAAGTGCAGGTGGGGTATTAAAGCAGAAATCTCAGCTATATTTTAGTAACCACAGACAGATAGCAGATTTCCTACTCTAGGCCGATGAACCATACTGAATCTTCCTTAAAGAAAACATCATAGGCATCTAATTAAATAATACAAAGCAGTACACTATACATCATTATAAACACACCATGGTCAATGCGACCTTTAATAACCACACCAGTTTATTAAGAAGTTAAAATATTTATTTCCCTATATTAACAATGCTAAGGTCACGAATATTATTCTCAAACTCAACTGATACATGTAAAGACACAATAAAGGCTGATTTAATCGACAAATAAACCTAAGCTTAATCAAAGTACTAAGAATTATTAACTCAATAGAAAATACATAAATCATAGCAATAGAATCTGAGCAAGTGAAATTAAATACATTGAATCAACAAATGAATAGAGTCAATGATCATTCATGAATATCAGAGTAAATACCTCACTAACCATTAATTAGCATTAACATGCTGGGCTTCATGTAAAAGATTTAGTAACACAAATTTAGAAAACATCTATCTATGGTGCTATCAAAAAATGAAGCATCAGTAGTAATTCATTAGCAGCTGGTACCTGAAAAACAAAAGTCAAACACAATACACAGATCTATGTAGTTACCTCTCCTTGAGGTAATCACCAATCAGATTATAGCTTCATCAGGGGGACAGCAATGTCAGCATCAGAACAGGAACAAGGTAAGGGAGATGAAATAGAATTTGGACTATTAGATTATTAAACCATCAGAGCACTTAGTTCAGCATTGAACAGACATAGGGGGTGATTCTAACCCTGGCGGTCGGTGTTAAAGCGGCGGCCAACCCGCCAACAGGCTGGCGGTAAAAAATATGGGATTCTGACCCTGGCGGGAACCGCCAACACAGACAGCCACTTTAACACTCCGACCGCCACGGCGGTACAAACAAACAGCGCGGCGGTCACCGCCAACAGCCAGGCGGCAGCCAATGTACCGCCCACACTATTCCAACTCGCCAATCCGCCACCTTTTCCGGGGCGGGAGCACCGCCGATAAAAACACGGCGGAAACAGACTACGGACGGGAAAACGCTCACCACTACGCACTCCAGGAGGAAGGAGGACAGCATGGAACCCGAATTAAACATCCTACCTGCTCTCGTCTACCTTCTCATCTACCACAAGTACGAAGTCCGGCGCAGACGACAACGGTGAGTACTGCACCTACGACACACGGGAGGGGGAGGACGAAAGGTTACGGGCACACACATATGCGACACCCCCCCCCCCCAACTATGTACACACCAATGCAGAGCAACAAGTCACAGTGACACCACCCAAACACCCCTGAAAAATGCTAGGACATAATCAAATTTGGAATAAATATTTATGTACCAAAAAGCTCCAGAAAATTATCGTACAACCATGAAAGATATTCACAACAAAACTAATGACATACACATCAGTGTATAATGAAGTACCAAGTCCTGCACATCCTACGAATTCATCATGTCCGTGGGCCAAAGTCTTGAGAAATAAGGACAAAGCCCACACAGGAGACCTGAGTCCTTTGGAGAGAACACTGCAGGGGCATCAGATGTAAAAACTACAGGCACCTCAGGAGGAAGGGAAGGGGGGGGCACCACAGCCACATGAGTCCACGACGCCAGATCCACGAGGAGCCACCATGCCCACTGTACCATCCTGGGGAGTGCAAAGTCACAGTCTCTCAATGTCTCTACAGTGGGTGGGCTGCCCACTGGACCATCCTGGGGAGCGCAAAGCCACAGTCTCTCAATGTCTCTACAGTGGGTGGGCTGCCCACTGGACCATCCTGGGGAGCGCAAAGCCACAGTCTCTCAATGTCTCTACAGTGGGTGGGCTGCCCACTGGACCATCCTGGGGAGCGCAAAGCCACAGTCTCTCAATGTCTCTACAGTGGGTGGGCTGCCCACTGGACCATCCTGGGGAGCGCAAAGCCACAGTCTCTCAATGTCTCTACAGTGGGTGGGCTGCCCACTGGACCATCCTGGGGAGCGCAAAGCCACAGTCTCTCAATGTCTCTACAGTGGGTGGGCTGCCCACTGTACCATCCTGGGGAGCGCAAAGCCACAGTCTCTCAATGTCTCTACAGTGGGTGGGCTGCCCACTGGATCATCCTGGGGAGTGCAAAGCCACAGTCCATCAGGTGGATGACAGTCTCCACTGGTCAAGGAGGAGGCATGGTGGGCACAGTGAACCATAAACAGTGATTGAGACAGCGGTGCCCAGCGGAGCGGTGCTTGAGAAGAAGGGCCCAGCGGAGCGGTGCTTGAGACGGCGGTGCCCAGCGGAGCGGTGCATGACAGGAAGGGCCCAGCGGAGCGGTGCTTGAGATGAAGGGCCCAGCGGAGCGGTGCTTGAGACGGCGGTGCCCAGTGGAGCGGTGCATGACAGGAAGGGCCCAGCGGAGCGGTGCTTGAGATGAAGGGCCCAGCGGAGCGGTGCTTGAGATGAAGGGCCCAGCGGAGCGGTGCTTGAGACGGTGGTGCCCAGCGGAGCAGTGCTTGAGAAGAAGGGCCCAGCGGAGCGGTGCTTGAGACGGTGGTGCCCAGCGGAGCGGTGCATGACAGGAAGGGCCCAGCGGAGCGGTGCTTGAGATGAAGGGCCCAGCGGAGCGGTGCTTGAGATGAAGGGCCCAGCGGAGCGGTGCTTGAGATGAAGGGCCCAGCGGAGCGGTGCTTGAGACGGCGGTGCCCAGCGGAGCGGTGCTTGAGAAGAAGGGCCCAGCGGAGCGGTGCTTGAGACGGCGGTGCCCAGCGGAGCGGTGCATGACAGGAAGGGCCCAGCAGAGTGGTGCTTGAGATGAAGGGCCCAGCGGAGCGGTGCTTGAGATGAAGGGCCCAGCGGAGCGGTGCTTGAGATGAAGGGCCCAGCGGAGCGGTGCTTGAGACGGCGGTGCCCAGCGGAGCGGTGCTTGAGACGGCGGTGCCCAGCGGAGCGGTGCTTGAGACGGCGGTGCCCAGCGGAGCGGTGCTTGAGATGAAGGGCCCAGCGGAGCGGTGCTTGAGACGGCGGTGCCCAGCGGAGCGGTGCTTGAGAAGAAGGGCCCAGCGGAGCGGTGCTTGAGACGGCGGTGCCCAGCGGAGCGGTGCATGACAGGAAGGGCCCAGCGGAGCGGTGCTTGAGATGAAGGGCCCAGCGGAGCGGTGCTTGAGATGAAGGGCCCAGCGGAGCGGTGCTTGAGACGGCGGTGCCCAGCGGAGCGGTGGTTGAGACGGCGGTGCCCAGCGGAGCGGTGCTTGAGAAGAAGGGCCCAGCGGAGCGGTGCTTGAGACGGCGGTGCCCAGCGGAGCGGTGCTTGAGAAGAAGGGCCCAGCGGAGCGGTGCTTGAGACGGCGGTGCCCAGCGGAGCGGTGCATGACAGGAAGGGCCCAGCGGAGCGGTGCTTGAGATGAGGGGCCCAGCGGAGCGGTGCTTGAGATGAAGGGCCCAGCGGAGCGGTGCTTGAGACGGCGGTGCCCAGCGGAGCGGTGCTTGAGACGGCGGTGCCCAGCGGAGCGGTGCTTGAGAAGAAGGGCCCAGCGGAGCGGTGCTTGAGACGGCGGTGCCCAGCGGAGCGGTGCATGACAGGAAGGGCCCAGCGGAGCGGTGCTTGAGATGAAGGGCCCAGCGGAGCGGTGCTTGAGACGGCGGTGCCCAGCGGAGCGGTGCATGACAGGAAGGGCCCAGCGGAGCGGTGCTTGAGATGAAGTGCCCAGCGGAGCGGTGCTTGAGATGAAGGGCCCAGCGGAGCGGTGCTTGAGATGAAGGGCCCAGCGGAGCGGTGCTTGAGACGGCGGTGCCCAGCGGAGCGGTGCTTGAGAAGAAGGGCCCAGCGGAGCGGTGCTTGAGACGGCGGTCCCCAGCGGAGCGGTGCATGACAGGAAGGGCCCAGCGGAGCGGTGCTTGAGATGAAGGGCCCAGCGGAGCTGTGCTTGAGATGAAGGGCCCAGCGGAGCGGTGCTTGAGATGAAGGGCCCAGCGGAGCGGTGCTTGAGACGGCGGTGCCCAGCGGAGCGGTGCTTGAGAAGAAGGGCCCAGCGGAGCGGTGCTTGAGACGGCGGTGCCCAGCGGAGCGGTGCATGACAGGAAGGGCCCAGTGGAGCGGTGCTTGAGATGAAGGGCCCAGCGGAGCGGTGCTTGAGATGAAGGGCCCAGCGGAGCGGTGCTTGAGACGGCGGTGCCCAGCGGAGCGGTGCTTGAGACAGCGGTGCCCAGCGGAGCGGTGCTTGAGAAGAAGGGCCCAGCGGAGCGGTGCTTGAGACGGCGGTGCCCAGCGGAGCGGTGCATGACAGGAAGGGCCCAGCGGAGCGGTGCTTGAGATGAAGGGCCCAGCGGAGCGGTGCTTGAGATGAAGGGCCCAGCGGAGCGGTGCTTGAGACGGCGGTGCCCAGCGGAGCGGTGCATGACAGGAAGGGCCCAGCAGAGCGATGCTTGAGATGAAGGGCCCAGCGGAGCGGTGCTTGAGATGAAGGGCCCAGCGGAGCGGTGCTTGAGATGAAGGGCCCAGCGGAGCGGTGCTTGAGACGGCGGTGCCCAGCGGAGCGGTGCTTGAGAAGAAGGGCCCAGCGGAGCGGTGCTTGAGACGGCGGTGCCCAGCGGAGCGGTGCATGACAGGAAGGGCCCAGCGGAGCGGTGCTTGAGATGAAGGGCCCAGCGGAGCGGTGCTTGAGATGAAGGGCCCAGCGGAGCGGTGCTTGAGACGGCGGTGCCCAGCGGAGCGGTGCTTGAGAAGAAGGGCCCAGCGGAGCGGTGCTTGAGACGGCGGTGCCCAGCGGAGCGGTGCATGACAGGAAGGGCCCAGCGGAGCGGTGCTTGAGATGAAGGGCCCAGCGGAGCGGTGCTTGAGATGAAGGGCCCAGCGGAGCGGTGCTTGAGACGGCGGTGCCCAGCGGAGCGGTGCTTGAGACGGCGGTGCCCAGCGGAGCGGTGCTTGAGAAGAAGGGCCCAGCGGAGCAGTGCTTGAGACGGCGGTGCCCAGCGGAGCGGTGCATGACAGGAAGGGCCCAGCGGAGCGGTGCTTGAGATGAAGGGCCCAGCGGAGCGGTGCTTGAGACGGCGTTGCCCAGCGGAGCGGTGCTTGAGAAGAAGGGCCCAGCGGAGAGGTGGAGAGACAGCGGTGCCCAGCGGAGCGGTGCTTGAGATGAAGGGCCCAGCGGAGTGGTGCTTGAGACGGCGGGGCCCTGTTCAGCGGTGCTCTTCTGCACCGCGGGCCCTGTTCAGCGGTGCCTATCTCCACGGCGGGGCCCTGTTCAGCGGTGCTCTTCTGCACTGCGGGCCCTGTTCAGCGGTGCCTATCTCCACGGCGGGGCCCTGTTCAGCGGTGCTCTTCTGCACTGCGGGCCCTGTTCAGCGGTGCCTATCTCCACGGCGGGGCCCTGTTCAGCGGTGCTCTTCTGCACCGCGGGCCCTGTTCAGCGGTGCCTATCTCCACGGCGGGGCCCTGTTCAGCGGTGCTCTTCTGCACCGCGGGCCCTGTTCAGCGGTGCCTATCTCCACGGCGGGGCCCTGTTCAGCGGTGCTCTTCTGCACCGCGGGCCCTGTTCAGCGGTGCCTATCTCCATGGCGGGGCCCTGTTCAGCGGTGCTCTTCTGCCCCGCGGGCCCTGTTCAGCGGTGCTCTTCTGCACCGCGGGCCCTGTTCAGCGGTGCCTATCTCCACGGCGGGGCCCTGTTCAGCGGTGCTCTTCTGCACCGCGGGCCCTGTTCAGCGGTGCCTATCTCCACGGCGGGGCCCTGTCCAGCGGTGCTCTTCTGCCCCGCGGGCCCTGTTCAGCGGTGCTCTTCTGCACCGCGGGCCCTGTTCAGCGGTGCCTATCTCCACGGCGGGGCCCTGTTCAGCGGTGCTCTTCTGCCCCGCGGGCCTGGTTCAGCGGTGCTCATCCAGCAGGTCAAGGGAGCCAGACCTGGCCTGGACTCCCGGATCAGTCGCCCTCGGACCGTGACGTTTCTGGACCCTTCGGGGACGGACTCCTGGCCTCCTTAGTGTCCTCCTTCCCAGCTGGGATGTGGCATGTGGGGTCCACCTTCTCCGCGCTCCTGCTGCCCTTCCGCTCCTTTGATGGGGCTCTCGGGCCCTTGCCTCCCCTAGATGGTGTGGGTGGTGAAGTGGCCGCACATTGCTCCTTGGGGGCAGCCCTGTCAGTCCTCGCACGGCGGCCCTTGTTTTTGCGGGTCCTCTTGCCGGGGGGGGGGGCTGGACGTGTCCTTGCTGCTGATGGATGTGTCACTGGTGGCAAAGGGTGGGCTCCAGAGCCCATGCACAACAGTGACACCCGAAGCTGGGCTGGTGGTGGCTGCGGTGCTCTTGGGACTCTTTGAAGATGGATGGGGGAGCTCATCGGGGGGAAAGAGGTCAAGGTTAGCCAGGAAAAGTTTTTTAGGGCCAAGGTAAAAGGTAGGAGAAGTGGAGATGGAAGTGGAGGTAGAGGAGGTGGTTGTAGGAGAGTCAGGTGTGCTGTCATTGGGTGAAGGTGCTGGTGCTTTAGGCTGTCGTGAGGTGGATGGCTGTTGGGTGGGTGGCTGCCTGCGTTTGTGTGTCTTGGAAGAGGGGGTGACAGACACAGTGGGAGAGGACACAGGGGACGTGTAAATGGCAGTGGGGGTGGTGACTGCACGAGTGTGGACTGTACTGGAGGGTGAGGTGGTGATGGAAGCACTGGCTGATGTTGGCGTGCATGCAGGTGTGAGTGTAGACGTCACAGGGAGGGAGGAGGGAGACGAGGAGGAGGGGGACACAGGGGTGGCAGTGGCTGTTGGCATGTCTGCATCTGGGTGTTGCTTGGGTGAGTGTTTGTGGGATCTGTGGTGCTTGTGTTTGGATGAGCTGCTCTTGGGTGTTGAGGTGTGTGCAGGCTGGTCTGATGGTGTGGATGGGATAGGCTGAGGGACAGGAGACAGAGAAAGGCTGGAGGCAGTAAGAAGAGGGAGGCTGGAAACAGGGACAATGGCTGCCGTCAGTGCTGAGGCCAGAGCAGTGAACGCTCGTTGATGGGCAGCCTGACCCGAATGAATGCCCTCCAGGTACGCATTGCTCTGTTGCACCTCCCTTTGCACACCCTGGATGGCATTCAAAAGGGTCATCTGCCCAACAATGAGCGTCCTTACCAGGTCAATGAGCTCCGCACTGAGGGCAGCAGGGGCAACAGGGGCAGGGGCTGAGGTGCCTGGGGCGAAGGAGACGCGCGCCTTCCTGGGCGAACCGGCACGGAGCGAAGACTGAGGGGCTGCTGGGAGGGCGGGGCTGGTGCGCTGGGTGGCGGCTGTACCTGTAGAGGCGAGGGGCACGGATGTTGCCGCCACCGCTAGGGAGCTCCCGTCCGAGGACGTGTCGCTTTCGCTGCTCTCACCAGCGGTCCCCGTTGTGGTGCTCCCCTCGCCCTCCGGATCACTGGTGCCCTCGGTGTCTGTTCCTGGGCCCACCGGGGCCTTGTGTCCTGCAGCTCCCTCGTGCTCCGATGCCAAATCTCCTCCGCCTGATGATGCTAATGCACACATGCACAAGAAGATGAAGAGAAAGGGTGGGGGGAGAAAAAAGAAGACCAGGTTGAGTGCATGCAATGTCAACACCGTTGGCGGAGAGGACAGACACAGGAGCCTAATGCACTAAGCCGCGCATTCGGGGTACACTACTCAGTACTACTGACTAGGACAACAGGCCAAGAGACGTCAAACGCGCACATGGGAGATGCAGGACCTTCAATGGCTGTACTTGTCACCCTACCGAGGTGGGGGCCGGGGGCACAGGGCCATGCCTAAGGGAGAGGACTACACTACAGAAAGCGCCCTGGCCTAATGTCACCCACAGCCCTCCTCCCCCACCCAGACGCCTCCACTGCGCAGAAAGATAGGAGAATGTGCTGATACTCACCCCCTTGTGTCTGCTGTGATGTCTTAAAGCGCCCATCCAATTCTGGGTAAGCCACCTCCAGGATCCGGGACATCAGGGGGGTCATGGTGCGACTGGCACCCCTCCTAGGTTGGGAGGCCATCCCCAGCAGTGTTTCTGCGGTCTTCCTTGTTCTGCGGCGGATGTCCTCCCACCTCTTGCGGCAGTGGGTGCCCCGTCTGTTGTGGACCCCCAAGTTCCGGTCTTCCTTGGCGATGGCACGCCAAATCTCGATCTTCTGATGGGCGCTGACCTATTTGACATGTACAGGGTGGAAAGGAGGAATTCATCAATGACCTGCATGTTAGATGTGATTGCCCCCCCCCACCAACTTTGCCATATGGCACATGCTCTCATGTGTCGGGCGTTGCACTCCTCATTCGCCCCCCACCCCACCAACTTACATCCACCCCAATCCACACAGGCATAGCCCATTCCATGTGCACCCGGTGTACTCACTTGTTGGTCTGGAGGACCGTAGAGTACCGCATACTGGGGGAGGACCCCATCCACGAGCTTCTCCAACTCTTCAGACGTGAAGGCAGGGGCCCTTTCCCCAGTCGCAGCAGCCATTGTATCTTCCAGACCGAGGTCACAGCAGCACTTGCAGTATAGGTCCTCTCCTGTGGATGATCAGGTCTCGAGTGATTAAGCAGATAGAAAATGGCGGTCACGCCCGCGGCGGTGCGTACCGCGGCGGTGCGTACCGCGACCGCCGGCGCACTTCGTCATTGGCTCCTGAAACCCATAGGCTTCAATGTTAACCAATGCGGCTTTGCGCCGCGGTCTTCGACCGCCTACCGCCACGGTGTGCCCCGCCAGCGCATTGACCTCACATCCCATTGTCCCACTTCACAGGTCAGGCAGCCGCCATTTCAAGGGCCTACATGGATTAATTTTGAATGCGACACACAGGCCTAGACCTTGCATTGCCACACATACACGCCTTTCAACCCATTGCCATTCTTTAACTGTGCAAGCTGTCTGTACGTACCTGTGGTTTGGCTGACTCTGTGCTCCATGTTGTCCTTCCTAGGCACCGTCCGCTGGGACTTGCGATGAGAAGGAGGAATCCTCGCGTGTACCGACCGCTGGTGGACCTGTCGACAATGGAAGAACGAAACATCATACTACGATACCGACTTGACCGAGCCACTATCCATGTACTGTGTGCCCAGCTGGAGCCAGCCCTGATGTCCCCCATCCGCCAACCCACAGGGATTCCCCCTCTGGTGCAGGTTTTGTCAGTCCTCCATTTTTTGGCAAGTGGGTCATTCCAGACCACAGTGGCCATGTCATCTGGAATGTCTCAGCCTATGTTTTCAAAGATTTTGAGTAGAGTGTTGTCTGCCCTGATGAAACTCATGCGGAGCTACATCATTTTCCCAGAGGAGGGTGACTTGCCTACAGTGAAGGGTGATTTCTATGCCCTTGGACATATCCCCAACATCATTGGTGCCATTGATGGGACCCATGTGGCTTTGGTACCCCCAAAAGACGATGAGCAGGTGTACCGAAACAGAAAAAGTTATCATTCGATGAATGTCCAGGTGGTCTGTTTGGCTGACCAGTACATCTCCCATGTAAATGCCAAGTTCCCAGGGTCAGTGCATGACGCGTATGTGATGCGAAATAGCAGCATCCCCTATGTGATGGAGCAGCTACAGAGACAACGTATGTGGCTAATAGGTGACTCTGGTTACCCCAACCTGCCTTGGCTACTGACCCCAGTAAGGAATCCCCGGACCAGGGCAGAGGAATGGTACAATGAGGCCCATGGGCGAACTAGGAGGATCATCGAAAGGACCTTTGGCCTCCTGAAGGCCAGGTTTAGGTGCCTGCATATGACTGGGGGATCCCTGATGTACTCACCAAAGAAGGTGTGCCACATCATCGTGGCCTGCTGTATGCTTCACAATCTGGCATTGCGACGTCAGGTCCCTTTCCTGCAGGAGGATGGTGCAGATGGTGGTGTTGAAGTAGCTGTGGAGCCTGCGGAGAGTGAAGAGGAGGAAGAATCAGAGGACGACACAGACAACAGGGACAGAGTAATAGCACAGTATTTCCAGTAGCACACAGGTAATGATCACCCATGCCATTTTACATTTCCTGAAAGCCTCCTGCATCTCAACTTTGTCGGTTTCCCCCCAGACCTATGGACATGATGTTTGAATTTCCCTTCCCTTTTCTGTGCTGTATGAGCCACTGCGTGACCTCGGCTTGGTTGGCCCATGGACTAATGCTAAGTTACCTCGGTATGTGTAATTCACAATGTTCACAATACGTAATTGATATGTAATGTGTCATACATTTGTAAATAAGACAGGCTGAGTCCTGATTGATTTCAGTGCAATGTGTGATTTATTATTAGTGCATAGATATTGGTACATGATGGTGAAACAGTGATGGGTGGGGGTGGAGTAATGTCCATGGCGGAGTCCAGTTCTCAGTCTCACAGGTGCATTGTCCATACGCCTGTGGCAGGATGGAGCAGGGGCAGTTCAAGGTTTGACAGGGTGGCCATGTGGGACAGTGGGAGGACTTCAGGGGGTATGTGATGCTGGCGGGGGACTTGACATCCTACTCTGTCGTTTTTTTTTATCTCAGGCTCCTTTTGGGGGGCGGTTGTTGTTCAGCAGGAGGTGGGGTTCTGGGGGGCTGTCGTTGTGGTGGGGCCTCCTGTCCACTAGCGCCGGCGGAGGTGGTAGGCTGTTCCTGTTCCTGGCTAGTAACAGGGGCCCTGTGTGATGCCACATGGTCCCGAAACGTGTCCTCTATGCGGTTCAGGGCCTGGACTATGCTCCCCATAGCGGTTGAGATGTTGGTTAGTTGGTCGCTGAACCCCATGTAGCTTTGCTCCTGCTGTGCCTGGATCTCCTGGAACCTGGCCAGTACCGTCGCCATCGTCTCTTGTGAGTGGTGGTAGGCAGCCATGATGGTGGTGAGGGCCTCTTGGAGAGTGGGTTCCCTGGGCCTCTCCTCCCCCCCCTGTCGCACAGCAGCCCTCCGAGTTGCCCTGTTTCCCTGGGCCTCTGTCCCCTGGACGGTGTGCCCAATCCCACTGCCCCCAGGTCCCTGTTGTTGTTGGGTTGGTGGGTTACCCTGGGGGCCCTGTAGTGGTAGACACACCGCTGCTTGACCTGTCCTAGAGACAGAGGCATGGGCCCGCTGGGTGGGAGCTGTGCGGTTGTTCCCAGAGGGGGTTGGGTCTGCAGTGGCCTGTGTCTGGGTGAGGGGAACCGACTGCCCAGAGGTCCCCGATGGTCCGGGCTGGTCGTCAGGTTCCAGGTCGACAGAGCTGCTGTCATCACTAGTGGCCTGTTCCGGGGGTGGGATGGACATTTCTGGTCCCTCCTGACCGGTGTGTTGTCGTTCGGGTCCTGCATGGGGTAAGAGGGTATGGTTATTGTTTCTGTGTGTGCATTAGCTTGCGTTTTATAGGTGCCCTTGTCCCCCAGTGCTGGCATTCCCTTGGGGGAGGTGTTGTGAGGGTGTTTTGTGGGGGGGGGTGATGGGTATGTGCAGTGGTCATGCTTAGGTGATGGGTGTCCATAGTTTGGGGGTGGCATGCAGGGGTTGGGGTTGGGTGGGTTGTGCTGGGGAGACATTCTCAGGGAGGATGTGTGCTGGGGGGTTGGGGGTGAGGGTGGGGGTTAGCATGCTGGGGGTGGGGTGAAGTGGTTGGCCTTGTACTTACCAGAGTCCATTCCTCCGTGTACTCCAGCGAGGCCATCAGGATGCAGGATGTTGAGTACCTCCTGCTCCCATGTTGTGAATTCGGGTGGAGTGGGTGGGGGTCCCCCGCCAGTCTTCTGCACTGCGATGTTGTGTCGCGAGACCATCGAGCGCACCTTCCCCCGTAGGTCGTTCCATCGTTTGCGGATGTCCTCTCTATTTCTGGGATGCTGTCCCACTGCGTTGACCCTGTCCACGATCCGCTGCCAGAGCTCCGCCTTCCTCGCTATGGTGGTGTGCTGGACCTGTGAGCCGAAGAGCTGGGGTTCCACTCTTATGATCTCCTCCACCATGACCCGGAGTTCTTGGTCCGAAAAGCGTGGGTGCCTTTGTGGTGCCATGGGGTGGGGTGTATGAGGTGTGGGGTGGTGTATGTGATGATGTGTGTGTTGGTGTGTGGTGCTTTGTGCTTCTATGTGGTGTGTGTGATGTTGCGGTGTGCCTCTGTGTGTCTGGCTATCTATTCTCTGATGTGTGTCTCTCTCTCCTTCGTCTCTGGTTTTTGTTGGTAGGGGTTTGTGGGTGATGTGGGTGTGTGTTTTATATGGTATTGGATGTGTGGGAGTGGTGTGTGTATGGGTTTCAGGTGTGTGCCTTTCAAATTGTCCAATGTGGTAGGGGTTTGTAAAGGTGTGTGTATTTTGACCGCGGCGGGGTCTACCGCCAATGGAATACCGCGGTTGAATGACCGCCGCGTGGATTTGCGGGTCATAATGGGATGGGCGTATTTCTTTTGGCGTGGCGGTGGAGGTTTGGTCTTCTCCAGTTTACCGCTGGCCGCTGATATGGCGGACTGCAGTGGAGGGCGGATTTTCGGAGGTTTTGCAGTTGTGGGTCAGAATGTCCGTGACGGCTGACCGCGGCTGCGGCGGTATTGTGGCGGCCTTCTGACCAGCGGTAAGCGGCTTTTACCGCCGAGGTCAGAATGACCCCCATAGTACACTCAGAAAATAATAAAATACCAGAATGTCAGTAGACTAACCAGTAAAGCATGAAATAAAGTCTCTGAAAATCAATCACTCTCGTGCTAAAGCAGAATGAACAATGGTTACCTAAAGTCTGAATTTTAACATTAAATTAAACTTGCTAAACTCTTATGATTGGTTTAAGCATAGGGTGGTTAAAATATAACCAATGAGAAAATTAACAGATATCAAAATTAATTCAAATGTTAGCTCTGACAATTTTCATTTGCTGTTGCTATATTGACGAAACACGAACAAATACAAAATGTATCTTGCACACTTCCTTCTCCGGTTGCATCTGTAAGCCCTTTTGTTGGGCACCTTCCGAATATGCCGTTGCTGGACAATGATTACAAAATATGGAAACATTTCTCGTTGCACCATTTCCCTCGAGAGAAATACATTGATTAGAAACATAACTACTGACAAATATGCAACTTCAGTGAATTAATCTGTTAGGCAACAGATATGAAGTCAAAAGAACAGAGTACGCTAGAAACATTTAATACAGATAGCACTGCACAGTGGCCTTGCATCTGCTTCAGACCCAGCAGAGGCCAAGAAATACTCATATGTGCATGGGCCTGGTAGTGAGTTCACAGTTCACATTGTGTACGTTCGTGCCGGATGGTTTGCGGCAAGGAAGGCGAGCGTGAGACGAGGCACGGAGCGATCAGTGGCAGCTGCGGGCACCGGACAAGTGCCCTAGGTGCCAGGGGTGCTGCCACTGCTGCCGCAGTACAGGCCGCAGTGCGTAACATTCCAATGGGCCTCGTGGTGAGCGACCCCCTGACACGCATGAAAGAGGAGACAGAGAAGTGCTGCTGTACCACTGGTGCCACGGTGCAACATGTGTCATTGCTGCGACAATTGCACAAGGGGCGCGGTGCACCTGCTTGTAAAAACGAGGAATTAAAGGACCCAAAGGAGCTGCAGCTACAAAGTGACTACGAGATTGCAAGACCCGCCCCCCCCTCGGCAGTCACTGGCTTGTGCCACATCAAGGAAGCTGAGAGGAAACTGAAAGGTATTGAGAGGCACGGAGGTGCAGAGGCACTGAGATGCACAGAGACTTAACAAGACGCCCCCCTCCAAAACATAGGCCCCCCTTAGGTTGAAACAGGTGGGTGAACCTGACACATGCCTGGTCGGAACCTCTTGGTTTTGGTTTCAGCTGGATCCCAAGAGGAGGAAGAGGGCAGGCGAAGGAGTTGGAGCAGAGGAGCAGAGGAGATCAGGAGACCAAGAGATCAATTCAGGGCATGCCTGCAAGCGTCAAGCAAGTCAGTAGTAGTTAAAGGCAACAACAAGCAAGTAAGCAGTAACTAGCAGCGAGTAAGCGAGTAAGCGAGTAGCAAGCAGAGCCAACTGGCCTGTATAGAGTCTGCCGCAGGGGATTAAATTAGCAGAAATTTACAACAGTCCACCATACTTAACAAACCACGACACGGTAACTCAGCGACTGGTGACAGAGGTAAGCCAGAGGGTGTTAGTTCATCAAAGGCACTAGGACGCAGCCCGCACTCCTTGCACAGAAACGTCCAGTTATAGACCAGTGCGGCTTGTGCTCAAGGGAAGCTTCTAAACCATCTCTTACCTGCGCAAGAATCTACCCTGATATAGTCTGACAACTTTGGTGGGGAAGTAAGGATGACACTAACTCGGGGGAATAAATAAGCAGGAAAGATGAAAGGTTCCCCAAGGGAGGGTCAGTTCGAGCAAGTGAGTAAGTCGATAGAGAGTAAAACCCCCCCAAACCCAGCAAACTTTAAGAAAATCTCTCATAAATCATCAAGCCTCAACATGAAAGTAGGATGTAAAATCACTGAATTCTTGATTACCAAGACGGATGCGAACTCCATCGCCTTGAACGGCTCAGCGTTTTCCTCTCCACCGCTCGCCAATGATACTGAGACAATGGCCGCAGTGCCTGTGAAGTCCCCTCAGGATATGGAAAGGCCTTGCATTGCCACGGTAGCAATTAATATAGTGAAGGTCAGAAGTAGGTAGCATTTTGCATGGTGCAAACTGCGAAAATTGAAGTTTGCGCCAACTAAAATGCGTATCGCGATGCTTATTCCAATTTTGCGAGTCAGTACCAACTCGCAAAATGGGAATGCGACTCGCAAATAGGAAGGGGTGTCCGCTTCCTATTTGCGACTCGCAAATAGGAAGGGATGTCCCCTTCCTATTTGCGACTCGCATCGCAATGCTAAATTGCTTTGTGACCGCGGTCGCAAAGCAATTCGCAGTTACCACCAGTGTCACACTGGTGGTAACCCATTCACAAAAGGGAATGTGAATGTTGCCAGAAATGTTTTTTCAGAGCAGGCAGTGGTCCAATGGGCCACTGCCTACTCTCAAAAAACAAAAACAAATGGTTTCGTTATTTTTTTTATATTGCAACTCGTTTTCCTTTGAGGAAAACGGGCTGCAATACAAAAAAAAAAACAGCTTTATTTAAAAAGCAGTCAGAGACATGGAGGTCTGCTGTCTGCAGCAGGCCACCATCCCTGTGAGTGCAGGGAATCGTAATGGGGTCGCAAAATGCGACCCACCTCATTAATATTAATGAGGTGGGTCTTTGCGACCCCATAGCGATTCGCAGACGGTGGCTGAGACACCGTTCTGCATCCGATTTTGCGACTCGGAAATTGCAAGTCGCACCGACTTGCAATTTCCGATTCGCAAATTCAGACATTGCTACATCTGGCCCTTAATCCGCATTCTAGTAATACAGGCTTAACGATCAACGCAGGCTTAACAATCAAAGCAGAAATTCATAACTACTATTAAATTGATTTATTCTCAACTTTAAACCTTAGTAATTGGAACAATTGGGGTGAGAGTCTGTGCTCCACATCACATACTTAACAACCACTGCAAGAGGAAAACAATATTGACTGTATTATGATGGAGGAACATCCAATAATTGATCTCTCAGAGACTTGCTCAGACACACTTTTAGGCAAACAGACTGCCAGGGAAACTCTAAAAGCCATTTCGAGACCCACCTGTAGTACTAGCTCAGCAACGAAGGAAGACTCCCTTTGCAAAACAATGAGTCCAGTGTCCTCTAACACACAGGTAACTGCAGCAGACATGGCATTGGCTTGTCAAGAGAAAATTAATGCCCCAGTGGACCGTTTTATGGGAGACAAACTTAACGTGGACCGGCCAACATCAAGAGACGCAGGACATTCATGGTGGGCTTCACTATCAACCATGGATGTGATGTCGAAGCCATCCACTTTTAAGCAGATAAAAAACGAACCCAGGTAGAATTACTTAATATCTTGGCAGTGCACATAGTGAGCATCGCCGAGGAGCTTCAAGCATTGAATGACCTAATAAGAAGGGCTCAAACCCACTCATATACTCAGCAAGTGACATGCCAGTGTGCCACTGTAGGTGACAATTCACAAAAGGCCACAGACATTTTAAACAATATCTTGAAAGAAGTAAAGGCACAGGCTCTCAGAACACAAGATCACTTTTGCTGTGAGGGAGATATGGTGTATAAAAATCTTGTAGACAAGAAAATTGTGCTCAACAAAGTGGACCTCCCACATGAAAGTGAACATCCAGTGGGTAAACATTCTCCCAGTCAGAAAAGGACTTTGAGCATAACTGACAGTAGGTCAGGTCTCAGCACACTAGAAATAAGCTCTGCCATGGGCAGGACTCTAGGAACAGCCCAATGGCATGCAGAGCAAGGAACCAAAGTGGATAGACAGTAGTAACAAGGCAGTAAGTAGGATAATGTCCAGACAGATGATGGAAGTACTGCCAGATAGTGAGGACAACCCCACGATAAAACCATCTTCTCCCAGTAGTCAACCAAAACAGCAGCAACAGTCATTTAAGATAAAAATACCAGCCACCTGCAGTGGCCGGGGTGGAAGCCCTACGCAAGGTGAGGTGGCTCCAAGCAAATCCCTGGAAGAGGGACTTACCATTTGTCAGCTCCCAGGACAAGGTAATCAGTGGGATAATGCCAGGTTGGAAGCCAGTAAACAATGGGAATGCAATCTAAAATGTACATATACTGAAAATCGAACAAACTCACAAAACCAGCATGTGGGAAACAATAAGCCGATTTCCAGCAAGGGACTCCACCCTTGGCCAGACAATTGTATAAATAGCCCGGCAAGAACACCAGGATGTCAGACATCGCATCACAATGTGGTTCCGGAAGATAATAAATTACTTTTAGTCCCTTGCTATGATTTGAATGGAGCATTTGATATCTTAAACAGAGGAACAATATTAGAGCTAATAAATGCAATTCAGTCTCTGGCTCATATCTCAACGACAAATTGATTACTGTGGAGTTTATTCCCCATCTGAACAACAAAGATAAAGAGACAACAATAACATACTGGGCCACGTCTGCCATTGTCGACAAAATTCTAGCACATCAAGATTTGTTCAGTGCATGGGGCATTGCGCTACAAAAATTAGAACCTCTTCGATGCCCCAACCTTTTGCTCCCAGAAAAAAAGAAGGGGGGGGCTCGGTATTTAAAGGAGCCGTTGGTGAAGAAATTACCCCAAGTAGACGGGAACATTTAACAATAGTAATGCACCAAAGTATGCTTCATCATGGCATGTACCAACAAGATTTTATTGGTATGCCTTCAACTCACAAACAAGCAGGAATGCAAACCTTAAACAACTGTAGCCATAATTGGTCCTGACGGAAAACCAGCAATTAAGGATAGCATTTACATATGCTCCTGGAACATCCACGGTTTGAAACAGTTAGTTACTGATGTGGTGGCACTAAGATTCCTACAGCAGTTCGATATTATCAAGTTCCTGGAAACCAGGTGTATGGAGTCGACTTAAATCTCTGGATACACTGGGATGAATGTTTCTGCAAAAAACCTCAAAGATTTGGAAACCCCAAAGGTGGCCTCACAACGTTCTGTCCAACCAAAATCAACTGGGTCATTAAACTAATCGACCTTGGAAACGACTGGTTGCTACCAATAAAGTTGGAACCCCAAGACTCATCTGGTTCTGACAGAACATTGCTGTTGATCAATGTATATATCCATCCTAATAAATACCAGGATAGGTAAAACATGGAAGTATTGTTCAGTATCATAAAAATGCTGCAGAGGCAATATAAGGATGATGCCCATATTGTGTCTGGTGATTTCAACATAGTAAAAAACCCTACGATGGAATCCATCTGAATAAAAGGTTCAAAAATCTTGGCTTTTGTTGCTTGATGTCCTTTCCAGAGGATGTTCCTTCTGCACCAGTAACTTTCTTGAGTGGTTCAAAAAAATCCAAAATTGACTTCACATTAATAAGTGAAACTGAACTGCCATTAGTCTCTTCATATAATCTTCAAGTACGTCCAGAGAGCGACCACTTCCCGAAACGTATTGAGATACGGCATGAATGGAAATGGCTACCGTCTGCAAACATCATACTCTCTGCCCCTGTGACTTATGATACAAAAAAAACGAAATGGCGAGGAACGGGCATTGAGAAAGTGAAGGAAGAAATGTATCGCTGTGTGCAGTCTAGTGAAGAGAACAAAGAAAAACTAAGAATGTAGGAACAAGCAGAACTGAATGCATGAGAACGGGTAAAGGCTAGAAAGCATTTATGTGACTCTTTATTGAACAAATTCGCTGTTAAAAAGCATTTTCCCATATCGGCAATTGAGGCAAATAATAAAGTTAAAGGTGGTCTTGTGGAGCACCCATGGTAAAACAGAACACTGTGCAAATTAAAAAAACAAGTCTATAGTGAAACAAAAAAAGTGGCAAAGGATATTCGATGGGGAAAAAACACCAATAAAATAAGGTTTCTTGAACTAAGAGCTAAATACCAGAAAGATTGTTAGATGGAAAAACATAAATATTATGAATATATGTGGACAAAGCTCCTATTGTCTAACAAACAGAAAATTAAAAAAAGGTTTTAGCAATTGATGAATGGGCTAAGCCAGGGTAATAATCTACATGTGAATGCAGGTATAGACGCAGCCACGTGGGAAACCCACGTATCAACAAAGTATTCACTCCCAGAACATCACGGGAAGGAAGAGGCCAATCGGGCCATAAGTCATCATAATCCAAGTACGGCAAACTTTAGAGTGAAGTTGAAAACAGATTCCCCTCTGTCTGATATTGAACAAGAACACACTCTAATGAAAATAGACATTGAACAGCTGACAGGCCTCATCAAAAATCTAAAATTGAGAGGGGCAGCCAGTCAGAGTGGGATCCCAAATGCCCTTTTCAGAGGAGATACTACATACTGACTTACTATTTGGCACTGCTTTTTAATGATCTCCAGGGTACTAAGCGGCTTCCAGATGCATGGAAAGGCAGCATCTTTCACCTGATATATAAGACAGGAAATTCTGCATCTCCCTTAAATTATAAGCAAATAGCCTTGATCGATGTGGAAGCCAAACTGTATGCAGCCTGTCTATCGCAACAACTAACGGTATGGATATGCGAAAGACAACTATTACCACAAGGTCAGACAAGCTTCAGAGCTGGCATGGGAGCCTCAACCAATCTGGCAGCACTGGCTCTATTGGTTACTAAAGCCAGACTCAAGAACAGTTGGTTATTTGCATGTTTTATTGATCGGAAGTCCGCCTTTTACCGTGTGCCAAGAACTCGCTTATGGGAAAAATTGAAAGGTTGGGGCCTTCCCTGTAGTCTAATTAATGCAATGATGGACCTATATTCAGGTACTTGGGTGCAATCAAAAATTGGAGAGAGTGGCCAAGTCACCAATAGAATTGAAACTGCAAATGGATTAAAAAAGGATGTGTACTAGCTCCTATGCTGTTTAAAATATACTTTGCAGACTTGACTGATGCCCTTACACCCGTAAATTGTCATTCGCCGGTTTTGGCCAGGGAAGGAATAGCATGGCTACAGTATGCAGACAACATAGTTTTACTCAGTCAAACACCAGTCGGACTACAGCACAGCATTGACGCACTTACTACATATATTACTAAGCAAGGTCTGGAATTGAACTTAAGCAAAACTAAGGTTGTCCGTTTGGTTGATACGAAGTTCAGATCTTTTGCATGGTTCATTAATGGAACACAGGTGGAGGTTGTCCCCATATACACATACTTGGGTTTCACCATGGGTCATCTCTTGACCTTTAAACCGGAGCTTGCTGATGTTCAAACTAAGGCCAACTCCTTGACCTACGCATTCAAATTATTAAAACGAAAATTGAGTTGCACGTCATATATTTATCTGCTTTCTGTTATGGCAGCTTGGCTAATGCCCGCTGTTACTTATGGGGCCGAAATAATGCTGGGTAAGGAAGCAGCTTTCTACAACCGAGTTCAAACGAAGGCTTACAAATCAATATTTCAGATCCCATGTTCAGTATCCTCTGCTCAGGTACGTTTAGAATTTGGTCTGAAAAATTATGACTATCAGAGTAAATGTGCCTATATTAAATTTTGTTGGAGATTGCGAGCAGCAGAGACTGGTACCATTAACAACCTATGCTGGATTGAAATTGAGGAGCAACAGCATTGTAACGATAAAGGCACATGGGGTCATCACTTAAACAACTCTATTAAGGAGCCAGGCTTTCAAGAAGCATGGGCCATGAGCCTGGGTAAAGTGGAGTTTTACTGGAAGGCAATTGCTGCCACTAGGTTGCTGTCCTCAATCACTGACAAACACACACTCCCAAGAAGACGACATGCTGGGACCATATTAACATCATACAAATCTCTAGGGGCCCAGGATTATCTAGCAGTACCCTTTACCCCGACATTGAAACATCAATTTATGCTTTTGCGATTTGGTATGATGGAAACCAAAGACATGGTCCCTTCATGGAGACAGCAAGAACAGTCACATTCTTGTCAACTTTGTGGGTACAAACATGAGTCACTTGTACATGTTTTTTGTGTGTGCCGGCATTGTCAGAATATAAGAGAATGTACGTGAAAAATATTTTTAGGTCACTGAACATACGCTCATGCAGGCCGGCTGTTATTAGTTGGTTAAGTGGTATTTCAATCCTGTTTTCTTGTCTGGGGACTAAATTCATGTTTCAGGCCCACAAAGAAATGGAGAAAATAGCTGAGTAGGTAGTGTGTGTCCAACACTGTCGACATGTCTCCATGCTGATGAGTACCTAAATGGTAAATTTTAGTATATTCGTTAGTTATTAGTAAATTAGTTTAAATTATGTGTCATCTGTCATTATGAATTTGACTGTGTTTTTATTTTAGTAACTAGGATGCACTGTCACTTTTTCACAGATGTAAGTGAGTGCTTGAACTTAAGACCAACAAAGCAAAGATGAAACTAGTTGAGTAGATCTATTTATGCTTGTAAGCATTTCTAAGCCTAATATTTTTAAAATGATTTAGTATTAGGACAAACCAAATTTTTTATGTGCATTCAAATTTTCACTCAAAAGCATTGTGTGTTTATAATGTATGAATATGTGATTAGCATTGGTTTTAATTAACTTTAGAAATACATTATTTATGATTTACGATTCACTCGTATTATTTCAGCATTTATTTTAGCAGAGAATATGCTCTTAAAGAGACAGAATATTTTCTCATCACAATATTAATACAACATTAGAAAACATATGTAGGCCTTTCACTTGATAACGGCCACTAATTAGAGCACAGTTTTTGTAAACCTAAATTTATAGTCAGATTATTTCACACATTAGAACATAAGTATGATTGCGTAAAGACAGAATTATTTATGACAAAATACCTGTGCTCACAGCGGCTGGGTACAGCCCCTACCAAATTCATCTTGCCAGGATAGCCCATTCTGTTTATTCCTAAACCCTATTTGTGCTACAGTATGGAAGCAATAGCATACCCCCAAAACAGAACCATTCACAGTCATATGACCCAGGACGCAGAAGACACAAATGGATGGAACAAAAAATGCCAACTTTCTAAAAGTGCCTCTTTCAGAATTCTAACTTAGAATCCAACTTTACAATTAAGGAGGATTTCAAATTATATTCATTCGAGTGTAAACACAATGGGCCATATGTACGAACACTTTTTCCCATAGACACAGAATGGGTAAAAACCTTTGCTACATCTGGCCCAATATCTCTACCTGATCCCAACTAAAGGTTAGCACTTACTAAATGTAATGAGGTAACCCAGTGTTAGTTAATGGGAGAGATAGGCCTTACAACAGTAAAAAATGACTTTTGGAGTTTTGCACTACCAGGGCACGTAAAACTTAAATTCAGATGCCCTACTTTATAACTACAATTCACCCTGCCCTAATAGTCTTTAGGGCCTACCTTATGGGTGACTTATAAGTAAACAAAATATGTTTTAGGCATGGCAAATGATTTTTTGACAGGTAGAAATGGCAGATTAAAACTGTACTACAGGCTGCAATGACAGGCCTGAGACAAGTTTTAAGGGCTACTAACGTATGTGGCACAATGAATGCTGCAGGCCCACCAATAGCATTTAATTTAAAGTCTTTGAGTACATGTAGTGCCATTTACGGGGGACTTATGATTACATTAAATGTGGCAATTAAGTGTATGCCAACTTTACCGTGTTTGAAGGAGAGAGCACAAGCACTTTGGCACTGGTTAGCAGTGGTAAAGTGCACAAGGTCCTGAAGCCAATTAAAATGATTTCAGCAAACAGAAGGGGTGAAGGCAAAATGTTTTAGGGAACACCAGGCCACACGTCAGGTCTAACACAACCCAAGACCACTTTCGGCCTGATTGGGTTTCTTCAGTGAGGTGTACCTTGATTCCAGTGGCACAGTGAGCAAGGGGTCCAAGTTGGGGATACCCTTGACTGCCAAGGGTGTTACATCAAACACACAAAAGGTGACGGGAGGAATGCTTGCAATAAGTCTAACGACTGGCATTTGCTGGGAGTATCATTCCAACTCGTCCTTCTTTTGCCCCCAAAGTTCCCAGAATCTGGAGCAATCCACAAAACGCCTACCACCCAGCACATAGAGGCACGGGCCCAAGTAACATGCCATACCCTCAACCTCATAATTTCAGTAGGTAAATAGCAGATGGACTCACGTTACATATTTACAGCCCGATTTAGAGTTTGGCTGACAGGTACTCCGTGCTTTTGTGAGGAAGCATCCCGTCTGCCCAACTCTAAATGAGCACTTTACTGTAGTTAAATAACTGGGCTCTTTACAGAGGGGCACATTTGCATTAGTTGTAATGGTTGTAACATTTATGAGACTATAACTGAATATGTGGTTAATGTGCAAGCTGGTACGTTTTAAGCTTTGTTGCTATGATACTTTTGACTCGGAACTTCAGATTTTGTTTTATGACACTGCACGATTTGCACTGAACTGCTCAGGGAAAATAAATAAAAGAAAACATTTCTGCTGAATGCTCAAGGCCCTAATGCAGGGTACGCACAGTAATAATTAAGTACTGCTGCAGCATATAATTATTGCTTTGGACGGCTTTAGAAAAATCCAACATTGTTCTTGCCCTTCAAATACTAACACGTCAACAGACATCAATATCAACAGACATACTTAATTTTTATCCACGGCGGGGTTCCTGACAACAGCAGGTAATTACTTTGATACAATAATAGGATGGAGGGTGAAGAAATGAGCATGTGTTACAAACTCTCTAAGTTCTCAACAAAAATACCATCTGTAAAGCCTAAATATGACTTTCAGCATAACCGCATTAGAGCCCTCTGTAATGCTTAATGGTTGACTGTGAATATTAGTCACAATTTGAGTCTCTGCTCTCACACCAGTAATATACTTTATATACTGAGTTGAGTTGTGTGTATGTATGCCCAACTATAGAGCATGGCTGACCTACAACACTACATGCAGTGACAAGCCCTGTCGTTATTTGTGTTAATTTATATTAGAAATCCACAGAATCCCCATCATATGTCAACACAATCACACCATACTTCTGCACACCTACTACATACACCAACACACCTACCACTATATTTTCACCCAACCAATATATCCACTTTCAAACATTTGCTAACCCACCTCATGCGTCTCCACACATGCAAGATGGCCAACAACAGATCTATCATGATATTTATGTACAATACGCATCATATGCCAATACCAAATGTAGTACGTAATCACACCAATCAGTATATGTCCACATATATAATATCACACACCAACATATCCACTGTCATTCACCAGTACAAGTAAGATAATAGATCTACACACTCTCTATCATACAGCAACATAACAATCATCAAAAGTAAACACAAGAAACAGTGTCATACAAAACACATCCAGTATGATGCAACAGCATTCACCCACACAGTAACCATCAAACGTCCTCACAATCTCTGGCATATGCCGGCAAATCAATTACCATTTATTCAAACAACAATCAACAATCAATACCACACCGATTATTATACTTCTACATAATCCACTTTATGTGCTAACAAACCCACTGTCATATGTAGCACACCCACCATCATGCGTCCGCCTAAACAATATCTCAGACCAGCCTATCTCCAATCAACCACTGTTTATTCTCAACCTGAACATCATGGGCACCATTGTTCACAGACAAAACATCTTAGGGCAGAAACCATTCAATCTTACTGGCAGACATATTTTTCAAGGTTTTTTATTATTAAATGTCGGAATTAAAAAATATATTAGTTGTTGTTTTAACCATTATTGCTTCTGCTCCTCACTTGCATAAAAATTGCATACAATATCGACGAGCTTCCTCCCACTATCTAGCCTAAACCCCCTTATGGAATGAAAACGGCCTTGACTTGTGACTTTCTATAGATAAAAGAAAAAGAGGGATACAGAGATAACACCCAGGACAGTAGAGATCCCTGCGTGGTGATGGATGTTCTCCGCTGCCCTGAGTGCCCCAGCTGCATGAATATATGGTCCCCTGTTACTAGTTTTAGGTAATAGGCAAACATATGACTACAACAATGCACCAACCAAATGGTTATTCATTCCAAACAATAATCAAGAAAATGTTTCTTTATAAAAGCATTGTATAACGGTGCAGTGTGTGTGAGTAAAAGGTGTGCTTGGTGCTCTCTCATCGGGCATACACACACATGACAATAGTGATCAAAGTGTGTATCCAAAAAGAAGAATAGCATGACCAGATCCCTAAGAAGAGAATGAGATCATCATCAGGACTCTAGATACAACTGAGCCAGAGAATCATGCTACAATAAAGACAAGCCAGAGATAGTAAGGAAACAAGAAATGTTGTACAAGGTACACAAAGCACATATAGAAAATGACTCAAGGAAGAAACACACCTTGAAAAAGACTGTAAGAAAATAGAAAAGGGTGTGACATGAACCTCATGCAAAAAAGTTATACAAGATGACCAGAATCAGAACGAAACACTGCTTATCTCAAGAGGTAATGCAAAAAGTATCAGTCCCTAGGATGTGATACCTATGATTAAGAAAGGGGAAATAATTAGAATGCTCGGAAAATGTATTGCAGGACCAAAATAAGGAAATCCAAAAGAGCCCTAAATACCTGAGGTTAATGATTCACAACTTTAAGAGGAGGACTCCGGGAGCCAAATGGAAGCGTCCTCAAGTCAAGGGAGACAATGTTCCATGTCTCCATTACCCCTTGAGATAAGCAATAATTATTTTTCTTTCCAGTGTCAACTAAGGAAGAGACAATTGAAGAAAATGTAAGAATGAGAAGCTGTAAAGATCAGGGATCTTATCTCAGACTAGGAACCTCATTTAAACTGTGATGTCAGATGGTGTCCTGTTTCACCACACTTGTGGTTGCCAGGTTTCATTTAAATTCAGGGAACTGCTGAATTTCTGATGGCATCTGATGACCTCAGATGACTTCTTTTCCAGTGATCAATCTGCCAAAGGGTCACCATCAAAGCACGTTAGGAGACCTATTCAATTAGAGGTATGCCTTTCAGCAACTGTTCACATGCACCATGAAAGCAGCCTCCAAATGTTATGCTGCCCAATACTCTATAGCTTAAAAATCCATAGCTGGTTTTCCACTTTAATCTTTATGCATGTTATAATAATGGGGTAGTAATGAGGTAGTCTGTTGATGTTCAAAGTCCTGCTTAGGCACTTGTAATTGCTGAAAAATACTCCTATACCAGAGATAGAGGTGTAGCAACAGGGAGATCTTAAGTGTCATTTTACAGCAATAAATAGTGATATTCCTGTAAATCATTATAAACCAGCACAGCCATTGGAAGGACAACAATTTGTCACTTGCTCATCAATATCCCTAACTCCTTTATGTACATTTAAGGCACATATATATTTTTCTCTTTCTTATATTTGTAGTGGACCACACCACTACTACCTTTTTGTCCACAATGCAACCCTTTGGCCAGGAGCAGGTGAAGGATAAATATATGGCTCAAGGCCACTCCCATAAGAGAGAATACCTGGTGGCTGTCTCTCATTGCCTCTTTGAGCACACTAGGCCTATGACTACACTGGCAATGAGGCTTAGCCAAATTCCACATGTGCCTCCTGCACTGGCCGGCCCGTGGAGAGGAGAGTGTCCGGCAGGTCTGCAATGCTGACTGCTTGGCAGCTACATCTAAGGCCCAGCACCACCCACTGTGCTATGTGGAATTCTCCCACTGGAGCTGGGCCTCTCACTTGGCAAGAAATCTTGCGGGAGCAGGCAGTGAGCCTATTTACTGCCAGCTGAGGATGCCCATCTACTGCTGCTACATCACAACAGCACCACCTGTTGGTATGAAGCATTCACCATGGGGGCTGTGCACCACCCTGCAGATTGAACAACCCCGGTATAACTCTCAGCCCAGCTCTATGTGCTCCGCATTAGCACCTTTGTACAGGGCCAAGGCCTGCCCGAACGGATCAGGTGGCTGTGAAGGTAAATTCATAAACTGTGACCATAAAAATAATAGACAGAATAAAAGAAACAAAAGGGGATGAGAACAGCAATAAGAAACTGCCTTTGGTGCCACATAATCCAAAGTGAATGGAAGAGAGGAGACATCATAACAAAGGCACTAAAGAGGGGCACAATCAGCACTGTGTGACACATGGCTGAATGACCAGCAGCTATGCCAGCAGCCTCTTCTGAAGTTTGCAGGACTCACTGCACACACCTCCATAACGACACTACTGGCAGTTAGTGAACTTGTTGATCTGGCAATGGCCACGTCCAGGTGAAAGATATGAATAGGACAGGTAAACAATTATTTCTGCGCCACCTGTGAGACCTACAGCACATTGAAGCAATCCCTGCTTTTGCTCTATGGCGATGAAGGGATCTACATGCTGTTCACAAACCTCTGTGACACCCATGAAGAGGATAACAAAGAAGTGTTCATGGCAGCACTTAACATCCATTTTGATCCACAACTACACCCTGACTTTAAACAGTCCAAACTTCATCAGACCCAGGAATGAACAAGTGCACCTAGTTTCATATCACCAAAGAAGGTACTGGCATGCTCACAAAGTGCCAGACAGCTGAGGACCTAAGGCTGGTTTTTTTTGCAAAGCGTGACCATAATGGCCAAGCCAATGAGACCTTGAAAGACTTTCCCCAAATGTCCACTAGTCTCAGGTGCCTGAAAAACACCAAAAGCAAGCTGCACATTGACCAGACAGTCCACTCCACCACAGTCAGAGAGAGTGTGGTGGAGTACACAGCTCGCAGATACTGATGCAGATGGGGCCAATATAGAAGCAGAATGAGTTAGTCGGGAGCATGGTGCAAGGGGCATGAACAAACACCATGATTCCAGAGGAGATTGCAGTGGTGACGGCTGTAGATGCCTGCCTATAAAAGAGCAATAATGCCCTGGAGCACCACCAATGGAAGCGATTCTTAGTGGGCTCCTGAGCATGAGCTGCCATGGACCAAAGGCCTTTGATGGGGAACACTGCATTGTAATACTACAACCAAAATGGGCTGAGCGTCATCGAGTTAGCACACAAGGGGCATCAGGGTATTGTCAAAATAAAGCCCCGACTGTGGTCAAATGTCCTGGTTCCCTGAAATTAACTGCATGGTGGGGGAGAAGTCACAAGAGTGTCAGCCATGCCAGATCACGAGAAAACGGACACTCCTTGCTCCAGTCTTGAAGGAGCCATTGGCTAGGCTGAACCCATATTTATGGCGTTTCCACAACAACAGTGGTATTTGTGGATAGCCACTCAAAGTACCCAGTTGTAACATCGTTCACCACTTTCAAGGTCAAGCCTATACTTGAAAAGGCCTTTAACACGTTTGGGATCCAATCGGAAATCAAGACAGATAAGGGGCACCCGTTCCATGGGCTCCAATTCATTAGATATCTACCCATCCTTAGGGTCAGGCACAGCAAAATCACACCACAATGGCTCCAGGTGAACTGAGAAGTTGAACCCTTTATGCGGACACTAAACAAGGTGATGCAGATTGGCGAAGACCGTGGTGATGATCTGGAGTGGTGCCTTCATGATTTTCTGAGCGTCTACCGGGACACTGCGCACAGTAACACAGCCTGTGTGCCCATGTACCTCATGTGCAGAAGGACTGTCTCTGTTAGCATCCCGGCTGGACTGGAATGGAGGCCCACTGATTTGAATTTAGAAGAAACACAGAGCTGGATCAGGCGATGAACGACCAAGCCAGTTAAGCTAGGAAAGTGAAACCCACAACAATAGTGTAAGGGAACCAACTGCTTGTTAGGGACGGACACCCTGGGGGAAAGATCAGGATAACATTCAAGAGGAATCCTTGGCTCAGCACCTGAATCTAAGGCACCATGGCCACTGAAAGCAGAGGGTTTGAAGTAGTGATCCAGAATATATACTGACTGTTAGAAATTGGGGCGGTAGAGGTATGCACCCTCCCCAAGTAGGGACCACAATCCTAGTCAGGGTGAGTCAGATACCCAGCCTAAATTAACCTGTGCTTACCCTCTGGTAGCCTGGCACAGAGCAGTCAGGATAACTTAAGAGGCAATGTGCAAAGTATTTGTGAAAAACTTTAATTACAGTAACACTGTGAAAAACTCCACATCGGAGACATCAGGCTCACTTAAATAAAGGAACTCAGGGGCTTTATCCAATCTGGGTGCTTTATTTGGAGCTATGTTAGCAATTGCTGCTCTTACCTCTTACTCAGTAATTGAGAGATTATTCAAACTGTTACTTGTGACAAACCCCCCCTTCCATTGATTTATAGTCCAGCAGGAATAAAGCTGGACTTTATTCCTGCTGGAGTGGGATTGCCCCCCGCTGTGTAAAGTGAGGAAAAGTGGGGAACACAGTCTGTTGCCAGGACGTTTACCCCCATTTGGTTAACACCTCCCTTACTCCCTGTCCAGGCGAAGTTCCAAAACCCACATAGGTATCCGTTCCTTGTGGCAGCTAGCATATCCTCCCACTTTGACGCTTCCCATTCTTTTTTAGCAATTAGAATAAATTTTTTATAAAGAGCTCTCTGTACTTTAATTTCTCCCCTGTCCTGTGCTTTGATTGCAGAAATTAGAACAGACTTCACGTCCCTGCATACTCTATTGTACCAAGATTGTGGAGCCCTTCTACTCGAGGATCTGCGTGAGGCCACAAAGAAAATCTCCTTTAGACTGCTAAACAAATTGTTATGAATAGAACCGGTCTACTCTATGCCAGTCCTCTGGCCAGATGCTCCTTCTATTCTGAGGAGGACTTCTATACTATCTATGACCAAGGCATAAATTTCCCCCAATGATTTTTAAGAGTCGAGCAAATTGGGCATTTCACTCTGCACATGTTACTGGTTATTCACAAACCATGGTCAAGTGGGTCTCAAACACTGCCCTCCTTTCCCAGGGTCGGGAGATCCATTTCAAGTTTAAAGGCACTGTGATCACTGTCCTGGCGTGATACAACCGACTATCAACTAATAGTGGCCATATACTGACGTCCAAGAAAATGTAATCAATCAAGCTAGTATCAAGGTCTCGATTGAAAATATGCCTCCTGTCATTTGTCTGATCTCATTCTCCCGTTTCTACTCGTAGGCCAAGTTTCATTGTAAGGGCATTAATTTGCAAAGCCAGAGTAGATCATTTCTTGATTGGTGCCAATGTCAGCTAGGGAATTGACCAGACATTATCTAATTCTAGGGTAACTGCTGCTACGCTTTCATCTAGGGGTTCAAATTGCCAATTAGAATCACCACCCACAATCTTCATGACACCACCCAGAACTTCAGCCAAATGCATGTTCAGCACTTCGATTGGGGGGGGGGGATTCCTGATTGGCTCCACCAGGCCTGTAGTACACATTTTAGAAATGAACCCTTTGGGATGCAGTACTCAAGGTAGCGCACAAAATATCTGGGGAGGGTACCGATACTTCTTTGGCCTGGCAGGAGAGACCTGTGTAAACCAAAGTTGTTAGTCCCACTTGAGGGACGGCCCCTTCCACAAGAAACAGCCTCTTTGCTGAAGTTTGCAAAACCTCAAATGTGCAGTGGTTGAACTGCCCAGGTTTCCTAGAAAAGACATATGGCATATAAGTCTACAAACTTAGACCATTCAGTAATATTACATTTAGATGCAAGACCTACAACTTACAAGGTAGGAATGTAGCTCAGGAGAGGTCCAGAGCCGCCTCCTATAGATGATGGGCCTGATTCCCACTCCTTCTTTGATAGGCTTAAGACCCAAATCAAGCCTAAGTGGGAGCAGGGGGGTGCTGGTAATGAGGCCAACTAACTGATGAAGGAAAGCAGCAGCAGTTCAACATTTAGGTTGTAAGTGCTGTTGCTTATGAACTCCCCCATTCTCAACATTACTATCCAATGGGGTTAACAGATAAGTTAACAGTCAAGTGCTGGGGTCTGGTTTCCTTCATCTGGGAATTACATTGGCTGGCTGACAAATCTACTATTGGGTGGTCGAAGGCCAGGGGGCACTATCTTCACAGGATGGGATCCTGTCAACATAATGTCAGGTGGAATCCAAGCGGTCCGTACACACTCACTTCCCAAATCAGTGGCATGAGCCCCCTTTCTTAGGGGCCCTAAGTCACTATCCCCCTTGGCTGGTGAGATAATAGCAGACATCCCAAAAACAGCAGTTCGGCCTCTGCCATTCTAGCCATCCCTCCTACCCCCACCCTCGCCTTTCCCCTCTATTGACCACATCAAGGGGGAGCCCTTCCAACTATGTACAAGTACCACCCTGTCCTGAAAATCAAAACAATTTGAGAGGAATACAAATATGTCTTTTCTAATTGCCTGTTTAGCATGAACCATAGTTGAATTAAGATGACACAATTGGCAGGCATTTGGGCAAAAATCAAATTTCCCCTACTGTAGCTTGGGTTATAAAAATACCCCAGAAGTAATAAGACCATATTCACCTCCTTCATGAATCAACCTACAGTGGAAATAGGACCCTTTGCACTACCTGGGGAGACTCAAAGCATATGATGATGCAGTTCACCCGACGTGTGTGAAGTATTTCATTTGCCATGTATGGGAAGTCACTGTGTTGGGCCATCCAGTTAATGCACTTGTTGGACAGCTCTCTCTGACCCTGCCATTCTTGAAGCTGAGGAACTCCTGCCAGAATTTGTACATGCGGACACAAATCTGGCAGGAGATCAATCACGGGTTGCCTCTGAGGAGAGGCCTGAGCTTTGACATTAGCATATTGCTTACCTACCTCTCCCTCCCTGGATGATGCTGAAACCCCATTCAGATCAGTCCCCTTAGACGTAAATACTTGGCCTCCATCAACGGACTGTGCATTAGAACTTATCCTGGCAATGGTGGACCCAATACCCGTGGCCAAACCTGGCAGGGCGCAATCTACGTTGACTGGGATAGCAGTGTGTTTAATTACAGGGCCTGGGCTACCCTCCTGTGGGATTGGCAGTTCAAGGGGAGTTGATTGTATCTGCTTCTGCTGTGACAAGGCAGAGTCTAAGCCTTCAAGCATCCGTGTTGTGGCCAGACCAGCAGGCAGAGAATGCTGGTCTCTAGAGTACCCAGTTAGGCCCCACTGCCTCCTTCAGAAGCCTGTGGTGAAGGAGAGTCCAAAAATGTATCAATGCAAGGTCTCCAGGTGTCTGCATTGACTATGTGCTCCCAAGTCGGGCCCCGTGGCCTCCTTCAGAAACATGCAGTGCGAAGGAGTCAAAATTATTTTGAATGCAGGCACCTCCGGGCGTCTGTGTTGTGGGTGGACCAGCAGGCAGAGAATGATGGTCTCTGCAGTCCCCAGTCGGCCCCCCCTGCCTCCTTCAGAAGCCCATTGTGCAGGAAAGTCCAAATGTTTATAATTGCAGGGCCTCTGGTCGTCTGCATTGACTATGTGCTCCCAAGTCAGGCCCTGTTGCGTCCTTCAGAAACCTGTGGTGCGGGAGAGCCCAAAAGAGTTTGAATGCAGGCACTTGCTGGTGTCTGCATTGTGGGCGGACCAGCAGGCAGAGAATGCTGGTCTCTGCAGTTCCCAGTTGGACCCCACTGCCTCCTTCAGAAGCCCGTGGTACACGCGAGAGTTAAAATGATATGTGCTCCCAAGTCAGGCCCCACTGCCTCCTTCAGAAACCCACGGTGCGGGAAAGCCCATATGAATTTGAATGCAGGTGCCTCCAGGCATCTGCATTGTGGGTGGACCAGCAGGCAGAGAATGCTGGTCTCTGTAGACCCCAGTTGGACCCCACTGCTTCCTTCAGAAGCCTGTGGTGCCAGAGAGTCCAAATGTTTATAAATGCAGGTGCCTCCGGGCTTCTGTTTTGAATATGTGCACCCAAGTCTGACTCTGCTGCCTCCTTCAGAATTCCATGGCGCAGGAGAGCCCAAATTAATTTGAATGCAGGCACCTCTGGGCATCTACATTTGGGGCAGAACAGCAGGCAGAGCCTGCTGGTCTTTGCAGTCCCCAGTCAAGCCCCACTGCCTCTTTCAGAAGCACACAGTGCGGGACAGTTCAAATGTTTATAAATGCAGGTGCCTCTGGGTGTCTGCATTGACTATGTGCCCCGAAATCAGGCCCGCTGCCTCCTTCAGAAATTGTTTTTGACTACCAGGACATGTCAAACTTAAAATTACACGTCCAACTTTTTAAATACAATTCCTCCTGCCCTTGGGGCTAACCAGGGCCTACCTTAGGGGTGACCTTTATGTAATAAAATGGTAAGTTTGGGCCTGGAAAGTGGGTGTACTTGCCAGGTCAAATTGCATTTCAAACCCTACATTCAGAGGCCCTGCAGTGGCAGGCCTGAGGCATGTTTAAAGGGCAATGTAAGTGGGTGGCACAATCACTGCAGCAGGCCCACTAGTAGCATTTAATTTACAGGCGCTTTGCTCGTATAGTACACTTTACAAGGGACTTATAAGTAAATTAAATTTGCCAATTGAGGATAAGCTAATATCACCATGTTTTATGGTTTAATTCTATTTTATTGATATCAACCAGAGTGCAATACAACATCCTCCCTCCTATATCCACTGGTCAGTGGGGAACAAAAAGTAAACAACAACACTGGAGAACATTGGCAAAATAGTGTAAGGGGAGGGGAGGGATAGTCAAGGAAGGAGGGAGAAGTAGCTCCACAAGCTTAGGCAAATGTGGTAAAGCACCCACAACTCACATGGGGGCAGACAAGGTAGAGTAGACCTTTGGTGGATCAGTCACTGGGAGGAGTCTGTTGCATGAGCCATAATATGCAAAGATAGATAGGGCATGTTAATTTCTAAAACTCAACCAATAAGAATTGCATATAGGGACCCCACGTTTTGTCGAATAGTGGCAAAATGTGGTTAGCTACTACTGTTAGTTTCTCCATCCCCAGAAGTTCCTGGACTTTGTGGACCCAGCTTATGTGCGTTTGTGTAGCATCAGTGCCCCAACGTGATAAGAGAACCTGTTTATCCATACCAAAAGTAAGATTAATCACCCACCCTTGTGCATATATTTTTTAGGAGGTAGGTCAGTGCATTCAGCGGGCCTAGCATAATATCGTTGGGGAATTGAGGCAGTCTAGAGTTGTGCATTTAATCAGTGCCTGCTAAGGCATCCATCCAGAACCTTTGGATCTTGGGACAGTGCCAGAGGAAGTGTGTTAAAGTACCAGTTTGAGTATATTGCCTCAATCAGTTAGGATACCCATCCAGGATCCACCTGGACACCCTAGCAGGTATGTAATACCAATAATGTGTTATTTTAAGGAACATTCCCTTGCTCAATGTCCTGCAGGCTGAAGCATGCGCTCGGTGCACGGTCATGTATTTCCTGGTTGGTGAATTTGCGTTCACATTCCTGTGCCCATCTCCACCATGCTGGAGTTTTGGAGGGGTTGATTGGTGTGAGGAGGAATGTGTAGATGTTCAAAAGAAACTGTTTGTCAGATTGTCGTGTGAGGAGCCATTTTTAAAATGGCATAAGAGGTCATCTGGCATGAGGTTGTATATGGGGCTGCATCACCCAAAGGCAAATGTCAAGGTATTGCCAATATACCATCGAGAAAAAGCCATAGTCAGTCTGGAGTTGGACAAAGTCCATGATCCCTTCAAATCCTTCAAATCAAAGAAGCCTCCCACCCTCTTACAACAAGCTTCCTGCAAACAAAGGATTGCAGACCCCTGAGACGCCGGTGGGAAATCCGGGTTACCCAAAAACAGAGTTAAAGGGGTGTGTTGCTCTACTTTAAACTAAGAGGAAACGATGCAGAAGAATGCAGCACTCTTAGGGCCATATGTACGAGAGCTTTTTCCCCATTGACCCAGAATGGGTAAGATCCTTTCGTACATCTGGCCCTTAGTCTGAGTAATGAATTTATTAAGGGACTTCCCAGATATCAAATAAAAGCACACGAAATATGAAGATAAGTATTTAACTTGAATGCAGTGAAACACGTGTATATGCCAAAATACTCACAGCACTTAAACAGTGACAGACAGAAAATGTGCAATACATCAACAACAAATAAATGCAATTAATATATATATATGCATACTCAAGCTGATTAATTAAGAATTAGAATGCATCACCATGAGAGTGGAATCCTTCATCCTTGCCAGCATCAAGCCGAGGAACCCTGAATGGCTGAGGCAGGAGGTCTTCCCAATATGGGATTTTTTCCCTGAACCATGTGTCCACATTCAGCCAAGCTCCTTCTATCTCAGTGCCAAGGTTCACCACCTTATATACCTTACACAAATGCAAGAGGAAGATTCTAGCAATCTCCCCCTCACTTCGTTTATGAAATTCAAGTGCTGGCTGTACTTGGTCTGTGTCGAAAACTTGCAAAGGAATGGGACCTGCCCCACTGTGCATTCCAGAGACAGAGGAGCTGTACTTTTCCTTGATGAAAACATTCCCAGGCTGAGACTCTCTTATCATGTCTGCCTTCCACATCCCCCGTGTTGTGTTCCAACAAGGTGTAACCCTGTGCTGGTGAGAAAAGCTCAGACACATTCTGTGTGGAAAACAAGCTCAGTGTGGATCAACCCAGTGCCGCCAATGTGATGGCATCTGAAGGTTAACACAAAATGGAGTCAGTGGTCAAGATGGAGTCAGTGGTGAAATACACATAGTATTACAAGGGGAAACACAGAAGGAGGAATGGTGTCTTTCCTGTACTTTGTCCCACACACGTATTGTTGCTCGAACCACCGGAGAGACATATACTCCTGGTGGGCGATGTAATTTAGGAAGCCACGATTCAAGATGTGTATCAAGCAACTGCCTCATCTATGAAACATCAATGTTTTTCAGTGCTCACTATGGCCCATTTCACCAGGCATGAGATCTGAGCAGCCTGACAGTATCTCAGCAAGTGGAGCACACCTATACCCCACTCTCCCCGATGAAAGTACGTCTGTTTCTTTGCCAGTCTCCTTTTTTTCCTTCCTGATGAAATTCTCTATCAAGAATTAGTCTGTCGATTATGTGTGTGGGTGGTTGTAGGTGTAATGACTGCATGATGTATAGGATGCTGGGAAGTAAGAACATCTTCAGTACAACAAAGCGCTGTAACCATGGCAGGGTATATTTCCTCCAGGAGGACAGGTCTGATCCCGTATTAAAGAAAAGTGTGGCATAGTTCGAATGGGCAGTGTGCCCCTGGTAAAATAGATTTGTAGCCCCAGGTACCCCACCCCCTGCGTCGTCCAGTCAAAAGGGAACAGTCTCTCTAATGTTGTCTGATCAGCTTTCAGGATTTTTATGTTGAGGGCCTTTGCTTTCTGAACATTAATTTTGAAACCGAAAACCCATCCAAAGTATTCCATCCCACCCATGAGGTGTGGTAAGGAGGCTAATGGTTGTGTCACATAGATCAGTATGTCATCAGCTTACAAGTCCAGCTTATGGTCCCTTCCTTCTGTTGAAACACTTGTTATGTGTGGGTGCCGCCTATCTCTTTCAGCAAATGGTTTCATATATTGGTCAAATAGGAGCATGGACAGCCGACATCCCTGGCAGGCGTTCCGGGTAAGCTCAAATGATTGGGACAGCAGCCCATTGACCCTAATCATTGCTTGAGGTATCACCATGTTTCAGAGTACAGAACATCAGCAGTCTAGCACTGGTCAGCAGTGGTAAAGTGCCCAGAATCCTACAACCAGCAAAATAGAAGTCAGAAAAACAGGAGGTCAGAAGACAAAAAGTTAAGGGAAATCATGCCAAAAATGCCAGGTCCAACACTTGTCACCCAACCTGAAAGTGGGGAGTGTTACCCAACCACTTCAGAGTTCTCTTCACTAAGACGGAAGAACCTGGACAGACCATCAGCATTGGCATGGCCTCCTCCAGGGTGGAGTTCCACCATAAAGTTAATTCCCTGTAGAGAGATGGACAACCTCAACAGTTTGCGACTCTCACCTCTCATCCTCACTAAGCAGGTGAGGGGCCTGTGGTCTGTCTGAACCCTTGAGTGTGTGCCAAACAGGTATGGCCTCAGCTACTTCAATGCACAAACCACATCAAAAGCTTCCCTTTTAATTGTGTTCCACCTCTGTTTTCTGGGAAGTAGCCTCCTCCTGATGAAGGCTACAGGCTGAGGCCCTCTTTAGCTGTGAGAGCAGGGCCCCTATGCCATGCTCTGAGGTGTCGGTCCACACAATCAGGAAGAAATGAGAGGCCTTGAGCATGGGTGCCATGCACATGGCTTCCTTCAGGGTGTCAAAGGCTTTCTGGCACGCCTTTATCCAGATCACATGACGTGGCTGCTTCTTGGAAATTATCTCTGTCAAGGGGGCAACAATGGTGCCATATCCCTTGATGGATCTCCTGTAGTATCCAGTGAGGCATAGGAAGGATCTCAGTTCTGTCTGGGTCTTGGGGGGTTCCCAAGCCAGAATGGTGCACATTTTTGGTTTCAATGGCTGCACCTTGCCACTCCCTACTTGGAGTCCCAAGTAGACCATAGAACCATGCCCTATCTGGCACTTACAAACCTTGATATTCAGGCCTGTGCTCTGCACAACCCAAAGAACTTCGCAGAGGTGGTTCAAGTGGTCCTCTCAGCTAGAGTTGAAGACTGCTATATATCGTCTAAGTAGGGAGCAGTGAAGTTTTCCAACCCAGCAGGGACCTGAATGACCAGCAACCGCAAGATGGAGAGGCGTTTTTCAAACCAAAAGGCATTACCCAGAACCGGAAGTGGCCTTCTGGTGTGGAGAATGCTGACCTCTCTTTAGCCACCTCAGTCAAGGCAATCTGCCATTACCAGACGTTAGGCAAACGTGCTGAGGAACTTAGCCGCTACAAGCTGATCTATGAGCTCATCAGCACTAGGGATGGTTCAGTTCAGGTGTGGCACCTGGAGAGGCAGGCTTGAGAACCAACACCACTGGGCTGGATCATGAGCTGTTTGAGGGCTCAATAACCTCTAACGCTAGCATCTCAGAGACCTCCTCCTTGATACTAGCCCTCATCTTATCAGACAGCCTATACATTTTGTTCTTTAAAGGTGTTCTGTCCCCAGTATCAATATGATGGGTACACCATGTAGTGAGTCCTGTGGGGTGAGGGAGAACAAAGAGGCAAACACCCCCCCAGCTACTGACGACAGTCTCTCTGTTGATCTAAGGTTAGGGTATGGGAGAAGCTGACCCTCACTGACCAATCCTGCTCATTAGGAAATAGGAGGATGGGAAGAGGTTCACTCTTTTCTTCCACCCCATCATCAGTTACCAACAGCATGGTAATCTCATACCCTTCAGAGCAGAGCTTTAGGCGATTCACATGCAGGACCCTCAAAGGTTTCCTAGGGAGTCTTGAGGTCCGCCAAGTAGGTGACATCACTCGTATGCTCTTTCACCTCAAAAGGCTCAGACTAACATTCTGGTTTGTCCCAGAGCTCACCTGGCTTCATGTAATTGGACATAAAGTCGGTGCCCAGCTCAGATACCACCTCCTTGGGGAAACCCACACAGGTAAAGATCCCCATCAGTGCCCTGGCCATGATGGACGCAGTCACTGACCTCGGAAGGATAGCTTCAGGGTGCTGGGTGGCATGGTCCAACAAGACCAGAACAAGTCTGTTGCCTATGTCTGACTTGGGATCTTGAGGCCCCACAATTTTGATTTCATCCCCTTCAAATGGGGTACAAACAACAGGAAAAGGTGCCAGGGAGGCCTTCCACTTCCTCCCTGACCTGGCACTTGCCTGGTAAGTAGGATAGGACCTAGAGAACATATCTGATGCTTTCCTCATTTAAGGTCAATAAAAGTGGGTGACAAGCATGTCAAAGGTGTCACTTTGCCCCAAATGACCAGCCAGTGGCACATCATGAGCCAGACGCAGTAGGAAGGCTCCGAAGTACTAGGGAATCACCAACACATGGGCTTCACCAGGCTCAGGAGCCTTAGGCTCACTATACAGTAGATCACACTCCCAGTAGATCAGGTGAGAGCAAGATGTGACACCAGCTTCCTGTTCCTCAGACTGCTACCGAACACCCACACGAGTAGGGCACACCCTCTGCACGCAGCAGAACTCCTCCCTGGTGGGCCCCCTTTGTGAGGCCAGCTGGTCAGATTAGGCAGATTCTGTAGTTTAGCTACATCTTTCCCTGTAGGTACTGGGGCATCCCACTCAAGGTCAGCCTCCTCCTGGACCACGGGAATCTCAGGAGCTGTTTCCCACACCCCTTGTCATGTCTCTTTTTAGCAGGTGCCTGGACCATTCTTCCAGGCTCTGGGTTGTCTTGATCACTCTGTCGGGCTGGCATGGACCGTGTGGTCAGGCACACTCACTCAGACAACCCCATCATCCCCAAGTATGACCTAAGATGCACCTCCTTCCAGATGGTGTGTGTTAGGTCACTGTCGAGCAGACAATCACAGGCATGGATAGAACCACTTCTACCTTCAGCACACCTGAGACCCTCCCCCTACTCAAAGGGAACCAGAGCCATGGAGAAGTGACTCTCATGGTAGTCAACAGTAACATTTTGGTCGAATTTGTTAGGGACTACCTGCTCTGAAGAACCCAATAACCCATTACTTTAGTCGTGCTGGCTCCTGTGTCGCTCAGAGAGTCCACTCTCTGCCCATTGATGGATATTCACTGACTGTACTTTCCACTATAGTCAGCCATGTGAGCTCTTTGTACCATCTCTCTATCACCCACGGACACTAGGATAAATTCCACACTCCCCCTAAAACTATACAGGGCAATCTCCTCCCCAAGTGCTACACTAGCCAACCCCAATGACTGTCCAACAGTAGGGGGTTGTGCCCACTTGGGACACTTGGCATGTCCGTTGTAGTTTCTTTCCTACCGGCATTCAAAGCACTTCACGGGGAGCCTTTCTTGCAGACCTATTCCCAGGAAACCATTTATTTTTCTTCTCAGAGGGGGAAGGGAATCCTGTCTCACAGAGCTAGTTTGGGGCCCTTCAGAGAACTTCTTACTCTTTTTGGTCCCCCCACCTTGTTCTGATGAGCCCCTACCAATGCTTGTGGTGATACCCCCAGATACCTTCTTATGTTACCGGGTGTTAACCCAGCAGTCCACCTCCGTAGCAAGCTCTTTGGGGTCAATGAGCTTACTATCAAGAAACTGCTGGTGCAGATCTGTAAAACAAAGACTGAACAAGTGCTCTGTTGCAAACAAACTATACAGCCCGTGGTAATCCTTTATCTCACTGCCCTTCACCCAACCATCCAGTGGCTTGCAAAACAAATCCACACAATCAACCCAGGTCTGTTGGATAGCTTCTGGCTGCCCCTGAATGTCTGTCTGTATTTCTCTGGGGGTCAGAGCAAGTTTCCTGATTAGGGCCTCTTTCATGGGTATGTGCCTCATCCTGTCTCTTCCTTCTAGGGCCAGAAGGGTGTCCCTCCCCTCACTGGGAATGTGCCTCCCCAGACTAGCTCCCCAATCCTCCTTAGGGACCCTGTGCATCTGTGGAGCATTTTCATAGGCTTCAAACCATTTGTCTAAATTGTCTCCCACCACAAGGTCAGACACCAGACCCTTGGGTTTATGGACCCTCCTATCAGAGGCCACAGAAGAATTGCTTCCACCATCACTACTGGGCTCCACATGTCTGGCCTTAATGTCCAGATCACTCATTTACTCCGGAGCGAACATCAATTTATTTTCCTTTATATCCAACTTCTTTTGCCTTTCTTCCCTTTCCCTGGCTAACCCTTTCTCCTCTAAGGCTTGTTTCTTTTGCTCTTTTCAGCGTATAGCCTCTGTCGTCCTCTTCCTTCTGTTCTCCTACCAACATGCAGTATTGGATCAGGTAATTCCATGTCCGCGTGTTATTTCCCATTACAAGGTAAAATACAGGTAATAGCCAGATTTGTGTAAGGCACACTACTCTGAAAAATTATTTCCTACAGTATCATATATGCTGTTGCCGCACATATATCCAGCCACATTTGTGATTAATCACTAGGATACAAACTAATTTATCCAGAACTAGACGGTAAAAAATGGAGTGAAAAAGACGTCACCTGCTCAGGTTATGTAACGTTATCAGATCCATGAAGTAACCCTTCATATCGCAAATTATTGAGAAATAGCCAGGACAGATGCTAATATATACTGATTAGGAAAGAACATGCACCTGTTTTGGGCATTGTTGGTATTTGTGTTTAGCTAATGAAAGACAAAAGTAGACGTAGATTATATAGAACTGAATAGAAATAGTCCAGCATACGTTGCTGCATTGAAAGCAGATAAACTTCTGGATAAATTGGTTTGTTCAGTGATTGTTAGCATTGATAGAAACGATTGACATCAAGCTGTGTCTATTCTAACTAGACATTTTGTACTCTCCAAAAGGGCTTTGGAGAAACTTTATATTGTGATTTTTGTAAACAAAATTATTGCCACTTTTTGCAATATTGTTTAGGCCTGTTTAGTGTGTATGAGGGCCTCATTCTGACCCTGGTGGCTGGCGGTAAGCTAGCGGTAACACCGCCAACAGGCTGGCGGTGTTCTGCCAGCTATTATGACTGCAGCGCAATAGCCACGTCCATAACGCCGGCCCCTCCACCATACTGCCATACATACTGTCCACGGTGGAAAGGCTGGTGGTAAAGGGGAGTGGGGGTGCCCCTGGGGGCCCCTGCGCTGCCCATGCACTTGGCATGGGCACTGAAGGAGCCCCCAGGCACAGGCCCATCGTGCATTTCACTGCCCGAATTTCGGGCAGTGAAATGCTAGACGGGTGCTGCTGCACCCGCTGCACATCAGCATTGCCACCGGCTCTATTACGAGCCAGCTGCAATGTTGATGTGACTTTTCTGCTGGGCCAGCGGACGGAAACACTGTTAACGCCCGCTGGCCCAGCAGAAAAGTCATAATAGGGAGACAGATGTACCACCAGCACTGGCGGCATACTGGCGCCCGCAGCTTCAGCAGTCTTTGTGAAAGACCGCCGAAGATGTAATGAGGGCCTTAGTGTCTTAAAAAATGCAAACAAGTAAATGATTCAATAAAATTAAATAAGCAATCAACCAACTAAAAGTTTTCTTAGATCATTTAGGTGTAGATTTTCATTTCTGAACGTTTTGAAAGTGTGGGTTTGGGTCATCCAGCTGAAAGCCTACCAAAGGTGCTTTTTGAAGAAGTATTAACATGGAAGGTAGTATCAGCTGTGGTTTGATTGCTGATGGTAGAGGAATAACTGAATGTCTTAGTGGCACTCCCTACTCCCTGTTGATTTTGTATGTCCTTTGGATGATTCGAAATCTGACTAGTGCACTTGTCATTCATATGCTTGAATCTATATGTGATTGTTTGAGTCGGAGGCTATCCAGCTTTCCTCTGAACAGAAAATGCACGTTGGAGTTTCTAAACAGTTGCTTGTAGTAACTGTAGCAACACTGCAGACTGAGGCAGGGCCTTACCAAAGAATTCACACAAGCCAAAGAAAAAAAGCATAGCTCATGTTGTCCCTATTTTTTGTTGCGCTCTTTGCCTTTTGCTTCTATTTTTGTTCCATAAGTTTGTTGATGACTTATCAGAGGTCTTTGTCTTGACTTCTTGGTTGGCTCTTTTTATCTTTCCGATTTCAGAAGATGTTTAGTGCCTTTCATCTGTTCAATCTTTAATCAAGAGCTACACGATTGCCAATGAGGCTTTTTTTCTCCTGTGTAAGCCTTTCCTCCAACAGTCTTGGAGTCTTGAGAAGATCCTTTGCACCTTCCACATACAACATTCTGTGCAAGGTGGCACCATGATAGCTGGGAGGAGCCACTCTTTCCTCAGGCAATCAAGGAGATGACCTAACAGACTTTCTCAGTGTTCAGTCCTTGACACTGCTGTGAGAGAAACTGAGGGGGTCATTCAGACCCCGGCGGGCGGCGGGAACCGCCGAATGACCGCACCGCGGTCAAAAGACCGCGGCGGCCATTCTGTGTTTCCCGCTGGGCTGGCGGGCGACCGCCAGAAGGCCGCCCGCCAGCCCAGCGGGAAACCCCTTCCCACGAGGGAGCCGGCTCCGAATGGAGCCGGCGGAGTGGGAAGGGTGCGACGGGTGCAGTAGCACCCGTCGCGAATTTCAGTGTCTGCTATGCAGACACTGAAATTCAAAGTGGGGCCCGCTTATGGGGGCCCCTGCAGTGCCCATGCCATTGGCATGGGCACTGCAGGGGCCCCCAGGGGCCCCACGACACCCCTCACCGCCATCCTGTTCCTGCCGGTCGGAACCACCAGGAACAGGATGGCGGTGAGGGGGTCAGAATCCTCCATGGCGGCGCAGCAAGCTGCGCAGCCATGGGGGATTCCCCAGGGCAGCGGAAAACCGGCGGGACACCGCCGGTTTTCCTGTTCTGACCGCGGCCAAACCGCCGCGGTCAGAATGCCCTGCGGGGCACCGCCAGCCTGTTGGCGGTGCTCCCGCCGACCCCGGCCCCGGCGGTCAATGACCGCCGGGGTCGGAATGACCCCCTGAATGTTTTCTGATCGAGGCTCTCTTGTAAGCTATAGGTTTTGGCACTTTGCTGACATCTCACCTTAACAGTCTAGAAGACATTCTTGTTTGCCTCTTTTTCTACGCTACATGAAGTCAAACCCAGTCCATGAGCTTAACATGGAGAAGGTAGGAAACACCTCCACAAACCAGTAGTTGGGTTAGACTGCTCATGGGATTGATCTGGTGCACCTTGATTGTCGTTTTCACCCCGGAGAGGAAGGAAATCTCCATTGTGCTCATTATTACCAAGTCTTAAGACTGCCCATGTCATCTGTGGTTGACAATATTAGAGAAGGTTTACATTCCTTAAAAGTATTGTGAGTTCTGCTAATTTAATCAGGGGCTTCAGGAAATGGTTATGGACAATGACAGTGCTGTGTCTACTTTCACAGGAAGACGGTGTTGTTTTGTTATTTATTAATATAGCTTAAAATATGCAAATATCACTTTGTGCACCAACAGTAGTGAGGCCCCATGGAAGTTCCCTTTAATCCTGAGAGGAGCGTGGAAACACAAAATTGCTGATATGTCCAATTAGTTCATGATCCTGATGGCTAAAATAATCTATGAGTATGGGCACATCTTTCAATCAACTCAAACAGGTCAAGGACTCCCTCTTCCTATGACACAACAACCTGTAGACTCTCCTGATAGCAGAGCTCAAAGGCACCCTATGTGGTTGATGTTACAGTAGCACAAGACAATATAAAATGAGGGATATCATTATTTTAGTGCCATGCCCAGAACTGGAAGAGCTGGAACATGGTACATTTCTTCAATTTTCTTTAGTCAGGTGGAGAGTGGGACATTTTCCTGAAAAGACTGAGTGAGCCTAAAATGGAGGTCTTAAAGAACTGACTGTCAAAAAGTCAAATTTATTTCAAACCCACTTATTTTGGCATTATGCCCTCTCTGTCTCTCTGAGAGTCAGACAATGGGCCATGAGACATTGGTGGATATTGAGAAGGAAGCAGATGCTGGTAAACAAAAGTACATGTAGCTTACTATTCTGATGATGCCCACCATTACAAATCATGCACCAACATATTGAGAGGCAATCAAGAGCAGAGGCTAGTGAGCTGAGGGAGTTTTGAAGGACAGTAACCTGCTTACACCAGTGATCAATGGAATGATGTTTGCCTCCTTACAGGGAGAAAGCTATGAAACAGTGCTTGTAAGAAATTGGGATATTGGTTGAAAGGGGTGGAAGCCACACTCAAATAATGAATATAATATTTGTCTGGGAGAACCAAAAAAGTCACTAAATAAACCTGTACCTAAACCTGTACCTAACCCTCTTAGATTAAAAGCAGTGAGGCTTAACTTTGTTTTCATGTGTAAAATGTTTATGCAGTACAGCAATAAAGTGACAACACCTCACAAGAAAAATCCTAAACCAATTTGAAAAAATACAGTAAATGTTTGTAAAAAATGACACCAAATAACAAAAATCTAATATGTAGAATTGGAGATATGTAGTTTTCATGTTTTAGGTGACAGTAGCTCCAAAATAGCACAAAGCACCAGTCGCGGTTATCTGGTCACGCTGGACCGGGGGAAAGTCAGATGTTCAGGTTGGGCACAATGGAACGTGGGTTGGGTACAGGGACCTGGTTAGTCCCTCTGCAGAGTTACCTTCTACAGTCTGTGCAAAGAGGCCCATACGCTTTGGCGGTAACTAACTCAAGAAGTGCCAGTATTAGCACTCTGGCAGGTCCTAGTCTGCTGGGCAGTTGTAGGAAGGCCCCTAGAAGCTAGTTGTGTCCCTATAGTTCAGACAGGAGGTCAGCCAACTAATCGTTGGAGTCACTCTAGAGAACTTGAGTTCAAGACAAGCAGGTCCAAACTCTTCCGTCTTCAGACAGTTGGGCAGTCCTTCTTCTGAATCTTTCACAGGTACAGGAGTGTACTGATGAGAGGTCCTGAAGGTCCTGTTTTATACCTGGTGCCTGCCTTTGTGGGGAGGGGGGTCTTTCCCCAGCATACCCCAAAAACTGGTTCTGGTCAGTGCTCCCTCTTCCCCTTGCTCCAAGCTGTCTAGGGGAACAAAGGCAAGGTAGGCCGTGTGTCAGGTTCCTTAGTATGTTGCTGCAGGAAAAGGCCTTTGAAAAGTAATCAGAGTAGGACACAACTCATCCCCATCCATCCTGTCGGAAATACCCACTTCCCTCGCCATAGGTCATCTTGGTTTCCATGTCTGGAAGCGTAATAAAGTTACCCAGTGTTAGTCTATGTGAGTGAGAGCCTTATAACAATGAAAAAGAATTTGATCAAATTCTCACTCCACAGACATGTAAAACGTATAGCAACATGTCCTACTTTATAAGCACCATGCACACTGCCCTGTGAGCTTTTAGGACTTACCATCAGGGTTACTTATGAAGAGGGCTTAGGCCTGGTGAAAAGATTTTCATTGCTAGGTCAAACTAGCAGTTTAAAACGGTACTGTAGGCTGCTGTGGCAGGCCTGATAAATATTTTACAGGTTACAGTAGTAGGTGGCACAATGAGTGCTGCAGACCATTAGTAAAATGTAATACTGTGTACATGTAGTACCATATATTAGGGACATATAAGTAAATACCGGGTGACAATTAGGTGTGTTACAATTGTACCATATTTACAATACAAAGCACAAACTCTGTGACACTGGTCAGAAGGGGGAAACCTCACAGAGTTGTAATGCCAGCAAAAATGAATTTAGCAAAAATAAGGGAGTGAAGGCAAAATGTCTGTGGCCATACCACACCAAGAATGTCAGGCTTAACGGTGCTCCATGCAGGAAAAATGGGATCCAGTGTTGTTGAGATGAGTGCTTGAACCTTGGTGTAAAAAGATCCCATCTGGAAGGATAATCACAATTCTTGTTGATACCGTCAATTAAGAAGCCAACTGCCATTGTGACAATCAAATGTGATCCAGGAAAATAATCAACATTATAAACTGTCACCTCAAGGTGAAGCGGCCGGGCCTAGAAGCATAAACATGGGAATTTCACAGATCTCTGTAATGAGTAGACTCAGCAGAAAACCATGAGGGTAAAATACAGTTTGGACCTCCAAGAACTGCATCTGCAGTGTACAAGACAAGTGTGACTGCTACTGCCGTGTGGGGCTCTTATATGGCTGCCCAGCATTATACCCACATGAATCAGTAGCACTAACAGCACACTACCAATTCAACTAGTCCCAAACAACCTTTGAACAAATTATGCTAGAAGACTGCAGACAAATATAGAGCAGAGATACTGTGTAGTGTAGGATGGGCTACGGTACCTAAAAGGTCATAATTGCAGGAGTGCTTTTACTCTATCTCTGTGATGACACCTAAAATCGATGGCTGCTCAAATGTGTGGCAACATAAGATATGTGTGCATGCATGGATCAGACTACACACTTCACAGAATGTAGACACTGCAGGCTCAGCGCAAATTAGATATTGCAAATGAAAGCCCTGACATTTATTATTGCAAGACCAGATATTAATGATCCCGATGCTCAGTAACCCTAAGGGAGTATTATAGGGGGTGAGGGGCTTTCAATTGACTACTTGGAAAATACTGGGAATCATTTGCTTAGTGACCCACCTGTTCCACAATTCAGACAGAAAGATCCAAGTTACAAAACACCTAACACTGAGTAACATTGTTTGATAACTGGTAATTTCAAATATTGGCATCTCACAGTTAAGCACCAAGATCAGATTTGGCAAGCCACCTCTCAACGAGCCACTGGAGGCCCACCACTTTAGGAATCAATCAGATAAAAATGGGCTAGTAGTATTCAGAGTGAACCCAAGAAGTAGGAACGCATCAAAACAGCAACAGTGACTGATAGACCCTAAAAATTGTATAAAATGGACATCAGTAAGACTGGCATTGAGCTCGAGTAGACATTAGGGACACATCTGCTTAATGCAGGGATCGTACACGAAAAAATTATTTTACTGCTTGATGATACGAGCGGTATTGTACCATAAAATCTTTGCTCCACTGAATGCATTTGATCACCTAAAACCGTTACATACAAGGTAGTGCAGAGAAACCACATAGAAACTACAAGGTCATGCTCACCATAATTTAGAAGAAGTATGCTTATGACCACTTTACCACTTATAAATACTGTGCCAACCATGGGATAACAGTTTTGCAGCTTTCAGAGAGCACATCAGCACCCCTCTACCCATGACAACATGTTCAACAAGAAAGAACCAAAACTGACTGTTTCGGGTTCACACATATGCCAAAATAAATCACAACTATACCACATTTGTATATCCGTATGACATTGTTAAGAGGAATAGCTTCCCCAGAATCTTAAGTAGATGCTGACCTGGAATAGAGTAACAGTAACAGAAAAACTGTTTGATTTAGTACAGTGAAATTAAATAAGGATATATATAGGTGAAACTGAAAAATAGTTATGCTAAGGACCAAATTAGGTCACACAACCTTCTATATGCTCATAGATCCCACAAATGAAGGCCAAACAGATTCTAAGTGGATAACCAGCCTTCATATTCTCTGTAGAAACTTTGGCCGGAGAAGTATAAAAGAACATGTAGGACAATATGCATGTCGAAAATGAGCTGCTTCAGAGAGGGTTGGCTATCCAAGAAAACACAAAATGTGAATATTTAGTGGGGCAGAGTGCAGCTCAACATAGCTATACTGAGAGGTAATAACATTTACCTCACCACTACATGCTTAGAAGCACATAGAGTTACTTATACATCACGAACCAAGATAAAAAGTAACTGAGTGATGTGCAATAGAATGAAATATGAGAAAGGGATGCAGAATGGGATTACTGGGAAGAGGTGGCAGGATGATGTTTGGCAAAGGTTGCTACAGAAAGGCGCATATTTGTTAATATTAAGTGTAAGGTTCAGTTTTCACCTGGTAAAGTGCATCTTCTTAGTGTATGGAAAAGTAAGCAACACACCACTGGGGCCAGAGGAACCAAACAGGTAGTGATGAGTACCACAGAGGTGACTGTAATTTTGAGGGATCCCATGTCCTTAGTTCTTTGAGAGTTGTCTAGTATCTCTGAAGATTTACTGTCTTTCCCACAATGGAGCACTATATGAACAGCTATAGTGTTGTGTTGTGGGCAGAAATCATGAGCGGTACCATATCATCATGAAAGAAACCTCCTACTTAAGAATGGAAAGAGCTGCAGTCAGACAAAGGGGGCATTGGCCATTTTATTCAGTCTGTCTGGAGTGTGATGTATTCTATGTGCATAACTTAGTTGAATTTGGTACAGTCTATGTGATATTGCCATGTTCCAGGTGCCATCCAGGCATCTCTTCAATCTTCCTCTTCCACTGGGACCAGGTCTCACTCCTGTTAAGACTGAACTTTCATAAATATATTGGCAGCATAGGATATTAGGGACTGACGGAGCTTTGAGATTCTCTTTCTCCACTGACTGTCTATTATTATTCTTGCCTCTACTAGACTGTGCTGTGGCAGGGCCTTGATGTTTGATTAGTGAACCTCTAGAACAAGAAAAGCTGTAAAAGTTTGTAAAACTAGGGGGCTGCTTTATAGGTTGGCAGAGAAGTTACTCCATCAAACCCTTGGTTCACCCATATGATTTACATGGGGGGGTGTACTTTAAGTATGCCATAGACGGTGCCTACTCTGGCTCTATTGCAAACATACTCTACCGACAGCCCAATGGAGCCCAATGGAGTACGGGCCGTTGGAGATTTGCCCATTTAACAGCATGCCCAATTTAGAGTGGGCGGTCTAATGGCCAATATGCACTCTCTTATATTGCTGTGAAAAACATGGTGGTAAGGGACACTGAAAACATTTAAGTGACCCTCACACCATGGCAGACAATTTCCCTGCTCAGGGGGTGTTTAGTTTCCATTTTATCACAAACAAAATCCCAATTTGGGATATTGTTTTTTGAAAAAACAAAAACAAGTTAAAAGCTTGAGGAGCAGCCATCATATTTGATGGAGCTGTCAAAGTTTTAGCACATTGACAGGAGCCACCGTAACATCAGTTCTTGCCAATGTTAAGAGATGTCACAAAATAATATGATGGACGGAGTGTTGGAATTTTTCAAACACTCACCCCCAGTCACAGATCTGGGTTTAATCCATTGTTACTTTGCTTTCCACGTCACCCTAGTTCAGACCCAGCCATATGGAAATCAGTCTTGACCCTGCTTCCAATGGGAGCAGTCCAGCCCGTACTGCCAAGCCAGGTCCTCCCTGGACAGGATTCAAGCATCCTGGGACTGGTTTCAGGGTATCACCCTTCAACAGCCTGGCTAGCTTGAATCAAGTGGCGCAGCATGCAAGGGACCCACGTCTGGGCATACCCTAGCCACTTAGGGCACACAAGGCAACATCACAAAATAAAATGGTGGACTGAGTTTTGAAACTTTTCAAACACTCACCCCCAGTCACAGATCTGGGTTCAATCCATCCTTATTTTGCTTGCCATGTCAACCCCAGTTCGGACGCATCCATATGCAAATCAGTCTTGACCCTGCTCTCTATGGGAGAAGTTAAGCCCAAACTGCCAAGGCAGGTCCTCCCTGGACAGGATTCAAGCATCCCCAATTTAGAGTGCGCGGTCTAATGGCCAATTTGCACTCTCCCATATCGCTGTGAAAAACCTGGTGGGAAGGGACACTGAAAACATTTAAGTGACCCTCACACCATGGCAGACAATTCCCCTGCTCAGGCAGTATTTAGCTTCCATTTTATCACAAACAAAATTCCAATTTAGGAAATTGTTTTTGAAAAAACAAAAACAAGTTAAAAGCTTGATGGGCAGCCGTCATATTTGATGGAGTTGTCAGTCAAAGTTTTAGCACATTGACCGGAGCCACCGTAAAATTGGTTCCTGCTAATGTTAAGAGATGTCAGGAGGACTGGGAGACACCTCTAAATGTGGAGGACATGTACTCCACCAGGGTGAAAAAGTATTTTACTCACTCACCCTGATGGAGTAAAGCCCTTTCTTCACAATCTAAATCAGGTGTAAAATCTTTGACATTTTGTACAGTATCAAAGGATTACATATGATCCTCCTCCCTCACCAAGGGGGTCATTATGAACACAGCAGTGTTTACCGCCGTGTTCCTGCTGGTGGTCATTTCACTGACTGCCAGCCCCCCTGTGACTCCGCCAGGTGCATAATGGTCATTCTGCTGGGCCGAGGGCGGAAACTTTATTTCCGCCTACCGGCACAGCAGAATACATCGCTAGGACAATGCCGGTGGCTCCACATGGAGCCACCGTCAATGCCTCTGTGAGACGGGTGCAGCTGCACCCGTCGAGCAGATCACTGCTCGTAAATCGGTCAGTTACCTGCACGATGGGGCTGCGCCAGGGAAAGGCTGGTGCCAGAAGGGATCATTATCCGAGGGTCAGCGCTAGGACTATGATTCTCTCCACCAACAGGCTGCCTGGGGGCGGCAGCCTGGCGGTGGAGGAGGGCGCCTATTCAGACCGCCATGCTGGTGGCGGTCTTTGCGCCCGCCACCGGTATGGCGGTCTGAACCGCCGGGGATCATAATGACCCCCCAAGTTTGGCAATCCCTATTAGATGACACCTCTCAAAGCCAGGCAACCTAATCATATGAAGCAGCCATGTTCCATACCACAAAGGTATTTCTTGTAACAATTCATTCCACCACTGATCTGCTGGAGGGGTCTGGATTAGCAGTTAAGCACTTCTTTTGTCAAGGCCCTAATCTCCTGGACCTTACTCTGCAGCACACATATGTTTCATTGTGGAATGGGTTGTAAGTGAAAGCAAAAAACCAAAACTTCACATAGTTCGGTGGTTTGCTGACTGCTCTGGGACTTGCCTTGACTTTTTGGACATCAGTGGCCACAAAAAGTGCATCTCACCACTCCTACTAGTACAGTACCAGACATCCAGGAACAAGTGGGATAAAAAAATTGATTTATTATGTTTACCCCCATCTCCCGTATTACTTTGAACCTGAACTTCACAACAGTAGCAGCACCCTCACCTTTCCCTGAATGGGTGAGGGACAAGTATAGGACACTGAGCTTTTCCAGGGATATAAAGCTGTTTGAGCAATACAAATGAGAATTCCCCATACCTGACCAAGCATGTCCAACTTCAACACTGGCCACTGAGTGCATTAACAGTCACTAGGTTCCCTCACTCCATTTGAAAAATGGATCCACACATTTAAGGAAATGAGGGTTCTAATCTATAAAACCTACTGCACTCTTCAGGAGCCTAAAGGAGTCATCAAACATCCATTCCAGAACAATTGGGAGAGATACATTGGGGAACCTATCCAGATAAGCAGTGGGAACCTCTATGGAGTGGAATTCCAAAAATATACAGAAGCATCCCTCAAAGAGAGTCAGTTTATAAGTTGTTGTATCCTCCCCCTGCACCTCAGACAAAGCTCATCGCTCACCACACCTCCCCCCCAGCGCCTTGAGACCCTCACGGGTGAGTAGCTGTGCTTTACAAAAACTGATTGATTGATATCAGTGGTACTTACCTCCTGCTTGATTGGGCCAAATTTTTCCCTTGACGTCCAAAATGTGCTGTTGATGTAGTCAGGGCACTTGTATATTTTTTTTTGCTTGTGGGGAGGGAAGAGTTGAGCGCTGTCATATATTTTACAGTTTTTTTACTTCTAATGGAATCATGTGGGGGGTGGCACTGCCAGTCAGTAATTGAAAGATCAATCTGTCAAAAGGTTTTTCCTCATATTTTTGAATAAGGATCTGTAGAAAGCAATGACTGAACAACAGTATGTTGTGCTATGAATCTGACTGAAAATATCGAACAGATAAATTTGAATTAAAATATAAAAACAGTTATCATTTTAATTAAACATATTTCCATAACCTTTTTAATATAAAAAAAAATGTTAACATTAATTTGACCAAAATATAACTAATTAACCTTCATTATTACTATTCGCCACTTTAAATATTAATAATAATAATAAAAAACATATATGTTTTACTTTGCATGGCATTTCTAAATTTAAACTTCAGGTAAATCATTTAAATTTAATATATTCAAAGGAATTATATTTTAAATTTAAATTATGTGCTTTAAGTTGTTTTATTTTGTTCTACAATGAAAAACAACAGGTTAAAAAAGATTTAACAAAAAACTTTTACATTGAAATATGTTTTTTTTTTTTTTTAATTAATACAATTTTACCTTGGTTCCTCTGCTTTGTTGTACAGAGAATTCCACACCAGTGGCATAGACCTCTGCTTACACGTGAAAAGTTACTAGAAGTAACTTTTAACTATTATGTTAGTTTTTTAAAATAATTATTGAGATAATTTAAATATAGTAAATTAAATAAACCCACATTTTTAAGGACGTATTAAGATGAGGGTATGTATAGAATTAATTGAATTACTTTTTTTTTTTTAAGTCCTTTATTTTTTACTTAAACCATGCTATTATTTTCCGGGGCGGTACCAACGACATCAAAAGCACAACGGTAACAGTATACAGAAGGCAAAGGACTCACCTATGGAGACTCAAGGAAGAACCACGATGCCATGGAGCCCGAGTTTTACATCTTCCCCATGCTTGTATACCTCTTCATGCATTACGAACAGCAACGCCGGCGAAGACGACCACGGTGAGTACTGCCGCCTAGCACACAAGGGAGGAGGGAGGAAAAAGAGAGTTACACACACACCCAACACCCCCAACACCATACACACAAACAGATGCAATAACATCACATATCTACTCTTACCCCTAAGGAATAATGCAAGGACAAAAGGAATTGTTTAAAGTGAGTGTAATAAGATAAAATAGTAGAAATTTGTGCTTCAAAATCAAAACAGTATATACATATATACAAACGGAGGGACACTGCCCAGTCCTCAAAGTCCGTGGGCCACAGGGCTACATTACATAGGCCAAGGCCCCACTTGACTCCTGCAACAACATGGAGAGAACACTGCAGGGGCATTAGGTCAAAAATACACAGGCACTACAGGGGGACAAGGGGGAACTCAGCCAGAAGATGGTACAACACCACTGGTCCTGTGGGGGTGGGGCAACATGCTCATCACTCTGTCCTGGGGAGTGCAAGGCCACAGTCTCTCAAGTGGGTGGTTTGCCCACTGCTTGGTCCTGGGGAGTGCAAAGCCACAGTCTAACAAGTGGGTGGTTTGCCCACTGGTTCTGGAGAGGGCCTTGTGCCCAGTGTGCTTCATCCTGGCAAGGAGTGGGTGAGTAGATGGTTTCTTCCACTGGCTCTGGAGGGGTCCGTATGCCCAGTGTGCTTCATCCTGGCAAGGATGCGGTGAGTGGATGGCTTCTTCCACTGGTTCTGGAGGGGGCCTTATGCCCAGTGTGCTTCATCCTGGCAAGGATGCGGTGAGTGGATGGCTTCTTCCACTGGTTCTGGAGGGGGCCTTATGCCCAGTGTGCTTCATCCTGGGAAGGATGTGGTGAGTGGATGGCTTCTTCCACTGGTTCTGGAGGGGGCCTTGTGCCCAGTGATGCAGCACTTGGGGAGTGCAAGGTCACAGTCTCTCACATGGGTGTCACACCTACAGAATTTGCAGGGTCCAGAACACACTACAGCCCAGTTCAAGGTGGACAGGGTGACAGAGTGGGACACAAGGGTGACAATAAGGAGAGTCTTGTTCGTGGTTAGGGTCTTGGCAATGTTCTCTGGCTTCTGCCTGGATCGCAGGGACCGTTTGCAGGGTGAGGGGTGCTGGTGGCCTGTTGTTTCTGTAGCGAGGCCTCCTGTCCACTAGCGGCAGTGGAGATGAAGGGCTGTTCATCAGTGTGGCTAGTGTCAGGGGCCCAGTGGTGTACCACGGCCTCCCTCATGGCATTGGCCATGTCTGCCAACACCCCTGCAATGGTGACCAGGGTGGTTTGGATGGCTTTCAAGTCCTCCCTGATCCCCAGGTACTGTCCCTCCTGCAGCCGATGGGTCTCCTGCAACTTGTCCAGGATCTGGCCCATCGTCTCCTGGGAATGGTGGTATGCTCCTAGGATGTTGGTGAGTGCCTCCTGGAGAGTCGGTTCCCTGGGCCTGTCCTCCCCCTGTAGCACAGCAGTCCTCCCAGCTTCCCTGTTGCCCTGTGCCTCTGTCCCCTAAACCGTGTGCCCACTGCCACTGACCCCAGGTCCCTGATCGTCCAGTGTTTGTGGGGTTGCCTGGGGTCCCTGTAGTGGTGGACACACTGCTGATTAACATGTCCTGGGGACAGAGGTATGGACCCGCTGGGTGGGTGCTGTGCTGGTGATTCCTGAGGGGGGAGGTTCTGTGGTGGTATGGGACTGTGCCTGGGTAATAGACGGTCTGGAGATCCCTGATGGGCTAGGTTGGTCATCCAGATCCAGGCGTCCAGAGCTGCTGTCATCACTGTGGGCCTGGGGGGGCTGGATGTTGCTGGCACCTCCTCTCCCATGACGTTGTGTGGGGGACCTGTGGGAATGTAAATGCACTGTTATTGTTTCTGCATGTGACATCTTGTGCATGGGTGTGTTGCCCTGTATGGTTGTGATTGCCCTGTCAGCTTTGCCTTGTGTGAGAAGTGATTTTATCGGCTAGGTGATTCTCTCTAATGTGCATGCTTTAGCGATGGGTGTCCATGCAGGGCTGTGAGTGATGTCCATGCATTGGTGGTGCATGCACGGCTTGGTATTGGGATGGGTGGGTTGTGATGGTGGGGTGTATGTGAGGTGGTGGGGTGACGGGGTGAGGGTAGGGGTGGGGATATGTGATGGCATGCAGGTGGGGGGGGTGTTAGTAATAGAGATTTGACTTATCAGAGTACAGTCCTCCTGCTACTCCTGCCAGGCCCTCAGGATGCAGTATTGCCAAGACTTGCTCCTCCCATGTTGTTAGTTGTGGGGCAGGGGGCCAGTCCTCTGTACAGCTATCTGGTGTCTTGCAACAATGTAACGTACCTTCCCCATAGGTTGTTACACCTCTTCCTGATGTCATCCCTTGTTCTAGGGTGTTGTCCCACAGCGTTGACCCCGTCCACAATTCTCTGCCATAGCTCCATCTTCCTAGCAATGGATATCTGCTGCACCTGTGATCCGAATAGCTGTGACTCTACCCGGTTGATTTCCTCCACCATGACCCTTAGCTCCTCCTCTGAGAACCTGGGGTAGTGTGTGTGAGGGTGTGTGGGGTGATGTGTTGGGGTGTGTGCTGTAAGGTGCATGGATGGTGTATGGTTGATGTTGTTATGTGGCTCTGGTTCTGTGGGTGCTCTTGGTGTCTCTCTCTCTCTGTTGTCAATTTATTTGAGTCGTAAAGGATTGTGGGTAGTGTGGGTTTGTGTTTTATAGTGGTGTGGGTGTGTGGGTGTGGTGTGTGTACGTGTGTCAGGTGTGTAGTTTGAATTGTCCAATGTAGTGTTGTTTTGTTAAGTTGTGTGTATTTTGATCACAGCAATATGTTCCGCCAATGGTTTACCTTGGTTGAATGTCCGCTGCAGTGATTCGTGGATCATAATGCTGTCGGCGTGGTTCTGTTGGCGTAACGGTGTGGGTTTTGCTGCCGCCACTTTATAACTGACATTTGGGCTGGCGGACTTGTGTGTGTGTCTGTATAGTGACGGATTGCTATGTGTGGGTCAAAATATGGGTAGCAGTAAACCGCGGCGGCGGCAGTATGTTGGAGGCAGTCAGCATGGCGGTAAGCGGACTTACCGCCAATGTCATAATAAGAGCCATTCTTTTTAACATCGTCGAGGACCTCACAAAAGAAATAAGAAGATTTAAAAATGTATATATTTTGTAATAAAGTTATTTTGCATTTAAAAAAGGTGGTTACCTATAACCCACAATCACATTCATTCAGGAACTTAAACACACCAGCTTCAACTAAACCATTACACCAAACAGCAATTTACTACTTTCAGGCATATATAAGTGCTGACAAAACTGTCTCTCTTTCATTGTCCAACATTCCACCATGGCTGATGCAGTGACTATGTGTCACTTCGGTCTCCCAGGGCTTTAATTAATGGTTCTACATCTACAAATGTAATGACAAGAGCAGCAACAGGATTATCAATAAAGGGCACAAGTGCCCATTGGTGCAGAAAGTGGCCTTAAATTATCTCAATCAATATCTCTTGGGAATAGATACCAAATTGTTATTACCTTGACATGAACATAATCTTAAACTTGTTGGGTGTAACAGAGCATGCTGTAGAGTCCAATATTAGAATAAGGACTGCCAGTTCACCACTCTTAAAAATGTTGGTGTTGCTTCAGATGGATTTCAAGCACCAGTGGGATGTTCTCATTCCAAACAACCGCCTACCTTTTCAAAGGTCTTCAAAGGTCTTAAAGAAGGTAATGGGTGCCTGTTAGAAATGTTTTTTATGGTTGGCAGTCAGGTTACCCTCTGACCAAGCAAAAGCCCTCACTCTAGTCAGGGTAAGTCACACACAATCCAAGATTATCCTGTGCCCACCCTCTGGTAGCTTGGCACGAGCAGTCAGGCTTAACTTAGAAGGCAATGTGTAAAGCATTTGTGCAATAAATCATACAATACCATAATATAACACCACAAAAATACACCACACAGTGTTTAGAAAAATATATAATATTTATCTGGGTATTTTCAGGTCAAAACAATGAAAGATGCAATATGCATTTGTAAAGATATCACTGAAAAGTGATATAAAGTGTCTTTAGTCTTTAAAAAGCAAACAAAGTCTCTTTCAAGCACAAAGTACCTGGTTTCTGGTGGGAAATCTCCGCAGAGGGCCGCAGAAGAGGAGATGCGTGGAAAAATGGTGTGTGCGTTGGTTACGCCCCTTCACACACGGACTTGCGTCGTTATTTTTCACCCAGGGAGACGGGTGTCGTTCTACGGGAGGACAAATGGTGTGTGCGTCGGTTGCGCCCCTTCACACACAGACTTGCGTAGTTATTTTTCACTCGGGGAAGACGTGCGTCGTTTTCCGCCACGCGGACCATCTCCTTCTATGGGACGCGGGGGTTACCAGATATCCCGGGTCTGTGCGTGGATTCTCCTGCTTGTTTTCCGGCTGCGCGTCGTTCCGCGGGGCTGTGCGTCGAAATTTCACTCTCAAGGCAGGCGTCACGTCGATTTCTCCTTGGAAGTCGGGCGGCGTTGTCCTTGCGAGGCCGTGCATCAAAGTTTCGGTCGTCCCGAAGGCGTCGCGTCGATCAGCGTCGGTGTGCAGCGTTTTTCTCGCCGCGGAACAAGCTGTGCGTCGAAAATTTCGGCGCACGAAGCGTCCAAGTGAAAGAGAGAAGTCTTTTTGGTCCTGAGACTTCAGGGAACAGGAGGAAAGCTCTATCCAAGCCCTTGGAGAGCACGCTTACAGCCAGACAAGAGTTCAGCCAGGCAGCAGGCCAACAGCAAGGCAGCAGTCCTTTGTAGAAAAGCAGACAGGTGAGTACTTTGAACAGCCAGGCAGTTCTTCTTGGCAGGATTTAGTTTCTGGTTCATGTTTCTTCTCCAGCAAGTGTCTCATGAGGTAGGGCAGAGGCCCTGTTTTATACTAAGTTGTGCCTTTGAAGTGGGGGTGACTTCAAAGAGGGTCTAAGAAATGCACCAAGCCCCCTTTCAGTTCAATCCTGTCTGCCAGAGTCCCAGTAGGGGGTGTGGCAGTCCTTTGTGTGAGGGCAGGCCCTCCACCCTCCCAGCCCAGGAAGACCCATTCAAAATGCAGAGGTATGCAAGTGAGGCTGAGTACCCTGTGTTTGGGGTGTGTCTGAGTGAATGCACAAGGAGCTGTCAACTAAACCTAGCCGGACGTGGATTGAAGGGCACAGAAAGATTTAAGTGCAAAGAAATGCTCACTTTCTAAAAGTGGCATTTCTAGAATAGTAATATTAAATCCGACTTCACCAGTCAGCAGGATTTTGTATTACCATTCACCATTCTGGCCATACTAAATATGACCTTCCTGCTCCTTTCAGATCAGCAACTGCCACTTCAACAATGTATGAGGGCAGCCCCAATGTTAGCCTATGAAGGGAGCAGGCCTCACAGTAGTGTAAAAACGAATTTAGGAGTTTTACACTACCAGGACATATAACTACACAGGTACATGTCCTGCCTTTTACCCACACAGCACCCTGCTCTAGGGGTTACCTAGGGCACACATTAGGGGTGACTTATATGTAGAAAAAGGGGAGTTCTAGGCTTGGCAAGTACTTTTAAATGCCAAGTCGAAGTGGCAGTGAAACTGCACACACAGGCCTTGCAACGGCAGGCCTAAGACAAGGTTAAGGGGCTATGGAAGTGGGTGGCACAACCAGTGCTGCAGGCCCACTAGTAGCATTTAATCTACATGCCCTAGGCACATGTAGTGCACTCTACTAGGGACTTACAAGTAAATTAAATAGCCAATCATGGATAAACCAATCAATAGTACAATTTACACAGAGAGCATATGCACTTTAGCACTGGTTAGCAGTGGTAAAGTGCCCAGAGGTCAAAAGCCAACAACAACAGGTCAGAAAAAATAGGAGGAAGGAGGCAAAAAGTTTGGGGATGACCCTGTCAAAAAGCCAGGTACAACATGACCCCCTACCAGCCTAAAGCCAGGGGAGAACAATCACTATCCTGATGTACTTCCCTGTTTGAGGCGACAGAACAAGGACCCAGGCCCACAACAGCAGGGGCATGCTCCAGTTCTTTGCCTTCCTGACTCCAATTGGATCCCTCTGTCCATACTCTCAGGGCCCACTAAGCCCATCCATGGGGAACCTTTCTCCTTACCTTCGGATCCCATCTGTGCAGCACCTAACCTTACTTTGCTCTCAGATGTATCACAGGAGCAGGATGGTACCACCAGGACTAACACAGTGGTGTTGCCCACTCTACCCTCGGGGTGTGACACTTGTCCCCTCCCCAGGGATAACTCTGTCCACCCGGACAGCAGGCCACAGTGATTACTGACAGCTGCCAGGGATGAGAGCCAGGCCCCAGGCCTCTCAAAGCTCTCCCACCACTGTGGTTGAGGAGAGTGGGGGGCTGTAGCCCCAGGTGCTGGGCACCCTTTAACCACTCTCCCTTCCACCAGGTCAGGGATGACAGCCTGAACCTGGTCCTCCCCTCTGGGGCTCTGTACCCTCCCTCCTGGAGCGGTACCCCCATAGTCCAACATGGTCAGGGTGCTTATAGAAGTCGCCCTGTACCATTCCTCCACCAGTGCAGGGCTGTTAACCTGCAACTGGCCCTCCAACCTGGGGTCTGTACCTTCAGGTTGGACTAGGGCCCGGGGTGAGGCTTCCCTCACCCTGCCCTCCCTTCTGGTGTCCAGCACCCTCCAACTAGGAGTGGCCTCCTCAGAAGACAACATGGTAGGGGCACTGTTATCAGTAGCCCCTCCCTCCAGGTCCGGGGGGACACCCTGAATCTGGTCTTCCAGCCCAGGGTCTGTACTCTCAGACTGGATCACTGCCTGGCAAACCAGGACTTTCTGGGGGGCACGTCTACACCCCGCCAGGTCAGAGTTTAACCTCTGAACTTGGCCATCCAACTCAGAGTCACCACCCTGAAGTTGAACAATTGCTGGCACGCCAGGACTTCCTGGAGGGCACACTGACCCTCCACCAGGTCAGAGTTTAACCTCTGAACCTGGCCATCCAACCCAGGGTCACCACCCTGAGGTTGAACAATTGCCTGGCATGCCAGGACTTTGTGGGGGGCACACCTACCCCCCACCAGGTCAGAGTTTAACCTCTGAACCTGGCCATCCAACCCAGAGTCAATACCCTGAGGTTGGACAATTGCCTGGCACAGCAGGACTTCCTGGGAGGCACACCTACCTCCCACCAGGTCAGAGTTTAACCTCTGGACCTGGGTATCCAACCCAGAGTCACCACCCTGAGGTCGAACCATTGCCTGGCATACCAGGACTTTCTGGGGGGCACACCTACCCCCACCAGGTCAGAGTTTACCCTCGGAACCTGGTTAGCCAACCCTGAGTCACCACCCTGAGGTTGAAGCTTTGCCTGGCATGCCAGGACTTCCTGGGGGGCACTCTCACCCCCCACAAGGGACACCCCATCCCCAAGGGCCACACAAGAGTCTGGTTGGCGCAGGTCTCCCGACCTCTGCCCATCAGGCAGAGTCTGGGTTTCCCCCAAACCAGAAACGGTTTCACCTGGGTCATTCCTGGGAGGCTCTGCTCTCAGAGCTGACCCCTGACTCTCAAGGTCCTCCACTGGGGTCTGCAACCCCCTCTCAACCCTATGTCTGGACTTCTGCACCCCCTCACTAGGAGTGGTACTGCCAGACACCAGAACTGTTGGGATGCTGGCTACAGTCACCCCCCCCCCAAGTTCTTCTGACACTGCGGGCTTCCCTCAAAAGGTGGCCCTACGGTACAGGCTAGGCTTCCCTCCTGGTGTTCCCTCATGGAACCCTCTAGGACCTGGGACCTACCTGGGACACTACAATCCTCTCCCACCTCACTTGGTTGGGAACCACCTAGACCACTCCCTTCAGGAGCACCCCCAAATGCCTCTTCAGACTCTCTGGTACTCACCCAGAAGTCTGCCTCCATTGTAAGTTCCCTGGGGTCAGAGAACTCACACTCCACCTGGTGTTGTCGTAGCTCTGGAAAATAAGGACCAGACATATGCTCTCCAGCAATTACATCACTCTGCCCTTCACATGTATTAACCACAGTACCCTTCATCCAACAATCCAGTAACTCAGCCTTGGAAAAGCACTCTACATCACCCTCCTGAGACTGGTGAGACAGTATCTGCCTGTCCCTGACACTCAACCCATACTCTTCTGGAATGTCTCTACACTCTATATCCAGGACGTCCACCATGGGGGAACGCTTTTCTCTGTCACTCTCTGCTAGAGTTAGTAAAGTGTCCCTCCACCCAGTAGGAATATGACTCCCTGTGGCAGTTCCCCAATCCTTCTCTGGGACCCTGTGCATAACGGGAACTACCTCATACCCTTGAACCACCTGGGGTGTGTCAACTCCCTTCTTCAAGTTGGGCACCACATCTCTGGGCTTGTGCCCTTCTTCAGCAGTACTGGATGCAAGATTTTTGCTGCCACCATCTGAACTGGACTCAGCCCTTCCGGCCTCCAGTTTCAGCAATTCACAGCTCAGCTCCTGAGCTGCAGTCCTTTCTTCTTCTAGGGCTAAGAGTCTTGCTGCCTCAGCCCTTTCAAGCTGCTCATCTAGCTCTTCCATCCACCGCTCTTGAGCTAGTAGCCATTCATCTCTCACTGGTCATCTTTCCTCATCTGAGTAGTCTTCCTCCTCATTTGAGCAGTCCCCCTCCTCATCTGAGGGGTACTTAGTCATTTGGTTTTTTTCTGCCTCTCTCTCTGCCCATCTTTCTTTCCCCAGACTATGTAGGCATGTAGCATTTCCATCTTAGTAGATCTCCTTGATACAGGAAGGCCCCATTTTCTGCAAAGCCTCCTTAGGTCAGCCTTAATGAGGTGGTCAGTAGGCACAAAGAGTGAGTTGGTATGCAATCTCATTGCTGATAAGGTCTTACCGGCAAAAAACAAAATCCAAAGTCCAAAATATCAATAGTATATCCAGGAGGACATCAGAGAACCAAAAGCAAAAAAGATGAAAAATCAAGTTGACCTTCAACTGTGGGTAGGTAGTGAAATACTTAGCTACTGTATGTCACTGCACAAACACAAGTCCTATCCTCACCGCTGATCACCAATGTTAGAAATTGTTTTTTTGGTTGGCAGTCAGGTTACCCTCTGACCAAGCAAAAGTCCTCACTCTAGTCAGGGTAAGTCACACACAATCCAAGATTATCCTGTGCCCACCCTCGGGTAGCTTGGCACGAGCAGTCAGGCTTAACTTAGAAGGCAATGTGTAAAGCATTTGTGCAATAAATCATACAATACCATAATATAACACCACAAAAATACACCACACAGTGTTTAGAAAAATATATAATATTTATCTGGGTATTTGCAGGTCAAAACGATGAAAGATGCAATATGAATTTGTAAAGATATCACTGAAAAGTGATATAAAGGGCCTCATTATGACCCTGGCGGGCGGCGGAGGCCGCCCGCCAGGATCCCGCCCTCCAAATTACCGCGCCGCGGTCAAAAGACCGCGGCGGGTATTACGAGTTTTCCCCTGGGCTGGCGGGCGGTTCCAGTAAAACCGCCCGCCAGCCCAGGGGAAAACTCCCTTCCCACGAGGATGCCGGCTCGTAATCGAGCCGGCGGAGTGGGAAGGTGCGACGGGTGCAGTGGCACCCGTCGCGTATTTCAGTGTCTGCAAGGCAGACACTGAAATACTTTTCGGGGCCCTCTTACGGGGGCCCCTGCCGTGCCCATACCATTGGCATGGGCACGGCAGGGGCCCCCAGGGGCCCCGCGACCCCCCCTACCGCCATCCTGTTCATGGCGGCTTTCCCGCCATGAACTGGATGGCGGTAGGGGGGGTCAGAATCCTCATGGCTGCGGAGCGCGCTCCGCAGCCATGGAGGATTCCAAAGAGCAGTGGAAAGTCAGCGGGAGACCGCTGACTTTCCGCTTCTGACCGCGGCTGAACCGCTGCGGTCAGAATGCTCATTGGAGCACCGCCAGCCTGTTGGCGGTGCTCCCGTGGTCGGTGGCCCTGGCGGCCACCGACCGCCAGGGTCAGAATGACCCTCAAAGTGTCTTAAGTCTTTAAAAAGCAAACAAAGTCTCTTTCAAGCACAAAGTACATGGTTTCTGGTGGGAAATCTCCGCAGAGGGCCGCAGAAGAGGAGATGCGTGAAAAAATGGTGTGTGCGTCGGTTACGCCCCTTCACACACGGACTTGCGTCGTTATTTTTCATGGCTGGAAACGTGCGTCATTCTACGGGAGGACAAATGGTGTGTGCGTCGGTTGCGCCCCTTCACACATGGACTTGCGTCGTTATTTTTCACTCGGGGAAGACGTGCGTCGTTTTCCGGCACCCGGACCGTCTCCTTCTATGGGTCGCGGGGTTTCCAGATGTCCCGGGTCTGTGCGTGGATTCTCCTGCTTGTTTTCCGGCTGCGCGTCGTTCCGCGGGGCTGTGCGTCGAAATTTCACTCTCACGGCAGGCGTTGCGTCGATTTCTCCTTGGAAGTCGGGCGGCGTTGTCCTTGCGAGCCCGTGCGTCAAAGTTTTGGTCGTCCCGAAGGCGTCGCGTCAATCAGCGTCGGTGTGCGGCGTTTTTCTTGCCGTGGAACAAGCTGTGCGTTGAAAATTTCAGTGCACGAAGCGTCCAAGTGAAAGAGAGAAGTCTTTTTGGTCCTGAGACTTCAGGGAACAGGAGGCAAGCTCTATCCAAGCCCTTGGAGAGCACTCTTACAGCCAGACAAGAGTTCAGCCAGGCAGCAGGCCAACAGCAAGGCAGCAGTCCTTTGTAGAAAAGCAGACAGGTGAGTCCTTTTAGCAGCCAGGCAGTTCTTCTTGGCAGGATGTAGTTTCTGGTTCATGTTTCTTCTCCAGCAAGTGTCTCATGAGGTAGGGCAGAGGCCCTGTTTTATACTAAGTTGTGCCTTTGAAGTGGGGGTGACTTCAAAGAGGGTCTAAGAAATGCACCAAGCCCCCTTTCAGTTCAATCCTGTCTGCCAGAGTCCCAGTAGGGGGTGTGGCAGTCCTTTGTGTGAGGGCAGGCCCTCCACCCTCCCAGTCCAGGAAGACCCATTCAAAATGCAGAGGTATGCAAGTGAGGCTGAGTACCCTGTGTTTGGGGTGGGTCTGAGTGAATGCACAAGGAGCTGTCAACTAAACCTAGCCAGACGTGGATTGAAGGGCACAGAAAGATTTAAGTGCAAAGAAATGCTCACTTTCTAAAAGTGGCATTTCTAGAATTGTATACTAAATCCGACTTCACCAGTCAGCAGGATTTTGTATTACCATTCTGGCCATACTAAATATGACATTCCTGCTCCTTTCAGATCAGCAACTGCCACTTCAACAATGTATGAGGGCAGCCCCAATGTTAGCCTATGAAGGGAGCAGGCCTCACAGTAGTGTAAAAACGAATTTAGGAGTTTTACACTACCAGGACATATAACTACACAGGTACATGTCCTGCCTTTTACCCACACAGCACCCTGCTCTAGGGGTTACCTAGGGCACACATTAGGGGTGACTTATATGTAGAAAAAGGGGAGTTCTAGGCTTGGCAAGTACTTTTAAATGCCAAGTCGAAGTGGCAGTGAAACTGCACACACAGGCCTTGCAACGGCAGGCCTGAGACGAGGTTAAGGGGCTACGGAAGTGGGTGGCACAACCAGTGCTGCAGGCCCACTAGTAGCATTTAATCTACTTGCCCTAGGCACATGTAGTGCACTCTACTAGGGACTTACAAGTAAATTAAATAGCCAATCATGGATAAACCAATCAATAGTACAATTTACACAGAGAGCATATGCACTTTAGCACTGGTTAGCAGTGGTAAAGTGCCCAGAGGTCAAAAGCCAACAACAACAGGTCAGAAACAATAGGAGGAAGGAGGCAAAAAGTTTGGGGATGACCTTGTCAAAAAGCCAGGTACAACAGTGCCCTACTCCAACTTGCACCACAATACATTGTTTCCCCTATTGACAATCAAATAGTGAATAATGTGAAGACAAAATATTATGTCCATGATGGATTTCCTAACATCATATGAACCCTTGTAGTACTTGGATTACACCTACTAAAGTAAAGTTGGGGAAGTTCAGGGTATATATCCCTGGGCGATTAGAACATTGAATGTGGAGGGGCTGCATGCCCCCGTGCCCTGGGTTCACCCCCTCCTGGGGCAAAATTATTTTTTTGAAATAGGGGGAGTCCTGCCCCAGGCACTGTCACCTCACCAGGGCAAACATACATAGAAATGTAAGGGGGCTGGGTGTAGTCCAAGGGACCACCACCTCCCCAGGGGCAAAGATAGACTTAAATGCCCCCCGCACCCAAGGGACCACCACCTCCCTGGGACAAAATGCTTTAATTTAAATAGGGGCAAACATAGTATTAGTCTCAGAGGGGTCCTGCTCCGGGACGGCCACCTCCCCAGGGCAAGCATACAAAGAAATGCAGGGGGCCGCAAGGGGACCAACACCGAATTGGGGCCAAAGATAGTATTAAAAGCAGAGAGGTTGCCTGACCCTCCGCGCCCTGGACCACTACTTCCTTTGGGAAAAATGCTTTTTATTTATATAGGGGGTCTGCCCACCCCCATCCCACAAGGACCACCACCTCTGCAGAGCAAGAGATAGTATTAAATGCAGGTGGGCTGCCCGGCCCCCCCACAGCCCCAGGGACTGCCACATCACTGGGACTAATATGTGTTTAAATGGGGAGGCTGCCTGGCCCCCCTGCAGTCCCGGGGACCGCCACTTCCCCAGGGCAAATGTTCAATTAAGTGCAGAGGACCACGTGGCCCATTGAAGCCCCGGGGACCACCACCTCCCCATGGCTACATTTAAATAAGAGAGGGGGTCCGTTGCAGACCACGTGCCCCAGTGACTCCCACCTCCTCAGGGCAAATTGTAATGTTGGGGGTGGCACATGATCCCGATCGTGGAGCCAATAATGGCCCTGGGGAACCCCCCCAGGGCCAGCTCCTGCTAAGTCCCAGAGTGCTGATCCCCAGGACATAACTGTTTATTGTGACTTGGAGGGAGCTTTGATAGCTCCTGCCAAGCCAGAGCAAACACTCTGGTTCCAGCAAGTGAGAGCTGGAAGTTGAGGTGTCCTCTGTTTCCCTGCCTGCAGGTATGCAGGCAGTGAAAGAGAGGAAACTATTGCTCTCGCAGAGAGCAAGTTGCATCATCAGCAGCTCCCTGTCTGTGACAGCAATGCTGGCTCCCGCAGGAGGCGGGGAGCTGGCTGGGACCACAGGGGCCTTCAGGCTCCCCAACGGCCCCAACCATTTTGACTGGGTGCCCTGGGGGGCACCCAGGTGACATGGCCAAGCCCCAGGGAATGGGGACCGGGGACAAGATTGGCCCGGGAAAGGAGACTGCACGGTCTCCCACCCTCCTAAAAAGTCAAATGTTTAGGCCAGGCCCTGGGGGATCAGGTCCCCAGGGCCAAGATAGGGTTAGGTAGGGAGGCCATGTGCCCCACCAAAAAATATTTTATTAATGCCGGGCCCGCGGGGATGGGGTTCCATAGGCCAAGATTGGCCAGGGTGAGGGGAGCACATGATCTCCCTCCCCCCAAAAAACATTTAGAAGGCCGATGCAGGGGATGGGATACAGGGGCCGAAACCGGCCGGAGACGGGGGCCACATGGACCTGAACCCAACTACTGCTGCACATGGGCAAAGGGTGTGTGCATGGGAATGTATGCATGGGCGATGGCTGGAATGATGTATAGTAAAGAAAATTACTCTACACTAAAAAAAACATAGAAATTCACTGAAAATAACCAAAGTTTACAGGGAGGTTATAGTTAGGAAATAGAATTTAAAAAAAACACAGAAATTCACTTAAAATATCAACAGTTACAGTGACATTATTGTTAGCCTCCCATTTAAAATGTACAAAACCATATAAATTCACCTGTTATAGTTATAGTTATCTCAGGTAACTGTAACTCGTGCCTTAAGGTAACTTTAACGTGTGCCCTCACCATGCACTGCTATGCACTCATGACATCTTTGATAACATAATTGATAATATCAATGTAATATCTGCAGTAACATTTTTTACATAAAACTGTGTGTGGCGGGGTTACAAGTTATATTTACATTAGGGCATGAGTTATAGTTAATTGAAATAACTCTAATTAAAGCAGGTGAACTTCTATGATTTTGTATGTTTAAAATGTGAGGCTAACTATAACGTTCCTGTAACGGTTGTTTTTTAACTGCATTATATAAATATATATATATATACACACACACACAGGAATGGGACGATGCAGCATACTATGACATATGATGCAGAACTCCTCATTACTCATAGGGCCAGATGTATCAAAGGTTTTTTCCCATTCTGTGTCAATGGGAAAATGTGTTCGTACATATGGCCCATAGTCTTAAACTACCTTATTTTTACAAGTCACACTTAAAATCTTCCCTAGGTGCCCCAAGGGTTGGGTGCAGTGTAAATATAAGCAGGGGCATTATAAAAGCTGTTATATAAGCCCTGGTGAGGGACAAACTGTCACTTTCATTTTTTCACATTGAGGTACCTCAGTTCCATAGGCTAATATTGGAAGGCTTTATTTTAAAATAATAAAGTCTTATTTCCGCTAGGAAAGAGCTAAATATGTCATGTAAGATGTCAAATTAATAGTTAGAATAAATCTAAAATGTGTCAATGTTAGATTTATTATAACTATTACAGGGAAAGCATTTTAGAACTATTTCTACAAGTTAACTAAATCAACCTTGTGGTGCCTTTTCCTGATTGGCTAGCCTCTGGCACCCTGAGCCAAACTACCTTCGTGATATGTAAAGTGGCCTGGAGTGAAACAAAGGAAGCATCTGGCAGGTGGAGAACTGCTGCAGCGGATGGCAAAGCAGGAAGGGGGTAGGGTGGCCAAACTGCTTGTCAAAGAAGGGAAAGCCACCTTGCACAGAAGTCAGACCTCCCCCATTTCCTGCTTCCCTAGCTAGATGGGAGCCCCATTAATTCGAATTGGAGAAGAGCTGGGGAGTGTGTTAGGGAAACAGCCACACCAGTGGGTGCGCTCAGCCAGATCTAACCTCCCAGGAGAGATTTTCTCCATTTTGGATTTTTGAAGAACAGTGCTTACTGGGATTGATTTTTGCCACAGTTCACAGGAACTGGTCACCCGAGAGGGTGGCACCCTACACCCCATTGGTCAGGGATGCCCCCCTGCTTGCCAACCAATGAGCATGGATAAATATGGCAAAGCTGTCCAGGAACTTAGATCCCTGCTGGAAGAAAGGCTGAAGAAGAAGGACTGCACTGCTGAACCCCTGGTCTGCATCTGAAGGACTGCATCCACAAGAACTGTACCAGCTGCACACTTTTGGCTTCATCACAAAAATGACTTTGCCTTACTCCTGAAGAGCCAGGAGTAGACTCCCTGTAAGCAACAAGTACAAAGGAGCTACCAAGAGTCCTCTGCATCAGTTTGTGCAAGAAAAGCCCAGCTGACCAGCGTCCAGTGGCCTTTTGAGGATTCTGGGAATTGTAGTCCCAACTTCCAAGGAGCAATTCAGAGCTTCTGGAACCTTGGACCAAGGTTGTGGGCACTGCAAGATCGAAAAAAGGACTTCTGGATGCAGAGGTTTGAAGAGACTTGGTGAAAAAGTCCATAAGGTGACCGATAAGTCAACAAGAGTCAAGCTGGCAACATCGATCCGTGACCAGGCCTGAATTTCAGGTTTGATCCACTGAAGCTCCTTAGGTTTTCCCCATTGCCAAGACTTCCAAGAGTTGACCGGGACCTCACGCTGAGCCAAGCCAACAACGTTACATCCTAAGCCGGCCTGGGGATGAGCCCCACTCAACGATGAGAGAAAAAGCTCCAGAAAAAAGACCAAGTCTGAAGGTAAAAGTTTGAAAGAGGCCTCCTGGTCAGTGTATCTGACTTGGGCTCCATTGCCATTGGCCTCAAACTTTGACTTTGACCCCCGTCAAGTGCAACCAGATGTCCACGGTTGGCGCTTTTTGGTTTTAGGCACTAGAAAGCACATTTTTAAATGTCATCTTTAAAAAATTATATCACCGGTTCCATGCATTGGATTTTTGTCATTTTGCTGTCATTTTAAAGATAAATGTATTTCCTATGTTTATAGATTGGTTTGGTATTTTTATTGTGTGCTATGTTTTACATATTGGTGATATTAAATGCTTTACACACTTGTCTCCTAAGTTGAGCCTAACTGCTCATGGGCTAAGCTACCAATGGTTGGGCAATGATTAATTTATTGAGACCTTGAATGGACCTTATGTGAGATTGTGACCTACTACTAAGTGTAGGTACCTACCTGCCATTACTAATAATCCACTTTCCAACAGTGAAGTTATAGTCAAAAAACATTTCTGACTTTTTACACTTATAATACATTTCTACATATTATATGTAAAAAGTGTACTTTACTCCTTTATTCTTTCTCCCCATCTACCTGAGTTTACTTACCCATTAGGCAAATGGCTTCTGATGCCCATTCATGGCCCCACCACTCAATACCACCATAGACAGGTAATGCTGATTGTGCATGCACTGGCATATAAACCATAGAAAATGAGTAACATTACAATCATACACCGCAAGATGATATGTTAGATAGCGTGCAGGCCCAACAACAGCAAGACCAAAGTACTTCTTTAATGAAAGATAACTTCGTTCACAATAACCTATATTCATAAGTAGTGTTCTTTTTTATGTATGCATACACCTTCATGTATATGATAAACATTAGACTACAAAATAAGTAATTACATAATAATTTTACTTTGAGCATCAAAGTAAAGTATCTAATTTTCTTATTCAAAAAAATATCTAACATATTTTTTATCAAATAAACAAATATTGTAAATGTTCATAAAAAAGTCTTCTGTTTCCTTTATAATGTGTATCAGAACGTTTCAATAATTGTGCTGCACATGCAGATCTTCTCCTTGGTCTAACTGGTGAAACCTGCTGAAAGGGCTTTTGAAAGAGACCACGCAAATGGTGGTAGGAAATGGAGAAAGGAACTGCTGTCCCTTAAATTGAGTAGGTTGGAAAAGCAGGATGATCTAAAATCTGATTTATTACAGGGACGTGGGTAAGGTGTCCACCAAAGGGTGATATGCAAAGTTTAGCATTGCATTTTTAAATCTTTTATACATTCTTCCATTAGCACTTTCAGATTCAGGTTATTGCACGCTGGGCAGAATGCCCTTCTCTCTTCTGATAAATGACCTCCAACATTGCCAAGCATGCCTCCTGTCATTGCAATGTGACTTAATCCTTTAGTGTGTCTCTAATCTCAATTAAGCATTTGCAGACTTCTCTAGTTTAATCTAGAAGTGCATTATCAAAAGCTCCCATTGCTCCAAGCCTTTGATTAATGTTAGCCAAAGTTTAAGTGAGAGCAACAGATTGGTCAGAAAGTGGTGTGGCACTATTCAGCTCAGATGTTCTGGTCTAAGAGGCGCAAATGGTGTTTGTTGTTGCTCAATGTTCCCACCTTCTGTGTCCAAGTCCTCATGCTCTGAAGAGCCTTACAAAAGAACATCTTGCTACTCAGATTCCAATTGCCTAGGCTCATTTGAGGTACACATTTTAGAATTCCTGCTCTGTAACTAAAGAAGCCAATGTCTGAGCAGAGGAGGGAACGGTACCAGAGTGCACTTTCTGTAGCTTTTTTACTTGTATAAGGAGCTTTTGTGGCAGTAGCAATCACGGGCACAGTAACACTAATAGGAATTAAATCTACATGTGAAGTCTTCATTTTGGAATGTTTTGCATGTGTACTAAAGCTTGATAAACGTGCATCCTGGCCCTCCTCCTTTCCTACTTCTGCCATATGTGCTAAAATAACAATTATTACATCGATATCATTAAAAAACACACATTACTATTTGTTATTTTGCTGAACAGAATCATTTTGGATATTCTGAAACAGAAAATATTTTGAAAAGTAGACACAACAAAATAGTAGATACACACACCCATTAGTAAAGGCAGATTTAGTTTTAAAGATATAGATTATATGTATACCCACATTATTATTTTAACAATCAACACCTGTGAATGCGTGTATGCCTAAATTGCCTAGTAAACATTTATAGATGTATGTAATCCTTTTAAATGTAAATATTAATAAAACAGAAATTGTGCAGGTGCAACAAAACATACAAATACATTTACATTCTGAGATAATATGTTAGGGGAAGCCCATATACTGTAAAGCTACAAGTCATAATTCGCATTATAAATTGCATGGTGTTTAAAGGTTGCATTGTAAAGTATATGTTACTAGAAATATTTTAGGTTGCATGCTATTGTGGCTTACTAGGCTCCTCTGCTCCCTCAACGTCTGCTGCTCCAGCAACACCCTCATGTTACTGAGGTTTATAGTTGATCTGACTGCCTCTTGCCGGGGCTCCAAGTTCACAACTGTTGGTGATCCTTCTGTGGTCAGACCGTCATTTCTGTGTTTTGAAAGAAGGCCTCTTACCCCTTTTTCGAGGTTATTGCATGGCGTCTTACAATCCTCTACTGACCTTGAAGGGGTTCACTCAGTTACTAATAGTCTGTCACAGTCTTTTAATGACCTTTTGAGCTGTTTTAACCATAACTTTGTAAGAGGCATGGCTAGTCCTATCCAATTTCTTCAGTCAATACCTGAAGAACCCTCTCTGAAAATGTGTGATTCATTATTCTTTCTGAAGCCATGTTATGAAAGTCCAACAAAATTTTGAATACAACGAGTGTCCTAGCAAGAGGATGGGGTGGATTCCTAAATCAAACTTTCCCCTTAAAAAGCAAAGCGAAAATTGCTAATGGTTGGGGACTTCACTCTATGATGCAGGAGGTGGGCTTTATGCCTCCGAATGAACAAACAGTTATGTCCTTGACAAAACTTTCAATGTTAGGCTTACAAAAATGTTATATTTCCTGAGAATCGCGATTTTACAGGCACAAGAAGCTTTGCGCATGCGCATAATAACAAATGTGAGTTTACTACACCTGGTAACTCACCAGGGTAATTTTTAATTTCTCCCAGTCACAAGCCCTTAACAAAAAAGAGTGAGAATCTGAGCCTTTCACCGCTCTACTAGGGGTAGTGTACACAAATTAGCATATCGTCACTTAGAGGTGTGTGGTCTTCCATGTCTCCCTTCAACCGAAAAACCCAAACAAGATTCGAGTATCATCTAGTTTGCAACTGCCTCCCACGCCATGAAAATAAGAGGGGTGATAACGTGAATCCATGCCTGATGCCTCTCCCAATCAGAAAATCCGGCAATTAGTATTCCCTTAAAACTAATGTAAAAACATAAGTAATTACCAATGGATGAGATTAATTAAAGCATTCCATCCATCACTTTTTTGTACATTTCAGTTTGTCACCCTAAGTGGGGTGGGTATGCCAAGACTTGGGTTCCATGCACCTTGTGCCACTAGAATCAAGCTTTACCTTGCAGTTGAACCCTTCACTAAGGCTCTGGGCCCTAGGACCCTGTCCTGTGTTTCTTGTGTTCCGGGTTGAAGGAGGACCTGGCTTGGCAGTTTATACTGGACTATTTCAATTGGAGCAGGATCTAGACTGATTTGCACATAGGTGGATACAAACTTGCATATAGGTGGGGCCAAACTTAGGTGGCATGTTGTGCAAAATAACAATGGACTGGGATGAGCTCTTGAGTATTTACCAGTGGCTGAGATTAATTCAAGGATTCCATCCAGCACTTTTTTGTATGTTTCAGTTTATCAATTCTAATGTGGCATTTAGATTGTTGCAAAATTATTATTGGTCAGAGAATTAGTGCTCTAACACCCGAGAACTGCTGTGCTTGGGTGTAAGACATGTGTGCCCATCTGATGATGTGTCTGGTGCCGTGATGTGGCATTGGTATAAGTGCATCAATGATTTAGTCACTCAGTCCAGCCTTTTTACCATTATTTTGTTTCAATGTTGATGAGTGAAAAGAGGCTGTAAGATCCAAAGCCATACCCGGTTTCTGATTGTGTCTATCTCGAGGGAAGGCCCTTTGCCTGTGAGACCAAGGATGGGCACAGTATAGAGTGGTATAGAATGCTGCAAATGTCTTGGTGATAGTGAAAGCCTCAGACAGGAGGCCGCCAAAGGAGCTTCAGATACCTAGGATTATCTGCCAACTTTTGGTTAGCCAACCAATACAGAAGTTTACTGCCCTTATACACAGGCTTCTACTGTCAGCGTTGTGATGTCTTCTGTTAGAAATGGTGTCTTTGGTTGGCAGTCAGGTTACCCCCTGTCCAAACAAGGACCCTCAATCTAGTCAGGGTAAAGGAGAATCACCCTCAGTGAACCCCTGCTTACCCCCTTGGTAGCTTGGCACAAGCAGGAAGTCTAGGTGTAAAGTTCTTGTACAAATACACACAGAAACTCAGTGAAAACACTACAAAATGACATAACACAGGTTTAGAAAAATAGGAAATATTTATCAAAACAAAACAAGACCAAAATGAAAAAAAAATCCAACATTCACAAGTCAAGTTATTAATTTTAAAAGCAAGAGAGTCTTAAATCCTTGAGAAAACAGTAAAAACACTGTTAGTGTTGAAAAGTACCTGGGTAGTGTCAAAATAACATGCACGGGTGGGTGGGTGTAAAAAAAGGTTAGCGGTGCGTAGATTTCTCACTTGCAAGCGAGATCATGCATCATTTCTCCTTCTCCGGTCGGATCAGCGTGCCCCGTTTTCCTCTCTCCAGGAGAGCGATGCGTCGATCCGGGCAAGTACTAGGGTCCGGACAGGCATTGCGTTGTTTTTCCATGCCCAGCAAGGTTTGCGTCGAAAATCCTGCGGCACGTTATCAGCAAAACCACGCTATGTGGATTGCGACGTTATCAGCCTCCGTCAGCGGGTGTTGAGTGCCGTTTCTCCATCTGCGTGAGTCGATCTTCCGGCCGCAATGCCGGTGGAGTGTTGATTTCTGCAGCGAAGCCGGCGGCGCATCATTTTTCAGCAGCGTCTCGGAAGGTGTGATGATATTTTCCCCGCACGGTGGTCTGCCAGCTTCACCTGTCAAGGCCCCAGGAACTAGATAGGGCACCAGTTGGCAGGGCAGGAGTCTCAGCAGAGAATCCAGGTGCTGGCCGGAGAAGTCTATGATGGCCCTGAGATTTCAGCAACAGGAGGCAAGCTCAAGACAAGCCCTTGGAGATTTCTTCACAAGCAGGAATGCACACCAAAGTCCATTCTTTGTCCCCTTGCACAGGCAGAAGAAGCAACTGCAGGATATCTCCACAAAGCACAGTCACATGCCGGGCAGCACTTCTCAGCTCTTCAGCTCTTCTCCAGGCAGAGGTTCCTCTTGATGTTCAGAAGTGATCTAAAGTCTCTGGTTTTGGGTGCCCGTCTTATACCCATTTTGCCCCTTGAAGTAGACTTACTTCAATGGAAAGTCTCTCTTGTTTGTGAAATCCTGCCTTGCCCAGGCCAGGCCCCAGACACACACAAGGGGGTTGGAGACTGCATTGAGTGAGGGCAGGCACAGCCCATTCAGGTGTAAGTGACCACTCCTCCCCTCCCTCCTAGCACAGATGGATCATCAGGATATGCAGGCTATACCCCAGCTCCCTTTGTGTCACTGTCTAGAGAGAGGTGCAAACAGCCCAACTGTCAAACTGACCCAGACAGGGAATCCACAAACAGGCAGAGTCACGGAATGGTTTAAGCAAGAAACAAAAAAAAGAAAAAGTGGCATTTTCAAACACACAATCTCAAAACCAACTTTACTAAACTATTTATTTTTAAATTGTGAGCTCAGATACCCCAAACTCCACATGTCTATCTACTCCCAAATGGAATCTATGCATTAATAATTTTTAAAGGTAGCGCCCATGTTAACCTATGATAGGCCTTGCAACAGTGAAAACCGAATTTGCCAGTATTTCACTGACAGGACATATAAAACACATTAGTATACATCCTACCTTAAACATAGGCTGCACCCTGCCCATGGGATACCTAGGGCATACCTTAGGGGTTTTTTACAAGTAAAAAAAGGGAAGGTTTAGGCCTGGCAAGTGGGTACACTTGCCAAGTCTAATTGTCAGTTAAAATCTGCACACACAAAGACTGCAGTAGCAGGTCCGAGCCATGTTTACAGAGCTACTAATGTGGGTGGCACAATCAGTGCTGCAGGCCCACTAGTAGCATTTGATTTACAGGGCCTGCACACCTCTAGTGCACTGCACTAGGGACTTAACAGTAAATACTAAATACTAAATTTACTTAACAGTAAATCAAATATGCCAACCATGTAAAGTCAATTATATACTCATTTTATACAGGAGCACTTGCACTTTAGCACTGGATAGCAGTGATAAAGTGCCCAGAGTAACAAAAACAGCAAAAATAGAGTCTAGCACACATCAACAACCTGGGAAACAGAGGCAAAAGGTTAGGGGAGACCACGCCAAGGATGAAAAGTCTAACATCATCCATATTTGCCTGGGCACATTAAGTGCAAGTTGCTTGAGTGTCATCTTGTCTGTTTTCAGTTGGTGAAGCACCAGAGAGTTAGCAGTTGACATGTATTTTTGTCAAGTGCAAGAATCCTGGATTTCCGTTTTCTCATTGCTGATTTCCTCTCTTTTGCTTTATGTTACAAGATGGTGTCCCTTCTGATAACTGATTTTCCGGCCTCCCAGAGTGTCTGGGCTGTTGAAAAACAACCCAGGTTGAGCTCAGAGTATACTACTACTTATGCCCTTGAATACTACCAAACCTTTGCAGCAAATACCCACTATGAATAAAAATGTAAGACGTTTGTTCCCCTGGTCTCCCACATAACACTTGCAACTCTACTAGGGAGTGGTTCAAGTATCCACTATGGAGGAAGCAAGATTCTCACATCCATGCACGGATGAAGTAGTTAAGTACAAATGTCATAGAGCACCAATTTAGTGCCTAGTCTGATAGTGGTGAATGTCTGCAAGCCCTGGCTTATGACATCTCATGAGTGTTCTAGTATGCAGTGGTTTGTGGCATTGAAGTCAACGCCTATTGACACCCCCCTAACCAAGTTCTAGAATGATAGCATTGAGGTAATCTAGGTCACTATGGACTAGGGACACAGGAGCGTACACACTCATAAGGGACCTGACAAGAACCCCCAGCTTGTCAGTTAATGACACAATAGCCCTATTGATCTGTCTTAGTCAGACTAACCACCAGTGGAAAAGATCCTATGAGCAATTCTGCCACTCTCCAGGAGCCATGTTAAAACAAGTGTGGTATCCTTGATGACCAAGGAAACGCATCTCTTCCAAGAGATGTGTATCATGTAGCCATAGGAGGTGGACATCCATTCACATTTTAGGATATAGTAAAATAATCAAACTTTTGTTCTTGGTAACTGAAGTGTACAGTAGTATGATGCACATAATTTGAATTTCATTCTGCCACGCTGTGCTCTGCAAACAAGTAAACAGAAAATAATACAAACTGTGAGCAGTAAACCCTTAGCCCTCAACTTCAACTCTCCCGAAACTTCCTCACCATAAAGCATATGTTGCCATGTGTAAAACCCATCTGGAACTAAACAGTGGAGGTACTTAACAATTTCCTAAAGGAACATGTCTTGTTACAGTCTTCAATTGGGCAGTTGTTAACTCCCTTAAAGAAAACCCTAAAAAACTTAGTTTGAATCCCTTGATTATCTCTCTGCTGGTGGAATATGGCTGCCAACCCTCACCAGCTTCTGTAGTCAAGTTCGTAGGATTACTTATAGGCAGCAAGATATCTCTCAAACCTCACATGTGAACTAGCCCAAACAGTAAACTTCCATCTAAGACATCTAGAAACAAGAAAGCATCTTCTCTCCAATGAACAACCTTTAACTGAAACCCAAATCTTAGTGTTCACTAGGAGGGACAGAGGGAACATCATGCTCTTGCAGCTACTGGCAAAAACTATTCACCCCATGGAAGTGAGTCCCCACTCCACAGCTTTCCTAGACTATGACCAAAAAAGTTTAACCACATCTTGCCCATATTGAAAGACCTACACTGGCTTCAGTTAGAAACCCTGATCAAGGTCAAAATTTGATGCATTCTCTTTAAAGCACTTTTAACAGGTAGACCAAGCTTCCTCTCGGAACCACTGAAAAGTTTGAGTGGAACCAGGGAATCCTGAAGCAAAGCTGTCCAACTACTTTACCCTCTGGAATTTAAAACATGTGTAACTCAAAAGCAGTCTTTCTCCAGTGCCTCTCCCACATTTTGGAGCTCCTTATCCAAACAATTAAGACTGGTGCTGGACATCCTTGCCTTCAGGAAGCAACTTTACACTTTTAAAATCCACTTAGTGTCCAGTACTTAACAGAATTACTCACTTCTCACGTACTTCCTTGTGGTTTACCTTTTGCATTGTAGAGTTCAATCCTGACAACTTATTTTTAATATGTTTACAAATACTGTTCCTTTGCAATGTATTGCTGAAGGTTTTCAGAGTGTGTTAGGGTGTGGCCCCTTCCCAGGGCCTTCCAGAGACTTTCCCTGCAGCATGCCTGGACGTGGTTCTGGGCTGGGCCAAGACTCTATAAAAGAGAGTCAGCCCAACTCCCAGTGCTCACTATTCAGAGGTTGCAGTGCAGAGCAGCAGCTTCTTCCTGAGCTCCTATCCTGGCGGCCTATTTGGATCTTCCAGTCTTCTGCCCTCATCTCCCATTGGTGATCATTGTTTCCAGGCGGTAAGACAGTGGTTGGACATTTCCCAACACCGTTATTGAGAATTTTCATATTCTTGATTTTAATTCTTAAATGAATACCAGATTATTTGCGCGCTGCCATTTTTTGACATTTGTATGGTGGTTTGCAAATAGTGAGGACGCGCAATTTATTCCATAGAGATTTGACTTCGTTATTCATTACGCGCTGCCATTTCTTGGCATTTACGTGGTGGCTTAAGAATCGGCAAGACGCGCGATTCGTTTTATGGTGTTTGGACATTGTTGTTCATTGTGCGCTGCTATTTCTTGACATTTACGTGATGTTTTACGAGTTGGCAAGACGCTCAACTCGTTTCATGACCATTTAACTTTGTTGTTCATTGCGCGCTTCCATTTCTTGACATTTACATGGTGGCTTAAGAATCGTCAAAAGAAGCGCGATTTGTTTAGTTGTACTTTGATCTTGTTATTTACTGTGAGCTGTTAATCCTTGGCATTTATATCGTGTTTTACGAATCAGCAAGACGCACGATTCGATGATAGAGGATTTGACTTTGATATTCATTGCATGTTACCATTTCTTGGTATTTTATATGGTAACACTCGAATTGGCAAGACACACAATTCCCTCCTCGAGTTTAATTCATGTTGTTTATTGTATGCCACTAGCCTAAGATATGTATTATGTAATATTTGAGTTGACAAGTTATGTGATTTGTTTCCTGAATCCATATTGTGTTATTCATGGTGCACAATCCTTCTATGGTGTTGAATATATATATATATATATATATATATATATATATATATATATATATATATATATGTATGCAATATTCGTAATTAGTGTTGAAAACTTTTAAGAGTACACAGAAGGCCATAGTTTCTAGATGCAATATTGTATGGTCCTAGTATACATTCTCAAAACAGGGTTTAAATGATTGGTTTAAAATTTAGTCAGAATGTTTTTTCTGATTCTCATGTAAAGGAAAGTACTTGAATAAGAAAGTTTTCATTTAATTCATCTTGATTCCCCTACAGGTATCCGGCCATCTTGAAACTTAGTCATTTTAAACTTAACTCTTAGATTGTTCATGTTTTCAGAGTGACTAGGCTTAGAATCATAGTTAAGTACTGATTTTAGGAGATATAATTTTCATATTGTGTGTTTTAACCTTTTTCTTACTACAGGTCTCCTTCCCAGCCGTTCCCTTCCTAATCCCCTCTTCCCCTCTTCAACTCTCTCAGTCTCTGTGATTTATCTATCAGAGTCTTGTAGCTGTTCAGTGGTGGATTTGTTGGGAACGTGCACAAACCCTGAGGATCTGGTGACTCTGACACGCACCAACACAATGCATGTAGAAAGCATGTGGTATTTGTGTATGCAACCAGTCTTCCAAGATTTTGCAGAACAGGATCTCTCAGTTTTCTCTGGAAACCTTATCAGACATTATCTTCCTGGCAAACACCTTGATCATTGTATTTATGTTTTGAGATTAAGTCCTCACCCTTTTTTTACTTTGTTGATGGCATTCTGCAGATCTTGCCTGAAGAGGGCCATATCGATGGAACTTTATTAATCTTTGTCTCCAGTGCCCTCTGACATATTGGAGATATCTGTGTTGCTTGGAGTATAATTGCTGTTAAAGAGGAGGTTTTGTCTCTGTTTTCTTGTTGCGATTATTGTTCCTTGAGCACAAACGTGGAGGTTCTGGGACTCACTGTTGGAAATGTGTTCATTTATTTTCCACTGACTGTGAGGCCGTGTCCTTCACCATCTGGTCCCAGGGTACATTATTGTGTGTGTGGGTACTGCTTACTATCCGGTATGCAGTCTGCCTACTAGAAAGAGATGATTTGGAAAGGAAGGTTCTAGCTAGGGGTCAGGTATCCCTTTAGCAGGGGAGGTCAATATGTCCGACTCGTGCTCCACACAGTGATATGGTTGTTGTTCTTTCCCCTCAACGGTTGCCACATTTAGGGGTCACAATCCCACAATTAGACCTTAATGTGTGCATCACTGAACTACTTTTAATTGCAGGTCCATCAGAGCGGGACCTCAAAGCGAGAGGGATCCTGAAACTATCACACTGGCTTAGGATTGTTATACCTCTTTCAAAATCCAGTGATCCACAAGAATCCAGCTGCCTCCCCCATGCCCATCCTTGAGCCCAGGTAGTACCTTGAAATCTGTGCTATCCCTCTATCATGGGCCTGTGTCTTGCATCTTTGGGTCAAGTGTGGTGTGGCTCAGTCTGTAACCTACAGGGCATTCACCAATGAGAGAAGAGAAAAGTACAGTAAGCCACCCACACACCACTGATGCTCATTTATGGTCTTTGGGCCTTTTTAGTAAACCACAATTCATCTGAATGTTGGCTTTTCCTAAGTTAGGTTCCTGGCCACCAGTGAGGTTCAGGATGTACAGGGAGTCATCAAAAAAAGAGAAATGAGGTATGGAACTGTTCCCTCCAGGAGGGGAAGGTGATCTTGCCCAATCATTCATCACACAAGTTAAATAATCCCAAAGGGCTGCCTTAAAAGGCCCCAGTGTGGAAACACCTTCCTGAGGATGCTGCAATTGAAATCCACTGCTACACTCACAACAGTGGAGCATGCTCTGTGAATCTGGGTATTTGGACAAAATATTGAGTTGTAAATATTGGTCGATAGATACATTGTTAAAAAAATGTAATGATAGAAAAATATTGTGATGCAGAAATATTGTTGTCAAGAATATGATTTTTTCAGAAAAGTAACATAATATAATTGTCAGGAATATTCTTGTTTTTAACAATATAGTATGTTTTAGTTCATATATTAATTTTATGTGCTAATGTTGTTTGTATGATTGTTATTAAAATTGTTAAAATATAGTTTGTCATTTTAAGTGATTTAGAGTTTTTAATTTAATTGCTAATGAAAATTCATAGTATTGTAAACGTTGCTGGTTTTGTAGTGGGATAAAGTGGGAAGTTAAGCAATAAATATGTATGAATGAATTAATAATTTTAAGGTAATTATGTATTTGATATTAATTATGTACATTATGTAATGCTGATTTGTTTTACTTATATTTGAAGTGTGGGATGGTATGTCTGCAGGGGTTAACAATTAATTTTTAATTTATTATTATTTATGTAATGGATTATCAACTATGTATCCCGTGTAAAAAACATATATTTTAGTTATATTTTAGGTGCCGCCTGCTGGGTTTGTAGGGATATAGAGTGAGAAGTTAATTAAGTTATAATTAACAATAAATTATTCATTTACTATCAATTATTGAATGGATTATTAAGTATGTACATATGTAATACTGATTTATTTTGATTGTGTGTTGCTAGGTTTGAAGAGATACAGGCTGGGAAGTTAATTAAGTACAAAATTGAAAATATTTATTAGTATATTTAAAATTTGAATTGTTTAATTTAGTTATATTTTAGGTGTAAATTGTGTTATACTCATTTATTTTATGTATATTTTAGTGTGGGGTTCTAGTCACTAAGCCTTAATGTTTACATTAAGAGTTATATCAAGAGGTTTACATGTCTTCTAAATTAGTAGGGTTTTTCAAATACGTAATATTTTGAAGCTTGGCATGAACAGTTAAGCTTATCTCAGAGGCAATGTGTAAGGTGTTGTATTCACACACAGTAACACAGTGAAAACAATACAAAAGTGTTCTACACCAGTTTAGAAAAATAGTCCATGTTTATCTGAACAAAGCAAGACAAAAACAACTAAAATCCAACATACACAAGCAAAGATATGAATTTTCAAAGATTAAGGGGCTGATTCTGACTGTGGCGGGCGGCGGAGGCCGCCCGCCACAGTCCCGCCGACAAATGACCGCACCGCGGTCAAAAGACCGCGGCGGCCATTCTCACATTTCCGCTGGGCCGGCGGGCGCTCTCCAAAAGAGCGCCCGCCAGCCCAGCGGAAATGCCCCTGCAACGAGGATGCCGGCTCCGAATGGAGCCGGCGGAGTTGCAGGGGTGCGACGGGTGCAGCTGCACCCGTCGCGTATTTCAGTGTCTGCTTTGCAGACACTGAAATACTATGCGGGGCCCTCTTACGGGGGCCCCTGCAGTGCCCATGCAATTGGCATGGGCACTGCAGGGGCCCCCAGGGGCCCCGCGGCACCCCCTACCGCCATCCTGTTCCTGGCGGGAGACCCGCCAGGAACAGGATGGCGGTAGGGGGTGTCAGAATCCCCATGGCGGCGGAGCGCGCTCCGCCGCCATGGAGGATTCCCCCGAGCAGCGGAAAGTCGGCGGGAGACCGCCGACTTTCCTCTTCTGACCGCGGCTGAACCGCCGCGGTCAGAATGCTCGAGGGAGCACCGCTAGCCTGTTGGCGGTGCTCCCGTGGTCGGTGACCCTGGCGGTCACCGGCCGCCAGGGTCAGAATGACCCCCTAAATCTTAGTGAAGCACTTAGAAGCACAATAGTTCCAACTGGGGCTATCACAGCATCTTAATGGAGTAATTCCGAACAATCCGATGCCACTCGCGAGGGAGTGTGGGCTGGTCACAGAGTCACATGGATGACAGGTACAGTACCTTGGAAAATGAAGAGGAAGCAAAGATGTTGCGTGTATTCGGGGATGTGAGACATCCCTGGAGCAGGTGTGGTATCAGTGTTTTACTGCTAGGCATGGGAGGTGAGGCGTTGGTTCCTTACAGTTGCAGGGGAGGTGATGCAGCGTTGGTGGCGAGCCATCAGTTCCTTAGGACCCAGCGGAGTTGATGAATCCCGCAGTTCAAGTGCAAGGCATCGATTTTGCAGTGTCGCGATCACACCACAGGGCCACAGGTGCTGCTGCAGAGTCAGGTGTTGTGGGCATCAGTGACACAGCACTCGGGACTCATGCAGTGGTGGGACTTCAGAGACACTGTGCGGCATCAGGCCTGCAGCGTCAGTCACGGTCAAGGTACTCAGTGGGGGAAACGGCTCTGGTGCAGGCATCTGCATGGAGTCAGACAGCAGTGCTGGTTCTGAAGTCACTCTGGAGTCAATGTACTTGTTTTCTTTTTGGTTGCACCAGATAATAGTCTTAAGGGCCCAGGAACTGGATTTGGCACCAGCAAGCAAGTCAGGGTTCTCAGCAAGAGAACCCAGGTGCTGGCAGATGAAGTCTTTGATGTCCCTGAGACTTCTTAACAGGAGGCAAGCTCTGTCCAAGCCCTTGGAAAACCTTTAAAATCAGAATGTAGAAAGAAAAGTCTAGTCCTTTCATTTCCAGGACAGAAGCAGCAAGCAAAGCTCAGGCAGGCAGAGTAGCAGTCCCTTCTACAGCATCCAACTCTTCTTCCAGGCAGAATGTCCTCAATCCAGATGCCTCTAACTGTGGGGTCAGAGGTCTAGTACATATACCCATTTCTGCCTTTGAAGTCGACAAATGTCAAAGAAAAGTCTTTGTAATGCACAAGACCCTGCCTTTTCTGCCCTGGCCCCAGAGACACTCCAGGGGGTTGGACATTGCTTTGTGTAAGGACAGGCACAGCCTGATTCAGGTGCAAATATCAGCTCCTCCCACCACTCTAACTCAGGAAGACTCATCAGGATATGCATGGCACACCTCAGCTCCCTTTGTGTGACTATATTCCACAGACAAGCAGAGGTGCAGAATGCTTAAGCAAGAAAATGCTCACTTTCTAAAAGTGACATTTTCAAACTTACAATTTAAAAACCAACTTCACCGAAAGATATATTTTTAAATTGTGAGTTCAGGGACTCCAAACTCCATATATTTTATATCTTTGTCTTCTCCCAATGGAAATTACAATTAAAAGATATTTCAAGGCAATCCCCATGTTACTCTATGGGAGAGATAGTCCTTGCAATAGTGAAAACCAAATTTAGCAGTATTTCAGTATTAGGACATGTAAAACACACCAGTACATGTTCTACCTTTTAAGTACACTGCACCCTGTCCAAGGGGCTGCCTTCTGCCTACCTTATGGATGGCTTACATGTACTAAAAGGGAAGGTTTGGGCCTGGCAAGTGGGTGCATTTGCCAGGTCGAAATGAAAGTTCAAAACTGCCCACACAGACACTGCAGTGGCAGGTCTGAGAAATGTTTACAGGGCTACCTAAGTGAGTGGCACTGTCTGTGCTACAGGTCCAGTAGTAGCATTTGATTTACAGACCCTGGGCACACATGGTGCACTATACTAGGGACTTACTAATACATCAGATATGCCTATCAGGGATAAATCACCAATACCATTTAGACAGAGAGCATATGCACTTAAGCACTAGTTAGCAGCAGTTAAGTGTCCAGAATCCCAAGGCCAACAAACACAGGTCAGAAACAAATAGGAGGAAGAAGGCAAAACATTTGGTGATAACCCTGCAGAAAGGGCCAGGTCGAACACTACTGTTGCACAGACTGGAGTAGGTATAATAAATGTAACCCCTCCGAAGTCCAATGCTTTTCCTACAGTTGCACAGACTGGAGTGGGAATAGTTAACTTTACCCCTCCGAAGTTTAACACTTTCCCTACTGTTGCCCTTGTTGCAGTGGAAATAGTAAATCTAATCCCTCCAAAATCTAACCCTTCTTCCTACTGTTACTCTGTTTGAAGTGGGAATAATATGTTTAAACCCTACAAAGTACTACACTTTCTCTGCTGTTTCATAAATTGGAGTGGGAGTAGTATCTCCATTGTTCCCAGAATCCAATATATTTTCTAATATTGGGTAAATATATTTATTATTCATTTTTTTATATAATTGTAATTTTTTATTTATTATTTTGTTTATATTTTGTATTCACTTTTAAAATGTATAATATTTGTTTTGAATGTCTTTTTTGTTTGGTAATTTATTTAATGTGTTGCAGTTGAATTGTTAATATTTTTATGTTTCATGGAAAAAATATCTAAAGTAAATTGTTTTAGTAGTACATTTAAAGAATTCAACAAAAAAATAATATAATGTAAAATATACATATTTGATAATTGTGTCATATATATTCGTGTATATAGCTCCATATTTCCTCTTTATTACAAGGAAGGCCAGGACACCTCCAAGTTGCTGTCAGTATAAGCACATTTTTACTGTGGAGAAAAGACTCCCCTCCAACGCGTTTCGGCAGTAGCCTTGGTCACAGATGGAGGAGGTATGTGAAACACATCTATAAATAACACCAAACATAAGAAACGGACTTCCGTCCACATCTTACTGTCAACATTTCCATAATGACGGCCACCTTAAAGTAGTGTGGTGATTTCTGATAATAAAGATCCATGTTCTCTTTCATGTCTAAAGTAATACATTATATCCATGTTTGCTTTTTATATTGATCTTGTTCTTATATACCATTCTTATATACACTTTAAAAATATAATTATATATACATATATCAACCCTATTATTCACTTTTAATATATGTAGTAATTTCTTGTTCTTCATGTTTTTATAAGAAATCATCCTACCCCTTGTGGGGAATCATGCCTCTGTGGGCCAACTCATATCAATATTGCCAAGAAGATACTTTTATGAATCATAATTCAGCTGGGTATTCATAAAGCTTTTGGGTATATTTTAACAAAATACATATCTCATACTTCACTATATGAAACACCTATATCTTTGTTATCCACATATCTTCATCTTAATTAGGTGAAATTCCGCCTACTCACAAATCAATAACTATGAACACAAAATTAGTAAACTTGAGTACTAAAATACCCACAACCCTAAATTTGTATTGATAATATTAAAAATAATAAAATATGAATAAAATATTATACAGCTCAAAGAGACTTGTATATTTCTTCAAATAAATTGTTTTTATCCCAAGTGTATACACATTCCTTCACTGGAATCCAGCCCCAAAGGATGCAATGTATCAAATTATATTATGTATTTTGATTCCAGAAACCCTAACTTCCTTTCTCTATTGCCTCCTCGACAATTCACTTTTACCTGATCGATCACTACAAACCGAAGTAGACATTAATTTCCAAAGTGTTTGTCATGGAAGTGTCTTGCCACTGGATAAATGCTATCATGATTTTTAATGGCTCTTCTATGTTCTTATATCCTTTTCTTAGCACAATGATCTTCTGACAAGGAAATATTAAGCAATACACACAATATGGTGTGTTACAATTAAAATGTCCTTTAATAACAGATTCTTTCATAGTTCCGGTCACTGCTACTTTTTTGCAATATACACTATTCCTGTACGCTTTGCTTTGCATGCAACAATAAAATCCCAATGGCATCATATTTGTAACTTCCTTTTTTTGCTCACCTGACACAAAATTGTCACATAAATCCTCTCTCAATGATCTACCTAAACGTGATTTGTGGTGTATCTTGTATGTATTTACATAACACCGGATCAGTCTGTAAAATATGCCAGCTCTTGTCCAAAATCTTTCTTTTATTGTAGGATTGATTACTATAATTTGTTATAAATCTAATTGTTTATATGTCTTCCTCTTTGGGACATACCTTGAATAGTAAATTCTCTCTACAAGTCTGATCTACTTTCTGTTCCTCAAAGAGTAATTTATCATATCACACAACATTTCAGTGTATAACAATAGTGAAATAGATCTCGCCCGCATATAGTGTCTGATTGCTTTCAGGCCCAACTCATGATCAATGCTGGTATAAAGACTCTAATGTCAATAACAAATATTCATGTATATATAAACATTCACAGATACACACACATATATGTATGTTTGTTTTTGTAATTATTTATAGGTATTTGTGTATATATAAAAGTATATATTTATGTATAGTATTAAATATTAGTGAGATTTATTTCATTGACATTACTTTAATGTTATATATTAACATATTTAAGATTTACTACTTTAAAATGTATATATATGTGTGTGTGTATTTAGAAACAATATTTGTAGGGTTTTTAACACTATGAGAGTGAAACAATATTTTTTCGATAATTTTGTACTTAACATTATAATGACAGGGACACAATATTTTTGTAAATTATATTTTTGACACAATATTTGTGATACACAATAATGTTGATTTCGATATATTGTGGCAGTGAGCAGTGAATCTGGCCATTTTGTCTTCTCTCTGTGCCACCTAGACAGCCGGAGCCTGCCACCACTGGACAGCCTTACTAACACTTGGTGTGATGCTGCATTCTTCTGCATAGTCAGGGTTCAATGCCAGTTTCTAATCCGTGTCCACAGTGCCCAGGCCTCCTCCTGCCTGCCCCTCATCTGTAGCCATTTCTGAAATGTGAGATCATCAGTACCCAATATCAGACAATGTTTGGCACTGCTGGCTACTGGGCAGCAAGTCCAAATTATATAGTATTGTTGGGTGCTGGGCTCTCAAGTAGCAAAGACACGTTTTCCATTTTGGCCTGCCAACTGACACCACCATATTCATACTTGGAAGTGGGATCAGAAGTCCAAAAAAATATAACTGCGATTGTATACTCAATCAGGATAAATGCTTCAGACTGATTGGATGATTGGTGGTCACTACAAGCCCAAGTCCAGGTAGTGGGCCTCACACTGAATAACCAAGCTGCTTAAAAACAGTACAGGAGAATTGACCAAAGGGGGCTGATCACACACCTCCTGAGATCTGTAGCTTGTACTGAGATCTTTCTCCAGATTATGCAGACTTTTTACTGTTTCACTCTCTTCTAACTTTGTCCCTAACATCTTGGAGACCTTCGAGATACGCAGGCACGAGCCTTAATAAATGTTCTCACTGTGATTTATAATAACACTGAGTGACATTATCATTTATTGGTATAAAATAATGAAGTATGTTTAATGAGCAATGTACACACAATGAGAACCGGTGATTACAATTCAAGAATATATCACGAGAACTGTATATTCACTCTTTGATATATGCATAAAAAATGTTAAGGTGAGATGTGTGCTAAGTTATAAACATCTAAGGCTACTTTATTTCCTGTATAGATGTTTTCTTCTTCGGAAGTTTTATTTTAACATTGTTTTTATATTTTCAAATGTGGTGAGATCTCAAATGATCACATTCTTATGATCTAGCACATCTATGGCTTCTGGTGGTTCAAAACTGTGCTTTTCAACTAAAGTTTTAGGCTGATTATCATAAGATGGGGATAGATAGATAGATAGATAGATAGATAGATAGATAGATAGATAGATAGATAGATAGATAGATAGATAGATAGATAGATAGATAGATAGATAGATAGATAGATAGATAGATAGATAAAAGTTGCCATCATATGATAGACCTTCCTTTATGTTGGCCAAGAGAGGTACAGTGACTTTGTCTCTATAATTCCGGAGGTTCATTAGCAAGTAGCTAGGTAGAAAGGCAGAGGGATAGATAGACAGGTAGATAAACCAACATACAGATCAATAGATAGATAGATAGATAGATAGATAGATAGATAGATAGATAGATAGATAGATAGATAGATAGATAGATCTATAACATCACTTTAACCTTTGTTTTTTAAAGTGATTTTCAAGGTTATTTTAAAAGTAAAGTACTAAATTGTTACCATACATTATTATACCTAACCTGTGCCACACATGGCCAATTGGTAGCATGAACATATATGATTGCGACCAACCAATCAGATTGCGAAGTTGGAGCCTACGGATCTACAAATCATCCATGATGTGAAATACGCATACACTTTGAACCATACTGTCTCAAAAACTACTGAACAAATGCACACCAAATTTCTAGGTATCCATCCAGCTTTCTGCCAAAACTGCTGTAATTATGTTCAGCCGTTGTTTCTGAAACGGTGCTCAATCCAAAAGAAAATTGCAAGGGAAAAATGCATTTTGGGACCCCCACCCCTTTGCCTCTGCCCCACTTGATGGATCACTTCAAAACTTTCCAAGAAGGAGCTGATGTGGACATGACTTGTCTGGAAGGTTTCATAAAAGTCACTCAAACAGCCCTATTGTTATTAGCCAAGCAGCAAATCTATTTTAGGACTCAGGGGTGTAGTCCTTTGTCCTAGAAAAAGGTTAAAAAAACATATGGGGGCAGGGTTGGGAAACCCTGCCCCATAGGCCTGGTTTGGGGAGTCCTAGATAGAATCCCACTTTGGGCAAAAAGCATTTTTTTTTTTTTCCGCTGATGATCTGGGATCTTATTAAAAAAGAAAATGGAAGGTTCCTGACCTTTTCACAAATAAGCTCCCTTGGTGAGCGAGGCCTCGGGGCTCAGTGATTTTATTTTTTTCAGGGAAGGGGGCATCCAGGCATTTGGAGCAGGTCTAAAAAAAGAGCCAGGTTGTGAGCCCTTTCCAGAATTTGGTCAGTTTAGGTGATGTACAGTAGTGGAGGAGAGTGCGTTCCAAGTCTTGGCAACGAGATGGGAGAAGGAGCGACCTCCGGCGCAGCAGCAGCATGTTCGAGGAGTCTGTGCAAGGGAAAGGTGTGCGGAGCAGAGGTTCCTGTGGGGGTGGTGGAGGTGCAGACACTGGTTCAGGCAGGCGTGTCCTTGGTCATAGAGGGTTTTGTAGGCATGAGTAAAGAACTTAAAGTGACATCTCTTCTGGGGCGGTAGCCAGTGGAGGTCTTTCAGGTGCTGGGAGATGTGAGCTCTCTTGGGCAGGTTGAGGATCAGTCTGGCAGCTGCATTCTGTATTGTTTGGAGCCTTTGCCTGAGTTCGGTGGTGGTGCCTGCATTTAGTGCATTGTTGTAGTCAAGAGGGCTGGTAATGATGGCATGAGCAACTGGAGCTCTAAGCAGTTGTCCGCCATCCATGGCGAGATGTTTTTCATGCAGTTGTGGAAATTTGTCTTGGTAGCAATGGGGTCGGTAAAGAGTGATAGTACGAACTTGTTTCATAGCCATAGGAGATGATGTTGCCAATGTCCTCAAGGGGAGTCATGTAGATGTAGAAGAGTGTGGGGTAAGGGACAAGCCTTGGAGAACACCGCAGATGTTATGCTTTGCTTGCGATCTGAAGGGAGTAGGCAGATTTTCTGGGTGTGCCCTGTGAGAAACTATGCCATCCATCTGAGCGCGTCATCAGTTATTCCTGTCTGGCGCAGGCGATGGATGAGTACCTGGAGGGAAAGCATGTTGAAGGCAGCGTATATGTAGAGAAGGATGAGGGCAGCAGATTCTCCTTTGTCCAGCAGGGCACGGATGTCATCTGAGGCAGCAATCTGAGCTGTCTCAGTGCTTTGGCTGGTTTTGAAACCTGATTGGGATGAGTCTAGTAGGTTGTTCCCTCAAGGTATTCGGTGAGTTGGAGGTTGACGGCCTCCTCCATGAGTTTGGCGGGGAAAGGGAGCAATGAGATGCATCAGTAGGTTTTTAGTTCATTTGGGTCTGCCAAGGGTTTCTTAAGGAGGGGTCTGAACTCTGCGTGTTTCCAGGCATCTGGAAAGGTGGCCAATGTAAGTGAAGGACTGATGATGGTGGTGAGTTGGCGGCTGATCTCGTCCCTTCCGAGGTTGAAGAGTTGGTGGGGGCAGTGGTCAGTGGCTGCTCCGGAGTAGATGGAGCTCCTAATGGTAGTTGGGTCCTCGTCACTAAGTTGTTTCTAGACGTTGAGTGGGTGGTCAGTAGAGTTTGTTCACGGGAGGTTGGGGGAGTAGGAGGGTTGGATATTGAAGTTCTTGTAGATGGTTGTTATTTTGTTGTAAAAATGTTCGACAAGGTTGTCCCAGAGCTTCAGCGATAAAGGTATTGAGTTTTCAGTGGCTGCAGGGCAGGTGAACTCTCTGACAATGGTAAAGAGTTACTTGGTTTGGTTGCCACTAGTATCGATCCAGAAGGCCTCCCTCTTCGATTTAATTCTTGCTGGTGCATCTGCATTTGGTCTTGATGAGTTCTAGGGTGTACCAAATGGCTTGCTTGGCTGGTTTGTGAGCTTTAGCTAGTTTGGTGGGTGCAAATTGGTTGGCGGTGCTGGTATCCAAATGTTGAAGTTCTGTACTGAGTAATTCAGGTCGGGGGTATAATTGGGGTGAGTGGCATAGAGGGCATTGGTCCATTGTTGCTGAGAGACCTTGGTCCGGCTGCAGGAGGGTGCGCTGTGAAGGTTGAGGATGGCATGGGTGTGTCCAATGATGGTGAAGTGTACAATGGTATGGTCCAACCAGGTGAAGTTCAAAGTGTGGGTATACCTAATTCTGTTGCTAGATGAGAAAATGGGGTCTAGAGTTGTCTTGTGATGTCGGTGGGGTTGGTGACTAGCTGCTTGAGGCCAAATTTGTCTAATCTTTCCAGGAGGTTGGTGGAGTTGGTGTTGGTGGGGTCATGTAGGTGGAAGCTGAGGTCTCCCAGGAAGATGTTGTGTTCAGATTCTATGGCAAGAGGAGTGATGAACTCAGTGATGGTGTTGCTGATTTCGGTCTGTGGTCCCGGTGGTCTGTAGGTAAAAGTGTTTTTGATGGTGGTGTTATTGTCAATGTGTTTCATTACTGGGGCGGTCTGGTCATCATCGATTGTGCAGGAGATCGACTCCTTGTGTATGGCAGCAGTGCCGCCTCCATGTCTGTTGGTGAGATCCCAATGTTTGATGTTGTACTGGTGGGGGATACTGTGGCGATGTCAGGTGTGGAAGCTGGGTGATCCAGATTTCTGTGATGAAGGTTCCATCATAGATAGAGATGGTGTCCTAGATTTTGGTGCCATGCTTGCAGAGGGATCTGGCATTGAGTAAGATGCAAATGAGTTAGCCTGGTGTGGTCTAGGTCAGTGCTGACTGTAATATAAGGGTTGCTGTGTGGGTATTCGGCCCTGGCGTGGAGGTGAAGTGGCAGTGACAGCAGTTGAATGGTCCTGCTGTAGAGCGGGGCAATGCCAGGTAGCAGTTTTTGTTGCGACTGGGGTCTAGGGAGCGAAGATCCCTAGACTGTCCAGGTTTCTTGACTCTGGGTGCGGTCCAGGCACCATTGGGCACAGAAGGGCTTGCCTTTGGTGTGTCTTCGGCGCACCCATGCTGTGGCCTCCATTAAATAGGTCCTGGGAGAGGTGCTGGGAGAATGGAGGGTGGGAAAAGAGCTGGAAACCAGGAGCAAGGCGAGGGCGGCAACCAGGTGCATGGGGGAACGGGACCCTGAGGACAATGCAACTGACAAGGCTCCTGGGGACAGGAGACCTTGGTGAAGCAGGGGGAAGAACCTGGGCTGTGGACTTGACAGGAGGCTGGTCAGAGCCTGGTCAGGGGGCCTGGCACTGGGGAGCAGCCTGGAGCTGGGAGAGCTGGTCAGGGCCTGATATGTACCATATGAGTGTGATAAGTAGATTGTTCCCTCACGCAGGAGGATACATCATTTGAGACATGACACACAGGTGTATTTGGACAAGTGCATGGAGGCCTGTTGGTTTGTGTTACAGAAAGAGGGCCTCCTAGTAGTTGTGGTCATGTCACTTGCTGACTCCTCACACTACACAAATGCTAACCTCTCAGGGAGGTTACATCATTTGAGAGATAACAAACATGTGTATTAGGACAGGTGAAGTTAGGACTGTTGTTTTGTGTTACTGAAAGAAGGCCCCCTGGTAGTTGTAGTCACATCACTTGCTGACGCTCCACACTACACAAATGCTAAACTCCCAGGACAGGGTACATCAATTGAGAGATGACACACTGGTATACTAGGACAAGTGCAGGAAGGCCCGTTGGTTTGTGTTGCAGAAAGAGGGCCTCCTGGTAGTCATGTCACTCTATGGGAGTTTAGTCTTACACATCTGTTGCCACACTGCAATTAGTTTGGCCCGCACATTTACATGCAGACACAAACCATGGGTCCTGGGTTGATCATTTGATATTGAAACAGCTACAGACCCCATTTCAATATATGGCATGTTATGGGAATTTATACATGTGATGTTCTTTATGACAATGCACATTGACAAGCTTATATGTCTGCGACTCTGGGTATTGCATGTTGGGGAAGTATATGAACAATACAGTGACAAAGACTGGGCTGTGACCATGCAGGCCATTCCCCCAGCTATTCCTGTCAAGCCCTCAGGATGCTGGATGGCCAAGACCTTCTCATCCTAGGTAAAGAGTTGTAATGTGGCACTGAGGGACCACCACTCACCTTCAGGGACTCCATGTGTTGCCTGGAGGCCATGGAATGCACCTTTACCCTCAGGTCATTCTACCAGCTCCTAATGTCCTCCTGTGTGCTAATGGGGGTGCTTATAACATTCATTCTGTCGACTATCTTTTGCCAAGTACCTATTTTTCTACTAAGAGGAGTATGTTGGACTTGTGCTCCAAACAATTGTGGCTTTACTTTTAAGATTTCATTCACCATGACTCTCAACTTATCTTCAGAAAATCGGGGATTTTTGGGACATGCTCCAAGAGGTGGTGCACTGCAAACTACACAGAAGACAATATACAAATTGCCAAAGCCAGTGTAACAAAGTAAAGAAACACAATTTCCGATTTAATATTTCATTGACAGTTCAAAATATTAACTTTACACCATCCAAGGGGGCAGTGTAAATTCTGACCACAAATGATATATAACGGACAGTAAGCGTCTTTGGAACCTTACATGGTTCCCATTATTTACTGACCCTCGGGCTTTTGGGCCCATTACCTTTACTGCATATACCTTATAGGTTTGATTTTGATTTTCAGGTACATTTTACCTTTCCTGCGCCACATATCGGGCTGGCCACATGTTTCTTTTGACGTCTTTTCGGATTGCTTCTTTTGCGAAGTTACTTTTTTGAAATATTATATAGCGGTAAGCCTCTCTCTCATTTTCTTTCTTTCACTTTCTTTTTGGACCATGAGATTTTATTGATTTGACATCCCATAGTCCTGTTACCTAATATAAATTATCATATCTATTTTGGAATTTATTCTTTAGGTGACTGGTACACCAACACACATTGAGTTACTATTGACTGGATTCTTTTTAGGGTACTCAGTTTCTCCTTACAGTTGTCACTTTTACTTCTTATCTCACGTACTATTATCTGCTATATACACTTCATCGGAATCACCTTTTCTTTGCTACATCACTGGTACACGCTGCATATTATGCGAATGCATGACCAAGAACATGCCTTGCACGGGTCTGCCCACATCAAATATATGTCGGTATACACATCTTTGATTGACCTTTTTGATTGATTTCCCTGTACACTTATCTTTATCTCTATTTCTGGTTGTGGTATTTTTACATGTATACATCTATTCGCTCTTCTCTGCACTAGAGCACAGAATATATATGTTTTCTCTGGTTATGTTACAGCCCTGAAGAGGCCCTATGCTGGGCGAAACATGTTGGCTATTCATCGTGAACTTATCATCTGTTCATGAGCTCACTACAAGGACAGAAGGCCCTCTGTGTTTTTCTGTTTATATATCATTTGTGGTCAGAATTTACACTGCCCCCTTGGATGGTGTAAAGTTAATATTTTGAACTGTCAATGAAATATTAAATCGGAAATTTTGTTTCTTTACATTGTGACACTGGCTTTGGCCGTTTGTATATTGTCTTCTGTATAGTTTGAAGTGCACCACCTCTTGGAGCATTTTTCAGTGGAGCTGTCCTTCAGCCCCGTCGAGTTCCTTATTGCAGTAGGAACTATGGTGTAGTTGCACGCTCTTTGACACTTAACAATATTTTCTATGTTCTTTTATTTATACTCATGTACTAGGGGGTACCAATAGGGATGGTGCGTTGCGGATGAGCTTACTGCATACCTTTTGTCTGACTACTTAGGATTTTTGGGACATGACATAGCTGTGAATTAAAGTGAGTGGCACAGAATTACTTAACAAAAAAGTGTTAGGGAATTAATGGACAGAAGTGGGTGAATGGTGTTGAATTGGATGGTGAAAAAAGGGATGCCTTATATATCACGCATGAGTAAAATGAAGGGATCTGGCCTCTTACTTGCGCTGGGAAGGCAAAGGACCATGGTCTGGGAAGGGGTGTGTTTTATACTGTGACTTTCAGTTGTGTCCACTAAGCCAATGTATGTCAGCTGTGTTGGTGTTTAATCAATCTAACATACACTTGTCTGTTGCTTATCTGAATGCATACCACGGCAGCCAACCACCGTCAGCTGACTGCTGCAAGGAGACTGCCTTGTAGACTGTGCTACTGTTATGGGCTCGGTAGTTCCACATGGCTATGACGGCCATGGAGTAAGCACTGCCAAGATTTCAGACCGCTACACAGCTGGCGGGCAGCCTTTGGTTTGGCAGATGACGGTTCAGCCTGCGTACATCATAATTCAGCAGTCTGGTGACCAGTGGCACAGCAGTCTTTTTGGGGCCTCTGCCTTGGCGGTCTAGCGGTATGACCGGCAAACTCGTAATCAAACCCTCCGTTGGCTTGTTTTTTAAACAACATACTGTAGTATGTAAAGACGTGCTACCACTTACTTAATACAAAATGCAATTCACAAACTTACAGGTGTAAATCTCCACCTCCACTCTCATTCCTATGTAGAGATCTCCACACATGTAAGTTTAAAATTATATAGTAAATGGAGGAGGGACTGAGTGAGTGGTGGGAAAATAGTGAATAGTTACTACAAAATGGAAGGGGTTTGAAGAGGCACAAGGAAGGGTTTAGGGTGGAGTAAAATGTAGTTTAGGGATGGACATGCTAATACAAACACTCACCCACAAAAAATAAGCCCATTGATATTTACAAACTAACTTTTAAAGTTGGTACAGCTCAAAAGGCTACAAAATAGTTACAAATCTAATCCAGCACAGCTTTGAAGTACGTCCAGCACCAGGCATGGCCAATCACAGGTACTGAAGCACATTGCCATAGAAAACAATGGAGGCAGGGACTTAAAATAGAACTCCATAGGACATATTGTTAAAATAAAATAATGTATATTGACTTTTTAAACATATGTATAAATGTGATTATGTTATATATACACATACATATACATAGATGCATATAGATATAAATATATATATATATATATATATATTATATATATATACATCTATATATGAAAACACATAGATATAAAATACATGTCTTATAATGTTTGATAACCTTCTTTAATTTAAAAATAAATGAACTTTATTTTTTTTAAATAACTAAGTTAATTTAAATGATTTCCGTTTATTTTAATTTTCAATACATTATTAAAATATAACTTAATTATACATAATAAATAGAATTAACATTTTACTTTCGGTGGGATGTTTTAAAACAAGCCTTTAAAAAATAATTTTAATTTGATTTAATATCTTTAAGTTAATTATATCTTTAAATAAAACTTATGTTAATAGTTCCATAGCATGTTTTATTGTTTATACATTTAAGAAAATATATCAAATGAATTTACAATATTTAACAAAAAAAATCTGCTAATTTTTTTTGAGGTTTTAAAATGTTTTAAAATGTTCCCAATACAAACATTGTATATCTTTTGACCGGTAACACTTTGGAAATTGTTATGAGGAATATTCCAGTCTTACGAACCAAATTAAATCTATTCTTATAAATGAAAATTTTTATTGAGTTTAATGCAACAGGGTCAACATTAAAAAATGTAATTTAAACACCATCAATTACCTCATATCCAGAAAGAATGACATTCATTCACTAGAATCTAATACACACAAAGTTCCATAAAAACATGTCATTGGATTTATATTGTATGTAAAAGTATTCTGCACAAACCAAGTAACTTATGCCAGCTATTTGATTAATCAGAATACTCTAGGAATGTATAGCTTACTGTATAATGCCTAAATTAGTAGCCATAAAGGAAACAGTTTTAATTTTCCATTAAGCGGTAGCAAAAATGGTCAGTAGTTTCTATTGACACTGCAAATGTGAAGGCTGTATATGCCAACTTCTGTCAACAGACCAGTACCCATTTCCAGCTCAACACAAAAATAAATGACCATATAATGCAAATGAGGGAAATGTATGTCCTGTGATATTGTAGAATAACAACGTTCCTTTGCATTGAACTACAGATTTGTCAGTTTAACTAAATGCTCACTTTTACTGGTAATTTGCATACATTCATTAAATAAGAAAGGTTTACGGAGCAATTACTTGGAGAAAGTCAATATATTTCAGAGGAACAATTTTTTTTAACCTAGGGCTTCATCTTTACTGTTATAAATATAATGAACAAGTCTTTTCCACCTTTTGGTGCATCCAACAAGCGCAGTGTTGCCGTCAAATCCATGTTTTGGGCATTGCCAGTGATAGATTTACAACAACTTTCCTCTGTGTTGTAGTTGAAAGTGATAAGCAAAAATCATCACCCAAGAACTCAAATTGCAGGCAGCTCCAATGTCACTTGAAATTTTCATCACATCAAATGGAAAAAAGAAGGCGAGAAGTGAATAACCATCTAATTCATTCAAAATAAATATAAGTTTTTAAAAGATAATATACAAAAATTAAATTAAAAAGGCTCAAACTCCAAAAGTGTTGAAGACAATGAGAAGGGAACTATTTTTAGGTGGATGTGAACAATATGCATATGCTTTATGCAGTCCCTCAAAGTGAGCGGAGCCAGTGGGCTATATGGGCTGATCCAGTAACCTGTGCTGTATGCTACGTGTGCAGAAGTAAAATCTGAATGATAATTCAACACACCAATGGATGAAGCCTGTTAAGCAAAAGCCCCTTTACGTATGCAAATTTTACTTGACTTTTTAGGGCAAACAGTAGTCTGGAAAAGGTCATACCTAAAAAATAATACTCCCTCCATGCTATGTCTTTTTTTGTGACCTTTGTGTGTACAGCATTGCAGGAAATGCTGTTTTGTTCACAGAAAATGATGGCGTTACGCAAATGTTTGGAAAACCTACAGGTATTTGCTTAACATTTTCATATGGGCTCAATCACAAAAAGTGATACTATCTTCAAAGGCAAGCATGCCACATGTAATGGCCACAAATGGTGCTACTCCTATAGCCAACACCAGTATTTTGGCATAAAAATGGAGTCAAGCCTTATCTCTTTACGTCAAGAGATTATGGAATGTCTTCCATATTTTTCATTTGGATGTCAAATATTCCAATGCAGCAATTTATCGTCCTGATGGTGTTCATTTTACAACGTATGGAAACCACTGTTTCCTTACAAATCTCAAAACTTGGCTCCACAAACACATTTAAATATGTTTAGTTTAAAAAACAAACACATTTTCTTTTAAGAGCCACCCTATTTTGTACCTAATGTAATTTTTTCATATATAAGGGTTTTTTGTTTAAAAACAATTTTGAATACCGCTGAACTTTCTGGACACTTTTGCAATAGAACTGTAGAACTCTGTAAAAAAAAAGAAAAGAATATAAATGAATAAAACAACTTTTACCTACGTCTGTAGAATGTGCTAAACTGGCTTCTTCCTTCATGTACATTAAATCATCATGATTAATAAAAAATCTGTTCAGCAGTTTTGTCACTGTGTGTCTGTGAAAAGCCTGTGGAACGTGCAGTGATGGAAAAACTTGTTTTGAAGTCCCACTTTTTCCTTTTCACCCCTTCAACTAATCACCAGAACACTTTGCATCATCTGTCAATGTAGACAAAGGAGTAGGTCTGCAGAGTTTTGTAGAGATGAATCAAATGGTGGAAAAGTTATTACCACATACAAATCTGATGAATTCCTATTTCTGGGAATTTTAACTATAACTACAGAGTGATATGACTTTAAAGATTTATATGAAAGTAACATTAAAACATTGCTCAGAAATTTGAACACAATTTTGATAGATGTGTGAGGTTTCTAATATCATTGATGAAGCACATTCCACTGAGCAAAAGGATGATGGAATCAGGAGTGCTATATGTGCTACTGTTATAACACATGCCGACGAAGATCTTTGACTTATGTATTATAATGAACGGATGTAATGTAGCAACAGCGATTGTTGGGAAGGAGGCAGGGCTTAGATATCTTTACCTGCTTTAAGTGCTGTGATTGGAAAAGGTGGGACGTTAGGGCCAGGTTTTAGTTTATATTATCAAGCTAAGAATTGCATTATGTCATTCCCTGGGTCAGTGAAAGTGCATCTGACCTGAACAGTGACTTAATCCAATCATTAATATATCTCATATATTGCAGCTGCTCTCCAAAATGTAATTCAAACCATAAACATTTATGTGTGAAGGATAGTTGCTCTGTTGGAACGTGTGGTCAAACTAGAGGGTTATAAATTTATGTACGTGCCTCAGCTGACAATTTGAAGGACAGCCCGATGGCCAGAACTGTCAAGATTTACAATGCAAACAGAGGGAAGTGAAAGACGGCCGATATTACAGGACCTAAATGATAAATAATGAATGTTGGGACTCGCAGAATGTCGCTCAAAGTGGAATCTCACTGATGCTGACTTCCTCACATATACATGCCTAGAAACCATGAAATGAAAAACCTGGCCTGACTTCCAAAGTAATTGGAAACAAGCAACCAACTCATAGCAACATTCAAGGATTGGAGCACGTTTTCACAACAACATGTAAAGCAAGGTTACACATGAGAAATAAAAGCTCCTCTCATCTGAAGAGAGTATGGAAACACAGATCTGGGTGTGGCCTTAAATGATCAGAACTGGCATAGGGTATACATATACTATAGAAAAATGAAGTGAAATGCCAGGTTCAAGTAATTAACTACAAATGCATACACAGAATGTTTGTGACCGCTGGCTACCACGCACGCTGAATGAGGAGCTCCAAATGTAGAACACTTGCAATCATGTATATACCTATGTGGTCGGATTACAGGGCAATACACAGTTTTCGGTAAGTGGTAGTAAACAACCTCTCTAGATTAATGTATGGTGTGTGTTGGTGACAAGCATTCCATTCTATTTACTCCGATTGGTCCAATGAACGAAACAGAAAGGGGGGATTAAAATGACGGTGGTAAGATTGGTGCTAGCTAGTAGAAGAATAGAAATGGAATTTGAAGAAAATGATCACACCAGGGTATGGGTATAGGAAAAGTAATTGATTGAATAGATGACAGTTGGATGTGACGTCAGAAACCGCTAGCAGCATCAGCATGGTGATAGCTATGGGATGCAGTCCTGGTGGAACTAGAAAATGCAACTGAGACTTGCATTACCTGAGACTTTTAAGGTTAAGTGAAGCTGTAATGGGCAGAAACAATATATTTCAAACCGTCTGATGTTGCTCTTGAACATGATGACACAATACCTGCATATATAATGCGTTGCTCATCCATTTACTACATATGATCTACTTGAGTGCTAGAGTGCTAGTGTTTGGAAGACATTGAGATACGGTGTAACTACTTTGTGCTTTGTAAATGGTCAACTGTTCCCTGCCCATCCTCTCCTTGAAAATTGAAAAACAAATTATAAAAAAGAAAACATTCTAAAGCCCCATTTGTCATAGCAAGTACATTGGTAATATAGAAGAACTAATGTGAGCAAACAAATCATTGGGATATTATAGTGACAATGGCAGGCTTTGGAATGTCAAATACAAAACTGTTACCATACTAGCATGTCAACACTGAAGGTATATACATCTTTATGTTGTTATATTTCTGACAGGCCAGATGTTTACACCATCATAACTAATCACCCCGTAGACGCCCATGAGCCAAGGGACAGCACTATGCAGGAAAGTGTCACTCATCCCCAGTCTCAATGTGAATTCCAACAATAGAAAGATCTGGACACTCAAATCTATGCACATTTCCAGCATAATCGGTGACTATATAAATGATAGATTTGTGGTATGCAAATTCATCTGTGGATAGCATGAAAGTCTGCCATATATCTGACCCATCTGGTTCTTTGCTGGACACCAATGATCTGTTATCAGAGTGTACTAATCTTATACTATGAATCCAATGGAAGCGATGCACTGTTTCACCCTTCGCTGCAACCCCTACTGACCACACAGAGCACGATATGTAAGACAAATAGTAGAACCAGCTGAAGGAGAATCGGATAAGTGAGTAAACAGACATTGGCTATCCCTCTGTGCCTTGTCATTATGTTGGACATGAAAGTCTACTGATTGCCAAGGATATCTGAAGGAAAGCAGAAAGTTTTCAGTGATTGGCTATAAACAACAGTGTACGTTTAATATCAATGAGGAAATGATATAACTTTAGGATAACTTTCGGTGTCTTTAGTATGAAGCTTAGATTCTTGAAAATTCACTGCAAAACGTTATGTGACCCCCCCCCCCACACCGACACTGATTAAGTTCCCTCCCAAAAAGACAAGTGTCATTTCAAGGAACAGTGTATTGCTGCTATCCCTATCCTGTTTTTAAAATTTGCTTGCTCTCTAACAATGGCACCCTGGCCTAGGTGTTTCTATGTCACTGATGATCTGTAACCCCTTTTCTTCTGTAAAATGAAATATGAACATCTAGTACAGGAAACCATGAGCTTAGTGGCATCTAATTAGTCAAACAACACATTGGGGGTCATTACGACTCTGGCTGTCTTGAGGCCGCCAGGGTCGCTGTCTGACCGCCTGATTACGACTGTGGCGGGTGGCCACGGTCGGACCGCCAGCACTGCCAGTTTACCTCCACCGGAGGGACTGGTGGTGTTGGCGGTCCTAATCTGCCAGTGCGGTCCGGCTGAGGATTACAACCCTCTTCTCCACCAGCTTTTACATGGCAGTAGAACTGTCATGTAAAGGCTGGCGGAGACGGGGGGCAGGGGAACCTTGGCATGGGAAGTGTAGGGGCCCCCATGGCCAGCCTTGTCATGCTGTTTGTGAACAGTGCGTCGGGTGCATCTTCACACGGACTGCAGCATTGCCAGTGGCTCAATTATGAGCTGGCATCAATATTGTAGGCTGATGCCTGCTGCGCTAGCGGCCGGAAACACTCTTTCCACCTGCTGATCCAGCAGGGAACTCGTAATGGGGCCCAGGGGAAGGCGGCCGAACTGGCGGCAACCTAACCACAGGAGTTTGGTGGATGGCCTTTTCTGTCCTCCAAACTTATAATGATCCCTATTGTCTTTAGGTAAATGTTTCATGAATTCACACAATAAACTGTGCCGTTGACAGCTTTTGTAGGCGATCCTAATGCATTTTTGTTTTTAAACATTCTAACATACATATTATAGACTACTTATCTTGGCTTCCCCGAATCCTTCCATCTTCTGTTTTTTTACAATACACAACAAACCTCAGAGGCAATCCGTAGCATACATATATTTTATATATTTTATTTATGCTGCCTATAATATGGTACAATTGTTTGTAGTTCACAAACATAAACCTGTGCAACAACTCAATTAATCTTTGATGTTTCAAATGTTAAATATGTAATAGAATGCCTTGCTCTAGTTTTCCCAAGTCTGCACTATTCCCCAACCTGGGTTGGGCTCTTATATGTGTTTGGTGGAGTTTCAAAAATCTAGGTGCCACAGTTCTGAATGTAGCTCCAGAAACCTCACTATCATGCATCTTTGTGAAAGAAATAATACTGATAAGCTGGCTGGGTGTTATAGTCCTGAAACTGTATTTATAAACCCCTATTGAAGCAGGGCATATATTTAAGAATACAACCACGGTTCTAGGAAAGGACTGGCGCTTTCCTGGTCAAAGTGGTTCACACATAGTAGCGAAGTAACATTTTGTCTTGACAACCTACCACAGGTTGAGCATGTCCCCCATTTTCTATATGGGTAAAACTCTCAGTATTGTCCTATGTCTATACTGGGTAATGGCTGAATATGTTGTAAGGCAACAAAATATTATGTTTGTGGAGTCAGTCCCTCATTTACTTTTCTGGGCTAATATTCCCTGGCTGTGAAATACCGCACAGGATGCTCAATGGCTGGGAGGTATCACAAATAGGAGAAAAACTGGGGATCAATATCAATCACCAAAAATCCATGGGGAATCAACGTTACCCTCTGTGCCGAGTGACTTGCATACTGAGACTGTAGCTCTTAATGGTTACTCCATGTATATTGGTCAAAGATTGCCCACTGAGGGTACATCAACTCATGTCAATATTCTGCACCCCACAATGTTTTGCAAGAAAAAGTAGATCTTCTGAAAGAGCTTTGGAGAATCTTCCTTAGGTCCCCTAAAATTCAGTTCTTTGTGTCAGGCTGGTAACTCTGAGCTATCAAGGTCACTTCCTTTGGGAATGATTCTAGTTCCCTGCCACTGATAAAGTGAATGGCAAAACACCCACACCGGCAATGGCCATGTACTCTGCTCAACCACCTCGGAATCTAAACAACTCTTGTCTTCCAAATAACCATCAAAAATCTATTTTTACATATTCTCCCGTACACCCACCACCAGCCAGTCAGGGAACAGCTGTGCCCACATCCATCCAAGGCTCATTAGCACATCAGCACTTCAAATAGCCTGCAGTCTTCCTGGAGGAGATACACTGTTGGTGCCCTCCAGGCCTTCAAACACAACGTGTTACAACTGTGCTGAGAGAGGGTACAATACTTTACCAGAGACTACAGGTGTTCAGTAGAGGAAAGACAACTTGATGGGCTGTTGTGGATACTGTGCCCAGCATGTAGCCAAGTAGCTTGCCCATCGAGACCGCTCTGCTGTTTCTGTGCTAGCAGTGACCCAGAAGGGTCACTCCCAAACCACTGGAGCATCAGGCATAAAGGGCAGTAGCAGAAGTGCAGAATTCAGTGGTGGACAAAGGAAGAGTTATCTTGGAGTTCCTCTTCATGTGCCAAACAAATGCAATGGGTTTTAGGAAAGGAGTGTTAACAAGCCTTATAAACTGGCCTTGCCAAAATGGTAGGATTTTATCCCAGTTGCTAGCCAAGATGAAGTAGAGTCCTTTCCTGGTGTTAGTTCTGGTTTGAATCATATATAAGGAGGCATTTCCAAGTGTGTGGTGCATCGAAATCAATTATTTACCTTATTTGTATTTGAGTTCTTCACATCCTTGCTACTATTTGTGTTCCTGAATTTTGTTTCTAGTAGTTGTATCTTGTAGAGGATTCTGTTTCTGGATATTCCAGCTCAACTTTTTTCTCCTTCCTAATGTCACTGAATTTAGGGGGTCATTCCTACCCTGGCGGTCCGAGACCGCCAGGTTAGGGGACGGAGGAAGCACCGCCAACAGGCTGGCGGTGCTTCTGGGGCTATTCTGACCGCGGCGGTAAAGCCGCGGTCAGAAAAGGGAAGCCGGCGGTTTCCCGCCGGCTTCCCGCTGCCCCTGTGAATCCTCCACGGCGGTGCTGCAAGCAGCGCCGCCATGGGGATTCCGACCCCCTTCCCGCCAGCCTGGTTCTGGCGGTTTTCACCGCCAGAACCAGGCTGGCGGGAACGGGTGTCGTGGGGCCCCCTAACAGGGCCCCACATTGATTTTCAGTGTCTGCTTGGCAGACACTGAAAATCGCGACGGGTGCAACTGCACCCGTCGCACACCAGCAATTCGGAGGCGGCTTCCTCGTTGCTGGTGCTTTCCCGCTGGGCGGGCGGGCGGCCTTTTGGCGGTCGCCCGCCAGCCCAGCGGGAAAGTCAGAATGACTGCCAAAGTAGGAATGAGGGCCTTAGTGTCTAGTAAATCATGTCATTATTACTATTCATCTTCAATCAAAAGCTACAAGATTGACAGGAAAGTTTTGAATCCTTTGGGTTTTTTAACCTTGAACCTGGAGTTGACACGCTTCCTAAGCACTATTCTGTGCACCCTGGCACAGTGGCTACTGGGACAAATTTCTCTCTCTTCAGGCAGACAACAAGATAATTCAACAGAGCCTCTCACCGACTAGTACTTGAGAAATTGTGATAGCAAAGCCCCCTTCGGTTTGGCAACACTATTAATCCTTCCCAGGTCATTGCACAAGAGTTAGAACAGTTGAACCCTGAGAATTCACCACTGAGGTAAAACTTGATTGAAAGGTCTACGGACATCTCAGTAGTCCTTTCAAATGCCCATCAGTTTTCTTGGGATCTAGTAAAGTTAAGAGAATCTTTGATTCTCTTAAAGTGCATTTGGCCTTCCGCCTTTCGCAGTTTAGTCCACTTGGAGATAAAGTGGGCTATCTGATTGGTTTCCTTGCTGGATTTGTGCAGGCCTGGACAATACATTTTATAGTAAATTCAGATTCTTGTTTGCAGTCTGATGATACATTCTTATTAAAAGATGACTGAACATTCTGATTCGTAGTATTCTGCTGATGGAGCTTTGAGAGGAATTCAGCAAGGTGAGAGTGGGACTCATTTTTGTCATTTGGCCGCAAAAAATACCTACGGAGAAAGAACTCAGATGACCCTCTTTCGATGTGATTTGAAAGATGACAATAAGGATACATTAATTTTTCTGATGGATACTTCTAACTGTAGATTCCTCACCTTTAGGATATCCCCAGGCGCCCGACTGGATCCAGAAGATTTTTTCAACATAGCCCCTGTGTGCCGATAGGTGGCATTGTGTAGGTCTATATCAAATCAGCTGTACCATGGAAATGATGACTGGACCCATTTGTAGGCACACCACCCCCCAAGCGAGCTGGCATCAGTTATTTTCTTTCTGTGCCTTTGTATGGACATCCAGAGTTATCTCCTACTTTTATTGATCAGTTGACAAGTTTTTTCCTTCCAGATTTTTCAGTGTGCAAGGGAATATGTCTACTTCTAAACTATAGGTTTTAATCCATGTAAGGACTGGCAAACAAATGTCTGTGACAGATCCCCACAAGGTGTGCTCTGGTATCTGGGGTCAGGTGATGACTCCAAGTAATTTGGGGCATCTGTCCAATGAACATGAAAGAGATCCAGGACCCCAAAGTCAAGCTGTACTTTTTCAAACACTGTTAGAAGTTGCTTGAGGGTCGCTGCAGCTCAAAGTCAAGGACACAGACCTGGTCCCAAGGCAAGTCCTGTGGAAGATTTATGGCTTACTCCAAGTCTTCAGGTAAGCTGAAGTAAAAAAAATACAAACACAATACATCTAAGTGAGTCTTATCCAGCCTCATCAGGATGGCAAGGTGCTCTGTGATCTCTCTCCTGATCCCCTACTGAGCAGTTGACTGCGGCTGATCCTGATGCACTACAAGTTCCTGTGTCTGTCAGTGATGGCCCAACAAACTGAGGCCTTCAAGGAGGTCATAATCCTCCTTTTCAGCACCTTTTTGGCTCCATCTGGTGCTTCTTCAGGCCTCACGGATTCGTGGAGGCTACCAGCCAGGTTACCACAAGCGGGTCTGCCATCAGTGACGGCTGAGCCTCCTGGCCCCACTTTGGGTTCAGCTCAGCCTTTGAATGCAAATTCACACCTGGCACCATGATCTATACAGGTTCCTACTGCATTGATGCCAGCACCAATGCAGCCAACTCCTGAGAAGGACGACATCGGGCCCATCGTTTTGTCATTCATTCTGACTCTGATAAAACACTACCCACACATAGTCACCATCCTCTGGTACTTTACCAACTCTTTGCATCAGTCTTCGACCAGAGTCAATCACACTTTGGAGATGATGGTGACAATAAGGACTAATTTTCCCGACAATATGACAGTGACAATTTTTATATGGACCTACAAGAATCCAGTTGGTTGTGAGCCTCCCCACCTGGCCCTTCTATTGAAGAGTCAGCTCCCTTTGCCATGGTAATTTAAAGGTCAGACTAAGGGGGTCATTCTGACCCCGGCGGTCTCAGACCGCCGGGGCCAGGGTCGGCGGGAGCACCGCCGACAGACCGGCGGTGCCCCGCAGGGCATTCTGACTGCGGCGCTTTGGGCGCGGTCAGTGCAGGAAAACCGGCGGTCTCCCGCCGGTTTTCCGCTGCCCGTCAGAATCCTCCAAGGCGGCGCAGCATGCTGCGCCGCCTTGGGGATTCTGATACCCCCTACCGCCATCCTGTTCCTGGCGGTTCGCCCGCCAGGAACAGGATGGCGGTAGGGGGTGTTGTGGGGCCCCTGGGGGCCCCTGCAGTGCCCATGCCAATGGCATGGGCACTGCAGGGGCCCCCGTAAGAGGGCCCCGCAGACAGTGAAATACGCGACGGGTGCAGTAGCACCCGTCGCACCTTCCCACTCCGCCGGCTCGATTACGAGCCGGCTTCATGGTGGGAAGGTCGTTTTCCCCTGGGCTGGCGGGCGGCCTTTTGAAGGCCGCCCGCCAGCCCAGGGGAAAACTCAAAATACCCGCTGCGGTCTTCCGACCGCAGTACGGTATTTTGGCGGCTCCCGCCGGGCGCACAGTGACCGCGCCCGGCGGGAGTCAGAATGACCCCCTAAATCTTTGATTTCCAAATGCCTTCTTTCAAAGTAAGGACTAGTATCCCACCAAGCTTATGCAACCCAGACAATCCTCATCAGAAGCTCTGGTGCCATTTAACAAGGCTCTAACTGACACCCTATTAGACACTAAGGGAGTCATTTTGAGTTTGGTGGGTGGAAAATCCCGCCGTCCAAACTCCTGCGGTCAGGTTGCCGCCAGTGCGGCCGACTTTCCGCTGGCCCCATTACAAGTTCCCCACTGTAACCACCATGTAAAAGCTGGTAGAGAGGGGGCTCGTATTCCCCAGGGCAGAGCTGCATGCAGCGCTGCCCTGGCATATTAGGACCGCCAGCATTGTCAGTCCCTCAAGTGGAGGGAAAGTGGCAGTGCTTGCGGTCAGACTGTGGCCACAATCATTATGTCGCAGTCTGACCGTCACCAAAGCAGTCGGACAACCGCTCTGGTGGCGGTCACACCGACAGTGTGGCCCTGGCAGTCAGAAGACCGCCTGGGTCGTAATTAGGGCCTAAGTCTAAACCTTGCACTTGTTCACCAGTGAAAAAATAAGAGCCCATTGCATAGGCCAGCTCCTACTAACCATGTATTTCTCACACAGCATTCTATTCCGAAGAGCATGTGATGGTACAGACATCCACCAATAAAATTTACCTTATTCCTTCCCTATGACCTAATCGAACAGGAAGTTGAAGAGAATGGAGTTATTTGGGAAGAGGATGTTTTCCTCTGTTAGCTTTGTCCTCAGGTCAGTCAAGTCCAGGGACTGAGTTATGTGGTATGGGACTGAGTTAATAAAAGTTTATGAGCAGTCCCAGATGATTTTGGAGCCAATTCACCACCGACCAAATTAAGATATCCAAAATGCAACCAGTACCTTATCTGCTTAAAACTGGACATAGCACACTGCTTGAGCAGAGTGGCCAGCACTAGCATGATGCTCTGGTGGCACACATAGATGAGATCTACTGGCTTTTTGGGTAACCCTGAAGTGTCACTCATGGATATGCCTTTTAACATATGGACAACAAGTTCACCTCTTTTGCGACAATGCTGGAGGTTTTCCCATCAGACAACATTAGGACCCATCACTCCAACAGGTACCCCCGTCTTTTTAGGGTTGAGGTAAGGGACCCAGCAGGCAATGATCAGGCTATCATGGACAGTGAACTTCCCAGCCCACAGCCTAAAGGGGCTATACCATGCTATTAATTTCTGTCCCGCTACCTATTCCAAATTCTTCAGAGTGGCTTTTCGAGCATCATTTGGCCATTTTGCAGCAGGATGTCAGGGCTCTCTGAGAAAGGAACCATAGCAAGTGTCCCAGCTTCGGAAACTGAGTGTTACTTCCACTATGTCCCTGTGCCAAAGGACAGAGGCCTCAACTTAATTTGGTGGAAAGACAAATTCATGAAGCTCACACTAGCCCTGTTTCTCTCTGCCCTGTATCCTGGATATGATGGTGTTGGACGCGCAGGAAGCCTATTTCCATTTTCTTTTTCTTGTAGGCTCACAGATGCTACCTACAGACCAAGGTGGGCCAAAAGTACTTTCAGGTTGCCATCCTTCCTTTACTCCTCCCTAAGGTGCAGTGGGTGTTCATGAAAGTGATTGTAGTGGTTACAGCGTACCTTTGGAGGTCAGGATTACCAGTTTTACCCCTACCCAATGACTGGCTGCTGAAGGTTGGGCTTTTCCAGTCAGTCAGTCAAAAACCTCCTCTAGATGATGGTGAACCTCCTTTCATAGTTAGAGGTTCATGATCAATGTGCCAAACTCACACCTGACTACTTCTTGGAGCCTCCCTTTCATATGAGCCATCCTGAGTATGGTGTCTTTTCAATCTTTTGTTCTAGAACAACAAGTCGAGGACATTCAGGCTCTAATCTTGATTTTTCAGCCTCAGTCATGGGTCCCAGTGAGAATCATTCTAAAACATCTGGGACTGTGGGCCTCTTGCATCCAGCTTGTCAATTGTGCCATGTGGTATAAGCAGACTGCAGTGGGATCTGAAGTCTGAGTGGGCTCAGCACTAAGGGAAACTGTCAACTGTATCCAGGATGGACCAGCAGCAGACCCATCTCTCTGTCCACCCAGAGCTGATAGTGGTGACACATGTATCTCTGCTAGGTTGGGGAGGTCATTTAGGAGATGTGGAGATCAGAGGACTCTGGTTTCTGACAGAGATGATTATTCACATCACCTGCTAGAGTTGAGAGAAATTTGCTTTGTATTGAAGTCTTCCTGCCATCCCTCCAAAGGAAGCTTGTTTGTTTCTTAAAGACCAAACCACTGCGATGTAGTCATGCAACAAGCTGGGTGGGGTGGGGTCCTGGACTTCGTGACAAGAGGCCCTACACCTGTTGACCTGTTTGAATCATCAGGGAATCTCTGTGATCTTACACCACCTGGGGGAATCTTTAACTGCCCAAATGAATTACCTCAGCCATTACAAATGGCAGCTGCAACATGGAGGTGGTGCAGGACTTCTTCCAAAAATGGGATGAGCCCTGGCTTGATCTCTTCACAAACACAGAGAATGAGCAGTGTCATCACTTTTTCACATTTCAGTTCACATCAAAGCTATCTCTCTGAGAAGCATTCCATTTTGAGTGGATCTTGGGACTCCTGTATGCCACTGCTTTTCCTGTCCCAAGTTCTGAAGAAGGTCAAGAATGACCAGGCACAAGTTGTCTTAGTATCCCTTTATTTAACCAGAATAGTGTGATGATTAGAACTTCTGGGCATGAGCATCTGTCCTGCAAGCTGGCTTCCACCTCAGGGCGATCTTCTGCCACAGTTCTTGGTAGATTCTTGCACCTGGCTTGCTTAACTACACCCCCATGTGTGAAGATTGACCTGCAGCAGTTGACTACATTCGATCTCTCTTCCGAGGTAGCAGATGTAATTCTCATAGCTTGCTACTAAATCTATTTATGCCTCATTTGTGGCTTGGTGCTGCACCTGTAACACTGACTCACCACAAGCCAAGCCATCAGATGTGTTATGATTTTGGCCCGGCAAGGATTTGCAGTGGCCATTGTTAAAGATTACTTGTTGACCCTTTTGGCCTCTTTGCATTTACCAGACCAACCGTCCTTATTTAAATCACCCTTTGTAATATATTTTCTCAAAGGTTTGGTCCATATGTTCTCCCCAAAATCTTTGGTAATGCCACAGTGGGACTTTAATGTGGTCCTTACATTTCTTATGTGTATGCCCTTTGAGCCTTTATATAGCTGTCCCCTACATATGCTGAACCTGAAATCAGTTTTACTCATAGGGATATGTCAGCACATTATATAAGTGAACTTCAACTTCTGTCAGTTGAGCACTCTTCTAGCACATTTTTTCCAGACAAACTGGTGCTGAGGACCACAGCGGCTTTTCTCCCAAAGGATGTGGCCTTTTTATATAGGACAATCCATCACTGGTCTGATGGTCTTCGGCCCCACTCACTCATCGATAAAGGAGGACAGACTCCATTAATTGGTCCAGTAAACAAAGGCCAAGAATGCTACCATCTCACTGGTAGGGTGCGTATCCTGAAAAACAGTCAGAAGATACCATGGGCATCAGTGCACATGTTCAGAAGCACGTCTGCCTTGACAACCAGGTCCAGTGGAAAGATATTTGGGCAATTCGTCTGGGTCTGAGATTTTTGGTCTTAGTCTTTGGGAAAGTACTGCTCTGGTACCTGTTCTAAAGGTGAGGAATCCACGGTTAAAAGTATCCATCAGAAGAACAAGTTACTTAACTTCTGTAACTGCCTTTCTTGTCTTCATCAAGCTCCCTCCCACTCATTCTGTGAAATGGGTCCTTTTCTGTCTAATGTCAATGTTGAGAGAGCATACAATGTGTAGAAAGAAACTGACATCAGGGTACTGGGTTGGAGCCTATGTAGAGCTTCAGTCATCACTTCCAGTGTGGAGTAGAGTCGATGTTGAGCCACACAGTGAATAAGATGCCTTGAATGATTCGAACTGTTGATGGCTCGCCAGTAACTTTATATCTGATATGAGAGGTCTCTTCTTCATAGCAAGTATTATTTGGGGGGGGGGATGTCATAAAACAGTATTATCTTTTTGGCCTTATCGAATCTCCCAGTTATACTGTCATTTACAGAATTCTTTGGTTAAATGCATAATCCATATGACGATTAGAGTACCAGAGTAGTCTCTCAGACAAACTCAGTTTGCTCACCCAGTTCAGAGGCTAGGGGACAGAAAATATATTGACAACAGAGCCTACTCCAACTCTGTCACCAACACACTCCTCGATAGCCTGATGGAATATTAGCTGTAGGAGGTTTGCCATCCGACTGCACCTCTCCCATTTAGAGTGAGACATCAAATACCTTTTTTTTTTTGCTATTCATCACCACCAGGTAAGACCCGGTAGTGAGGGACAGTAGTAAATCAATAAATAATGTTCCCTTGAGGGGTCATTAATTTTCCAACTTTTCAAAAAAATTGCCCACTCTTTGAAAAACTTTGTAAAAGTGTGAAGAGTAGCCATCCTGTTTGACAGAGCGGTTCTTCAAACTTTTACAACATTGAAAGGAACCGCTGTGATGGCGGTTCCTGTCAGTGTTAAAAGTTGTCCACGAGGCTGATGGACAACTCCAAATTTGGCAGGCAGTGGTTCCTTAGAGTGGCAGGGGCAAGGTCATCCACCATCACTATGTAGTACCATCTGTCCACCAATGCCTAAAGCAGCCCCAACATCTTTGTTGTCACAGGTTTGACATGATAACTGTTATGCTTCAGGATGTTATTGTTTACTGAGTGATGAGATAAATTTAAGTGTCTAACCTTTCTTCACCGCAACTATAGTACCTTGCTATTTCTTTGGTTTTTGCAAAGCATAAACTTTGTTCACTTCCCCCTCATAGGATATATGATTTCCCATACCATTCCAACCTGGTACTGTTGTTCCTTTTCAACATATTTGTTAATTAACTTAGTAAGGGAAGGAAATAGTAAAGGGTTATCTGCAGGAGAATAAGTAAATTCTTTTGATTGCACCATCTTTATTACATTTTATGGCACCTTGGTTTTTTGAAGCAAAAGTTAAACCAATACATGTGACCTTGTATTCATTACATAAGATTAAATTAGATCATAATAATAATCAAGGATTGACAACCCTTGCCTTTTATAAAGGCCAAATTTAGAGGCAGCTCATGGAACTTGAGTCTTTACTAAACGTGATTACTAACAAGATTATGATCTATTGCATAAGCTGCGCACACCCAAATTGGGCATTTTGGATAGTTATAATGCTGTTTGGTTTGTACAATGCTCCTGGAATTGTTCAGCATTTAATGGATTGAATATTCTCTTACATTTAAAATACGTTTTTATTGCTCTAACAAGACTATATTCTAATGTTTTCATAGACACTTAAGGAACATCAGGAACATGTGAGTTTGGTATTACTGAGACTTCAACAACATAATTTGTTCATCAAGTCTGAGAAGCGTGAATTTGAGAAGGAAGAAGTACCTTGGCTATAGACTGAATACTTCTGACTTTTCCACAGATCCCAAAAAGGTTTCAACTATTTTGATTGGCCTTTACCTGCTAATGTTAATGAGATTCAAAGTTTCTGTGGACTTCCAAACTTTTATCATCAAATTACAGAGAATTGTAGGACAATCAGTCTGAAAATGCTTTTCATATGCTCAAACAGATGTTCAGTCAGGCATCAATCTTATCTCATCCAGATACTTCAATGAAGCATATTGTGGAAATGGGAGCCTCTGAAACAGCAGTTGAAGTAGTTCTGTTACAACAAGAAGAAAATGATGGACCAGAACAACATGTTTTTGGTATATGTCATACTTTATGAAACTCTGGACAGAACTACATGCCATCAATATGGCTTGCACTGAATTAACACATCTGTTCTTTATAGAAACATTTGACATCCAAATTGATCACTGAATTTAAGATGTTTGCAAAGTGTTCACTGTTGGAATAGACAGTTAGACACACATTTTTGTATCATGGTATCTTTTTACTATCACTTACATTCCTGAATCAGAGAATTTGTTGATGGATGCATTACCTCATCTTTTTTCTGAGATATTACTTACTTGTGATTAGCTTTTAATTTTCACTTAGTCTGTTGGTAGAATAGTTCAGTCTTTATTAGAAAAAGTCAAGATGGCTCAGGAGTAGATAGGTCCAAATAAATTAGAAGAACTTCATTGAAGGGCACCTTTAGATTTAACACATTAATTTAATTTCAGATAAAAAGCTTTTTTTTTATTTCAACCAAGGAATTACAATTGGATATTATGAAAAAAGAACATGACTCAGGCATTTCTGGTAATAGAAGAATTCAGACTGCTTTGGATTTATATATTCAGTCTTCATGATTGTCAACTCTTCTTTTGTGCCAAGAATAATTATTTTAGAAACAAAAGGCTGTTAGCTGTGGCTTCAGAACATTAGTATGCAATTTCTACAGCTTTTATAATGTATCTTTCGCCTTCTGAGAAATACCATGAGAAATAGTTAAAATAGGCACCTTTTTAAAGATGACCAATTTTATAGCTCTGTCCAAACTAATAACAGGGGAAGAAATAGACAGATGCTTTTGACTAATATTTGTCATCTTCCTGGTTCCCCTCAACCTATTATTTCTCAGACGGTACTCAATATCTTTCAAGATTTTTAGAGCTTTGTGTAAGGCACTGGGAGTTGCACAAGCCCTTTCGTCTTGTTACTATCCCCAGACAAACAGAGTGAACTAATCAACCTTTTTAGTGCTATCTGTGCAACTGGTCTTTGTATTTATCATTTGCTGAATGGTCTAATAATAATGCAACTAGGAAGGGCACTAAAGTTCCATCTTTCTTTTGAATGTAATATTTTCCTACCATCTTCTCTGCAAATTTATATTTTGGTTCCACCAGCTTCCAAATATTGTAATTAGTGGCAGGAGCAAAGGCAAGTTATTATTGTTGTTACTTGGAGATTTATATAGTGCATAAGTCACTCAAGCAGTGTCCTTGCGCTTTACAGTAAGATTTTAAAAAATAAAAGGTACTGAAAAGCTGAACCAAAGAACTATTTCTAGACAAGTGTCTTGAAGATCAGACTGTCCTCTCAGTAGCACAAAGCTGTAATGGGAGAGTGATCCACTCCCTGGTAGCCAGGTAGGAGTAGGAGCTGGCACCCCACTTTTTCCTTCTGAATTGTGGGATTACCACCAGCAGGGAGTTGAAAGAGTGAAGTGACCTGACCGGTTGATACAGGCTAAATCTGTTGAACAAGTACTGAGGGCCTATGAAAAGCTCTGAGTAAGGGCTAAGCCTTTCAATCAATCAATCAGATATTTGCATAGCAAGACATATCACCCGGGGGTCTCAAGGCGCTGATTGTGGGACATTGGTCACTCAAAAAGCCAGGCCTTGAGGTCCTTCCTGAACTGGCCAGCGAGGGGGACTGCCTGAGGTGGAGCAGCAGCGTGTTCCAGGTCTGAGTGGTGAGGAGGGAGAAGGACCTTCCTCCAGCTCTGTTCTTCTGGATCTTAGGGATGGTGGAGAGGGCCAGCTGAACCGACCAATGTTGCCTGGGGGGAGCGTAGAAGGAGAGGTGGTGGTTGAGATAGGCAGGTCCGATGTTGTGAAGAGCCTTGTTAGCGTGTGTCAGGAGTTTGAAAGTGATGCGTTTGCTGATGGGGAGCCAGTGTAGGTCTCTCAGGTGGATGGAGATGTGGCTGTGGTGGGGGATATCTAGAATGAGTCTTGCCACAGAGTTCTGTATTCTTCGGAGTCTTGTTCGGAGTTTCTTGTTAATGCGGCATAGCGTGCTTTGCTGTAGTTGAGTTTACTGCTGACAAGCGCATGGTTGACTGTTCTTCTAGCGTCAATGGGAATCCACTTGAAAATCTTCCGGAGCAGGCAGATTGTGTGGAAGCATGAGGATGAGACAGCGTTGACTTGTCGGGCCAAGGACAGCAAGGAGTCGAGGATGATGCCAAGATTGCATGCGTGGTCAGTGGGAGATGGGGCAGTTCTGAGGGCAGTGGGCCACCAGGAGTCATCTCAGACAGTATGGGTGGTGTCCAGGATCTCTGTCTTGTCCGAGTTGAGCTTGAGGCAGCTGTCCCTCATCCAGTCAGCAACTGCTTTCATTCCATTGTGAAAGTTGCTTATGACTGTCGATGGTTCATTGGTGAGGGAGAGAACTAGCTGTGTGTTGTCGGCCTGTGAGATGATGTGGTGTCTGGCGAGCAGGGTCATGTAGACATTGAAGAGGGTGGGACTCAGAGAAGAGCCCTGTGGTACTCTACAGCTGGTTTCTGCTGGTTTTGAGGTGAAAGGTGGGAGCTTGACTATCTGGGTTCAGCCACTGAGGAAGGAGCAGATCCACTCCAATGCTTTGCACTGGATTACAGTATTGGGTAGTCTGGCGCACAAGGTGGTGTGGGAGATGGTCTAGAATGCAGTGGAGAGGTCGAGGAGGATGAGGGCAGCTGTCTCACCCTGGTCCAGTAGGGTGCGGATGTCATCCATGGCTGCTAGGAGTGTGGTTTCAGTGCTCTGGTTGCTCCTGAAACCAGACTGGGAGGGGTCTAGGATGTGGTTTGTCTCAATGAACTCAATGAGCTGCGTGTTGCTTGCTTTTTTGATTATCTTGGCTGGAAAAGGGAGCAGTGAGATCAGCCTGTAGTTTTTCAGCTCCATTGGGTCTGTGGAGGGCTTCTTCAGTAGGGGGTTTATCTCTGCATGTTTCGAGTCATTCTGGAAGGTGGCAGTCTCAATGGAGCGGTTATGCTACAGCATATTTCGGGTGTGATGGTGGTACCGCTCGGTTGAAGATGTGGTCGGGGCATGTGTCTGAGGGTTCACCAGAGTGAATGGTACTCATGAGCTTCAGGGTGTCTTCTGGGGTGTGGAGGGTCCAGTGGTTCAGGGTCCATGGGGGGTGGGAACCCTTGGTGGAGCTGGTGGGCGGGTACAGGTCTTGGCTTGCAAATTCTTCATAGATGTCCTGTATTTTTTGGTGAAAGAGGATAGCAAGATTGTCGCAGAGGTCTTGGGAAGGAAGTGTCTGTGGTGTCTGTGCTGGGTTTCTTGAATCCTTTGACTATTGTTAAGAGTTCCTTGTTGTAGTGTGCATTGGCGTGCTCCTGAATGGCTGATTTTCTAGCTGATGAACCGGTGGTGCAAGGGGACGGCATCTTTGAAGGATTTGTGGTCTGTTGTGTCTTGCTGCTTCTTCACTCTCTCTCAAGTAGTCTGCAGTTGCTCTTAGACTTTTGTATGTCAGGAGAGAACCAGTTGAGTCTTCTGTGGCGTTGATTACTGGCAGGGTTCCTTAGTGGGGCTAGAGTATTGGTGTAGTTGGCAATCCATTGCTGAAGGTTGTCGGCTGAGGCATTGGCTTTCATAGTGGGGAATGGCGGAGAGTGGCGATAAGCTAGACTTCATTGACCTGGGTCCAGTTTCTGCATGGGTGAGGTGGGCATGGTGCCGTTTGGTGGGCTTCGTGAAGGAAAAATGGACGCTGTGGTGGTCAGTCCAGTGGAGTTCGGAGGTATGTTAGAAGGAGAAGTGGTTTTTGGTGGAGAAGACAGGGGTAAGGGTGTGTCCTGCTGAGTGTGTGGGGAGGTTAACCAGTTGTTTGAGCCCGATATTGTGAGGTTCTCAATGAGGGTTGAGGTGTTTGTGTCACTGTGGTTGTTGAGGTGAAAGTTGAGGTCGCTGATGAGGATGTAGTCAAAGAAGAGCAAAAGAAGCAGTGTTAGCAATTTTCACCCTCGAATTACATGCACTGTAGCTGGAAAGGGTGTCAGGGGGCATCCTTTGGCCAAAGACCTATGTCCCAGGTGGGGGGGAGACCCAAACAGCAAGATTTCTATCTTGCTGGAATTCCATTGGAGGCTTCTGTCACAGTGGTCAAGCATGCATTAAAATTACTCAATTCATTGGGAGTTTTCTGGTCTAGAGTGAGGAGCAATTGCACATTGTTGGCATAAAAAACAATTTGTTATCCAAACAATTCTATCAGGGTCACCAGAGGGGTCATATACACATTGAATGATGTAGGGCTCAATGCAGAACCCTGAGGTACTCCAAAACCCAATGGGTTAGGTTCTGAAGTGAAAGGGGCCATCCGAACTGATAGGGATCTATGTGCCAGGAAAGAACACAACCACGCCAATGCTGCACCTCAGACACGTACAGCACTGAGACGTTCCAGGAGTGTGGAGTGCAAGACTGTAGCAAAATCTGCAGATAGATCCATTAGAAGAGTGCGACCTGCTTTCCCTGATACACCGCTAGCCTGATTGTGTCTGCCACCTTCAACATAATAGTCTCTGTGCTGAAGCCCGGGCAGAAGCCTGATTGGGAGGGATGGAGTAGCTTATTCTGCTCCGATAAGGCAGAAAGCTCTTTGTTAATGAGCTTCTCCGGTACCTTGGTGAAGGCTGGAAGCAGAGAGATAGGTCGATAGTTGGCAAGATGAGATCTATCAGAAGATGGTTTCTTTAAGGTTGGGATCAGCTTAGCTTGTTTCCAGCCACAAGGCACTGTGGCTAGTCGAATCAACTGATCTAATAGCTGTTTTAGAAGCAGATTAACGGCAGCGCAGTTGGAGACAAAGGTATGAGGGGGCAGGGATCACCTGGCGACCCGGACTAACAAGTTCTTAAAGCGTAAGCAAAGTCCTCTGGTGAGATGGAAACAAATCCCTGCCATTATTGCCCATAAAGTGGCGATGAAACCTCTTGCTAAGCTAAGGAGCATTCAGTACTCATGGGAACAGTGTTTTTAAGGAGTGAAGAGTCCAGAATGGTTTTGACTTTGGTGTTGAAGAAATTGGAAAGTTAGGTGCAAAGTTTAAGATAAGGTGTGAAGGGAATTTGGGTGGGTTTATTTTTAACAATTTTCAAAACTTCACCTGGTTTCTTTTGGGCTGAGTCTATCTGTGCTGTAAAAATGTCAGCCTGAGCTTTCTAAATTGCTCTACGATAATCATTTAAGGCCTTGAATATGGATTTGTCATTCAAGAGGTACTTCCACCTCCAGCATCCTTCCAGTTTCTTCCAAGTTATTCAGAGCTCATTAAGATTCTCAATAAACCAAAGACCTGACTGTAATTTTTGGGTTTGATGGGTGTGATGCCATCTGCCGCCTGTGCAAGCCAGGTATTTACCGACCTGATATTGGCCTCCAGGTCTCCCCTCATGTACAGAGGAAGCATGCTCAGAGCAAGACTGTACTCATTTGAAGCAAAATGTATCCTACGAGCACAGGTCATGGTCCAGAAACCAGTGGAAATAAATGAGGACATGGTCAGACAGATATCAAAACTTCACATTTGGAAAAGGTAGTGTCAAGGGTGTGAGCTGCTATATGATTGGATTGGGTCACAACCCGCTGCATGTCTCAAGAAGACATATTTTCCAGGAGGAGCTGACTATAGCTATGTGTATATTAAGGTCCCCAGGAACTGTAAAATAAGAATATTTTAAGTATATACTTCCAGAGGAACTCATCCAACAGAGACAGAAATTGAGTGCCTAGGGTGGCGATAAATCGGTACGCTGGCTAGGCTTTTGTTTGCAGAGAGATACAAAAGCCAATGGGTTCTGCTTCCAGAGGTTCCTTAGTATCAAAAGTAGTACAGTTAAGCAAGTGTCTATGAATGATAGCAATCCCACCACCTTTTTTCCACAGTCTGTCAAGGTGCAGCATGGAGTAGCCAGCTTGGATAGCCAATGCTACATCAGTCAAGAATCATATATTGCCTTTGTCTCCCTTCAGTTTGCCACAAATATGCAAGGCGTTTATATGTAGTATACAGTATGTAGTAAATCATGCGTGACCTGCCCATTTGAGGGACATTGGGGGTGGCGAAGGGACAGGACCTTGAGGGGAGTTCTCTGTACCTGCAAAGTAGCAAAATAGTGCTGGCAGGTACAGGGTTGAGGGCTGCTTGGAGTGTTGGACCTACCAGAGCAGAGTGGCTCCAGTCTAAGGGAGAGAGGTTCAGCAGCTGTATAGGTGATTCATTGACCGGGGGTATCAACAGGGTGTGTAGCTGGTATTGAGCGCGGGGGCGCGCAGATGGGCTTGCCCTAGGTGTGTCCGCTGCAAGTGTCTACTGTATGTTCATCCACCGTCCCGCTTTATAGTAAGTGCTGGCAAATTGCTTCAGCATTAGTCTGCCCAAAATGGCAGTTGAAGCAGTATGAAACTAAAATAGAACCCCTTCCACCGACCTCAAATAAACTGTAATTGCAGTTATAAAAAGTACAACTAAAACAGGTTATCATGTAATTCTTAACCCACATTCCTAAAACAAGTAGCTTTGCAAATGCGGAAAACAATGGCAGATTCAACACAACAATCACAGCAAAGGTTCTAAAGTTAATAAAAACAGAGCACTTTCAGACCTTGTCTTTGTTTACATTATTTCAGGGTCAAAATGTAGGGCCAAGTTGATAAATCAAGACAAAATTCTGTTCTTTTTCCTCTGAGAGAAAAATAGTGGCTGTGTGCTCGGTTTCTTCCTGTTCATTCACTGCCAGTTAAATATTGACCACAATATTTTGGCCAGTTTGTAACAACTCATCAGTTCAATCCTGTTTTATTGAATTAGGCCTATTGCTTGTACCTTTTACACTTGAATACATTTTTATTTTTCGTGATTCTATTTTTCATCAAGGCTTGCTTTTATCTAGTTGTTTTTATATTACAATCAGTTGCTTCTTTCCAAGAAGACATAGTTGTTCACAAAGCCATTTGTACACTGTGTGCCTTGTTTAAGGCTGTCATGTTCAGTACATAATATTGTAACTTGTATAGCCACTCCAGGAGCTACGGAGTCAATCTCCAATTTCTAGACACTTCAGTATGTTAGGCCTATTCCTAGAACATTGTATGATTTATTATATAAACATCACAGAGGCCTAAGGGGCATTCCAGTCATGGCTGTCCTGGGATGCACATAATACCACTGACAGCTTCGCTGATCCTGGAGCTGTCTCTTCAGTCTCCTGAAAGGATAACTACCAATACAACAGGCCCTTGCCTCCATCTTCAGTTATGGGCTCCTCTGGCTCATTCTCTTAGATCAGGATAGGCAGAAGCATTACCACCACTAAGCTCTAAGATCTTAGACATTGGGTGTAGGTAGGAATCTATAGGCTTTGTAGAATCATACACAAATGGTGGGGTTGTTTATTTCTTCACATTGCTTGTAATCATAATCAGTGTACTATGTTTCATGAGCCTAATTACCACAGCTCACACTTTTCATCCTATGATACAAGGGGTTCATAAAATGCATTGAAATTCAGTTTGCATCTTGTGCTCTTGCCTTGGCATGTGTGAGTAACTGAGTGGTATGATCTGTTCTCCACGACTTCCCTAAAGAGTTAAAGTGTCAAGTTTAAGTTGCCACAAATCATCTCTTCTGTTTCAGGATGGGGTGAGGCATTGTGGGCTACTCTGGAGTTAGGCCAACAGCTTCCAAAGTGATGTGGGACTTACTCAGTCACCCACACTCAGTGGTGCTGACGCCCTAAACACACAGTCTTATTTCTATAAGAAGAACACTTAATTTAATGGATCTCTTGGGTAACTCTCTCTCACAAGCCACACATGCCCTAATCACCTTTTATAGGGAGATGTCTGTGGTATTAGGGAGAATCCTCCTCAGTTGAATAGGCAGCACATATTTTGGTCTGTAGGTTGTTCAAGCTTGCACCTTAAAAGACAGATAGAAATAACCCATTTGGTGTTTCTGTCTCTGAATTCTATCTGACAGATGAGGCACAATTACAACCAGTAGTAATTACAATAAACTATAGACAACCTGTCACACAGCATTTACTTGCTAATGAGCTTTCTAATGGGGGTGGAGATGTTACGTTAATAGTAGAGCAGAAACTTTCTACTCATGGATTACTTTTCCTACAGTGGATGCAAATTCAAACAGCTTTCATACATGCACTGCAGCAAACCCACCTGTACGATACAGAGATTATCAATACTTGGAAATACCACTAACTTATAAAGAACACCAAAATTGGTTTCAGTGCGCCCTTCCACATGTACTTCAACACAATAGATTAGGCCCCCTAAGCAATGATGAACCTACAGAGATAGCATTGGCTACATACACACCTTATCCAGATATACAAAATATACAGTTAGCAGATTTGCACCATTATACAATAATTTAGTAAGAATATACCTAATAGACACCTAATACAATTTGTAATGTGGACTTTGAACACCACCCCAGAGAGGGCTGTTCCAGGTACTCCACAATTGGCTACTGCCTGGATAAACCTTGTAACTATATATTCGATAATAGATAAAGCTCCCACCAAATGTTAAGAAATCCCAAGCAAATTAGCTAGAAGCAGTGTATCCCCATACTGGACCCCAAGACACCACAGAATTCTCACAATATGCTTGCCATTTGAAATGATTACCTCTGGTGATGGCTGTGCCACGTGGGGCACAATATTTGCTGCAAGTTATACCACAGCACATGGTACACCGACATTGGCAAATTTACCAGAAGTATTGAAATAAATTCAACATGAACCCTGAGCAGCCTCTGACCGGGATTTGGGGACGAAATCAATAGGCAATTTTGCCACAGTCTCCTCAATTATTTTAAGTAATGCAGCAGCATTGGCAGTCCTCCAGCAGCTAAGAGATGTTCTTCAAATAAACCAGGAAAGCAAGCTGCCAAAGATTATTTCTGACACTTATGCTAGTATAGGGCAGATTGTCTGGGGTCAGACATACTAATCTACAGCTTAAAGGTAATTCCAAAAACGATAATGCCAAGCAAGCCCAGTTCCAAAAAAAGAGGGGTCTGACACCACCAGGGAGCTCCCATCAAAGGAGGAATAAGAGTCAGTTGTATCAGCCCCTGCCCCCCTCCCATGGTACTTCCCTCGCCCTCCGACCCACTGATCCCCTCGGCATTGGTGGACTGTGCCTCCTGGGTCCTGTGGCTGCAGCTCCCTCACTCGCCGGTGCCCCTGCTCCTTCGCCAGATAATACTAATGCACACATGGACAGGATGACAAAAGGAAAGGGGGAGGAGAAAGAAAGGCAGCAGAGGGTCAATCACAGCACCATCAGCACAGATGGCATACAAATCACTATCACACACTGAGACTAAGCAAGGGCAGTATGGACCACACTGGCATACCATTGGCTAGGTACCACAGCAGGTAGGAGCCAAACACTGCCATATGCACACCAACTGGTACCAACCAAGCTCTGGCTGACATAGAAAGCCAGTTACCTGGCCATAAAACGTATGCATTACACCCAAAAAAGCTAAGCTGGACCACACTGCAATGTCTAAGCTGGCATATTGGGTAATCCACTGACTAGAACCTTGCACCCAAACCCCATGCCAGGCAACAAAAATGGTTGTCACACACACTGTACTCACACCCTTGTGGCTGCTGTGATGCCCTCGAGTGCCCATCCAGCTCTGGGTAGGCCACCACCAGTATGAGAGCCATCAGGGGGTCAGGGTGCAATGGGCACCCCTCCCTTGTTGGGAGGCCATCCTCAGCTGGGCCTTGTAGGGGGCTGCCCTTGTTTATAGTGGGTACCCTGTGGCACTTACACCCTGTGCCAGGTCCAGTTATCCCTCATTAGTAGAATAGAGATGTTTCTAGCAGCTTAGGCTGATAGAAGCTAGCTATGGCAAAGCAGCTTAGGCTGAACTAGGAGACATGTAGAGCTCCTACTCTACCACTTATATCATATGCACAATATCATAAGAAAACACAATACTCAGAGTTACTAAAAATAAAGGTAGTTTATTTTTATGACAATATGCCACAAGTATCTCAGTGAGTACCCTCAGTAAGAAGGAAAGTAATATACACAAGTTATATGTACACAAACCAAAAACAGGTAAGTAAGAGTAAGAAAAGTAATGCAAACAGTGTAGAATTACAATAGGTTGCAATAGGTGAACATAGGTCTAGGGGCAACACAAACCATATACTCCAAAAGTGGAATGCGAATAACGAATGGACCCCAGACCTATGGGAGCTTGTAGAGGGTCGCTGGGACTGTAAGAAAACAGTCAGGGTGTCCAAGATACCCCACCACAAGACCCTGAAAAGTAGGGGTAAAGTACCCCTACTACCCCAGAAGAACACAGTAGTCGTGATAGGGGGATTCTGCAAGAACCACAAACACCAGCAAAGCACTGAAGACGGATTCCTGTACCTGAGGACCTGCAAGGCAAGGGGACCAAGTCCAAGAGTCGCAATAGTGTCCAGGGGGGCAGGAGCCCAGGAAACCCCGGATGAAGGTGCAAGGAAGCTGCCTCTGGATGGAAGAAGCTTGGAATTCTGCAGCAACAAAGAGGACTAGGAACTTCTCCTTTGGATGGAAGATGTCCCACGGCGCGATGAAGGTTGCAGAAGTGTTCCTACGCAGAAATACTGCAAACAAGCCTTGCTAGCTGCAAGGGTTGTAGTCGAGGTTTTTGGGTGCTGCTAGGGACCAGGAAGGACCAGGATGTTGCTCCTTGGAGGAGGAGACAGAGGGTTGCTCAGCAACTCCGAGAGCCCCACAGATGCAGGCAGCACCCACAGAAGTACCCGAACAGGCACTTAGAAGATTTGTGAACCGGAGCTGGCTCAGAGTCACAAAGGAGGGTCCCACAATGCCGGAGGCCAACTCAGAGGACTGAGCACTGCAGGACGGAGTGTTGGGGACCCAGGCTAGGATGTGCACAAAGGAAATCCTGGAAGAGTGCACAGGCGCCGGAGCAGCTGCAAATCACGCAGTACACAAGTTTGCAGTCTAGCGTGGGGAGGCAAGGTGCAAAAGGACTGCCTACGGGTGAAGAAGCTGAAGATTCTGCAACAACAAAAGATGCCAGGAACTTTTCCTTTGCACAGAAGATATCCCACAGCATGCTGGAGGATGCAGATGTTTCCACGGAGAAAGACCACCCACAAGCCTTGCTAGCTGCAAGAGGCGTGGTAGAAGAAAATGGGTGCTGCCCTGGCCCAGGAAGGACCAGGAGGTCGTCCCTTGGAGGAGGAGACAAAGGGGGCACACAGCAGCACAGAGATCCCACGCAGAAGCAGGCAGAACCCGCAGAAGCACTTGAACAGGCATTCAAGCAATCTGAGCATGGCAGTTGTCTCAACACTACAAAAGAGGGTCCCACGAAGATGGTGGTCAACTCAGCGAGTTGAGCAATGCAGGATGGAGTGCTGGGGATCTGGGCTATGCTATGCATGAAGAATTCCTTGCAAAAGTGCACAGAAGCTCTAGAAGCTGCAGTTCATGCAGTACACAGGATTACTGTCTGGCGTGGGGAGGCAAGGACTTACCTTCACCAAATTTGGAGAGAAGGACCTCTAGACTGTCAGGGTCACTTGGATCCAGCTCCTGTGTTCCACAGACCATGCTCGTCAAGACGAGAGGGGACCCAGAGGACCGGTGATGCAGAATTTTGGTGCCTGCGTTAGCAGAGGGAAGATTTCGTCGACCCACGGGAAATTTCTTCTTGGCTTCCAGTGCAGGGTGAAGGCAGACAGCACTCAGAGCATGCACCACCAGGAAAAAGTCAAGAAAGCCGTCAAGATTAGGCGCTACAATTTTGCTGGTAGTCATCTTGCTACTTTGTTGCAGTTTTGCAGGTGTCCTAGAGCAGTCAGCAGTCGATCCTTGGCAGAAGTTGAAGAGAGAGATATAGAGGAACTCTAGTGAGCTCTTGCATTCGTTATCTGAAGAGAAACCCACAGAAGAGACCCTAAATAGCCCTCCGAGGAGGATTGGCTACCTAACTAGGTAAGAACCTATCAGGAGGGATCTCTGACATCACCTGCTGGCACTGGCCACTCAGAGGCCTCCATTGTGCCCTCACACCTCTGCATTCAAGATGCAGAGGTCTGGGACACACTGGAGGAGCTCTGGGCACCACCCCTGGGGTGGTGATAGACAGGGGAGTGGTCACACCCCTTTCCTTTGTCCAGTTTCGTGCCAGAGCAGGGGCTGGGGGATCCCTGAACCGGTGTAGACTGGTTTATGCAAGGAGGGCACCATCTGTGCCCTTCAAAGCATTTCCAGAGGCCAGAAGAGGCTACTCCTCTCAGGCCCTTCACACCTATTTCCAAAGGGAGAGGGTGTAACACCCTCTCTCAGAGGAAATCCTTTGTTCTGCCTTCCTGGGACTGGGCTGCCCAGACCCCAGGAGGGCAGAAACCTGTCTGAGGATTGGCAGCAGTGATAGCTGCAGTGAAAACCCCAGAGAGCTAGTTTGGCAGTACCCGGGGTCCATGCCGGAGCCCCGGGTTTGCATGGGATTGGCACCCCAATATCAGATTTGGCATGGGGGGACAATTCCATGAACTTAGACATGTTACATGGCCATGTTCGGAGTTACCATTGTGAAGCTACATATAGGTATTGACCTATATGTAGTGCACGCTTGTAATGGTGTCCCTGCACTCACAAAGTCTGGGGAAGTTGCCCTGAACAATGTGGGGGCACCTTGGCTAGTGCCAAGGTGCCCTCACACTTAGTAACTTTGCACCTAACCTTCACCAAGTGAGGGTTAGACGTATAGGTGACTTATAAGTTACTTAAGTGCAGTGTAAAATGGCTGTGAAATAACGTGGATGTTATTTCATTCAGGCTGCAGTGGCAGTCCTCTGTAAGAATTGTCTGAGCTCCCTACGGGTGACAAAAGAAATGCTGCAGCCCATAGGGAACTCTTGGAACCCCAATACCTTGGGTACCTAGGTACCATATACTAAGGAATTATAAGGGGGTTCAAATGTGCCAATTAGAATTGGTAAAAATGGTCACTAGCCTGCAGTGACAATTTAAAGACAGAGAGAGCATAAGCACCCTAGGTTCTGATTAGCAGAGCCTCAGTGACACAGTTAGGCACCACACAGGGAACACATTTAGGCCACAAACTATGATCACTGGGGTCCTGGCTAGCAGGATCCCAGTGAGCACTGGGGTCCTGGCTAGCAGGTTCCCAGTGAGACAGGCAAAAACAAACTGACACACAAGTAAAAATGGGGGTAATATGCCAGGCAAGATGGTACTTTCCTACACAACCCCCCAAACGAGGGACAATAAGGCTAACCTTGCCCAGATGAGTCTTCATTGTCTAAGGGGAAATATCTGGAGAGTCCATCTACATTGGAGTGGGTACTCCCAGGTCTATGTTCCACTGTATAGTCCATTCCCTGTAGGAAGATGGACCACCTCAACAATTTAGGGTTTTCACCTATCATTTGTGTTAGCCATAATAGAGGTTTGTGGTATGTCTGAACAATCAAGTGAGTACCAAACAGGTATGGTATCAACTTTTTCAGTGCCCATACCACAGCAAAGGCCTCCCTCTCTATGGCAGACCAACGCTTTTCTCTAGGGGTCAACCTCCTGCTGATAAAAGCAACAGGTTGATCCTGGCCCTCAGTGTTAAGCTGTGATAGCACTGCCCCAACCCCTAATTCAGAAGCATCAGTCTGGACTATGAACTTCTTGGAGTAGCAAGGGCTTTTTAGGACAGGCGCAGAGCACATGGCCTGTTTGAGCTCATCAAAAGCCTTTTGACAGCTAGCTGTCCACAATACCTTTTTAGGTCTATTCTTACTAGTTAGGTCATTAAGGGGAGCTGCAATAGAGCTAAAGTTCTTAATGAACCTCCTATAGTACCCTGTGAGGCTTAGAAAGGCTCTCACCTGGGTTTGACTTGTAGGGGGACCCCATTCCATAATGGTCTGGATCTTCCCCTGCAGTGGTGCAATCTGTTCCCCACCTACCAGGTGGCCCAGCTAAACCACTTTCCCCTGCCTTATCTGGCACTTTGAAGCCTTGATAGGGAGGCCTGCCTTCTGCAGGGCCTCCAAAACATTCCATAGGTGGACCAGGTGCTAATCCCAGGTGGAGCTAAAGACAGCTATATCATCTAAAAGCTTCCAAACCTTGCAGGGCTGTGTTCACCAACCTTTGAAAAGTGGCAGGTGCATTTTTCAAACCAAAGGGCATCACAGTAAACTGATAGTGCCCTCCAATGCTGGAAAATGCAGTTTTAGGTTTTGCGTCTTCTCATAATTTCATCTGCCAATACCCTGCAGTTAAGTCAAAAGTGCTTAGATACTTGGCAGAAGCTGGTGTATCTGTGAGCTCATCTGCCCTGGGTATTGGGTGAGCATCAGTTTTGGTTACTTGATTGAGACGTCTGTAGTCAACACAAAACCTCCTTTCTCTTTTACCATCCTTACTGTGAGGTTTAGGGACAAGCACCACTGGGCTAGCCCATGGGCTTCCTGAACGGTCAATCACTCCTAAGTCCAGCATTTTCTGTACCTCTTGTTTTATGCAATCCCTGACATGGTCAGGCTGCCTATAAATCTTACTTTTGACAGGTAAACTGCCTACAGTATTGATTGTGTGCTCACACCAAGTAGTGGTATCTGGTATCAGTGAGAAGAGTTCAGAAAACTGGCTTAGGAGATTTACACAGTTGTCCTTCCGCTCAGCAGTAAGGCAGTCTGCAAGCACCACTCCCTCCACTTAGCCATCAGCTTCAGTGGCGGAGAAGAGATCATGGAGATGGTCACTCTCTTCTTCCTGTCCCTCATCAGTTGCCATGAGTAGGGTTAAGTCAGCCCTGTCATGGTAGGGTTTTAGGCGATTGACATGGAGCACCCTAAGGGGACTCCTGGCAGTGCCCAGGTCTACCAAGTAGGTAACCTCACCCTTTTTCTCACAGTTAGAGGGGGTCCACTCCATTTGTCCTGGAGTGCTCTTGGGGCCACAGGCTCCAATACCCACACCTTCTGTTCTGGGTGGTACTGGGTCGGGACATCCTTCTGGTCATGCCATTGCTTTTTGCAGCTCCTGGCTGGCCTGAAGGTTTTTACTGGCCTTTTTCATGTACTCGGCCATTCTTGATCTTAGGCCAAGTACATAGTCCACAATGTCTTGTTTAGGAGCTCTTAAAGGTTGTTCCCAACCCTCCCTCACAAGAGCAAGGGGAGCTCTCACAGGGTGCCCAAAGAAGAGCTCAAATGGGCTAAAGCCCACTCCTTTTGGGGGTACCTCCCTGTAAGAAAAAAGGAGGCATGGCAACAGGACAGCCCATCTCCTTCTAAGTTTTTCAGGGAGTCCCATTATCATACCTTTGAGAGTTTTATTAAACCTCTCAACCAGACCAATTGTTAGTGGATGATAAGGAGTGGTGAACTTGTAAGTTACACCACACTCCTTCCATAAAGCTTTGAGGCATGCAGACATGAAGTTACTACCTCTGTCTGACACCACTTCCTTAGGGATGCTCACTCTGGAAAAGATTCCCAGGAGGGCCTTTGCCACTGCTGGAGCTGTAGTGGTCCTTAAAGTAATTGCTTCGGGATACCTAGTGGCATGGTCCACTACCACAAGGATAAACCTATTGCCTGAAGCTGTTGGAGGGTCAAGGGGGCCAACTATGTCAACCCCTACCCTTTCAAAGGGCACCCCAACCACAGGAAGTGGAATTAAGGGGGCCTTTGGTGTGCCACCAGTCTTGCCACTGGCTTGGCAGGTCACACAAGAGCGACAAAACTCTTTGATGTCCTCTGACATATGAGGCCAGTAAAACAATGGAACAAGCCTGTCCCAAGTTTTACTTTGGCCCAAATGCCCAGCCAAAGGAATGTCATGTGCCAAGGTTAGAAGAAACTCCCTATACTGCAAAGGGATGACCAATCTCCTGGCAGCTCCAGGTTTAGGGTCCCTTGACTCAGTGTGCAGGAGGTTGTCTTCCCAATACACCTTATGGCTATCACTGACATCCCCATTATGCTGTTTGACAGCTTGCTGTCTCAAACCCTCTAGTGTAGGGCAGGTTTGCTGTGCCACACTCAGCTCTTCCCTAGCAGGCCCCCCTGCACCCATAATCTCAGCAATGTATGCTGCCAGCTCATCTGGTGTAGGTTCTGCACAGGGAGAGGATTCCTCTTCCTCAAAAGGGTAATCTTCTGGAGAGGGAGGGATAGGGGGCAAGGATTTACCCTTACTACCCTTAGCTTTTGGGAGCACTTGGCCCATTGTTCCAGGATCCAAGTTTCCCTGTCCTTTTTGCTTTTTGGCCTGAGCCCTTGTCAAAGCAAAAATATGCCCAGGAATGCCCAGCATTGCTGCATGAGCCCTCAACTCCACTTCAGCCCAAGCTGATGTTTCCAAATCATTGCCTAGTAAGCAATCTACAGGTAATTCAGATTCTACCACAACTTTCTTTGGACCAGTAACCCCCCCAGTTGAGATTCACAACAGCCACGAGGTGGCTTAGTGTGTTATTGTGAGCATCAGTCACTTGGTACTGTTGACCAAGTAGGTGTTGATCAGGGTGAACCAGTTTCTCTATCACCATAGTTACACTGGCTCCTGTGTCCCTGTAGGCCTCAACCTCAACACCATTTATTAGGGGAGTTTCTTGTACTTATTCATATTAAGGGGACAAGCAACCAAGATGGCAAAGTCAATTCCACCATCAGAGACTAAAACAGCCTCTGTGGTCTCCCTAACAAGACTAACCCCAACTACACTACCAATGGTGAACCCAGCTACACCCTTAGATTTGCTACTTGTAGTAGACTTCCCACCACCACTGCTATTACTAGGGGCACTAGAGGTTGCAGATGGGGTTGTGGTAGTGGGAGCCTTGGTGTTTTTCTTTAAACAAGTGGAATCACGTGCCCAATAGCCTTTTACTTTACATAAATAACACCATGGCTTCTTATGATTGTGGGAAGAGGATTTGGACCCACCACCCCCAGAGGATTTTTGTGGGCCTGATGAAGACTCAGAATGTTTTTTATTTTTGTCCCCACCCTTGTCAGAAGACTTCCCATCCTTCTTTTTGCCATCCTTGTCACCCACTGTATGAACTTTTCTGTTCACTCTTGTTCTGACCCATTTGTCTGCCTTCTTTCCCAATTCTTGGGGAGAGGTCAGATATGAGTCTACCAAGAACTGGTGCAACAAATCAGACACACAATTGTTCAAAATATGCTCTCTCAGGATTAGATTACACAGGCTTTCATAGTCAGTCACCTTACTGCCATGTAACCAACTCTCCAAGGCCTTCACTGAACAGTCTACAAAGTCTGTCCAGTCTTGAGAGGACTCTTTTATGGTGTCTCTGAACTTAATCCTGTATTGTTCAGTGGTTAAGCCAAATCCATCCAAGAGTGCATCCTTCAAAACTTTTTAATTATTAGCATCACTTTCTCTGACAGTAAGGAGCCTATCCCTACCCTTACCAGTGAAAGATAGCCACAAGATAGCAGCCCACTTCCTTTGAGGGACCAACTGTACCATACAGGCCTATCTCAAGTGCAGAAAACCACTTGTTAATATCATCCCCCTCCTTGCAAGGGGGGACTATCTTATGCAGGTTTCTGGAATCTTGTTCTCTCACAGGACTGCTATCAAAAACACTGCTGCTGCCACCATGGGGAAGTAACCCCACCTCTGCCTTTCCCTCTGTACACCAGAGATTCCCTGTCTAAGGCCAGCTGCTGCTGTTTTAGCTCCAGCCTGGCCTCTTTCAACCTCAGCTTTCTGAGTTCGCTTTCCATAATGTTATCTTCAGGGTGGGAGGCTTGGGAATTCTGAGACACAGAAGAAATGTGGGAATTGGCAGATTAAGACCTGTCCCTAACTGGCTGGACTCTAGTAACGTGGCCTTTAAGATTGAAAGGTGCCCTACTAGTGTGTGACCCCTTCCCACTACCATTGTCAGTAGATGGCCTGTTAGCTGGCAGGTCTTTGGAAGACCCCTCCCCAGCATCCTCAGGGGACTCCTCTCAGTCTTGCTAGGTACCCCCCTCTTCTACCTCCTGATCCTGGGATGGGCCAGACTGGTTCTGGTCACTTTCTAGGAGAAGACTAAGGAGAAGATCTTTGGTAGGATTCTTACCAATGCTTAAACCTCTTTCAATGCAGAGACCCCTCAAACTTTTAAAGTTTAAACTACCATATGTTGCCTGGAAAACTGTGGGAGTAAGTTCTACTGTAGACATGATTAGAAAGGGTTTAGGACAGAGAGAACAACGTTTTTAGAAACGTTTAAAGAAAAGAGACATTCTTTAAACTTTTGAAAACTTTTCAGAAACTTTTTCCAAAGTTTAAAGAAAGAAAGTTAAACTGTTTAGGTTAACTATGTATATTCTGAAGTATTTAGCTTATGTGTTTCTTATGAAAAGCACCAATGACAAAGTGGTAAAGCAGTTACAAGTACTTATCCCACCGCTGCACCACCAATGTAGGAGGCGGCCTGGCTTATAGTGGGTAACTGATGGTACTTACACCTTGTGCCAGGTCCAGTTATCCCTTATTAGTAGATTAGTAGTGTTCCAGCAGCTTAGGCGGACAGAGGTAGCTATAGCAGAGCAGTTTAGGCTGAACTAGGAGACATGCAAAGCTCCTACCATACCACTTAAATCATATAGCACTATATCATAAGAAACTGAAGGTACTTTATTTTAGTGACAATGTGCCAAAAATATCTCAGAGGATACACTCTCTTAGGAGGTAAGTAAAATACACAAAATATACACACAAACCAACATCAGGTAAGTAAGCTAGAAAAGTAGTGCAAACACTGTAGGATACAATAGAATGCAATAGGCCTAGGGGCAACACAAACCATATACTCCAAAACTGGAATGCGAACCACAAATGGACCCCAGACCTAGTGTAGTGTGTAGAGGGTCGCTGGGAGTGTAAGAAAATACTAATGGTGTCCAAGATACCCCACCCCAAGACCCTAGAAAGTAGGAGTAAAGTTGCCCTACTACCCCAGAAAGTCGTATAGAAGATTCTACAAGGACAACAACTGACTGCAAAGTACTGAAGATGGATTCCTGGACCTGAGTACCTGTATAGTAAGGGGACCAACTCCAAGAGTCACGCAAGTGTCCGGGGGGGCAGGAGCCCATTAAACCCCAGATGAAGGTGCAAAAGGACTGCCTCAGGGCAGAAGAAGCTGAAGATTCTGTAACAACGGAATATGCCAGGACCTTCTCCTTCACACAGAAGATGTCCCACGGTGTGCTGGAGGATGCAGAGTTGTTTCCACGCAGAAAGACCACCAACAAGCCTTTCTAGCTGCAAGAGTTGCAGTTGAAGAAAATGGGTGCTGCCCAGCCCAGGAAGGACCAGGAGGTCGCCCCTTAGAGGAGGAGACAGAGGGGGCACTCAGCAGTACAGAGAGCAGCCCATGCAGCAGCAGGCAACACCCCCAGAAGCACTTGAAGAGGCATTCAAGAAATCTGAGCACTACGGTCGTCTCAACACTACAAAAGAGGGTCCCACGAAGCCAATGGTCAACTCAGCAAGTTGAGCAATGCAGGACGGAGTGCTGGAGACCTGGGCTATGCTGTGCATGAAGGATTCCTTGCAAAAGTGCACAGAAGCCCTAGCAGTTGCAGTTCACACAGTACACAGGATCACTGTCTGACATGGGAAGGCAAGGACTTACCTCCACCAAGTTTGGACTGAAGGACCTCTGGACTGTCGGGCCACTTGGATCCAGCTCCTGTGTTGCAGGGACCACACTCGTCAAGATGAGAGGGGACCCAGAGGACCGGTGATGCAGAATTTTGGTGCCTGCGCTAGCAGGGGGAAGATTCCGTCGACCCACTGGAAATTTCTTCTTGGCTTCAAGTGGAGGGTGAAGGCAGACAGCCCTCAGAGCATGCACCACCAGGAAACAGTCAAGAAAGCCGGCAGAATGAGGTGCTACAATGTTGCTGGTAGTCGTCTTGCTACTTTGTTGCTGTTTTGCAGGTGTCCTGAAGCAGTCAGCAGTCGATCCTTGGCAGAAGTTGAAGAGTGAGATGCAGAGGAACTCTGGTGAGCTCTTGCATTCGTTATCTGAAGAGAAACCCACAGGAGAGACCCTAAATAGCCCTCAGAGGAGGATTGGCTACCTAACCAGGTAAGAACCTATCAGGAGGGGTCTCTGACACCACCTGTTGGCACTGGCCACTCAGAGGCCTCCATTGTGCCCTCACACCTCTGCATTCAAGATGGCAGAGGTCTGGGACACACTGGAGGAGCTCTGGGCACCACCCCTGGGGTGGTGATGGGCAGGGGAGTGGTCACTCCCCTTTCCTTTGTCCAGTTTCACGCCAGAGCAGGGGATGCGGGATCCCTGAACCGGTGTAGACTGGTTTATGCAAGGATTGCACCTTCTGTGCCCTTCAAAGAATTTCCAGAGGCCAGGAGAGGCTACTCCTCTCAGGCCCTTCACACCTATTTCCAAAGGGAGAGGGTGTAACACCCTCTCTCAGAAGAAATCCTTTGTTCTGCCTTCCTGGGACTGGGCTGCCCAGACCCCAGGAGGGCAGAAACCTGTCTGAGGGTTGGCAGCAGCGGTAGCTGCAGTGTTAACCCCAGAGAGTTGGTTTGGCAGTACCCAGGGGCTATGCTGGAGCCCCGGGGATGCATGGGATTGGCACCCCAATATCAGATTTGGCATGGGGGGACAATTCCATGATCTTAGACATGTTACATGGCCATTTTCGGAGTTACCATTGTGAAGCTACATATAGGTATTAACCTATATGTAGTGCAGAAATGTAATGGTGTCCCCGCACTCACCAAGTCCGGGGAAATTGACCTGAAGAATGTGGGGGTATCTTGGCTAGTGCCAGGGTGCCCTCACACTTAGTAACTTTGCACCTACCCTTCACCAAGTGAGGGTTAGAGATATAGGTGACTTATAAGTTACTTAAGTGCAGTGTAAAATGTCTGTGAAATAACGTGGATGTTATTTCACTCAGGCTGCAGGGGCAGTCCTGTGTAAGAATTGTCTGAGCTCCGTATGGGTGACAAAAGAAATGCTGCAGTCCATAGGGATCTCTTGGAACCCCAATACCCTGGGTACCTAGGTGCCATTCAGGAGGGGCTCATTTCCTGGCAGTGGTCTTGGTCTTGGCAAATGTCTTTGATGTCTGTCTAGGTCACAGGAAATGTTTGCAAGGTGGTTCACCTTCTGCAGGGGGAGGGGTGATGTGGCCTGTGGGTCCTGTGGCAGGGCCTCCTGTCCAATAGCTGCAGCAGATGTTGATGGCTGCTGGGTGGAGTGGCTAGTGGAAGTGGCCCGCTGGTGTGCTCTGTCCTTCCGCATGTTGGCATTTAGGCCTTGAAGCTGCTGCATGACCTCCTGGTGGTATACCCCCTGCAGCTGCTAGTTCTCCTGCGTGATGTTGATCACCTGACCCATCCTGTCCTGGGATAGTTGGTATGCCCCCAGGACATTTGTGAGTGCCTCCTGGGCAGTTGGTTCCCTGGGTCTCTCCTCCCCCTGGCGCACAGCTGTCCTCTGGGTATCCCTGGCCCCTGTGCCTGTGTCCCCTGAACGGTGTGCCCACTCCCACTGACACCAGGAAGCTCATTGTCCTGCCTGTGTGGTGTGGACTCGGGTCCCTGTACAGGTGGGCACATTACTGATTGACGTGTCCTGGGGACAGAGGTGTGGGGACGTTGGCTGGCTGCTGTGGTGTTAGATTCTGAGAGGGGGCTCTGATGTGGACTGGCTGTGGGAATGGGGTAGCCGACTGACCACTGGTCCCAGATGGACAAGGGAGTTCATCCAGATCCAGAGCTCCCGAGTTCATGTCATCACTGGGGGCATCTTCTGGTGGGGGAATGGGTAGCCGTGGCAATTCCTCGCCACTGACATTGGATAGGGCACCTGTGGGAATGTTAGTGATATATTATGCCTCATGTCTGGGACACATTCTGCATTCCTAGCTTTCCCAATGCTATTGCTGTTGTCCTCCCCCTTTAGTTGTGTATGGTGATGGATTGTGGAATTGTTAGTTGTCCATGCTGTCCATCTATTGGTGGTAGGTGTGCATGCAGAGCTGGAAGGGATGTGCATGCAGTAGGTATGGCATGCAGGGCTTGGCATTTGGGTTTGTTAATTGGGGTAGTGGACTGTGTGGGATGGAGTGGGGTGATGCGAGTCAGGGTGGGGGGCCGTGATAGCATGCAGGTATGGGGGGTTGACAGGTACTAAACGTTGACTCACCAGTGTCCAGTCCTCCAGCTACTCCATTGAGTCCCTCAGGATGCAGTATTGCCAAGACTTGCTCCTCCCATGCAGTCAGCTGTGGGGGAGGAGGTAGGGGTCCACCGCCAGTCCTCTTGATGGTGAGCTGGTGCCTTGCTGCAATGGAAAGCACCTTCCCTAGTAGCGCGTCATTCCAACCCTTCCTTATGTTGTCCCTTGTGCGTGGATGTTGTCCCACGGCGTTCACCCTGTCCACGATTCTCCGCCATAGCTCCATCTTCCTGGCAATGGAGATCTACTGTACCTGTGCTCCAAACAGCTATGGTTCTACCCTGACTATTTCCTCCACCATGACCCACAACTCCTCATCAGTGAAACGGGGTTGCCTTTGTGGGGACATGGGTGTTGTTTGGAGTGTGTTGTGCAGAAGGTGATGTGTGAAGTGGTGGGGTGTGTGGTGCATGATGGAGGAATGGGTAGTTGTGATATGTGTGCCCAGTTCTCTCTGGGATTGGCTTGGCAAAGTGTAGTGGTCTTCTCATGTTTGCAAAGGATTTTGGGTGATGTGGGGGGTGTTTTTTAGTGCTGTGGGTGGGTGTGTGGGGTGTGTGTATTTGTGTTGAGTGTGGGTTTTTTGTTCTGGCCAATGTTGTCTTGTTTTGTTTTTGAGTGGCAATATCCGCCTTGGCAGTGTGCACCACCAATGGTTCAACGCCGTTGACTGTCCGCTGTGGTGATTTGTGGGTCATTATTAGGAGGGTGTTGTTTTGGTGGAGTAACGGTATGGGTGGTAGTACCAACAGTTTATCACGTTCAGTAGGTCAGGCGGATTTGTGTTTTTGGCTGTTTTCTATCGGTTTTGTGTGTATGTGTCATGATCTGGGTGACGGATGTTCGCCTCCGCAGCGGTATGTATGCGGCAGTCAGCATGGCGGTATTTGATATTTACTGTGAATGTCATAATGAGGGCATACGTGTTAATCACTGGCTAAAGCTTTGATATATTTTTTCCTCTAGGGGGACAACAATACAGCGTGTTGATTCTGGTAGGTTACTTTTTATTTTTGACCTGTACATTCTGCGACAACCCTCCCCTAGTTGGTACATTGGCCAATAAGATTGTTTTTAATTTCAGTACTGAGACTTAAGAATACAATCTGGAGATATTTGCTCTTGAAGTGGACTTATGGTAAGAACTGAATTGTGGTCTTAAACAGGGGTGACTTGTGTAATCTGCTCACATTTAGGGTCTAACATTCAAAGCTTGGTGTAGGCTATCTGCACACCTCTTTTCCCGAAGAGTGCTTGTCCTATACTTACTATATCGCCTTCGGACCGGGGCACCTATCGTTCCACTTTTTAGGTTTCCTCGGTTTTTCACTTCATGCGGTGTCTGAATTCATGAGTAACAATGATGTGAGTGAATTGCTTTCACTCACATCAATTGACACATTTAGTGAAAGTTTCAAGTTGTATATTTTAGAGTGGTCTCCATTCATATTCGTTGTATTTGGTTTCTTGTAGTCCTGATGGAGTTGTAGATGACTAACCATAAACAACGAAAGACATGTTGGCTACGTTGTTGTAATCAAGATGCACTTATGTGACCGAAAAGGAAACTGTGATCACTGCCCACGCTGTTATTTTCAAGATGCATTACTATAATGAAAGACCAAACTGTGATTTACAGAGCAACACAGCAATTTTCATTAGCAAGATTACGAATAAAGAACTAGGGGCCAGATGTAGGAAAGGGTTTGCGCATCGCAAACGTCGAAAATCGCCGTTTGCGAGGCGCAAAAGCCACTTTGCTATTCAGAAATGCATTTTGCGAGTCGGCTCCGACTCGCAAAATGCATTTCCGACTCGCAAATAGGAAGGGGTGTTCCCTTCCTATTTGCGACTCGCAGTGGGATGCAATTCCATTTGCGACCGCGTACGCGGTCGCAAATGGACTCGCAGTTACCATCCACTTCAAGTTGATGGTAACCCACTCGCAAATTGGAAGGGGTCCCCATGGGACCCCTTCCACTTTGTGAATGGACCCAAAAATATTTTTTCAGGGCAGGGAGTGGTCCAAGGGACCACTCCCTGCCCTGAAAAAATACCGAAACTAAAGGTTTCGTTTTTTTTTTTAAGTGCAGCTCGTTTTCCTTTAAGGAAAATGGGCTACACTTAAAAAAAAAAAAAACTGCTTTATTTAAAGCAGTCACGAACACGGAGGTCTGCTGACTACAGCAGGCCTCCATGTTTGCGAGTGCCTATACTCGCAATGGGGCCGCAATTTGCGACCCACCTCATGAATATTGATGAGGTGGGTCATTGCGACCCCATTGCGAGTCGTAGTCGGTGTCTGAGACACCGTACTGCATAGCAAATTGCGACTTGCAATTTGCGAGTCGGATAGACTCGCAAATTGCAAGTCGCAATTTTGCATTTTGCTACATCTGGCCCCAGATGTAGTAAAATTCTGAATTGCGACTTGCAAATTGCGAGTCAGACCGAATCGCAATCCAGAATGTAGGATGGTGTCCCTGACACTCGCAAGGGGGTCGCAAAGGCCCACCTCATTAATATTAATGAGGTGGGTCGCAATTTGCGACCCCCTTGCGAGTGGCGGCACTCACAGGGATGGTGGCCTGCTGAAGACAGCAGACCACCATGTCTGTGACTGCTTTTAAATAAAGCAGTTTTAATTTTTTTGTAATACAGCCCGTTTTCCTTAAAGGAAAACGAAATGCATTACAAAACTAAAAAATGAAACGTTTTTGTTTCATTTTTTCAGAGCAGGTAGTGGTCCATAGGACCACTGCCTGCTCTGAAAAAACTGTTTTTCATGCCATTCACAAAGGGGAAGGGGTCCATGGGGGCCCCTTCCCTTTTGTGAATGGGTTACCACCAGTGTGACACTGGTGGTAACTGCGATTGTTTTGCAACCGCGTTCACAAAACAATACAGCATCGCGCTGTGACTCTCAATTAGGAAGGTGAACACCCCTTCCTAATTGCGACTTCCAGTCCCGTTTTGCGAATCAGTAACCAGGTTACCGACTTGCAAAACGGGGATTGGGCATCGCAATTTGCTTTTTGCACGTCGCAAACAGCTAAATTCGCTGTTTACGACGTGCAAAAAGTTTTGAACATCTGGCCCTAAGAGTATATGGTGTTGTCAATGTTTGTGTTTAGAAGTCTTGTGCTACTCTCATGAGGGTGTGAGTTAGACCCCTTACCCTCCTTTGAGGACTATATTACACTTTGGAAGGGTACGTAAAGGGCTTGCGCCGCAATACCTTGCCGCCAAACTATAACATTTGTAGAGAAGTATGCACAACTAGAACGACCAAACATTAAGAAGCTGCAATCTTTGTTAGGGTTCTTAAGAACTGGCAGAACCTACATCCCAGATTGTGCACAATGCAAAAAAACACTTTATAATTTGATCTGTCCTGATTTCTCTTGCTAACACTGGACACCGCAACAAACACAAATTCTGAGATCATTACAAATTAACATGTTAGAAGCAAACCACTTACACACACATGAATACATCATTCTGGGTGCCATAAGTTTCACATATGTCACCTTTAATGATGGTGACATCACCTACAGCGTACAAATCACATGAATACTCCAGTGCTGAAACGTGTTTTGCACCAACAGAAAAAATGCTGACTGCAGTTCAGATGGCGTAATCAAGGAGAGACCACTAGCCCAGGGAAAATGTATCATTGTCATTACCCCAATACCAGCCCTTGATGCTGATACCAAAGCCAGCATTCCAAACGCTAAAGTATTACATCTGCTTTGGATACAGTGTGCTACCTCCTTAACTGCCACTGATGTTGATTATGTTTTTTATACAAAACTTCAGGCCAAAGAATTTCGCAATATGAACTTCAGTACCCCATGCTCACTAATGTCATGCCTCTTGACAATAACCAAATAATCATTTATCCTGATGATTCAGCTGAAACAGCTGTAGGAGCCAAACACCAATCTTCCGCAGCTTGCGCAGCCATTTGTGGAGTTATGAGGGATGCTTACTTCCCCCACTCAAATAATCTCAAATCTCAATGCAGTCCATAGGGATTGTGCAACACAACTTGCTTAGCTTAAAGCACTGGCACTGGAAGAGAGGTATCCTGAAATTCCTACACTTATTGTCCATGATTTGTACTATTTTGTCCAGTCCTCTTATGAAAACTCACACTACTGTACCCTTAATGGGTTCAGAGGTTCCAAGTATAAACACCAAAAAACACAAATTCTTGTGGGGGAAGGAGGCAGTTCTCGAGGGCAAACTGCCACAGGCTCATGTAATGCACATGCTGGGCCACAGTGTGCTGGAATACACACTGTAGGAAACTCATTGGTAGATGAAGCAGCCAAGTCTGCATTTGTTACAGCTTCTGTTGCTGTGATAACTTGTGTCACACGAGGGTGGATGATGACATTCTGGCTGCTGTAATTACTCTAGCTGATGGCAAGCCTTTAGCAAAAGCATACCCTGACAAATATTCCTACCACCTAAGTACCCAAAATATTCCTTTTGTTACGATCATGTAATACCCAGCCAAGATCCTAGGATAGAACTGATCAAAGCAGCTCATGAGGGTGTTGCTTCCCCCGTGCTGGTGTGGCAGTTACCATCTCTCTACCACAAAAACGCTATTGGTGGCATGGTCTATACAAACAGGCCAAGCAGTATGTTCTTAGCTGTGACATTTGCCAACAAATTAAAGGTTCCACCATTTAACGCCCACCACCGGCACCCCTCCTAATTGCAAATAAGCCTATTTAATGGGTGTACCGGGACCACTGAGGTTCCCTAAATTCAGACGGCGCATACAAGTACATTCTACCTGCAGTAGACTGTTGCTCCAATTTCCTATGGGTGTGGCCATAATGTTCCATTGACACTCAAACTGTTATTGCAGACTTTATCAGGACATATGCAGTTGCAGCATTTTATTCTGACCAGGCTTCAGACTTTGCCCCTAGGTTGTTACGGAGCATTATTCTTCACCCTATCATTCAGAGGGAAATTCAGTAGTGAAAAGAAAAAAAGTGACTTAATCACTCAGCTAGGGTGCTAGGTTCAGGTCGTAGTTGGATCTTTGGGAGGCTATATCCCATATAAAGAAAGAATTTGTCCCATCTTACCAGGCACCGGTACTGGTTTTTGGAATACACAGTACATAAACTGTCATTCTACTTTGTCTCCATCGACCATGTCAAATTGCATCATGTGTCCGATTTTGCGCAGCAGAGCATGAGGTTTCCTGGGTAGTTCCCTTGCCTATCTCGCTTCCATACATACCTCTCTAAGCATTAAACAATGCTGAAATTATTCCCATGAGGTTGGGGAGGGCGTAGAATGAACGTTTGTTGATTCCTGTTACCACTGCTTTGACAAGAAATGCCCAAAATATAAATATTCGATTTTCCAATGCAACTCAAATGGATGGGATTGTCTATGATAAACTCCTTTTAGATACATTTACCAGTTCTCTTTCACCTGCACCGGTTTCAGCTGTTGCACAGACTGCTTCTGGGTATTTCGCCGACATTGATGATTTTTCTTCCAATTCTTCAGCCCCAGCTATTGTAACAGCATCGGGCATACGCAAGCTTTTTAACTGGCTTAAATAGAACTATTTGATTAGCCCACTTTACTATCTGTCTATTAAATTGACACTTCTTGCCTTTCTTCAATAAATTGGATTTGTAATCATCTTTACTCTGCGTATACATGTCCACTTGCTTCCTGATTGCTCCGCTGTTGAACTGGTGGAATCAGATTTTTAAGCCTTATTTGTCTTGTCACAAAGTACAAGGAGACTTGCCCCTTGTCACCATTTCTGCTGCTCTGGTTCCTGATGGAATTGTTTGGGATAAGGCATCATTTGATATATTTGTTCCTACTGAAATGATAGAAATTACATATGTCTTTAAAATTTCTGTGAATGCCATTATTACACCTGGTTTAGTTTCTGATGACTGGGATGTTAAAACAGTGGATTTTATACTTTCTGAGCTTGAACCTTATACTGTGTTTGAAACTGAAGATATATACATGAGTACTGCAAATTATGGGGAAATGTTCTGATAATATCATAAGGGACTAATAGTATATTAGTAAGACTCGGACTTATCACAAAGTCACTGATCGTAATAGCCTGTTACTATATGACAGTCATCACCCTAAGGCACTCAGAGACAATTTATCGTACGGGCAGTTTTTGCGCCTTCGACGGAATTGCAGCAATTTGCAGTTATTTGATACTCGAGCTGCTGACCTGCAGATGAAATTGCATGATCGCCATTATCCCAACAGAGTGATAAATACGGCCCACAAACGAGCCAAGTATAGTGACAGAGATTCACTATTACAGTTGACCCCTAAATCCACGGAAAGGAAACTGACTTGCGTATCTACATTTACACATTTTCAAATACCGTCAAAGAAATAATCAACAAAAGATGGGCTGTTCTCTGGAGTGAAGGTGAGAATATCTCTAAACCACTGTTTGCTTTCAAGAGGACCGCCAACATTAAAGACATGTTGGTTCACACTCGACCTAGATCCCTCACCACCCCGACCAGTCAAAGGTCTCTATGGGATCTCCCCCCAGTTAAGGGCCACTTTCCGTGTGGAAACTGTAACGTGTGTTCACTTACTAAACGGACAGACATCCTTGATTTAGAACCTATACTGACATGGCGATTGATGAAACATACCAATTGCAATACTCGCAATTGTATTTATCTGATTACATGTCCTTGCAATTTGCGATACGTAGGGATGACTACACGAGCTGTCAAAGTGAGGATAAACGAACACCGTAGCAACATCTGCTGTGGACGAGCCACAACTAAACTCAGCATTCATTTTATTGAACTTAATCATACACCAGATGACATGTGGTGGGTTGTACTACAGACCTGTGCCCTAAAAGGAACCCGTCCACTCTTTGAACTTGAACAGCGCTGGGTGTACAGACTTAACACCCACCGTCAAGGGTTAAATGATGACATACCCTATTTTAACCTCTCTATGTAGGCAGCTTGTGGGCCTATTAATTACCCACATCCATCGATAACCTCTTGCTGCTGTTGAACCATGGGTTGGTGAGGAAACATGTACCACTGACATCCTGATTTTTTGACTAATTAAATGACTGCACATCATGATGTTGTATGACCAATTGTCATAACATTGACAGAGATTGATATGTCACAGGGCGTAGACAACCCTGTTTTCCAATGTCTTTGTTTTGTTTTATACCGGTTTATGTATACATCTCTTTCGAGTTTACATTAGCTTAAAATGGCCGCCATGTTTCCCGACTTCAGCGACCTTATTCTGAAGTCCCCCTTTCTATTTTGACTTTTGTATTACACGCTTTGGCTCTAGCCTACCACGCGTGTATTAGTTGCTAGGCAACGAAGACAGTGATTGGACTTCGCGCACTCTGCACGCGTATTATTTATTCCCCTGGGCACCCGGATTCATTCTTTTTCGGGAACGCAGCCAGAGGGTAGGTGCCATACCTGACACCGGTTACTAGCAAGTAAGTGGCCTCTGGACCCTATTTTTAGCGATATTCTGGACGCGATGCTGCCTTTTCAAACAGTTACCGGTCCTGCAGTTGGGGACTCTTGTTTCATTTCCCTACTGCTGTGGTGATACCTATAACACGATGTTATCACGTGGATCCCTTTAGCTCTGGATCCTTTCCTTAGATGTCAGGTTATCTTTTTCTGCAATAGGGAGTTACCCAGGATGGAGAGTACTATCCGGGCCTCCTAGTTTTAACAGATTATTACTACCTTCCACAATATTTACAGATACACTGACTCCTGTTGTATGACCTGGGGGTCTTGATTACTCTCTATATTATTTGTCATTTTTCGAACGCGACTGCTTAACAGATTGTATGTACGTTTTAGCAGATTCTGACCTTGTCTAAACAATGTTTATGCACATTTAGTTGTGGACATTGATTTACCTGTAACTTTTGGTGACCATTACCGGTACTAACGATTTTGTGACTATGTGGTTTCAGAACTTTGGTGTGTTTGACTTGATTAGATATTTAAGTGCATTCTGTGTGTATTTTAAATAATTTTACACGCTCCCTGTGACCATGCTAATGATGCTGTGAATTATTTGGTAACAGAGATATTTGTATTTTTGTTTATACCTCTGCTTATCTCATGACCAGATCTGTTGTTAATTGGGCAACAGGCCTGCGTGATCCCATGAAGCCCGTTCTCTAGTTGAGATGGTAAGCCCTCCTGCATATCACTACCATGGGTTGTTACCATCCACTTTATCACTTTGTGTTGCACAGTTTGTCACTATTACATTATTGGCTTGATTGAGTTATTCTTTCATTTTGACGATCGATTGTTGATGAAGAAGCTATGCAATTTTAACCTCTTCACTTCATGTCCTCAGGGTGACTGATAGGAAGAGCCAGTCCGGGTTAAAGTGAACTCTAGTAAGTGACTGATGACATCTTGACTGTGAGAGTTAGATTGCAGGAGTCTATATTTGCCTTTTTTCTATTGGAGAAGTCTAATGATAGAGTAGGTCCTGAAGAAGTGTCACAGGATCCTTGTGGACCATAAGAGACGCGAAACATGTCGACCGCATATTGAGGAACGTCGGATAATTACCGTCTTCCTCTACATTCTATCATTGTTTCTAGTGAGTGTTTGAGCATTATCTCTTTTTCACTTCCGTATTTTTTAATCTTGGCCATTTCCCAACATCAAAGAATAAATGAATATTTAGTGAGGGTTCTGAGCCAATTTTATTCTTTATTTTTGTGTTCTCTCCTTTCCCTTCGGACCCATATTTGGCTCCGCGGCATCATCGACAATAAAAGATCTCCGGCAAAGAGACCCCCTTCGGGGGGTGCCCGTCAGACATTGCAGCGCCGGTCTGACGAAGAGCTGTCTGATGATGAAGCATGACACCAAATACGGTGTGTGAGGACTCTTGCTCCCAGTGATCAGGACTCCCTAATTTTTTTCTTTCTTGGAACAGTGTATTATAATATACTATTAGATTCTCTGGAGGGCATACACTGGACCATTAATCCTCCCATCCCTTTCCTTTTTTGAAATATCATAAGGGACACCATTATTTATATTGAGCTAGTACTCCAAGAGTAGTTTTTAATTATACACAATGGGAACAATTTCCGACTCCACTAGTGGGTTCTTCCAAAACATTTGTGGAGAAATTCATTTATTTTTCTGGGCATGTTGTTACAAATGCTGAGTTCTATGATTTTAAATTGACAAATTCAAAAGCAAGAAGAATATTGCTCACTGCCACTAAATTAATTTATTCAGATTAGTTTGTCTCCCAGTTTACCATACAAGGCTATGAATATTTTAAAAAGTCGATTGACTTAAAAAGTGTTTGGAGAACAAAAGATTGGCATATACAAGGCACAGAAGCTTTGTTCAGAGCATGTTTAATTCTATTGCAAATGGTTTTTCTAAATGACAATCTCCAGCAAACAACTTGACTTGGGTTAGCAAAGGTTAAGGAAATGAATGTGCCCAGTATTTCTTTCATAGCTAAATTTGAAAATTGCAAACATATAGTGAATTTTACAGCTCATTTGTTGGGTTCAGAACAGTACCTTTAATTCATCACTTTCAGGTCCCAACAGGTGTTTTTTATGTCCAGTGGATACATATGGTTGTCATGCACATTTTATCAGCTCCACACAGGGTTTTCAAGTGAGCAGACCAGACCCTCGTTACGTCATCACACAGCACCAAGGTATCATCACAACATACAGCATGGGTAAATTATGTCAACAATGGTTGCAGTCCTCCACACTAACAGATGTAATAGAACACCTTTCTCTCCTTTCTGAAGACATTGACTTGTTTTTAGGCCCCAGAAAACCATGCTCTAAAAGATTTCTGTATGCAATATACAATGAAATTTGGAAACTTTCACAAAAGAAAGCTTCTGCACATTTAAGGCAAATAGATAAGGAAAATGTAAAGAAAGCTTGAGCCATTGTCAACAATGGTTTGAACACACTGTGCTCTTGCATATACACATTAAACAACATTGTGTCCTCTGCTATTGACATTATTCAAATCCATAGGTCATTTTTCCACCATGGACAAAGTCAGCTTAGGTAAATTATGCAGTTGAGTTGTACTTTACAAGTTCTTAAATCTGGCTGCATGCCATTAAAGCACATTGACCCCAAGGAGTTATTTGCCGCTTTTGATCCCACACAGAAACAAGAGACAATGGCTAAGAAGGAAGCTAGTTACATGATGCTTAATATAGAGAAATTAGAAAAGTTGCCTTTTACTGTAGATAAAACACCATAATCAGTGTGGTTAGTACATGGGGGGATCTTCCTGCCAATATCATTGTTGTAATTAACCTTGTGTTTGAAACAACTACCTGTTGGCAGGTTTGAACAGTTAGGAGATAGATACATTCATGAGGTGCTAGAGTTGCTTTTTGATTTAAAATGTCTGACGAACGAAAAGTAGGATTTTCTCAGTGGATGCGAACGTGAAACTTCTGTAAGCCACTCAATGAGTTGCAAATAGGTGGTGTTGCAAAGTGCATGCAATGCAGTGCAAGCTAATTTAGCTTGCTATTTGAAGGTTATTCCTGTCTTTTTCATTCACTCAGTTGATGTTGAATGGGTGTTGCTGGATGCTGAGTGATCAAGGCTGTTGTGGGATGAGAGTAGGTGCCGCATATGTGATTTCTGTTTCTCAAATAGTGACCTGTTGTGAAAGCGTGCTTTTCCCTCCCATGCACGAAATAAAAAATAGCGGATTTGTGACCTCACATTACTACTTATAATGCCAATTTCAACAAACTGAGCAGACTAAAATCAATTTGTTTAAAAACATGTGGAGCTCACATCTGCCCCTGAGACATAAAAGTGGAAAGGTCGTCTGCTGAGATACAGGGGGTCATTCTGACCCGGGCGGGCGGCGGACGCCGCCAGCCTGGCGGGAACCACCAAATGGCCGCTCCGCGGTCAGAAGACCGCAGATGCCATTCTGACTTTCCCGCTGGGCCGGCGGGCGCCCGCCAAGGGAGCGCCCGCCGGCCAAGCGGGAAAGGCCCTGCAACACAGAGGCTGGCTCCGAATGGAGCCGGCGGTGTTGCAGGGGTGCGACGGGTGCAGTTGCACCCATCGCGATTTTCACTGTCTGCTGTGCAGACAGTGAAAATCATGCTGGGGCCCTGTTAGGGGCCCCACAACACCCGTTCCCGCCATCCTGTTCCTGGCGGTCAAAACCGCCAGAAACAGGCTGGCGGGAAGGGGGTCGGAATCCCCATGGCGGCGCTGCTTGCAGCGCCGCCATGGAGGTTCAGCCCAGCCAGGGGAAATCCGGCGGGAAACCGCCGGATCCCCTTTTCTGACCGCGGCGGTAGAATGGGCACTGAAGCACCGCCAGCCTTTTGCCGGTGCTTCCGTTGCCCCGCCAGGGTCGGAATGAGGGCCACAGTCTCTTTTAAATATAAAATTTCCAGTACGCTTTGGTGAATTGGTCAGTTGCATTTTTAATGCATCTAACACTGCAGGGATTGAACACTTTGTGAAGGCTGTGGGGTCTGGCTTTGTAAGTACATTCCAGACTGTGTTTAGAGTTATCCCTACAGCCATACACTCATTGTTTTCTGTGGTTTCCCAATTAATTGGTGGTATCTCAATTAAGAGGAGGGATGGAGCTCCTACCAGCCCGATTGTGCTGTGAACACGTGATGCAGTGCTTCAGAGCATCATTACTGGAGGAACTTGACAAGAACTAGTCATTGTCATTTCGACTGGTTTTCTTCTGTGTACTGCCTGTTTTCCGATGCTTATGGTACCCTTTTGAACAAGCACTGGAAGCATGTCTTGCTTTGCAACAAGTACTTTCTATAGACATAAATCTGATGATGGTCTCATTGAGGGTTCATTAGTGGAGTAGTCCAATGAGACTGTGGTTGCCACATGACACCTTCTACAAGCCAGTCTATGTGGATTAAGTGCCTCTTAGTGCTCTGACATTGGGCGAGGCACTGAATGCTGCCACCTTGGCCATGGCTATGGCTGAGGCAATGGATCACATTTGCTCCTTCCACCTTTTGAACAAGACTTTGGTGGTTTTCTTGTCTGCTGAACTGGGGTCTATCTTGGATTCCATATCCACCAATGTGTTTGATGACCTCATGCACGATTCAGATGGTTTTGCATTAGCACCTTTGTTTCAATGTGACTTGTTTTGTATTTGGTCTTATGCTTTGGTGTGGTCTGTTTGTCGGCTTGGATATTTTTAGTTCTCTTTTATGTGTTAATTACTATTGTTTTCATGACCTTGTAGCTTAAACTTTTACATTTCTAAGGTTTTACTAGTTTTTGGGTCCTGGACTCTACACTCCTGTACTGGCATTGAGTGGGTGTTGTGGGATCTCCTTAGTGCCTGATTTGGACACCCTTATTTTGACGTTCGGACCATTGCTTGTGCCTTTTACTCTCAAACACATTTTCATTTTTCATGTTCCTATTTTGTAGCGAGGCTCACTAGTTGTTTTTATCTTATAATCAGTTGCTTCTTTCCAAGAAGACATAACTGCTTGTGCTAAACATTTTATCAGCCATTTGTACACAATGTCCAATGTGCTCCGTTCAAGGCTGTCATGTTCAATTCATGATATTCTAACTCATATTGCCACTCCAAAAGCTCAGGATTCATTCCCCAATTTCTACACACTTCATGCACGTCAGGCCTGTTCTTAGAACACTGTCAGATTTATTATATAAACATCAAACAGGCCTAAGAGGGGCAGAGGGCATTCCAATCATACCTATTCTTGGACGCACATAATTCCACTGACAGCCTTTCTGAACCTGGCACTGACTCTTCAGCCTCCTCAGAGGATTGCCACCCCGGCAACAGGCAGATTCTTGCCTATCTCTTCAGGTATAGGTTAGGGTCATTCTCTTAGATCAGCATTGGCAAAAGAGTAGCTCCTCTATGCTCTCAGATCTTAGACATAGGGTGCATGTAGGAATCTATAGGCTTTTTAGGATCACACAAAAATGGTGGGGTTGTTTATTTCTTCATACTGATTGTAATGAGGACCATTCTACTATGTTTCATCCGCCTAATTATCACAGCTCCCGCTGTTTATACTAGGCTGCAATTGCTTCAATAAATGCATTGAAATCCAGTTTGCATCTTGTGTCCTGCCTTGGCATGTGTGAGTTGCGGAGTAACTGAATGAAAGAGGTATGATCTGCTCTCCACAACTTTTGTGAGTAGTCAGAATGTCAGGTTTAGGTTGCCACAAATCATCTCTTCCTTTCCAGGATTGGGTGAGGCACTGCAGCTAGCCAGGAGGTATGCTGCATCATCCAAAGTGGTGTGGGAATGACTCTGTCACCCACACTAGATGGGCTCAGGCCCTAAAAAAGCAGACTTATTACCATAATAGGAACTGCATGACAATCTGCTCCTTACATATCTGTGCCAAGTTGTGGTGCAAGAGCACCCAGAATACCAGGTTCAAAAATATGCTATTCACTGACCTTTTGAAGTTGTCTTAATTTCCTGATCTACTGGAAAGGCGGTCCTTCTAGTGAGCATTATTTGGAAGATTCTTATTCAGTTCATACTCACTTGTTAGTTCACACATCTCTTTCAACAGCACCCTGATAACTGCAATGCTTTAGGAGAGAAGGTGTGCTGTTACATCTGTGCCGAAAGCAGGTCTGAGAGCTTATCAGAGAATACATGCATTCAAGAGATAAAGGAACGCTCCAAGCGATGTAAGGCAGCGTATTGTTGGGTGCCATTCTCAGTGCATATGGAACATCCTTGCAGCCCGGACAGCTCTACCATCTCCACACTTATTGTCACACAAAAGATTAATCACACTGTCTGAAGTGTGAAGCAAAATAAGTAGGGCTAGACTGCAGAGTTCTGTATTCACAATTGACGTTAAACTTGGGCTTCTTTGTGTGCCAATGAACTCAATGAGTTTCATAGGGAGGCAAGGACAAGATACCCCTTCTGAGAAGGTGTCTGTTCAACGAATGCTATCCGAGGGGCTCAATCCAAAATTAATTAAAGTCTTTTCACGGGTTGTCAATTTTATATTAGGAGGCATTGCAACAAATGTATTCCCATATTTTTCATTGTATTCCTCACCCCCTTGCTACAATTTTTCTCCCTCATTTCTTCTTTTAATAGTTGGATTGTCTTTTGGATTCTACAACTGGATGTTCTTGCTTGGATCTCATCTATTTTCTTGCATCAGCGGGGTTTGTTCAGTAATAATCTCCATCTTCAGTCTAGAGCTACAAGATTGCGAAGGAACATTTATTTACCTTTTGTGTTTTTTCCTTCTAACTGGGACCTTCTTAAGGAGATACTTGATACCTTTTAGTTCTACTATTCTAAGCATTGCTGGCACTGTGAACATTGTGTGGAGTCCACCTTTCTTTGAGCAGTCAAGCATGGAACGCAACAAACTCTTTCAGTGTCTAGTCCTTAACATAAGGCCTGTTTGGTCTTTCATCTAAAGAATCAATTCATTGTTTACAGTTGTTAACATTTTTCTAAACTCAGGAAGCAATGAGAAGCTTCTTGTTTGGCATTAACCATCATTACTACAAGTCAACTCCAAATTAAAAGTTGTAATTTGGTTAATATGATCTGTCTTAGAGTTCTGCCTGTTGAAATATCATTTTCTTTGTTACATATTTTGTATCTCTGTAGCTCTGGCAAAGTAACATTTGTACAAGTTTGATTTCTTTGCTTATATTGTGCAGTGAAGTTACATCAGCCAGGAAATATCCTCTCAAAATGGACAATTTCACCAGCGGATTTATAGCCAACAAACAAATCCTCAGGTATTCTGGCAATGGACAATATCTGAAGAAGACCTTTTGTCATATTTACATTTACTGAAAATGTACTTCTGATTAGGAACCATGTTGTCAGTGCCCACATTCACTCTCATATGAAGAGCCTGCAGATCTTCCCCTGAATGACACGACTCTCCTACATACCAATTCCTGTCATTTCTATTTTTTTCAAGGCAGAGATTTTCAGGACATAACCTGTCATTATTGCATCCGACTTAATGCTATTGACATAGCTATCCCTCTATGCCTTTTCAGCATATTAACTGTGATATTTTAAAAGCAACAATAGTGTATCTGAGAAAATTAGAGCCAGACAGATTTCTGACTACTATCACAACTCTTAACCCATGTTGTTTCTGCTTCTATTGGGATTCCTACTTTGGGCACATTTTCCAGGCATTTGCCATTACTATTTTCCTTCAAACAGATCCTTAGACTTTCCTTTCAAGTAACTACTGATTCTGAACCCCAGTAAAGAAGTATCTAGAAACTGGAAAATCATGAACATGACCCTAATATTGTGGGGGAAAATGAAGGAAAATACTGTGAGAAACCTGACTTCCAAAAAGTATCACTGTACAGCTCAAGCATTTGTTGATGCCCATATCAGGTGCTAACAATGAATGAGATACTTTTCTTCCTTCTTAAAAAACATAATCCGATCATATTTGCAAGAACTTTCCTCTACATAAAGATTATGGTCCCCATTACAAGGGGTCATTTAATTCAGATGGAACGAATAATGCGACTAACTGACACGTTTGGAATTATGAGATCCATCAATCTGTTGTGTTTCATCCAGGGACTGTTAAAAGCAAATGGAGTTCTCAGTGAAATATTATGGGGAAATGAGGTACATGTAGGAGAATCAGAACCTTTGGACTGGATGGCGCCTAAAGACGTGGAACTGGAACCAGGTAGTCCACAACAGGAAGAGCTACGGCGAGCAAATTCCTGCAATGCGGTGCGCCGTCTTAAAGGCAGCTCGCTGCAGAACCTTAAAGTGACTGCATGCTCCATATTTGCAAGAACTTTCCTCTACATAAAGATTATGGTCCCCATTACAAGGGGTCATTTAATTCAGATGGAACGAATAATGCGACTAACTGGCACGTTTGGAATTATGAGATCCATCAATCTGTTGTGTTTCATCCAGGGACTGTTAAAAGCAAGTGGAGTTCTCAGTGAAATATTATGGGGAAATGAGGTACATGTAGGAGAATCAGGACCAAATGTATGGTTTCATACTGTAATTCCTTATTTACCAGGGGACACTAAGGGCCCCACAGATAATACCCAACTAACTCCATCCCATGGTTATTGATGCCCATGGTATTAGAATCTGCAGGGTACTGTGTTACTGTCAGGCTCTCACCTGAATCTTTTTGCAGGAGTGAAATGGACTGCAGCGTCAGCTCCCAACGTCCCATAAGCCAACCAAGACCCAACACTGTCAAAGTCTAGATTGACCTCAGGGGAAGAGAGGACGAAGAACCTGGTAATGTCACAGGACCATTACTCAGGTATCTGAGCTTCCTCACGCCAGTTCTATTTCTGAAAAAAGCAAATAACAAGAGTCAGGTCACAGGATTTATAAGAGTTGGGAATCTTTGATGTTTACTAAAATATTAAACCTAAATACCTTGTGTCCCCTCTTCCGTATTTATAAGGATACGCCAGATGATGCGAGGTATACGCTAATGAAGTCTGAAAGAAAATAAAATTATGCTTTTCATGTTTAAATACATTATACTCAATTTTGCCTACTGTGTCAAAACCCACCTATAATACTTCTGCAGATAACTTGAAGGGGGAAAACTCTAGAAGGAAACTTGCAGATATCTTAATGGTTCAGTAAAGATACCTAAATGTATGAGAAACAATTATGCTTCAGAAGACATTCAATCTGTATATCTCACGTCTCAAATAATCCAACAAAAAGTAGAAAAAAATATCAAACAAAGTAGAATGGCAACATAAATGTGAGCGTAATGCTTTCACTCTGACACATGAATAGAACTAAAGAATTGTTCTTTTTTTTATGCTCACTGAAAACAAGTCTCCAGGACCACAAGAAAGCAGGTGAGTAATGCAACAGTTTTTGGATCCATAATGTGTCACCTGAAGAAACAAATATAATCCACACACTGTCTTTACTTTCAGGAAGATACCCAACCTTCTGGTAATAAGCAAAACAAAACAGGCAAGTGATATTAAAATTCTTAGAACGCTAGACTATTTCACCTCAATGGTACATGTCAATAAAGTAAATATCTATTTTTCCCTTTATAGTTTTCTCAACTGCAAGAGTTTGTGGAGAGCAGGAAAAAATCTGACAAGTTTATGTAACAAGTTTAAGTGCCCAAGTGTGTTATCCATCCATGCTCGTAGACAGTAGTTTAATTTGTTCTCTTCTTTTATTTGCAGGGGTAAAGTAAAATGAGCCTTCAAACAATGCCACCCAAGAAGAAACCTGACGCGGCCAAACGAAAACCAGATGAACGCAATGGCAGAACCTTTGGACTGGATGACGCCTAAAGACGTGGAACTGGAACCAAGTAGTCCACAACAGGAAGAGCTACGGCGAGCAAATTCCTGCAATGCGGTGCGCCGTCTTAAAGGCAGTTCGCTGCAGAACCTTAAAGTGACTGCATGCTCCAGCTGAAGTCTGTGCAATCCCGATAGTTATCAGGTATTACATTATCAGAAACTACAGAGTACAGTTATACTGGTTATTCAGAATAAGCCCCTAGATTATGGTGACCAGATTTCCAGACTAAAAACTGGGACAGCCATTGACAAAGAAATAGGACTAAATGTTGACACTGCCAACATTTACTTTTATTTCTATGTCAATGGCTATATTTGTTGAATGATATATATAGATAGATAGATATATTTATATATCTATCTATCTATATATATCATTCAACAAAAATTGGACACCACGCTGCAGGAAGTCTATTGATCAGCTTATTTATTTGAAAAAAGTGTTTGCTTCCACCACCCAACGTGTTTCAAGCAACAAAGGTCTTGATCACAGGTAACCATTGTCCCTTTTCCCCACAATTTATATAGTACTATTTTTGAATCCATTACTACAGCATTCTGGGTCATGTAGTTTTCCAGTGTTTTTCTTACATTTTTTGCACTTTTCATGTACATTTGCTCATATAAAGTACTCATATGTTCTATTTGTCACCATAATTTTAAACATTAGTTTCATTTTCTGCTATTTCTAATCACATTATTCATTTTCCCATTTCAAGGCAAATAAATTTGGAGGCAGCTATATTTAAGCCAATTCCGATTGCCTCCCATACCCAGAAAAGCGATACACATCCTAATATCATATCTTCACATCCATAGTTTTTCAATAATTCAATTCTATGTCATCTCACATTGATTACTATTTGGCACCCATGGTTCCAACACTAAGTCCCTCATCATGAACATGGCCGTAAATACCGCACCACCGGTGGTAACAACCGCCAACAGATGTGCGGTCTGAAACGCCAAATAATGAACCAACGTAAACACAGGCATCCTGAAAACCACTAACCGCCAGCAGAGGAGTGCCGACAACGACGGCAGAGCCCGCACACAGGCCGACGGAAAGGCCCTACCCGCCCATCAAATAATGAAGCACCAGACAGCTGTCAGTTCCATGGCGGGAACCACCGCCACGCAAAGCCAGACGTAAATGAACCAATTATAAGGAAACACTCACCTGAGGCTCACACAACACACCGAAGCAGACATGGATAGAGAGTTGCAGATCATGCCAGCCCTGCTCCTTGGCATATACCTCCCCGACCGAGACCGCTGACGAAGACGACAACGGTAAGTACTGCAACCTACTAGAAAAGGGAAGAAAGGGCACAGTTACATACCCACCCACTCCGCCCACCCCACAACGCACCCACAACCCCTCCCCACAGCACAAGCCATACACCCCAGAGCAAGAGGTACTTACCCAACACAAGGCAAATCTAACCTGCCCAAAGTACACACATGTGCTCAACACCCCCAAACAATGAAATGATTAACCACGGATCCAGAGTTTGCCATAAACAACACAGGGCACACATTAACTTTTATTCAGCTCAATGAGCAATATAAGTGCAACAATAAGCCAATGGCCAGTCCAGAGTAAGTAGTCCGATGAGCCACATTGGCCCCAACTTGACTCCCACAAGTGCAACGGTACTCCACCTCATAGGGGCAACAATGGGGCATCTAGGCACCTCAGGGAAAAGGGGCAGAGGGTAGTGGGGGTGGGGACTTACAACTGGGAGGGGGGCTTAGATTTACATTTGGAAGGTGGAGGGGACTTGGGTTTTGTGCTTGCAGCTGGGGAGCGGGCTTGGCCTGGGGTGCGGCAGATGTTCCTGGGCCAGCAAGGGGCCTATTTCTCAAAGGGAAGGTAGCACGGGAATGGGAAGAGCGGACGGGGCTGGCAGTGACGTGGGAGGAGTGGACAGGGCAAGGAGGTGTGCACGTTTAGGGACGAGACGGGGTTGGCCAGTGGGCTAAAATAAGTCTACACAGGATAGGAAAAGTTTCTTAGGGGCAATTGGGGTGGACCTGGAGGAAGGTGTGGGAGTGGAGGTAGAGGGAGTGGCTGTAAGAGGTGTAGGAGTGCGCGATCTGGTTGCAGGTGTCTGGACAGTGTGCTGAGGTGTGGTAGATGTGTCATGGGTGAATGTTTTGGTGCGTTTGAGTGTCTTGTGAGGAGGGGCGTGGACACAGTGGGACAAGACAGCCTGCCAGTGTAAATGTATGTTGTCTGGGTGTCCGCAAGTCTGTTGAGTGTGCTGCATGTATCAACTAAAGATGTTGTGGTGATTGCAGGTGTGGTGTCTGGGGTGCATGAATGAATGCTTGATATTGTGGTGACTGCAAGCATAGGCTCAGCAACATTGAATGAGGGTGCAGTGCCTGTGGGTGTGCATGTAAAGGGGGCAGACAGGGAGGCGGAAGACGTAGACACACTGGGGGAAGTGGATGCTGGTGTGTGTGAATGTGTATGTTGGCTGTGTGTATGCCTGTGGTGGGAGGTGTGATGCTTGTGTTTTGAAGTGTGCTTCTTATGTGTTGAGGTGTGTGCTTGCGTGTCAGAATGTGTGCTTTGGACGGGTGAAGGGAATATGGTGCTGGAAGGGGTAGAGGTGGATGGCGGGGGGATAGAATGACCAGGGACACTGGATCCCATCAAAGAGGAGGCCAGAGTCTGAAAAGTTCTCTGTAGGCCAGACATGGCTCAGTGAATGCCATCCAGATAGACATTTGGTCTGCTGCACCTCTGATGCTAGCCCCTGGATGGCATTGACGATCGTTGTCTGCCCTACAGAGATGGTCCTCAGGAGGTCAATAGCCTCCTCCGTGAGGGCAGCAGGGCTGACTGGGGCAGGGGAGGAGCTGCCTGAGGCGAAGGAGACGCCCACCCATCTGGGTGAGTGGGCACTGGCAACTCTGTGGGGAGCAAATGGGAGGGCGGTGATGGTATGGGGGTGGCGGAAGATGACACAGAAGGGGTGGGCCCACTAGGGTCTGACACTGCCAGAGAGCTCCCATCGGAGGAGGTATCAGAGTCACTACCTCCAGTGGTAGTTGCCTCCTCCATGGTACTCCCCTCACCCTCCAACCCACTGGTCCCCTTGGCATCGGACGACTTTGCCTCTGAGGAACCGTGGTCCGCTGCATCCCCACTCACTCCCTCAACGGATAATGCTGATGTACACAGACAACACAAGAAAACAGGGATGGGGAGACAAAACAGGAGAGACACTTGTAGATAGCTGAATGGAGGTACATAACTGGTTCACACATACACCCACCCTGAAAATATTCCACCAGGCAGCACCAACTGCTATACATATGGCTATACCCCTGACTAGTGACCAGAACCCTGCTCTACAGCCATTCCCCACAGCACACTGCAGACTTGACCCTTACAACCCTATTCCCTACAGGGGCCATTATGTAGATGGACATCATTCAGAGTCCCTGCCACTAGACAGCATACACACAACCACACACACACACACATCCATCAAGGAGCCAAAGTATGGTATTTGTACTCACCCCCTTGTGACTGCTGTGCAGCCTTCAAGCGCCCATCCAGGTCCAGGTAAGCCACCGCCAGAATGCGTCGCATCAGGGGGGGTCAGTGCACGACGGGCACCCCTTCCTCATTGGGAGGACTTCCCCAGATGGGCCTCACAGATATTCGTCACCCAGCGCCGCAGGTCCTCCCACCGCTTCCTGCAGTGGGTGCTTTGCCGGTTGTAGACCCCCAGGGTCCACATCTCCCTGGCAATGGCCTGCCAAAGTCCCCTCTACTGATGGGCGCTTACTGTAGGAGGCTGGCCTGATTTGTAGTGGGTATCTTGGGTACTTCCACCTTACATCAGGTCCAGTTATCCCTTGTTAGTGAATGTAGCAGTGTTCTAGCAGCTTAGGCTGATAGAGGTAGCTATAGAAGAGCAGCTTAGGCTTAACTAGGAGACAGGCAAAGCTCATGCAATACCACTTATGGTTACACAGTACTTATGCACAAGTAAAGACAATACTCAGTGTTACCAAAAATAAAGGTATTTACTTGGGTGACACAGTACCAAAAATATCATAGAGACAATACTCCTTCTGGAGGTAAGTATTATACACAATATATGCACTAGGCAGCAAAATTAGACAAGTAAATAGTCACAGAACAATGCAAACCGTAGGAAATCCTATAGAATGCAATGGGAGAAAATAGGTCTAGAGGCAACACAAATCATATACTAAAAAGGTGGAATGGGAATCACAAATTCCCCCCTAGACAAGTGTAGTCTGTGCAGAATCACTGGGAGAGTAAGAATACAGTAAAGGTAAGTAAATTATCCCACCCCAGAGCCCAGAAAAGCAGGATTAAAGTACTGCAAGTTTCCTTAGGACACACTACACCTTGTTTTTTGGGTTTTGCAGCAGTCAACCAAGGCCCTCATTACAACCCTGGCGGTCGGTGATAAAGCAGCGGTAATACCGCCAACAGGCTGGAGGTAAGAAAAATTGAATTACGTCCATGGCGGAAACCTCCAACACAGACAGCCACTTTAACACTCCGACCACCACGGCGGTAGACAATGTACCACCCACACTATTACAAGGCACCAATCCGCCCTTTCCGGGGTGGTACCAAAGCCATCAAAAGCACAGCGGAAACAGTACACAGAAAGAAAACCAATCAACTCTCGACACTCAACAAACAACCAGGATGCCATGGAGCCCGAGTTACAGGTCCTGCCGATGCTGGTCCACCTCCTCATCTGCCAGGAACATCAAAGACGGCGGTGACGATGACGGTGAGTACTGCACCTAGCACACAGGGGAGGGGAGGAGGCAAAAGAGAGTGACACACGCACGCAACACCTGCACCCACTACAACACACAAACACACACATATCCAATCACAGATACAACCCGTCAGCCCCTGGAAGAACACAAGGACCAAATGAAATGAGTGTAACGAGTATAATAATCGAACAACCAGATAGGCCAAGATAAATTTAAATCATCAGTATGTACAAATATTAACAGCAAGTACACAAGCCCGTACACTGTCCCATTAAATGTCCGTGGTCATTGGTCCCAAAAAGCATGGGCGAAGCCCACACATGACTCCTGCCTCAAAACGGAGAGAACACTTCAGGGGCAACAGGCTGAAAAAAACAGGCACCTCAGGGGAGGGGGGCACTTCAACTGGATGATGGGACAACCCCACTGCTCCTCGAGGGGGCTGCATGCCCACTGCTTGGTCCTGGGGAGTACAAAGCCACAGTCTCTCAAGTCTCTCAAGTGGGTGGTTTGGCCACTGCTTGGTCCTGGGGAGTGCAAAGCCACAGTCTCTCAAGTCTCTCAAGTGGATGGTTTGCCCACTGTTTGGTCCTGGGGAATGCAAAGCTACAGTCTCTCAAGTCTCTCAAGTGGGTGGTGTGCCTACTGTTTGGTCCTGGGGAGTGCAAAGCCACAGTCTCTCAAGTCTCTCAAGTGGGTGGTTTGCCCACTGTTTGGTCCTGGGAAGTGCAAAGCCACAGTCTCTCAAGTCTCTCAAGTGGGTGGTTTGCCCACTGCTTTGTCCTGGGGAGTACAATGCAACAGTCTCTCAAGTGGGTGGCGTCTTCAACTTGTTCTGGAGGGGGCTTTGTGCCCAGAGTGCTCCATCCTGCCAAGGACTGTGTTAGTGGATGCTTTTCTCCACTGGTTCTGGAGAGGGCTTTGTGCCCAGAGTGCTTCATCCTGCCAAGGACTGTGTTAGTGGATGCTTTTCTCCACTGGTTCTGGAGGGGGCTTTGTGCCCAGAGTGCTTCATCCTGCCAAGGACTGTGTTAGTGGATGCTTTTCTCCACTGGTTCTGGAGGGGGCTTTGTGCCCAGTGTTGCAGCACCAGGGGTGTGGCAGTTCCCATTCCCTCACCTGGGTGTCTGAGCCACGAGATTTTCCGGTAACAGGTAGATTGATACTCCAGGGAGGCAGAGCCACACTTCACCTTGCGATGACTTAGGCTGCAAACTGCTGGTAGTGCCAATGCTGATGGTGGTGCCTCATGTAGTGTGTGCAGGGTCCAGGATGTCTCCTGCAGCCTCGGACGACTGCCCACTGGGGACGATGCTGATGTCCGCTGTAGTGTCACTGGCTGGGCACACTGCAGGGCAGGTGGCCGTGGCTGTGGCGGTGTCTGCGGCAGAGATGCTGCCAGTGGTGCCTGTGGTGCAGGTGTCTGTAGTAGTGGAGGGAGACACCACCATCTCCTGCAGCCTCGGAAGGATGCCCACTGGGGATGATGCTGGTGAATGCAATTGTGGCAGTGGCCATGCACGTGGCGGTGCAGGTGGCAGTGCAGGTGGAGGTGCAGGTGGCGGTGCAGGTGGCGGGCAGGTGGCGGTTGTTGCGGCGGTGCTCACATCAGTTGAGGTTGCTGGCCTGTCTGGAGAAATGGGGTTCACCAGACCCTCACCTGGAGGCTCCGTGCCCTGAGGTGACTTTCCTTTGCTCTTGTGTCCCTTCCCCACCTTGGCAGTCGCTGCTGGGACCTTGGCACTGTCCTCTGTCGTTCTGGAGGAGGCCTTGCTGGGTGGGTGGTGAGGCTTTTCTCTCCTGCATGCTGGCCCCTTCTTTAGCTTGGCAGGTGGTGGAATAGGGTGGTCCTTGGCTTCAGTAGAGGGCACACTGGCAGCCCTGATGGGTGCCCCCTTCGATCCTCCCGGACTTGCAGGGACCACAGTGGACGACGATTTGGTGGCTGAGGTGCTGGTCTGGGCTCTAGACAACCTGGCCCTAGGGGAAATACAGTGGGGGAGGTTTAGGGACAAGGTCAATGGAAGCCAGGAAAAGTTGTTTGGACACACTGGGATGGGAAGATGGAGGGGGTTTGGGAGTGGAGGAAGCGGTAGTGGTTGTAGGAGGTGTACGTCTGCTGAGTTTGGGTGAAGATGGATGGCTGTTGAGTGGGTGTGTGCCGGCGTTTGTGTACTTTGGGAGGAGGGCTCACAGACACACTGGGAGAGTACACAGGGGACGTGTGAATGGTAGTGGGGGTGGTGATTGCACGTGAGCGGTGTGTAGTGATGGGTGTGCTTGTGATGGAGGTAGTGGCTGAGGATGTAGTATATGCAGGTGTGAGTGGAGGCGAGCCTGTGAGGGAGGTAGAGGACGTGGAAGAGGGGGACACAGTGGTGAAGTGGATGTTGGTGTGTCTGCATGGGGATGGTGCTTGTGTGAGTGCCTGTGGGATGTGTGGTGCTTATGTTTGCCTGGGACACTTTTGTGTATTGATGTGTGTGCATGCTGGTCTGTAGGTGTGCTTGGGATAGGCTGAGGTAGAGGGGCTTGGGTCTGGGTAGTGGAAGTTGTAGTGGGGAGGCTGGACACAGGGACAATGGCTGCCATCAGTGCTGACGCCAGAGCCTGAAATGCTCTCTGTTGGGCCGCCACGCCAGAATGAATGCCCTCCAGGTATGCATTTGTTTGCTGCAAATGCCTCTCGACACCCTGGATGGCATTCAAAATGGTTGACTGCCGAACAGTGAGGGATCTCAGGAGGTCAATAGCCTCCTCACTGAGGGCAGCAGGGCTGACTGGGGCAGGGCCTGAGGTGCCTGGGGCAAAGGAGATGCCCACCCTCCTGGGTGAGCGGGCACGGGAAACACGCTGAGGGGCTACTGGGAGGGCGGTGCTGGTATGGGGGGTGGCGGCTGTACCTGTTGTTGCGGTGGGCACAGAGGTGCCCTTCACCACAAAGGAGCTCCCATCAGAGGAGGAGTCGCTGTCGCTGGTGTCCCCTCCTGTTCCCGTCGTGGAGCTCCCCTCACCCTCCGTCCCGCTGGTGCCTTCAAACTCCGTACATTCACCCTCCTGGGCCATGTGGGTTGCAGCTTCCTCCTGCTCCGGTGCCACTGCTCCTCCGCCAGATGATGCTAATGCACACAAGGAGAGGGTGACAAAGCAAGAAGGCGGGGGAAGATAGAGGAGACACATGGTCAACGCCAGCAACACCATTATCGTTGGTGGACACAACACACAGGGAGCAGCCCTATGCACTAGGCTATGCACTAACAGTTCTCATGAAAATCACCTGCCCATGGGGGAATATGCCTAACCCCATTAGCTGCACACCTGGAACCCAACCCGGTGCCTGACTAGTTGTAGATGGCCACTACCACTTTTGGGGCTGGAGTGCCACAGAGCCAGCCGAACAAGGGGCCTACCCTAGCAAGTTTGTCCTGGCCTAGGCAAACCCACAGCCCACATCCCCCAACCAGACGGACAACCCTCCCACATTGGGAGGCCATCCCCAGCTGGGCCTCCACCATCTTCTTGCTCCAGCGGCGCAGTTCCTCCTATCTCTTGCGGCAGTGGGTGCTCCGTCTATGATAGACCCCCCAGGGTCCGCACTACCTTGGCGATGGCACGCCAAATACCATTCTTCTAGTGGGCGCTGACCTAGAGGAAAGGTAAAGGAGGAAAGGAAATTACTCTCCCGTCCGGCCCTTCATACTCATTGCCCACCAGTTCCCACCCATGCCCTGACACACATACACTCACCATCCTCACATGCAGGCCTCATTCCCCCTCCCAACATGTCTCTTCCATCCACACCACTCCATACATTCATGTCCCACGCATCATCCTCACAGTGTACGCACCTGTTTGTCTGGAGGACCGTAGAGTAGCGTGTACTGGGGAGGACCCCATCCACTAGTCTCTCCAACTCCTCCAAAGTGAAGGCAGGGGCCCGTTCCCCAGACACTGTAGCCATTGTCGCTTCCAGACTCAGGTCACAGCAGCACTTGCAGGGTAGGTCCTCTCCTGTTGAAGGTCAGGTATCAAGTGAGTGAACAGATAGAAAATGGCAGTCACGTCCACGGCGGTGCGTACCGTCCCCGCCGGCGTACATCGTCATTGGCTCCTGGAACCCATAGGGCCCAATGAAAACCAATGCTGAATTGCACGGCGGTCTTCGACCTCCTACCGCGATGCTGCACAATACACCAGCGCAGTTACCTCATTCCCCCTTGTCCCTACTTACAGGTCAGGCAGCCGCCATTTCTGGGTGGCGCATGGCACCTAACTGCGTCACAGCGCATTTGGGCAGCAATACGGACAGACAACACAACACACGGATTTACTCACATTAGTGCAAAAACACCTGTGCAACCTATGTGGTACATGACCGTCTGCTCACCATTCTCCTCCGTAGGGCCCATCTGCTGGGGCAGCTGATGAGATGGCGTTATCCTCCGGTGTACAGACCCCTGGTGGACCTGTCGACAATAGAAGACAGACACATCATTATCACCTATAGTCTTGATCGTGCCACTATCCAAGAACTGTGTGCCCAATTGGAGCCAGACCTGATGTCAGCTATCCACCATCACAGAGGTATCCCCCCTCTAGTGCAGGGCCTGTCAGTGCTCCATTTCCTGGCCAGTGGTTCCTTTCAAACAACAGTGGCCATGGCATCAGGGATGTCTCAGCCAATGTTCTCTGACGTGTTGTCCAGAGTGCTATCTGCCCTGCTGAAACACATGTGCAGCTACATTGTTTTCCCCCAGGTGGAGGATTTGCCCACAGTGAAAGCTGACTTCTATGCCCTGGGACAAATCCCCAGCATCATTGGTGCCATTGATGGTACACATGTGGCATTTGTCCCCCACCCAGCAGGAATGAACAGGTGCACAGAAATCGAAAAAGCTAGCACTCAATGAATGTGCAGTTGGTGTGTTTGGCAGACCAGCACATCTCTCATGTGAATGCCAAGTATCCTGGCTCTGTGCATGACGCTTACATTTTGAGGAATAGCAGCATCCCTTACGTGATGGGCCAACTACAGAGGCATCATGTGTGGCTAATAGGTGAGCCTAGGTCCCCACACAGTATGAAAAGGTGTCTGGGTATGGGGTAGTCCCTAAGGGTTGGTGTATGTCTAACAGATATCCCTCGACATTTACAGGTGACTCTGTTACTCCAACCTCTCATGGCTACTGACCCCAGTGAGGAATGCCAGGACAAGGGCAGAGGAATGCTACAATGAGGCACATGGGTGAACTAGGAGTATTATTGAGCGGACTTTCGGCCTCCTGAAGGCCAGATTCCGGTGCCTCCATCTAACAGGTGGCTCCCTATACTACTCACCGAAGAAGGTGTGCCAGATAATCGTGGCATGCTGCATATTGCACAACCTGGCATTGCGACCCCAGGTGCCTTTTCTGCAGGACGATGGGCCTGATGTTGGTCTTGTGGCAGCTGTTGAGCCCGTGGACAGTGAGGAAGAGGAGGCAGAGGAAGAAGATAATGACAACCTGAAATCATGCAGTACTTCCAGTGAGACACAGGTAGGAGACTGGCACAGCTTATCTCATATCTGACTACTGTAGGACATTGTATGAGTCAACCTTTTTAACTTCTGTGTTTGGACCCTGACAGTTCACTTTGACTTTGCCTTTCACAGATCTGGGGCCCACAATAATCATAATCAAAAACATTTATAAAGTGCGCTACTCACCTGTGAGGGTCTCAAGGCGCTAGGGGGAGGGGGTTACTGCTGCTCGAAGAGGCAGGTCTTGAGTTGCCTCAGGAATGCGAGGTGGTCCTGGGTGTTCCTGAGGTTGGTGGGGAGGGAATTCCATGTCTTGGCCGCCAGGTAGGAGAAGGATTTCCCACCTGCCGTGGTGCGGCGGATGCGAGGGACGGCGGCGAGTGCGAGGTTGGCGGAGCGAAGTTGACGGGTGGGCGTGTAGAAAATGAGGCGACGGTTGAGGTATTCGGGTCCCTTGTTGTGGAGGGCTTTGTGTGTGTGGGTGAGGAGCCGGAAGGTGATCCTTTTGTTGACGGGAAGCCAGTGCAGGTATCTCAGGTGGGCGGAGATGTGGCTGTTGCGGGGTATGTCGAGGACGAGGCGGGCGGAGGCGTTTTGAATTCGCTGCAGACGTTTCTGGAGTTTAGCGGTGGTTCCTGCGTATAGGGTGTTGCCGTACTCCAGGCGGCTCGTGACGAGGGCGTGGGTCACGGTCTTTCTGGTGTCGGCGGGGATCCAGCGGAAGATCTTTCGGAGCATGCGGAGGGTCAGAAGGCAGGAGGATGATTCGGCGTTGACTTGTTTGGTCATGGTGAGAAGTGGGTCCAGGATGAATCCAAGGTTGCGTGCGTGGTCTGAGGGGGTTGGTGCGGTGCCAAGGGCCGTGGGCCACCAGGAGTCGTCCCAGGCGGACGGGGTGTTTCCGAGGATGAGGACTTCCGTTTTGTCTGAGTTCAGTTTCAGACGGCTGAGTTTCATCCATTCTGCGACGTCTTTCATTCCATCTTGCAGGTTGGTCTTGGCGCTGGTGGGGTCCTTGGTGAGGGAAAGTATCAGCTGAGTGTCGTCGGCGTAGGAGGTGATGTTGATGTTGTGTTTGCGTACGATGTCGGCGAGGGGGCTCATGTAGACATTGAAGAGAGTCGCGCTGAGCGAGGAGCTTTGTGGGACGCCGCAGATGATCTCGGTGGGGTCTGAGCGGAAAGGTGGGAGGTAGACTCTTTGGGAGCGGTTGGAGAGGAAGGAGGTGATCCAGTCCAGGACCTGTCCTTGGATCCCGGTGGAGCGGAGGCGGGATATTAGGGTTCGGTCGCAGACGGTGTCGAAGGCAGCCGAGAGGTCGAGGAGGATGAGGGCGACTGTTTCTCCGTTGTCCATCAGAGTTCTGATGTCGTCTGTGACTGAGAAGAGGGCAGTTTCTGTGCTGTGATTGGTTCGGAATCCAGACTGAGAGGGGTCGAGTAGGTTGTTGTCTTCAAGGAAGTTGGTAAGTTGCTTGTTGACGGTCTTCTCTATGACTTTGGCAGGGAAGGGGAGGAGCGAGATGGGGCGGAAGTTCTTCAGGTCGCTGGGGTCCGCCGTAGGTTTCTTCAGTAGGGCGTTAACTTCTGCGTGTTTCCAGCTCTCGGGGAAGGTGGCAGAAGCAAACGAGCTGTTGATGATGGTCTGGAGATGCGGGGCGATGATGTCGTCAGCTTTGTTGAAGATGAAGTGTGGGCAGGGGTCCGAGGGGGCACCGGAGTGGATGGAGTTCTTGGTAGCTTTGGTCTCTTCCATGCTGATGAGAGTCCAGGCGTTGAGGGTGATGGCTGGGGTTGTAGATTCTGTGGCGGTTGGCTGGGTCTGGTGTCCGAAGCTGTCATGTAGGTCGGTGATCTTACGATGGAAGAAGGTGGCAAGGGAGTTGCAGAGGTCTTGTGAGGGCATGATGGCGTTGGCGTTAGGGTTGGAGAGCTCGTTGACAATGTTGAAGAGTTCTTTGCTGTTGTGAGTGTTCTTGTCCAGTCTGTCTGTGAAGGAATTTCTTTTGGTGGCGCGGATCAGTTGGTGATGTTCGTGGGTAGCGTTTTTGAGGGCAGACATGTTACCTGCGGTGTGGTCCTTGCGCCAAGCTTTCTCAAGGGTGCGGCAGTTTTTTTTAGATTCCTTGAGGGTGTCTGTGAACCAGAGAGGTTTCTTGGTGTTGGTCTGTCTTGGGAGGCGTCTGAGGGGTGCGAGGTTGTCTGCGCAGTTGGTGATCCAATGCGTGAGGCTGAGGGCTGCATCGTTGGGGTCGGTGGAGAAGGTGGGTAGGTTGTCGCTGAGAGTGGAGAGAAGCTGTTCCGCAGGGATTTTGTTCCAATGTCTGCGTGGGATGGATTGTGTGCGGAGGTGCGAGTCTCGCGTCGGAAGGTGAAGTGGACACATCTGTGGTCGGTCCAGTGTATTACGGAGGGGTGGCTGAAGGATACGTGGTTGCTGGCGGAGAAGATGGGGTCGAGCGTGTGTCCGGCGATGTGGGTGGGGGTGTTCACCAGTTGCTTGAGATCGCGGTTGCCGAGGTTGGCGAGCAGGGCGGTGGTGTTGGTGTCCTTGTTCTGTTCCAGGTGGAAGTTGAGGTCACCGAGGAGGATGTAGTCCGGCGAGGCAAGGGCGTGCGGGGAGATGAAGTCAGTGATAGAGTCGCTGAAGAGGGCGCGTGGTCCAGGGGGTCTGTAGATGGGAGTTCCTCTGAGGGTGGTCCTGGGGTCTGTGTGGATCTGGAAGTGCAGGTGTTCGGCAGCGAGGGGGGTGTCTTCGGTGGAGGTGGTGACGTTGATGGAGTCCTTGAAGACGATGGCGATTCCTCCACCGACTTGGTTGGTGCGGTCTCTCCTGGTGATCTTGTAGCCGTCGGGGATGGCTATGGCGATGTCGGGGGCCGAAGAGGCGTTCATCCAGGTCTCAGTGATGAAGGCGACGTCCGGTGCGGTGGAGTCCAGGAGGTCCCATAGTTCAATGGCGTGCTTGTGGACGGAGCGTGCGTTGATCAGGATGCATTTGAGGTGTTTGTTGGCGCGTGGGCTGGCGGGCGGGTGGTTTCGCGGTGGAAGGTGAGTTTGCAGGTGAGGCATGGGAAGGGTCCGTGCGTGCGTTTAGGGTTGGCTTGGAAGCAGGTGCTGGAGCGTCCCGGGTTGAGGGCGTGGAGGGTGTTGGGGTCGTAGCGGTGCTGAGGGGTTTGGGAGTGCTGGGGGCCAGGGGTCGTGGCGCTGGGCGTGGTCCAGGCGTGGACGGGCGCAGACGGGTTTGCCTTTGGCGCGCCAGCGGCGCAGCCGCGCAGCGTCCGCCATAAGAGGGAGGAGGGGGGGAGGAGGGGTCAGCTGGGGGTGGGAGGGGGGGCGATGAATGGGAGCAGGGGGGGCGGAGCCAGGCAGGAGGTGGCGGCGGGAAAGCGGAGGGTGGGGGGGTCAGGTAGAGGGGAGGGGAGAAAAGATAGGGGAGGGGGTTACAGAGGTGGAGGGTAGTAAGGAAGAACAGAAGAGGAGAAGAGAGAAGAGTCAGGAACAGAAGCAAGACGAGTCAAGAACAGAAGAGAGAAGAGTCAAGAACAGAAGAGAGAAGAGTCAAGAAGAAGAGTCAGGTAGAAGTGGAGAGACCTGAGAAGCAGAGGGGAAGCGTCCAGAAGATGGGGGGAGACCACAGAGGAAGAGAAGGAACACGCAGAGAAAAGTACAGAGTAGGAGAAGAACACGCAGGACGGGGTGCAGAGAAGAAAGAAGAACACAAATGAAGAACACAGATGAAGAAAGAAGAAAGAACACGCAGGTCGGGGTGCAGAGGAGAAAGAAGAACACAGAGGAAGAACACAGATGAAGAAAGAAGAAAGAACACGCAGGTCGGGGTGCAGAGGAGAAAGAAGAACACAGATGAAGAACACAGATAAAGAAAGAAGAAAGAACACGCAGGTCGGGGTGCAGATGAGAAAGAAGAACACAGATGAAGAACACAGATAAAGAACACAGAAGAAGGACACAGAAGAAGAGAGAACACGCAGGTCGGGGTGCAGGGGAGAAAGAAGAACACAGATGAAGAAAGAAGCAGGAAGAGAACGCAGTGAGGAAGAGGAGCGGGCCGAGGAAGAGCAGAACACGCAGCAAGAGGGCTGCAGAAGAGGAGCAGGGAGCGAAGGGAAGAAGGACAGCAGAGGTGCGGAGAGAGGTTGGAGGAGAGAGCGGAAGGCAGAAGACAGAGGTACAAGAAAAGAGAGGTGAGTAGCGCGGGGCTGGGCGAGGGGCTGGGCGGGGGGAGTACTTACTGTTCTTTAGCAGATCTTGCTGGGAGGTGTCAGGAGCCTGGGCTGGTGGAGCTGCAGCGGCAGGGGGAGCGACCTACCCTCGGGTCAATGGTCGCTAACTCTGCCGCACAGCGGCCGCCATAAGAGGGAGGAGGGGGGGAGGAGGGGTCAGCTGGGGGCAGAAGGGGGGTGACGAATGGGAGCAGGGGGGGCCGGGCCGGGCTGGAGGTGGCAGCGGGAAAGCGGAGGGTGGGGGGGTCAGGTATAGGGGAGGGGAGAAAAGATAGTGGAGGGGTGTTACAGAGGTGGAGGGGAGTAAGGAAGAACAGAAGGGGAGAAGAGAGAAGAATCAGGAACAGAAGCGAGACGAGTCAAGAACAGAAGAGAGAAGAGTCAAGAAGAAGAGTCAGGCAGAAGAGGAGAGACCTGAGAAGCAGAGGGGAAGCGTCCAGAAGATGGGGGGAGACCACAGAGGAAGAGAAGGAACACGCAGAGAAAAGTACAGAGGAGGAGAAGAACACGCAGGACGGGGTGCAGAGGAGAAAGAAGAACACAGATGAAGAACACAGATGAAGAAAGAAGAAAGAACACACAGGTTGGGGTGCAGAGGAGAAAGAAGAACACAGAGGAAGAACACAGATGAAGAAAGAAGAAAGAACACGCAGGTCGGGGTGCAGAGGAGAAAGAAGAACACAGATGAAGAACACAGATGAAGAAAGAAGAAAGAACACGCAGGTCGGGGTGCAGAGGAGAAAGAAGAACACAGATGAAGAACGCAGATGAAGAACACAGATGAAGAACACAGAAGAAGAGAGAACACGAAGGTCGGGGTGCAGGGGAGAAAGAAGAACACAGATGAAGAAAGAAGCAGGAAGAGAACGCAGTGAGGAAAAGGAGCGGGCCGAGGAAAAGCAGAACACGCAGCAAGCGGGCTGCAGAAGAGGAGCAGAGAGCAAAGGGAAGAAGGACAGCAGAGGTGCGGAGAGAGGTTGGAGGAGAGAGCGGAAGGCAGAAGACAGAGGTACAGGAAAAGAGAGGTGAGTAGCACGGGGCTGGGCGAGGGGCTGGGCGGGGGGAGTACTTACTGTTTTTTATCAGGTCTTGCTGGGAGGTGTCAGGAGCCTGGGCTGGTGGAGCTGCAGCAGCAGGGGGAGCGACCTACCCTCTGCCTTCTGCTATGTTTATTGCTGCCCAACAACTGTCATACTTTGGTATGTGCAAATGAACATTTACATTGATATTTGTCTAAGAGGTTGTAATAATACACTGGTGAAAGTACAGACTGACTCCAGCTTGTTTTGTGATTCGGGGGTATTTATTTAAGTGCAAATAAGTAGTGGAGGATGTGCAATGGGCTAGGGTGATGGTTGAGGAATATCCATGTTAGAGTCCAGTCTCTTTGTATCACAGGTGCATTGTCCAATGGGGCATAGGAAGGGGAGCAATGGCAGTTCATGGTGGACAGGGTGACAGAGTGGGACAGAAGGGTGACAATCAGGAGAGTCGTATTTCCTGGCGGGGGTCTTGGCAATGTTCTCTGTCTTGTGCCTGGATCACATGGACCGTTTGCGGGGTGGTTCTCCTTCTGCAGGGGGTGGGGTTCTGGTGGCCTGTTGTTCCTGTGGCGGGGCCTCCTGTCCACTAGCGCTGGCAGACATGGAAGGCTGTTCATCGTTCGGGCTGGTGTCAGGGGCCCGGTGGTATGCTACTGTCTGCCTCATGGTGTTGGCCATGTCTGCCAGCACCCCTGCAATGGTGATAAGGGTGGTGTTAATGGACTTCAAGTCCTCCCTGATCCCCAGGTAGTGTTCCTCCTGGAGCCGCTGGGTCTCCTGAAACTTGGCCAGTACCGTGCCCATGGTCTCCTGGGAATGGTGGTATGCTCCCATGATGTTGTAGAGTGCCTCGTGGAGAGTGGGTTCCCTGGGCCTGTCCTCCCCCTGTCACACAGCAGTCCTCCCAGTTTCCCTGTTATCCTGTGCCTCTGTCCCCTGAACCGTGTGCCCACTGCCACTGACCCCAGGTCCATGATCGTCCTGTGTTAGTGGATTTGCCTGGGGTCCCTGTAGTGGTGGACACACTGCTGATTGAAGTGTCCTGGGGAGAGTGGCATGGGCCCGCTGGGTGGGTGCTGTGGTTGTGTTTCCTGAGGGGGGAGGTTCTGTGGTGGATTGGGACGGTGGCAGGGGAACCGACTGTCCAGATGTCCCTGATTGGCCTGGCTGGTCATTTTGATCCAGGCGTGCAGAGCTCCTGACGTCACTGTGGGCCTCTTCTGAGGGGGAGGACTGGATATGTTTGGCACCTCCTGTCCGGTGACATTGGGTAGGGGTCCTGTTGGGGTGTAAATGCATTGTTATTGCTTCTGTGTGTGCCATCTTGTGCAATGGGTTTGTTTCCCTCTACTACTGTGCTTGTATTATCGCCTTGGCCCTTGTGTGAGTGGTGATTGTGTGCCCTGGGTGAGTCTCCCCCTTGGACGTGCTGTGGTGATGGGTGTCCATGCAGGTCTGTGATGGGTGTCCATGCATTGGTGTTGCATGCAGAGCTTGGTATTGGGATGTGTGGGTTGTGATGGTGGGGTATATGTGAGGTGGTGGAGTGATGGGGGTGAGGGAAGGGGTAGGAGTTGTGATGGCATGCAGGTAGGGTGGGGGATATAGTAGTAAAGATATGACTTACTAGAGTCCAGTCCTCCTGCTACTCCTGCAAGGCCCTCAGGATGCAGGATCGCCAAGACTTGCTCCTCCCATGTTGTTAGTTGTGGGGGAGGAGGTGGGGGTCCACCGCCAGTCCTCTGTATGGCTACCTGGTGTCTGGATACCACAGAACGTACCTTCCCCCATAGGTCGTTCCACCTCTTCCTAATGTCATCCCGTGTTCGTGGATGCTCTCCCACTGCATTGACCCTGTCGACAATTCTCCACCATAGCTCCATCTTCCTAGCAATGGACGTCTGCTGCACCTGTGATCTGAATAGCTGTGACTCTACCTTGATGATTTCCTCCACCATGACTCTGAGCTCCTCCTCAGAAAACCTGGGGTGTCTTTGAGGTGCCATGATGTGGTGTGGGTGATGTGTGAGGTGATGGTTGTTGTGATGTGTGGGGCGATGTGCTGGGGTATGTTCTTTGAGGTGCATGGATGGTGTATGAGTGATGGTGTTGTGTGCCTCTGGATGCTGGTGTTGTCTTAGCTTTTCTGCCTCTCTGCTTCTTCCAAAAATGTCGTTGTAAGGGGTTGTGGGTAATGTGGGTGTGTATTTTATAGTGGTGTGAGTGTGTGGGTGTGGTGCGTATATGTGTGTCAGGTGTGTGTATTTTGAATTGTCCAATGTGGTTGTGTTTTGTAAGTGTGTGTGTATTTTGAGCGCGTTCGTGGGTCGTGATAGTGTGGGCGTATTCCTGTTGGCGTAATGGTGTGGGTTTTGGTACCACCAGTTTATCACTGGCCTTTGGTGTGGCGGTCTTGTGTGGGTGTCTGTAGAGTGGAGGATTTCTAAGTGTGGGTCATAATACCCGTAGCGGATTTCCACCGCGGACACGGTATATTGGCGGCCTACGGCACGGCGGTCAGCAGGATTTACCGCCAGGGTTGTAATGAGGGCCCAAGTCTGCAAAGAACAACTGCTGGATTATTGGACCTGAAGACCTGCAAAGGAAGGGGACCAAGTCCAGAAGTCGAAAGAAGTTCCAGGAAGGACAGAAGCCCCTGCCAACCCAGAAGCGGGTGCAAAAGAAGAGTCCCTGGTTAGTTGAAGACTTCAGAAATGCATCCTAGGAAGGGCCCAGCGGGTTCCTGCATGATGCAAAAGATGTCCCATGGCGTGAAGATCGTTGCAGACAAGATTTCGTGAAGAAGGCGCCAAAAAGCCTTGGCTACGGCAAAAGTGTGTTTTTCATCAAAACAGCGCTGGGTGGACCCACGAGGGACCTGGGGGCCTCAACTGTAAGTGAGGAGGAAAAGGGGCTCTCAGCACTTTAGAGAGCCCTCAGGATGCCAGCAAGCACCCCCAGAAGCCACAGGATCCGGGTTCAAAGGAGGTGCAAAACATGGTTGAAGCAGCCAACAAAACAAGGTCCCATGCCGCCGGATAACAACTCAGCGAGTTGAGCGTCACAGGGTGGAGTGCTGGGGACCTGGGCCAGGCTGTGCACAAAGGAATTTTGCAAAGAGTGCACAGAGGCCTCAGGAGGAGAAGAAGACACAAAACATAGGGGTACCGTTGTTCTCAGGGAAGGCAAGGTCTTACCCCCTCCAAATTTGCATCAGCAGGACTTCAGGACAATCTATGTCGATGGTGTCCACCCTCTGTTTCCTTAGGAGCATGCTCATCGCTGTGAGAGGGGTTCCAGAATATCGGTCTTCGCCTTGGAAGGTGTCTGCTTGGAGCAGGGGAGTGACTCCGTCACTCCACTGGAGATTTCTTCGGTCCTTCTGGTGCAGGATGAAGACATGGAGTCCCCAGAGCATGCACACTGTGGAAACTGTTGCAGTCGCTGACTTGGAGCTGAGGTTGCTGAAGAAAAGTGTCTCTTGTTGACACTTTGTTGCACTTACAGCATTTCTTGGATCAGGCTGCGGTTGATCCGAGGTCAGAGGATGCTGAAGTTGTTGCAGAGGATTCCTGAAGGAAACTTGCAAGCAGAATCTGAAGAGAACCCACAGGAGATACCCTAAATAGCCCTGAGAGGGGGATTGGCTACCTTATCAGGTATGGACCTATCAGGAGGGGTCTCTGACGTCACCTGCTGGCACTGGTCACTTGGAGCCCTCCACAGTGCCCCCACACCTTGCAAAGCAAGATGGCTGAAGTCTGGGACACACTGGAGAAGCTCTGGGCACCACCCCTAGGGTGGTGATGGACAGGGGAGTGGTAACTCCCCCTTCCTTTGTCCAGTATCCCACCAGAGCAGGGGAGAAAGGGTCCCTGAACCGGTGTAGACTGGTTTATGCAAGAGGGCCCCATCTGTGCCCTTCAAAGCATTTCCAGAGGCTGGGGGAGGCTACCCCTTCCCAGCCTGTAACACCTATTTCCAAAGGGAGAGGGTATAACACCCTGCTCTCAATGGAAAGGCTTTGTTCTGCCTTCCTGGGACTGCGCTGCCCAGACCCCAGGAGGGCAGAACCCTGTCTGTGAGGTGGCAGCAGCTGCAGCTGCAGTGCAAGCCTCAGAGAGCTGGTTTGGCAGTACTGGGGGTCCATGGTGGAGCCCCCAGGATGCATGGAATTGGCTCCCCAATATAATATAGATTTGGAATGAGGAGACAATTCCATGATCTTAGACATGTTACATGGCCAAGTTCGGAGTTACCATTGTGAAGCTACACATAGGTATTGACTTATATGTAGTGCACGTGTGTAATGGCGTCCCCGCACTCACAAAGTCCAGGAAAATGGCCCTGAACTATGTGGAGGCACCTTTGCTAGAGAAAGGGTGCCCTCACACTTAGTAACTTTGCACCTAACCTTCAGCAAATGAAGTTTAGACATATAGGTGACTTATAAGTTACTTAAGTGCAGTGAAAATGGCTGCAAAATAACATGTGTTATTTCACGCAGGCTACAATGCCAGGCCTGTGCAAGGGTTTAACTGAGCTCCCTATGGGTGGCAAAAGAAATGCTGCAGCCCATAAGGATCTCCTTGAACCCCAATGCCCTGGGTACCTAGGTACTATATACTAGGGGCTTTACAAAGGGGGGTCCAGTTTGCCAATTAAAATTGGTAAATAAAGTCACTGGCCTACAGTGACAAATTCAAAAGCAGAGAGAGCATAAGCAGTGAGGTTCTGGTTAGCAGGGCTTCAGTGACACAGTTAGGCACTACTCAGGCATACACATTAGGCTGCAACTGTGAGCACTGGGGACCGGGCTAGCAGGGCCCCAGTGAGACAGGCCAAATGTGGGGATAACTATGCTAGAAAGAGGCTACTTTCCTACACTTTCCTATAAGGGACACAGAGAAAGAGGAACACTGAGGTCAGACAATGGCCAATAATATACTGCTGGCTATATGTCCACTATGGGACGGCCTAACAGCACACACACATGCAGCATGTCAGGAACCCAGGACTATACAGTGGCACACGTGCACACATGTATACAGCCATCTACCACCATTACACACATCCATGCCCCCCAATCCTCCTACTCACCTGTACCTGTGGCCGACCGTAGAGCTTGGCATACAGGGGTAGGACCCTGTCCACGAGCATCTCCAATTCCTCGTTGGTGAAGGCTGGGGCCCTTTCCCCTGCCACACGTGCCATTTCCATGACCAGAGGCAGGACACAGCAGTACACTCAGTGGAGTACCTGCATGCACAAGATCCGCGAGTCAAGTGAAGTTGGGGTGAGAAGTTCGTGTACACACTGCGGCGGTGTGCACCGTCACTGCCGGCGGTGATCATGATACACTAAGAATGCCCATTGACAACCATGTTAACCAATTAATTTGCGCATGGTGGTAAACACCCCCTTACGCTATTACGTCAACCGCTAGCGGTATGAGGCCACTTCCACCACAACACTTCTGGATTACAGGGGGCAGACATTTTGGCCTTAACTATGCAGTTGTACAATCCTCATCTGCACCATGCAGGCACTATTGTCCCCTAACCACCCATAGGCATGAAACAATATACATTACCTCACCTGAACAGTCCTGATATATCATTGTGGTCATGTTGCTGTAATGTCACACATACTAAGCCTTTGTGATGTCGACAATCATGCCAAAAGTGCTGAATAAGAAACAATGGTGGTCATTACAACATTGGCGGTAAAAGACGCTTACTGCCGTGCAGAAGACCGCCAACACACTGTCGCGGAATTCCGCCACAGCTATTATGACCCACAGCACGGAATCCGCCAAAATCCAGACACCCACACAAGTCCGCCACACCAAAGGTCAGTGATAAACTGGCGAAAACAAAACCGACACCGTCACGCCAACAGAAATATGCCCACACTATCACGACCCACGAATCTACGTGGCGGTCTTTCAACCACGGTATTCCTTTGGCGGTACACACCGCCGCGCTCAAAATACACACACATACAAAACACAGCCACATTGGACAATTCGAAATACACACACCTGATACACATACACACACCACTCCCAAATCAAATCAAATCATTAACATTTATAAAGCGCGCTACTCACCCGTGCGGGTCTCAAGGCGCTAGGGGAAAGGGGGGGTTACTGCTGCTCGAAAAGCCAGGTTTTTAGGAGTCTCCGGAATGCGGAGTGGTCCTGGGTGGTCCTGAGGCTGGTGGGGAGGGAGTTCCTGGTCTTGGCTGCCAGGAAGGAGAAAGACCTCCCACCCGCCGTGGAGCGGCGGATGCGAGGGGCGGCAGCGAGCGCGAGGCCAGAGGAACGGAGGAGGCGGGTGGGGACGTAGAAGCTGAGGCATCGGTTGAGGTATTCCGGTCCCTTGTTGTGGAGGGCTTTGTGTGCGTGGGTGAGAAGTCGAAAGGTGATCCTTTTGCTGACTGGGAGCCAATGCAGGTGTCTCAGGTATGCGGAGATGTGGCTGTTGCGGGGTACGTCGAGGATGAGGCGGGCCGAGGCGTTTTGAATGCGTTGCAGGCGATTTTGGAGTTTGGCGGTGGTCCCAGCGTAGAGGGTGTTGCCGTAGTCCAGGCGGCTCGTGACAAGGGCGTGGGTCACGGTTTTTCTAGTGTCGGCGGGGATCCAGCGGAAGATCTTGCAGAGCATGCGGAGGGTGAGGAAGCAGGCGGAGGACACGGCGTTGACTTGCTTGGTCATGGTGAGAAGGGGTTCCAAGATGAAGCCGAGGTTGCAGGTGTGGTCTGTGGGGGTCGGTGCGGTGCCGAGGGCCGTGGGCCACCAGGAGTCGTCCCAGGCGGACGGGGTGTTGCCGAGGATAAGGACTTCCGTTTTGTCAGAGTTCAGCTTTAGGCGGCTGAGCCTCATCCAGTCTGCGACGTCCTTCATCCCCTCTTGTAGGTTGGTCTTGGCGCTGGCGGGGTCCTTGGTGAGGGAGAGTATAAGTTGGGTGTCGTCGGCGTAGGAGGTGATGATGATGTCGTGCTTGCGTACGATGTTGGCGAGGGAGCTCATGTAGACATTGAAGAGTGTCGGGCTGAGCGATGAGCCTTGAGGTACGCCGCAGATGATCTCGGTGGGGTCTGAGCGAAACGGTGGGAGGTAAACTCTTTGGGAACGGTTTGAGAGGAAGGAGGCGATCCAGTCCAGGGCCTGGCCTTGGATCCCGGTGGAGCGGAGGCGGGTGATTAGGGTGCGGTGACAGACGGTGTCGAAGGCAGCCGAGAGGTCGAGGAGGATGAGGGCGACTGTTTCACCGTTGTCCATCAGGGTTCTGATGTCGTCTGTGACTGAGATGAGGGCGGTTTCCGTGCTGTGGTTGGTTCGGAATCCGGTTTGTGAAGGGTCGAGCAGGTTGTTGTTTTCCAGGAAGGTGGTCAGCTGTTTGTTGACGGTCTTCTCTATTACCTTGGCTGGGAAAGGCAGGAGAGAGATGGGGCGGAAGTTTTTCAGGTCGCTCGGGTCAGCCGTAGGTTTCTTTAGGAGGGCGTTGACTTCGGCGTGTTTCCAGCATTCGGGGAAGGTAGCAGAAGAAAAAGAAGAGTTGATGACGGCCTGGAGGTGCGAGGCGATGATGTCGTCGGCTTTATTAAAGATGAAGTGAGGGCAGGGGTCCGAAGGGGCGCCGGAGTGGATAGAGTTCATGATGGATTTGGTTTCTTCAGTGTTGATGTGGGTCCAGTTGTTGAGGGTGAAGGCCGGGGGTGCGGGTTCGGTGATGTTTGGTTGGGTCTGGTGTCTGAAGCTGTCGTGGAGGTCGCTGATCTTGCGATGGAAGAAGGTGGCGAGGGATTCGCACAAATCCTGTGAGGGCGTGACGGTGTTGGCGTTGGGGTTGGAGAACTCCTTGACGATGCTGAAAAGTTCTCTGCTGTTGTGGCTGTTTTTGTCCAGTCTGTCGGTGAAAAAGTTCCTTTTGGCAGCGCGGATCAGGTGGTGGTGTTCGCGGGTAGCGTTCTTGAGGGCGGTCATGTTGTCAGCTGTATGGTCCTTGCGCCAGGCCTTCTCGAGGGTGCGACAAGTTTTCATTGATTCTTTGAGGGTGTCAGAGAACCAGAGAGGTGTTTTGGTGTTGGTCTGTCGATGCGTGCGTTTAAGGGGAGCAAGGTTGTCTGCGCAGTTGGAGATCCAGTTTGTGAGGCTGAGGGCTGCGTCGTTGGGGTCGGTGGTGAGGGTGGGTTGGTTGGCGGCGAGTGCGGAGAAGAGTTGCTCTTCGGGGATCTTGTTCCATTGTCGACGAGGGATGGGTTGAGTGCGGAGGTGGCGGGTCTCGCGTCGGAATGTGAAGTGGACACAGCTGTGGTCGGTCCAGTGTAGAGCGGAGGTGTGGCTGAAGAAGATGTGTTTGCTGGCGGAGAAGATAGGGTCGAGCGTGTGTCCGGCAATGTGGGTGGCGGTGTTCACCAGTTGCTTGAGGCCGAGGTTGGCGAGGTTGTCGAGCAGGGCGGTGGTGTTGGGGTCGTTGTTCTGTTCCAGATGGAAGTTGAGGTCGCCTAGGAGGATGTAGTCCAGCGAGGCGAGGGCGTGCGGGGAGATGAAGTCGGCGATGGCGTCGCTGAAAGGGGCGCGCGGTCCGGGGGGACGGTAGACGAGGGATCCTCTGAGGGTGGTCCTGGGGTCGGTGCGAATTTGAAAATGCAGATGTTCAGCGGCGAGAGGGGTGTCTTCGGTGGAGGTGGTGACGCTGATGGAGTCTTTGAAGACGATGGCGATACCTCCCCCACACACCCATTACAATAAAAAACACACACCCACATCACCCACAAACCCCTACTACCAAAAATTCCGAAAGAGGGCCAGAGAGAGACAGCACCAGAACTTTCACGCACCTCACACAACACCCACAACATGTCAGCACACTTATCACAACACACTCCACCCCACACATCACCTACACCACCCCATGGCACGGCAAGGACACCCCAGGTTCTCGGAGGAGGAGCTCAGGGTCATGGTGGAGGAAATCGTCCGGGTAGAGCCACAGCTATTTGGATCACAGGTGCAGCACACCTCCATGGCTAGGAAGATGGAGCTATGGTGCAGAATAGTGGACAGGGTCAATGCAGTGGGACAGCACCCAATAAATCGGGAGGACATCAGGAAGAGGTGGAACGACTTACGGGGGAAGGTGCGTTCCGTGGTCTCAAGACTCCACCTGGCGGTTCAGCGACTGGCGGCGGACCCCCACCTCCTCCCCCACAACTAACAACATGGGAGGAGCAGGTCTTGGTGATTCTGAATCCTGAGGGCCTTGTAGGAGTAGGTGGAGGAATGGACTCTGGTAAGACAAATCTCAACAATTAAATCCCCCACCCTACCTGCATGTCATCACATACCCCCACCCTCACCCCCAGCACTCCAACTCCTCACAAATGTCCCAAAATCACAAACCACACATCCCAACACCAAGCCCTGCATGCAACAACAAAGCATGGATACCCATCACTAAAGCATGCCCACTGCACATACCCATACAACCCCCTAAACCATCATCACACAGGAATGCAAGCACTGGGGTACACGGTCACCCACCCATTGCACACCATGACACACACAGATGTAATAACCATCCTTTTATACCCCTGCAGGACCCCTACCCAATGTCACCGGACAGGAGGGTCCACACATGTCCACACCACCAACAGAAGAGGCCCACAGTGATGACAACAGCTCTGTCCAACTGGAGCTAGATGACCAGCCCGGTCCATCGGGGACCTCTGGACAGTTTGTGGTTCTAAAAATTCTGGACCCATGTAATTTACTTTGCCACAGCAGTACGATTTTAGTATCAAAAGACCGATAATGACTAGTACACTAAGCATGAGCATTTTCGCTCAATTCCAGCAGCGTTTTCACCTCGAAATCGCCATTTTCGTCCTGCACTCGTGGCTCCCATTTTATACACAGCAGCCATTTTTAAAAGTTGCCCTCACATAGGCTTATAATACAGTCAGATTTGATTCCAAGGACACGTACACCTTGATTGACTTTTCTCTGACCTGGGCAAGTTGGAACCATTGCCTCAGGCCAAACCTGTTTGGTCAGTCCCTCTCCCAGTGGCCGAATCAGATAGCATCAAGGCACACCATGCCATAAAACCCTTATTATCGCTCACACACCCTGCCTAATCTTGCTCACACCTGCACCTGCTCTTTTCTTCTTCTTACTTTACGAGGGGGAGGTGCCCGTTTTTATTGGGGGTCCACACTTATCTGATGTAAAATACTAGGCCTTGCCGGGTAATTTATTATGGGTTGGATGACATGAAATATAAGGTTTCATCATGACACTGTTTTTTCCTTTGTAGTAAAAACATGTGAATGACCAACCAAAATGTCAAGAATGTTTGCCTGAAGCTTAAAAAACTGTATATAAGGAAACCTGACTTTGCATTGAAACACAGTCTCCTGAGAACATACAAATCGTGCTGTTGTACTTCTAGGACTCTTGTCAATTGGTTGCAGCCAATAAATTCGATCTTTGACTTCACCTAGAAGACTCTGAGTTTCTGTAGTCTGAATCAGGAAAGTACCCGAGGTCTTTGGGTGTACCCTGGCACTGCTGGGTTACCGGATCAGTACCGGTTCTGAAAAACCCAGTACCTCAGTTGGCGCCCAACGTGGGGCGATACCAGCGGTACCGGTCCAAGCCTGAGGTCCGTGGGGAGCTTCGTGTGAAAATTCTGGAGGAAGGCCGCCACTTCATCGACCCCTGCATGTCGACGTGGTCCGAAAGTCTTTGTTGCGAGGTTCCCTGCTTCCCGACGGCTATGAAGGACTGCTGCCCTGGCTATCGCCCTGATTTGGACCCTTGATGTTTGGTAGAGCGAAACGATAAGACGAGTCTTCTGGTCACGTCATTGATATTTTCAGTTAAGTATAAGTGGAGCGTCTCCCAGTCCTTAGTTGGACACTTGGTTTGGTCCTTAGTTGGACACTTGGGTGGTCATTCTGACCCTGGCGGTCTTTGACCGCCAGGGCGGAGGACCGCGGGAGCACCGCCGACAGGCCGGCGGTGCTCCAATGGGGATTCCGACCGCGGCGGTAAAGCCGCGGTCGGACCGGCACCACTGGCGGGGTCCCGCCAGTGTACCGCCGCCCCATTGAATCCTCCGCGGCGGCGCAGCTTGCTGCACCGCCGCGGGGATTCCGACCCCCCCTACCGCCATCCAGATCCCGGCGGTCGGACCGCCGAGATCCGGATGGCGGTAGGGGGGGTCGCGGGGCCCCTGGGGGCCCCTGCAGTGCCCATGCCACTGGCATGGGCATTGCAGGGGCCCCCGTAAGAGGGCCCCTACATGTATTTCACTGTCTGCTGCGCAGACAGTGAAATACGCGACGGGTGCAACTGCACCCGTCGCACAGCTTCCACTCCGCCGGCTCGATTCCGAGCCGGCTTCATCGTGGAAGCCTCTTTCCCGCTGGGCTGGCTGGCGGTCTGAAGGCGACCGCCCGCCCAGCGGGAAAGTCAGAATTACTGCCGCGGTCTTTCGACCGCGGAACGGTAACCTGACGGCGGGACTTTGGCGGCCGGCCTCCGCCGCCCGCCAAGGTCAGAATGAGGGCCTTGGTTTGGTCCTTAGTTGGACATTTGGTTTGGTATCCCTTTGGGATCACTTTGATTTGGAACTTCCAAGTACCAAAGCCGAAGGACTCGTGTATTCATGAGACTATCGTAAACGATAATCCTTTGAAGTTTGAAGCTAGACTAGTGAGCGAAGATGCCTGGTCTTAGCAGACTTGGAAATTTGTTTTGTCTTGGTTGTAAAAGGGACTCCCGGTTGGAGGACTCATGTCCGGTTCCTCCGATTGGAACTCCAACCTATGAACTATATGTGAAGCACGGAGTAGGCCCCATCACGTTTAATAAAGTATGGGTCCGCTATTCTTGGAAATAATTGAGAAAAGTTTTTTTTTTTTCCTTGTAAATATGACTTACAACTAGGATCTGCAAACGGTTCTGTAAGTAAATTGCGACGGCGCTATTTATGAAAAATGGCTAAAGCGCGCTGTATTGTGTGTCTGAAATGAGCTCAATGTGTGTTTGTGGGTCTTCTTGATGTTTACAGTTTGTTAAGTAAAATGTTGGTTAATTAATATTAAGTAGAAACTTAGAAAAAATCCAGAAATGAACCATGTGATGTGCTAACATAGCTATATGTTGCTCTTTAATTTATAGAATGAGCAATTGTGCACATATACAAAACTGCCGTTAAATGCTTAATAAATTAGAAAACACATTCAATAGATATAAAGAGGGCCCCCCCCCAAAAAAAAACGAAATTATCTATTTTCAATTCAGCCAGCACTTTCCCAGTTAAACATGGGTGGAATTTTGCATAACCTTCCTTTTAAATGAAAGTGGCACAAAAATGTGACGCATTTCAAGTTAGGCTTATGCGCTTAGGCTTGTGAGTTAATGTATCCCAAATAATAGGCAAGGGATGCAGCTTGCTTTTATATGTGGAATTATCACAAAAAAAAAGAATAATTGGGTTTTACTTTTTTGTAAAAGAAAATTATTAATTATGGAAAAATTATTTAAAAAAATAAGTGCCTTTCAAAATCGTTTTTTAATATTTATAAAGCTTAATACCTATACTATGACCTCCTAACATTAAAATTTAATTTAAGTTATGTTGCACCGCTAAAATGACATTTGTATGTGCAATTTTCCGTTGGCGCAGGAGCAAACAAGCTCATTTCTATAAAGTATAAGTTAATATTTTCAATGGCTGACTCATGTATTGTGTAATAGACATTCTGGTAATGCATATTATGCAAGAAAATTGTAGGATATTGATTTTTTAATGCCTAAAATATCAAAGTCGATTTTGGGCAAAAGCACTGTTTAAACTGCATTTTCTTTCATTCAGAGTACTTTTTAAAGTGTCTCAGGCTTCAGTAAATGCATACATTTAGGTTTGATATATATTTGCAGGTTGTGCCTTCTTATGATTCAATGAGTCAATGTGCCAGTACATAGGCTTGTTTTAATATCAAGGTTGAAGGTTCTAACTTCAGCTGGGCCTACTGAGACGTTCATTCATTCGAGGTTGATGAAATATGTACCATTGCATGGGATTGCAACAAGCATTTATTCTAACAACTGGTATGTGTGTTATTAAGGTTTGTGAATTATTCACAGTAAATGTAGTTTAATAATCTGGAAATAGAGATAATTTTTTTTAGCGCCTAAAAAGGATTTTTTTTTTTTTTTAAATAGAGTGAATTATTGCAGGTTAGAAGGAAAATAGAAAGGCCTACTGTCTTTGACAGATTCAGAGTGGCAGAAGCTAGGAGAGCTACAGAGGCTGGCTCAAGTCATGCTGCTGAGATGCTATCTTTAGTTTTCCCATAAACAATGGAGGAGGCTGTCGTGTTGACACTTGTGACCTTTTAAATTAGGGCCTTGTCTCTGTAAAATGCAGAATGACCCTACGGGCCTCTAAAAGTGGGATTTCTGGTTTCTCCAGAAGAACATCAATACAATTAAAGAACTTAATTCCAAAGGGAAAATATAAAAAAAAAGGGGTTTCTTCGAAAGTCCCAACATCATGTTAAATGCTCTGCAGAACTGATACATTTGTGTCTCCGCTCTAAAAAAATAAAATGATGCCTGCTAGTTGCTTTTATTTGACAGAAAACGAAGTGTTGCATTAAGTCTTAGACAGAAAATAAGATGCAGCCCTTTTCTCAAATTTTGAAGGCTACATGCCTTAATGAGAACGATTTGCTAATTAAGACTTATTTTTCACAGTGGAAATTGTAGGTGCCAAATTAATATGGAGTGTCAGTGTAACAATTTTTACTTTTAGAAAGGTAAAACTAAGGTGGCTTGATGTTGCGAAGTAACTGACAAGAGGGTAACAGTTAAGTAATGGAAATTTATTTTCATGTATTTGGTCCTATCATGAATTGTTCTTGCTGGTCCTGTATGTTAGAAGAGAAACAGTAAAGTTATATTTGACAGCAGATTTCCATTGCCTGGTGATCTACTGTCAAAAGGAGGGTAAGGATTTTAAACCTGACAAATTAAACAGGCCCAAATATTGGGTTTTGGGCTGCAGGTTTACAGTGCATAAAGTACATGACATGGTGTTGTGTGTCACCGCTTATTCACACATGCTATTGTTTTGTCTATGCTTTTTGTGCTTGATACACAGCAAGTATATCTGATGGCTTGACGTTTTGTGCGTTTTTATTATTTTTTATTTGTTTTTTGCATGTTTGTTGCTGCTTTTGATACTATTACAAGCTTCCCTGTGTTGTGAGGGTATGGTCATGACGATGCCCATCGCTACGCAACAGTTGGTTGAACTTGTTCTGGTTACTAAATTCCACAGATAATGATATTTCATGCTGTGAACATAAAAGACAACACTTCACCAGTGAATGTCTATTTGGCTATAATGGTATTGAAGGAAAATAAAAAGAGATATACAGGATCAAAGTGTGTCACCTGCAGTTAGTCACGTTACTGCCCCTTCCCTTAAAGGAACAGGCAGCCCTACATTTATGTATCCTTGATTGGACCTAAGGATGAAATTATAGATCTGTGACTCAAGGTGGCCTAATTTCTATATTACATTAGTTAATGATGTCCTGTTTCCTAAGTAGCATATGGCTTTCGTTCCTTAAAAGAAAACCAGGTTTTCATTTTTTCCTGAAGAAGGAACTGAAACATTAGCTAGGAGTACCGTATATGTTGTAGTCGCCAATGGTAGAGTTAAAATTTGTGTAACTTTGGCCTTTGTGTATCACCCGTACTCTTGGTGTTGTGTCACATGCCTGACTATCACCCAAATAATTTTTTTTGTTCTTCCTATAGATTTTTTCTTTTGTTACTTCCCCTGACCAATGTCGCATCATGCTTAGTTATTGAGATTTTAGCTATGTCCTAGTCCCATTTCTCTTTTTCGAATTCCTTTCACCAGTCAGCCCTTTTATTATTATTGATGTATTGTTCAGGTTCACATTTCCAGACTGCAGTGATGTACCAGGGACCCCCATGTTATGTATAATTCCCTTTGGTATGACCAGGCTGGTTTTCAAGAATTTGCCTTAGGCCTGCTTCAATGTTTTCCAGCCTGACTGTCAGGGTAGCGATAGACTGGTTAACTGACTCAATATTATAGTAAGACAAGTTTTCCATCTCAATAGGAGATATCTTATGTTTACCTTTTTGAACATGACGAATTTTCAATGTCTATTTTAATTTGGTTTTCGGTTCCCTTCTGTTCCTGCTACTTTAATTTTTGGTGGGATCAGATGTGTCCTAATCATGCAAATATCAGGACCCTCTAGTTCTTGTCTTTTTGTTTGCACATTTGACTATTAGCCTGTGTATTGCATAGTGCACCTGATGCACAGTTTTTAAAGGAAGGTTTCTACATGTCCCTGATAATCGGTATCATGTGATTTCTCTATTGAGATGTTCTAAGGTAAGGAGGAACACCTAGACTTAATCATTGAGGCAAATATGTGTTTACTCCATTAGACAATGCCACTGTGTGAGGAAATCCATTCAGATAGAATTCTCATGTAGCTATAGATGGCAGAGAATAATGGAGAGAACCCAATTAAAGATGCTAGAGACCCTGTTTTGCCCTTCTGCCTTTGTCTTTGTATTTTATGCCCATGGTGTATGGCTACTCCTTTGAAGATTGCAGACCACCTGCTTGCAGTCCCCTTGTTAAAAACCATGAACTGTTTTTTTTTACTAAATTGAAGGAAACTAACAACTGTGGCACATTTCCTACGTCACTAGATTCTGCGGGTATCAAGTCATAATAACCTGCAGGACATTGATTTAAGCCTAATTCCCATCAGTGACAGCTACAGATGAAAGACGGACGTCTTGGCCCTACAGTCTCAGCACCCAGAAAGTAGCAAAGCTGGACAGCGATCGCAAGTGCATGGTATCATACTTGCTCCATCAGACGGCGTTGGACATCGCAGAGCCAAAGTTTCAGTGTAAAGGAGCTAAAGAGAAGGATTCCTGTTGTTGATGGCAGAGCTGTTTTGAGGTTTAATTTCTCTACCTGTCATGTGCTGGTAACCTCTGACAGTGTGCAATCCCTTGAGCCCCTTGGCCTGAGTTTTGGCCACACCCCCCCTTTTCTTTGCTCCAACGGAAGAAGGGCAGTGCACCAGAGATTTCAAGTTTGGAAAAAGGCACTATATTGTGGTGCCCATGAAAGAGCAGTTTGAGCGTCCTCTGACACTAAATAATGAGTGTTGGAGTCTGAAAGTGCTGCTGAGCTTGAGCTATTTCCCAATTAATGGTGCTTGGGTCTGCACGAGATGATTTGTGCCCTTGATCAATGAAGAGCACATTGTTTGTAGTGTCTGCCACAGAGGAGAGACACTGGTGCATTGCTTTAAGACATTGAGACTTTCGAGTGAGCTGTGGGTGTTTGCCAGGAGGGCACTCCAACTAAGCAGTATTTTCTCACGAAGAGGCCTGAATTGAGAGGCCCATGCGAAAGAAAACAACAAAAGAAAATTTGATGGACAATAGAAGCCTGCCAGAGAGGCTTTTTGAACGGACTCTGGGCATAGTTGGTTTCACAAGAGGTTTCCGTGTGATTGTATAGACTAGGTGTTAGGAGACTGATTGTTTTGCTGGCATTGTTTTAAAGTACTATTCTGTTTAGTAAAAGCAGAATAAAGTCCATTTTCTGTGGAAAGAGTACCCCCTTTTCACCTTAGAGCATTGATGAGAGTCACCACTGTTCCACCTGAACATACAAAAATTACTGAAATGCAGAGGAGCCCTAAAAATGTTACTAGATAATTTTAGGATTTGCTTTTTGGTTAGGATTGTGAAAAATTATTATTTCATTTGTACTAGTGGTCACTACTTTCTCCCGTTGTCTATATGTTCTTAATAACGTGTTTTCTAGTGTCTTTTAAACATGACGTTGTCATTTATGGGTGGGATTGTTTTTCTCTACTCAATTGACTTCTGCACCCACTTCCCAACCTATGTCTTTTCCTACTATTGTTTCTTTGCACTCTTTTCACCCTTTTCCTGAACATGAGCAGGTTAGAAGATCAGAATTCGTAAGCAATTCTTTTGTACAGCTTCTGCATCAACACTAGTTAGTAGTGAACATCACTAATTGTTGGGTGTGTGATCTTATGCCACCTACTGCAGATAGAGGTATTCCTTATTTTGTCCTGCCATATGTGGCCTTTTTGTGCTACTTCATGTTCGAGGAGACCTGTCCAGAGAGAGTTACCAAGTACTAGAATTTTGCTCCAGCAACATCTCCATGGCCTTATAAACATAGACCTGGACTCAGATTAGCATGAGAATAGGTTTATTGCCTATGTAAGGGCAAAAGGAGGGTTTGTGGTTCTAAAAATTCTGGACCCATGTAATTTACTTTGCCACAGCAGTACGATTTTAGTATCAAAAGACCGATAATGACTAGTACACTAAGCATGAGCATTTTCGATCAATTCCAGCAGCGTTTTCACCTCGAAATCGCCATTTTCGTCCTGCACTCGTGGCTCCCATTTTATACACAGCAGCCATTTTTAAAAGTTGCCCTCACATAGGCTTATAATACAGTCAGATTTGATTCCAAGGACACGTACACCTTGATTGACTTTTCTCTGACCTGGGCAAGCTGGAACCATTGCCTCAGGCCAAACCTGTTTGGTCAGTCCCTCTCCCAGTGGCCGAATCAGATAGCATCAAGGCACACCATGCCATAAAACCCTTATTATCGCTCACACACCCTGCCTAATCTTGCTCACACCTGCACCTGCTCTTTTCTTCTTCTTACTTTACGAGGGGGAGGTGCCCGTTTTTATTGGGGGTCCACACTTATCTGATGTAAAATACTAGGCCTTGCCTGGTAATTTATTATGGGTTGGATGACATGAAATATAAGGTTTCATCATGACACTGTTTTTTCCTTTGTAGTAAAAACATGTGAATGACCAACCAAAATGTCAAGAATGTTTGCCTGAAGCTTAAAAAACTGTATATAAGGAAACCTGACTTTGCATTGAAACACAGTCTCCTGAGAACATACAAATCGTGCTGTTGTACTTCTAGGACACTTGTCAATTGGTTGCAGCCAATAAATTCGATCTTTGACTTCACCTAGAAGACTCTGAGTTTCTGTAGTCTGAATCAGGAAAGTACCCGAGGTCTTTGGGTGTACCCTGGCACCGCTGGGTTACCGGATCAGTACCGGTTCTGAAAAACCCAGTACCTCAGTCAGTGTAGGAAAGTACCATCTTGCCTGGCATGTTACCCCCATATTTCACTGTATATATGTTGTTTTAGTCTATGTGTCACTGGGACCCTGCCAGGCAGGGCCCCAGTGCTCATAAGTATGTGCCCTGTATGTGTTCCCTGTGTGATGCCTAACTGTCTCAATGAGGCTCTGATAACCAGAACCTCAGTGGTTATGCTCTCTCTGCTTTCCAAATTTGTCACTAACAGGCTAGTGACTAAATTTACCAATTCACATTTGCATAATGGTACACCCATATAATTCCCTAGTATATGGTACTGAGGTACCCAGGGTATTGGGGTTCCAGGAGATCCCTATGGGCTGCAGAATTTCTTTTGCCACCCATAGGGAGCTCTGACAATTCTTACACAGGCCTGCCAGTGCAGCCTGATTGAAATAACGTCCACGTTATTTCACAGCCATTTACCACTGCACTTAAGTAACTTATAATTCACCTATATGTCTAACCTTCACCTGGTGAAGGTTGGGTGCAAATTTACTTACTGTGTGGGCACCCTGGCACTAGCTAAGGTGCCCCCACATCGTTCAGGGCAAATTCCCTGGACTTTGTGAGTGCGGGGACACCATTACACGTGTGCACTATACATAGGTCACTATCTATGTACAGCGTCACAATGATAACTCCGAACATGGCCATGTAACATGTCTAAGATCATGGAATTGTCCCCCCAATGCCATTCTGGCACTGGGGGGACAATTCCATGATCCCCCGGGTCTCTAGCACAGAACCCGGGTACTGCCAAACTGCCTTTCCGGGGTCTCCACTGCAGCTGCTGCTGCTGCCAACCCCTCAGACAGGTTTCTGCCCTCCTGGGGTCCAGGAAGCCCTGGCCGAGGAAGGCAGAACAAAGGACTTCCTCCTGGAGAGGGTGTAACACCCTCTCCCTTTGGAAATAGGTGTGAGGGCTGGGGAGGAGTAGCCTCCCCCAGTCTCTGGAAATGCTTTGATGGGCACAGATGGTGCTCATCTCTGCATAAGCCAGTTTACACCAGTTCAGGGATCCCCCAGCCCTGCTCTGGTGCGAAACTGGACAAAGGAAAGGGGAGTGACCACTCCCCTGACCTGCACCTCCCAGGGGAGGTGCCCAGAACTCCTCCAGTGTGTCCCAGACCTCTTCCATCTTGGAAACAGAGGTGTCTGTGGCACACTGGACTGCTCTGAGTGGCGAGTGCCAGCAGGTGACGTCAGAAGCTCCTTCTGATAGGCTCTTACCTCTCTTGGTAGCCAATCCTCCTTCCGAGGTAGCCAAACCTCCTTTTCTGGCTATTTACGGACTCTGCTTTGGGGATCTCACCAGATAACAAATGCAAGAGCTCATCAGAGTTCCTCTGCATCTCCCTCTTCACCTTCTACCCAAGGATCGACCGCTGACTGCTCAGGACGCCTGCAAAACCGCAACAAAGTAGCAAGATGAATACTAGCAACCTTGTATCGCTTCATTCTGCCGGCTTTCTCGACTGTTTCCAGGTGGTGCATGCTCTGAGGGTAGCGTGCCTCCTCTCTGCACCAGGAGCTCTGAAGAAATCTCCCGTGGGTCGACGGAATCTTCCCCCTGCAACCGCAGGCACCAAAAGACTGCATCAATGGTCCTCTGGATCCCCTCTCAGCACGACGAGCGTGGTCCCTGGAACTCAGCAACTCTGTCCAAGTGACTCCCACAGTCCAGTGACTCTTCAGTCCACGTTTGGTGGAGGTAAGTCCTTGCCTCCCCACGCTAGACTGCATTGCTGGGTACCGCGTGATTTGCAGCTGCTCCGGCTCCTGTGCACTCTTGCAAGATTTCCTTCGTGCACAGCCAAGCCTGGGTCCCGCACACTAACCTGCAGTGCACAACCTTCTGAGTTGTCCTCCGGTGTCGTGGGACTCCCTTTTGTGACTTCGCATGGACTCCGGTTCACTCTTCTTCCAAGTGCCTGTTCAGGTACTTCTGCGGGTGCTGCCTGCTTCTGTGAGGGCTCCCTGAGTTGCTGGGTGCCCCCTCTGTCTCCCCCTCCAAGTGGCGACATCCTGGTCCCTCCTGGGCCACAGCAGTACCCAAAAACCTCTACCGCGACCCTTGCAGCTAGCAAGGCTTGTTTGCAGTCTTTCTGCATGGGAACACCTCTGCAAGCTTCATTGCGACGTGGGACATCCATCCTCCAAAGGAGAAGTTCCTAGTCCTCTTCTTTCTTGCAGAACTCCAAGCTTCTTCCAACAGGTGGCAGCTTCCTTGCACCCTCAGCTGGCATTTCCTGGGCTCCTTCCCACACTCGACACTGTCGCGACTATTGGACTTGGTCCCCTTGTCTTACAGGTACTCAGGTCTGGAAATCCACTGTTGTTGCATTGCTGGTGTTTCTTCTTCCTGCAGAATCCCCCTATCACGACTTCTGTGCTCTCTGGGGGTAGTAGGTGCACTTAACACATACCTTTCAGGGTCTTGGGGTGGGCTATTTTTCTAACCTTCACTGTTTTCTTACAGTCCCAGCGACCCTCTAAAAGCTCACATAGGTTTGGGGTCGATTCGTGGTTCGCATTCCACTTTTGGAGTATATGGTTTGTGTTGCCCCTATACCTATGTGCTCCTATTGCAATCTACTATAACTTTACACTGCTTGCATTACTTTTCTTGCTATTGTCGTAGTTTAGCAGCGATTAGATTAAGCATTAACAGAAGACATCTTGTATTTAGCAACTATTGTGAACATTTCGCGGAATCCATTTTGTATTCATGGCAGCCATTTTCTCTGCCACATGCTGCCATGTGCTCTGTCCTACCTTTCTGTTAACTACTCTTGAAAATCTGCCTAGTGACAAGTTATATTTAGCATCTCCCACTTTCGCACATGCCCAGTAAGGTCTGCAGCTGTTAGTCCTTGAAAACTGTTAGCCCCTCCTACCTGTCGACTGTGCATTTCCACATGACCTTATATGTATCGAAGTCTTGCTTCTATAATTGTACCACCTCCTTTTAGCCCCTGCATGGGTATAAAAGGACCATGCTCTCTCAGTTCAGTGTGCTACTTCAAACATTACCGAAGGTTGCTGTTTGAACTGTAGTACCACCTCATGAGGTTTAATAAACTTTGGGGGTCATTACAACCCTGGTGGACGGTGTAAAAGGTGGGGTAAAAAAAGGGAATTACGACCCTGGCGGTAACCGCCAACAAAGACAGCCACTTTAACACATCGCCCGCCACGGCGGTACAGACAAACAGCGTGGCAGTCACCGCCAACAGACAGGCTGGAGACAAAGTACCGCCCACACTATTACAACACACCAATCCGCAACTTTTTCCGGGGTGAATTCACGGTGGATAAAAACACGGCGGAAACAGCCTTTGCTATGGGAAAACGCTCACCTAAACACTCCACGAGGAATGACGACTCCATGGAGCCGGAACTCCAAATACTCCCTGCCCTTGTCTTTCTGCTCCTGTACGAACAACAGCGACATAGGCGCAGAACATACCGGTGAGTACTGCATCTATGACACGGGGAGGGGGGAGGCAAAAGTTAGGGGGACACCCACCAAACACCCCCACCCTCGCATAGTACAACATACACACCAATGCAGTCAAAAATATCACATTAACAACCCACAATCCCCCGGAAGAATGCAAAGACAAAGCGAGATCCGTTCAAATATTGTAATGTGCCAATATACATGTCATATAAAAATATACTGAATCATATCTCGAAATCTGTCATATTAATATATACAATACAAGAAGTAGTGCAGATATGTACACAACAATGTCCGTGCACCAACAGTCCAAAAATGCATGGGCGAGGCCCACAATAGATACCTGACCAAAATCCGAGAGAACACTGCCGGGGCATCAGATTGAAACACTACAGGCACCTCAGGGGGAAGGGAAGGAGGGGCACCTCAGCCACATGACTGCAAAGCCAGATCCACGACGGGGCTCCATGCCCATTGATGTATCCTGGGGAGTGCAAAGCCACAGTCTCTCAAGTCTATACAGTGGGTGGCTTGCCCACTGTGCCATCCTGGGGAGTGCAAAGCCACAGTCTCTCAAGTCTCTACAGTGGGTGGGTTGCCCACTGGACCATCCTGGGGAGTGCAAAGCCACATTGACGCAAGTAGATGCAGTTCTCAACTGGTACTGGGTGGGACTGGTGGCCAGACTGGATGAGTCTCCCCGTGAAAGTTCCTGTCCTGTCACTGTCCCAGCTGCACATGGGAGAAGGATGCCTGATGTGGCGGCCTATTCATACCCACACGGTGTTTGCCCTGATCAGCGGTCTTCACCATAGCGGTCTTGGCCTTGTTCAGCGGTGCTTTGCTATGGCTGGCTATGGACTGTTCTGTGGTGCTTTGCCATGGCTGGCTATGGACTGTTCAATGGTCTTCACCATGGCGGTCTTGGCCTTGTTCAGCGGTGCTTTGCCATGGCTGGCTATGGACTGTTCAGCGGTGCTTTGCCATGGCTGGCTATGGACTGTTCAGCGGTCTTCACCATGGTGGTCTTGCCCTTGTTCAGCGGGGCTTTGCCATGGCTGGCTATGGACTGTTCAGCGGTCTTCACCATGGCGGTCTTGACCTTGTTCAGCGATGCTTTGCCATGGCTGGCTACGGACTGTTCAGCGGTGCTTTGCCATGGCTGGCTATGGACTGTTCAGCGGTGCTTTGCCATGGCTGGCTATGGACTGTTCAGCGGTCTTCACCATGGCGGTCTTGCCCTTGTTCAGCGGTGCTTTGCCATGGCTGGCTATGGACTGTTCAGCGGTCTTCACCATGGTGGTCTTGGCCTTGTTCAGCGGTGCTTTGACATGGCTGGCTATGGACTGTTCAGCGGTGCTTTGCCATGGCTGGCTATGGACTGTTTAGCGGTCTTCACCATGGCGGTTTTGGCCTTGTTCAGCGGTGCTTTGACATGGCTGGCTATGGACTGTTCAGCAGTGCTTTGCCATGGCTGGCTATGGACTGTTCAGCGGTAGCCTGAGATGGCGGTTCAGATACTAACATTGGTGTGTGGCATGACAAACTCCACACTGGACATTGGTGTGTGGCATGACGAACTCCACACTGGACATTGGGGTGTGGCATGACGAACTCCACACTGGACATTGGTGTGTGGCATGACGAACTCCACACTGGACATTGGGGTGTGGCATGACGAACTCCACACTGGACATTGGTGTGTGGCATGACGAACTCCACACTGGACATTGGGGTGTGGCATGACGTTCCATCATCGCCCAGCGGGGCTGTGGGATCCTGGTCCCTCCTGGGCACTGACTCCGGCGGTGATCTCCTGACCAGTAACGATACTTGGGCCCTCCTGGGCAATGACTCTGGTGGTGGTCTCCTGACCAGTAACGATACTTGGGCCCTCCTGGGCAATGACTCTGGCGGTGGTCTCCTGACCAGTAACGATACTTGGGCCCTCCTGGGCAATGACTCTGGCGGTGTTCTCCTGACCAGTAACGATACTTGGGCCCTCCTGGGCAATGACTCTGGCGGTGGTCTCTGGACCAGTAACGATGGTGCTGGCGGTTGTGTCTGGACCGCCGGAAATGATGGCGCACTTCTCCGCCGTGACACTCACAACAGGCTGGGCAGACTTCCTCGGAACCTTCCCCACCTTCTTTGGAGTTACAGCTGACTCACCAATCGCCTTCGATCCCATTTCACTTGTTGTCCCACCAGGAGTCTTGACACGGTCCCGTCGTCCACTCTCCAATTTCGGTGCCTTTACAGGGGGTGGGCTGACAGTGCCTTGGCTCCGGGTCCTACTGCCTGCCCTGGTGGACAGTGCACTCCAAAAACCTGGAACATGCACCACTGGTACTGGAGGCTTTTTGGCTGAGGCGCTACGACGGGTCAATTGGACAGAGGGACAGTTTCTGACGGACACTGGGATGGGTAGTTGGAGGGGGTCTGGGAGTGGAGGTAGAGGAGGTGGTTGTAGGAGGTGTCACTTTAGGTGTTTTGGGTGCAGGTACTGGAGGCTGTCGTGAGGTGGATGGATGTTGGGTGAGTGATTGCCGGCGTTTGTGTACTTTGGGAGGGGGCGTCACAGACACACTGGGAGAGGACACAGGGGACGTGTAAATGGCAGTGGAGGTGGTGAGTGCAGGTGAGCGGCTTGTGGTGCTGGGTGTTCTGGTGCGAGTCCTAGTGCCTGTAGATGTGGTGCATGCAGGTGTTTGTGTAGACGAGACTGGGAGGGAGGAGGGAGAAGAGGAGGGGGACACAGTGGAGACAGTGGATGTTGGTGTGTCTGTATGGGTGTGATGCTTGTGTGAGTGCCTGTGGTGTGTGTGGTGCCTATGTTTGCTTGAGCTACTTTTGGGTGTTGACTTGTGTGCCTGCTGGTCTGTAGGTGTGCTTGGGATGGGCTGGGGTACAGGGGATTGGGTCTGGGTGGAGGACGTTGGAGGGGGGAGGCTGGACACAGGGAAAATGGCTGCTATCAGTGCTGAAGCTAGAGATTGCAGGGTTCGCTGAAGGACAGCCTGACCAGAATGAATGCCTTCCAGGAATGCATTACCGTGTTTCAACTCTCGTTCTACACCCTGGATGGCATTCACAATGGTAGACTGCCCAACAGTGAGTGACCTGAGGAGGTCAATGGCCTCCTCACTGAGGGCAGCAGGGGTGACTGGGGCAGGGCCTGAGGTGCCTGGGGCAAAGGTGATGCCCACCTTCCTGGGTGAGCGGGCACGGGACACACGCTGAGGGGCTGCTGGGAGGGCGGTGCTGGTAGGGGAGGTGGCGGCTGTACCTGTAGAAGTGGGGCGCACAGATGGTGCCGCCACCACAGGGGAGCTCCCATCGGCGGACGAGTCCGTGTCGCTGGTTGGTGATCTGGTGGCCGACGTGAAGCTCCCCTCGCCCTCCGTCCCACTGGTGAATTCAGAGTCTGTGGTGTGGCCCTCTATGGCCATGTGGGATGCAGCTCCCTCGTGCTCCGGTGCCACTGTACCTCCGCCTGTTGATGCTGATGTACAAAAGGACAGGGAGAGCAGGAAAAGGGGGGAGACAGAAGAAAGAAAGTTTTAGTGCATGGCATACCGCTACCGTTGGCGGACAAGACAGACGCAGCAGCCCCATGCATTACGCTGTGCTCCTGACCTCTGCACATGCTATATCTGGGATATGGCCTACATGGCAATGGTAGTAATCTGCCCACATGGATGGCAAAGGGGCAACTATACTTCCCTCTGTTTTGAGCTGGGGTAGAGTGCCACATGGCCTACATAACGGAGGGGCCTTGCCTACCTAACTCGCCCTGGCCTAGGGACACCCACAACCCACCACCCCCACCCAGACACCACCACTGCACGCAAAATCCATATGTTGAGGTAGTACTCACCCCCTTGTGTCTGCTGTGATGTCCTTAAGCGCCCATCCAACTCCGGGTAGGCCACCGCCAGGATCCGGAACATCAGGGGGGTCATGGAGCGACAGACACCCCTCCCACGTTGGGAGGCCATCCCCAGCGGAGCCTCCGCCGTCTTCTTGCTGCAGTGGCGAATGTCCTCCCATCTCTTACAGCAGTGGGTGCCCCGTCTCTGGTGGGCCCCCAGGGTCCGGACTTCCTTGGCGATGACACGCCAAAAGTCCCTCTTCTGGTGGGCGCTGACCTACATGACATGCACAAGGAAAGAGGACAGTCATTACCTACTGCACCGTCGTTGTGATTGGCCCCCTCCCAACTCTATCCCTGTGGCCCATTCATCCCCATGCATAACTGCTCTATGTACTCTGCCCCCTTCCCTCATCCACCCAGCCCTCTCCACCCAAGCTTAGCCCATACAACGTGCTCCCTGTGTACTAACCTGTTGGTCTGGAGGACAGTAGAGTAGCGTGTACTGGGGGAGGACCCCATCCACAAGTTTCTCCAACTCCTGTGCAGTTAAGGCAGGGGCCCTTTCCCCAGACGCAGCAGCCATCGTCGCTTCCAGACCGAGGTCACAGCAGCACTAGCAGTGTAGGTCCTCTCCTGTCGAAGGTCAGGTATCTAGTGATTGAAGAGATAGAAAATGGTGATGACGTCCGCGGCGGTGACGTCCGCGGCGGGGCGCATCATCACCGCCAGAACACCTGTTCATTGGCTCCTGGGACCCATAGAGTCCAATGTTAACCAATGCAGCATTGCGCCGCGTTCTACGACCGCCTACCGCGACGGTGTCCAACGCCAGAGCAGTTACCCCACAATCCCATTGTCCAAGTTTAGAGGTCAGGCAGCCGCCATTTCAGGAGCCCACATGGCTTCAATTACCACTGCGTCACACATAGCCAGGCCTACACTCAAAACCTTTCCCGGATGGGTTAATTGTCTGTTGTAGTCTTGTGTATGACTGTGGGTACATACCTGGAGGAATGCTGACAGTTTCTTCACTGTTGTCCATCTTAGGCACCGTCAGTTGGGACATATTGGAAGATGGCGGAATCCGCCGGTGTACCGACCGCTGGTGGACCTGTTGACAATGGAAGTGCGACATGTCATCGTGACCTACCGGTTTGACCGTGCCACAATCCAGGAACTATGTACCCAGTTGGAGCCAGACCTGATGTCACCAATCCGCCATCCGACTGGAATCCCCCCTGACGTGCAGGTGCTGTCAGTGCTGCATTTCCTTGCAAGTGGGTCTTTTCAGACAACAGTGGCCATGGCATCAGGGATGTCCCAGCCTATGTTTTCCAACGTCTTGTCCAGAGTGTTGTCTGCACTGCTGAAACACGTAAGGAGATACATCATTTTCCCTGAGGTGGAGGATTTGCCTACATTGAAAGGTGATTTCTATGCCCTTGGACATATCCCCAACGTCATAGGTGCCAATGATGGGACCCATGTAGCTCTGGTCCCCCCCCGCAGGAATGAACAGGTGTACAGGAACAGGAAGAGTTATCATTCCATGAATGTCCAGATGGTCTGTTTGGCAGACCAGTACAACTCGCAGGTAAATGCTATGTTCCCTGGCTCTGTGCATGACGCCTACATCCTGTGGAATAGCAGCATCCCTGATATGATGGGTCAACTCCAGAGGCACCGTGTATGGCTATTGGGGGACTCTGGTTACCCCAACCTGTCATGGCTATTGACCCCAGTGAGGAATCCCAGGACCAGGGCAGAGGAACGGTACAATGAGGCCCATGGGCGGACTAGGAGGGTGATCGAGCGGACCTTCGGCCTCCTGAAGGCGAGGTTCAGGTGCCTCCATATGACTGGTGGATCCCTATTCTACTCACCGAAGAAGGTGTGCGACATCATCATCGCCTGCTCCATGCTCCATAACTTGGCATTGCGACGGTAGGTGCCTTTTCTGCAGGAGGATGATCCAGATGATGGTGTTGTTGCAGCGGGGGAGCCTGCGGAGCCTGTGGACAGTGATGAGGAGGAAGCTGATGAAGATGAAAACGACAACAGGGAGTCAGTCATACAGCAATATTTTCAGTGAGACACAGGTGAGTACATTTTCATGTTTCACATTTATTAACTTTCACACGTCTACCTCTATCCTGTACCTACATTTCACTCCCTATTTGTTAACTGAGTTGTCCCCTTCCATTTCAGTTTCACTATTGTGGTAACCTACGTGTCAACAGCTGCACCCTTGAAAGGCTTGTGATGTGTGACATTGGTATGTTGGCCTTCCAATGGGTAACCTTTTTTAACACTGTTATTGACAATACAAAGTTCACAATCATTGACTGACTCCAGTTTTATTAGTGTTTCAAGGGTGTTTATTTAAGTGCATAACAATGAAGGGGGGTTGTGAAATGGGGATGGGTGATGGTGGAGGAATGTCCATGGCAGAGTCCAGTCTATTAGTCTCACAGGTACATTGCACATCTGGCCATTGAAAGTGGAGCTGGGGCAGTTCCGATTTGGAAAGGGTAACAAAGTGGGACAGTGGGAGGACGATCAGGAAGGTCTTATTTCCTGGCGGGGGACTTGCCATCTTGCTCTGTCCTGTTCCTGGATCTCAGGGCCCGCTTGCGTGGTGGTGGTCCGTCTGCAGGGGATGGGGTGCTGGTGTGTTGTTCCTGTGGCGGTGCCTCCTGTCCACTAGCGCCGGCGGAGGTGGTGGGGATTTCATCGTCCTGGCTAGTGTCAGGGGCCCCTTGGAGTGCCACGGTGTCCCTCAAGGTCTTTTGAATGTCCGTCAGCACCCCTACAATGGTGCCCAGGGCGGAGCCGATGGTCCTGAGCTCCTCCCTGAACCCCAAATACTGTTCCTACTGCAGACGCAGGGTCTCCTGCAACTTGGCCAGTACCGTTGCCATCGTCTCCTGGGAGTGGTGGTATGCTCCCATGATGGAGGAGAGGGCCTCGTTGAGAGTAGGTTCCCTTGGCCTGTCCTCCCTCTGTCACACAGCAGCCCTCCCAGTTCCCCTGTGTTCCTGTGCCTCCGTCCCCTGGACTGTGTGCCCACTACCACTGCCCCAGGTCCCTGTTGTTGTTGGGGTGGTGGGTTAGCCTGGGTGCCCTGTAGTGGTGGACACACCGCTGATTGACCTGTCCTGGGTAGGGAGGTTTGGGCCCGCTGGGTGGGTGCTGTGCTGGTGTTCCCAGAGGGTGGCAGTTCGGTGTTGGGCTGTGCCTGGGCAAGGGGAACCGACTGTCCTGAGGCCCACGATGGTCCGGGCTGGTGATCAAGATCCAGTGGGGCAGAGCTGCTGTCGTCACAGTGGGGGTCTTCTGGGGGTTGAGTGGTGTTGTCTGGACCCTCTGGTGTGGTGACGTTCCTTCGGTTCCTGCGGGGGTATGAGTACATGATTATTGCATGTGTGTGTTTCATGATGTGCAATGTTTGGGTGTGCGTGTACCCCAGTGCAGGCATTCCTGTGTGGGGGCTTGTGTGGTGATAGTTGGGGGGTGTTGTGGGTCTGTGCAGTGGGCATGCTTTAGTGATGGGTATCCATGCTTAGTTAGGTCATGCAGGTTTTGGGGTTGGGATGGGTGGTTGGTGTCATGGGTAGATAGGTGAGGATTTGGAGTGATAGGGGATGGTGTGAGGGTGGGAGTGTGTGATAGCATGCAGGTAGGGTGGGGGATATGATAGTTGACATTTTACTTACCAGTGTCCGTTCCTCCAACGACTCCTGCGAGGCCCTCAGGATGCAAGATGGACAAGACTTGCTCCTCCCATGTTGTTAGTTGTGGGGGAGGAGGTGGGGGTCCGCCGCCAGTCCGCTGTACCGCAATGTGGTGCCTGAATACTGTGGAACGCACCTTCCCCCGTAGGTCGTTCCACCTCTTCCTGATGTCCTCCCTATTTCTTGGATGCTGTCCCACAGCGTTGACCCTGTGGACTATTCTTTGCCATAGCTCCATCTTCCTGGCTATTGATGTGTGCTGTACCTGTGATCCAAATAGCTGTGGCTCTACCCGGATGATTTCCTCGACCATGACCCTGAGCTCCTCCTCGGAGAAGCGGGGTTGTCTTTGGCGTGCCATGGGGTGGTGTGTGTGATGTGTGGGGTGGTGTATGTGTTGATGAGTGTGGTGAGTGTAGTGGTATGTGGTGTTTTGTGCGTGGGTGTTGTGTGGGTGATGATGTAGTGTGCCTCTGTGTGGTGGGGTTCTCTATTCTGTGCTGTCTCTCTCTGGCCTTCTCTCAGAAATTGTGGTCGTAGGGGTTTGTGTGTGATGTGGGTGTGTGTTTTATATTGTATTGGGTGTGTGGGAGTGGTGTGTGTATGTGTATCAGGTGTGTGTATTTCAAAATGACCAATGTGGCGGTGTTTTTGGAGCTGTGTGTGTATTTTGAGCGCGGCGGTGTGTACCGCCAATGGAATACCGCGGTTGAAAGCCCGCCGCATGGATTCGTGGGTCGTAATAGCATGGGCGTGTTTCTGTTGGCGTGGAGGTGGAGGATTTGTTTCCGCATGTTTATCGCTGACCTTTGGTGTGGCGGTGTTGTGTGGGTGTCTGAATTTCGGCAGATTCCGAGATGTGTGTCATAATAGCTGTGGCGGTCCGCCGCGGCGGTGTATTGGCGGTCTTCTGCACGGCGGTAAGCGCCTTGTGCCGCCAAGGTCGTAATGACCCCCTTTGTCTTTTATTTCAGTTTCTGTGCCAACTTCTTCCTATATGGTCTGAGGACTTTGTGCAGAGAAGGGTGAACCCCTTGCACTAGTAGTAAGCCTTGCTGAGACTTACTTCAACACTATTACCTGCATAATTTTGGTTTGTCTACATATATCTTGTGTATATATTTTATCCTCATACTGAGGGTACTCACTGAGATACTTTTGGCATATTGTCATAAAAATAAAGTACCTTTATTTTTAGTACTTCTGTGTATTGTGTTTTCTTATGATATTGTGCATATGACACCAGTGGTATAGTAGGAGCTTTACATGTCTCCTCGTTCAGCCTTAGCTGCTTTGCCATAGCTACCTTCTATCAGCCTAAGCTGCTAGAAACACCTCTTCTACACTAATAAGGGATAACTGGACCTGGCACAAGGTGTAAGTACCTCTGGTACCCACTACAAGCCAGGCCAGCCTCTTACATTGGTTGTGCAGCGGTGGGATAAGTATTTGTAACTACTTACTACTTTGTCATTGTGTACTTTTCATAAGAGAATAATATACAAAACAAGTTCAGTGTGTGTACACCTAACCAAAATGTTTTGCTTTTCTTCTCTCAAACGTTTTACAAAGTTCTGAAAAGTTTCTCTAAACTTCTAAAACGTTTCTAAAAGTTAGAAAAAGTTTTTTTCTCTGTTCTTTAAAAAGTTCTGAAACCTTTTCTTTCTTCTCACTGTCTCTAAACCTTCTTCTATCATGTTTGATGTAGAGTCTGCTCTTAAAATGGTCAATACTACTTATGACAATTTGAATTACAAGAGCCTAAGGGGTCTCTGCTTAGATAGAGGTTTAGTGATAGGAAAGAACCCTACAAAAGAGTTTCTATATAACATGCTTATTGTGAATGATGAGTCCCAAGCAGGCACTTCAATTGAGAGGTTAATAGAAGGCTCCCATTCTGACTCAGGGGATCTCCTTGAGGGAGGTGGGGACGGTTCTGTTCCAAATCTGCCCCCTAGCAGGCCACCTAGTAATGCTGGTAGTAATGGAGGCTTCCATCATAGTAGGGGTGTCTTTATTCCTGGAGGCCAGGTTATTAGGGTTCAGTCAGTTAGGAACAGATCTCCCTCTGTTGTTTCTAATTTATCTTCTGTGTCCAAGCATTCCCAACCCACCCACCCTGAAGACAACATGTTAGAAAGGGAACTCAAAAGGTTGAGAGTGGAAGAGACCAGACTGAAGCTTAAACAGCAACAGATGGACTTAGATAGGCAATCCCTAGACCTGGAGAAGGAGAGACAGAGATTGGGGTTTGGACCCCATCCGGGCAGGAGCAGTATTCCTGATAGTAATCCTGTTAGAGAGCATGATTCCAGGAATCTGCACAAGATAGTCCCCCCTTACAAGGAGGGGGATGACATCAACAAGTGGTTTGCTGCACTTGAGAGGGCCTGTATGGTACAGGGGGTCCCTCAAAGGCAGTGGGCTGCTATATTGTGGCTATCTTTCAATGGAAAGGGTAGGGATAGGCTCCTTACTGTTAGAGAAAGTGATGCTAACAATTTTGCAGTTTTGAAGGATGCACTCTTGGATGGATTTGGCTTAACCACTGAACAATACAGGATTAAGTTCAGAGACACTAGAAAAGAGTCCTCACAAGACTGGATAGACTTTGTTGACTGTTCAGTGAAGGCCTTGGAAGGGTGGTTACATGGCAGTAGAGTTTCTGACTATGAAAGCCTGTATAATCTTATTCTGAGAGAGCATATTCTGAATAACTGTGTGTCTGACTTGTTACACCAATATCTAGTTGACTCAGATCTGACCTCTCCCCAAGAACTGGGAAAGAAGGCAGACAAATGGGTCAGAACAAGAGTGAACAGAAAAGTTCATACAGGGGGTGACAAGGATGGCAAGAAAAAGGATGGTAAGTCTTCTGACAAGGGTGGGGCCAAAAGTAAAACTGAGTCTTCATCAGGCCCACAGAAATCCTCTGGTGGGGGTGGTGGGTCCAAATCCTCTTCCAATAATCAAGTTAAAAAGCCTTGGTGTTATTTGTGTAAAGTCAAAGGCCATTGGACAACTGATGCCAGTTGTCCAAAGAAAAACACCAAACCTCCCACTACCACAACCCCTACTGCAAATTCTAGTGCCCCTAGTAATAGCAGTGGTGGTGGGAGCAAACCTACTAATAGCCAATCCAAGGGAGTAGCTGGGCTCACTTTTGGTAATTTAGTTGAGGTTGGTCTTGTTAGGGAGACCACGGAGGCTGTGATAGTCTCTGAAGGTGCCATTGATTTGGCCACCTTGGTTGCTTGTCCCCTTAATATGGATAAGTACAAGCAACTTCCCCTAATAAATGGTGTTGAGGTTCAGGCCTACAGGGACACAGGTGCCAGTGTTACCATGGTAATAGAGAAACTGGTGCACCCTGAACAACACCTACTTGGTCAGCAGTACCAAGTGACAGACGTTCATAACAACACTCTTAGCCACCCCTTGGCTGTTGTGAATCTCAACTGGGGGGGGGTTACTGGTCCAAAGAAAGTTGTGGTTGCCTCAGATTTACCTGTAAAATGTCTACTAGGGAACGATTTAGAGACATCAGCTTGGGCAGAAGTGGAGTTGGAGGTTAATGCAGCAATGCTGGGCATTCCTGGGCATATTTTTGCTTTGACAAGGGCTCAGGCCAAAAAGCGAAAAGGACAGGGTAACTTGGACCCTGGAACAATGGACCAAGCGCTCCCTGAAGCTAGGGGTAGAAACGGTACATCCCTACCCACTATCCCTCCCTCTACAGATGATTTTCCTTCTGAGGAAGAAGAATTTCCTCCCTGTGCAGAACCTTTACCAGTTGAGCTGGCAGCAGACACTGCTGAGCTTTTGGGTGGAGGGGGTCTGCCAGGGAAGAGCTGAGTGCGGCACAGCAATCCTGTCCCACATTAGAGGGTCTCAGACAGCAAGCTGTCAAGCAGCAAAACGGGGATGTCAGTGACTCACATAGAGTTTACTGGGAGGACAACCTCTTGTACACAGAGGCAAGGTACCCAAAACCTGGAGCAGCCAGGAGTTTGGTCATTCTCCTGTAGTACAGAGAGTTCCTCCTAACTCTGGCACATGACATTCCTTTGGCTGGGCATTTGGGCCTGATCAAAACATAGGAAAGGCTTGTCCCAATGTTTCACTGGCCTAGGATGTCAGAGGACACAAAAGATTTTTGTAAGTCTTGTGTGACCTGCCAAGCCAGTGGCAAGACTGGTGGTACACCAAAGGCTCCCCTTATTCCACTACCTGTGGTTGGGGTCCCCTTTGAAAGGGTAGGAGTTGACATAGTTGGCCCCCTTGACCCTCCTACTGCTTCAGGCAATAGGTTTATCTTGGTGGTTGTGGACCATGCCACAAGATATCCTGAATCAATTCCTCTAAGGACCACTACAGCTCCTGCAGTGGCAAAAGCCCTCCTGAAAATCTTTTCCAGGGTGGGTTTCCCAAAAGAGGTTGTATCAGACAGGGGTAGCAACTTTATGTCTGCATACTTGAAAGCTATGTGGAAGGAATGTGGTGTAACCTACAAATTCACCACTCCTTATCATCCACAAACTAATGGACTGGTAGAGAGGTTTAATAAAACTCTCAAAGGTATGATAATGGGACTCCCTGAAAAACTCAGGAGAAGATGGGATGTCCTGTTACCATGCCTCCTTTTTGCTTACAGGGAGGTACCCCAGAAAGGAGTGGGCTTCAGCCCCTTTGAACTCCTCTTTGGACACCCTGTAAGAGGTCCAATAACACTTGTGAAGGAGGGTTGGGAACAACCTTTAAAAGCTCCCAAACAGCACATAGTGGACTATGTACTTGGCCTAAGATCCAGAATGGCCGAGTACATGAAAAAAGCCAGTAAAAACCTTCAGACCAGCCAAGAGCTCCAAAAGCAATGGCATGACCAGAAGGCTGTTCTGATTCAGTACCATCCAGTACAGAAGGTGTGGGTATTGGAGCCTGTGGCCCCAAGAGCACTCCAGGACAAATAGAGTGGACCCCATCTAATTGTTAAGAAAAAGGGTGAGGTTACCTATCTGGTAGATCTGGGCACTGCCAGGAGTCCCCATGGGGTGATTCATGTCAACCGCCTAAAACCCTACTATGACAGGGCTGATCTCACCCTGCTCATGGCAACAGATGAAGGACAGGAAGAAGAGAGTTACCCTCTCCCTGATCTCTTCTCCTCCACTGAAGAGGATGCTTTAGTGGAGGGAGTAGTTTTAGCAGATTGTCTGACTGCAGAACAGAAAGACAACTGCATAAATCTCCTTGGACAATTTTCTGAACTCTTTTCAACTGTGCCAGGCACCAGATCTTGGTGTGAACACACAATTGATACTGGAGACACCTTGCCTGTCAAAAGTAAAATCTATAGGCAGCCTGACCATGTCAGGGACTGCATAAAACAAGAGGTTCAGAAAATGCTTGATCTAGGAGTGGTTGAACCTTGTGAAAGCCCATGGGCGAGTCCTGTTGTGTTTGTGCCAAAGCCTCATTCAAAAGATGGAAAAAGGGAGATGAGGTTTTGTGTTGATTACAGAGGTCTCAATCAGGTAACAAATACTGATGCTCACCCTATATCCAGGGCATTTGAGCTCATAGATACACTGGCATCTGCCAAGTATCTAAGCACCTTTGATTTGACTGCGGGGTATTGGCAGATCAAATTGGCTGAGGATGCTAAACCTAAAACTGTATTTTCAACCATAGGAGGGCACTACCAATTTACAGTTATGCCCTTTGGTTTGAAGAATGCACCTGCCACTTTTCAGAGGTTGGTGAACACAGTCCTGCAAGGGTTGGAGGCTTTTAGTGCAGCATATCTAGATGATATTGCTGTGTTTAGCTCCACCTCGGATGAGCACCTGGTCCACCTTTGGAAAGTTTTGGAAGCCCTGCAAAAGGCAGGCCCCACTAGCAAGGCCTCAAAGTGCCAGATAGGGCAGGGAGAGGTGGTTTATCTGGGACACCTGGTAGGTGGAGAACAGATTGCACCACTTCAGGGGAAAATCCAAACAATCATGGATTGGGTTCCCCCTACAACACAAACCCAGGTGAGAGCCTTCCTAGGCCTCACTGGGTATTAAAGGAGGTTCATTAAAAACAATGGCTCCATAGCAGCCCCACTTAATGATCTCACTAGTAAGAAGATGCCTAAAAAGGTATTGTGGACAGCTAGCTGTCAGAAAGCTTTTGAGGAGCTCAAACAGGCCATGTGCTCTGCACCTGTCCTAAAAAGCCCATGTTACTCCAAGAAATTAATTGTTCACACTGATGCATCTGAATTAGGGGTAGGGGCAGTCTAATCACAACTCAATTCTGAGGGCCAGGATCAACCAGTTTCTTTTATCAGCAGAAGGTTGACCCCTAGAGAAAAGCATTGGTCTGCCATAGAGAGAGAGGCCTATGCTGTGGTCTGGGCACTGAAAAAGTTGAGGCCATACCTGCTTGGCACTCACTTTATTGTTCAGACAGACCACAAACCTCTACTTTGGCTAAAACAAATGAAAGGTGAAAACCCTAAATTGTTGAGGTGGTCCATATCTCTAAAGGGAATGGACTATACAGTGGAACATAGACCTGGGAGTACCCACTCCAATGCAGATGGACTCTCCAGATATTTCCACTTAGACAATGAAGACTCATCAGGTCATGGCTAGTCTTATTGTCCTTCGTTTGGGGGGGGTGCAGGAAAGTACCATTTTGCCTGGCATGTTACCCCCATATTTCACTGTATATATGTTGTTTTAGTCTATGGGTCACTGGGACCCTGCCACGCAGGGCCCCAGTGCTCATAAGTATGTGCCCTGTATGTGTTCCCTGTGTGATGCCTAAATGTCTCACTGAGGCTCTGCTAACCAGAACCTCAGTGGTTATGCTCTCTCTGCTTTCCAGATTTGTCACTAACATGCTAGTGACTAAATTTACCAATTCATATTGGCATACTGGTACACCCATTTAATTCCCTAGTATATGGTACTGAGGTACCCAGGGTTTTGGGGTTCCGCAAGATCCCTATGGGCTGCAGAATTTCTTTTGCCACCCATAGGGAGCTCTGACAATTCTTACACAGGCCTGCCAGTGCAGCCTGAGTGAAATAACGTCCACGTTATTTCACAGCCATTTACCACTGCACTTAAGTAACTTATAAGTCACCTATATGTCTAACCTTCACCTGGTGAAGGTTGGGTGCAAAGTTACTTAGTGTGTGGTCACCCTGGCACTAGCCAAGGTGCCCCCACATCGTTCAGGGCAAATTCCCTGGACTTTGTGAGTGCGGGGACACCATTACACATGTGCACTATACATAGGTCGCTACCTATGTACAGTTTCACAATGGTAACTCCGAACATGGCCATGTAACATGTCTAAGATCATGGAATTGTCACCCTGGCATTGGGGGGACAATTCCATGATCCCCCGGGTCTCTAGCACAGAACCCGGGTACTGCCAAACTGCCTTTTCTGGGTCTCCACTGGAGCTGCTGCTGCTGCCAACCCCTAAGACAGGTTTCTGCCCTCCTGGGGTCCAGGCAGCCCTGGCCCAGGAAGGCAGAACAAAGGACTTCCTCTGAGAGAGGGTGTAACACCCTCTCCCTTTGGAAATAGGTGTGAGGGCTGGGGAGGAGTAGCCTCCCCAGCCTCTGGAAATGCTTTGATGGGCACAGATGGTGGCCATCTCTGCATAAGCCGGTCTACATCGGTTCAGGGATCCCCCAGCCCTGCTCTGGCGTGAAACTGGACAAAGGAAAGGGGAGTGACCACTCCCCTGCACCTCCCAGGAGAGGTGCCCAGAGCTCCTCCAGTGTGTCCCAGACCTCTGCCATCTTGGAAACAGAGGTGTCTGTGGCACACTGGACTGCTCTGAGTGGCGAGTGCCAGCAGGTGACGTCAGAGGGTCCTTCTGATAGGCTCTTACCTCTCTTGGTAGCCAATCCTCCTTCCTAGGTAGCCAAACCTCCTTTTCTGGCTATTTAGGGACTCTGCTTAGGGATCTCACCAGATAACGAATGCAAGAGCTCATCAGAGTTCCTCTGCATCTCCCTCTTCACCTTCTACCAAAGGATCGACCGCTGACTGCTCAGGACGCCTGCAAAACCGCAACAAAGTAGCAAGACCACTACTAGCAACCTTGTATCACTTCATCCTGCCGGCTTTCTCGACTGTATCCAGGTGGTGCATGCTCTGGGGGTAGCCTGCCTCCTCTCTGCACCAGGAGCTCTGAAGAAATCTCCCATAGGTCGACGGAATCTTCCCCCTGCAACCGCAGGCACCAAAGGACTGCATCACTGGTCCTCTGGGTCCCCTCTCAGCACGACAAGCGTGGTCCCTGGAACTCAGCAACTCTGTCCAAGTGACTCCCACAGTCCAGTGACTCTTCAGTTCAAGTTTGGTAGAGGTAAGTCCTTGCCTCCGCACGCTAGACTGCATTGCTGGGTACCGCGTGATTTGCAGCTGCTCCGGCTCCTGTGCACTCTTCCAGGATTTCCTTCATGCACAGCCAAGCCTGGGTCCCCGCACTCTAACCTGCAGTGCACAACCTTCTGAGTTGTCCTCCGGCGTCGTGGGACTCCCTTTTGTGACTTCGCATGGACTCCAGTTCACTCTTCTTCCAAGTGCCTGTTCAGGTACTTCAGCGGGTGCTACCTTCTTCTGTGAGGGCTCCCTGAGTTGCTGGGTGCCCCTTCTGTCTCCTCCTCCAAGTGGCGATATCCTGGTCCTTCCTGGGCCACAGCAGCACCCAAAAACCTTTACCGCAACCCTTGCAGCTAGCAAGGCTTGTTTGCGGACTTTCTGCATGGGAACACCTCTGCAAGCTTCATCGCGATGTAGGACATCTATCCTCCAAAGGAGAAGTTCCTAGTCCTCTTCTTTCTTGCAGTACTCTAAGCTTCTTCCAACAGGTGGCAGCTTCCTTGCACCCTCAGCTGGCATTCCCTGGGCTCCTGCCCACTCTTGACACTGTCGCGACCATTGGACTTGGTCCTCTTGTCTTACAGGTACTCAGGTCCGGAAATCCACTGTTGTTGCATTGCTGGTGTTTGTTCTTCCTGCAGAATCCCCCTATCACGACTTCTGTGCTCTCTGGGGGTAGAAGGTGCACTTTACACCTACCTTTCAGGGTCTTGGGGTGGGCTATTTTTCTAACCCTCACTGTTTTCTTACAGTCCCAGCGACACTCTACAAGCTCACATAGGTTTGGGGTCCATTCATGGTTCTCATTCCACTTTTGGAGTATATGGTTTGTGTTGCCCGTATACCTGTGTGCTCCTATTGCAATCTACTGTAACTTTACACTGCTTGCATTACTTTTCTTGCTATTACCTGCATCATTTTGGTTTGTCTACATATATCTTGTGTATATATTTTATCCTTATACTGAGGGTACTCACTGAGATAATTTTAGCATATTGTCATAAAAATAAAGTGCCTATATTTTTAGTACTTCTGTGTATTGTGTTTTCTTATGATATTGTGCATATGACACCAGTGGTATAGTAGGAGCTTTACATGTCTCCTAGTTCAGCCTTAGCTGCTTTGCCATAGCTACCTTCTATCAGCCTAAGCTGCTAGAAACACCTCTTCTGCAATACTAAGGGATAACTGGACCTGGCACAAGGTGTAAGTACCTCTGTTACCGACTACAAGCCAGGCCAGCCTCTTACATTGGTTGTGCAGCGGTGGGATAAGTACTTGTAACTACTTACCACTTTGTCACCCAGTCACATGCCACCACAGACCTTCCCCCCTCTGGAAACACCAGCACAGCACCCACCCAGCAGGCCCATACCTCCGTCCCCAGGACACGTCAATCAGCTGTGTGTCCACCAGTACGGGGAACCCAGGCTAACCCACCACCCCAACAACAACAGGGACCAGGGGGCAGTGGTAGTGGGCACACGGTCCAGGGGACGGAGGCCCAGGAACACAGGGGAACTGGGAGGGCTGCTGTGCAACAGGGGGCGGACAGGCCAAGGAAACCCACTCCCCACGAGGCCCTCTCCTCCATCATGGGAGTCTACCACCACTCCCAGGAGACAATGGCAACGGTACTGGCCAAGTTTCAGGAGACCCAGCGCCTGCAGGAGGAACAGTATATGGGCTTCAGGGAGGACCATCAGCTCCACCCTGGGCACCATCTTAGGGGTGCTGAAGGAACTCGTCAACACCAAGAGGGACACTGTGGCACTACAAGAGGCCCCTGACACTAGCATGGACGATGAACTGCCCACCACCTCCGCCGGCGCTAGTGGACAGGACGCCCCGCCACAGGACCACCACACCAGCACCCCATCCCCTGCAGAGAGAGAACACCCCACAAACGGTCCCTGAGATCCAGGAACAAGACAGAGCACAATGCCACGACCCCGCCAAGAAATGAGACCACCCTGATTGTCATCCTACTGTCCCACTTTGTCACCCTGTCCATACTTAAACTGCCACAGCTCCACTTCCTATGCCCATATGGGCAATGCACCTGTGAGACTAATAGACTGGACTCTGCCATGGACATTCCTCCGCCATCACCCCTCACCATTTCACTACCCCCTCCAATATTGAGCACTTAAATAAACACACTTAAAGCACAAAACAATCTGGAGTCTGTCTGTGATTTCGAAATAGCGGATTAGCAATTACAGTGACAAAATGCTCTTTCAATTGTAATGTCAACATACCTATGTCACACAGCTCTAGTCCATGAGGAATCTAAGCAGATGTCACACAGTGGGACCCACATCTGTGAAATTGTAAGGGAAAGTGACAACTCAGTAACCATACACTGGGTGAAAATGACAGACAGTAGAGAGGTAGTAGTGTTAAAGTACATGTAGTAGGCAGGTCTGTACTCTTACCTGTGTCTCACTGGAAATATTGCTGGATCACTGAGTCCCTGTTGTTCATGTCTTCTTCCTCTGCTTCCTCGTCTTCACTGTCCACAGGCTCCACAGCTGCCACAACACCGCCATCTGGACCATCCTCCTGCAAAAAAGGCACCTGTCGTCGCAAAGCCAAGTTGTGAAGCATACAGCAGGCCACGATGATCTGGCACACCTTCTTTGGTGAGTAGAATAGGGATCCATCTCTCATATGGAGGCACCGGAACCTGGCCTTCAGGAGGCCGAAGGTCCACTCGATCACCCTCCTAGTTCGCCATGGGCCTCATTGTAGCGTTCCTCTGCCCTTGTCCTGGGATTCCTCACTGGGGTCAGTAGCCATGACAGGTTGGGGTAACCAGAGTCACCTGAAAATGGCGAGGGACAACTGTTAGACACACACTAACCTGGAGGGATATCCCCAGACAACCATTCCCACTGACTAGCTTCCAGGTGCTCACCTAATAGCCACACACGGTGCCTCTGGAACTGACCCATCACATAAGGGATGCTATTCCGCAGGATGTAGGCGTCATGCACTGAGCCTGGGAACATGGCATTCACATGGGATGATAACTATTCCCTTTTCTGTACACCTGTTCACTCCTGTGGGGGGGGGACCAAAGCCGCATGTGTCCCATCAATGGCACCTATGATGTTGGGGATGTGTCCCAGGGCATAGAAATCACCTTTGACTGTAGGCAAATCCTCCACCTGAGGAAAAACGATGTAGCTCTGCATGTGTTTCAGAAGGGTAGACAACACTCTTGACAATACGTTGGAAAACATAGGCTGGGACACCCCTGATGCTATGGCCACTGTTGTTTGAAAAGACCCACTTGCAAGGAAATGGAGCACTGACATCACCTGCACTTGGGGGGGATTCCTGTGTGATGGCGGATTGCTGACATCAGGTCTGGCTCCAACTGGGTACACTGTTCCTGGATTGTGGCACGGTCAAGCCTGTATGTGATAATCACATGTCACTCCTCCATTGTCGACAGGTCCACCAACGGTCGGTACACCGGAGGATGCTGCCATCTCCTCACATGTCCCAGCGGATGGTGCCTATGAAGGACAACAGCGAGCACAGAGTCAAAAAACTCAGAGGTACGTACCCACAGTTTACACAGAACACCATTCATACACAAAAGGTGGCCTGTATGTGTGTTGAGTCTAGGCCTAGGTAGGTGTGAAGCAGTTGAAAATGAAGCCATGTGGGCCCCTGAAATGATGGCTGCCTGACCTGTAAAGTGGGACAATGGGATGTGAGGTAACTGCGCTGGCATTGTACACCATCGCGGTAGGCGGTCGAAGACCGTGGCGCAATGCTGCATTGGTTAACATTGGACCCTATGGGTCCCAGGAGCCAATGATGATGTACGGCGGCGGTGATGGTACGCACCGCCGCGGATGTGACCGCCATTTTCTATCTGTTCAATCACTAGATACCTGATCTTCGACAGGAGAGGACCTACACTGCAAGTTCTGCTGTGACCTCGGTGTGGAAGAGACAATGGCTCGAGTGTCTGGGGAAAGGGCCCCTGCCTTCACATCGGAGGTGTTGGAGAAACTCATCGATGGGGTCCTCCCCAGTACACGCTACTCTACGGTCCTCCAGACAAACAGGTAAGTACTCAGGGAGCATGTTGTATGGGATATGCATGTGTGGAGAGGGCTGGATGTAAGAAGGAAGGGGGGAGAGTGCTGCGTGCATGAAAGACGGTGAATGCATGTGCCACATGGCAAGGATAGGGATGGGGGCCAATCAGTTTGACGGTGCAGTTGGTAATGACTTCTCTTTTTCCCCTGTACATTTCATGTAGGTCAGCACCCACCAGAAAAAGATATTTGGCGTGCCATCGCCAAGGACGTCCGGACCCTGGGGGTCTACCACAGACGGAGCACCCACTGCCAGAAAAGATGGGAGGACATTCGCCGCTGGAGCAAGAAGACGGCGGAGGCTCAGCTGGGGATGGCCTCCCAACATGGGAGGGGTGCCCGTCGCACCATGGCCCCCCTGATGTTCAGGATTGTGGCGGTGGCCTACCCGGAGCTGGATGGGCACTTGAGGGCATTACAGCAGTACACTCTCATTCTGCTGACTTTGCGCGCAGTGGAGGTGTCTGGGTGGGGGAGGTGGGCTGTGGGTTTCCCTAGGCCAGGGCGAGTTCCGTAGGCAAGGACCCTCTGTAAGGCAGGCCACGTGTCACCCCACCCCACCTCTGTAGAGTGACAACTACACCTAGTCATGCCCCTGTGTCATCTATATGTGCAGATGTCGTCCATAGCCTTGTATGCCATTTCCCAGGAATTGAACAGTGGAGCCCAAGAGCGCAGCATAGTGCAGGCGGCTTTTGTGTCTGTCGTGTCCACCAACGGTAGCGGTAATGCATGCACTCAACATGTCTTTCTTCTGTCCTCCCCCCCTTCTTGTGGTCTCCCTGTTTTTGTGTGCATTAGCATCATCAGGCAGAGGAGCAGTGGCACCAGGGCACCAGGGGGCTGCATCCCACATGGCCATGGAGGGCCACACTACGGGCTCGGACTTCACCAGTGAGACTGAGGGCGAGGGGAGCTCCACGGCAGGGACAGGAGCTGATACTAGTGACACGGACTCATCCTCTGATGGGAGCTCCCTTGTCCCTGTCTCTAGCCTCCCCCCTCCAACTTCCTCCACCCTGACCCAATCCCCTGTACCTCAGCCTATCCCAAGCACACCTACTGACCAGCATGCACACACGTCAACACAAAAGGGAAGCTCTGGCAAACATAAACACCACACATCCCACAGGTACTCACGCAAGCATCACAGACATGCAGACACACCAACATCCACTGCCTCCACTGTGTCCCCCTCCTTCTCGTCTCCCTCCTCCCTCCCAGTCTCGTCTACACTCACACCTGCATGCACTACCTCTACAGCCACTACGTCCCTCTCCAGCACACCCACCACCACACCCCGCTCATGTGCAGTCACCACCCCCACTACCATTTACACATCCCCTGTGTCATCTCCCAGTGTGTCTGTGACGCCCCCTCCCAAGATACACAAACACAGGCACACACCCACCCAACAGCCATCCACCTCACGACAGCCTCCACCGCATGCACCTTCAACCAAAGTCACCAAACGTACACCTCCTACAACCACAACCTCTTCCTCCACTCCCAAACACCCTCCAGCTACCCGTCCCAGTGTGTCCAAAAAACTTTTCCTGTCCAACCTTGACCTCTTTCCCACACCTCCCCCACCCGTCCGTCTCATAGGTCCCGAACTAGCACCTCAGCCACAACATCTCCGGGACCAGTGGTGCCTGTAGTCACCGGAATCTGGAGTGCACCGGCCACCAGGGCAGCCAGTGTGGCACAGAGCCACAGCACAGACAGTCCCCCACCTGTGAAGCATCAGAAGTTGGCCAGTGCCTGGCAGGAGAGGGGGAAGACTCCAGCCACCAAAGCTGCTCCCAGGGGTCCTGGTGGGAGTGTGGAGTCAGCTGCGACACCTTCCAAGGTGGAGAAGGGCCACAAGAAACCCGGCAAGTCTGGGAAGAGCAGCACGGCGGAGATGACCGCCATCATCCCCGCTGCCCAGGAGGCCACCTCCAGCACAAGCCCAGCTTCCCAGGGCAGGACCGCCAGCACAAGCCCAGCTGCCCAGGACAGGACCACCAGCACAAGCCCAGCTGCCCAGGACAGGCCTGCCAGCACAAGCCTACCTGCCCAGGAGGGGCCCGCCAGCACAAGCCCCGCTGGGCCATGAAGGCCCACCAGCAAAAGCCCCGCTGGGCCATGAAGGACCGGCACCTCCAGCACCGCTGAACAGGGCACCGCCATCTCAAGCACCGCTGCACAGGGCACCGCCATCTCAAACACCTCTGTACAGGGCACCGCCATGTCAAGCACCGCTGCACAGGGCACTGCCATCTCACGCACCGCTGAAGAGGGCACCGCCATCTCAAGCACCGCTGCAGAGGGCACCGTCATCTCACGCACCGCTGAACAGGGCACCGCCATCTCAAACACCACTGAACAGGGCACCGCTGTCTCAAGCACCGCTGGCCCATGAGCAGCAAGGGCACTGACGCAACTGAGTCCGTCACGGGGTGAATGATGCACTCTGGGCACCATGCCCCCTCCAGAACCAGTGGAGACTGTCATCCACTACCTCTGTCCTTAGCAGAATTAAGCACTCTGGGCACCATGCCCCCTCCAGAACCAGTGGAGACTGTTATTCACTTGAGAGACTGTGGCTTTGCACTCCCCAGGATATGGCAGTGGGCAACCCACCCACTGTAGAGACTTGAGAGACTATGGCTTTGCACTCCCCAGGATTGAACAGTGGGCAACCCACCCACTGTAGAGACTTGAGAGACTGTGGCTTTGCACTCCCCAGGATATGGCAGTGGGCAACCCACCCACTGCAGAGACTTGTGAGACTGTGGCTTTGCACTCCCCAGGATATGGCAGTGGGCAAACCACCCACTGTAGAAACTTGAGAGACTGTGGTTTTGCACTCCCCAGGATATGGCAGTGGGCAAACCACCCACTGTAGAGACTTGAGAGAGTGTGGCTTTGCACTCCCTAGGATTGAACAGTAGGCATGTGGCCCTCTCGTGGATTTGGCGTCGTGCACTCAAGCGGCTGAGGTGCACCCCCTTTCCCTCCCTCTGAGGTGCCTGTTTAGTTGCTCTCTTTTGCCCCTGCAGTGTTCTCTCCGTCATGTTCGGGGATCTTGTGTGGGCCTCACCCATACCTTGTCGTCCCTGTGTTCCACAGACTTTCTTAGAGCACTACCTGGACTACTATGCTTGGTGTATATTTTGTTAATGGTGTATATATATATTTCTGCCTACTTGCTTTTAATATATTACAATGGTTACACTCATTTTCTATTGTCTTTGCATTCTTCTGGGGGGTTAAGGGGGTGTAACTGTGATGTATTGATTTGCATTAGTGTGTGTGTTGTAGTGGGTGAGGGTGGGGGTGTTGCGTGTGTATGTCCCTGTTTTTTCCCTCCCCCCTCCCCTGTGTCGTAGGTGCAGTACTCACTGTGGTCTTCGCCGCTGGCGTTCGTTATCCTGGTAGAGGAGCAGGAAGACTATTGCAGGGGGAATTTGGAGTTCTGGATCCATGGCATCCTCGGTCCTCGTGGGGTGTGTAGAGGTGAGTGTTTTCCCTTCGGGATTCCTGTTTCTGCCATGTTTTTATCTGCAGCAAATCCGCCCTGGAAAAGGTGACGGATTGGCCTGTCATAATAGTGTGGGCAGTACAGTGTCTCCCGCCTGTCTGTTGGCGGTGACCGCCGCGGTGTTTGCTTGTACCGCCGTGGCGGTCGGAGTGTTAAAGTGGCTGTCTTTGTTGGCGGATTCCGTCACGGTCATAATTTCAATTTTTTTACCGCCGGCCTGTTGGCGGTCTTACCACCGTTTTAACACCGACCGCCAGGGTTGTAATGACCACCAATGTGTGCAGATGTATGTGTGTTCCTCACATGTGTTCTATACTCCTCCTAAGTACAGACCCTTGTGGCGAGGAAGGGCCCCATCGATGTACAGACCACTTGTTGATTTGCGGACCATGGTGGAGCTTCACATCATTATCAATTACAGACTCACTTGTGCTACTATTCATGAACTTTGTGCATTACTGGATCCAGCACTGACACAGGCTAATCGGAATCAGCATGCCATCTCTACTGAAGTACAGCTGCTCTCTGCACTCCAATTCTTGGCCACAGGCTCATTTCAAGTGACAGTGGGCATGAGTGCAGGTTTTTCACAGCCAATGTTTAGCATTATTCTATCCAGATTCCTGAATACATTTGTACGACACCTGCAGGCCTATGAGAGGTTTCCCAAAAGTGCTGACCTCCCTGCCATCAAGTCAGACTTCTATGCCTTTGCCAACATACCCCATGTGATAGGTGCCATCAATGGCACCCACATAGCTATCATCCCCCCAAGAGTCAGTGAGCAGGTGTACGGAAACAGGAAGAACTTTCATTCCATGAACATTCAATTGGTGTGTACTGCAGACCAGTACATCTCACAAGTAAAAGCCATGTTCCCTGGATAAGTCCAAGATTCCTTTGTGCTAAGGAACAGTAGTGTGCCACACAAGATGGAACAACTACAAGGGGACAGAGAATGGATCATAGGTAGGTGTGTCTGACACTTATTGCCACTGTCTGCCACTGAGGGTTGTCATTGACAGTCCTGTTTTGCCCCCTTTTTTAAGTGATTCTGGCTAGGCCAACATGCATTGGCTCCTGACACCCGTGAGGAATCCTGGAACAGATGCAGAGAGGAATTACAATGAGCCCCATGGAGGGACTAGGAGGGTGATAGAGCGCACAATAGGTCTCCTGAAGGCTAGATTTTGTTGCCTACATATCTCTGGCAGTTACCTAGCCTATGGGCCTGAAAAGGTATGTAGAATAGTGGTGGCCTGCTACATGCTGCACAACGTGGCTGTGAGGAATTCTATCCCCCTCTTGAAGGAGGAGGGTGCTGTATATCCAGACCTCCTTCTTCAGGGAGGGGATGAGAGTGATGGTGATGATGAGAAGGGGGAAGATGTACATTCCACGACCCAACTGATACAACTCTATTTCCAGGAACTATGTGGGACTAATCAATGAGATTGCTGTCTGTGCAGCATACTGTCAGTGTGCCTTTTCATCAAGGGGGGTGTTGGGTCAATAGTCATTGCCACTGTGAACAGGTCTGCATTGGACAGGTAACATTATAGTATAATAGTTCGACACATCTGTAGGCACACCAACATGTTATGCGTGTGGTGCAATTCCTGCTACTCAGAAAAGAATAAATGATATATAATACAGTTGCATCCATACTTCACTTTGTTTAAACATAATGACAGGGGACATTGTAATAGGTGAACTGGTGTTTTATTTGGTGCAGGGATGAAATTGTGCAGTTTATAGTGATGGGAGTGGGCTACTGGTGGTTGTACAATATGGCAACATGGTTGCAGCATTTGTTGGCAGTAGTGGTATCCATCTATGTTTTCCAGTGTTTGTTGTTGTTTTCACACGGTTTGGTCGTTGTTTCAGTGGGACACTTGGAAGACAGTTCTTGCCAGAGTCACTTCTTTGAGGGGGCCTTGGTCTTGGCAGGTGTTTCTGTCCCATATCTGGGCCTGAGGGACCATTTGAGTGCCCGGTGTTGGCCTATATTGGTTGAGATGCCTGTCTCCTGTGTGCCCTGAGATGGTGGAACCTGTCCAGTTGCTGCTGCTGCTGCTGTTGTTGTCCGGTCTGTATCTTGGCCTGTAGTAGGGGCTTTCTGGTCTGTGTGGGACTCAGGCTGTGTTGGGACAAGGTGCAGCAGCACACCTGCTATAGTGGCCATTGTGGCATTGTGCAGTTTCTACTGCTCCATGGCCTCTTGGTGGTGTGCTACCTGCATGCTTTGACTCTGCTCCAGGGTGGACACTATCCTGGCCAATCTGTCCTGGATATGGTGATATGCTCCCAGGGACCTCAGAGATCACGTCCTGGGCTGCAGCATCAATCCTGTGGCCTCCCCCCTGGGCCAGTGATGTCCTCCCACTGGGCCTAGCACCCTGTGCCTGTGTCCCCTGCACAAGTATGGCGGTACCACTTGTGCTGGGGTCATAGTCTTCCTGCCTGTTGGTAGGGGGTGACTGTGGCCTCTGTCCATGTGTTCCACCAGTCTGTGGCCTGGATACACAGGTGTGGGGATGGTTGCTTTGGGGTGATGCCGTAGGCTGGGTGGTAGGGGTGTCAGTGGTGTCCTGGGTGGGGCTGCTGGATGATGACAGTCCAGGGTTCCATCCCCAGTGTCCTGGGAGTTGCCTCTGTCTCCCTGTGGGGCACTGCCACTCCTTGTCCTGTCCGTCAGGGCAGCATGGGTGGTGATGCCTGTTGGGGGGAATGGGCATGCCTGTTACAATTGCATGATCAGATGAGGTGAACAGGACTGGGCTGCTTTTTACAGGTTTTCACACTTTGGGGCCATGCAGGGTGCATTTGTGAGGTTTGCATTGCATTTTGCTTTGGATATGGGGGTGCATTGTGGGTGGTGTAGTCCCTTTGTGATTCCTTGCAGGGGTAGGTGGCGGTGCAGAGGGGGAGGGATGTGGGCCTGTTAGTGGGTGTGTGGGCATGCAGGGTGACTGGATATAGTGATTGTGGCCTGTTTGGGGTAGTGGTCCTGGTAGCTGTTGGAGGGGTGGGGTGGTGCACGCATTACAGGTGTGATGTAGACGACTTACCCAAGTCCATGAGTCCAGTGAGTCCCTCAGGGTGCAAGATGGCCAGTACCTTTTCCTCCCAGTTAGTGTAGTCAGGTGGTGTTGGTGGAGGTCCTCCCCCAGTCTTCTGGACTGCAATGTTGTGCCGGGATGCCATGGACCTGACCTTCCCATGCAGGTCATTCCATCTCTTGCGGATATCGTCCCTGGTGCATGGATGGTGTCCCACTGCATTGACCTTGTTTACTATTGTCTGCCATAGCTCCATCTTCCTGGCGATGGGTGTGTGCTGGACCTGTGCCCTGAATAATTGTGGCTTGACCTTCAGTATCTCGTCCACCATGGTCCTTAGCTCCCTTTCTGTGAAGCGTGGGTATTTGGGGGTGCCATGGTGTGTGTTGTGAATGGTGTCTTGTGTGAATCTAGGTGAGTGTGCTGTTGTGTCGTTGGGTATGTGAGCCGTGTGATGTGGCGTTCAGTATCTGCCTGTAGTGTTGTCCGTCTGGCTTCTCCTATTGGCGATGCAAAGGATTGTGGGGTGTGTCTGTGAGTGTTTATAGTGTTGTGGAGGTGTGTCAGGTATGTGGGTTTCAAACTTTCCAATGTGTGCATTTCTTGCTGTTGGGTCCACTTGCTGCTCGTGGCGGTCTGTACCGCCAATGGTCATTCAGCTTCCACTGACCGTCGCAGTGATTTGTGCTTCATTATTTGGAGAACGGGATGTTTGTGTGCTCGGCGGTGGTGGGGTGGGAGGTCCAGCATTTCCGCGGACAAGGTCCTGGCAGTGACTGGTGGCAGGCAGATTTGTGTTGGTTTCTGATTTTTGCATCATTATATGGCAGGTTTCTGTTCGCCGTCGCCACGGCGGTCGACGGTGTTTACTGCTGTGTTCATAATGAGGGCCTAAGTTCCTCTGTGAAGGACAGGGCTGAATTTTTAAGAATGCTTACAGGCATTGCATGGCAGGAGGAACATTTGTTGGTAACAGTAGGGGCCAGATGTAGCAAAAAGCCAATTTGCGACTTGCAAATTGCGAGTCCCTGCGACTCGCAATTTGCAACTCGCAAATTGGTATGCAGAACGGTGTCTCAGACACCGTCTGCGAGTCGCTATGGGGTCGCAATGGCCCACCTCATTAATATTAATGAGGTGGGTCGCAAATTGCGGCCCCATAGCGAGTCTAGGCACTCGCAAACATGGAGGCCTGCTGTAGTCAGCAGACCTCCATGTTCGTGACTGCTTTTAAATAAAGCTGTTTTTTTTTTTTAAGTGTAGCCCGTTTTCCTTAAAGGAAAACGAGCTGCACTTAAAAAAAAAAACGAAACCTTTAGTTTCGGTATTTTTTCACGGCAGGTAGTGGTCCCGTGGACCACTATCTGCCCTGAAAAAATAGTTTTGGGTCCATTCACAAAGTGGAAGGGGTACCATGGGGACCCCTTCCAATTTGCGAGTGGGTTACCATCCACTTGAAGTGGATGGTAACTGCGACACCCTTTGCGACCGCATATGCGGTCGCAAATGGTATTGCATACCACTCCGAATCGCAAATAGGAAGGGAACGCCCCTTCCTATTTGCGATTCTGAAATGCATATTGCGAGTCGGTCCCGACTCGCAATATGCATTTCTGCATTGGAAACTGGAATTTGCAACTCGCAAACAGCATTTTTTGCCGTTTGCGACTCGCAATTAGTTTCCTGCATCTGGCCCTTGATGAGGTATCTCTGTATACCTCCATCAAGCATGAAGTGGGTCTCAAAGCTATGGTTTTCAGACAATGTAATATTCAAGAATTACAACATTCAAAGATGTTACTAACAATGTTCGAGATGTGTCTCACTAACAATTTTTTTATGTTTAATCATGAGTTTCATAGCTGCCTCCAAATTTATTTGCCTTGAAATAGGAAAATGAATACTGTGATTAGAAATAGCAGAAAATGAAACTAATGTTTAAAATTAAGGTGAAAAATACAATGCATGAGTGCTTTATATGAGCAAAGGTACGTGCAAAGTACTAAAAATGTAAGAAAAACACAGGAAAACTACATGACCCAGAATGCTGCAGTGATGGATAAAAACATAGGACTATATAGATTGTGGTGAAAAGGGACAATGGTTACCTGTGACCAAGACCTTTGTTGCTCAATACGCATTGGATGGTGGAAGCACACACTTTTTTCAAATAAATAAGCTGATCAATGGATTTCCTGGAGTGCGATGTCCAATTTTTGTTGAATGATTTATTGGAGTTTGGTAATTAACTCCTACATCTGCACCGGCAGAAAGAGCGAGAATATCTTGGGGAGAGCCTTATGGAACACACTACAGCATGGCCAAGGAAGACTTTACATTTTCACAGTAAAGAAACACACATCTCTCTAGCATGAAAATTAAAGACTTCTTGAGCAATGCTGCATGTTTTGCAAGGGGAGCTTTGTGATGGGCTCTGCAGGGGTTAATTAATTCCCCCATTAAATCCTGCTGTGCTTCTTGAATTAGGTCAGGCAGCACAGCAGGAGTCCTCTAAACAAAACTCTGTCCTTGGTGCCATGAGAGGGCCAGTCTGAAGGTTAGACTTCAGAGCACAGTTATAAATGTGCATATTCACCCAACCCTCTCTCAAAACCGGGACATTTATCTGTTTTTGCAATGAGTGTCAGGATGCCGGGACAGTCATCCGAAAACCGGGACGTCTGGTCACCCTACCATACATGCAAAGACATAGGACGCAAAGAAAATCCATTCTATGACTCAACTAATTCAAACACTCTTCACCTGCTGCGGATTTCTTTTGCCAATGTTGGGTCAATCCAAGGTCAGTATGGCGGTATCTCTCAGTTGAGGAAAAAGAGTTAGGTGTATTAATGACTGATTGATTTAATTTAATATAATTTTTTTATGCAGACTTGGATCACGTAGGCATTTTAGGTCGAGCAGGCATTGCTGAGGGTGTAGAGTGCTTTACATAGGATGGATATCATAAATACTAAACATGCCTTGAGAACTGTTTCCTTTTGAATGTTGGTGGCACAGAGTAATTTCATCTCCACTCTCTCAAGCTGTGACAGGGCCTGAGCTGGTACTAACAGTTGAATGCTGGTTCCTTTTAGTGTTATTAAGCCAGCTTAGTGAATCAAAACATCACCAGATAATTTAAAAAGTCGGCGGGCATAAGCTTAGACCAACATATAAAAATTGCTTGGGACATAGTTATGGCCTTTACATACCGCTTGAACCAATATTTCTTACTGTAGCTAAGCTCTGTAAAGTTTATTGCAAACCCTCCTTATTCAAAGTAGTATATTTACTCATGCAGGTGCATACCTGTGTTTTGAGTACATTTCAAACTTTCGTGGACAATCCAAGGAATTCCAGGAGTCTTCCTGGGAATCAGTTAATGTCATGGATTTCCATTACAACTCATTTGCATAGCTACTTACATAAATGGAGCAAGCCCTTCCATTTTACCCTCTGGGGTTTTGTGGCATTCTCTGCCCAGTTCCATCTTGAAAACAGATTTACCTTTGTGAATATGCACAAAGTTGGGAGTTGATGGTTGACCAACAACTCATATATGATGTTGCTCTCATGCTGCATGATGCCACTAATCCTTTACTGTAGGAAAGTGCCCCTTTTTGACATGGTCGCTCCCACTTTTGCCTGGTAATTGATGCAATTTAGACTCAAAGTGCATCGGGCTCCTGCCATCCAGGCCCCCAGTGCCAGATCTCTTTCCCTAGCACTGCACAAATGTTACCCAATTGGCAATACCTTCAGTCATGGGTACCAAAGAGGGAGCAGCATATACTGTGCCACCCTCAGGGTCCCCTCACCTAGCACAGACCGACTTACATTGTAGGCTGCATGTCATATCCCCTAACACTGCATGCAAGATATGTAAGTCACCCCCACAGCAGGTTTTACAGCCCTAAGTCAGGGTGCATTACTAGATGTGAGGGCATATCTGAAATGCAGATATGCCTCTGCTGTGTCTTTGTCGATTCTCAGACACAGTGAGTGAATATTAAGTCCAAGTGCTGGACACCAGTCAGTACAGGTTCCTCAGCTACATGATGGCTTCACTGAAAATAGGGATGTTTGGTATCAAACATCTTATATTAATAAACCCTCACTGATGCCAGTGATGGGTTTAATAATATATGCACCCACTGGGCACCTTTGAGGTGCCCCTGAAAACCTACCATTTACCCATGTGCTAGCTGACTAGTTGTAACTAGCCTGCTACAACCAGACAGATTTCTGACCCCCAAGGGTAAAAGCCTTTGCTTTCAGTGGACAGGGGCAAAGCGTACCTGGGCAGGGGTGTTAGCACAACCATCTCAACAGGATGAGCTGCAAATCTGCTTTCCAAGGCAAGGGGTTTCAAAGAAGACTTGGTATGTAAATCTGGCTTCCCTCAAAGGAGAGGATGCAGACCACCCCCCCCCCTGCCTCAGGGCCCATTTGGCAGCTTGACAGATGGGAACATTAGTAGTCAGAGAGGCTTGGCCACCTCTCAGGTCAGTCCCATCCCTAAGGTGAGCTGCCTGATGTGGACAAAATATTTGGAAGCCTGCCATCTTGGTGATGGCGGATCTAAGAACTCTGGGACAGGGTTATGCATACTTCCCAGGAAGTGTTCGTATAGAGAGTGTAGTGACCCTAGGGGTAAGTAGCCTATTTTTAACTACCCTAGACTCCCCTAAATGCCCCTAAATTCAGTATTTAGGGAATCCCCTGGCACCAGGAAATCAGATCTTGCTGAACTGAAGAAGAAGAAGGACATTCCAGAGATACAAAATGCAAGAACTGAAGATCAGTGACTGATTCTGCACCAACCCTGCCAGCCTGCCTTCTAACTTTGACAATTGCAAGTAAGACCCCTCATCCTCCAGCTGCTGAAACCTCAAAAACCTGTGAAAACTGCCAGCCTTCACCCCAGCACAAGAAACTCTCATGGAGTAGCAGAGCTGCTGCCCTGCATCATTGCAGGTACCAAAGAAACATTAAAAAGGACTCCAACCGCCAAAACCCGATGGCAGACAGATCCATTGCACGCGTGCCCCCCTAGCCCGAGTTGAAGTGGTCCGATGGTGCCAGTGCGGTCCCCAATCTCTCCAGAGAGAAAGTTCATCTTGGGTTTCCCCACTGCAAACTTCACACTTATGCATGCAGCCTCTTTGTGCAGGCCCCCCCTAATCCACGACCACCTCTGTTGATGGAAACCTGACAGCCCACTGCGCATCTGCACCTGGACCAAGGAGAAGAGGACAACTGGTGTCCCTCCATCCCCCAGACCTGTGAGACTTGAGCCCACCTGTTGGTTCAGCCAGACTGGTCCCCCGGTCCACCCCTGCAGCCTGTTTCTGCGGGTCCCACACCAGCGTGACTGCCTCCAGTGACAGAAACCCGATGGTCCAATGTCCCTCTGCACCCAGACGCCTTGGACCGAGGAGAAGAGGACCCATGGTGTCCCTACATCCCCGAGCTTCACCAGAACTAACCATTTCCTCAATCCTCACCTGCAGAATCTTTTCCCAGACCGATCCTCATTGACTTAGGTGGGGCACCCGATGCTGAACTGCACCTCTGCACCAGGCTGCTTCAGTGCGGCCCGTTGTGAACTATTGGTGCAGCCTTGGACCTTGCCTCACGCCTACCGTAAGCCCAGGAGATTGGGCCAGTAAGTCGATGTACTATACCTGTATGCACTACCTATTTTTCCTCCATAGGATAACATTGCCACATCTGAAAAATGCACTGTGTGGACTTTTGAAACCTGAAAGTATTTTTCTTGCAAAACATACTTACCTGATCGTATTGATTCTGGTGCCGAAACATTTATGAAGATACTTGTTATCTTTGTATATTGGTGTGGCTCTACCTATTGAGTTGTGTGTCTCATTTATTGACTGTGTGCCTATAGTAAATGTCTAACACTCCTCCCGGATAAGCCCAAGGCTACTAGACCACACTAGGCACTAAACAAGCACCTTAGGATTGCTAGAACAAGCCCCTGTCCACTAGTAAGGGAACCCCTGGACTGTTTGCACAGTATATCTTATTTAAATTGACCATATACAGAGCCAGCTTCCTACATTTACCATGCAATTTACCTGTCTCAGAAGCAATTAAAAACAATTGCATTGTGCAGTACGTACAATACAATATTATACATGTAGATTTGCAGGTGCACAAACAACTTTGTGAATTGGACCCTATCCTTGAACGGTTTTTGATTATTACTTTGTTTTTTTAGTTAAGATCACACTAATGTTTGGCTTATCGTCTTTTGATTTTAAAAAACAAATTAAAAAAACAAACGTACCATGAGTACAAAGCATTTCACTATGAGCAAAACCTGATAAATCACAGGACTGGGTCCCAAAACATTTTGGTCTGGCAATTTGACACACCCTTGATGGTAAATAAGGCAACGGTTGGCGCAAGCACCTTTTAGGACCCCATTTTGGAGGCAGATTTGTGAACGGTGTACTGTGTGACAAGAATATTGGCTCATAACTATTTTTGTGTTTTGTAAGGGTTGCTTTTTGTGCTGTTATGTATTTGTATTGCATTATTGAATTTGAGTTGTTAAGGTATTGTAGTTGCTGTGTTGTGTTTTGTATTGATTGTTGTGTGTTACCCCATTTTTGTCAATTTCCTTTGTGTTACATTATTTTGTGTGGTGTCATGTTGTACTCTGTACTTCAGTTCCTTTCGCAACCTAAACAAATGTTCTTACATTTGCAGCCAAAAGCAATAGATTCGTTTCAAGTTCCAGTGACATACAACTATTTTCCACAGTGTGAGGGGGTAAAATACCTCTGCTCCAACTAAGACCCCGGTTAGTCCACAACTTTGGCACCAATTATGCCTTAAATTAGCACTTCCACTGCTCACCTATATGATCCTGACAAAATGTCTGTTAGTCTTTTCTCTATGTACCATGGCAATGTACCAATCAACCGGAATTTATGGAGAAAAACAAAAATCACATAAGAACATCATAGGAAGAAGCCGCCTAGAATTTTTCCATTACTGAAAGGTGTCAGCTGTTCAAAAAAATAAAACAAAAACAGGTTTTCATCTTCTTTCAAAACACTTTAACGGTAGTGAACACTCTCGCTTTCTCCATCCAATAGATAATAACTGGTAAATGCTCCGGTGGATTTTACAATGTGTTTCTGGCTGGCCAACTGCAGAGTAGCTCCTCATTTTTATTGCCATTTTAGGGATGTCATTCTAAGAATGAAGTACTTTCCAATGAGACATTTAATAAATGTGCCCATAATAAAAATAAATATATTTGGCAGCCCTATGTTTCTCACCTTTTTATGTGATTTGCAATACCAACAGTTATTTCAGGCACCAGACATTCATAAACCTATCACTTTTAACTGGTTAAACGTACTTCACTCTGGCTTCCTTTAACTTCCCTCTAAATCTCTAAATTGAATGGCCTGTTGCGCGGTGATGCAAAACAAATCGAGGAAAGTCCCTTTAAAAACAAGATAGCAGCCCATAAGGTCTATTATTCCTGATGTATTGAAAACCTTTGGTATAAAAAGATGTGCTTTGTGTGTTTTGGCATACGATTATATGGGAACGATATCTGCACAGAAGAACATGCTGTGTTAGAGTTCTCGGGAGTTTCTGTGTTAGGTTGAGCCTCAAGTTGATGAGCTTTCACACTCTTTTTGATTCTTGTATCTAGTTCATAGTATAACTCTTTAAAGGATGCTTTTTAAGAGGTTGGTAATGTTGATGATTGTGCTTTAGAGGGGCCTGCGGGGCAGTTTGTGTGCATGTAAACCCAGTGACAAGGGTACACATTCTGTTATGATTCACTACAGAGTGATGCTTACTAATGACCCTGAGCTTTCTCTCATTCAGAAAGATTAGCGTGCCTATAATTGTCAATAAAACAGGGCCTGGTAGGAAGGTTGCAAAGTTTAGCAAAAAACATAAAATAGGTTCATCTGCCTTTTACAGCAGTGTGAAATGCTTCTTGTTGAAACTAAGGGCCATGCAGCACAGCTGGGGGACTGTGGTTCAGTGCGTCAGTGTGGCAGCAGTCAATCCTTACTCCTACCAACACGCAGACATAGAAGTCTACAAAGTTGTAAGATTGCCGGACTCACAAAAAACAAGTTACTTAACTGTACACTGTGGTTCTCCAGGATTGATATCTTTCATAGATTCACTTGATTGACTCTTTTCTGTCGTTATGGTGAGAGTCCCACGGTATTCAAAATAAGCAGTACAATGTAAATACATTTACAGCATAAGAATAGCAATTGACATTGTAAACCACCTCACATTGTTATATTAGACCCAAACTCCAGCCAATTAGAGGCTAGACTAGACCGTGAACCACTCTTCCCCTACAGAGCCACCGTACCTCAGATTTCAAGCACAAGTGTAAAATAATATAAATATTTGTGGTGTATAGAGTTGGTGAGCCTAAAACGGGGAGGTGGGCGAGTCGCATGTTAATCTATGAAAGATATCAATACTGGAAAACCACAGTGTACTCCAGTAATTAATCTTTCATAGATTCACATGCTTGAATCGGACTAGTGAAAAACCAAATGAGGGAAAAGCCCATATAATCCTCTTGAGTCAAGGCTTCACCGCTAGAAAATAAAAACTAAAAAAGAGGAAGCTCTAGCAGGAAAAACAAAAAAACAGTTAAAAAAAGAGGCAACTTAATAATGAAAAAAGAAAAGAAAAGAAGAGAAGAAAGCAAGCAGTCAAACGCCGCTTGTTCCACCACTGCATCTGCTTTCCATGCTGCAACCAAACAATAGTGTTTGGTGAAAGTATGTACATTTGACCAAATTGCTGCTCTGCAAATGTCTGGTAGGGATACCCCAGCAAACATGACTGTAGAGTTACCCATCTTTCTAGTGGAATGTGCAGCAACTTTCGTGGAAAGTAGTCTTCCTGTATGTTCATGGCAAAAAGCTATTGGCGCCGATACTCAAGAGGCTATACTGCTTCTTCAGAGTGGGTAACCCTTCCTGGTTGGAGCAAATGATATGAGGAGTTGATCCGATTTTCAGAATATCTTTTTTCTGTGGATGTAGAATTTCAAACAACGTTTGACATCAAGAGAATGAAGTGCCCATTCCACAGCCTACGAAGGGGTCTTCAAATAGTTTTAAAAAAATAGGCTAATTTAAGTGGAAAGAAGTTGGGATCTTATGTATGAACTTTGAATTTGTCCTTAACAACTCCTTATCTTCTCTGAACTGTAAAAAAGGCTCAGTGATTGTAAAGGCTTGAATTTTGCTGACTCTCCTGGCCGACATGAAGGCCAACAGTAGTGCTGTCTTCCATGAGCCATATTTTATGTCTGCTTTATGGACCGGTTCGAACAGTCTCGTCATGAGCTGGTAAAGAATCATCTTCAGCTGACAGGATATTGCAGAAGGCTTTAATGGTAGAAAAGCTCCGAATAAGCCCTTCATAAATTCTTTCACTAGTCTAGTTGATCACAGAGAAGTTTCACCTGTCCTGCAAAACCTGGAGATCACTGAGAAATGCACCTTTATAGAATAGTGAGCTAAGTCTGACTTCGCCAGGTGAAGAAGATATGGCAACAACTGCTCTAGAGAAGAATTAAGCATGTTTTTACAATTTCCAACACACCAACAGGAGCATATTTTCCATTTTGCCACATAAGACTTATTCATAGATAAGGCTCTTGACTGCTCCAAGATCGATATGCATTCTGGAGGTATACTTAGGGATCCAAATTCATTTTTGTGAGGTGCTTTACCAACAAATTGAGAGATTTTATTTGGGGATGCAGGACCTGGCCATTGCTTATCAACAGCAAGTTCTCTATTGGTTGAAATTGGATGTGCGGACACACTGATAGAAGGATGCATTCCGTAAACAACACTGTCTCAGCGATGCGGGAGCTATTAGAGCGAGATGGCATGGACCTTTCTTCATCTTGAGTATCATATTGGGAATGAGAGGGATGGGAGGAAACGCATTGGCGAACATTCCTGTCCATCAGATCTGAACAGCATTCCTCCAAGAGCCCCTCTGAGGGAACCTGCTTGCGAACATTGTGCATTTTTTGCTTAGCAAAGTTGAGAAGAGGTCCAGATTTGGAGTACCCAACTTTTGGAAGATCCAAGACAACTGCGCTTGATTTAGCTCCCATTTGAGGCATTGACTGGATGTTCTGTTGATAGAGTCCGCCCAGACATTGTTGACACCTGGTACATGTTCCACCTGCAGAGATATGCCATTTGTCAGCAACCACTTCCATATAAGCTGGGCTTGGGTGGAAAGGCTTTTTGATCTGGTTTCCCCTTGTTTGGCAGAAAGAACATTGTGGTAGTATTGTCTGCCTCTCCTATGCCGCCACGAAAAGGCTGAACATGCCACTGCTGGAGCGACTTCAAGGAGTGTTCAGTATCTCTATTGGCTTTGATGGTCTGCAAAGCATCATCTATGGGCTTGCTTAATAAATTCTCCCCTTCAAAGGGCATTTCTAATATTTTGGATAGCACTTCAGGGTGGAAGGAGGTCGCTTTCAGCCAACACAGCCGAAGTAGAACCGTTGCATCTGCCATCTGCCTGAATACAGTTGAAGAAATATCCATGGCCATGTTGATAATTTCAGATTATGCTGTAGCTCCTTCCTGCAAGGTTTAATGTGCTTCCTTCTTTCTATCATCTGGTAGGAACTCCAGCAGGTGGAATAAATTAGGCTACATTTTGTTGTGATAGAGTCCGAGAATAGCCAGCGCATTTGATGCCCCAATGGATGTAGCCTGCCATTGAAGCAAAACATTTTCCAGTGCTGTCCAGCCTTCTGCCCTCCTTGTCTGGTGGTGCTGAACAGGGAGCAGAAGGATTCCTAGATCTTCGCTGCGAGCTTGCATCACAACAGAATCTGGTTGTGGGTGAGCAATTAAGCAAGCCGGTGCAGATTTATATTTTTTATTCAATCTAGGGATAACTGCAACAATAAATGCTGGGGTCTTCATATGTTTAAGGCCCCATTCCCAGGCATAACTGACAATTGGAATACAGCGAACAGATTTTTGGGCAGAGTCCTTGAAATCATACAGAAAAACAATAAACATTCTTTCTACTTCACACGGAGAGGTAGGTCAAACCTCTTAGAGGCTTTTTCCAGCAATTTGTGAAAACTCGGATGTCTTCAGGGGGGAGCTTGCTGGCAAAGGGAAGGGACGGAGACAAAGGGACTATGTAGTCGTCCCATTCTTGACCTGGAGTAATTGGGTCCTGAAGTAGCTCTCCTTCTTCAGCTTGGTCATCAGTGTCACTTTCTATGTAATCATCTCCGATGGTGATAGGTGGTGGTTGCTGTAATGCAGTCTGCTCCTGGGTGGGAACTGGTATAGAACTGCTGGGCAATGGTGATGATTCAGTAAACCCTGTGCGACCCAGAGATGAAGTCAACTGGGTATTTGCATCAGGAAAACGTTAGTAATAATCCTTTAGCATAAGTCTCAAATATGTTACTGATGAAATAGGCACTGAGATAGTGTCCTCTCATGCAGTTTGGCACTCTTCATAATTTTCCTCATAAGGGTAGCTCTCTTGGAAAGTGTCATATCTATGAGAATGGGCCTGCTTACTGGCAGTGAAGGAGTAGTCTCCTTGCAGATAGGTGGATGTCTCTAAATTAGAGCCTTCTTTGTCGTCTGTCTCCTGGCACTTTACCCTCAGCTGCTAGGGGCTATAGGCTGCACCCTCATTGCCTGATTCTTCAGTGGAAAGAAGGTAGATGGAGGAAATGGAAACACTTTGCTGGTGATGTCTGTTACGGCAGCAGAATTCTTGTTCTTTTCTATCTTGTCGACGGGCTTGTTGACAGTGGCATTGACAAGGTAAAAGGTGTTATCCTCTTTATAGTAATAGCCACTGAAGCAGGCATTCACAACTGAAATTTGAATGTGTCCATCGACGGGATGGTAGCCTACGGAACGGTCATCGATATGGATGCAGTCACCATGGACACTAAGAATGGCAATGAAAGAGATTGTGCCATCAACAGTATTCTCATCGACGCCGTTGATGATGACAAGTGCGTTGACGGGGTAATTTTCATTGACGAAGATTTTTTGAGAGGAGTAACACGCACAAAGGATGATGTAGATGGTTTCTTTTGGGAAGAAACTGAGTCCTTAGAGACTATTTTTTCTCCAGGTGTCTTGACCTTAAGCTCTTGGTATTCTTTTCAGATGAGGTAGATTACTCATTTTTGTGTTTAAGTCCAGTTGGTGAGTGGCTTGAAACCTCTTCCTCCACAAACCCAGATTCTTGCCTAGATTTTTTTTTTTAAACCATAACCATAAGTCTTATAAGGTTTTTTGCAGAAAATGTTCTGCAACGTTTCCAATCCTTTGGCTTACGTTTTGAATACAAACAGTAAAAACAATCCTTATGAGGGTCGCCACAAGACCTGCATGATCTAAAAAAGCCTTTTCTTGGATCCCTGTGACATGTTGAATCCCAAAACTGAAGTAGAAAAGCACAGTACCTCAGAAGCTGTAGCAGTAGAATGTTGCAGCCAGAGGTCAAGAGGTGAAAAGTTAAAACAACTGAGCAGAGTTCAGGGAGACTTCCTCACACACAGTGTGTGGTTAGAAATCTGAGGTATGGTGGCTGTACAGGGGATGAGCAGTCCAGGGTTTAGCCTCCGATTGGCTGGAGTTTGGGCCTAATATAACACTGTGAATTGGTTAACAATGTAAATTGCTTTTCCTATGCTGTTAATGTATATACATTGGACTGTTTATTTTGAATACCGTGGGACTCCCCCAATGACAATGGGGAAGATTGAAGCATGTGAATCTATGAAAAATTCTATACTGGAGATCTTCAAAAAAATGTTTTAAACTATGCAAGACCTGCAAAGCCTTAAGTTTGTAAAGTATAAAAAAGTTAGGCTTAGCAGACATTTGTTCCTTTTAATTAATTCAAATAATAAATCTACACAAAAGTCGGCCCATTCACACCCACCAAATTTGAATGGAACAGGGAGACCAGGAGGCAGCATTCCCGCACACTTTAGCACCCCAAAATACTTGGCTTAATCAGTGGGGCTGATGGGAACTACCTTTTTAGGACCATGGGCGTAGCTTGGTCAGTATGATTGAAGGGGTCTGTGCTTCAGATTTACTGACAATCACACTGGAACATCATGTTATGAGAAGCAGGACATGAGGGAGACTTAAGGGTCAGTGGAAAAAGAGACAGGAGTACAGATTGTTGGAGGTACTTAAAATACAATATTTTTCAAACTAAGCAACTTTTTTTTAAGTCTCTTCAGAACATAGACTAAAGACAGTATGTGTACTTTTGTTTGTGCAGGCATGTACAAATCACAGGTGAAATCCGACAGACACTTCACATTACCGACTGAAAGCACTTGGATCCAATTATTTACTACAGAATATATTTTAGCGGTGTGTAACACCTCAAACACCCCCCCCATGGAGCTACACCTCTGATTAGGACAGTGGGTGGGGAGATCTATGGGCTCAGCCCAGAGCTGCTTCTGGAGTACCTCAGATTGTTACCAATTGAAAAAAAACACAGGGACCTCTAGGGGACAATGTTAAAAATGCTGTGGAAGTTTATTACACACGTAAAAAGCTATCATGCTTATATTCCACTGTTTGCAAATCTATCAAACTTTGAAAATAACATTTGTGAGCTGCAAGTTGGGAGTAATCTCATCTTCATACACCCTATCTAATAAAATTCAAGTCAAGACTTAAATAATGGCTTATACTGCACTGCAGTTGATCATATTGCTTCTCTTCAATTAAAGCTAGCAATACATACAGGGTCAATGCTACCGTCAACCAATATGTTACTCTTGATGAGTGCCACAGGACTCGCCCTTTTTCTACCTATTGTTGAATAATAAAGGCATTGCTACTGGCATGCATTTGTGAGGAGTACTCAATCGACATTCAAATTCACTCCCAAGTGGAAATTGAATCATGTAAGCTGATCATCGTCACCTTCTTCCTGGACCACACATCCCATTGCGTGAAAAAGATTTTTCTTTGCCTACACAGAGCCACAGCTGAAATCATGTTACTCAAAGGAGGAGAGCTTAACTCACCATCTGTTGCCTGGCCTTCTACCATAGGTAAACTTCAGCGCACCTTGTAAACAGTTAGGAACCTGGAGTGCTTTCTTACTCAGTCCTTTATTATTCCCCCCAAACAAACTCTGCGGTCAAGACTGCCAGTCTGCAGCTACCTACATTATGAAAGTCCTGCTTCTGCTCCAAACCACCCATCTAACAGAGGTTAAAAAAACCTTGGTGATGACACAGGTGGATTATTGGAGCATCACGCATCATGCATCACGCATTCTGGTCCCCTGAAAAAGAACAACATAATGCAAAAACTAGGTGGCAAGAATGTGCTTTAACCTCTGATGGCTCAATCACGTAAATCCAGTGCTAAAAACACTACACTGGCTCCCACTGGATGCAAGGATCATTTCAAAATCCTTAGCGCCATGCATAATTCCTCTTGGGGCAGAAACTGACATCTGACTTTGTGCCATCAATGAGTATAGCGTTGATGACAGTACATGTGACCAACCAGAGAACTTTCAAGGGGCTGAATCACCAGAGATGTCCCTAGGACACCACGGTCCCCAATTCTTGGATTCCTTAAAATCCTGCCAAGTAACATATATTTAAGAAGTTACCTGAAAATTGAACATTTCCAAATTGCCTTTACTTGAACCATCCACAGTCCTCAACACAGCGCACAAAAGGAGAATTCCGAGGCCAGTAGACTTACTGTGGTGTGCATGTTGAGCAGGTAGGTGCATACATGAGGCTTCTGGTGGAGGCTGAGCCAACAATGGGAAGAGATCCGTACTGAGCAGAGGTTTCTGAGTATAGAACAGATTCGAATATGCTGAACTGTGCAAACCAGGGATGGCACAAGGTTTCTGGCCTTACCTTAGGTCACTTAACAGCTATCAGTTGCCCTGCACGGAGCTTAGTGGAGACGTTCAGACACAGTGTCAGCATTTATATGAATGGCTCCTGATAGCTACTAAAGGACCACACATCAGGAGTGAAAGTATTGAGCCAGCGATGATGCTTCATCGACCACCACTTAGTATAATATCTTTATCCACCCTGCAGAGAAGTGCAGGATTTACTTATTAAAGGCACGGTAAAAAAACATGTACTGACACAATTATAGTATGGGTGAGGTTTTGAGATATGATGGTACTGTCCAAGTAAAAAACAAAAATAGCCACGAAGAGAAGTGATGGTTCTAATGTTACATTACCTCACCTTATTTCATCATCAAGGCCCTTATTATAACAAGGATGCAGATTAATCCTGGAGACATGCAGAATTTTACCACTTATAAAGAAAGCAGTGTCTATTTTTACTACTCCTATTTGTTATCTACGTAAAAAGACTTGTCCAGCTCCATACACTGTCTTGTCTACCCCTAAGCGAGACCGGCCGTAGTTCCTTCTATATCATGCCGCCTTGTTAAGAATTTAGTTCCCTTTCAACCTAGTGTTATATCTGTCAGATTACATTTATTCCGTCAGGAGACAGGCACTGGGTCGGGTGCTTCTGTAAAGAAAATACTGCTTGACATGGTGTTTGCACGTTCGACGTGGTTACTACGCTTCTGGGCACATAAGGTTAACTTTTTTGTGATGGAAGTCTCCATCTGAAAATTCATGTCGCTAATTTGAGTGATGAAATCCAGAAAATCATGATAAATACAATAGAGAAATAGATCCAATGTTTTTCTAAGATAACATTTGATGATGATAGATATAATCAGTGCTTGAAATGGAAAAAAAAAAGTGCCGGTACTCTGTGCCAGAGTACCTGCTTGTTTCCGAGAAGTGCCGGTACTCTCCAATTAAAAGTATTACGTTTTTCCTGAGATGTGCCGGTACTCACCCTCTCAAAATAAAAAAGTGCCGGTACTCAGTACCGGACAGTACCGGCCCATTTAAAGCACTGGATATAATAGAAAATCAGGGTTTCTCATGCAACATTTGATTATGATAAATATAAAAGAGAAACAGGGCCAGGGGTTTTCTGATGTAACATTTCCCCGTGTGTAGTAACTAAAGCTATGGCATCTATTTTGGAGCCTGCTTGGAAGATGCAGTTGTCCAAAAAATCTGAAATAATGCATTTGACTTTCTCAGGAATAATTTTGGTACCAAGGAACAAAACCTAATGAAGACATACTTGAAGGATAATACCTTCAATATCCATATCTACATTCGATCTCCACAAATGCTTCGTACAGTCCGAAAACTGAAGCATCTAGATTCGATGTCAGGCCTGTGCTATCCAATTTTGAATTCATCAAATTCTGTAACAGGCGTCAGGTAAGGAGCAATAAGGAGAGTTCCTTTCCCCAGAAAGGTGTAGAAAAAGAAAATGCTACTAATGGTGTTGTTTTTTGAAAGGCATGATCACGATCTATTAAGCCCATAGATATTTTTTACTATTTCCTTAGCTGGTAGAAAAATCTGTTCCAAAATAAGTGGAATCATCAAGTGCATCTCAGTTCTTTGTAATGTATTAGACAATCTCTGTTGTTTTATAGGTCAGCTCCAAAAGGTTCATGTGAACCCAGAAGCTGGTATTTCAAGGCAGACTTGTAGGTGCCCTAAGAGATGTTCAAGTCCAACTAGATAAACTAGGGTCTAGGTGTTGTCTGTAATCCTTATTCATAGCCCCTAAAGATGAGAAAGAGGTGGCAAATCTAAATGTTAGCAACATTGTGACAGAGGACAGCACAATACGATCCTGCAGTCACACTCATTCGGTATAGTATGAGAGGGACCCCTTTGGACAGTAGAATGACAATTTCTTAGAAAGGAGATGGACCACATGATCTATTGTGTCACAACTCTGGCCAGTGTAGCCAACTTCCCATGCAGATAACCATCAGACCCACAATATAACACCCAGTTCAGTGCTTATCTCTTAACCCCTTGGTCTGTTACGTCTTGACTGCAGAGCTGAGGTGCCAAAGATGTAACCGTTACGTCCTGCGACCGGCTCATGGTGGAAGCGCTAGCTCCCCCCCCATGAGCTTTAGGGGGGAGGGATGAAAGGGGTTGCTGCCCCTTCCACCCCCCCAGTTACGTCTGATGACATCAGCGCACAATCGCACGCTGACCTCATCAGAGGCCGCCTGAGCTTCCAGCACGATCGGAAAAGAAATGCTTTGCATTTCTCTTCCGATCTGGGTGGGGCAGGCAGAGGACATGAAAGGAAAGGAAAGGCCATGTCTGTCTGAGCATTTCTGCAGCCCGATCGTGAAGCAATGAGCTGCAGAAATGCCCAATAAACACCAGGTTAGTTTTTTTTTAAATAAACAATAAAGGGGAGCGACCCCTTGGGAAAGGGTCGCTCAGGTGGGGGGCATTTTTTTAAGGCCTTTTCTGCCTCACCTGGGGGCAGATCGGCCTATTGTAATTAGGCCAATCTTCCCCCAGTGGGGCAGAAACCTCTAGACACCGGAGATCTTTTTTTTTAATTGTTTTTTATTGTTTACACGTGGGAGCGACCCTTTAGGCAAGGGTCGCTCCCCTTGGGGGGGATTGTTTTTAGATCATTTCTAGCCCCCTTGGGGGCAGATCGGCCTATTTTTATGAGGCCAATATGCCCCCAAGGGGGGCAGAAACCACTAGACACCAGGGATTTTTTTCGCCTACCCACACAAGTGAGGTACCATTTTTATCAAGAGACTTGGAGGAACACTGGGTGAAAGGAAATTTGTGGCTCCCCTCAGATTCCAGAACTTTCTGTAACAGAAATGTGGGGAAAAGTGTTTTTTTTCCAAATGTTGAGGTTTGCAAAGGATTCTGGGTAACAGAACCTGGTGAGAGCCCCACAAGTCACCCCGTCCTGGATTCCCCTAAGTATCTAGTTTAAAAAAATGCACAGGCTTGGAAGCTTTCCCTAGGTCCCGGCTGAGCTAGAGGCAAAAATCCACAGCCTGGCACTTTGCAAAAAACGGGTCAGTTTTCTCTTGGAAAATGTGATATGTCCATGTTGTGTTCTGTGGCATTTCTTATCTCGGGCACTAGGCCTATCCACACAAGTGAGGTAGCAATTTTATTGGGACATTTGGGGGAATGCTGGGTGGAAGGGAATTTGTGGGACCTCTCAGATTCCATAACTCTCCTTCACCAAAATGCAAGGAAAAAGTGGGTTTTTTTGCCAAAATTTGATGTATGAAAAGGATTCTGGGTAACATAACCAGGTGAGAGCCCCACAAATCACCCCATCTTGTATTCCCCTAGGTTTCTAATTTTAAAAAATGCACCGGTTTAATAGGTTTCCCCTAGGTGCCGGCTAAGCCAGAGGCCAAAATCCACAGCTAGGCACTTTGCAAAAAACAGGTCAGTTTTCTTTGGGAAAATGTGATGTGTTCATGCTGTGTTGTGGGGCATTTCCTGTCGTAGGCACTAGGCCTATCCACACAAGTGAGGTACCATTTTTATTGTGAGACTTGAGGCAATGCTGGGTGGAAGGACATTTGTGTCTCCTCTCAGATTCCAGAACTTTCTGTCACTGAAATGTGAGAAAAAAGTGTTTTTTGCCAAATTTTGAGGTTTGCAAAGGATTCTGGGTAACAGAACCTGGTGAGAACCCCACAAGTCACCCCTTCCTGGATTCCCCTAGATGTCTATTTTAAAAAAATGCACAGGTTTGATAGGTTTCTCTAAGTGCCGGCTGAGCAAGAGGCCAAAATCCACAGCTAGGCACTTTCCAAAAAACACATCAGATTTCAATGTAAAAATGTGATGTGCCCATGTTGAGTTTCCTGTCACAGGCATTGGGCCTACCCTGCAAGTGAGGTACCATTTTTATCAGAAGCCCTGGGGGAACACAGAATAGAAGAACAAGTGTTATTGCCCCTTGTCTTTCTCTACATTTTTTCCTTCCAAATGTAAGACAGTGTGCAAAAAAAGACGACTATTTGAGAAATGCCCTGTAATTCACATGCTACTATAGGGACCCCGGGATGAAGAGATGTGCATATAACCACTGATTCTCAACACCTTATCTTGTGCCCATTTTGGAAATACAAAGGTTTTCTTGATACCTAATTTTCACTCTTTATATTTCACCAAATGATTTGCTGGATACCCGGTATACAAGGAAAACCCATTGCAAGGTGCAGCTCCTTTATTGGCTCTGGGTAACCAGGGTTCTTGATGAACCTACAAGCCCTATAAATCCCCACAATTAGAAGATCTCAGCAGATGTAATGGTATACTGCTTTTAAAAATCTAACATTGCAGTAAAATGTTACAGAGTAAAATGTGGAGAGAAATGGGTGTTTTTTTACCTCAATTTCAATATTGTTTTTATTTCTGCTGTTATAGGATCTACCCAAATGACCCCTTGCTGAATTGAGAATTTTGTCTACTTTTTAGAAATGTTTAACTGTCCAGGATCCAGCATTGTATTCATACACATCTCTGTCACTAACTGAAAGGAGGCTAAAAGCACAACAAATAGTCAAAATGGGGTATGTCCCAGTAAAATGCCAAAATTATGTTGCAATTTTTTTTTTTTTATTCAAGTCTGCATGTTCCTGAAAGCTGGGAAGATGGTGATTTTAGCACTGCAAACTCTTTGTTGATGCCATTTTCAGGGGAAAAATATGAGCCATATTCTGCAGACCTTTTTTCCCATTTAAAAAAAAAGGTGTTTTTTTTGTATTTTGGCTATATTCTTGGTCTCCTCCAGGTAAACCCACACACTCTGGGTACCTCTAGAATCCCTAGGATGTTGGAAAAAAAGACAAAAAGTTGGCATAGGTGGCTTATGTTGTCAAAAAGGTATGAGGGCCTCAGTAGAAACTGCCCCGAATGGCAAAAAAAACGCCCAACACTTGTGGGGGAAAAGGCCTGGCAGGGAAGGGGTTAAAGAGAAAGAAGATACTTTAATCTAACAGCAGAACTAAATATTACAGAATCCGATGAATATACTATACAAAGTTGTCATAAGTTGTGCTTTAACACTGAAGCACTACAAATCCCATTCCTTCCCAGTAATCATACACCCCCACCCCACCCCACTGTGTTCAGGATCTTAATATTATCATCCCCATACGTTAAATCTGCACATGAGTTCCGTATTTTTTGAAGTTCTTTTGTAATATGTCTCAAAGTGGTACAGCAGACTCACCCGTATGCCTCAGTGTCTGTGGCAATGAAGAATGTTGCATTCCTGTCCTCAAGGCATTGACTTGTCCTTCACAGGATACGGAAGTGGATGCATCAATCTTGACATTCTGTGCGGGATGGCTTCTTGGAAGAAGGTCTATGTGGAAGTACCAATGTCTGGTAGAGGCAAACCTCTAGACTGAGTATCTTGCAGTGGTGTTTTTGGGGAAGTTAAATTTTCTGGGCCAATCAGGCTTCCCAATGCAGCAGTGGCTCAACCATCTTCTCTTCATCAGCAGTTGAACCACTGGACTGTCAAGGCTATTTGTTATTGCTCCACAAAGAACTTTTGTGAGCAACAGAAGGACACCTTCACAGCACAAGTCACTCCAGAATCACTGTGCTGGGTTATCAGCTTCATCTGGGTGCTCTTCTTGCTGAGAACACACTGGACCTCTCCTCCTGCAGGGCCAGGTGCATTCCTTCCCTTTCTCAGAAGGCAGGCAGGATCTTAGGCAGCAGGTAGCATAACATAACATAGTGACTTACAGTGATGTCTGGTCACCTCTGTGAGACTATCGGTCAGACTGGCTGTCAGGCAGACACCAGCTGTGGTTACAGAGCAGCTCCTCAAGTGTTCTGTGGATTATCCTCTTCATTGGTCAAGCGAACTTGGAAATGGAACAAAGTAGGGTGATTTGTGTCCCACTTTTATAGGCATTTTACCGACAGCTGGAAGTGTACTCAGAGTCGAAAGCTCCATAATTGATTTGGGTTGGTTGCCTTTTAATTGTAATTTCCAGGCTGTTTTCCAAACACAACTATTATGCAGAATAATTGTTCTCACAGTAGACAACAAGAGAGCTGGCTCAAGGTCGGAACATCCAAAACACAAGGACAATGAATTGTGAATTTTCTGCACCTGGCATTCATCACCCTTCTTAAAGCAGTAATCAGAGAGAGATAGAAAAAGGCAGACACCTGCCCAGAAACTTCAACATGGTATTTGTTGGCTTTAAAACTCTGAACTTTACTTCCGTAAACTAGTGATAAAGTGCTTGTGCTCTCTCCTTCAAACATGGTAAAATTGGCATCCATGTAATTGGCACATTTAAGTTATTTGTAAGTCCCTAGTAAAAGATAATACATGCATCCGTGGCCTTGAAATTAAATGCTACTAGTCGGCCTGCGGCACTCATTGTACCAGCCACTAAAGTAGATTTTGGAATCAAGCCTCAGGCCTGCCACAGCAGCCTGTGATGCTGTTTAACTTGTCATATAAACATTTTGCCAGGCCAAACCTTCCATTATAATACATATGAGTCACCCTAGCGTAGGAATTCAAGGATTATAGTGCAGGACGCACTGTATTTAAAAAGTAGGACATGTGTACTTAAGTTTTACATGTCCTTGCATTGAAAAAATCCCAAAGTTGTTTTTCAGTGTTGGAAGGCTTTTCCATTGACTAACACTTGGCTACCTTATTACATTTAATAAGTGATAAATTTAGATTGGGAGTAGGTGGAAATATAGGCCCTCATTATGACTTTGGCAGTCTTTTTCTAAGATCGCCAGAGCCAAAACCACCACTAGACTGCCAGTGGTGGCGGTCTGCAGACAGCCACATTACGACTGCTGGCAGCTTTCTGCCATTCCGTAGGTGGAAAGTCGCCAGCGGTCATGCTGGCAGTCGGCGGTGCAGAGGTGGTTCCACCGCCTGCCCTGCACAAGGACTCCGCCAGCCGTATTACGACCTGTAATATGGCCTGGCTGTGTCCTGTTGGTGGGGCACTGCCGGAGGTGTAAGCTCCAGGCCCCGTCCCCTCAGGGAGGAGCACCTCGTCAGATGAGGTAAGTGTCCTCCGCAAAGGGAGAGAGGTGGGGTGTTTTAATGGATGTGTGTGTGTTTGCGTGTCATGAATCGGGGGAGGGAGGGGTGTGTGTGTCTGTGTGTAAATGTGGTCATGGCAATGCATGTGTGGGTCAATTTGAATGTTGGGTCGGGGTGCATGTGGCATGCATGTAGAAAGGGGTGGGGGTTGTAAGCATATGTATGGTGAGGAAAGGAGGGGAAGGGGTTGGAGTGTGTATGCATGTCAATGGGAGTGAATGTAGTGAGTGCATGTGAGTGGGGGTGTTATGCATGTGTGCGTGCATATGTGTATGGTTTGGGAGATGTGTGTGTGTGTGTGTGCGCATGATTGTAAGGGTGTTGTGAGTGTGTGTGCATGAGTGTAAGGGTGTTGTGAGTTTGACTGGGTTAGTGTCAGGGTGTGCATGTCTGTGGATGAATGTGGGAGCGTGCGTGCATGCAGGGAGGTTGGGGGGTTAGTTCAGGGATTGGGGGTGGGGAGTAAGTATGTATATGCGTTCACTACTGGGAGCAGGGGGTCAGGGGCTACTGGGGGGATTGGGGAATGTTGTAAGGGAAGGGGGGACTGCAAGCTCCTCCCGCCGGTAGACTTTCTGCCAGGGTTTTCGTGGCGGTGCTACTGCCACAAAAACCCTGGGGAAAAAGTGACTCGTAATACTGCCGGCAGTCTTAGGTGGACCGCCGGGTCAGAGATGCTTATCTCCGACCCAGCGGTCTGACCGCTCTGCCGGTAGGTATGGGAAAGTGGCGGTTTGGCACAGGCCAAACTATCACACTCGTAATATGGCAGTCCACACCGCCTGACAGCCGGCAGCTGGACCGCCAGCGTGAGTCTGGCGGTCCAAAGACCGCCAGACTCGTAATGAGGGCCATAGTGTTTACACTCAAATGAATTGGCATTTTAAATCCTCTTTAATGGTGAAGTCGGATTTTAAGACACTATTTTGAAACTGGCACTTTTAGAAAGTTGATATTTTCTTGTCCCAACCATTTGTGCCTTCTGCCAGTGTCCAGGTCACATGACTGTAAATGGCTCTGCTGTTGGGGTTTGTGTATAGCTTCCAGACAATAACGTGAAGGGAGCTAAGATGTGGACAGGATGGGCCATTATGACAGGATGACTTGTAGGAGCAATAGTCAGCCTCACTTACATTTCATAGAGCTTTGCTTCACACACAAAGGAACCTGACACAAGGCTTGCCCTGTCTTTTGTCACCTCAGACACTTTGGAGCCTTGACAGGGGAAGGGGGAGAATGCTCCAGGTCTAAGTATTGGATTTCTGGAACCACTCATCAGAACACTCCTGAACCTGTGAAAGATACAGAAGAAGGACTACCTTGCTGCCAGTGGACTGTGCCTAGCTACTTGAAGGACTGCCTTGTTGTCTGAGAAGGAAGACTGGACTACCTTGCCTTCATCCCAGCCTAACTAGCATGACTCCAATGGTCAGTTGCCTGACCTCCGGTGTGAGCTACATAGACACATCAAGCTTCAGAGGCCTCCCTGCAAGTGCCCAGATGCCCTCCTCAAACTTGACCTGCCAGAGTCCTGCTGATCTCTGTTGAAGTGAATCCCTGATCCCCAAGAGGTGTCTCCCCAGGTCCTGGACCCTGGCTGGCATCAGAGTGTGCTCTTCCTGAAGTAACAGTGAACATAATGATTTTTGGACTACTTGTGACAAATAATAGGCCTGTTCACCAAAATTCTGCTCCCCATGATGACTGCCCACATGAAGTTCCGGTGAGACCTGCTCTTTGTGCCAACAGCAACCACAAGCAACGATCACCAGCGCAAGACATGCACTTCATGCTTCGGCATAATCAGCCTGAAACTACCTGTTTTTGGGGTATGTGGACATTATTCCACCAATTCCCCGTTTTCTGGTTTTAATCATGTCAGAGGTATCAGCATGAGAATAAAAATCATTAGTCTTTACCTCTAGTCATTTTTAACATTCTTCCTATATACCAATCCTTCACACTTTTTTGTTTTTGACCGGCTACATACGATTTTCAAAAGATCTCCGGCAAAGAGCCCCCTTGTGGGGCCCGTCAGGCATTGCAGTGCCGGCCTGACGAGGAGCTGAGCCCTATGATGAAGCATGTCACCGGATGGTGAGTGAGGGCTCTTGCTTCGAAAAAATTTGGTTTCCATCTACTGATTGGACCATCCCCTGGAAGGAAACCTTCTACATTGTTTGGAACCGTGTGTAACTTTTTTTGATTCATTGTCTAGTGGGAGCCTTACGCATGGGACCAGGAGTTTGTACTGCGAACATCCCATTTTTTGCCCCTCCTTTTGTTGTTTCTCCAACAACGCTGTAGGAATCCATCCACGCAAAAGGGATGACATCAGGAAGAGATGGAACGACCTGTGGGGGAAGGTGCATTCCATGGCGTCACAACACAACATTGCCGTACAGAAGACTGGCGGTGGTCCCCCATCTCCTCCCCCCAGTATACACTGACTATGAGGAGAGGGTCATGGCCATCCTGCACCCAGAGGGCCATACTTGACTCCCTGGAGGACTGGAGGGTAAGTCAAATACACCTGCAATGCATGTATCACCCCATCCCTCTCACTACCACCATGCCCTATCCCCTACCCAGTCCACAACACCCACACACACCTACCCATGTCCCATTCATGCCCACAACCCCCCAGATAAACCACTATCCACCCCCCAGTGCACAGTCACCAACCCATGCCTGAAATGTCAGGAGCACCACAACACTCAGAATGCACATCACTCCCCCCTCACCAAATGCATCCAAAAGAACACCAAGGGACTCTGCATGCCACCACATGGGAATGGAACCACCAATAATTCCTAAGCAGAGCTTCAAGGGACATGAAAGTGCAAGACACCCACACCTCTGTTCTCACACCCACAGGCACCACCACCCATTCCACCCAGACGGAGACGTCAAGGAATGCCAGTACTCCACCTGAAGATGAAGGCCCCACTCAGGAGAATGCAGAAGGATGTGTGGACACAGAGAAGAACCCTGGCCCATCCCACAGCCCTAGACACGCACCCCCCCAGTAGCCCCACACAGGACACCAATGACACTGTTAACACTCAGCCACCACCATCAGCTCTGGCCCAACGCCCCCACACCAGTGTCTCCAGGCCACGGACTGACTGCACTGCCAGCAGACTCACAGGACACCAGCACCCCTTCCACTGCAGCCGAGCTTCCCCCTCGCAAACATGCCCTTAGACCCAGAAATCCCTGTGAAACACCAGCCAAGACCAAGACCACCGCCAGGAAGTGACTCTGCCCTGAACTGTCTCCTTTGTGTGCAACTGAGCTACCTTGTCAACATGCCCCTGCCACTGCTCCATTTTCCAATGGCCCCATAGACTATGCCCTTGTGCAACCAACAGCTGTGGAAATGTACCTGAGTATTTTATACACCATGCACTCCATTCCACTGTCTCACAGGTCATGGATATGTTTTGTTTCAATAAAAAAACACCTGTGCACTCAAATTATCTTTCCTTCATTTATATGTGCTAACACATGCAAATGTGAATATAGTGGGCAGTTTACATTATAATGCTGTTTCATTGCAGGAGGGGGCCTAACAGACAGCAATGTTCCAAGTATGTCACACTGTACATTCCATTGCTGTAACACACATCTCCTTCTTCAAACATGGTCTACACATCATTGGTAAGGGACACCACAGCAATTTGCACATAAGTCACCCTGAAACAATGAAGTAAACCCATTGGTAACATAAAACACCACCTGAGAGTCACTGGAAGTATATCCGTATAAGCTGGGGCCTGGAGTTGATGTCTCCCCCCTCCTCTTCCCCATCACTCTCATCCATCCTCTGAGGTGGCAGGGGTGGTTGGACAACATCCACCTCATCCAGTAGTGGAATAGCTTTCCTCAGAGCCAAGTTGTGCAGCATGCAGCAGGCCACCACTATCTGACACACCTTGTCAGGGACATAGCACAGGGACCTTCCAGAGAGATGAAGGCAGCAAATTCTTGACTTAAGGACTCCCATGGTTCTCTCAATAACCCTCCTAGTGTGACCATGTGCCTTATTATAATGGATTTCAGCATCAGTCCTGGGATTCCTCACAGGTGTCAGGAGCCAATGCATGTTTGTGTACCCAGAATGCCCTCAAAAAGTGGGCGAAAGAGGGTTGAAACACACAAAATATACTTGCATACAGCCTGCCTGTCAGATATGTAACTGATCCAGTGTCGTACACACTAACTAATAAGCCAAGTTCTGTCCCCCTGTAGTTTTGCCATCATGTGTGGCACACTGCTGTTTCTCAGGACAAAGGAGTCATAGACTGATCCTGGGAACCTTGCATTGACATGAGTAATTGACTGATCACCGGTACACACCGATTGGACATTAATGGAGTGGAAGTTTTTACAATTCCTGAACACTTGTTCATTTACTCATGGGGGTATGAGGGCTATGTGGGTACCATCAATGGCACCTATCACATGGGGAATATTTGCAAAAGAATAAAATCCAGATTTGATGGAGGTGAGATCAGCCCTTTGGGGAAACTGGACAGAACTCTGCAGGTGTTGCACAAAGGAATCCAGAAATCTGGACAGGATGTGGCTGAACATTGTCTGAGGTATACCGGCTGCCATGCCCACTGTCACTTGGAATGAGCCTGTGGCCAGAAAATGTAGCACAGATAGTACCTGCACAGTTGTAGGGATGGCATGGGGATTCCTATAAACTGGCATCAGCACAGGCTCCATTTGTGCACAGAGTTCCGGGATAGTGGCACGATTCAGGTGGTAAGTGATGATGATGTGACGTTCCTCCATGGTGGCCAGATCAGCCAGGGGTCTGTAAACAGATGGTGCCCTCCCTCGTTACATGGGTCTGTACCTATGGGGGGGAAGAGAGACACATTGATTTGCCATATACACATCAGTCACAATAATCCACAATTTTACTTGTACATGCAACACTATTGCCCCTCACACAGGCGCAGAGAACATGGTTATGCTGTTTAGGTATTGCTTGGTGTGGTGCGTATTGTGCATTGCATCACAGTGTAGGCACTCTTCCCACTATGATTCCACAAGGAGGATCACTCATCATACCATTACTCAACGAAGGGTATAGGGAATGGAGCCATGGATTAGGACCCCTGACAGACTATGAAGGCGTGGTGTATGCAAAATTGCAGCCTCCTACCCTACAGCTAGTTTAGTGCAGGAAGTAACCACATTCCGCTGGCGTTAGTCGTCATGGCGGTAGGCGGTGTTCACCGCCGTGCACCTCTCCAATGGATAGCATTGGCATCTATGGAGAAGCAGGGCCAATCACGATCACCACCTGCAGTGACGGTGCACACCACCGCAGTAAATACCGCCATTTTATCATGCCCTTGCCACTTGACTCCTACATCTCGAGAGGAACGAACTCCACTGTGTGAGCTGCTGTGTCCTGACTCTGGGCGTAGTAATAGCATGTGTGACAGAGGAACGGGCCCCGGCCTTCACCGCTGAGGAGCTTGAGAAGCTGGTGGACGGGATCTTACCCCTGTATGTGAAGCTGTATGGGCGACCAGAGGCTCAGGTAAGTTGCTACTAGTCCTCCCTGAATGTGTGTGAATGTGCCGGATGCCCGTATGCTTTGTTGGTGGCTGTGTGGATGCTTACCCTTGATGTGTCTGGCAGTTGTCATACTGGCTATTGTCAATATGTTTGTCTCCATGGGCCATGTGAGGTCGAACTGGCATGGCATATGTGTATGGGGCACACACAATGACATCTGTTTCTTTACTCTGTGTGTCCCATGCAGGTCAGCACCCATCAGATTAAAGGAATGTGGCAAGCCATCGCCAAGGAAGTGCGGACCCTGAGGGTCTAAAACCGGTGGAGCACCCACTGCAGGAAGCGGTGGTAGAACCTGCGGTGCTGGGCCAGGAAGGCCGGAGAGGCCCAGCTCGGTCCTGTTTGAGCTATTGGTTCAGATGTGGCCTCATAGCGTGGCAGATTTGTTGTCTTACCAACGTCTCTCATTGTGTCCCATTACAAAGCGTTACATAGTAGAGGGCCAGGATGGTCATGTAGTGTACTGTGGGATGCTGCCTAGCAGTCAGGGGCACATTCAGGTGAATAATTCTGTCTGCTGGGGGTTAGTGCATTAGATGGGTGGGGGTGTATGTGTGCCAACAGGAATTTTTGATCTGGATTTTACCTACTTCTTTCTTGTTTTGTCCCCCCATGCTCTTGTGTCTTTGTGTGTATTAGCATCATCCGGCGAGGGAGCTGAGGCATCGGCGAGTGGGGATGCTGCAGCTGACGGTTCCCAGGAGGCAGAGTCCACAGATGCCAAGGGACCAGTGGGTTGGAGGGCGATGGGAGTACCATGGGGAGGCAATTACAACTGGGGGTAGTGACTCAGACACCTCCTGTGATGGCAGCTCCTTGGTGGTGGCGGAACCTACTGGGCCTAACCATTCCTTAACATCTTCTGCCACCCCCCATACCATCACTGCCTCCAAGTAGCTCCCCAGCGTGTGGCCCGTAACCTCTCACCCAGGAGGGTGGGCATGTCCTTTGCCCCATGAACCTTATCTCCTGCCCCTGTTGGCTCTGCTGCCCTCACTGAGGAGGCTATTGACCTCCAGAGAAGCATCTCTGTTGGTCAGACAACCATCGTGAATGCCATCCAGGGGCTGGCATCCTAGATGCAGCAATGCAATGTGTTCTTGAAAGGCATTCACAGTGCCATGTCTGGCCTCCTTTGTGAAGGCAGCCAGTGTCCCTAGTCTTTCCGTCCCCCCTCCCACAACCCCTACCCCTTCTAGTACCCCATTCCCTTCTCCCATCCAAAGCACACATCCAGACAGCCGTGCACCCAAATCAACACCCAAGAAGCATGCAGACAAACACAAGCACCACATGTCCCACCACATGCAGGCACATACCCAACATTCAAAGACAGACACAGCAACATCCACTTTCCCCACTGTGTCCACCCCACCTCCTCCCAGGACACAGAAACCCTCCCAGACATCCACTCCACACATATCCACTAAACATGGGCATACTGTACAGGCAGCTTCATCCAAGCACAGCAGACCTAAACCTCCTACCTCCACTCCCTCATCCTCCACTCCCAAACCTGTCTCCAAAACCCCTCCAGCTACACCTCGTAAGCTTTCCCTCTCCCATGTTGATCTGTTTGAACCCACTGGCCCACCCCGTCTTGTCTCTAAACGTTGCTTTGGCCTCCTGAAACCCACTCCTTCCTCATCTAAGTCCTCCTCAGCTCCCCCAACCTATTCCTGTGCCCCTTCCCCTGAGACAAAGAAGGCTTGTGTTGCCCCTGGTCCCTCTGCCGCCCCCCAGGCCAAGCCCACTCCTCCTCCTCCCAACGGCAAGCCCAAACCCTCTCCACCTCCAGAACCTACGCCCAAGACCACCCCTTTCAAACCTGAGTCGCACCCCCGCTACCTCCTGCCCCTGAACCCTGGGGTGCCTGGCTGCCCCATTGATGCCCCTTCTCAGTGGAGTGTTCCTTTACATCGTGGGAGTCAAGTGTGGGCTATCTTTGCCCTACCGGGACTTTGTACTGGCCACTGGCCCTTTGTAAATAGTCTTTTTTTCCTTTAAAATTTGCTGCCCAGCAGACATGTTGGTGCTAAATTGAGCCGTTGTGCAGCGTTTAACTGTGGGGCTGTGGTGTATACAGGTGTGTGCATTGGTGAAGGTATTTGTAGGCCTGTGTTTGGTAAGTACATTTTGTTAGGGTGTGTATGGCCTGGGGTGGTGCGAGGGGTTGGGTGTGCGTTGCGTTGTGGGAGGGGGTGTAATTGTGCCCTTTCCTCCCTTGTGTGCTAGGCTGGGGGACTTACCTTTGTCGTCTTCGTCGGTGGTCACGGTCCTGGAGGAATATGGCAAGGAGAAGCACTGCCATTATTTCCAACTCTCGCTCCATGTCAGCTTCAGCGTGTTCTGTGGGCCTCCGGTGAGTTTTTCCCTTTCATAAGGGTAGTTTCTGCCAGGCTTTGAATGGTGGTGGTTCCTGCCCCTGAACTGCTGGCGATATGGTGTTCATAATATGCTGGTCGGGTTGGGCCCTTCCGCCAGCCTGGAGGTGGCCTCTGCCGTCGGCGGCGGCACTTCCAAGATAGCGGTGGGTGCATGGGCCACTGCCTGTTTCCCCTATGCTTCATTATTTGGCCGTCTGCACCGCCCGCCTGTTGGCGGTAGTTACCCCCACCGCCAGCGGTGCAGTCATTACCGCCAGGTTCAAAATGACCACCTTTGTCTGCATCTTCCTCAGTTTATTGGTCTGCATCTTCCCCTCACAGGAATGCACACAGTTGCACTGTCCAGTGGAATTTTCCACTTCCCCCATCTTGTGGCATGCTAAATCCTGGGCAACCAAAGTGGATTCCACTGCCCCACTAGTAACACTAACAACACACATAGCCATGCCACCATACATGTGCGACACAGGTTCCCAGCATACAGTAACTTTTAAATGCCACATTTTATCTGTAGAGGTATTGTGTTGGTGGGAGGGCATTTACCTTGTTTTTTGGGACACCGCATATTGCTTTCTACCGCATAGTCCTTCGGTCTACTACAGCTTATGATGTCTGCGCGAAAAGAGCGTACTGCACAATTGTTCAATTGGTTGCCGTTTCAATTCCTGGTTGGTTTTTCCCCACTGTATTGCTATCTTGAAGGTTGTCAGCGCAGACACCATCTCGGTTACGCCTCTATTAGCTAAATGACAGTCCAGACGCACCACCATACACAGGTTCTCCGCAACCAGTAACTTTTAAACACCACATTTTAACTTTATTGGGATTGTGTTGGTGGGAGAGCATTTACCTTTATTTTTGGGATGCCACAAATTGCTTACTGCCTCATAGCCTTTCAGTCTGCCGCAGCTTCTGCTGTTTGTGTGGAAAGGGCTTACTACATGATTATTCAGTAGGTTGCTGCCTGACTTCTTGTTTTTTTTTCCCTACTGTACTGCTTATTGAAGGTTGGCGGTCTAGACACCATCTCAGGTATGCCTATATTAGCTGAATGACAGTGAAGCCGCACCACTGTACACAGGTTCCCCGTATCCAGTAACTTTTAAACGCCACATTTTATCTTTATTGGGATTGTGGTGGTGGGAGGGCATTTACCTTTACATTTGGGATGCCACATATTGCTTTCTTCCTCATGTCCCTTGCTTTGCTGCAGCTTGTGCTGTTTGTGCAGCAAGGGTATACTGCAAAGTTACTCATTTGGTTGCTGCCTCACTTCCTACTTGGTTTTCCATCTTGAAGGTTGGTGGTCTAGACACCATCTCAGTTACATCTATACTAGACGAATGACAGTGTGGACGCACACCAGTGTGTGCAGCAGGTGTGCTGCTGTTGTGTCGAATGCGCACCAAAAGCAATCAAATCTGTGCCCATCCACACCTAAACGTCGCCCGGACCCCTACTTCTCCCATAAAAAACATCACCTATAAGAACAGACTAAGGGCCTGATTTAGAGTTGGGCAGATGGGATTACTCTGTCACAAAAGTGACGGACATCCCGTCCGTAGTTTCACTACCCCATTATATCCTATAGGAAACTTAATACAGCGGACTGGATATCTGTCAAGTTTGTGCCGGAGTAACCCATCTGCTAAACTCTAAATCAGGCACTAAGTTATTCTGCTGCATCCCTGCACAAAATTTAAAACAACCTTGCCCATATTGGCAGTCTAAGTGGGCCTGTGGTCATTTTCCTCATTAGTGTCTGGATGGTCGGATTGCCTGTACAGCCTGCAGGTTTTTCTCCATGTCTCCTGCTCTCACATTCAAGGCTCTTGGGAGCTCTACCTCCTCTCCACCAGCAGAAAATTGGGATCATTCAAATCTCTGTTGCAGTCCTCCTCAGGAACCTCCATAGTACCTCCTCTGGGAAACACTGCAAGAACCCCTCCCTGCCCCACTGTTTCTATTAGTGGCATTTATTGCACTATCATGTCACTACTGAAACATGCAAATGAAATATGGGATCTCTTTCTTTACTTTCCTCAAATTCCCGCATTTTCCCTCTTGCTCTGCCTGACAACCACCAATTAGTCAGACTGGATAGATAATCCAGAACGGGAGTTAGGCTTCAAATTACCGAATCCTTCATAGAGGAGTGGGTGGGCATGTGCATTTTCAAACTTGAGCTGGTGACCGCTTAACCCTGGAAGAGTGCATAGGGCCTCATTACGACCCTGGCGGCCGGCGGTAACACCGCCAACAGGCTGGCGTTGTACCACCAGTGTATTATGACTGTGGCGCATTAGCCACAACCATACCACTGGTGCCTGCAACTGACTGCAAGCACTGCTGCCCTGGGGATTATGAGTCCCCAACCGCCAGCCTGTCCATGGTGGTGAACACCGCCATGGAAAGGCTGGCGGTAGGGGGGACTCGGGGTGCCCCTGGGGGCCCCTGCACTGCCCATGCACTTGGCATGGGCAGCGCAGGGGCCACCAGGCACAGCCCCATCGCGCATTTCACTGCCCACATTTCGGGCAATGAAATGCGCGACGGGTGCTGCTGCACATCAACATTGCCACCAGCTCTATTATGAGCCGGCTGCAATGTTGATGTGACTTTTCCACTGGGCCAGCAGACGGAAACGCTCTTCCGTCCGCTGGCCCAGAGGAAAAGTCATAATAGGGAGCCACAACTACTGCCAGCACTGGCCGTATAGTGGAACCTGCAGCTTCGGCGATCTTTCTATAAGACCTCCAAAGTTGTAATGAGGGTGATAGTCTCCTTTATCTCTCATCTAACAAGTTCCTCCTGTAAGGTGACTTTAATTTCCATGGGAAACACATTTGAAAGCCCAAGGTCGCCTGTCTTCTTAAAGACTTAGCAATGCTGGACCTTTGCCAGAGCGTTGCTGGCCAAATATAAGACTAGATTTTCACCAATTCCTGTTTCCTAAATAGTGAAGACCCTCTCCCTCACGCTTGGATGGACCATCATTTGACTGATTCAGATTGCCAAGGCAAATGTCATAAATCAGTCTGCTAGAGTGGGAAAAAAGGCTTAGAGAGCCTGAAACACCATTTCGCCAGAAAGATTTTCCAAGGCATTCATCTAGGGTTTTGTGACCCTGGGTTAAGATATTAACACAGCAATAACCAATCATCACAATGCACAGCCATAGAATTTGATAAAATGGCACCTCTTAAATAGTCCAGGCACGTCTCTTCCAGGCCTCATGCACCTTGGTTCTCCATCGAACTGAGCACTCTGAACGCGGGGTGCAAAATGCTGGAAAGACGATGACACCATTCAACAACTCTTGCTGATAGAGAGGCTTATAAACTTGCATTTACTAAATACCATGCAAACATCAGGCAACCTAGGAGGTGTTATATTTCCAGCGAAATTGAGAATGCTGGCAATTCTTCTAAAAACCTTTACAAAGTACTCAATGATTTTACCAAGCCCCATGCTTGCTTCCCAACAACTATGTGACTCTTTGGCTGACTTCTCTGAGGACAAGACTGATGGCAAATGTAAGAAGTTTCCCATCAGGCGGAGTCAGAATAACAATCTATCCTATTGTGCCCCCAAACGACTCCATTCTGCATCTACATAGGTTCGAACACCTTACTTTGGACCAAACCCTGGGGTTGATGGCCAAAGCTAAATCAAGCTCTTCTGCAGATATATGCCCTCCCAGAATGTTGGCCAGTCTAGCAAAACTTTTAGCCCCTTCCATTTTTTCACTCTTCACTTTTTCTTTAGGCTCGGACAAATTGCCATTAGCCTGGAAGGCTGCTTTGGTCTCTCCTATACTAAAAAAATCCAGTGCAGATCTCAAAATTCTTTCCAACTATCGCCCCAAATCACTTCTTACTTTCCTTCCTTCTTTGCATTGGTAGCAGTCACGGAGTCCATCTGCCTTTTTCTGGACCAAGCTCTCCTACCTTGCTTGTGCTGTTAGATCTTTAAACACTGTTTCTCATGCTATACTGATCAGCAGACTGCATAGGATTTGTGCTGGGAGTAACACCCTTTGCTGACTTTTTACACAGATGTACACAAACTATCATGCTGAGTTCCTTCAAATCCTGCATGGTTTCCAGCAATAACTGAGTGCTACAGGGCTCATCTTTTAGCCTAACATTGTTTAACATCTATGTAGATCCTCCAGCCTAGATTGCTACATCCTATGGGTTTGATGTAATTTAATATGCAAATGATACTCAGTTAATCATCTTGTTGGGTCAGGACATCTACGGTGCACAGCAGTGATTACAGGACTGTATGAGGAGAATTGTGTCTTGAATGATGATGAACTGTCTTCAGCTGAACAGTCAAAAAACTGCCCTTTTGTCCTGCGACTGGTGGCGTTTGGAACTGGGAGTAGCCTCCTCCCAAAGGCAAGCCGCAAAAACTGGGTGTTAAATTAGACCAGGAACAGTCCATGAAAAGTCATATAGCTGCACTCAGCTGGGCTTTCTTCTGGGCTACTGAGAAAAGTCTTTCCTTGGCTACCATCATCTGCAGAGAAAGCACTGGTCAAGGCCCTGGTCATAAGTTTCCGTGACTACAGCAATGCTCTGCTTATGGCAGTTAATTACACGTTACTGTCCAAACTCCCAGTGGTGCAAAATTTTGCTGCCTGCCTAGTTTGTAATCTCCTGGCAGGCGATCCCTCTGTGCCTATTCTCAAAGCCCTTTATTGGCTTCCAGTCACAAAGCACACCATTTTCAGGATATGTTGCCTTACCCATAACTCCTTGACGGGTGGAGCTCCAGTGTACCTAAAGGACAAACTACACTACTATTGTCACCCACCGTATGCTAAGATCTAGCGACAAGGTGCTACTGACCGTTCCCCATATCCGTACCTCTAGATATTGTGGCACAGCATTTTCTTTCACTGCACCCACAGCGTGGATTCAATTTCCACTCCATCTCCGCTGCTGCTCTGATTTTGCCAAATTTAAGAAATAGTTGAAGACTTAGATGTACTTGGTTCTAGATGTTGGTTATGTGCAGGCTGAGTGCTTAGAAATTCCTACGGGTATGATTTGCTGTGCTTTACTAAGTTGAAATTACATACCATTCCATAAAAACATAACATAACATAACACATGCACTACACACATACACACACATGACCTACTCATGCATACAACATGTCAGGATCGTGTTCTGGTTTCACTGCATATTTGAATGTTACATGAGTGGGTTCAGTAGAATGCCCTTACACTAACACAGGACAAAGGTCTGATCATGCTATAGCTTTTAAAAAACACTGTGCCCTCATTACAACCAACAGGCTGTCAGTAAAAAAAAGGAATCACAACCATGGCGGAAAACGTCAACACAGCCAGCCACTTTAACACTCCGACCGCCACGCCGGTATAAACAAACACCGCGGCGGTAACTGCCAACAGACAGGCGGAAGACAATGTACTGCCCACTGTATAACAAGGCACCAATCCGCCACCTTTTCCGGGGTGCTACCAACGCCATCAAAAGCACGGCGGAAACAGTACACAGAAGAGAAACCACTCATCTCTCGAAACCCAACGAGGAACCAGGAAGCCATGGAGCCCGAGTTACAGGTGTTACCAATGTTAGTTTACCTCCTCTTCTACCAGGAGCAGCAAAGACGGCGGCGATGGCCACAGTGAGTACTGCACCTAGCACACAGGGGGGGGGGGGGGGGAAAAAGAGAGTGACACACACATGCAACACACAACACCCCTACCCCCACCCTCACCCTCACCCCCAACACCATATACACAAATACATGGATCAACATTACATTTATACCCCGTAACCCCCTGGAAGAACAAAATGAAATGATTGTAACAAGTGTAATCTTCGAAAATCCAGACAGGGAAACAGGTCCGTGAAAGATCAAAATTTACAAATGTACAGCAACTACATAAGTCCGGATAGTGTTCCATTCATTGTCCGTGGACCAGTGGTGCCAAAATGCATGGGCGAAGCCCACACATGATAACTGCCTCTAAACAGAGAGAACACTGCTGGGGCATCAGGTCAAAAATAAAAAGGCAACTCAGGGGGAAGGGAAGTGGGGTGACCTCAGCTGGATGAAGGGACAATACCACTGCTCCACAAGGGGGTTGCATGCCCATTGATTGGTCCTGGGGAGTGCAAAGCCACAGTCTCACAAGACTCTCAAGTGGGTGGGTTGCCCACTGCTTGGTCCCGGGGAGTGCATAGCCACAGTCTCTCAAGTCTCTCAAGTGGGTGGTTTGTCCACTGTTTGGTCCTGGGGAGTGCAAAGCCACAGTCTCACAAGTCTCTCAAGTGGGTGGTTTGCCCATTGTTTGGTCCAGGGGAGCGCAAAGACACAGTCTCACAAGTCTCTCAAGTGGGTGGTTTGCCCACTGTTTGGTACTGGGGAGTGCAAAGCCACAGTCTCACAAGTCTCTCAAGTGGGTGGTTTGCCCACTGTTTGGTACTGGGGAGTGCAAAGCCACAGTCTTTCAAGTGGGTGACATGTTCCACTGGTTCTGGAAGGGGCTTTGTGCCCAGAGTGCTTCATCCTGCCAAGGACTGTGGTAGTGGATGCTTTTCTCCACTGGTTCTGGAGGGGGCTTTGTGCCCAGAGTGCTTCATCCTGCCAAGGACTGGGGTAGTGGATGCTTTTCTCTACTGGTTCTGGAGGGGGCTTTGTGTCCAGAGTGCTTCATCCTGCCAAGGACTGGGGTAGAAGAATGCTTTTCTCCACTGGTTCTGGAGTGGGTTTGGTGCCCAGAGTGCTTCATCCTGACAAGGACTGGGGTAGTGGATGCTTTTCTCCACTGGTTCTGGAGTGGGCTCTGTGCCTAGAGTGCTTCATCCTGCAAAGGACTGGGGTAGTGCATGCTTTTCTCCACTGGTTCTGGAGGGGGCTTTGTGCCCACAGTGCTTCATCCTGCCAAGGACTGGGGTAGTGGATGCTTTTCTCCACTGGTTCTGGAGGGGGCTTGGTGCCCAGAGTGCTTCATCCTGCCAAGGACTGGGGGAGTGGATGCTTTTCTCCACTGGTTATAGAGGGGGCGTGGTGCCCAGAGTGCTGCACATGGTGTGTGGCAGTTCCCATTCCCTCACCTGGGTATGTGTGACACAAGATTTTCTGGGAACAGTTAGTATGATACTCCGTGGAGTCAGAGAGACACACCACCCTGCTGCCAACTGCTGGTACTAACAGTGCTGGTTGTGGTGCCTCATGTAGTCTGTGCACGGTCCAGGATGTCTCCTGCAGCCTTGGACGGCTGCTCACTGGGAATGTTGTACATGTCAGCTGTGGTGGCACTGTGTGCACGTCGCGGGACAGGTGGCGGTGATTGTGGAGGTTTCTGTGGCAGAGATGCTGCTGGTGGTGCATGTGTCAGCACTTGTGGAGGGAGACAGGAGGACTTCTCGTGCAGCCTCGGACGGCTGCCCACTAGGGATGATGCTGGGGACAGATGCCGAGGCAGCAGACGTGCAGGTGGCGGTAGTTGTGGTGGTGGCCCCCGCCGTACAGGTTGCTGTTCTGTTTGGCAGAAGGGGTGACACCAGTCCCTCACCCGGAGGCTCTGTGCCCTGAGCGGACTTCCCTTTAGCCTTGTGTCCCTTCCCCACCTTGGAAGTCGCTGCTGGGACCTTGGCACTGTACTGTTTTGTCTTGGAGGAGGCCTTGCTGGGTGGTTGGTGCAGCATTTCACTACAGCACGTGGGCCCCTTCTTCAGCTTGGCAGATGGCGGACTAGGGTGATCCTTGGCCTCGCTAGGTGGCACACTGGCAGCCCTGATGGGTGCCGCCCGCGATGTTACTGGACTTGCAGGGACCACAGTGCTCGAGGCTTTGGTGGCTGAGGTGCTGGGCTGGGATCTGGACATCCTGGCCCTAGGGGAAGGATGGGGGGGGAGTTGTAGGGAAGAGGTCAATGTTAGCCAGGAAAAGCTTTTTAGACACACTGGGACGGGAGGATGGAGGGGGTTTGGGAGTGGAGGAAGAGGTAGTGGTTGTAGGAGGTGTACGTCTGCTGAGTTTGGGTGAGGGTGCATGGGCTGGAGGCTGTTGTGAGGTGGATGGCTGCTGAGTGGGTGTGTGCCTGTGTTTGTGTAGTTTGGGAGGAGGGCTCACAGACATACTGGGAGAGGACACAGGGGACGTGTGAATGGTAGTGGGGGTGGTGATTGCACGTGAGCGGTGTGTGGTGATGGGCGTGCTGGTGATGGAGGTAGTGGCTGAGGATGTAGTGCATGCAGGTGTGAGTGGAGACAAGACTGGGAGTGAGGAGGGGGACGTGGAGGAGGAGGACACAGTGGAGGCAGTGGATGTTGGCGTGTCTGCATGGGGATGGTGCTTGTGTGAGTGCCTGTGGGTTGTGTGGTGCTTATGTTTGACATGTCCACTCTTGTGTGTTGATGAGTGTGCATGCAGGTCTGAAGGTGTGCTTGGGATAGGCTGAGGTAGAGGGGATTGGGTCTGGGTAGTGGAAGTTGGAGGGGGGAGGTTGGACACAGGGACAATGGCTGCCATCAGTGCTGAGGCCACAGCCTAAAATGCTCTCTGTTGGGCTGCCACGCCAGAATGAATGCCCTCCAGGTATGCATTTGGTTGCTGCAAATGCCTCTCAACACCCTGGATGGCACTCAAAATGGTTGATTGCCCAACAGTGAGGGATCTCAGGAGGTCAATAGCCTCCTCACTAGGGGCAGCAGGGCTGACTGGGGCAGGGCCTGAGGTGCCTGGGGCGAAGGAGATGCCACCCTCCTGGGTGAGCAGATACAGGAAACATGCTGAGGGGCTGCTGGGAGGGTGGTGCTGGTAGGGGGGTGGCGGTTGTACCTGTTGATGCAGTGGGCAAAGAGGTGCATACCACCACAAGGGTGCTCCCATCAGAGGAGTAGTTTCTGTCACTGGTGTCTCCTCCTGTCCCAGTCGTGGAGCTCCCCTCACCCTCTGTCCCACTGGTCCCTTCAGACTCCGTACATTCACCCTCCAGGCCCATTCGGGTTGCAGCTCCCTCCTGCTCCGGTGCCAATGCTACTCCGCCAGATTATGCTAATGTACACAAGGACAGGGTGACAAAACAAAAAGGGGAGGAAAGACAGAAGAGACACATGGTCCCGAGGCCCCGCGCTCATTGTTCTAAATAGATCACCAATAACAGAGATAAACAGAAGACTAAGATTTTGTCAGGGAGCGTCTGTAGACGCTCCTTGATAGGTAAGAAATGCGGCGGCCATCTTAGACTGGCAGACTAAAGGAAAATGTACATAAGGAAAAAGGGGCTACTCGGGTGGGAGAGAGGAGCTAAACCAAATTGGGAGTAGAATCGGAATGAGGATAAGTACGGAAGAGAAAAATTATATTAGAGGAAGATAAAATGGTAATTAGGGCTCGTTGTAAGTATAAATGTACAAAGTAAAACATGAAAAAATGGAAGCCAATCAGGGAAAGTTCCCTGTTTGTAGAAGCGTAGTAACGGCCATCATGGAAATATGGGGCGAGACACGAGGTGTAGAGCAAAGACGTATGGAAGAGATAGACATGCCAGTGAGTCCAAAAAGTGCCCCAAGTCAGAGAAGAGTAGACATGCAACAGTAATACACTCCATATCTCAATAGAGTGGGAAAAGGCAGTGATAGGGCCAAAGAAAACAGAAGGGTAAGTTGGGTGACTAATTGAATGCAAGGTGTATAGAAGGAGTGATGACAGACAATAAACATAAAGTGAGATATTATAAGTACAAGAATGGTACATAGTCATGAACAACAGTAAATAGATGCTGTAAATCGAGGAATATGCAGTAGAGATCAGGTCAGCATTAACATGTACATATATAAAGTTGTTAGTTATTAGTTGTTAGCTCGTACACGGACATGACAGAAAGTTGTGACATTGAAGAGCTGGTGTAAGAACCCAAGACCTAGTAGTTGTAACAGTATTACATTCACGTCAGGAAAACATGTAATTCACGATCAGTATTAAGTCCTTGTTCCACTGCGCGAAGTTTTAGAATCCATTTTGCCTCACATTTGCGAAGGTCTTTAGTTGTGTCACCCCATCTAGGTGAGTTGGATACCTGAGTAATGCCATGAAACCTAATGTTCAGAAGATCTTTCTCCCCAGGTAGAGTGTTAAAATGAACAGCAAGGGGATAGGTTGTGTTGACATTCCTGATGGCTCTAACGTGTTCCTGGATACGTTCTTTCAGTGGACATATTGTACTTCCAACATAGATCAAACCACATACACAAATAACACAATAAACTGTATATCTGGTGTTACAATTCATGAAATATTTGATGTGGTAAATAATCTTAGTGTTGTAGGTGAAGGATACAGTTTTGTTGAGGGCTAGTTGGCAAGATATACAGCAGCCACATTTGAAAAAGCCTTTAGGTTTTTCTGGAATCCAAGATGGTGGATTTGTCTGTGGGAGAGGGGCAAGAAAACTAGGGCACAGAATGTTTCTAAGAGTACGGCCCCTACTGTGTATAATGGTTGGCGACCCACCAATAGAGTCTTTCAGACAAGAGTCCAATAGCAACAAATGGCAGAGTGTAGTCTGCCCTGCTAAAATACATGCATAGCTACATCGTTTTCCCTCAGGTGGAGGATTTGCCCACAGTGAAAGGTAACTTCTATGCCCTGGGACATATCTCCAACATCATTAGTGCCACTGATGGTTCACATGTGGCATTTGTCGTCCCCTCCCCCCGCAGGAATGAACAGGTGTACAGAAACTAAAAAAGCTACCATTCTATGAATGTGCAGATGGTGTGTTTGGCAGACTAGTACATCTCCCATGTGAATGCCAAGTATCCTGGCTCAGTGCATGATGCTTACATTTTGAGGAATAGCAGCATCCCTTATGTAATGGCCCAACTCCAGAGGCACCATGTGTGGCTAATAGGTGAGCCCGAGATCCCAACACAGTTGACATTGGTGTCTGAGTATGGGTTGGAGTATGTCTAACAGTTGTCCCTTGATATTTGCAGGTGACTCTGGTTACCCCAACCTGTCATGGCTACTGACCCCAGTGAGGAATCCCAGGACAAGGGCAGAGGAACGCTACAATGAGGCACATGGGCGAACTAGAAGGATAACTGAGTGGACTTTCAGCCTCCTGAAGGCCAGATTCCGGTGCCTCCATCTTACAGGCGGCTCCCTATACTACTCACCGACAAAGGTGTGCCAGATCATCGTGGCATGCTGTATGTTGCACAACCTGGCTTTGCAATGCCAGGTGCCTTTTCTGCAGGAGGATGGGCCTGATGTTGGTCTTGTGGCAACCTTGGAGCCTGTGGACAGTGAAGAAGAGGAGGCAGAAGAATAAGATACAGACAACCGAAACAGCATCATCATGCAATACTTCCAGTGAGACACAGGTAAGAGACTGGCACTGTTCCTCTCATATCATACTACTGTAGGATATTGCATGAATCTGCCTTTTTACCTCTGTGTATGGACCCTGACATGTCACTTTGGCTTTCCATTTCACAGATCTGGGTCCCACTTTCTGCCTTCTGCTATGTTTACTGATGCCCAACAACTGTCATACATTGGTATGTGAACATGAACATTGACATTGCTATTTTTCTGAGAGGTTGCAATTACACATTTGTGAAAGTACAGACTGACTCCAGATTGATTTGTGATTCAAGGCTGTTTATTTCTGTGCTAATAAGCGGAGGGGGCTGTGCAATGGGCTGGGGTGATGGTGGAGGAATGTCCATGGTAGAATCCAGTCTCTTGGTATCACAGGTGCATTGTCCAAGGGGGCATAGGAAGTGGAGTGATGGCAGTTCAAAGTTGTCAGGGTGACATAGTGGGACAAATGAGTGACAATCAGGAGAGTATTATTTCCTGGCGGGGTCTTGGCAATGTTCTATGTCTTGTTCCTGGATCTCTGGGACCGTTTGCAGGCTGGTTCTCCTTCTGCAGGGGTGGGGTGCTGGTGGCCTGTTGGTCCTGTGGTGGGACCTCCAGTCCACTAGCGCCGGCAGAGGTGGAGGGCTGTCCATCATTCAGGCTAGTGGCAGGGGCCCGTTTGTGTGCCACTGTGTCCCTTATGGTGTTGGCCATGTCTGCCAGCACCCCTGCAATGGTAATCAGGGTGGTGTTGATGGACTTCAACTCCTCCCTGATCCCCAGGTAGTGTTCCTCCTGCAGCCGCTGGGTCTCCTGAAACTTGGCCTGTACCATGCCCATGGTCTCCTGGGAATGATGGTATGCTCCTATTATGTTGGAGAGTGCCTCGAGGAGAGTGGGTTCCCTGGGCCTGTCCTCCCCCTGTCGCACAGCAGTCCTCCCAGTTTCCCTGTTATCCTCTGCCTCTGTCCCCTGAACCGTGTGCCCACTGCCACTGACCCCTGGTCCCTGATTGTCTTGGGTTGGTGGGTTTGCCTGGGGTCCCTTTAGTGGTGGACACACTGCTGATTGACGTGTCCTGGGGACAGAGGAATGGGCCAGCTGGGTGGGTGCTGTGCTGGTGTTTCCTGATTGGGGAGGTTCAGTGGTGGTTTGTGACTGTGGCAGGGGAACCGACTGTCCAGAGGTCCCTGATGGGCCGGGCTGGTCATCTTGATCCAGGCGTGCAGAGCTGCTGTCATCACTGTGGGCCTCTTCTGTGGGGGGACTGGATATGTCTGGCACCTCTTGTCCTGTGACATTGGGTATGGGTCCTATTGGGGAGTAAATTCATAGTTATTGTATCTGTGTGTGCCATCTTGTGCAATGGGTGAGTTACCCTCTACTCCTGTGCTTGCATTATTGTGTTTGCCCTTGTGTGATTAGTGATTTTGGGGCCTGGGTGGGTATCCGTACTGGACAAGCTTTGGTGATGGGGGTCCATGCATAGGTGTTGCATGCAGGGCTTGGTATTGGGATGGGTGGGTTGTGATGGTGGGGCATATGTGAGGTGTTGGAGTGATGGGGGTGAGGGTGAGGGTGGGGGTATGTGATGGCATGCAGGTAGGGTGGTGAAAGTAATAGAGTTGACTTACCAGAGTCTAGTCCCCCTGCTACTCCTGCAAGGCCCTCAGAATGCAGTATTGCCAAGACTTGCGCCTCCAATGTTGTTAGTTGTGGGGGAGGAGGTGGGGGTCCACCGCCAGTCCTCTGTACTGCTACATGGTGTCTGGATACCACGGAACGCACATTCCCCATAGGTCGTTCCATCTCTTCCTGATGTCATCCCGTGTTCTGGGGTGCTGTCCCACTGTGTTGACCCTGTCGACAATTCTCCGCTGTAGCTCCATCTTCCTAGCAATGGAGGTTGCTGCACCTGTGGTCCGAAAAGCTGCGGCTTGACCTGGATGATTTCCTCCACCATGACCCTGAGCTCCTTCTCAGAAAACATGGGGTGTCTTTGAGGTGCCATAATGTGGTGTGGGTGATGTGTGAGGTGCTGTTTGTTGTGCTGTGTGATGTGTTGTGTTGGCGTGTGTTCTTTGAGGTGCATGGATGTTGTATGAGTGATGATGTTGTGCGCCTGTGGATGCTGGTGTTGTGTTTGCTATTCTCTCTCCCTGTGCATCTTCAAATAAATTCATTGTAAGGGGTTGTGGGTAATGTGGGTGTGTGTTTTATAGTGGTGTGAGTGTGTGGTGTGTGTATGTGTATCAGGTGTATATATTTTGAATTGTTCAATGTGGTTGTGTTTTGTAAGTGTGTGTGTATTTTGAGCATGGCGGTGTGTACCGCCAATTGATTACCGCGGTTGAAAGACCGCCGCGTTGATTCATGGGTCGTGATACTGTGGGCATAGTTCTGTTGGCGTGACGGTGTAGGTTTTGGTATCGCCAGTTTATCACTGACCTTTGGTGTGGCAGACTTGTGTGGGTCTCTGTATTGTGGAGGATTACAAGCTGTGGGTCGTAATACCTGTACGTGGCCACTGTATCTTGACGGCTGTCAGCACGGCGGTGAGCGGGATTTGCCACCAGGGTTGTAATGAGGGCCTGTATGCTGTCTCTACCGCTTGATGTGATACACTCAGGACAAGGACAAAATCCACTGTCCTCTCTGAGTGAACAACCTCTAGTTAAAGGTACCGATCCTGGACCTCGCATTGTCAGATACAGGCATAGATTTACGCTCTCATGCTAGATTACCATGATGCCACGCTCAAATTAAAAGTCAGGATTCAAGTTGTGCATACATTTGGGTACCTTTTTCCATGTAAGACACAGTCTATTTGCAACAATATGTTGTACTTCTTTAAATGGCAAAGAGGTCACAAGAATGTTCTGGTGAATAGTGCAGACTCCATTCCTAAAGAATTAGTCAATTTAATAACAGATATTTTGAGACAGGTTCTGCTACTGTGTGAGAAATTGGGGGAATATGTGTCATTATTTGGATTGGAGTTTTGCTTTAATTACCACTAAAGTATTTTTTCATATGAAAAACTTAGCTTGGGTGATCATTTTTTGTTATAGTTTTTTTTTTAAACACATTTTATTGACATTTACAGGATCTAGGACACCAATCTTTGTCTTCATCATGTGTGTTTTCTTTACATTGCAAAACATATCTAACAGCTGTTGGAAATTGGGTTATTGTTGATTAGGGTGTGAGCTCTATCAAGCAACATCCACAATCCTAGTCAGGGTAAGGCACAAGCAAACCCCAAATTCATTTGTGCTCAAACCACTGGTAGTTTGGCATAGAACAGCTTGGCTTAACTTAGAGGCAACGTGTAAAGTATTTCTGCAACACTCAAACAGTAAATCAATGAAAACACCACACAATAAGATCTCACAAAAGGGTAGCAAAATAGAGCTTGATTTCATAAACAAAACAAGACTGAAATGACAAAACTTCAATCAGTAGAACCACAGCAATTCATTTTTAAAGAATATACTGCAATATAGCACCTAAAAGCATAAAGAATACAGTCCCAGGTTAGACACGCTGAAATTTTAGCTTCTCAGGTTTTGTGCAAAGAGTCCAGTTTGCTTTGGAAAGGGTCGCAGGTAGCAAGGAGAGCATCACAGGTGTTGGTCGGCGTGGTGTGAAGAGCCAGCTAGGCATCACAGACAGGTGGGCCAGAGCTTCACTGTGGTGGTCCTTCGCAGGTGATCGATGCTTGGTTTGCAAAGAGATGGGCTGACTGCCAGCTTGACCTGATTTTCGGAGCGAGCAACACGGTTCCGGTGCAAATGGGCCCATTTGGGGTCGCAAAGAGTCCAAAAGTTTGATTTCAAAAGCTCAAGAGCAACACCAAGACCTGACAGGCACCACACGGGAGTCAGGAACTCACTAAAGACAGGCCCAGGTGTTGTTGGGGAGCCTTTTTGTCCCTGTAGCTCAGATTAGGAGGCCCGCTGACTAGTCCTCTGAGTTACTTTGGGGTCCAGGCAAGAGGGCATCAGGCAACAAATCTGCACAGCAGGGCAGCCGTTCCTATAGAGCAGCAGTCTTGCAAAGTGGCAGTCCTTGTAGTAGCACAGAAGTCCTTCTTCCTGGCAGAATATCCACAGGCCCAGAAGTGTAATGAAGTGGTGGTGTCTGAAGTCCTTCTTTTATACACAGTTGTGCCTAGAGGCATGCCTTTGGAGTGCACAGATGCCCTGCCTTCCTGCCCATGCCTCCAGACTAACTACAGGGGGTGTGCAGCCATTTTTATGGAGACAGGTCACAGCCTATTCAGGTGTAAGTGAGGCTGGACCCAGCTCCTCCCTACCATCCTGCCAGTGATGGCCTATCCAGTCTCACATAAGCTCCTATTGTGTGTGGTTTTCCAGGGAGAATTCACAAAACCCAATTGCCAACTACACCCAATCATGTGACCAGAGTTCGGCAGCAGGCACCAAATGGCTAAGGCAAGGAAATGCCAACTCTCTAAAATGGCATTTTCAGAATTGTAATTTAAAAGCTGACTACATCATGAGTTAGGATTTTAAATTAGAATTCAAGACACCAAACATGAACCTGTTATCTCTTCCCATTTGGACATTGCACTTATAAAGGTGTAGTAAGGCAACCCCAATGTTACCTATGGGAATGATAGGCCTCACAGAAGAGAAAAATTAATTTAAGTGTTTTTCAGTACTCAAACATTTGAAATGTAAATGTACATGTCCTACCTTTTTAATACAATGAACCATTCCCTTGTTATAAATTTGGTTTCTGATTGACAAAGGTATGCACCCTGTCCAAGCAGGAGCCACAATCCTAGACAGGGTAAGTCTCAAATATACCCTACGTTAACCTGTGCTCACCCTCTGGCAGCTTGGCATAGAGCAGTCAGACTTAACTTAAGTGTCAAAGGGTAAAGGATTCGTACAACACTTCAAAATGTAAGACAGTGAAAAAACTATACAAAAAAGATACCACATCTGGTGAGAAAAACAGAGCTTCATTTAATAAATAAAATAAGACAAAGATCCAATAAGTAGTACTTTTTTTTTTTAAGTTTAAAGAGAATGTTTATTGATAATTAATACAATATTCAAAAGATATAAATACATTTGAAAACTGGAGTAAATAATACAGTAACAGTTCAATTTCATGAAACATACTTATTGCAAAACCCAAAAGATATAATAATGCTTTGAAATGTATGTATATATGCATACATAAAGCATATAGGTGTAGGAAGTTATGAACATTATAAGTAAATACAATAAAATGTAAAGGGAAAACAGTTCATGGTGGTTTAGAAATCTCTTCCTTTCTAGGAAAATGATAACATGAAGAGTAAGCCAAACAGTTTGGTAATTTATAACAGGTATCCACAACATATCTCTTTTAATAGCAAGGGATAAATGAGAAACATAAGCTCTATCCAGTCTATAATTAGAACATATACCAGACCACCAAGCTTAAAAGGATAATTTAGAAGAGTCCTTCCAATTTTTCATAATTTGTTGAAAAGCAACAGCCAATAATAAATATAAGATTAAGATACTACTTTTTGGATAATGGGACCATTCGTTTGCAAGGCTGCCTAAAAATATATTTGGAAAGCTTAAGGTAACTTGAGTGTTAAAAATAGTATTCATTTGATTCCATACATTAACCCAAAATTGAAATGTATTTGAACAATCAAAAAGCATATGTTTAAGATCTGAGACCGGCCAATTACAAGACCAACAAGAGAATGGAAGATTAGAATTCATTATATGTAAAGATGATGGTGTAATTAATAACCTATTATGTATAAAAAATAAAGTTTGAATTGAATTAGCTGCTCTGGAGGATTTCCGTATTTTAATCCCCACCTTATTCCATCAAAAAGGTGAAAATGAAGTATCTAAATCTTTCTCCCACTGTATTTCTATTGTGGATTTAGGTCTGTCCTCAGGAAGGGCTGTGATTGTTTGATAAATACGAGAAGCTGATGAAAACTGTAATAGCAGATTCTTAATTGGAGAAGGTCAGAGAAGAGGTACTGGTTGAACTGGAAAGGACTGATATGAACTATTCACAACATGTATTAAAGCTTCATATTTTCTATCAAAAGAGGATGGAAATTAAAAAAGAAGTTGTGCCTGTACAAAGGAATGGGGGGATTCATTTTCAAATAGTTGGTGTACCCATCCTAATTCCTTTAAATGCCATGTTTTCCAGTAGATAGTTCTTTAATTCAACTTGATATACTTATTATAGCAAAATAACAAATTTAGAAACTGTACCCTGTCTCCATTGTATGGAGCAAAAAAAGGCGTTAGAACTCTGCCTGATTTTTTCCAAAATAGGAAGGGAAATAGATGTTGGCTTACTTGACAGAGTTAATACCCCTGGAAATGTAAAAGGGAAAACAAATGACTTTTCAACTTCAACCAATAATGGTAAAAAAATGGAATCGTCTTCATGCAATAAATAAGAAGCTTGTTTAAGAGAAAAGGCCGTATAATAAGAGAGAAGATTCGGAAAGTTAACCACTCCACAGATCTTAGGCCTCATTAATTTTTGGAGGGACATTCTGGGTATCTTCTTATTCCATAAGAATTTGGTTAAAGCAGAATTCAGCTTCATAAAATAAAGACATGGGATATTAATTGGAATATTTGATAGATAAAAGAGAATTACTGGTAGCAAAATCATTTTAAGAGAGTCTAGTCTGCCCCACTAGGATAAAAATAAAGGATTCCAGTTAGAAATAAGAGAATCAAGAGTAGAAAACAGTTGTAAAAATTTACAAGAAATGGTATCTTTAAAAGAAGGTTTAAACCAAAGACCTAATTTTTTTATTTTATCATTGTTCCAGGAACAATTAAAGATTGAAAATCTTCAGGAAGACAGAATTTAATTAAAGGAAGTATTTCACACTTATCTTTATTTAACTTATACCCTGAAATATAAGCTAAATTGACTACTTCAAACAGAAAGATAGGAAGTGAAGATTTCAGGTTTGATATAAAAAGCAAGATATCATCAGCATTAGCCGAAAATGTTATCTGCCTTTCCCCATATTGGAACCCATGCAAACTTGGAATAGCTCTACGTTTCAATAAAAAGGATTCTAAAGCAAGAACAAATAAAAGCGGTGACAACGGACATCCCTGACAAACTATTCTATAAAGTGAGAATGAGGGCGAGATGAGACCATTTAGAAAAATAGCAGCTTTAGGGGAGGAATATAATAATAAGATTAGATTTATGAATTTAGTTCCAAAGCCAATACATGAAAAGGTAGCAAAAATAAAGAGCCAATTAGCATGATCAAAAGCTTTTTCAGCATCTAGATCAATTGGAGATGGAGAGTCTTTATATGGCACAGACTTACTTAAAATAATAAAAAATGATCTTGTGTTGTCAGGTAATAGGCGACCTTTAATAAAACCAGACTGCTCTTTACCAATTAATTTAGGAAGAATCAATTCCAAACGCATAGCAATAATTTTAGTGAAAGTTTTATCATCTAAATTAACTAAAGAAATAGGTCTATAATTCTTACAAAACTTTGGATCTTTGTTATCTTTTGGTATAAAAACTATTAAAGCCTCTTGAAAAGAGCCTCCAGAGGATTTTGCGTTGACAAAATAGGTAAAAAGTTGAAATAATCTTGGAATCAACAGTTTAGAAAAATGTAAATAAAATTCAATAGTAAAGCTAGATGGCCTGGAGCTTTACCCTTCTTGATACGATTTAGTGCATTTAGAATGTCTTTCATGAATATATAATTCTCAAGAGCAGAAAATTCATGGGGGGAAGTACAGGTGTATTAATGGTGGACAAATATTGATCAATAGGATCCTGCATGGGGTAAGATTCAGGAGTATATAATTGTGTGTAGAAATAAATAAATTCATCCAAAATGTCATTATTCTTATGTAATAAACAATTGGAAGAATTATAAATAGAATCTATCTTTGTTCTATCTTTCTTAATTTTAAGATAATTTGCTAGAAGTTTTCCTGATTTGTTTTGGCCCCCATAGTACTTAGCACTAGATTTAAGAAGATAAGAATTAGCAATATAAGTCAAGTTTTTATTGAAAGTAAATTTAGCTTGAAGTAAATCATTAAGACAACTTGTAGATTTGGAAGGGTAATATAGATTTTCTAGATGTTTGATACGATTCATCAAATGAAGTAATTTTTTAGTGGCTGTTTTCCTTTTATTGTCAATGTAGGAAATAATAAAATCCCTAGGTGTCGCATTGAAAGCATCCGAAATGATTTGAACAGATAACTGAGGGGTATCATTTTCTGCAAAGAATTGTGTTGCAAACTTCTCAAAAAGTTGAGTAAAATTAGTATCAAGAAGTAAGGAATTATTAAATCCCCATCTATTACTTGGTTGACTATGCGCAATAAGATCATGATCCATACTCACTGGAGCATGATCCGAGATTAATTTAGAGCCAATTTCCAAACCCAAAACATGTTGTATGAGACGCCGTGAGACAAATAAATAATCAATCCTCGACTAGGAAGAATGTACAGGGGAGAAAAAGGAATATTCCTGTAATGTGGGGTTACACAATCTCCAAACATCTGTTAAAGCTCTTTGTTTAATCATAGAGGTAAATTGTGAAAATATGGTGGATGGTATAAATCTAGAATTGGATTTACGATCAGTAAAAAGGTCCATAACCATGTTACAATTTCCTCCAAAAATTAAATATTCATCTGAAAGAGTCATCAACTTAACTAATATTTCATTCTAGAAAGATTTATCAGGTTGGTTGGGAGCATAAACATTAAAAATAGTTAAAGGTACATTATTAATATACATTGAAACTATAACCCATCACATCAAATTCTTGAGAAATATCAGAAACGTTCAAAGCTTTATGACACATGATAATGACTCAGTTTCTCTTACCTGTGCCCAGAGACGAATCAACATGACCTACCCATTGCCTTTTAAGTTTGGTTACCTCAATATCTGATATATGAGTCTCTTGCAACAAGGCAATTTAAGCTCTCAAATTTTAAGATATGTGTTAACACATTGTGTCGCTTTATTGGGGATCCTAAACCTTTAACATTCCATGAAATAAATCTAATTGTCATTTAATATAAATAGTATATAATATAGCCATGAATTATTGCAAGTAAACCAACTATTGTTGAGGACAAATTGAAACGAAAGAACTATTTTGATGTATAGAAAATGAAGAACATAACTATGAACAGGAGAAAATATAAATAGAAAAAGGAAAATAGGGAAAATTAGGAAAAGAAGAGGAAAGGAGAAAGAAAGAACAAACATAATACAATATAGAAAGAAACATTAAAATTACAGGAAAAAAAAAACAGAACAAGTAATAAAAACATACCTATGAGACAAAAACAACATGAGGGTGGTGAAACCACAAAGGGAAGACGACGCAACCTTCACTCCATGACTGCAGACATGGGAGGGAAGAGAGACTAGGCCACACAGGTTGCTCCCACAAAAGACGGGTACTTTAAAGAAGTAAAATCTAAAAAGAGAAGAAAATACGGAAATTCAAAACCCTTAGAAAATATGTCACTCTTAAGGTTACATGAACCAGTAATGGGCCTAACCGTTAAATAAGAAAGAAAACACAATATAATACTCAAGTCTCTGTTACTTTAGAAGTATCCATTTTATCCCCTCTACAAGAGTCAATAAATTGCTGAAGTAGAATTGGATCTTTATATGTTGTGGTCTTATTATTGTAAGCCACCTTGAACACATGTGAATGGAACAGACCATATCAAGCATTAAACGATTTTAATGCCGGATGCATATCCAGAAACCTCTTTCGTTTGTCCACCGTCAGTTTAGCATAATCCTGAGCAAAGAATAGATTGGAACCTGACCACATGATCCGACCTTTAGCTCTTGCTGCTCTGAGAACCTTTAGCAGGTCTATGTATTCCAAAAATAAAGCATTATTCCTCTTGGTTTCTTTGACGTCGAAGCTGTTAGAAATGAGGTCTTTGGTTGGCAGTCAAGTTACCCCCTGTCCAATCAAGGACCCTCACTCTAGTCAGGGTAAGTCATATACAATCCAAATTATCCTGTGTTCACCCTCTGGTAGCGTGGCACTGAGCAGTCAGGCTTAACCTAGAAGGCAATGTGTAAAGATTTAGTGCAATAAATCATGCAATAAGACAGTATAGCACCACAAAAATACACCACACAGGGTTTAGAAAAATATATAATATTTATCTGATACGATGCAGGTCAAAATGATTAAAATGCAATAAGTATGTGTTGAGATATCACTGTAAAAGTGACCTGGGGGTCGATGATAAAGTGGCGGTAATACCGCCAACAGGCCAGTGGTAAAAAAAAATGGGATCACGACCAAAGCAGAAACCGCCAACAAAGACAGCCACTTTAACACACCGACTGCCACGGTGGTAGCAACAAACACCGCGGCGTAACCCCCAACAGCCAGGCGGAAGACAATGTACTGCCCACCCTATCACAACCCGCCAATCTGTCAGCTTTTCTCGGGCGGTACCAATGCCATCAAAAGCACGGCGGAAACAGGATTTGGAAGGGAAACCACTCAGCTCTCGACACTCAACGAAGAACCAGGATGCCATGGAGCCTGACCTGCACGTCCTGCCGATGCTGGTCCACCTCCTCATGCACGACAGATATCAAAAGCGGCGGCGATGACCACAGTGAGTACTGCACCTAGCACACAGCGGAGGGGGGAGGAAAAAGAGAGTCACACACACACGCAACACCCCCCACCCTCACCCACAACACCTTACACACAAACACATGCAACAACATTACATTTACACCCCATTACCCCCTGGAAGAACTCAATGACAAAAGGAATTGAGTTCAATCAGTGATATTTGGAAATAAGTAGATATAGTTAACAATCAGAAAAACAGTATATACAAATATTTACTATATGTACAGAAGGAAAAACACTGTCCTTTGCAAATGTCCATGGCCCACTGGGCCAAAATATCATGGGCCAAGCCCACACTTGACTCCTGCCTCAAAACGGAGAGAACACTGCAGGGGCATCAGGTTGTAAACACACAGGCACCTCAGGGGAAAGGGGAAGGAGGGGCACCTCAGCCGGAAGATGGTACTACGCCACTGCTCCTGGAGGCGGCTACATGCCCACAGCGATGTCCTGGGGAGTGCAAGGCCACTGTCTCTCAAGTGGGTGCTTTCCCACTGCTTGGTCCTGGGGAGTGCAAAGCCATAGTCTCTCAAGTGGGTGGTTTGCCCACTGCTTGGTCCTGGGGCGTGCAAAGCCACAGTCTCTCAAGTGGGTGCCAGTTTTCCACTGGTTCTGGAGGGGACCTTGTGCCTAGTGTGCTTCATCCTGCCAAAGATAGGGGGAGTGGATGCATTTCTCCACTGGTTCAGGAGGGGGCCTTGTGTTCAGTGTGCTTCATCCTGCCAAGGATAGGGGGAGTGGATGCATTTCTCCACTGGTTCTTGAGGGGGCCTTGTGCCCAGTGATGCTGCACTTGGGGTGTGGCAGTTCACATTTCCTCACCTGGGTGTCTGAGGCACGAGATTGGCAGGGAACAGGTAGCATGATACACCATTGAGGCAGGGCCAAATTCCATTCTGCGGCCACTAACACTGCAAACTGGTGGTAGTGCTGGTGCTTCAAGTGGTGGTGGGAGGCTCCATGCCGTCTCCTGCAGCCTCGGACAGCTGCCCTCTGGCTATGCTGCTGCTGACAGTTGTTGTGGCAGCGACTGGGCATGTGGCGGTGCAGATGGCGGTACAGGTGGCGGAGCTTTCGGTGGTGCCTGCGGCGGGGATGCTGCCAGTGCTGGCCGTGGTGCAGGTGCTGTAGTGGTGGAGGGAGACACCAGGCCGTCTCCTGCAGCCTCTGATGGCTGCCCACTGGGGATGCTGCTGCTGACAGTTGTTGTGGCAGCGGTGGTGCAGGTGGCAGTGCAGATGGCAGTGCAGGTGGCGGTGTCTGCTGCGGTGCTTGCCGCGGTACGGGTTGAGGGTCTGTCGGTACTAATGTGTCACCTGGAGCCTCTGAGGCCTGAAGTGCCTTGCATTGGGTTTTTTCCCTTTCCTCACCTTGGCAGATGCTGCTGGGACCGTGGCACTGGCAGCTTGAGTTTTGGAGGATGCCTTGTTGGGTGGGGCATGCTCCTTAGTTGTGCTACCTGCTGGCCCTTTCTTCACCTTGACAGGTGGCAGAATGGGTTGGTCCTTTGTAGGTGTCGGTGGCACACTGGCTGCCCTGACGGGTGCCCCCTTTGAACCTCTGGGACGTGCAGGTACCACAGTGTCCGCCGACTTGGTGGCTGAGGTGCTGGCATGGAATCTGGACACCCTGGCCTGAGGGGAAGGACAGGGGGGTGGCAGGCGTAGAGAAGAGGTCAATGTTTGCCAGGAAACGTTTTTTAGACACACTTGGATGGGAAGGTGGAGAGGGTTTGGGAGTGGAGGAAGAGGGAGTGGTTGTAGGAGGTGTACGTCTGCTGAATTTGGGTGAAGGTGCATGGGCTGGATGCTGTTGTGAGGTGGATGGCTGTTGGGTGGGTGGGTGCTTGCGTTTGTGTACTTTGGGAGGAGGGGTCACAGACACACTGGGAGAAGACACAGTGGATGTGTGCATGGTTGTTGGGGTGGTGACTGCTCGTGAGAGCTGTGATGTGATGGGCATGCTGGTGATGGAGGTAGTGGATGAAGATGTAGTGCATGCAGGTGTGAATGGAGACGCTACTGGGAGGGAAGTGGACGAGGATGGGCACACAGTGGAGGCAGTGGATGTTGGTGTGTGTGCATGGGCATGGTGCTTGTGCGAGTGTCTGTGAGATGAAGTGTGGTGCTTATGTTTGCCTGAGCCACTTTTGTGTGGTGATTTGGGTGCAGGCTGGTCTGAAGGTGTGCTGAGGATAGGCTGAGGTTGAGGGGATTGGGTCTGGGTGGTGGAAGTTTGAGGGGGGAGGCTGGACACAGGGACAATGGCTGCCGTCAGTGCTGAGGCCAGAGCCTGAAATGCTCTCTGTTGGGCCCCCAATGCCAGAGTGAATGCCCTCCAGGTATGCATTTGTTTGCTGCAAATGCCTCTCAACACCCTGGATGGCATTCAGAATAGTTGACTGACCAACAGTGAGGGATCTCAGGAGGTCAATAGCCTCCTCGCTGAGGGCAGCAGGGCTGACTGGGGCAGGGCCTGAGGTGCCTGGGGCGAAGGAGATGCCCACCCTCCTGGGTGAGCGGGCACGGGAAACACGCTGAGGGGCTGCTGGGAGGGCAATGCTGGTAGGGGAGGTGGCGGCTGTACCTGTTGTTGGGGTGGGCACAGAGGTGTCTGCCACCGTGAGGGAGCTTCCATCGGAGGAAGAGTCGCTGTCAGTGGTCTCCCCTCCTGTCCCCTCGCCCTCTGTCCCATTGGTGCCTTCACCCTCGGTGGATTCGGCTTCCACGCCCATGTGGGATGCAACTCCCTCCGTCGCCGGTGCCTCTGCTCCTCCGCCAGATTATGCTAATGCACACAAGGACAGGGCGACAAAACAAAAAGGAGTGGAGAGACAGAGGATACACTTGGTCAATGCCAGCAACACCACTACTGATGGCGTATACAGCACAAAGGGAGCCGCCCTATGTACTAGGCCATGCCCAACCATTTACTCAGACAGTCACCAGCCCATGGGGTACAATGCCTAACGCCAGCATCTGCATACCTAAAACCCACAGGACCCTGCCCAGTAGTAGATGGCCACTTACACCTTTCGAGTAGGAGTGTGCCAGAGCCTGCACAACAAGGGACCTACCCTGCCATGATCACCCTGGCCTATGGGCACCCACATCCCCCACCCAGCTACCTCCTAAAGCTCGAAAAGTCAGCTTTCAGAATCTGTACTCCCCCCCTTGTGGCTGCTGTGATGCCCTCAGGTGCCCATCCAACTCCGGATAGGCCACCGCCAGGATGTGGAACATGAGTGGGGTCATGGTGCGACGGGCACCCCTTCCACGTTGGGAGGCCAGCCCCAGCTGGGCCTCCGCCGTTTTCTTGGCCCAGCGGCGCAGGTCCTCCCATCTCTTGCGGCAGTGGGGTCTCCGCCTGTGATAGACTCCCAGGGTCCGCACCTCCTTGGCGATGGCACGCCAAATACCCTTTTTCTGGTGGGCGCTGACCTGGAGGGAAAAGACAGCAGAAAATTAAATTACTCCCCCGTCCGGACCGCCACACTCATTGCCCACCAGTTCCCACCCACGCCCTGACGTGCATACACTGACCACCTCTCATGCAGCACTCAGTCCAGGATGCCTCGGCACCCCTCAACATGTGGCTTACATACACACCACTCCAAACATGCATTGCCCACACATCATGCTCACAGTGTCCTCACCTGTTTGTCTGGAGGACCGTAGAGTAATGTATACTGGGGTAGGACCCCATCCACCAGTTTCTCCAACTCCTTAGCAGTAAAGGCAGGGGCCGTTTCCCCAGACACATGAGCCATTGTCGCTTCCAGACACAGGTCACAGCAGCACTTGCAGTGTAGGTCCTCTCCTGTTGATGGTCAAGTAGCAAGTGAGTGAAAAGTTAGAAAGTGGCGGTGACTTCCGCAGCGGTGCGTACCGTCACCGCTGGCGTACATCGCCATTGGCTTCTGGGACCCATAGGCCCCAATATTAACCAATGCAAAGTTGCGTGGCGGTCATCGACCGCCTACCGAGACGGCGCACAATGCCAGCGCACTTACCTCATTTCCACTTGTCCCTCATCACAGGTCAGGCATCCGCCTTTTCAGGGGGGCACAGGGCATGGCACCTAACTGCGTCACAGCAGACATTGACACATAAACTGACTCTCAACTTCACATACTGCTTCTGTAAAATAAATTCAGCAACATTAGTGGAATGTATGTGAAAATATGACCCTCTGCTCACCGTTCTCTTCCATAGGCTACAACCGCTGAGGCGGATTATGAGATGGTGGCATCCTCCGGTGTACAGACTCCTGGTGGACCTTGCGACAATGGAGAACAGACTCATTATCATCACACACGGACTTGATCGTGCCACAATCCAAGAAGTGTGTGCCCAATTGGAGCCAGACCTGATGTCAGCTATCCTTCAGCCCACAGGTATCCCCCCTCTAGTGCAGGTCCTGTCAGTGCTCCATTTCCTGGAAAGTGGTTCCTTTCAAATTACAGTGGCCATGGCATCAGGGATGTCTCAGCCAATGTTCTATAACGTGTTGGCCAGAGTGTTGTGTGCCCTGCTGAAACACATGCGCAGCTACATCGTGTTCCCCCAGGTCGGTGATTTGGCCACAGTGAAGGCTGACTTTTATGCCCTGGGACATATCCCCAATATCATTGGTGCTATTGATGGTACACATGTAGCATTTGTCCCCTCCCCGGAGAAATGAACAGGTTTACAGGAATAGGAAAAGCTATCATGAATGTGCGGATGGTGTGTTTGGCTGACCAGTACATCTCCCATGTGAATACCAAATATCCTCGCTCTGTGCATGACGCCTTTATATTGAGGAATAGCAGCATCCCATATGTGATGGGCCAACTCCAGAGGCACCGGGTGTGGCTAATAGGTGAGCCAAATGTCCCCACCGAGTATAAGTTGGTGTCTGGGTATGGGATAGCCCCTAAGGGTTAGTGTGTATCTAACAGTTGTCACCCTATATTTGCAGGTGACTCTGGTTACCCCAACCTCTCATGGCTACTGACCCCAGTGAGGAATGCCAGGACAAGGGTAGAGGAACATTACAATGAGGCACATGGGCGTACAAGGAGGATAATTGAAAGAACCTTCGGCCTCCTGAAGGCAAGGTTCCAGTGCCTCCATCTGACAGGTGGCACCCTGTACTACTCACCCAAGAAGGTGTGCCAGATCATCGTTGCATGTTGCATGTTGCAAAACCTGGACTTGAGACGCCAGGTGCCTTTTCTGCAGGAGGATGTGTCTGGAGATGGTCTTGTGGCAGCGGTGGAGCCTGTGGACAGTGATGAGGAGGAGGCAGAGGAAGAAGATTTTGATAACAGAACACATATTATTAGTACTTCCAGTGACACACAGGTAAGACACTGTAACTTCACTTAACATTTCAGTAATCTGTTCGACATTGTATATGGCAACCTCTAATCCTATGCCTATGGCCACTGACTGTTCCCTTTGGATTCTCTATGTTCAGCTCTCTTTGCTTCAATCTGGCTCCCGCTATATGTGCTGCTGCAAACCAAAGGTCATCTTGTAGTATATTTCACTATACATATACGTTGCAGTGCTTTGAGTATGTTGTACTAAAACATTTGAGATTCATTACACTGACTCCAGTATGGTATTTGTTTCAAGGGTGTTTATTAATGTGCCAATAAGTATATGGGTATGTGCAAGGGGCTAGGGTGATGGTTGAGGAAGGTCCAGTTAGAGTCCAGTCTCATGGTATCACAGGTGCATTGTCCCAGGGGGCATAGGAAGGGGAGCAATGGCAGTTCAAGGTGGACTGGGTAACAGAGTGGGACAGAGGATGACTATCAGGAGAGCCTTTTTTCCTGGTGGTGGTCTTGGCAATGTTCTCTGACTTCTGCTTGGATCGCAGGGACCGTTTGCGGGGTGGTTCTCCTTCTGCAGGGGGTGGGGTGCTGGTGGCCTGTTGGTCCTGTGGGGGGCCCCCTGTCCACTAGAGCCGGCGGAGAAGGAAGGCTGTTCCTCGGTTTGTCTAGGGTTAGGCACCCTTTGTTTAGCCACTGCCTCCCTCATGGTCTTGCCCATGTCAGCCAGCACCCCTGCAATGGTGACCAGGAAGGTGTAGATTTTTGTTAGGTCCTCCCTGATCCCCAGGTACTGTCCCTCCTGCAGCCGCTGGGTCTCCTGCAACTTGGCCAGTACCTGGCCCATGGTCTCCTGGGAATGGTGGTATGTTCCCAGGATGTTGGTGAGTGCCTCGTGGAGAATGGGTTTCCTGGGCCTGTTCTCCCACTGTCGCACAGCAGTCCTCCTAGATTACCTGTTGTCCTGTGCCTCTGTCCCCTGAACCGTGTGCACACTGCCACTGACCCCAGGTCCCTGATCGTCCTGGGATTGTGGGGTTGCCTGGGGTCCCTGTAATGGTGGACACACTGCCGATTGATGTGTCCTCAGGACAGTGGCATGGGCCCGCTGGGTGGGTACTGTTGTGGTATTTCCTGAGGGGGGAGGCTCTGTGGTGGGTTGGGACTGTGGCAGGGGAACCAACTGTCCAGAGGCCCCTGATGGGCCTGGTTGGTCAACGTGATCCCGGCGTGCAGAGCTGCTGTCATCACTGTGGGCCTCTTCCGGGGGTGGACTGGATGTAGCTCCCACCTCGTCTCCGGTGATGTTGAGTAGGGGTCCTGTTGGGATGCAAATGCATTGTTAATGTATCTGCGTTTGCCCTATTGTGCATTGGTGTGTTTCCCTGTATGACTGTGCTTTCCCTGTTAGCTTGGGCTTGTGTGGGTGGTGAATTTGTGGGCTGGCTGGGTCTCCCTACTGGGCATGCTTTGGTGATGGGTGTCCATGCAGGTCTGTGATGGGGGTCCATGGATTGGTATTGCATGCAGGGCTTGGTATTGGGATGGGTGGGTTGTGATGGTGGGGTATATGTGAGGTGATGGAGTGATGGGAGTGAGGGTAAGGATGGGGGTATGTGATGGCATGCAGGTAGGGTGGGGGGGATAAAGTAGTAAAGATTTGAGTTACCAGAGTCCAGTCCTCCTGCTGCTCCTGCGTGGCCCTCAGGATGCATGATTTCCAAGACTTGCTCCTCCTATGTTGTTAGTTGTGGGGGAGGAGGCGGGGTCCACCGCCAGTCCTCTGTACAGCAATCTGGTGTCTTGCAACCACGGAACGCGCCTTCCCCCGTAGGTCATTCCACCTCTTTCTGATGTCATCCCTAGTTCTGGGGTGCTATCCACAGTGTTGACCCTGTCCACGATCTTCCGCCATAGCTCCATCTTCCTTGCAATGAATGTCTGCTGCACCTGTGATCCGAATAGCTGTGGCTCTACCTGGATGATAATTTCCACCATGACCCTTAGATCCTCCTCTGAAAACCTGAGGTGTCTTTGGGGTGCCATGGATGTGGTGTGAGTGATATGTGTGAGGATGTGTGAAGAGGTGTGGGGTGATGTGTTGTGGTGAATGCTGTGATGTGCGTGAATGGTGTATGGGTGAGGGTGTTCTGTGCCTCTGATTGAGTGGGTGCTCCCTGCTTGTCTCTCTGTGTTGGCAATCTTTTTTTTCATTGAAAGGGTTGTGGGTAATGTGGGTGTGTGTTTTATAGTGGTGTGGGTGTGTGGGTGTGGTGTGTGTATGTGTGTCAGGTGTGTTTAGTTTGAATTGTCCAATGTGGTATAGTTTTGTAAGGGTGTGTGGATTTTGAGCGCAGCGGTGTGTACCGCCAATGATTTACCACGATTGAATGACTTCCGTCGTGATTCGTGGGTCGTGATATTGTAGGCGTGTTGCTGTTAGGGAAACGGTGTGGGTTTTGCTATCGCCAGTTTATCACTGACCTTTGGTCTGGAGGACTTGTGTGGGTGTCAGTATTGTGGCGGTATTCTCTGTGTGGGTCATAATAGCTGTGGCGGATTACCGCCTTGGTTACAGTATGTTGGCGGACGTCAGCGCGGGGGTAGGCGGCATTTACCCCAAGGTTGTAATGAGGGCCAAAGTGTCTTAAGACTTTTAAAAGCAATAAATGTCTCTTTCAAGCACAAAGTACCTGGTTTGTGTGCAAAATCTACGCAAAGAACCGCAGAGGAGAAGATGCGTGGAAACAAATGGGTGTGCATTGATTTCTCGGGCCGCACACAGTGATGCATCGTTTGGTTTTCACGCAGGGACAGCTGTGTGTCGATTTCCGGTGCTCGGTTGTGAATCCTCTTCGGGTTGCGGGGTTTTCAGATGCCCCGGGGACGATGCATGGATTTCTTGCGCTGGCGAAGTCACAGGAGTTGTGTCGATTCGGTGGGCATTGCGTCAAAATTTCTACCGCATGGCAGGTGCTACGTCGATTACTCTATGGAAGTCGGGCTGTGTCGTTCCAGCTCAGCTGTGCGTAGATCCAGCGGGCCGTGCGTCGAATTTCCAGTTGCTACGCTGGCACTACGTCGATCTTCTTTGATGCGAAGTCGGGCTGCGTTGTTCAGGTTCGGCGTGTGGTGAAATTTTTCACTGCGGTCCAGGCTGTGCATTGTTTCTGGCAGGCTGTGCATTGAATTTTGCCGCACAAGTAGTCCTTCTTATTGAGATGAAGTCTTTTTGGTCCTGAGACTTCAGGGAACAGGAGGCAAGCTCTATCCAAGCCCTTGGAGAGCACTTCTCACCACAGCCAGAGAGCAGCAAGGCAGCAGGGTAACAGCAAGGCAGCAGTCCTTCACAGAAAGCAGACAGTTGAGTTCTTTGGGCAGCCAGGCAGTTCTTCTTGGCAGGATGCAAGTTCTGGTTCAGGTTCTCTTCTCCAGGAAGTGTCTGAGTTGGTAGGGGCAGAGGCCCTGTTTAAATACCCAAATGTGCCTTTGGAGTAGGGAAGACTTCAAAGAGTGGCTTAGAAGTGCACAAGGTCCCATTTCAGTTCAATCCTGTCTGCTAGGGTCCCAGTAGGGGTGTGGCAGTCCTTTGTGTGAGGGCAGACTACTGTCCTTTGACATGCAAGTGTCAGGCCCTCCACCCTCCCAGCCCAGGAAGACCCATTCACAATGCAGGTATATGCAAGTGAGGCTGAGTATCCTGTGTTTGGAGTGTGTCTGAGTGAATGCACAAGGGAGCTGTCAACTAAACCCAGCCAGACATGGATTGTAAGGCACAGAAGGATTTAAGTGCAGTGAAATGCTCACTTTCTAAAAGTGGCATTTCTAAAATAGCAATATTAAATCCAACTTCACCAGTGAGCAGGGTATTGTATCACCATTCTGGCCATACTAAATATGACCTTCCTACTCCATTCAGATCAGCAGCTACCACTCAAACAATATATGAGGGCAGCCCCAATGTTAGCCTATGAAGGGAGCAGGCCTCACAGCAGTGTAAAAACGAATTTAGGAGTTTTACACTACCAGTGCATGTAAATTACACAGGTACATGTCCTGCCTTTTGCCTACACAGCACCCTGCCCTATGGGTTACCTAGGGCATAATTTAGTGGTGACATATGTAGAAAAAAGGGAGAGTTAAGCTTGGCAAGTACTTTTAAATGGCAAGTCAACTTGGCAGTGAAACTGCACACATAGGCCTTGCAATGGCAGGAGTGAGACAGCGTTAAGGAGCTACTTAAGTGGGTGGCATAATCAGTGCTGCAGGCCCACTAGTAGCATTTAATCTACAGGCCCTGGGCACACATAGTGCACTTTACTATGGACTTATAAGTAAATTAACTAATCCAATTGGGTATGATCCAATGTTACCATGTTTAAGGGAGAGAGCATATGCACTTTAGCACTGGTTCGCAGTGGTAAAGTGTGCAGAGTCTTAAAACCATCAAAAACATTATCTAAAGGTGGAGGGAGGCAGGCAAAAAGTTAGTGGTGACCACCCTAAGTCTGTCATGTCTAATACGTGTGTCCCCAGCTGAAAGTGGGGAAAGCTACCCAACCTCCTGGGAGCTCTCATCGCTAAGGGGCGTGGTCAGTCCTCGGGTGATGCTCCACCGTAAAGTCCATCCCCTGTAGGGAAATGGAACACCTGAGGAGTTTAGGATTCTCACCCCTCATCTGCATGAGCCATCTGAGGGCCCTGTGGTCTGTCTGAACCCAGAAGTGAGTCCTAAACAGGTATGGTCTCAGCTTCTTCAGTGCCCAGATCACAGCAAATGCTTCTCCTTCAATAGCACTCCACCTCAGTTCCCGTGGTAATAGTCTTCTGCTAATAATGATTACTGGTTGGTTTAGGCCCTCCTCATTTGGCTGCGCGAGAACAGCCCCTATGCCACGCTCTGAAGCATCTGTCTGCACATTAAATTCCTGAGAGTAGATAGGGGCCTTGAGCACGGGGGCCGTGCACATGGCTTCCTTCAGGGAATCAAAGGCTTTCTGACAAGCCTGTGTCCAATTCACCAACCTAGGTTGCTTTTTGGAAGTAAGTTCTGTCATGGGTGTCACAATGGATCCATACCCCTTGACGAACCTACGGTAGTATCCAGTGAGGCGTAAGAAGGCTCTCACTACTGTCTGAGTTCTAGGTGGTTGCCAGGCCTTGATAGTTTTAATCTTGGCCTGGAGTGGCTGCACCTTGCCACCACCTACTAGGTTTCCCAAGAATACCACAGAACCCTGCCCAATCTGGCACTTACTGTCCTTGATGGTCAGGCCTGCCTGTGGCAGAGCCTGAAACACCTCCTTGAGGTGGAGCAGGTGTTCCTCCTAGCTGGAACTATAGATGGCTATGTCGTCTAGGTAGGCTGGGCAGAAGGCATCCTTGCCAGCTAGGACCCCGTTGACCAACTGTTAGAAGGTAGTGGGGGCATTTTTCAACCCAAAGGGCATCACCCGGAACTGGTAATGACCCTCAGGTGTGGAAAATGCTGATCTCTCTTTAGCCCCCTCAGTCAAGGCGATCTACCAATACCCTGATGTAAGAACAAAAGTACTGAGGAATTTGGGAGCGCTTAGCCTGTGTATGAGCTCATCCGCTCGGGGGATGGGGTGAGCGTCAGTCCGTGTGACTGGGTTGAGACCCCAGTAGTCCACACAGAACTGGAGTCCTGGCTTGGCACCGGGTGCAGCAGCCTTAGGCACCAGCACCACAGGCCTGGCCCAGGGACTGCTGGACTTCTCAATATCTTGGAAACCTCCTCCTTGATGCTAGCCTTCACCTTATCTGACAACCTGTAAATGTTGTTCTTTACAGGGGGACTGTCACCCATGTCAATATCATGGACACACTGGTAGGTGAGTCCAGGAGTAAGGGAAAACAGGGAAGAGAACTGCTCCAACAACTCGTAGCAGTCTCCTCTCTGATCTAGAGTCAGGGAGCCATTGTGATTGACACCCTCCACTGACCCATCACCTTCTTTGGCAGAGAGGAGGTTGGGGAGAGGTTCACTCTTCTCTTCCATGGCCTCATCTGTGACAAGGAGCATACTGAACTCAGACCTCTCAAAATGAGGCTTGAGTCGGTTATGGTGGAGAACCCTTAGGGAGTGTCTAGGGCTCTTGAGGTCCACTAGGTAAGTGGCCTCCCCCTTCCATTCGTTGACTTCAAATGGGCCAGACCAGCGGTCCTGGAGAGCTCTAAGCTCTACTGGCTCCATTACCCAAACCTTGTCTCCAGGTGAGAACTCGACCAGAGTGGCCTTCCAGTCATATCACTCCTTCATCATCTCTTGAATGGCCTCAAGGTTACTCTTGGCCTGCTTCCAGAAGCGTCAGGTTTAGTTGCGGAGGGCCAGCATGTAGCTGACCACATACAGGGGATTTGTCTTGGAAGCTTTCTCCCACCCCTCTTTCACTATGCTTAGCTGTCCCCTGACAGGGTGACCACAGAGAAGCTCAAAGGGGCTGAACCCTACCCCTTTCTGGGGCACCTCCCTATAAGCAAACAGCATGCATGGCCAGAGTACATCCCACTTATGCCTCATGGCCTCAGGTAGGCCAGTGATCATGCCTTTGAGGGTCTTGTTGAATCTCTCAACAAGCCTATTGGATTGAGGATGATAAGGGGTGGTAAACCGGTAGGTCACCCCACACTCATCCCACATGGCCTTCATGTATGCAGACATTTGCTTCTGTCAGACACAACTTCCTTAGGGAATCCCACACGGGTAAATATTCCCATCCTGGCTCTGGTCATCACCGGTGCAGTCACTGTTCTCAGAGGGATTGCCTCTGGATAGCGGGAGGCATGGTCCACCAAAACCAGGATAAACCTGTTCCCCAAGGCAGTTTTGGGGTCCAAGGGACCAATTACGTCGATGCCGACCCTTTCAAAGGGGGTGCCAACGACAGGGAGTGGGATCAGGGGGGCCTTAAGCCTTTCCCCTGTCTTCACACTAGCCTGGCAGGTAGGGCAGGCCCTGCAGAAATTATCTGAGGCTATCCGCATTCCAGGCCAATGGAAGTGGGTGACAAGCCTGGCAAACGTTTTGCCTTGGCCCAAATGTCCTGCCAGGGTGATGTCGTGAGCCAGAACCAGTAGGAAGGCCCGGTAACATTGGGGGACCACCAGCACACATGCTCTCCCAATTGCCGGAGCCTTAGGCTCACTGTAAAGGATATCATTCTCCCAGTAGATATGGTGATCGCCAGAGGCTTCCCCAGCTGCTTGGGCTGCGGCCTGTTGCCTCAGACCCTCAAGAGTGCACCTTGCAGAATTCTGTCCTGGTTGGCCCACCCTCTACTTGCCAGCCAGCAAGTTCAGGTAGGGGGCCCAGGTCAGCAATGTCCTTTCCTGTTGTCTCAGGGGCCTCTTCCTCCTCAGAGACCCCATCCACCACTGTGGGAACATCTGAGGCTGGTTTCCTGCACCCCTTGCCCTTCCTCTTTGCAACTGTCTAGACCATTTTTCCAGGCTACAGACGCCATTCACTCCCTTCCCTGGCAGCCATGGACCTTGTAGTCATGCAGACCCACTCAGGCAAACCTAACATCTCCAGGTGGGATCTGAGCTCTATCTCCTTCCAGGCAGTATGTTCAAGATCATAGCCTAACAGACAATCTCCAGGCATGGCAGGACTCACAGCTACTTTCAGAGTACCAGAGAACCCCCCCACTTAAAGGGAACCAGAGCCACTGGTAGGTGACTCTCACGATTGTCAGCGACTATGACCTGGTGGAATGGATTAGGGACTATCTGCTCTGCTGACACCAGCTGACTCTTGACAGTAGTCATACTGGCTCCTGTGTCACGCACAGCCTCCACCCTTTCCCCATCAATGGTGACCCACTGCCTATTCTTGGAATTATTGGCAGGCATGTGGGCTTTAGGCGCCATCTCCTTATCTCCCATGGATAATAGGAACACCTCTGTCTGCCCCCCCCAATGCTAACTGGGACCATCTCCCCCTACAAGCACTACACCAGCCAACCCAGGTGTCTGCCCTCCAGTGGAGGGCTGTGCTCTCTTGGAACAATGTGAGTCACCCTTGGAGTGTCCATGCTGGTAGCACTGTAAGCATTTGGGGATGAATTTCCCTAACTTCTTGTCAAAGTACCCCGGTTTCTTCCCAAACCTAGAAGAGGAATGATTACCCCCCCCCCCGGGAATTGATTTGGGGGCCTTTTGAGAGATCCTTATCTTTAAGTTTTTCTCCCCCCTCCTTCTTCTGTTGGGAACCCTGATCACCTTTGTGGGTGTCCCCCCAGATTCCTTTTTGGACACTCTGGTGCTAACCCAGAGTTCAGCCTCCTCAGCAAGCTTCCTGGGATCAGTCAGCTTACTATCTACCAAGTGCTGGCGCAACTCTGTAAAGGAAATACTGAGCATATGCTTTCTCAGAATCAAATCATAGAACCCTTTGTAATCACTTACTTTTCTGCCCGCACCCATCCAATCAGTGCCTTATTGGAGAAATCAAAACAATCTACCCAAGTCTGTGTCGTAAGTTTGGTGCTGTCCCTAAACCTCTGAGGGTATTTTTCAGGGCTCAGCCCAAACTTGTCCAGTAAAGCGGCTGTCATGGGTGCATAGACATTCTGATCATATGGATCTAGTGTAAGGAGTGTGTCCCTCCCCACTGCTGGTACATAAAACCACAAGGCCGCCCCCATTACTCCTCAGAGGTCCCATGAGCCCTTAGTGCAACTTCATAGGCAGCCAACCACTTGACAATGTCATCTCCCACCACATAACTTGGCACCACATTCTTGGGTATACAAACCTTTTTCTCCCCAACAGGCCCTGCATGTATGTTGCCACCATCACTGCTGGACTCAGATTGTCTCACCTTGATGTCCAGCTCCTTGAGGCTCAGTTCATGAGCCGACATAAGTTTCTTTTTAGCCAAGGCTCTCTCAGCTGCAGCCTCAGCTCTCTCAGCTTCAATTTGCTTAGCTGCTCTCTCAGCTTCAGCCTGTTTGGCTTCTCTCTCTCAGCCCTCCTTTCCTCCTGTTGAGCTTCAATTTTCAACCTTGCCATTTGCAATTGGAATTCTCTCTCCTCTCTCCTTTCCTCTGCGGTCAAGCCCTTATCAGAGACACTGCTCCCTGGTTTGGCAGGGGGCACAATTGTAGTGGTAACATCTCCCACCAATGGCAAAAAATCCTCTAAGGGGCCATCCTCTGGACCCTCCTTCTCAGCATCCTCCTCTGAATGGGCTTCTGCCCAGGCCCTCAGCGCCATTTGAAATTCCTCCTTTCTGGAGGCACCTTGGGTGGGTACTCCCATATCCCTGCAGAACCCTTTCAGCTGTTTGACAGTATATGTCTCCAACAGGGCTAGGTAAACATCTCCATTTCCAGCTTGAGACCCAGCCTGAGACATGTTGAGTGAGGATATTAAAACATTGTCAGGAAAAACGAAATTGCAGAAAAAGATAAAAAAATCAAGTTGACCTTCAACTGTGGGTAGGTAGTGAACACTTAGCTATTGTATGTCACTGCACAAATACAAGTCCTATCCTCACCACTAATCACCAATGTTAGAAATTGAGTCTTTGGTTGGCAGTAAGGTTACCCCCGGTCCAAGCAAGGACCCTCACTCTAGTCAGGGTAGGTCACACACAATCCACATTATCCTGTGCCCACCCTCTGGTAGCTTGGCATTGAACAGTCAGGCTTAACTTAGAAGGCAATGTGTAAAGAATTTGTGCAATAAATCATGCAATAACACAGTATAGCACCCCAAAATTCACCACACAGAGTTTAGAAAAATGTATAATATTTATCTGATAAGATGCAGGTCAAAACGATTAAAATGCAATAAGAATATGTTGAAATATCACTGTAAAAGTGATATATAGGCCCTCATTACAACCCTGGTGGTCGGTGATAAAGCGGTAAATAAATTGGAACTATGACCAAAGCGGAAACCGCTCAGACAGACAGCCACTTTAACACTCCGACGGCCACGGTGGTAGCAGCAAGCACCACGGTGGTAACCACCAACAGCCAGGCAGAAGACAATGTATCACCCACACTATTACAACAGGCCTATCAGCCACCTTTTCCGGGGCGGTACCAACGACATCAAAAGCTCGACGGAAACAGAACACAGGAGTCAAAGGACTCACCTCTGGACACTCAGGGAACAACCACGACCCCATGGAGCCAGAGTTGCAAATTTTCCCCATGTTTGTCTACTTCTTCCTGCATTACGAGCAGCAACGCTGGCGAAGATGACCACAGTGAGTACTGCTGCCTAGCACACAAGGGAGGGGGGAGGAAAAAGAGAGTGACACACACATGCAACATGCAACACCCCCAGCCCCACCCCCAACACCATACACACAATCAGATGCAGTAACATTACATATTCACCCCTACCCCTCAGGAATAATGCAAGGACAAAAAGATTGGAAGAAAGTGAGTGTAATAGGATAAAATAACATGAAGATGTCCATCAAAATATAAACATATATAAATATTTACAAATGGAGGGACTCTGCCCAGTCCTCAATGTCCGTGGGCCACAACACATAGGCCAAGGCCCCACCTCAGTCCTGCAACAACACGGATAGAACACTGCAGGGGCATCAGGTCGAAACACACAGGCACCTCAGGGGGTGCGGGGAATGGGGGGGGACACCTCAGCCAGACGATGGTACAACGCCACTGGTCCTGGAGAGGGCTACATGGCCTGTGTGATGTCCTGGTGAGTGCAAGGCCACAGTCTCTCAAGTGGGTGGTTTTCCCACTGCTTGGGCCCAGGGAGTGCAAAGCCACCGTCTCTCAAGTGGGTGGTTTGCCCACTGCTTGGTCCTGGGGAGTGCAAGGCCACAGTCTCTCAAGTGGGTGGTTTGCCCACTGCTTGGACCCGGGGAGTGCAAGGCCATAGTCTCTCAAGTGGGTGGTTTTCCCACTGCTTGGGCCCGGGGAGTGCAAAGCCACCGTCTCTCAAGTGGGTGGTTTGCCCACTGCTTGGTCCCGGGGAGTGCAAGGCCACAGTCTCTCAAGTGGGTGGATTTCCCACTGCTTGGGCCCGGGGAGTGCAAGGCCACAGTCTCTGAAGTGGGTGGTTTGCCCACTGCTTGGTCCTGGGGAGTGCAAGGTCACAGTCTCTCTAGTGGATGGCTTCTCCACTGGTACTGGAGGGGGCCATTTGCCCAGTGTGCTTCATCCTGGAAAGGATGGGGTGAGTGGATGGCTTCTTCCACTGGTTCTGGAGGGGGCCCTGTGCCAGTGTGCTTCATCCTGGGAAGGATGGGGTGAGTGGATGGCTTCTTCCACTGTTTCTGGAGGGGGCATGGTGCCCAGTGTGCTTCCTCCTGGGAAGGATGGGGTGAGTGGGTGGCTTCCTCCACTGGTTCTGGAGGAGGCACTGTGCCCTGTGATGCAGATCTTTGGGAGTGCAAGGTCACAGTCTCTCACCTGGGTGTCACACCTACAGGATTTGCAGAGTCCAGGACGCACTACAGCCCACAGAGGCAGGACTACACACTGCCCGCCGGCGGTGACGGCTGCTCAGTGGTGGCAGTGGCGGATCTGGTGTCGGGGCTGGCAGTGGTGGGGAGAGGCTCCAGCCCATCCCCTGCAGCCTCAGACGGCTGCCCACTGGGGCTGCTGCTGCTGGCAGTGGTGGGAGGAGGCTCCAGCCCTTCCCCTGCAGCCTCAGACTGCTGCCCACTGGAGCTGCTGCTGCTGGTGGTGCTGCTGGCGGTGCTGGCAGTGGTGCTGGTGGCAGGGCTGGCAGTGGTCGGGGGAGGCTCTAGCCCTTCCCCTGCAGCCTCGGACGGCTGAACCGCCATGGTTGGTGGTGGGGGCTCCGAATGAGGCCCAGCACCAGGCCTCCTGTCCTTCCTGCCTGCTGTTGCTGACTCCTTGCCCTTCCCTTTTGCAGCTGGTAGTGCCTCCTTGCCCTTCCCTTTGGCAGCTGGTGGTGCCTCCTTGCCCTTCCTTGATGCACCTGGTGTATGCACACTTCCAGTACTGCTGGCTGGTTCCTGGGATACTCTCCCACCTGCAGTAGCTGTCAACACTATTGTGGCCGTGGACTGGGTGGCTGAAGTGCTTGACTGGGTTCTGACCACCCTGTCCCAACGTGAAGGACGGGGGAGGGGTAGGGAAGAGGTCAATGGTGGAGAGGAAAAGCTTCTTAGGGACATTGGGGTGGGAAGAGGTAAGGGTTTGGGAGTGGAGGAAGAGGAAGCGGTTGTAGGACGTGTCTGCTGTGTTTGGGTGCAGGTGCATGGGCTGGATACTGTTGTGAGGTGGATGGCTGTTGGGTGTCTGTGTGCTTGCGTTTGTGTACTTTGGGAGGAGGGGGCACAACACAGTGGGAGAGGACACAGGGGACGTATGCATGGATGTGGGGTGGTGACTGTCAGTGAGAAGTGATTAGTGATAGGCGTGATGGTCATGGAGGTAGTGGATGAGGATGTAGTGCATGCAGTTGTGAGTGTAGACGCTACTGGGAGGGAGGTGGACAAGGAGGAGGAGGAGGAGGACACAGTGGAGGCAGTGGATGCTGGTATGTCTGCATCAGGATGATGTTTGTGTGAGTGCCTGCGGGATGATGTGTGGTGCTTGTGCTTGCCTGAACCACTCCTATGTGTTGTTCTGGGTGCATGCTGGTCTGCCTGTGTGCTTGTGATAGGAGGGGGTTGAGGGGAATGGGACTGGGTAGAGGACGTTGGAGGGAGGAGGCTAGAAACAGGGACAATGGCTGCCATCAGAAAGGAGGCCAAAGCCTGGATTGATCTCTGTTGGGCCGCCATGCCAGAGTGAATGCCCTCCAGGAATGCATTTGTTTGTTGCAAATGGCCTGCCAGCCCCTGGATGGCATTCACAATGGTTGACTGCCCAACAGAGATGGATCGCAGGAGGTCAATAGCCTCCTCACTCAGGGCAGCAGGGCTAACCGGGGCACGGCCTGAGGTGCCTGATGCAAAGGAGATGTCCACCCTCCTGGGTAAGCAGGCAGGGGAAACTCGCTGAGGGGCTGCCGGGTGGGCGGTGCTGGTACAGGGGTGGGGGTTGTACCTGTAGTTGCGGTGGCCACAGAGGTGTCCGCCACCACCAAGGAGCTTCCATCTGAGGAGGTATCACTGTCCTAACTGTCCCCTCCGGTCTCCGCTGTGGTGCTCCCCTCGCCCTCCGTCCCACTAGTGCCCTCACCGTTGGTGGATTCGGACTCCTGGGTTCTGTGGGATGCAGCTCCATCGCCGGTGCCTCTGCTCCTCCGCCAGATGATGCTAATGCACATAAGGTCAGGATGACAAAACAAGAAAGGGGGGAGAGAGACAAAGGATACACTGGGTCAATGGCTGAATCGACAACACCGTTGGCGTACACAGCACCCTCACACACAGGGAACAGGCCTACGCAATATGCATTGCACTACCAGAGAAATAGCATGCCTCCAAGGCATGGGGAGGGGCAAATGCAGCACACCTGGGACCCACGAAGCCCTGACCAGTAGTGGATGCCTACGAGCTCGGTAGCTAAATTTACCCTTATGCACCCTAGCCATCAGGGGACCTATGCTGCAATGTCAGGCCTGGCCTAGAGGCACCCACTGACACACATCCACCACCCGGATACCACCCTACCATGCGTAAGTTGTAATGATGGGCACTGTACTCACCCCCTTGTGGCTGCTGTGCTGTCCTCAAGCGTCCATCCAGCTTTGGATAGGCCACCGCCAGTATGCGGGCCATCATGGGGGTCAGGGTTCGACAGGCACCCCTCTCTAGTTGACGGGCCATCAGGGGGGTCAGGGTTCGACAGGCACCCCTCCCTCGTTGGGAGGCCATCCCCAGTTGGGCCTCCGTCCTCTTCCGCACTCAATGTCTCAGGTCCTCCCACCATTGCGACAGTGGGTGTTCCGCTGGCCATAGACCCCCAGGGTCCACACCTCTTTGGCGATGGCACGCCATATACCCTTCTTTTGATGGGCGCTGACCTGCAGAGGCAATACACACAGGAAAATAGAATCAGACAAAAAGTCCTGCCTATTACACATATGGCCCACCATACCCCTTCCCATCACCGTTTACACACACAAGGCCCAGCACACAACCTGTACGCTGCCAAAAGGACATCCACCCACCCCCCTTACATCAGGCCATCACACACACAACTCCATGCATGCATGCCACATGCATCACGCTCACAGTGTACTCACCTGTTGTCCTGGAGGCCCATAGAGCAGTCCGTATTGGGGTAGGGACCCATCCACCAGTCTCTCCAACTCCTGCAAAGTGAAGGCTGGGGCCCATTCCTCGGTCAGACGGGCCATGGTAGGTTCCAAACACAGGTCACAACAGCACATGCAGTGTAGATCCTCTCCTATAGAAGGTTAGGTAACAATTAAGGAATCAGATAGAAAATGGTGGTCACGTCCGCGGCAGTGTATACCGTTACCACTGGTGTAGATCACCATTGGCCACTGTAACCAATGTTAGCCAATGAGGAGTTGCACAACGGTTCTCATCCGCCTCCCGCAACGGTGCACAACGTCAGCAGAATTACCTCACTTCCACCTGTCCCTCCACACAGCACAGGCAGATGCCATTTCAGGGTTGGCGGGCAGGCCCTGGAATAATGCTGCGTCACAGGAGATATTAGCACATACTGGACAAATCACAATGACCGATTTCATGATTACAGGATGGTAAGTTCTGTTCTGGTTCCATTGTTCAATTTGTGACTGGCTCCTCACTCTTTTGTCCATTAGATACCTACCGCTGTGGATGAATTAAAGATGGAGACATGCCCACGTGTACAGACCCCTGGTGGACTTGGCTACACTGGAGGACAGGCACATAATACACACTTATAGACTGGACAGGGCCACAATCCCTGAGCTGTGTGCCGGATTGGAGCATGACCTGATATCTGATATCCATCACCCCACTGGGATCTCCCCTCTTGTGCAAGTGTTATCTGTACTCCATTTCCTGGCAATTGGTTCTTTCCAAGTGACAGTGGGCTTGGCAGCAGGAATGTAATAGCCAATGTTCTCAGATGTGCTGACAGGAGTGTTGTCTGCCCTGATAAAACACATGTGCAGCTACATTGTTTTCCCCCAGGTTGAGGATTTGGCCACAGTGAAGGCCGAGTTTTATGCAATGGGACATATCCCCAACATAATTGAGGGATAGATGGAACACATATTGCATTTGTCCCCCCTCTGGCAGAATGAGAAGGTGTTCAGGAATCGTAAGAGTTTCCACTCTATGAATGTTTAGATGGTGTGCTTGGCGGACCAGTACATCTCTCACGTCAATGCTAAATATCCTGAGTCGGTGCATGATGCCTTTGTCCTGAGGAATACTGGCAACAGGAGGGGAGTTCCCTATTAACCCACTGGATCAGGGACAAAGACAATAATCTAAACAAGAGAGTATCCAGAAGGGATGAATATAGATATAACTATCACAGTGAAAAACTAAATTATTCACTAGAACATAATTTCTTTTATTACCAAATTCAGCAATTAAACTATAGTGTCCACAGGTACCTCTGTACCCAGGGAAACCTTACATATAACTATTAAAAAAAATATTTATACAATATATACATATAATACATCACACAAATCATCAACCAAAATTTCATTAAAGCACCGTAAACAAAAAAGTATGATCTGCGAAGTCAATCAATGGCCAGCAGTCACAGAAAGAGGAGATGACGATTATCCATGGAGAGTATATTGCCTCAGTGGGAAAGAACAATCACCGAGAGAAAAGTCTGATACAATCCATAATTTCTTAATTCATAGTTCATAAATTCCAAGAGTCATTCCTCGAAGAATACAGTCAACGCGTTTCGGCCTTAGCAAATCCGGCCTCCTCAGGACAATAAGAACAGTGCCTAGATATACAACATACAAAAATTACCAAAACCATTCTGGGTCATACCAACTATATATACACACCCAACCGGTGGAATCCCACAACTATGCACCAAAGAAACACCCTGGGTGCACAAAAGCAAATAAAACGCAAAGTAAAAAGAAACCAGAAGAATCTAAATGCAAATCAAAATAATAATAGAAATAATAAATGTGCAACCCAGCGCAAAAGCCTTGACAACTGGCAAAGTCATCAAAAACAAATTACATATGATCCCAAAAGGGAGAGCCCAACCAAATAATGAAAACACACTTACAAGCTGTGGTGGATACAAATAAGATATGTAAACACTAAAGAGCATAGCCAGAGGGACTAACCTGAATAACGAAGGAAAAGCGGGGAAAATCAATAAAGGACACAAACCAGCTGATTAGTCTGGAAGGAGCCGGGGAAGTTGAAAAAATACAAAGCGGTTAATGGTATGAACAACGTGAACCCGAGCGCTACAACTAAACAGATCACAAATCATAGCGCATACCTTACATACACAAATCATTGTCTTTACCCCCTATCAATGGACATTTCGAATGCATGAACTGCTTGGCTTGTCAATATACACAGAAGAGTAGCCAGGTTGAGTTAAATGGCAAAATACATTTCCAGCGTTGTTTTTCAAATTGTAATACTCGGTATGTGATCTACTGTATCACCTGTCCGTGTCAACTTACTTATATTGGCCAGACGACACAACCCGTGAAAACACGTGTCCTCCAGCATATATCTAGGATTAGATGTGCTGTGCGAGGTGCCCCAATGGTTGACCACTATATTCAACAGAATCATCGGCCAGAAGATATTAGATGGTCTATTTTGTTTGTTGCTAATAAAACAAAAATGGGCAACTCAAATGCTTCTGCTCTGGATAGAATGGAAGTTCGCTTGATCGAGAGATTTGGGACGGCTAGAAGGGGCCTTAATGATATGTCTGAAATGTGGGCTCTAATATAAATGTAACTGTGTTCATACTAGTTGGTTCAGGCTGCACTTCCCAGTAATATATGAGTTATTTGTCTTTAGTTGTTTTTGTTGTGTATTTATTTATATCTTAGTGGGCTGCACTGCTAAACACACATATAATATGTTGGAGCTGTGGTTGCTGCTATGTTTTATTTTTCATTCTTTGTATTGTGTATATTTATTTATGTGTGCTCTTTCACTGTTGATTATTTGTTTTTAATGTAATAGCGATCTTTTGTAGGGCTCTGAAATTGTATGGAACCTTATTTGTATATGTGCATAGTCCAAGATGGCGCCTACACATTTTTGTCCCAGCCGACATTGTGTAGTCACCTTCTTGATGTTTATTTTGTATTTTCATAGCCAGAGAACCTCGCCCGGGGTTGGGGTCTTCTATTTAAACGCGCACTACATGTGCGCTTATTTGCCAAACAGCTTTGATTTCGGTGAACGCGCAGTTCGGTAATGCTGATACCGGCTGCCTGACCTGGAACGCTGAACTTAAGGTATGCGCTATGATTTGTGATCTGTTTAGTTGTAGCGCTCGGGTTCACGTTGTTCATACCATTAACCGCTTTGTATTTTTTCAACTTCCCCGGCTCCTTCCAGACTAATCAGCTGGTTCGTGTCCTTTATTGATTTTCCCCGCTTTTCCTTTGTTATTCAGGTTAGTCCCTCTGGCTATGCTCTTTAGTGTTTACAGATCTTATTTGTATCCACCACAGCTTCTAAGGGTGTTTTCATTATTTGGTTGGGCTCTCCCTTTTGGGATCATATGTAATTTGTTTTTGATGACTTTGCCAGTTGTCAAGGCTTTTGAGCTGGGTTGCATGTTTATTATTTCTATTATTATTTTGATTTGCATTTAGATTCTTCTGGTTTCTTTTTACTTGCGTTTTATTTGCTTTTGTGCACCCAGGGTGTTTCTTTGGTGCATAGATGTGGGATTCCACCGGTTGGGTGTGTATATATAGTTGGTATGACCCAGAATGGTTTTGGTAATTTTTGTATGTTGTATATCTAGGCACTGTTTTTGTTGTCCTGAGGAGGCCGGATTTGCTAAGGCCGAAACGCGTCGACTGTATTCTTCGAGGAATGACTCTTGGAATTTATGAACTATGAATTAAGAAATTATGGATTGTATCAGACTTTTCTCTCGGCGATTGTTCTTTCCCACTGAGGCAATATACTCTCCATGGATAATCGTCATCTCCTCTTTCTGTGACTGCTGGCGATTGACTGACTTTGCAGATCATAATTTTTTGTTTACGGTGCTTTAATGGAATTTTGGTTGATGATTTGTGTGATGTATAATATGTATATATTGTATAAATAATTTTTTTATTAGTTATATGTAAGGTTTCCATGGGTACACAGGTACCTGTGGACACTATAGTTTAATTGCTGAATTTGGTAATAAAAGAAATGATGTTCTAGTGAATAATTGAGTTTTTCACTGTGATAGTTATATCTATATTTGTCCTGAGGAATAGCAGCATCCAAAATGTGATGGGACAACTACAGAGGCACAGGGTGTGGCTAATAGGTGAGCACTGGTTCCTAACCAGTATATGTTGGGGTATGGGTATGGTTTGGGCCATATAGGATATTGTGTGGCTAAATGTTGTCCCTCAATATCTGCAGGTGACTCTGGTTACCCAAACATATCATGGCTGCTGACCCCTGGGAGGAATGCCAATACAAGGGCAGAAGAACGTTATAATGAGGCACATGGGCAAACCAGAAGGATAATTGAAAGGACCTTTGGCCTCCTGAAGGCCAGATTCCAGTGCCTCCATCTAACAGTTGGATCCCTGTGCTACTCACCAAAGGAGGTCTGGCAGATAGTGGTGGCATGCTGCATGTTGCATAACCTGGCCCTCAGATGCCATGTATCATTCCTGCAGAAGGAGGAGGCTGGAAATGCCAGTGTGGCAGCAGTAGACCCTGTGGACAGTGAGGATGAGGAGGCAGAAGATGAGGATGAGGACAACAGAACTAATGTGATCTGACAATACTTCCAATGACACACAGGTAGGACAGTGTTACTTCACATTTCAATGTCTTGTTTTAATTTGTGTGCCAGTGGCATGCTGATATTTGCAACTTCTATGCCCACTTACTGTTCCCTCTGGCAATTCATTTTGCAGATGTTGGTGACCTGATATATACTCCTGGTATGATCACTACAGCCAGCTACAGGTCATTAATCTATCTCATTCTCTGTACAGTTGATTTGCAATGTTTGCACCTGTTACAATTAATACATATTTGATATACATGACATACTCCAAAATGTTTTTTTCCAAAGGGTGTTTATTGAAGTGCTAATATATGAGGGGCAAGTGCAATGGGATGGGGTGATGATGGAGGAAAGTCCAGGGTATTGTTTCAGTCTATTTGTAGCACAGGTGCATTGTCCATTGTGACATAGGAAGGGGAGTAATGGCAGTTCAATGTGGACAGGGTGACAGAGTGTGACACAAGGGTAACAATCAGGAGAGACTCATTTCCTGGCGGAGGTCTTGGCAAGAGTCTCTGGCTTCTGTCTGGATCACAGGGAATGTTTGCAGGGTGGTTCACCTTCTGCAGGGGGAGGGGTGCTGGTGGCCATTGAGTCCTGTGGCGGGGCCTACTGGCCACTAGCGGCAGCGGAAGCGGAAGGCTGTTTAGATGTCTGGCTAGTGGCAGGGGCCCACTTGTGTGAGCCTGCCTCCCTCATAATGTTGGCGATGTCTGCCAGCACCCCAGCAATGGAGATCAGGTGTTGTTGATGGCCTGCAATTCCTCCCTGATCCCCTGGTACTGTCCCTCCTGCAGCCACCTGTTCTCCTGCACATTGTCCGGGATCTGGCCCATCGTGTCCTGGGAATGTTGATAGGCTTCCAGAATCTCTGTGAAAGCCTCCTGGAGAGTCGGTTCCCTGGGCCTGTCCTCCCCCTGGCGCACAGCAGTCCTCCCAGTGTCCCTGTTGGCCTGTGCCTCTGTCCCCTGAACCGTGTGCCCACTGCCACTGACCCCAGGTCCCTGATTGTCTTGGGGGTGAGGTGTGCCCTGGTGTCCATGAGAGGTGGACACACTGCTGACTGACGTGTCCTGGGGACAGAGGTATGGGTACACAGGGTGGGTGCTGTGGTGGAGTTTCCCGATGGGGAAGGCTCTGTGATGGTGTGTGTCTGGGCCTGGGTAACCGGCTGTCCAGTGGTCCCTGATGGGCCAGGTAGATCATCCAGATCCTGAAGACCAGAGTTGCTGTCATTACTGTGGACCTCTCCTGTCCGGTGACATTGGCTGGTGTACCTGTGGGGATGTAAATGATGTGTTATGGTTTCTGTGTCTGACATATTGTACATCCGTGGCTTCCGCTCTTTGTTTGGATTTGCCCTGGCACCTTTCACTTGTGTATGTTAGTGTATGGTGGGATTGTTCGTTCTCTATGGTGTGAATGCTTTAGTGGTGAGTGTCCATGAATTGGTGCGGCATGCAGGGCTTTACATTGGGATGAGTGAGATGTGATGGTGGGGTGTGTGGGAAGTAGTGGAGTGAGGGGAGTGTGGGTGAGGGTGAGGGTATGTGATGGCATGCAGGTAGTGGGGTGATAGTAGTAGAGAGTTGACTTACCAGAGTCCAGTCCTCCTCTGACTCCGGACAGGCCTTCAGGATGCGGTACAACTATTGACATCCTTGACAGATAATCCGCAAATACATTTCTACTGCCTTTTACAAATTCTACATCAAAATTGGACTCCTTTACCGACAACAACCATCTTGAGACACGTGGCGTTACATTACCTTCTAATCCACCTCCCCCTTTGAAGATATAAATGAATGGTTTATGGTCTGTCCTCAACTTGAAAGGTATTCCCCACAAGTAAAACCGGAAATGATTGATCCCCCAGCAACAAGCTAAGGCCTCCCTTTCTATTACAGAATATCACAGTTCCGCCCCCTGTAATCGTCTTGAAGCGAATCCCACCACATACTCATCACCATTCTTTACTTGTGTCAATACCGCTCCAACCCCTACATTGCTCGCATCCGAAGTTACGTAAGTCTTTGCCGTTACATCAAAGACACCCAAGGTGGGAGCTTCTAAAATACACTTCTTCACGTTCTCAAAAGCATGTTTGCACTCTTCACTCCACACATACATTACTCCTTTTTTCATCAGTTTCCTCTCTGTGAAATTTCTTATGAACTTAGCACAATATTCTGCAAGACCTAAGAATGATCTTAACTCATCCTTACAGTTTCGTTCAGGTGCATTCTCAATTGCAGCCACTATGCTTTTCTTAGGTCTGATACCATCACAACTAATAGTGTGTCCCAGATATGTTACCTCAGATTTCCGAATTTGACATTTTTCCTCTTTAATGGTTAAGCCTCTCTTTTCTAATCTAGACATTACTTCTTCAAACAAAAAGTCATGCCCGTTTCACAATCACCCACAGTTAATATGTCGTCCTGGAAGCATAGCACTTTGTCCATATCACCAAAAGTTTCTCCCATCAGCCTCTGGAAGACAGCAGAGGCGGAGGCTAAACCAAAAGGCATCCTTTTGTAACGAAAAGCCCCTAAATGCGTTACAAAGGATGTCAAATGTCTAGAATCCTCATGCAAATTTATCTGGTGATAGGCAGATGACATATCCAAAACACTAAAAATACACCCTTTGCCTTTTATAGACAACATTTGAGAAATATTTGGCAAAGGTTGTCGGTCAACCCATATATTTTTGTTCAGATCTCTGAGATCATTACATAAACGAATCCTTGCTGCCTCCTTGGGTGCTACTACAATTGGGGCAAGCCATTCTGAGGATTCTATGAGTTCAATGATACCATTTTGCAACAACCTACCAATTCTTCTTTCAAGGGTTTTATCATCAAATTTGGTATGTTCCGCACTTTATGAACTACTGGTGTTGCATTCCTCTTTAGTACTATTTTTTGAGAAAAACCCTTCAAGATACCCAATTTTGATGAAAAAACTTGCAGATGCTTTTCAATTAATGGATGCTGAATATTTACACCCACTTCATCAACTCCTTGTTTTTCCATAATCAAGACAACGCAAGTCCACGTAAGGTTGCTACATAAGATGCTATATCTTCATCAGCACCTTGCATCCTTGAAAACAATGTGTGACGTTCCTAAACCAAATTGGTTTTGGGTGTAAATTGTAGATCTAGCGTTTGCATGGACATCTCGAAAACATTGGTGGGATGTCCATCCCCCATTCCTAAGGAAACTTCAGGGAGGCCCTCATAAATTCTTCTCCCTTCAATACCCAGATGATGAAGAAGAATTGCCTGCCCTCTGATAGGACCATAACGATCACCCCCTATTGCCAATATGTAAGTAGTAAACATTATTTCCCATTGTTTCCATGGAATAGGTGGCTCGCCAGCTGCTGGCAAAAAAGGTGGTGGTGAAGACATGCTCTGATCCCCCATAGTTTCAATTATTTAACAATAATAATAATTTTCTTTTGTTATTTTTTTTTTCCACTCTTCTTATTATCTTTCTTTTCCACTTCTCCAATTAATTATTCACATTTGTGTAAAATGTTTCTATTTCTATTACTGTTCTTCCATTGTCCTTTTCTTACTATGACCAATTATTCATAGTGTACTGCATTTATTTTTACTGCTCCACAGGTTGCCGTCAGGAGGTGAAGATCAGCATAGGCAGCTGATTCAACGTTGAAATGCAGAGAGGTAAGTTTACGTTTATTCTTGTTGTAGAAGCGGCGCACTTCCAAATATAGTGATTTGAAAGTATTTTAATAGCATCATAAGCGATTTTCCACAAAAGGGCAATCGATTAATGTCACACGCTGCTTAATACTTAATGCTGAAAGCGCGTGCTGGTCGATTTGGCTGTGTGTGATTCACACGCAGCCGCCCGCTTTGGCTGCACGAGACTCGCACGCTCGCAGCCTTGTCAGAGTGCGATTCACATGCAGCCGGCCGCTTTGGCTGCATGCGACTCGCATGTTCGCAGCCTTGTCAGATTCAAAAGTATACTCCTGCCCGTTGCTAAGGAGTCATGTGATCGCACATATTCGTTTCCGTTGGCTTGTTAACTTTCCAAAATAGTACAAAGCGCAATTTCTGACTCTTAATGCCAATTAGACAACAATTCAGCACCATATGTTTTATGGAAATGTTTGTCTAATATGAATTGATCAATTGTTTACTTTTTAAGAACGTAGTCAGATAATCAAGGTATTTGTAGATAGTTAAGGTTGTTGTAATGTTCTAAAATCAATAAACTTGCTCACCGCAGTTCCTTGAAAAGAAATTGTTTTGAATATTTCGTTGTCATACAGATTTTTCGATCTGTATTCAGTTCCAGGAGTGGAGGCATTCTTTTCAATCCGTCTCCTGCACGGTTCTCCTCATCGCCAATGTAAAGATGAGACTTCCAGCTTTATTGCAAATTCATCTTTTTATTTCATAAGTAAATACGCAGCACCTCCAGCACAGCTCCTTCTCCTGCTACTTTCCTCCTTCTCTCCTTCACCCAGGCTCTTCACATTCTATCTGATGTCACCACCTATCTCATCACATTCTAACATTGTCCATTTAGCCTTATGTTACTAGTTTGGCAGTATCCATGTCAAGAGCATGTTACTATCTAGATTACTCGGCCTTCTGCAATTTTTCCTCCTTTTAGGGTTAAGACATTCAGGCCCTTATTATGACCTCGGGGGTCTTCCATGAAGACCACCGAAGTCCCGCCAAACCGAAGACCACGAGTGTTGGCGGTCTTCCGACCACCATATTATGACTGCTGGTGACCCTCCACCATAATTTGGGTGGAGAGCCGCCAGCAGCGCAGTGGCGGTTGCTCCTCTGCCACCGCCACGTCATCAGAACACCACCCACGGAATTACGTTGCAGTATTCGGCGTGGAGGTGTTCTGGTGACGGGGTGCTGGCGGCGGAGCAGGCTCCATGGAACCCGTTCCCTCACGGACGACCACCGAGACAGGTAAGGTGATCGTCCGACAGGGGAGGGGGGTGGGGGATGTTGTGTGGTGTGTGCGTGAAAGGGTGTGCGACTGTGAATGTATAGAGGGGGTGTGTGAGTGCGTGTATGAATGCGGGGGTGGTGTGTGTCGGGGGATGTATTGTGTATGTGTGCACGTGTATGTGTGTGAGTGGTGTGTGCGTGCGTGAGTGGGGGGCAGGGGAGGGGGCCATATCAGCTTTGGGGGGGTGGTAGGGGGCCGTGGCTTTTGGGGAGGACTGTCTGGGGGCGGGGGAGACCCGTATCAGTGCCAGGGAAGGAATTCCCTGGCACTGATAGTGCCTACTGCCATGGTTTTCGTGGCAGTACAGCCGCCACGAAAACCATGGCGGTATACGGGGTCATTATCCTGCAGGTGGACTAGTGACAGCCGCCAGGCTGGAGACCGTTGTCTCCAGCCTGGCGGCCGTTACCGCCGTGGCGGACGCGGTTCTACATTGGCAGTTTGGCATGAGACAAACCGCCAATGTCATAATTTGGCGGTAATTACCACCAGCCTGTTGGCGGTGCTACTGCCAAGTTAACACCATCCGCCAGGGTTGTAATGAAGGCCCCAGTCATCTGGTGCCCCCCTAGTTGGGTTCACACTACGTATTTGCCTACCTATTTACCTCTCCTCTCCGAAAAAATTATTATCTATACCATGGTTAACAGTGCCTCTATTGATCGTGACTCCGTTTGCTTCTAGGTGAACCTCACACACTGGCTATTTAACAGTGCCTTCCGGGGTTGACCCCTTCTCTGTACTCCACATAAGGTACTCCACGGTGTACTATATCTATCCATATGCTATGTATTCAATGGACACCTGTCACATAGGTCAAAGTATATCCAACATCTATCAGTCATGCAAATTAAAAACGTTTCAAGGAACACAATGCAGATTGGAAAACTTTGTAGCCTCATCAAAGGTCAATAATTGGCTTTTTAGGCAACTGATATGTGCTTTTTGCCATGAATGACAAAACACATGAATCTCCAGTCTGAATCGATTGTTTGTCATGTATGACATTAGCGAACCAGCAAGGATTACAGATGGTATTAATGACGTAAAATGAGGCCAATTAGCTGCAATGCCTTATTCACAAAATTAACCGGAAAACACAAAAGTGTTTCACAGTAAAAAGAGCTACTGCCGCTTGGTCAATATGTGTTCATTTTTTCTTCCACTCTCTCAGTAGTCAACGTGTATAAAAAATATAGGATTATAATTTTTAGAACAATAGGAGGGGCCAGACACTGCCAGCAAGACTAGTGGATGAGGGGCCAGTGGGAGGGCTGTGGTTTAGCTTCATGAATTCCAGATAGACACACTTTCATTCAACACCTTGATACGTGACATTTAGAAACATCTGTAAAATGGGAGAATCTTGAAATGTGTATCCACTGGTCACTGACTGTGCCAGTCACTTCTGGGAGGGAGAGATCTTACTACAATTGGAACCTGTCACATACATGTTACACACAAATCTTTGCTGTATGTCTATTAACCCACTGACGTATCTCACTATGACTTGAACCTATGAATAATATGTTAACACAGCTCTTCAGCAGGTAAATTAATCCACTGAACTCTCTCAATAGGATCAGAAGATCTGGCCTGCAGGATACACAGCGCTTCCTACCGTACATGAATTTATCTACTGAGGTTTCTAATTTGAAATAGAATTTAAGGAAAACATGCCTACACTGAAGTAGAATTTGCGGCCTATAGGATGCACATGGGTCAACCACTAACATGCAGATTAGACAATATTTAAAAATTCCTTTCTGTTCTGCAGTTTCCTTCCATTTTCATTATTTTCTCCTTTAAATACTTTTGCCTTTGGTTGTATTTGCTACTTTCTCTTTTTTCATTCTTTTACGCCTACTCTTACTTTCTGTTGCACTTGCAAAGTTTTGTTTCATTCATTTCATATTCCTTATCTCTTTCTTTTTTTGTTTTTCTCGTTTGCCTGCTTTCCTGTTCCCTTTTTGGGGTGCAATTCCCTTTCCAAGAGCTCCATTTCACCAAGGAACCTTTAATTCATTTGTAATCAATGTACACAAATGGGAAGGGAACTAAGAATTCAAACTGGTCGGAATGAGGGAGGACATTTTAGACAAATGCCAAGTGTTGAGGTTGTAATGCCCCCTGCATGATCTACAGTTGTGTTCATGTGCCCTCAGTGCCTGACTAAGAGTATCTGGTGTCCTGGTTTACAATTGTTGGCCCTAGCCTCACATTAAGCCAGTATATGTTCAGAGGTCTAGGTCTGTAGTTTGAAGAGTTAGGTTCTGGTGAGGTTTCAGTGAGTGAGTTTCTGGAGACGCCCTGTGACCTGGAGAGGCGCTCCAAGCATGCCCTCATTTACTGACAGTGGACTATGGTGCCTGTTGTGAGTTTAGTATATAGAGTGGTGAATTCAATTTTTGCCAAACATTTTTACCTGTGTCAATGGAGTGGAGGCCTACTGCTCACTTGTGCAAATTTCTGCTTCTATTTCCTAACCCAGATTCTAGTGCTAACATAGATGTGTATGAGTGAGCCAGACTGACAGACCCCAGGGTTCCATTTTAGAAGTCCCTGGCCTGTTCCTGTGCACGAGTTGGAGGTGAGGATGTTTTCTCAGACAGTGGAAATGCATTGTGAGGTCCTACCTTTAAATCCATTATGTGAATACACTCTCCAGCTCACTGAACAGGTGTTCCACATTATATTTCAGCCCTGGTTTCAACTTTACCACCCTGATGCATTGTGGTACATGTAGTTGCCTTTGATGTCAATCTCTGTCCTCATGTATTCATGCTGGTACTCGGCTCAGTATCCATCATTACTCCTGACTTCTACAGATATGCCGACTCATTCAAACTGGCTTCCTTGACTTGTAACACTCTCAAGTCCATTCCACACTGCATTCCTGACTAGCCCATGTCCCTCCTTGTGCCTGCTAGTGTCTATAGAAAGTGGATTATCAGTTGTGGTCGATGTGTCTGTTGGTGGAAAAACTCCAAAGGGAAAAAAATAAAATATTTAACTTTAATGCACAGGAGTACTCCTTCACAGACATGATGGCTATCCCGTCTGCCGTATTACGATCCCCATGGGATAGAATGGGATTGTAATATGGCGGACAGAATAGCAATATCATTTGTGATAGAATATTGCCAACGCTGACTTCTAAATCAGGCCCTTACTTACTTTGGGGCAAGGCTGCAAAACGTAGCTGAACAGGGCTGCTTGAGGACAGATACCCTCTCCGCAACTTCCCACTGAAATAAATTTGCTGCTGCAAAAAAGCTCAGAGCGGAAGCAACCTGAAACTTTGGCCCTGCTGCAATGGACTTTCATCTGCTTGTCTCATCAGCTTTATCCTAACCCTCCACAGGTTTTTGGAGCCAAAACATGTCATAGTCCCATGTTTTTCAGGATGTTAGGACGAGCAATCATGGACAAAAACAGGGGTTCCAGGAACTCTTGGTGGTCAAGACTCACAAAAACAGAAGGTACCAGTGGGGACCAGGGCTAGTCTGGTTGGTACTGGTCAGATGGTCTCTTTCTGTGTCCATGTACCTGAACAGGAAGTCAGTCAACTGGCCCTTGGGGTCCACTTCTTTGTCTTTGGTACAAGTAAGAGCAGTTTATTCATTTTATGGCTACTGCAGGTCCAGTAGTGTTCAGAAGAAGGTAACGAGGGGTGTCACGTTTATGTCTGGCACTAACTTGTGGGGAGATGGGTTCCTGTTCCTCCTGACCAATAGGTAAAAAGTTCTAAGTGGTAACCCTACCTACTTTTGCAGCAGTTCTAGTCTGCCTTACAGTAACCAATGTAACACTTCAGCTCTCTACCTAAATCCACAATATAATCCCAGTCATTTACTATGGAAAAGTCAGCTTTGCTACTGTGAAAATCGTTTTTGGGAGTTTTCACTGTAAGGACATGTGTAACATTACATTTCTACATGTCCTTCTTGTAAATACTATGCGCTCTGCCTTAGGGGATGCAAGGCCTACTTAGGGGTGATGTTTTAATATTTAAATGCAAGTTTTTGACCAGGCAAAATAGTATATTTTGGCAGTCTGAATAGTAGTTTTAAAATTACCGCAGTCAGGCTAAAATTGCAGGCCTGAAGCCATGCTTGCATTGTTACTGCAGTGGGTGGCACAATATTTGTTGCAATCTACTAGTGAAATTGAACTTACAGGCCCGGATACCTTAGTACCATATGCTAGGGACTTATAAATAAGTTAAATATACCACTTAGGTATATACAATGTGACATGCTTTTAAGGGTCAGACTACAAATGTAGGGAACTGGACAGCAGTGTCCCTGTTTCCAGAGTTCAAAAACTAGAAATAAACTATCAAAAAATGAAAATGAACACATAAAAGGAGCATTTTCTGACATATAGTCTATCCCTTGACAAGGTCATGTGTAGCCTTCAATTAATTGGTAGTTCCATGAAGTCATGTTTCTGGTTGATGACTCACCCCTTCTGTCTTCCCAGCACCTGTGGTACAGCTGTGTGCTTCAAGTTATTGCTACTTTAGAGTCAAGGGTGCATAAGCTCAGAATGTTTTTATCTGCTGAGGTTCTACTTGTTCCAGTAGTGTCTTTCTGTTCAGATTCCTGGCTTGGTCCTTGAATCTTTGTACCGTGGTTTTGCTTATTTCCTGATACCTACTTCCCTTTTTTTGTTACCTTGACTTACCTACGTCTGTTTCTTGATATTGCTGCTATTCTGCCTCTCTTATATACCAATCATTCTAGTTATGTCTGCACACTTCCTCTCTTACCCTTTTTGGAAGATTCTTAGTCTAGAATGTTTGTCCTTTACCATGTGTTTATTGTTGCAGTCCTGTCCATGTTTGCCTGTTGCTCCGATATCGTGGAAATCAGTGTTTCAGTTTCTGAAGATTTTGAGTTCAGTCTGGTCCTTGTTCGAATCGTGTACCAGTTTTCCCTGAGCCCAGTTTGTATTTTTGTGTTGCATGGCCTATTACCATGTGTCCTTTCCTGTGGCTGTTTTGAATCTTGATTATCATTATCAAGGGTGACAATAAGGTACTAAAGCTTGGCGCCTCTGGCAAAAAACTCACCTAGCGCTCTTCCTTTTTAAAAGGTGCTGGCTGTGTTCTCAGACTCTGTGAGATTAATTGCTCCTTTCCTTTTGCACAATCTTATCTCCTTGCAGAGAGATCACTTTCCAAGGAGCAGGCAAACTATCATTTATGTTATTTGGTCTATTGTTTTTCTGTTTGTGACTTCATATTTCCTTCTTATTGTTACCCAGTTCAGTTCCACTGTCATAATTCATTATTTGGTTGGGCTCTCCCTTTTGGGATCATATGTAATTTGTTTTTGATGACTTTGCCAGTTGTCAAGGCTTTTGCGCTGGGTTGCATGTTTATTATTTCTATTATTATTTTGATTTGCATTTAGATTCTTCTGGTTTCTTTTTACTTGCGATTTATTTGCTTTTCTGCACCCAGGGTGTTTCTTTGGTGCATAGATGTGGGATTCCACCGGTTGGGTGTGTATATATAGTTGGTATGACCCAGAATGGTTTTGGTAATTTTTGTATGTTGTATATCTAGGCACTGTTTTTGTTGTCCTGAGGATGCCAGATTTGCTAAGGCCGAAACGCGTCGACTGTATTCTTCGAGGAATGACTCTTGGAATTTATGAACTATGAATTAAGAAATTATGGATTGTATCAGACTTTTCTCTCGGCGATTGTTCTTTCCCACTGAGGCAATATACTCTCCATGGATAATCGTCATCTCCTCTTTCTGTGACTGCTGGCGATTGATTGACTTTGCAGATCATAATTTTTTGTTTACGGTGCTTTAATGGAATTTTGGTTGATGATTTGTGTGATGTATAATATGTATATATTGTACAAATATTTTTTTTATTAGTTATATGTAAGGTTTCCATGGGTACACAGGTACCTGTGGACACTATAGTTTAATTGCTGAATTTGGTAATAAAAGAAATGATGTTCTAGTGAATAATTGAGTTTTTCACTGTGATAGTTATATCTATATTTGTCCTGAGGAATAGCAGCATCCAAAATGTGATGGGACAACTACAGAGGCACAGGGTGTGGCTAATAGGTGAGCACTGGTTCCTACCCAGTATATGTTGGGGTATGGGTATGGTTTGGGCCATATAGGATATTGTGTGGCTAAATGTTGTCCCTCAATATCTGCAGGTGACTCTGGTTACCCAAACATATCATGGCTGCTGACCCCTGGGAGGAATGCCAATACAAGGGCAGAAGAACGTTATAATGAGGCACATGGGCAAACCAGAAGGATAATTGAAAGGACCTTTGGCCTCCTGAAGGCCAGGTTCCAGTGCCTCCATCTAACAGTTGGATCCCTGTGCTACTCACCAAAGAAGGTCTGGCAGATAGTGGTGGCATGCTGCATGTTGCATAACCTGGCTCTCAGATGCCATGTATCATTCCTGCAGAAGGAGGAGGCTGGAAATGCCAGTGTGGCAGCAGTAGACCCTGTGGACAGTGAGGATGAGGAGGCAGAAGATGAGGATGAGGACAACAGAACTAATGTGATCTGACAATACTTCCAATGACACACAGGTAGGACAGTGTTACTTCACATTTCAATGTCTTGTTTTAATTTGTGTGCCAGTGGCATGCTGATATTTGCAACTTCTATGCCCACTTACTGTTCCCTCTGGCAATTCATTTTGCAGATGTTGGTGACCTGATATATACTCCTGGTATGATCACTACAGCCAGCTACAGGTCATTAATCTATCTCATTCTCTGTACAGTTGATTTGCAATGTTTGCACCTGTTACAATTAATACATATTTGATATACATGACATACTCCAAAATGTTTTTTTCCAAAGGGTGTTTATTGAAGTGCTAATATATGAGGGGCAAGTGCAATGGGATGGGGTGATGATGGAGGAAAGTCCAGGGTATTGTTTCAGTCTATTTGTAGCACAGGTGCATTGTCCATTGTGACATAGGAAGGGGAGTAATGGCAGTTCAATGTGGACAGGGTGACAGAGTGTGACACAAGGGTAACAATCAGGAGAGACTCATTTCCTGGCGGAGGTCTTGGCAAGAGTCTCTGGCTTCTGTCTGGATCACAGGGAATGTTTGCAGGGTGGTTCACCTTCTGCAGGGGGAGGGGTGCTGGTGGCCATTGAGTCCTGTGGCGGGGCCTACTGGCCACTAGCGGCAGCGGAAGCGGAAGGCTGTTCAGATGTCTGGCTAGTGGCAGGGGCCCACTTGTGTGAGCCTGCCTCCCTCATAATGTTGGCGATGTCTGCCAGCACCCCAGCAATGGAGATCAGGTGTTGTTGATGGCCTGCAATTCCTCCCTGATCCCCTGGTACTGTCCCTCCTGCAGCCACCTGTTCTCCTGCACATTGTCCGGGATCTGGCCCATCGTGTCCTGGGAATGTTGATAGGCTTCCAGAATCTCTGTGAAAGCCTCCTGGAGAGTCGGTTCCCTGGGCCTGTCCTCCCCCTGGCGCACAGCAGTCCTCCCAGTGTCCCTGTTGGCCTGTGCCTCTGTCCCCTGAACCGTGTGCCCACTGCCACTGACCCCAGGTCCCTGATTGTCTTGGGGGTGAGGTGTGCCCTGGTGTCCATGAGAGGTGGACACACTGCTGACTGACGTGTCCTGGGGACAGAGGTATGGGTACACAGGGTGGGTGCTGTGGTGGAGTTTCCCGATGGGGAAGACTCTGTGGTGGTGTGTGTCTGGGCCTGGGTAACCGGCTGTCCAGTGGTCCCTGATGGGCCAGGTAGATCATCCAGATCCTGAAGACCAGAGTTGCTGTCATTACTGTGGACCTCTCCTGTCCAGTGACATTGGCTGGTGTACCTGTGGGGATGTAAATGATGTGTTATGGTTTCAGTGTCTGACATATTGTACATCCGTGGCTTCCGCTCTTTGTTTGGATTTGCCCTGGCACCTTTCACTTGTGTATGTTAGTGTATGGTGGGATTGTTCGTTCTCTATGATGTGAATGCTTTAGTGGTGAGTGTCCATGCAGGGCTGTGAGGGTTGTCCATGCATTGGTGCGGCATGCAGGGCTTTACATTGGGATGAGTGAGATGTGATGGTGGGGTGTGTGGGAAGTAGTGGAGTGAGGGGAGTGTGGGTGAGGGTGAGGGTATGTGATGGCATGCAGGTAGGGGGGTGATAGTAGTAGAGAGTTGACTTACCAGAGTCCAGTCCTCCTCTGACTCCGGACAGGCCTTCAGGATGCGGTACAACTATTGGCATCCTTGACAGATAATCCGCAAATACATTTCTACTGCCTTTTACAAATTCTACATCAAAATTGGACTCCTTTACCGACAACAACCATCTTGAGACACGTGGCGTTACATTACCTTCTAATCCACCTCCCCCTTTGAAGATATAAATGAATGGTTTATGGTCTGTCCTCAACTTGAAAGGTATTCCCCACAAGTAAAACCGGAAATGATTGATCCCCCAGCAACAAGCTAAGGCCTCCCTTTCTATTACAGAATATCACAGTTCCGCCCCCTGTAATCGTCTTGAAGCGAATCCCACCACATACTCATCACCATTCTTTACTTGTGTCAATACCGCTCCAACCCCTACATTGCTCGCATCCGAAGTTACGTAAGTCTTTGCCGTTACATCAAAGACACCCAAGGTGGGAGCTTCTAAAATACACTTCTTCACGTTCTCAAAAGCATGTTTGCACTCTTCACTCCACACATACATTACTCCTTTTTTCATCAGTTTCCTCTCTGTGAAATTTCTTATGAACTTAGCACAATATTCTGCAAGACCTAAGAATGACCTTAACTCATCCTTACAGTTTCGTTCAGGTGCATTCTCAATTGCAGCCACTATGCTTTTCTTAGGTCTGATACCATCACAACTAATAGTGTGTCCCAGATATGTTACCTCAGATTTCCGAATTTGACATTTTTCCTCTTTAATGGTTAAGCCTCTCTTTTCTAATCTAGACATTACTTCTTCAAACAAAAAGTCATGCCCCGTTTCACAATCACCCACAGTTAATATGTCGTCCTGGAAGCATAGCACTTTGTCCATATCACCAAAAATTTCTCCCATCAGCCTCTGGAAGACAGCAGAGGCGGAGGCTAAACCAAAAGGCATCCTTTTGTAACGAAAAGCCCCTAAATGCGTTACAAAGGATGTCAAATGTCTAGAATCCTCATGCAAATTTATCTGGTGATAGGCAGATGACATATCCAAAACACTAAAAATACACCCTTTGCCTTTTATAGACAACATTTGAGAAATATTTGGCAAAGGTTGTCTGGCAACCCATATATTTTTGTTCAGATCTCTGAGATCATTACATAAACGAATCCTTGCTGCCTCCTTGGGTGCTACTACAATTGGGGCAAGCCATTCTGAGGATTCTATGAGTTCAATTATACCATTTTGCAACAACCTACCAATTCTTCTTTCAAGGGTTCTATCATCAAATTTGGTATGTTCCGCACTTTATGAACTACTGGTGTTGCATTCCTCTTTAGTACTATTTTTTGAGAAAAACCCTTCAAGATACCCAATTTTGATGAAAAAACTTGCAGATGCTTTTCAATTAATGGATGCTGAATATTTACACCCACTTCATCAACTCCTTGTTTTTCCATAATCAAGACAACGCAAGTCCACGTAAGGTTGCTACATAAGATGCTATATCTTCATCAGCACCTTGCATCCTTGAAAACAATGTGTGACGTTCCTAAACCAAATTGGTTTTGGGTGTAAATTGTAGATCTAGCGTTTGCATGGACATCTCGAAAACATTGGTGGGATGTCCATCCCCCATTCCTAAGGAAACTTCAGGGAGGCCCTCATAAATTCTTCTCCCTTCAATACCCAGATGATGAAGAAGAATTGCCTTCCCTCTGATAGGACCATAACGATCACCCCCTATTGCCAATATGTAAGTAGTAAACATTATTTCCCATTGTTTCCATGGAATAAGTGGCTCGCCAGCTGCTGGCAAAAAAGGTGGTGGTGAAGACATGCTCTGATCCCCCATCGTTTCAATTATTTAACAATAATAATAATTTTCTTTTGTTATTTTTTTTTTCCACTCTTCTTATTATCTTTATTTTCCACTTCTCCAATTAATTATTCACATTTGTGTAAAATGTTTCTATTTCTATTACTGTTCTTCCATAGTCCTTTTCTTACTATGACCAATTATTCATAGTGTACTGCATTTATTTTTACTGCTCCACAGGTTGCCGTCAGGAGGTGAAAATCAGCATAGGCAGCTGATTCAACGTTGAAATGCAGAGAGGTAAGTTTACGTTTATTCTTGTTGTAGAAGTGGCGCACTTCCAAATATTGAGATTTGAAAGTATTTTAATAGCATCATAAGCGATTTTCCACAAAAGGGCAATCGATTAATGTCACACGCTGCTTAATACTTAATGCTGAAAGCGCGTGCCGGTTCGATTTGGCTGTGTGTGATTCACACGCAGCCGCCCGCTTTGGCTGCACGAGACTCGCACGCTCGCAGCCTTGTCAGAGTGCGATTCACATGCAGCCAGCCGCTTTGGCTGCATGCGACTCGCATGTTCGCAGCCTTGTCAGATTCAAAAGTATACTCCTGCCCGTTGCTAAGGAGTCATGTGATCGCACATATTCGTTTCCGTTGGCTTGTTAACTTTCCAAAATAGTACAAAGCGCAATTTCTGACTCTTAATGCCAATTAGACAACAGTTCAGCACCATCTGTTTTATGGAAATGTTTGTCTAATATGAATTGATCAATTCTTTACTTTTTAAGAACGTAGTCAGATAATCAAGGTATTTGTAGATAGTTAAGGTTGTTGTAATGTTCTAAAATCAATAAACTTGCTCACCGCAGTTCCTTGAAAAGAAATTGTTTTGAATATTTCGTTGTCATACAGATTTTTCGAGCTGTATTCAGTTCCAGGAGTGGAGGCATTCTTTTCAATCCGTCTCCTGCACGGTTCTCCTCATCGCCAATGTAAAGATGAGACTTCCAGCTTTATTGCAAATTCATCTTTTTATTTCATAAGTAAATACGCAGCACCTCCAGCACAGCTCCTTCTCCTGCTACTTTCCTCCTTCTCTCCTTCACCCAGGCTCTTCACATTCTATCTGATGTCACCACCTATCTCATCACATTCTAACATTGTCCATTTAGCCTTATGTTACTAGTTTGGCAGTATCCATGTCAAGAGCATGTTACTATCTAGATTACTTGGCCTTCTGCAATTTTTCATCCTTTTAGGGTTAAGACATTCAGGCCCTTATTATGACCTCGGGGGTCTTCCATGAAGACCACCGAAGTCCCGCCAAACCGAAGACCACGAGTGTTGGCGGTCTTCCGACCACCATATTATGACTGCTGGTGACCCTCCACCATAATTTGGGTGGAGAGCCGCCAGCAGCGCAGTGGCGGTTGCTCCTCTGCCACCGCCACGTCATCAGAACACCACCCACGGAATTACGTTGCAGTATTCGGCGTGGAGGTGTTCTGGTGACGGGGTGCTGGCGGCGGAGCAGGCTCCATGGAACCCGTTCCCTCCCGGACGACCACCGAGACAGGTAAGGTGATCGTCCGACAGGGGAGGGGGATGGGGGATGTTGTGTGGTGTGTGCGTGAAAGGGTGTGCGACTGTGAATGTATAGAGGGGGTGTGTGAGTGCGTGTATGAATGCGGGGGTGGTGTGTGTCGGGGGATGTATTGTGTATGTGTGCACGTGTATGTGTGTGAGTGGTGTGTGCGTGCGTGAGTGGGGGGCAGGCGAGGGGGCCATATCAGCTTTGGGGGGGTGGTAGGGGGCCGTGGCTTTTGGGGGAGGACTGTCTGGATGGGGGCGGGGGAGACCCGTATCAGTGCCAGGGAAGGAATTCCCTGGCACTGATAGTGCCTACTGCCATGGTTTTCGTGGCAGTACAGCCGCCACGAAAACCATGGCGGTATACGGGGTCATTATCCTGCAGGTGGACTAGTGACAGCCGCCAGGCTGGAGACCGCTGTCTCCAGCCTCGCGGCCGTTACCGCCGTGGCGGACGCGGTTCTACATTGGCAGTTTGGCATGAGCCAAACCGCCAATGTCATAATTTGGCGGTAATTACCACCAGCCTGTTGGCGGTGCTACCGCCAAGTTAACACCATCCGCCAGGGTTGTAATGAGGGCCCCAGTCATCTGGTGCCCCCCTAGTTGGGTTCACACTACGTATTTGCCTACCTATTTACCTCTCCTCTCCGAAAAAATTATTATCTATACCATGGTTAACAGTGCCTCTATTGATCGTGACTCCGTTTGCTTCTAGGTGAACCTCACACACTGGCTATTTAACAGTGCCTTCCGGGGTTGACCCCTTCTCTGTACTCCAAATAAGGTACTCCACGGTGTACTATATCTATCCATATGCTATGTATTCAATGGACACCTGTCACATAGGTCAAAGTATATCCAACATCTATCAGTCATGCAAATTAAAAACGTTTCAAGGAACACAATGCAGATTGGAAAACTTTGTAGCCTCATCAAAGGTCAATAATTGGCTTTTTAGGCAACTGATATGTGCTTTTTGCCATGAATGACAAAACACATGAATCTCCAGTCTGAATCGATTGTTTGTCATGTATGACATTAGCGAACCAGCAAGGATTACAGATGGTATTAATGACGTAAAATGAGGCCAATTAGCTGCAATGCCTTATTCACAAAATTAACCGGAAAACACAAAAGTGTTTCACAGTAAAAAGAGCTACTGCCGCTTGGTCAATATGTGTTCATTTTTTCTTCCACTCTCTCAGTAGTCAACGTGTATAAAAAATATAGGATTATAATTTTTAGAACAATAGGAGGGGCCAGACACTGCCAGCAAGACTAGTGGATGAGGGGCCAGTGGGAGGGCTGTGGTTTAGCTTCATGAATTCCAGATAGACACACTTTCATTCAACACCTTGATACGTGACATTTAGAAACATCTGTAAAATGGGAGAATCTTGAAATGTGTATCCACTGGTCACTGACTGTGCCAGTCACTTCTGGGAGGGAGAGATCTTACTACAATTGGAACCTGTCACATACATGTTACACACAAATCTTTGCTGTATGTCTATTAACCCACTGACGTATCTCACTATGACTTGAACCTATGAATAATATGTTAACACAGCTCTTCAGCAGGTATATTAATCCACTGAACTCTCTCAATAGGATCAGAAGATCTGGCCTGCAGGATACACAGCGCTTCCTACCGTACATGAATTTATCTACTGAGGTTTCTAATTTGAAATAGAATTTAAGGAAAACATGTCTACACTGAAGTAGAATTTGCGGCCTATAGGATGCACATGGGTCAACCACTAACATGCAGATTAGACAATATTTAAAAATTCCTTTCTGTTCTGCAGTTTCCTTCCATTTTCATTATTTTCTCCTTTAAATACTTTTGCCTTTGGTTGTATTTGCTACTTTCTCTTTTTTCATTCTTTTACGCCTACTCTTACTTTCTGTTGCACTTGCAAAGTTTTGTTTCATTCATTTCATATTCCTTATCTCTTTCTTTTTGTGTTTTTCTCGTTTGCCTGCTTTCCTGTTCCCTTTTTGGGGTGCAATTCCCTTTCCAAGAGCTCCATTTCACCAAGGAACATTTAATTCATTTGTAATCAATGTACACAAATGGGAAGGGAACTAAGAATTCAAACTGGTCGGAATGAGGGAGGACATTTTAGACAAATGCCAAGTGTTGAGGTTGTAATGCCCCCTGCATGATCTACAGTTGTGTTCATGTGCCCTCAGTGCCTGACTAAGAGTATCTGGTGTCCTGGTTTACAATTGTTGGCCCTAGCCTCACATTAAGCCAGTATATGTTCAGAGGTCTAGGTCTGTAGTTTGAAGAGTTAGGTTCTGGTGAGGTTTCAGTGAGTGAGTTTCTGGAGACGCCCTGTGACCTGGAGAGGCGCTCCAAGCATGCCCTCATTTACTGACAGTGGACTATGGTGCCTGTTGTGAGTTTAGTATATAGAGTGGTGAATTCAATTTTTGCCAAACATTTTTACCTGTGTCAATGGAGTGGAGGCCTACTGCTCACTTGTGCAAATTTCTGCTTCTATTTCCTAACCCAGATTCTAGTGCTAACATAGATGTGTATGAGTGAGCCAGACTGACAGGCCCCAGGGTTCCATTTTAGAAGTCCCTGGCCTGTTCCTGTGCATGAGTTGGAGGTGAGGATGTTTTCTCAGACAGTGGAAATGCATTGTGAGGTCCTACCTTTAAATCCATTATGTGAATACACTCTCCAGCTCACTGAACAGGTGTTCCACATTATATTTCAGCCCTGGTTTCAACTTTACCACCCGGATGCATTGTGGTACATGTAGTTGCCTTTGATGTCAATCTCTGTCCTCATGTCTTCATGCTGGTACTCGGCTCAGTATCCATCATTATTCCTGACTTCTACAGATATGCCGACTCATTCAAACTGGCTTCCTTGACTTGTAACACTCTCAATTCCATTCCACACTGCATTCCTGACTAGCCCATGTCCCTCCTTGTGCCTGCTAGTGTCTATAGAAAGTGGATTATCAGTTGTGGTCGATGTGTCTGTTGGTGGAAAAACTCCAAAGGGAAAAAAATAAAATATTTAACTTTAATGCACAGGAGTACTCCTTCACAGACATGATGGCTATCCCGTCTGCCGTATTACGATCCCCATGGGATAGAATGGGATTGTAATATGGCGGACAGAATAGCCATATAATTTGTGATAGAATATTGCCAACGCCGACTTCTAAATCAGGCCCTTACTCACTTTAGGGCAAGGCTGCAAAACGTAGCTGAACAGGGCTGCTTGAGGACAGATACCCTCTCCGCAACTTCCCACTGAAATAAATTTGCTGCTGCAAAAAAGCTCAGAGCGGAAGCAACCTGAAACTTTGGCCCTGCTGCAATGGACTTTCATCTGCTTGTCTCATCAGCTTTATCCTAACCCTCCACAGGTTTTTGGAGCCAAAACATGTCATAGTCCCATGTTTTTCAGGATGTTAGGACGAGCACTCATTGACAAAAACAGGGGTTCCAGGAACTCTTGGTGGTCAAGACTCACAAAAACAGAAGGTACCAGTGGGGACCATGGCTAGTCTGGTTGGTACTGGTCAGATGGTCTCTTTCTGTGTCCATGTACCTGAACAGGAAGTCAGTCAACTGGCCCTTGGGGTCCACTTCTTTGTCTTTGGTACAAGTAAGAGCAGTTTATTCTTTTTATGGCTACTGCAGGTCCAGTAGTGTTCAGAAGAAGGTAACGAGGGGTGTCACATTTATGTTTGGCACTAACTTGTGGGGAGATGGGCTCCTGTTCCTCCTGACCAATAGGTAAAAAGTTCTAAGTGGTAACCCTACCTACTTTTGCAGCAGTTCTAGTCTGCCTTACAGTAACCAATGTAACACTTCAGCTCTCTATCTAAATCCACAATATAATCCCAGTCATTTACTATGGAAAAGTCAGCTTTGCTACTGTGAAAATCGTTTTTGGGAGTTTTCTCTGTAAGGACATGTGTAACATTACATTTCTACATGTCCTTCTTGTAAATACTATGCGCTCTGCCTTAGGGGATGCAAGGCCTACTTAGGGGTGATGTTTTAATATTTAAATGCAAGTTTTGGACCAGGCAAAAGAGTATATTTTGGCAGTCTGAATAGTAGTTTTAAAATTACCGCAGTCAGGCTAAAATTGCAGGCCTGAAGCCATGCTTGCATTGTTACTGCAGTGGGTGGCACAATATTTGTTGCAATCTACTAGTGAAATTGAACATACAGGCCCGGATACCTTAGTACCATATGCTAGGGACTTATAAATAAGTTAAATATACCACTTAGGTATATACAATGTGACATGCTTTTAAGGGTCAGACTACAAATGTAGGGAACTGGACAGCAGTGTCCCTGTTTCCAGAGTTCAAAAACTAGAAATAAACTATCAAAAAATGAAAATGAACACATAAAAGGAGCATTTTCTGACATATAGTCTATCCCTTGACAAGGTCATGTGTAGCCTTCAATTAATTGGTAGTTCCATGAAGTCATGTTTCTGGTTGATGACTCACCCCTTCTGTCTTCCCAGCACCTGTGGTACAGCTGTGTGCTTCAAGTTATTGCTACTTTAGAGTCAAGGGTGCATAAGCTCAGAATGTTTTTATCTGCTGAGGTTCTACTTGTTCCAGTAGTGTCTTTCTGTTCAGATTCCTGGCTTGGTCCTTGAATCTTTGTACCGTGGTTTTGCTTATTTCCTGATACCTACTTCCCTTTTTTTGTTACCTTGACTTACCTACGTCTGTTTCTTGATATTGCTGCTATTCTGCCTCTCTTATATACCAATCATTCTAGTTATGTCTGCACACTTCCTCTCTTACCCTTTTTGGAAGATTCTTAGTCTAGAATATTTGTCCTTTACCATGTGTTTATTGTTGCAGTCCTGTCCATGTTTGCCTGTTGCTCCGATATCGTGGAAATCAGTGTTTCAGTTTCTGAAGATTTTGAGTTCAGTCTGGTCCTTGTTCGAATCGTGTACCAGTTTTCCCTGAGCCCAGTTTGTATTTTTGTGTTGCTTGGCCTATTACCATGTGTCCTTTCCTGTGGCTGTTTTGAATCTTGATTATTATTATCAAGGGTGACAATAAGGTACTAAAGCTTGGCGCCTCTGGCAAAAAACTCACCTAGCGCTCTTCCTTTATAAAAGGTGCTGGCTGTGTTCTCAGACTCTGTGAGATTAATTGCTCCTTTCCTTTTGCACAATCTTATCTCCATGCAGAGAGATCACTTTCCAAGGAGCAGGCAAACTATCATTTATGTTATTTGGTCTATTGTTTTTCTGTTTGTGACTTCATATTTCCTTCTTATTGTTACCCAGTTCAGTTCCACTGTCATAATTACATCCTGTTGCTATCTGTTCCAGTCTACAGTTTCTGCCTTGTCCTTCTCATCTTTATGGTACTTTCTTGTTTATGCTAAATCCCTCCTTCAGAATTAGCTTGTCCTTGTCGAGAACAAGCTCTCCTTAATCATGAGTTTCCTCTCATCTTAATCACAGTAAGGCACCTGAAAGAAGCCACACCCGCTGTTGTAGTTCCAAGTTTGCTATGACCAAGGAAGGGAGTTCTCTGCAGAGTATTCTGATGACTACTGTGCAACAAGAGCCATGACTGCCCGACAGCCTGCTTCTTGGAGGACAAAGAATAGCACTTGAAGTCTTGTCTAGGAAAAAGAAGCTGTTCCTCTTAGCTAAAGTACTCATAAGACAAACTGCCTGCTGAGAGAGAGAAGGATCCTACCAAGCCTTCAGAAGGTGTGACTAAGTGGACTGTGAGACTACATCAAATAACCGTGCCCTATAGGCTGTGCTGCTGCATCAAAGAGCTCTGCCTGAGTGGACAGTACTGAAGCATCAAAGAACTGAGCCCGAACAAACTGTGCCACTGCATCAAGAAGAATACATCAGAAAACTTCACAGGAGATGGGTTGTGCAGCTGTGAGCTCTGAACCATGCTGTCCTATCCCTATATCTAACCTGAGGGCAGAAATGGGTCTGTCAACTGCCAGATGCTGACATCATCACTGGATATCAGCACACCTGCAAGGACTCCGGGCACTGTCTACCACTGCTATCAGCTAGGGCCACTGCCTGAACATAGAAAGACATTCCAGTTGGTGCAAATTTAGTGGCCATTTTAATGCAAAATATGCCTTCTGTAAATTACAGCGCACTACCACACCATGTTTTAACATTATACTTGTGGCAGTGTGCTCCAAAATGCACCACCATTTACATACTACACCCTTACCACTTTCCTGCTGAACTGGCATTGCTCATTTCCTACACAAATTATTTGTGAGGCACTCTGATTTTTTCAAAATTCTTACAACTTAAGTGACACATGATGGCAAAATCTTCACTCTGAAGATTGTTCCAGCACCACTGGATGACTGTATGGTCCAATCAAATGTAAATCGCTGCCAAGTCATGGATGGTCTTGTGAAGCATATTAAGCAGTCCTGGCTATTTAGGCCATAGCATACTGCATTCTAGAGCATGTAGTTCCATGTTTTAACATGGTAAGAATGGACTCAATTTTCCCAGTGTCATACATGCCAATAACTCCAATTCAGACAGATTTCTGATTTTTAAAGCCATGTCTGTTACACATGACATACAGTCACTACTATAGAGGTGAGTGAGCCACTGAAAGTTTGGGCCAGGCTCAAGCTTGAAGCCTGGCTGTGGTTCAGCTTGAGGTCATGTTGGAACCTCGAACCCTTAATGAGCACAGCTTTCATACAGCTTTTGCCTGCTACCCTCCCTCTGCCCGTGATGACTATAAATAATGAATGTGGCTCTTTATGATGTAACTGGTGCTCATGCTAAGTGCTCCAATATCTTTGGAACGAGTTTGCGCTACACACACCCTCCAAAAAAATGCACAAAGAGGTAAAAACAAAGCCTTTCTATAAGGAAAGACAAATAGTTACCCTTTAGTGGCAGAATTGTACAAAGTGGAACCAGAATCCTACATAAATCGCAGATTCCCTGCTTAAACTGTGTGATTTTAGGCAAGTATTGTATTTCACAAATACTTTTTTTATTCACTATTGCATATGAAAGTGATTTCAAATATGTGAGTTCAGAATGAAAGTTGTACAAAAACCTACTGCATTCTATTTAATATTCTATAATGTTGCCCTATAATGTACAGGGTAGGGTGACCAGACATCCCGGATTTCCCCAGATAGTCCCGGTTTTTAGAGGATTGCCCTGGCTTCCCAATGTTTTTCAGAATTTTAAATGCCTATTTTGGTTTCTGGGACAAATGCCAACTCATACTGCAAAACAGACTTGAAATGTGTGCTCTGTGCCTCTAAAGTCTTAAATAACTCAATGTCTCCTTTTCTTTCAGGCAGCACAAGAGGAAGGTCAGCAGCATGTTCCCAGCACAAAAGAAACAAAGTGGGAAGGAGGGCAGGGGGTACTGGGTGAAATGTCATGCCATTGCTAATTTTATGTGAATGTAGGCCTGTAAATGTTTGCACTTACAAACCTACACCTACATCTACATCTTGCTCTGTAACATGAGCTGATTTTATACGAGGGACATAACAGAAATATACATTGATCATTCTTGGCCTTTGGTACGACTTCTGTGTTTGACATTTCAGTTTTTTTAAGCCTCAAAATATGGTCATCCTAGTAGAGGGCTTAGATGACAGCTATCTTGCCTCCGTGTTAAAAACAATCACATTTAAAAAGCACTTCTCAGTTCAGCGCTATAATGTGGCGTATTAATGTCAAAGCTTTCACGTGTTAAAGAAATCGTTTTTTGAATGTGGAAGATACTTTATCATATTCTATGTCACGTTTGTTATATCATTTACATAGCAAGCATTTTCACAGTTCAGCTCTGTGCATGGGCTCGGTGAACTGAGCCAGACTCTTGGCTTGGCTTCTCCCTGTTAATTTGTTGGCACACCCACCTGTCCACAAGCAAAAGCTGGTTTACAAACCATGAAAAGACGCTGTATTAGGTCCTTACACACAGTCTCAAAAACGTTCATGCATGTGGATCTCTCCTGGCTTAGGATAGAAACGGTCGGCAACACAAGTTATCATCGAGAACTTTTTCCGTTCCAGCCTCTGTTCCTCTCTCGACCCGCCGCTACCAAACTAACTTTCCTGCTTCGATTCCGGATTTCCAACATGAAGAAGGGAAGGCGGTAACTTTCACACACCCCCATCTCCGCCCACACATCTTTCAGAGGCTTCCATAGCACCACTAGCGGCTGCCCATGACAGGTGCGACTATCTATCTGTCAATCACCGAGGCAACCCCGCCTCCTGGCTGCGGTACAGCGTCCGGTCGCCATAGAGACTGCCACCTGTGTACCCAGGAGTCTTTGCGGCCTTATTTCAACTCACGATCTTATTGGTTGTTTGACCTTCTCTAAGTTGATGGAGGAGGGAATGGAGAACCCACTGAAAAAGAACGTTTGCTGTGTTCCCTGAACGTGCTGAAGTTCGGCAGTTTGATCGTGTAAGTTATTCACCCTTCCAAGGATAGTGATGTGTGCCACAGTACTGTACACCTGTTTGCGGATGCATTCTGCTGACTGACTTCCTGTGGGGAGCGAAATGCGGTAACTGCTTTTATGGCAGTACTTACCTGTAGAAGATGGCATCGGGCCAGACTGCACATAATGCGAAGGTCACGGGACTCATGACAGGGCTCGTTACCTTTGTGGCCTGGGGGGCCGGTAGGCAGCACCATGGGCTTACATATAAGTAGTAGTTTCTTGCTGGAATGGAAGCAGGCTTTATGTTATGAATTATGAGGATGTTTACTAGTGCCTGCGTTGTGCACACGCGCTTTGAGAACCCTGCTTGTATGTGATAAGGTTTTTTTTTACGTGCTAAACTGCGTGCTGTGGAGAGACTGTGATCAATTATCTTTCGTTATAAAATTATCGTAGTTGGCAGCAGGCCTGAACGTAATACGTCGTTGAATCTTCGAACCTCCCTTCCAGCCTTAAAGCATCCGACTGAGTCGAAATTTCCTGTCCAATGTGTTTTTATAAGAAGGCTGTAACTTTTCCAGATTTTAATTAACATTTATTAGTCGCTAAAATATCCACCGTGTGTGTGGGTCTTTATGTATATCCTATTTCTACCGCTGGCATTGAGAGGACACGTCTTGTTTATATTTTTTACGGGTTTGGGTACCCTCTTTTGGGAGTGGCCTGTTAGCTCATTCGTGAGTGACTGTGAAACAAAGTATCACTGTTATCGCACAAACAAATATTAAACATGGGGAATGCACTCGTGAAGGATATGAATTCAGCCTCGCGTGCACCGCTACAAATCTGATATCTCTTTATAAATACTTGTTGAATGCGCTGCATCTATCCTTTATGTTGCAGTTGAACGGTGCACTTATAAAAATTCATATCCATGCATTGGTGCAGCTCTTAATTTAAATGGATCTGTGGTTGTTTATTTTCTTACTTTATATCTGGATTTGCTAATACCGTTTGGATGGGTGTCACTGGGGTGTGTAATTTTACAAAACATCTGTTTATCATTGGGATAAATTCTTCATAAATCTTCTTGTTCTGTTAAAAAAAAAATACACTTGTCTCTGGGATGGAAATTTACTCGTAATAAGGGCGGAAGTAAAATGGTTTTCCAGGATGTGGAAAACGGGTTGTAGGGAAAGTAAATTTGCAAACGCTAGGTAGATTTTCCCAAGAGCAAACGTTCATATGCTGTGAGATTTTGTGGTGTACTATATGGTATGGCTGGGTTGCTCTACTGTGCAATATACTTGAAAATACAGTCTCAGGTCAATTCAGGTACATTTACTCAACCCTGGGTAGCTGTGGTTGCAAGCAGTAATGCTTAGTAAGGGAACAATGTGTAAAGCATTTAACAACGCCAAACAAAAAACTAAGAAAGTCACACAACTCAAAAGATAAAAGACTCCGGGTTTGAAAAATTGATTAGATTTGTATGCATCTTTAGATACCTTGATCATCAAAATCTCCTTGAAGGTTCCGGAGATATGGATTTTCAAAGGAATAAATAACTTTAGCATCAACCGAAAATAAGCATTGGTCAATAAAAACCTTGGAAACTTTTGAAAAGTTAGATCAGCAACTCTGGCCCGAGTTGGGTGACTAAGTCTGGTAGGACAGAGGTCCATGGAACTAGAGAGGATGCTTTGGATAGTTGCATGGCCACCAGAGCGTTTTTAGAGCAAGATCCAAACTTTACAGGATGATGGCCATAGATGGTAATGGAGTGGTCCTGAAGGTGAGGGATGCAGGCTCCAAGATGCTCGGGGATTCTCTGAATGCTGTGCGGTCCATGGGGGTGAAGTCTGGTCAAGTCCCTAGTCCACAGGTGAGTGGGGGGTGGGCGACTCTAGCCACAGAGTTCTGGGTCACATGAAGTTCCCTTTGCAGGGTTCCAAAGGCTGCTGATGCAGACCTTACACTATTCCAACACAGGGCTCATGATGCAAATCTTTGGTGGAGGCTGGTCTCCCTGTGGAGTGACTAATCTAGTCACAACCAACACTCGTTCACACAGGTGCACCTTTTGGCTATCTTCGAATTGTCTTTGGGGGTGCCCGGCATCTGGTATCAGCAAGACTTCTGCCGTGGCTGCCAGATGGGTGACTTGGGTTCCTGCAGCTTTAATGTCCCAAGAGGTGTTCTTGAGAGCCAGCCCACTGACCCTCGGAGTCTCTGCTTCAGTCTAGGGTAGGCAAAGGGTGTCAGATTTTGCCTGAGCAAGGCACGCAGAACAGAGTCCAAACTCCAGTAGCCCAAAGTGCAGCACGTGCAGTCGTTCCGGCATCACAGCCTCTCTTTGTACACTTCAGACTGGTGCAGAGTGGTCTTCCTCTCATCCTCCTTCCAGATCTGGTGAGTACTGAGGGTCAATGTGCCAAGAGTACCATATTTATCCCAGGAAAGTGCCCTGAGGGGACCACATGGTCACCAGCCAGTCGGCTAATGGGTCCCATCCTACCTAGTGACAAAGTTCCTGTGATGTGACACCTGGATATCCCATAATGCCACATTCTTGCCACCATCAAGAAGGCATGACCCTCCCTCAGTCGTGAGGAGCAAGGTAACCCACCAAAGTGGTGTGGCTATATGGGGGCAACATGCCCATGGTGAAACCGCTTTTGGGTTGAGTTTTGCGTCTCGGGCCCTGTCTACATAATGTCTACAAGGATAAAAGGCATCCTGCTTGGGGGATTTAGGCCAGGAAGCCCATCGAAGGTGGCTTCCCCTTTGAAGCACACCACCGGGCTAATTCCCTGTGTGGCCATCCTGGTGGAGGAAGTGGTCTCTCGCTGCTGCGGCACTGCCTGTTCTTGAGCCTGGGAGGTTGTCACACGTCTTCGCAGGCAGTCAGAAAGCTATCTGGGTGTGCGTTACTTTGTGAGGCCACTGTACAGGCATAGCACAGAGTGGTCAGTTTTTTCTAAAAGTGGCCAACTATTATTAGTAACACTAATTCCGACATGAGCATCAGATCGTATTTAATGTCACAATTAATTTGATACCTCACATGACCCAGTTTGGTAGTCCCAGTCAAATGTTAGCCGGGTGGAACCTTGTGTACCCAATGGGGCTACCAGCTTTACCCACAGGAAACCGCATTTGGAAGTGTTGCGGTTGAGACCTATCCAAATACATATGGCTCACTTAACAGTATATATCTCCCTGCATAGGGCTCTCTAGGCTTTCCCTAGGGAAAAGACTGCAAAGGGGCAGGGTGGCTTTGCCATTAGTTTAAATGGCAAAGTTGAACTGACAGCGATAACACTGTCCTTCTTGTCTGCAATGGTAGGCTTTGAGCCATTTTAAGTCTTGTAACACAAAAGGTGGCACAAGCAGTGCTGCAGGCCTAAGTGGCTATCATTTACTAGGGACTAATAAGTAAGTCCGGCCTTGCCAAATGGGTGTATCAAATTTGTATTCAATTAGCCATATACTTTGCATGGGGTCAGAATTCATGCACTGAAATCTGGGTAGCAGGCCTCAATGCACTCTGAGTCGAAAAACCAGCAGCATCAAACTAAAAATATGGGAGTGAACACGCAAAAAGAGGCATTTCATTACAAATACATATTTGCTCTTGCTAAAATGCAGTTCACAAACATTTTGTATGAATGGGGTTGGACGCAGTGGGTGTATTTTTTTTCCCATTTTTCCCCTGGATCCTTCACAAGTTTACACAGGTGGACCGCGCTGAGCTTTGTGGTGAATATGCAGATTGGATGGGAAAAAACTTGGGGAATTTGTTGCCCATGAGGGACCCCTCTATATGTCTTATGGGGTCCGGATACCTGTATCCTGAACCGTTATATGTTATTACACTAAAGTTTTACCTTCCCCAGGCCAATGTGAGAAACAAGATTGAGGCCTCAACTTTCCTTTCAGGTTGCAGCCAGCCAATCAGGGCCTTGCTTTTCCACTGGATCCGGGAATCCTCCTCGAGTGGATCTGAGATATAAATCTATATTTTTTTGAACCCTAAATAACTCAAAAACTACTGAACAGATTTACACCAGATTATAAAAAGCACACTTTCTGAATCAAGATCTAGTTCCCTGCCAAATTTGGTGTAAATCTGTTCAGCCATTTAGGCTGTAGTCATGTTAATTTTTTTAAAAAATCCCATATGCATTGAATGGGGACAAAGTGTTTTGTCCCCCCTACTCCTCCTACTTTTTCTCAGGACCTACTTGACAAATCTCCTGGAAATTCCACACAGCAGCTGAACTGACTGTCATATTAGTATTCAACATTTTGTAAAGATTCATTGAACGGCGCCAAAGTTATTGACAAAACAAAAATTGCTCTGTTTATGGAAAAATCTGGTCCTAATTATAACTACCTACTGGCTATTGCCAGTATGTAATATATGTATGTTTATGTCTGTGTGTGTGTGATTGTCTATCTCACTTAAAAAAAGAAAGGTTACAAGGACATTATATTTAGGTTCTGAATTTACTCACACAAAACCTTAGAAATTAATTAGTTATAGTTATACTTATTTCAAGTAACTATCACTTGTACCCTAAGGTAACTATAACTCCCACCATGCAAAGTTTTTTTATGAATAATTTTACAACAAATGTTACAGTGATAATAAAAATGATGTTATAAAAGGTGTTGTGAGTGCTGTAATATCTGGGGTAATTAACAGTGCAAGGCGAGGGCACTAGTTATAGTTACCTTAGGGTACAAGTTATAGTTACTTGAAATAACTATAACTGATGAATTTTTAAGGTTTTGTACTAGTAAATTCTGAACCAAACTATAATGTCTTTGTAAACTTATTTTTTTCCAGTGAATTTCTACGGTTCTTTTAATGTAAAGTAATTTTCATTACTGGATGTTAATCCATCCACTGATGCACATGGCCGTGCGAGGTGTCAGCTGGCCTATAATCACCCAACCTTGCGCCGTCCAGGCAGTGGGGGTGGCTCAGAGCGTAGCTTGCGGCCACCTGCCAACCACCCAGCCCTGAGAGAGAGAGATTGAGAAATAGACAGCGATTTAGGCTTTGATTAATGATATACTTAATGAGATATTTTCAGACAAATTGAAAGGAAAAATGTCCTCTGCATTACATTTGTTTGGAGCTCCGGGGAGGTGGTAGTCCCTGGGGCTGCGTGGGAGGCCATGCTCCCCCCCCCCCACATTCGTTATAAATAAGCTCCTGGGAGGTGACTTCTTTATTTCAAAATGCCCCTGGCCCACTCGGGGGCTTCTTAAAAACAATTGTGGAAGCCTGCACTATATATTATTTATTTATTTATATATATATATATATACACACACACATACGCATGTGACAATATGTACAACTTCATATATGTTAAATTCAATGTGAGTGACAGCATTCCTCTTTTTCTCAAGGTGTCACATAGGCACACAAAGTAGTTTTATTTTAATGCCAGGGACAAATATGGCAATGTGGGCTTTTTGTTTCAAGTCATGTTTTGTGGTATAATGGTAGCTCCCACAAAAATACATTTTTACAGAAACTATGTTCAAACAAAATGAGCATTGACAAATTGTAACGGTTGCAATTAACGCAAAACCTTTTGTCTTTCCAATGTTTTTGTTTTTTTTCATATTTCTCATAATCTTGCCAAAGCTGGTTTTACACTAATTTTATGTTTGGAACTGCTAGCCCATATCAAACACATTTTAGTAAATGATGCCTCAAAGAAATAAAACCTAGAATTGTTTTTAGCAAAATCTTTTTCTTCTAATTTTTTGTGTAAGTTTTTTTTTTTTTTTTTTTTTTTTTTTTTTAAAGCAAAGATTCATCACAGTACTGCTTTCAGGCTTCTGCGATTATTCACATAGAATCAGAGAGCATTCTGGGAGCATTAGAGGTGACCTCACATTATTAAACTTCGTACTGTAACCGCTGTCAGTGGTACAAGCCGACCTCATAGTATTTCTTTGGAGCACACATCCTATTAATAAAGACCTTTCATTTATGAACCATAACTACAAGTTTGAACAGCATGAACATATCGATACTACTAATATTACATTAACTGCAAACAGTTCACAGATCGATAATGTGGTACCATGAACTGGCAGCTAAAGTGTTGCATAGGGTTGGGCATACTTGTCCAAAGGACATAAACGTGATGTCCTTGATCCCAAACGACAAGTCTTAGGCATCAACTCCATACCCCAGGGGTGTGCCTCAGACAGCTACATCACACCACCTGATATCCTTTGCAACACCGTTAAGTTTCATCCTTATCCACTGTGGGTATAGCTGGTGGCTCCACTTGTGGGTTCTTTAGGCTTCAGGGAGAGTAGACTAAAACCTGATGATGGTCTCCTGTCTCATCCATTGGGCTGCTCTTTAAAACAGAGGAACTGACTGAAAGTGACGTATGTTGATGCACCAACTCATTTAACAGGAGAGTTAATTACAAGCAAAGACAGATCCCTATGCTTGAATAATCAGCCAAGACCATTACTAAAAATGTACACAACTAGTCTTCTTCCGGCTCTCAGTTATAGATTTATTTGTCAAATCAATCAATACAGAAAGTAAAAAGTTAGAATTGTATGCCAAATTCTTTAATAAATGGAATAAGGCAATGTGCCTTTAAGAAATCAGCTAGCCACAGCACGTTCGCAGGAATCTAATTAAAATTAACAAGCCCAAATAAAACAAGCATTTGCAATGCAATGGGTCTCGCGTTTGCTCCAGCTATTAGCCTTGTAAATTCCTAACTGGACTGTTTTTGCCACATAAGTTGAAAATGTAAAGTAAAACAGTTGACAGCAAGCCGATTCAAACCGCCATGGCCACCATGAGCATGAGCGTAAAGGAGAGAGAGACAAAAGGAAAAAGAAGTGCACTTGCAGTCAAACGTATCCGCAAATGCGCAATTATCCATGTAACAGGGTGGATGGCCAAGGTGGTAACACAACTGCCCCGAGGAGTGACAAACATAGAGCATTTACCAATGATAACAAAGGATTTTGAAAGGCAAGCCCATGAAAGAGTGATAGTGATGGGCGTGGTTAAAAGCCCACAGATAGATTACAACAGGCCAGAGCGCTTGCGCTCTTGACCTAAAAAAGTAAAACATGTCTGCTGGTATGCCACAATGTGCTCAGACTCGTGCATTGCAACCCATGCACAGATATGAAGTGATTGGAATTTGTAAAGCTCTTGATTGCCCAGAGGCATCCTTCATGTGATCAGAGCAATACTGTAATTAAAAGTATTGAAAATGGCTGCTGTGTGCTCACGAATATGCAGGCATCATGACATGTACACAATGCATAAATCGTGACCCACGAGCAACCATTTCCACTTTTCTTCATTTCACCGTTCCACCATAGCTGACAGCCATTTGCAAAAGGTAAAATAAAATGCACAGGCAATGCCACTGTGGTGACACTAGCCAGTTTTCTTTGAGATTTATCTTGTTTGCCAATAATTGTCTTCCAAGTGCATCTTTGATATAAAAAAGACTGTGTACAAAGGACACCAGTTTAATCAAAATCCTTCACCAACATTAAAAAATGGAGCTCATTTCTCTTCCAACGTGGAATTACCATCACTCTCTTAACAGTGTTCAATAATTTGTCTTCAATTATCAGATGCATTTCAATTCTTATGAATCCAGTGACAGTTACTTGCCTCATCAAAATTATTCAGTGCTTAATTTGTAAAAATAGAAGTGCCAGGGCCCTCGTCAGGAGGTTACTGCAGTTTGCATCATCCCTTACTCCTGCCAGCGGTGCCAATAAGAGCACCAACACAATGTCTAACCACCACACACCTAAGAGTGTGAAAATTCAGACTATTCCAGGCTGCCCAGAGCTTTGATTATAGCTTGGGCAGCTGGTATTAGTTATTTTTAATATATAGAATTATTCAAACAGCCTTTTTGTGTTCATTCTAAAATAAGACAGCCACCATGTGGGGACTGTCATTAGTGCTGGCGCCGATAATTAAGTGCCTTTGCCGAGCACTGGAGCCACCAGCTCAAACGAATCACTGAAATTGCACTGCCTGAAGTCAATCAGCAGACGCAGTACATTTCACCACTGGACGTTCGGGATGAAAATCCAAGGGAGAATGAGGACTTGCTGGGGGAATTGGACCCGGAGTTGTTGATTTCCTTGGCAATACCTCATTTATTATGGAAACCTTATGGTTCCAATTGTAATCCCCATTAAGTCTGCCACCTGGCGAAAATGGTAAACTCAGTATTGGTAAAACAATTGGGACACACAAGGAAGAAATATGGGGACATAGAACTGAGGCCCATTGTATTCTGGCTTGAGGTCAATACAAAGTTATGGTAAAATGATGGGAACTCTGGGCAAAAAGTTGTTAATGAATGTGATCCACCAGTATTAAAATAGACATATGTTAGTTTCAATTAATAAATTATACTTGATAATCAGGTGGTAATATTAACCTAGACACTTATACTGCCAGACAAATTAGCTAATCAGTCAGGAAAGTCAGAAACCTACATTCGTTATAAGCAGCAAAACTTAACAATGTAAAAGCCAGGCACCATGTGAAGAGGCTACTGTCACACTTGACATAAGTATTGGGCACACCATGTATTACTCATTCTGCAATAATAATAACGTGTTTTAACTCTTGATAGCTAAAATATGTCCTATCCAAGTGCTGTGTATAACGTGTTATTACTACACAAGGTACTGAAACTAAAGTTACTGGCCTTAGAAGCATGAAATGAAAATTTGGCCCTGGCATTATTTGAACTCATGCCCTACAACGCCACACTGGATGGCAGGAGTGAGTTATCAACTACCTGCCTCAACCTGTAGTTTATATTTTAAATTAAAAACCTTCTTTATGGTGACTAGCAAATGTCTGCAATGTGAAGCAATAGAATCCTCAATGGGGACATCTGTCAAGGTTTATAGTGAAAGAAACCCAAATAACTGGCACACACGTATACACAAAAAGGGTCTGGACCCCTAAAGCACGGTTCTGAGTCAGGTGGAGCAATATTTCTGTGAGAAGGACCACGCCACCTGACTGGTCCTAGTTATGAGTGACCTGGATCAAAGTGAAAAGATAGATATTGGAAGGCCAGAAATAATGCTTTCCGTGCGTATCTTCTCACACAAATCATTATTTTGAGTTTTTTGTTCAGGGAATGGAAACAAGCAGCGTTCAATGCTCCCATGTGCCTTAGGAGGAAATCGAGCAAGGGCCGGACTGCGCTTGTTCAGCAGCTCTTGGCCAACCTGCACATGATTTTACCAGCCATATTCTCCAATTAGTAAAACCAGTCTCAATGTCTGTGCACCTGGAAAGTCTGGTCCTTCCCCCCCCATGCAAGAATTCAGTAATCTTTACTTATTTGTTTAGTTAAATAAGCTCTGAAACTTCGTGATTTGGGTGTACCACCTACACTGCTAATGTATTTCAAATTGCTTCCACCACAACATTACGCATAAATACTTCTAAATTGGTAAGGAATCACAAAATAAAATAAGCATGCTCTTCTGATCGATGATACTTGATAGACTGTTACAAGCAGTTGAGGTATGGAGAGTCAACGCTATAATTGCACTATACTAAATATATTTAATACCCAAATAAGTTGAATTATCAACGGAAAATGAATTTTCACTTTCCAGTGCTCCGGCGTTGGACCGGGCGGATATAGACACACAAATAGTGTAAAAAAAAAAAAATGAGGTAAAGCTATTAGCATTGTAAACTGCTAACCGAAATTTTCTTGCCACATAAACTGAAAATGAAAAGTAAAACAGTTTCACATAAGGGAGCTGATTTAAAGCACCAGGCCATGAGCGTGAAGGTGACTAATCAGAACAAAAAGACGGGTCCGGTTTCGCCTTCGCATGGTAATAAAAAAATAAATAAATGTGTGTGATCGTGCTGTGTAAAACCTGAAACTCGCGAAGGAGCGCTAGGATAAATAATATCATTAAAATGGTAGTCATGAAAAGCGCTCGAATACTGCCCAGCACCCTGCCTATGAAATAAAGAGAAAAAGTAGTCCAGAAACCAATCGGAAAACATGGAGCCTCCTATGTTTTCAGTAGTTTACCGGTGCTCTCGAGTAGGGCTAAACACCGGAAAAGGTATGACATAAGCATGCCTTTCACAAATGAAATCAGGCAAATTTGAAAAGGCAAGCCCATGAACCAACGAAAGTGATGGGCGTGACACGGAGTAGTTAAAAGCCCATAGACAGATTACAACAGGGACAGAACGCTTGCGCGATCGACCGTAAAAAGGACCACACAGCATCTAGCCCTCTAGCACACTAGCAGAATACGTGAGATGATGACTCCTGAAAGACCACATGCTTTATAATGTTTCAGACTATGAAAGCACACAATTTCATAGCTTAACTGTATGGAAAAAGGCAAAACTAAAATGCTACCAATAATAATGTTTATTTCCAAAACACCTATTTACAAACAATTTTCATTGGACATATATGTGAAAAATGCAGGTTAATGCTGTTCTGCACTATACACCTAGTAACAGTGGTTTCAGTCATAACCTTGTAATGTTCCAAAATGCATTCATCCCTTCAGCCGAGGAGGCAAGGCAATAATGTTACTTTACACTTACAGAGACGTATACCATTCCTGTAGCTGAATTTTGACAATTTTGTAAGAAGCAAATTAAAAACAATTCTTGTGTACAACATTTAAACATGCACTTTTTATAGCTCAACTTTGTACTACCTAGTTATGTCATGTAACCAAACTTTTATGTTAAGCATTATTTTTCTAATTAAAACTCATTTTCTACATGAACATTCTCTGTTTGACATAAATATACTGACCTATTGTTCAATTAATGTAAAAGTGTAAGCAGTCCCTCATTTGAAGGTGCCATATTTTACCAACCCAAAAAACTTAAAGTAATTTTAAGAAATATAATTTGGTGATTTTTTTTTTTTTTTTCTTTCTTTCTTTCTTTCTTTCTTTTTTTTTAAATAGTGCTCATTCGTCATAGTATGTCCTCTTGAAGCTGGGGTATGGATTGATTTATGAGTATTACAAAAACATTGGTGGCAAATAACCACAATTTCAGATTTTTCTTGAACAAAGGTTTGTTTTCAATGTCCTGAAGTAACTGTGAATGAACATTCTGCCAATTTACGCAAAAGTATCAGAATAGGTTTCTCCTTCCTGCACTTTGCAACATTTGAATTTCACGAGAAGCAGTACTTCACATAATCCTCCAAGCTTTACTTGGTAAATAGCCTGCTTGCTTTTACCAGGTGAAGCTCTGTTTTCCCTCATGGTGGCGTGGTCGGAACCTCCCTCGTGGACCTCTAGAATCCCCTTGGGTATCCTGGTGCTCCCGCCTTGTGACTTACACTGTCTCCTAACTGTAGTTATTGGTACTGTAGTTACTGCCAGGGGAAACTCAAGGATGCCCGTGGAAGCACACTGGGGATTTTTAGTGTGGCATGGTATGGAGGCAATGTGCACAGCAGATGGGACCCCAATGAGAACATCCCAGGGGTTACAGAGTCAGCGTCCTGGTGGTGCCTTGTTTGCCTGTTGTGCCACTTATTCTTCCTTTGGCTTTTGACTGTTCTCTATTGATGGGTCTCTACTGCTGTGCCTAGCACTGTTTATGATGGGCTATGCAGTGGAGCAGAGAGGTAGTTCGCAGAGCCGGGATGGTGATGTGGAAAAGCCTCTTTGTGAGTCCGATATGCGACGTTTGTGCAGTGGATTGCTCTCTTTGCCCTGGAGGTCGCTTCTCCTGGTTCAGCAAGAGACTGGAGGAGCCTGGTCTCTTGAGTTGACTGCATTCGATGAAGGAAGTAATATGGAAGTAATATGCTGCTTCTCATCACTTAAACAACCATATCGCTCACCTGTAGTCTAGTTATTCTGCTATAGAAATTTATGAAGCAGACGAGGCATGCTAATTTGATGGGGAAAAATGTCAGCCTGCCAATAAAAGCTGATTGTTCAGTTTTGCTCTTCTGCTTCTACAATAGGCCTTTCCAAGCTCTAGCCTCTCCTCAGATCTTGTTTTGGCCCTTTACATTCCCCTCACCAACAATGTAACGCCAAAAATATTTAAACGTTTCATCATAATATGGGCCATATTTCAGCCTAGAACTTTCTGCTGCTTGGACTGTACTTCGCTGGACCACCTGTATGGGTTTCACCTTTTTGTGACAGTATGGATGAAAAGTGAGCCTGTCGAGGACTGGCAGTGGGCGTTTCCTGACGAGCAAAGACGCAGACTAGATATCTGGATGCCCACTTCAAACTGTTTTTGGCCTTCATTTGCCAACGTTTTGAGAAACATGCCTTTCTAGCTTGACTCTCCAAGTATAATTCTGTATAAATGTATTCATGTATGATGCGTTCGTTTAAGTTGATGTATCTGTGCAAACAGTTGTCATGCAATGAAACCTAGCTAACTGTTCTTTTATAAACTGCTTGTATGCATTAGTAATTATTATTAGGAAAAACACTCAGATAACCTATTAGGCTCTTGTTCGCGTTATGTAAAATCACAAATGAATAACGTAAGAAACGAGGCTTGACAGGCCATGCATAAAGTCTTGAATCACATTTTCTCAATATTTATTAACCAGCTCAGATTTGCTATATCCTATGTGGCTCATAGAGCGGTCTTCATGATATCACAGTCTTTGAGCTCTGTTGTCGAGTCAACAGATAAGGGGAAAACCGGGATACAAGCTACATCTGTAGTTTACCTAGATAGCACTAAGGCATTCACAGTTCTAATGCTCTGTGTGTTGGTTAGTTATAGAAATACCTGTTTTTACAATATAGTGCTCAGATTGGAAAATCTTTTGCGGACCTGGCAACCCTCTTTAGGATTACAGAAAGTTTGTGTAAAAATGATGCCGAAATCTTTCACCAGTGCTGCCACTGTTGACAGTTAGCCCAGTAATGGAGGGCAGAATGATGGCTTACACTTTACTGAAAGTTCTAGCAGGATCACTGATTTTGATGTTCCAGTATCAATATATTTATGTCAAGGAAAGACTAATTGTAACCAACTCATCATTAAGTTGGATGCAGGAATGTAGAATTCCTATAGCTGGACGCTCAGGACATAATGTTTGGGGTCAAGGGCAACACGTTTTCATGTTAATTTTGTCCTTTGGACAAATGGGCCCAACCCCCTGCAGCACAAACCCTTTGGCTGCAAGTTTACAGAGAGGGGAACTGTCTTTAGCTGAGGTAATATGTGTGTCCATAAGTTAATGCTGTTCAAACTTGTATTTATGATTAATTAATGAAAAGCTTTCATGTTGGGGTGAGCAGTGTAAATTAATGGTTTAATGTCACACTGCACTACTGACAGTGGTTCCAGTAAAAGAAAAAAAGTGTACACACGTTTGAAATGTTTAACAATATGAGGATAATTGTAGTGCTCCCAGAATGCTCTCTGATTAGATGCAAATATTTGGAGAAGCTTGTAAGCAAATGTGATGATTCTTTGCTTTCAAAATAAAATTTTCAGAAAAAGAATGCAAGTAGGAAAAAAATATGCTACTATGAAAGTTTAGGTGCTATTTCTTTAAAGCATCATGTTAGTAAAATGTGTTGATGCATGTTGGTATTTCCAAAAAGTATTACTAATGGCAAAAATCGAAAAAAGTTTTTTTGGTCTCAAAAAGCAGACATTGCCACCAGTGGCATAACAAAGGCCTGCATCCTCTGCGGTGCAAGGGGACCCCTCTGGGCCCCTGTTAGCACCATACCTGCGTAAGTGAGTCTGGAGGGGGGCCTACCATGTCATTTGCAGAGGATCCCCCTTCAATTTCGTTACGCCACTGATTGCCACAGTAGTTCCAGGGAGTGAACAAAACTACTTTGTGTGCCAACATGTTCCTTGTTGAAGAGCAGAATGGGACCATTCACTGTAAAGCCAGCTGATAGATAGAGAAATAGAATTTTTTAAAACAAAATGTCTTGGTTAACGCCAGACCTAATTAGGGACCCAATTCCTAAAGAAAGTCACAAAAGCACACTTATGGTAAATGTCATTGAAGTAGTTGCTTTCATGAATTCTCTGTAAGATACCGAAGTAGACCAGGAAATCTTATTCCTAGAAAATATTTGTGAACTGTATTTTAGCAGGAGCAAATATTCATGTGTAGATTTGCTGATGCGAAAATCTATTGAGCGCTTACAAGTTCCCTTTCCCTCCAACCACTTTTGTTCTCAACCTTGGAAGAACTTCTACTTTGCCCTTGTCAGGAGTAAATTTCCAAACTTTCTCAGTAAGGGAAAAGATTAGAGAAGAGCTGGTGAAATTTCTCAAAACATGCAAGTTAGTAGGTTTGCAGACTCAGACATTCCTGCCCCAGAACTAATGCTTATTGCTTCCTCCAGGCCCAGTATGTAGATCTGCGGAAAGGTGGCAAAATAAGGAAATTGCTATAGTAGGGATTGAAATTGCAAAGTATCCAAGCCCTACTATAGTTTTAGCCCTGGCATTATCAGAACTCTTTTATAATGAGATTGCTGCCATAATTTGTCACAGCACTACATGGCACCAAAAGGACAAGTAGAGTTTTTTACAGGACAATTAGATTTAAGAAGCAACCTTCCCCATGGACAAGTAGATATTTTAATAAATTCCACACTCCTGTGGATGAGTACACGCAGCATAGATGCAGTTTGTTTCTCCTTTAACCATATGTTGCTGGCATCATTATAACACTTCTGAATTAAGTGCATAAAAGGACAAATGTAATAAGAAAAACTGCAGAGGTGGAAAGAACAAACTGGAAGGAGCAGTGTACTAGATGGTTGCCTAGGAATGAATGAGTGGATGAATGAACTTCATTTGGAAATGACACAGCAACCTTGAAATGTTTCATTGCACTAGAGGTAGAGATTGTCAATATCTGGTAGAGATTTCTAGCCACAAAGTCTTCACCTGAATTATTGGGAGCAGTACCCCTGCATGCTAGTAGGTAGTTTTGTTCAGCTCAACATGTTGTTGTCTGCACTAGAATTGATGTGCACAGTGCCTATATAGGCTAAACCCCAGTGCACTGACCACAATTATTTTCTTTCCACGCCAGTCAGCATATATTCAGAAAAGAGATACCCCCAGTCACTTTTGACTGATATTTTTTCGACTTCTTGTGGAAGATTTTTTGACACATTGGTGGTCATTACGCTTTTGACAGTCACCTGACCGCCAGGCCTGTGGTGAAGGCCGCCATATTACGACTTCTGTGGTTTGGCCGAAGCCAAACTGCCGAAATGCCCCCATACCACCAGGGCAGTAGGACCGCCGGGCCGGAGCTGCAATACAGTAATCGGTATTACCACTCTGTAGACCGCCAGCATTTTCGTGGCAGTCGCACCGACACAAAAACACTGGCGGTCATGCACCCGGCGACAAGAATCTCCATTCCTGTCGCCGGCAGACAACACCACACACCTACATACACGCACCCCCACACAGTTACATACACGCACCCCCACACACTTGCACCCAAACACTCACTCAGATATACCCATTCACTCGAATGCAAGCACTCAGACATACAACCCCTTCATTTCCCGCATTCACACATACACACAGACACCCTGCATTCAAACAAACATACACGCAGTCAGACCCCCCCCGCATTCATACACACATGCAGGCACCACTCACATTCACACAACACCCCTCCTCCTACTCCCCCACCCACCACCCCCTTTCGGGAGATCAACTTACGTTTTCCTGCGAGGTGATCATCCTGAAGGTGATAGGTCCTGGCGTTTTCCAGCACCGCACCACTGACAGGGCTCCGCCACGCCTTATCACATATCATGATACGGAGGGCAGAGTCTTGTTTGCGTGGCTGTGCTGGTGGTGGAACCTCCTCTCGGCCAGACCGACGGGATCAGATTTCCACCCATAAATGTACAGAAATCCTTACATAAGTCAAAATATGGTGGTCTTCGGACTGCCATCACTGGCGTTCTGTTGGTGGCAGCAGCTTTGGCGGTCTTGGAAAAAGACCACTGAAGTCTTGATCACCATTGTCTCCCGGTGTGGCAGGAATGTCTGTGCAGATGGCTGGATTTATACCCTGTGGTGTCTGTCACCGGCAAATGTCAGTGACAGACCCACACCTCATCTGTCTCTGGTGCCTTGAGCATGGCCAAGACACCAAGACCTGTGTTGTTTGTTGTGCCATAACCCCAAGGCCCTGAGGTGGGCTCCCATAAACTCCTTGCTGCTCAACCTTGGGTAGAGAAGAGGGAGCCTTGTTTGCTTTGTTGATGAGGAGGGCAGCCTATTTCCTGGACTTTCAGCTGCCCTCTTTGGCTATCAAGACAAATATTTTGATGCAGGTGCTTCAGCTGGGAGTCACCTCTTCTGAACCGCTTCTCCCATTTAATGAAGCCCTCACAAACGACCTGATTGGGGCCTAGTCCAAGCCCTGCACATGGACTCCTGTGATAGGACAATTGCGCATGGACCTCACCCCAATAAATCCCAGCTTTATTACCCATGATTCCACCCTGGAGAGCCTGTTGTTCCAAACCTCCACTTCCAGAGTAAAACATGGTGCAGTGTCTAAACTCCACCGACAGGGAATCTGAAAGGTTGCAAACCTTGAGAAAGAAGATGTTTTCTTCCACCTGCTTGGCCCTGCGATCAGTGAACATTGCATGCCTTTTGGGCCGATACTCTCATTTGCTCTGGGAATTGGTTGTGAGGTGCTGCCTATGGTCTCGGAGGAGGCTTGAGCCATACTCTTCCAAGCAGTTGCTAACAGAAGGAACAATGCTAAATTCTCCATACACTGTGGGATGGGTATGACTGACTCACTCGGCAAAGTGGTTTCATCATCAGTGGCCTTCAGGCGCCACATCTGGTTGGGAACCACTAGATTTTATGGGGGATATTCAGGCCTCACTTATGCCCTTTGAAACCTCCCAACTCTTCTGAGGCAAGGCGGATCCAGTGCTTCAAGGACAGTAGAGCTACGGCCAGGTCCTTGGTCCTTTCCATGACCCACCCCTCAAACGCCAGTCTGCCTTTCACTCCTTTTGTGGCCACGTAAGTAGCTTTCAGCTGTCTCTACCCGCCCAGCCAACATGGGCACAAGCTTCCCAGCCACTGCATGGGCGAGTATGCGGTACCTCGTGGGACAGACAGCCAGAGGTCAGGTTAGTCCACTCCCCCGGCACCCACAGCCTCTAAGCCTCTTTAGTTTGGCCTCTGACAATCATGAGCACCAAGTCGGAGCCAGGAAATGCCATCACTGGCACCGCTGGAAGTTAATAACATTTGACTGCTGGGTTCACCATATTGTCTGAAGAGGCAACTCCTTGCCCTCTATTACCCATTATCTTTCGCCACCAACTTGTGACAGGCTGATGGAGGACCATATCACTCTGCTCCACCAGGAATTGTCTGCTCTCTTGGCCAAGGGGACCGTAGAGAGGGTGCTGGCATCAGAAGTATGTTGTGGTTGCTCATCCTGCTACATTCTGGTGCACAAGAAGGACTTAGGCCTTTAACCTATCCTAGACCTATGCTGCCTCCATTTCTTCCTGAAAAAGGAGACATTTTAAATGCTAGTGTTCCTTTAGGTCCTGCCTACCCTGGACCTGGGAAACTGGATGGTAGAATTGGGTTAGCAGGGAACTAACCCCTCTCCCTTCCCCTGCCAGATCAGATTGTAGTGACAGATGGCACTGCTGGGCTTGTGCGGCCATCTGGGAGAGGTGGAGATCAGATGTCCATGGTTTCTGGTGGAATGCCGACTTCACATCAAACTGTTGGAGCTCTGAGCTATTTGACTGATATTGAAAGCCTTTCTACCCTTATTCAAGGGAAGGCTAGTACAGGTGTTCATGGATAACACCACTGCCATGTGATACCTCAACAAACAGAGCAGGGTGCGGTTGTGGAACCTTTGTCAAGAGACCCTAAGTTTGTGAACATGGCTAGAACTTTGAGCATTTCCTTGGTGGTCCGACACCTGGTGTGATCTTTGAACACTAGAACGAACAATCTCAGCTGACGATGTGTAGCAGATCACAAATGGTGTCTCCATCTGGAGTTGGTGCAAGGTCTCTTTTACCAGTTGGGAAAGCCTTGGCTAGATCTGTTTGTCACTGCAGAGAAGAGGCAATGTCAGCAATTCTGTGTGCTGTAGTTCCCAAGGTGGCTCTCATTTGGATACGCTTTTCTTCTTAGCGGAGCTTCAGGTTTCCTGAACGCCTTTCTACCCATACCACTCCTGGTTAGAGTTTTCAAGAAGATCAGAAACGACCAGGCCCAAGTCATCCGTGTGGCTCTGGACTGGGCTCAGAGAGTCTGGTATTCCAAGCTATTGAGCATGGCCATCAGTCCTCTTATCAGGCTGCCCCTTCAGGAGGATCTTCTGTCGCAGCTGCAGGAGAAGGTTCTCCACCGAACCTGTCAAAGCTCTGCCTTCATTCATGGAGATTGAGTGGTGACAGTTGATAGCTTTCAACCTTTCGCCCGAAGTCTGTAATGTTATCTTGGCAGCTTGATATCCCTCCACCAAGACTGTATACGCTGGATGTTGGGGCACAGCCAAACAAGTTGACCCTTTATCTGCACCCCTTTCCCTAGATCTTTTCTTTACCCAATCACTTGCCCAGCAGTGCTCTGGATTGGGCACTTTAAAGGATTATGTGTCTGCCATCTCTGCATTTCTGAAACTGCCAGAACAGCCTTCCCTCTTCAAGTCCTCTTATAGTTCCTTAAAGTTCTGCAACACTTATTTCCTCCAGCTCCCTTTGTTATGCTTCAGTGGAACCAGAACTTGGTACTTTTTATTTTTAATGTGTGCTCCCTTTGAGCCTCTTCATACCTTCTTACTATTAAGACAGTGTTTCTGATGGCAATGACATCTGCCTGGGGGTCAGTGAATTACAGGTGCTGTTATCTCAGCCTCCAAACTTCTCTTTCCCAGACAGACTAGTCCTTCAAACCTGAGCATCCTTCTTGCTGACGGTAGTCGCTCTGTTCCACATAGGCCAGTCCATCAACTTGTGTACTTTTTATACTCCACCTCACCCTTTTATGCAGGAGGAGAGACTCCACCGCCTGGACCCAAAAAGAGCGTTGTCGTTCTACCTTGACTGCACAAACTGTTCTGGTGGACAATTGTCCCTTTGTGGGATATGTCGGAGTCAAAAAAGGAAAGCTGTGTAGAAACTAATCATCTCTGGATGGATCGTACTCTGCATTAAGACCTGCTAAGCTTTGGCCAGAAAAGAACCTCCAGAAGATTTGCGGGCTCATTCCATCAGAGCCAAGGATACGACCACTGCGTTAGCATGTGGAGCCAGGCAGCAACGTGGGCTTCAGTGCATATGTTCACCAAACACTACTACCTGGACAGTCTGGTTTGTCGGAATGAGCACTTTGCCCTTTCAGTCCTGCAGGACTTCCTAGTCTAAGTCAAGTATGCAGACCCACCTCTGGAGAGGTATTGCTTTGGTATCTATTCTAAGGGAAGGAATCTGCAACTAGAAGTCTCTATCAGATAAACAAGTTCCTTACCTTTGGTAACGCCTTATCTGGTAGAGAATCTATCTAGCCCCAGATTCCTTAATGACCCATCCATCCTTCCCCCTATGCAAACGGAATTATAGGTACAGGGCTGCTCCCTAATCAGAGCCCTAAGTTCAACACATCAGTGGTCAGTGTTCTTTGTGGCTCTGAGTTGGTAGCTTGGAAAGTCATGAAAATAAACTGACATCAGCAGGCTGGAGTGGCTCCTATGTAGGCAGTAGGCATCTCACGTTTGTCGCCGATGACACCTCACAAAGCCGAACGACACCACCTACTGGCACGTAGGGGTTCTACTCACAAAACTATTTCTAGATCCTGTCTGACGTGTGGATAATTCTAAGGTTAGGAATCTACGGCCAGATAGTGTCTCTACCAGATAAGGCATTACTGAAGACAAGTAGCGTGTTCTTCATTGTCTAAAATGATGCAATTCATTTAGTGCCAGATAAGATTCTCTGGTTTCTGGCAACTGCTGGATTAGTATGACATAATCCACTGTGTTGAATGCAATTTAGAGGTCAGATAGTTTGTGCTGCTGTAGCCCCATGGTCTAATTGTGTTCTTATGTCCTTCCAATGTGGAGGGTAGTGCCAGTTCAATGCTGGAACAATGCAAAACCTTGCATGGAGTTAATCTAGTCCACTACTGAATTTGACCTAAGCCTGAATCTAGGCCACCAGTGCCCTTTCCAGGAGTGTTGCTTTTAAGATCAAGTTGCAGATTGGCCTCTAAACTACTTGGATAGCAATCCCAAGTAGTGTATTTTTTTACCAGAAAAAAACTAGTGTAGCTCTTTTCAGGCAGTGTTGGGACTCTCTGTGCTTAAAGGAATAGGTACTGATAAGTAAACAAGTGATCAGAATAATGTAGGTGGAGAAGAATTTACCACCTATCCTGAGCACTTACAACATAGGCACCATTTATTTGAGAGTGTGAGGAGGCAGGGTCAGGATTCCATCAAGGAGAAGGGATTGGGAGGTGGTAGGTCCAGTCTAGTCATGGTGGTGTTAATGATATCTCTTCTGATACAAAATATTGTTGTAGAGAATTAAATGACCAGGTAAGATTGAACTCTGTGATGGTTTTCCCTGAGGACTCACTGAAATGATGGAAGGCTATTCATTCATCACAAAGAATCTCTTGAGGAAGAGGGGCTTCTAAAAGACTAACAGTGTAGCATAGTTTGTTTTGTGTCAGTCCATGCTTGCAACTGAAAGGCAAGTTCAGTTTATAGTGCTGGTTAGAGCCTTCCCTCTGTTTTGTTTCCAGTTGATGCTTTAAATCTTCTGCCCAAAGAAAGTTAAGGTGTAACTTGGTGGGTGATTATCTTTGAAACCCAAGCGGTAATCTGGAGAATTTCCTTTTAGGTGTATTGTGGTGGTCCGGAAGTCACTGAGGATTTTGTCCTCACAGGTCAGAATTATGAACACAGGCAACTGGTACTGGTGGGAATGTCTGTATGTCTTCATTGCAGTTGTATATTAGATCAGATATGGTTATTTGTGTGTGTGCTTGGGCTCTGCAGATGTTGCTATAATTTAATATGTAATTATTTATTTTTGTAGTTTTATGTGCTTTGCAATAGCAGAAAATCACAAATGCAATTTTCTTCTGTAGGTTGCAGATACATTATTTCACTGCTATGAAAATATCTAGAAACCTAAAAATGAAAGACGTATGCAGACATATTAACAGTGGTCAAGAAGTATTTAGAAACAAGCAGCTTAGTGTAAGGTGACAGCCTAGAGAAATAGAGAAATAAGGACGTTATTAAATATAATTTGCACACTAGTAATGCTATGACAAATGTATTCACGTTGACAAGAAATACAGAACGAAGAGAGCTACATAGAGATGCAGTTAAAATATAGACACGTAAGGCTGTTAACTCATTGTTGGAAATGCTGTTGATAGATAACACGTTTAAGGTCTTTCTTGAAAGCCACGTGGGATGGATTACTTCAGAGGGCAGGAGGCAAAGAGTTCCACATTTTTGGATCACTACCTGAAAAGGACTGAGTTAAGGGGCATTTCATTTGGAAGAATGGTTTCATAGCTTTGAAGAGTATGTAAATATTCTGTAATAGTTACTGAGCCACATAATCAGGGAGGCCTGTGTGTAAGCCCTTTTGAACTATGCAGGCCAATTTGCAGCTTCACCTGCTTTCCCAGTGGATGCCAATGAAGAGAAAGAAGGATAGGAGAGAGATGCTCGGAAAGTCTAGTCGATGTGACGAGTCTGGCCTCATTAATAAGGGTTGCCTTGAAGGCAGCAAGGTGAAGTTTAGAAATGCCCAAGACCAAAGAGTTTGGCTACCACTAGTGTCTGTACCACTTATATGAAGTTACTTTCTACCATAAAAGAGGTTTTAGGTTATATAGAGAGGGGAGGATACCCATTAAAAAACATCCAAAAAGTTGCCCTATCCGCTTTCCTCTTGGTTTCACTGTGTTCTGCATAGTGACCCTAATAGAAAACAAAATATGCCACCAATACTGTAGAAGGAAATTCTTAGTGCACCAAAGACTCACTAAGGTTGAGAACTCCACGTATGGTGGGAAAGCTGATGCTGGAAGTAGGGGTGCTGCTGGAGTTGTAGCACCTCCAGAAGCCATGCAGTAAAGTTGCATGGATAAGGGGCACAAATGAAACCCTTTTCCCTTACAGTATATTTGCACATACGTAAAAAGAGTTAAAGACCTTAAGGTTACTGGTAATTAAATCAGGTAGTCACTGATTGTTACAAACAGCACAATGAGAACAGTTTAATTCAATGTAAAATATTCTAATATACTTTTTGGTTGACAGAATCGGTGAATGAAGCTATGTGCTGCGAAGCATGTTAAAACACATGTGAAAAGCTGGAACAGAAAGCAAACATGTCTTGTTAATTATACTTGGTGTGAGCCTGACATGAAGAATTTCTCTGTGGCTTGTTTTTTTCTCGCTTCAGTATTTTTTGTGGATGAAATTGACAATGGTAGATCCACAAATGAGTGTATTCATTGTTACTGATGGATACAACTACCTGTGGATTCCTCACTCATTGAATTTTTCCCCTGCGCCAGCTTCCGACGGAAATTTTCTTCCTAGCTTCTGCACGTCGACGAAGACGTCACAATTGCCCACGCGATGCCGTCTGACGTCATATAGGCAAAAAGAGGTCCTCGCCGGCGTGCCGACGTCAGTACCAACATTTTTTACGTGCCTCTGAGACGAACAGGCAAATAACAGCGAAATATATATATACAATTGAAACAAGTACTTATACAACAATATTTAATTAATTAAATCAAAAAGATAAAACATCACCTAAAACATGGAAATACGCCAAAATATATATATACATATAGACTATGTATAGCATCTTCACAAATTCTCTTTTTTTAAAATTTTGTTTTACTTTTTACATATGAAAATAATAAAATACCAACAGGAGCTCACCCAAGGATAACTTGGTAAGACCAGACAGGCAACGGGGAGGCGGGTGGGACCGTGAGGAATCCACAGGTAGCTAGTGTATCCACCAGAAAAGGCATTACCGAAGGTAAGTAACTCGTTCTTCTGATGGATACAACTACCTGTGGATTCCTCACTCATTGAATAGAGTCCCAAAGCAGTACCGCACTCGGTGGAGGGTGCCTTAATGGTCAAACCAAGAATTCCTGCAGCACTGACCGTGCAAAATGGCCATCCCTCCTAACCTCCGAATCTAAGCATTAATGTTTTGCAAAAGTGTGGCGGTATGACCAAGTTGCAGCCTTGCAGAAGTCAACCACAGGAACACCCCTAGCCAAAGCCGAAGAGGCCGACTTAGCTCTGGTGGAATGAGCTCTTATTCCATCAGGGGGTTCTTTCTTTGCCGGAGAATAACACAGCTTAATGCAAAGAATGCCCCACCTGGAGAGTGTTCTCTTGTGGACTGCCCTTCCTCTCCTCTTTCCCACGTACCCGATGAAGAGTTGATCCTCCAATCTAAACTCCTTCGTTCTGTCTACAATGAAGCTCAGCATTTGATATTGGAACTGATTTCTGCCTACCTGTAGAGTTAAATCCCTCCACCTCCTCTAATGATGGGGTGGAGCTTCCTAAAACTGAATTCTGAGTTTACAGAAACTACTATTCACTTTTCACATTTTGTTGACGCTTGCCACCACTGAGCTGGAGGTCTCCCTTTTATCTATGGAAACGTAATGAGGATTTTAATATTTTACAAAAAATACAAGTATCTTTCGATATAGGTGTAAAATTATGTAGAATGACTATTACCAACTGTTAAACTAATAAAATAATAATTGACAGCTCATTAACTCCTCAAATTAAATGTGCATCCGATTCACATTATAAATGCTATTTTTTAAACAATAATTAAAAAGAAAAGTTATATAGCCTCAGTAAAAGTTTTGTTAAAAGTATTGTTTAATTTATAGAAAAACCTAATAACATTAATCGATAACCATACTTATTTATTATAGAAATTATTATAAAAATATGTTTATATAGTTGAGCTAATTTATTTACATTAACATTTATTTCTATGGGTTGTTATTTAATTTCTTGTATCCATTGTCCTCTATAGGAGTGTGTTGCAGTACCATTGACTGGCTTGCTTGTGGAGTTTGGTTTACTCAAATGCTGAAATTAAGTAAATCTAAGCCTAATTTGACTTCTTTAGTGCAGTTGCAACTTTAGAAGTGTATTTTTTGAATTCCAGTGGTCTTACTCTTATGGCCAGTTATCATAGATGCCTCCGGATAGATTGATACACCCTTCCCAAGAATCTCTCTTAGCTGTCCCCAGACCAAAACCACTGATAAAACACAGCTGTCTTTTTTCATAATGTACCTGGTTGAGTCCCTTCTTATTTGAGAACCCCACCCACCTACACCCCTTACCTGGGTATGCCTGTGCAGGGGTCCGCCTGACCGCTGGGGTACCTATTTTGGCACCAGCTGCACCCATCAGTCCCCTCCATAAGGGCCTGTGCTAGCTTGATGCCCATTGTGGCTGTGTGGGTGGTTGGCAGGTAAGGACCGCATGCAAGAGCCTGCTCCCAACCCAGCTCCCTCCATTCAGTTCACTGCAACCTCCATTCAACTCACTGCCAGCACCTCTTGGACGGTCCCTTGACACCTCTGTTATGTTTTTCTAAAAGGAAAAGGATGCTTTATATAGTCCCAAACTATCCCACCAATCATGACCTCATCCACTTTAGACCAACATAGTTCACCTACTATCTGGCCTCCCCTACCTACTCACACTAAGGTGGGCAATGTATCAACCAAGCCAGCATGTCCTCTAGGACCATTTAATTTCTAACCTCAGGCACGTGTCCCCCGTCCTGTAGGAAAAGACACTCGCCCCTAATGCAGCAGTGAGGTATGTACAACAGCCAGAACAACTTGCCAATTTTATTGCTCACTCATTTCACTGAATTGTGGAGCACCCTGACTGACTTACCACCCTTCCACTGCAAACTGGGAATGATGTTGGACCACACTAGCATAGCATAGTCTGCAGAAATCTCCTCTCAAGGCAACTGATCTCAGAGATTACCACTTCAAACAAGTCTTCCAGCCGATCTCTACCAAATCAGTGACACCGAGATCCCCCAGGATGACCCCATAGGTTGAATACCCCTGAGGGTAACATTTTGTCAAGTGTAGAACTCAAATGGACCAAATGCAGCCCTCCATGACCACAAAAAAGACAGGTGATATCCTGCCTGTCTCAGCATAGCTGCAAATCACCTGCAAAATAATAGACCTTTGCGCTCCGCACATAAGAATGGCCCAGCACCATATTGATTTATTCATTTATTTATTTATTTATTTATTTATTCTTAGTATAAATTTGTCTCAGTTCCTGGCTGGTGGAATTATATATGTATTCTCCTAACATATGCTCGGCATTTGCATATGACGCTCAAGATAATAATGGACTGTTGGGAACCTCTCTTGATTTAATCAACTTAATACTGATATTTATTGTACTATGAACTGTGTTGAAATTTTATGATACTCTTGGAATGAAATTAGATGACTGTTCATGATTTTTTGGGATTTAATATAAAAAACTGAATGGCCCAGCACTTCTGGAATCTCTGTCGCCTCCGCATTGACAGAGGCCGTCAAGAAATCCAGCAGCTGATGCCCATCCCCAAGTCTTCCACTTGTGTCCACAAGAGAATAGACAAAAAAGGTGTGGGGTTGGGTGATGGGGGATTTAGCAGCATGGCCTACAACATTTGTAGTCTTACAGATGTAAAAATCCGAGGTCCACTTGCCAATTCTTAGCACCGCCGGGCCTGTAAACCCTATTACTTTTGCAGCTCCTATCCTAAAAGAGTGCCACCCACATTCAGTAGGATGATACCCTTCTGCCTTCAGTGCCTCGTTAAGTAGTCTACAGAATTGAAACCTGGCCAGAGATGTCCCAGCATGCACCCATAGGGGGCCCCATTCCCCTGGGACCTATGTGCTAGAAAATCCTGTTTTTTACCTAGGGGACAGCATTCATCACCTGGGCTACCAATTCACCTACCGTAAGGGCCCCATAGAAGGCGAGGGCAAATGCTGCCTTAAGTAAAGAGGCGGACCTCATCCGGCAACCTGCAAATGCTCCCAAGACTGCACATGCTTGCTGCTAAGTTCCCCCCGCGTCAATGGGGCACCTGGAGTGAAGCTTGGACCCCTCCAGACACTGCCACCCCCTCTGCACTAGGATAGTTTTTGTACCGTCTGTGTGCCCCACCATCTTTGCAAAAAAGGATATCACAGATGTATGGCTTCTGGCGTGTTTAACTGACCACCTTTTGTCCTTTAGAGATGCCATGAATGAGAGCACTGACAGTGTGAGAACCAGTGCCCACCCCTTCATGCACCAGGAATTTGAAATATGTGCTAAATGCCCCCTCATAGGCATGCCTCGTCCTGGACGCAAGGCTGGCTGCCACGTAATATGATGAGCTTGGGCACAAAACTACCACAGTTAGTCTGGGAAACAAGTAGGGAACTCCACTGCTCCTGGGTGATTGTCCCTGAAAGCCTGCATTTTGAAATGAGATAAAGCATCAGTTGCATTGTTCAGTATGCCCAGGACTTTTTGGCTTTAAAAAGTACATTAAGCTTCAGACATATCAACAGAACCTCTTTCAAAAGCCTACGGATCCTTTTACATTTCCCTGCCTGCTGATTGATGCAGTCTACCACTGTCATGTTATCAGACCGGAATACCACTCTTGCCAGATGGACAAAGTAAATAGAATGGGCAAAAGCTCAAGAAAACCAATATTTGTGACTAGCCCAGACTGTACCCAGTTCCTGTGCCACTGTTGAGCACACCATGCTTGACCTAGAATAGGACCAAAACCTTTGCTGCTCTCCGCATCCACAGACCTATCTCTTCATTGATCCTAGTTGGGCTGGGCGATACATTTATCCTACTAAAATCCAGCAAAAATGCTTTCAGGATCCTCCTGTTCTGGCAGACATCACTAGACAACCTGGAACTATGTTGTTTCTCCTTCAAACCAGATACTGCCTGCACAATGGACCAGGAAAAGAGGCTACCGATGGGAATGGTGTACAAGGCGAAATTCAGCTGCCCAACCACCACTTGCAACCGATGCAAGGTAACCTTTCTCGCTCCCACACATGCTTTTAAGGTGTGGGAGAAAGAGTTAATATTTTTCCAAGGGGAGCTTTGAGACCCCAGCACCAGAGTCCATCTCAATCCCTACGAATTCAATGGTAGTTGCAGGCCCAAAAGACTTACTGCAGGGGTTTGGAATAGCCCGACGCCCAGGACATATTGTTTGGGGTCAAGGACAACAAGTTTTCATGTTTTTGGCCTTAGGACAAGTAGGCACAACCCCCTGAAGCACAAAGCTGTTGGCTGCTAGTTTACAATACCACATTAGGGATCAGTAGAGCACATTGTCTGCAGGTAAGGTAATATTTGTGTCTATTTGTCAATGCTGTTAAAGCTTGTATTTATGGTTGATTAATGGAATGCTTTTATTATTAGGATGCATGCGCTAAAGAAATGTAAGCTCAGACTGCAAAACTGAGACTGGTTCCATTATAAAAATGTGTACAAACGTTTGAAAAATTTAACATTATGAAGCTGCTAATGATGCTCCCAGAATACTCTCTGATCAGATGCAAATATTTGAAAATGCTTTAAAGCAAGTTGTTTCTTTGCTTTCAAAATAAAAGGTTCACAAAAAAGTGCAACTTGGGAAAAAAAAACTACTGTGAAATTTTAGGTACCATTTCTTTGAAGCATCATTTAGTACAATGTGCTGATGCATTCTAAAATATTCATAATAGTAAATCAGTGTAACCATTTTTAACAAGATTAAAGGAAACCTGAAAATAAACAAGCATTGGCAAAACCAATATATCTGCCATTGGTGGTCAACCTTTTGGTTTTGTTAATGTGTGTCTTCTTTTGACACAGTTTTTGTAAAACTCTATTGTTGTGGGAGCTGCTAGGCCTGCACCATTATAACAAACATTGGCAAAAAGAAAAATGATTTTTTGATCTCAAAAAGCACACACTGCTCAGCAGTCCCTGGCACTGAACAAAACTACTTTGTGTGCAGATTTGCTCCTTGCGAAAGAGCAGAATGCTGTCACTCACAGTGAAGCCAGACGATCGATCGATCGATCGATCGATAGATAGATAGATAGATAGATAGATAGACAGACAGAGAGAGAATTTTAGCAAAAAGAAAGTCATAAAAGGGCACCCATGTTACATGTCCTTGCATTAGAGCGGATGTATGGCTTTTGTTAATTTACAGAAGTAGGCCAGTAAATCGTAGTCTTAGAACATATGTGAACTGCATTTTAGCACAAGCAAATATGCATGCGTAGATTTGCTCATGTGAACATCTGTTGGACGTTTACAAGTTCACTTTCCTCCATCCACAAGCTTCTCTTCTTTTTAGGAGTACATTTCTAACCTTTCTCAGTATGGGAAAAGATTAGAGAAGAGCTGGTGAAACCCTTAAATCATGCAAGATGGTAGGTTTACACAGATTCAAACAGACATTCCATCCCTGGAACTATTGCTTACTGCTACATCCAGTCTCAGTATGTGATCTGTGGAATTGTGGCAAAAGACCGAAATTGCTAGTATTCAAACTATATTATAGTATGAGCCCTGGCATAATCAGAGAGACTATTATCGCAGCTCTTATATAATGAAATTGCTGCCATAATTTGTTTCTGCACTAATTAGCACCAAAGGGACAAGTGGATTTTTTTACAGGACCAGTAGATTTATGACACATCAATTCCCATGGACAAGTAGATATTTTGTTAAATTCGACACCCCTGTTACTGTGAGCCAGGAGTACCCCAACATATTCCCATCAGTTCCTGGAAAGACTCAACACATTCGTCCATCCAAGGGGAACCCAGAAAGAGGAAATCATCCAGGCAGTGTAGCACCTACTGATGTGTTGACTTTTGCCTAAAATCCCACTTGAGAAAAGTGCTGAATATCTCAAAATGGGAGCATCAGACCAAGCATCCCATAAGCATGCATTTATCAAAAAGGAATGAGCCCTTGAATTGAAAACCCCACAGATGTAAATCCTCTGGATGGACAGGAGCAAGCAGAGACCCGACTCTGTCTGACTTTGCTAAGAGAGTTCCTGGTCCCAGTTTCTGCAGCATCTGAATTGCCTGGTCCAGGGAAGCATACCTGACTGCGCATAAGGGTCCGTCAATGGCATCATTAACAGACTGACCCCTAGGTGCTGATAGGTTGTGTCACAGTGCCCTTTCCTCGGGTTCTGCACGCTGCTGAACAAAAGGCCCACCTCCCGGTGTCACCAACTCAGAAGGCTATTATAGCACAGAGTTATGATGAAGCCAGGCGGGTGGAAGGGAATTAGGGTAGGGAACTTCCGGGAGAGAGATCTGAAAAGAAACGGTTAGAACAAATATGCATACATTCATTCATAACAGTATAACTCACGAATAGACTCTTGAATAAAGGTGTCTCCGTGATATCAGATTGAGACCCTTGGGAATTGGGCGTAGCCCCTTCTTTGAATCATGGAACAAGAACAAACTGCAACCTCTAAACCTAGAGATGGCAAGAGCTTTGGACTATGGTCATACTCTGAATATCAAGCATGTCACAATTATGCATTCATAACATAAACGTTTGATCTCAGCCTAGAAATTCTCAAAGACTTAAATATGTATCTCACATATTATGCTTCCCAAAAAACAATGAAACTATAATTTGCTTATCTCCAAAACGTTTTCACATTTACTACCTAGGCCTGAAAGTTTACTCATTGAACTTGAAGCGTTTTATTCGTTGGGCAGAAGCGCCTTGCTTGTTGTTCATGAAGTGTTTTGATCATCATACATGGAGTGCTTTGTTCATTATGCCAGAAAGCGCTTTAACTTGCTTTATCTGAAGTGCTACGCTCGTTATGCCAAGGGGCGCTTTACTCATTTGGCCTGAAACGCTTTGATTGTTGTACCAAGGGCGCTTTACTCTTGTGCCTCGAAGCGCTTTACTCGTTTTGTGCTAAGGGGGTGTTTTTACTCATGTGGAATAGTGTTTTGATCCTCGTGCAGAGACCGCTTTACTCATGTGGCCTTAAACGCTTTGATTGTCTTGCCAAGGAGGCTTTACTCATGTGGACTGAAACGCTTTGACTGTCGTGCCAAGGGCGCTTTACTCATGTGGACTGAAACGCTTTGATTGCCGTGCCAAGGGCACTTTACTCATGTGGACTGAAATGCTTTGATTGCCGTGCAAAGGGCACTTTACATGTGTGGCCTGAAGCGCTTTTGATTATCGTGCCAAGGGCGCCTTACGCATGTGGCCTGAAGCACTTTGCTCGTTGTGCTAAGAGTCGCTTTACTCCTGTGATCCGAATCGCTTTGATCGTCACGCCAAGGCCGCTTTACTCTTAGAACTGGAAAATGCGTTGCTCGTTGTGCTACTTTTGGAAGTAACATCTTCCTTCAAGATTGGGCTCATCAAGACCTTACCGCTACAAGTACAACCTACTCGTATCTGAATTCACCATGGAAACAAGGATACTCTGACTTGCTGCCAATCTGCCATGCAGGAAATCTGCTCTTCAGAGGAATCCCCACGAGGTCTGACTGCATCGAAGTCTTCAAAATAGTGAGCAATGTGCTTGGGTGTGGCTGGGCTTTCTAGGCCTGACACACCCCAAGATGGCTGCTGCCTCTAAAAACCTGGGAATTGTAGTCCCTTCTTAGAATAGCACTGATAAATGCATCTTGTCCACCAATGTCCTGACCCTGCAGGTACATGAGCTTTACCACAGGGCAGGCAACGCTGATGAACACTTTTGGACTCTGGGTGTGATGGCAGGCCACAGATGAGAAACAATGTTTGAATTTGTAAAAAATGAGAGGACAGAATCCGGTGGTACTTGAGAAGGGCCCTGGGGAGTGGTGTCTGTCCTGTTCTGAGGCGGCAACTGGGACACAGAGACCCGCTCGCAGCCTCCCACCCTTTTTATGGGCTGGGTTTTCCACTCCCGGAGAGGGAATGACTATGGAAGCACTACAGCTGCTTCGGTAGCCTTGTCCCCAGTCTGGTCAGTTGTGCCCCACTTTTACTCTAAGGCTGCATTGTGCTGCAGCCCCCAGCTCTGGCCCTAGCTCACTGCCATAAGTTTGGCTCCCTTGAGTTTGAAAATCTTTTGTCATTTGGGCGTGTGTTTAGTATAAGCATCTCCCTCCCAAACCCCTCCTTAAATTCTGATAAATCTCTCTCATTTTGAGTAACTATACCTGATCTTGCCACCTTGGTGGAGGTGTTCACACAGAAAATGTAGGGGAGGTGAACATCTCTAACTGAAGGTTTGTGAATTGCATATTGTAGTACATGAGTGTTGCTAGCTACTCACCTAAGCTCCAGTGGTTCCGATGGGGCAACGATAACCCCCGAATTCCAATGAGAACTGACAGGGCAGCAATGAAAGACACACTAAAACCCTAGAAGTTTCCAAGGGGAATGGGGTTGGGATGAGAGAGAAAGAGAGAAATACCAGGACATCTGCAAATTCGGGCACTGTTGGGCTCAAGGTTATCTAGATTCTGGTTCTGGATTCATGATACTGGCAATCAGGATTACTGAGATACAAGGGTCTGTACTCTGATTCCCCTTTAATGAAACCACATTTTAAAACAGAAAAAACTAAACAGATTTTTGGCATTAACTAATGTCAAATCAACATACCAATAATTCACACTAGAAACACCCCAGTGTGATTCAGGATTTCACTGAGAGAAAATAACTGGGTTAATCACAACAAAACTACCTCAAATTCTTCAGTAGTTCAAGAGCTCAAGGTTCATACGCAAATGTGCAATGGCAATCAAATTATAGTTCTCAATTGTCTCAAAATTCTTTAGAACACCAACATCAGATTCTGATCGAGAAAACACGGATTGAAAACCACCTATGTGTACAATATCCAGGAAGGTGCCGCTATTCCAAGAAATACAACTTTTCTCTAATTTCTGTTCATTAACGAGATTGATCTGAATATTATTGCTGGCTTTAGATAAGTTTGATTAATCAGCCGTGATCAAGATTCCAAATCAAACAGAAAAGCTTTTGTTACCTTATTTGGGATGACTTGTGTCTTTTTGCCAGAGCAAGAAAGCACGATGCAAGAGATGAATTGCAAGCATCCTGCCTTTTACAGGTACTGTGGTAACTGCAGAGAAGATTGGAAATACTAGGTTGGAACTCGGGAAGCACGTTGCTGCAAGGAGAAGCCTGTTGCTGTGAAGGTATGGATGCTGCTGCTGAGAGAGGACTGCCACTATGAAGGGAAGGCTACTGAAGATTGGAGACAGGTGTGGGTCATTTCCAAGTTAAAGGAGTCTAAGCGGGATTTAGTCTGAAACATCGACTTATATAGTCAGCCCAAAACAGGTGCAAAGAAACACATGGGAAAAACAGAGGCACATGTTTCTCAACTGTCTTTTTCCATTAGGAGTATCAATTAAAGAACAGGCAGTTGTCGACAGTTGACATGTGCTTCCTGGATTACCTGGGTGAGGCCCAGATGTTCAGAAGTTATCTTGACAACACGCATTGTTTTAGATCTGCTTTAACCATTTTCATTATATTAATACCTGAGTTGCCAAATTACACAAGGTTTCAAAGGCATAACATGATTCAAACTGGTAATGTGATGAAAATAACAATATCTCTGATATCACTCATAAGTGGGGAGATAAGGCGTGACTAGACCTGCTCACAACTGTGACTATGACAATGAATAGTACAGCTGGAATACTACTTTAGGTACTACAAAATGCTATTTGTGCATTGGCCCCAATGACTTTGGACATTAAGGACGCCTTTGGTGATGCTCAGTATTATTTGTCATAGAGATCTAATGGGCTGTTGGTGTTTAGTTTAGGATTCTGCTTGTGGTTGCGTATTATTAACATTGTTCTGAGACTTACTTCGAGATTGAACAGCAAGAGAGAATAATATCACAACATATGCTAATCATTCAAAGCTTGGCCACCCTATCTGAACCTACATAAGTAAAACAAAGAGAATCGTCAAGTAATTGTCAAGCCTTTAGTTTAAGTGTAGCTGCTTTCAGGTAGTAGAGATTACCTGTTGCTGTGTGTTGAAAATACTGTCTTACAATTGTTTTCTGATAGTTTGAATGATGACTTTAAATTACCATTAAATACTCAGTATATTATAGTGCCCATAATTTTTCTTGTCCTCATATTTTTGGTTTGGTATTCTTTGAGATGTGGCTGTTTCACATGGACACAGCTTGAACACACTTTTTTTGTGAAGCACGTTCAGGGTTCCCGCTTGCACAACATATTTGAGGGGCATATGTAATTAATCTGAGCTGAAGAGGGATGCACTATTGTTGCAGAATGGAAAATGGTGATTTATTGGATGACCTTACAGGGTCCCTTTGAAACCTGCCTCAAAATAGATCATCTGTATCCAGAATTATGTCATTTCAATGGAGAATGTGCTCACTATAAATGAATGTCCTATCCTACCCAGATGTTTATGAATATGTGCTCCGCATAGCACCACAGAACTCCTATTTCTTGTGAATGTATTTGGAATCCTCCCCATTCCTTCCCACATACACTCCAGAGGAAGGGGCTTGGCTTATTTTTTGCCCCGCTCATTGAGCTTCCTGATTTGCTTATGATTGGAGCTAGTGTAGGCCTGTGGCCTGCGTACCTACTCTAAAGTTGTTATATTCCATTGGGTGCAATCCTCCCACTGACTTGTGTTTATCCCATGCACAAGTTCTAATTTATATGAAGCATTTCTGTGCAGTTTGTGAAGAGTGTGTCCTTGAATGAATCCTAGAGATGGCATGCACTCCATTGAAGAAGGTGTCTGGAAGACATTAATCAGGTTTTGCCAAGATTAGATAGAAATCCTACTTCAAAGAGGTGAAATGAGTTAAAACCTGATTGGAGAAGATTTAGCTTAAAATAATAAAGATATGATCAATCCTCAGTGTTTTCTAGAGACCTTACTGAGGGGTTGAAGTATTCAGAAGATACTTTCAAATAAAACATTGCATCATCTGCATAGAGCTTGTAAGAAATGTTAGACTGTTTTAATAAATGATCCAAGAAAATAGGTGTAATAGGTTGAAGATAAAAAGGGTGTTGATGTGCTCCTTGCTGAAGAGGGATATTTTGGCAGATCAATTCAAATTATTTTTAGACAGTGGGTAGTTAAATATGATGCAACACAATCTAGCAGTGTTCTATTGAATCCCATAGAATCTTTGAGGATTTTAGGTAAGGTGATTAGATCAACTGTGTGAAAGGCTGCTGATATATCTAGAAGAAAAAGCAAGTAGGCGCCCCAGAGCCAGTATGCACAAAGCTTAATCCAAACTTTGCAGCAGTGCATTCTTTAAACCGAAGACCACTTTAAAAGCAGATTGTACTTCATTTAGATGATCATTATAAGAGACAAATTATTTAAGCTGTGAGAGCTCTCAACTTTAAACATTTTTGCCAATAAGGATTAACCCAAACATGGTGAATATTATTTATATCTTTATGATTGGCTTTGTGTTTTTTTGTGAAGTGGAGAGACTTGACTGACTTGTGGCCAAGTAGATTCTGATGTCTTTTTTCAGAAAAACAGGGATAGTGTCAGAAAAATTGGCTGAGTGGTTTATTTGATACTGATAAATTCTGGAGGGCTAATCTTAAAAGTCAACCATTCACAACATGTTTCTGTTGAAATGAGGAAAAAGTAGGTCAAGGAACTAATCTGGAAACAGTGTGCTTTCTAAGATTATCACTTAAGCTTTGTCTGAAATAAAATTGGACTTTTTCTATGTATTCCTTTGTGTGGAATGAATAGTATTTTGACAGTAGATCTTCTGGCAACAGAGAGTAACTAAGGACATCCAGTAACAAAGACATCTAGGACATTCAGCAGAGCTATGGTCTCATAGGAATTCTGCTTTGAAGTCTTTGGAGACATCTCATTGTTGGAATTGTTGCACCATGGTGCAAACCATTCGGGTAATCTAGACATGACATAATGAGATATTTTGTTGCCTGTATCTTCTGTGGGAATCGTGTGTGGGCAAATACACTTTAGTCAGTGTCCTTGTGGTAAGATAATTGGAATGTGCTACTTGGTTTACTTGGTTTGTTTGAGGGTCATAGAAAGGGCTGAATCTATGATCATTTGTAGGGTTTGGTAGTGCTCCTAGTTCTTAAGGCAAGATTGTCAAAGGATTGTATTTTTGCCAGGCAATGCAAATCAAAATCTTATGTTTTGATTTGCTGAGTGTAATATTGTTTGTTATTATCTAGTGATCAGTGGCTCTGAGACAAACACCTGGTTTTGAAGGTTCAAGGTCATCCGTTCTTTTTAAGGAATAACTGTGTCTAATCCACAGAGCATGATTGATTGAAAAACCTTTATTTTGATTATAAAAATAATCATAAAAGCAAACGATTATAACAAACATTTACAATTCATATAAAAATTAACACCACAAGCTTAAAACCACAAATCTCATCAATACCAACGGTACATAGGCACAACATTTTCAAAAACATTCTTTATACTGTAAAACCTCAGATGATTAAAACCCAAAATTTATAATCTTATTCCAGCAGAGTGGACTCTTCACAAAACCTGAAACTGCCATGGCATCAAATAGGTGCATTTATCGTTTGTAAGTATATAAAAGCGGGCCAATATTGATAAAAACCTTTGGCTTTAAGAACAGGAAGCAGAAACCTTCTAGGTGGATCGTAATAACTACAGAACAATACCAGATGTTCTAGGGTCTGGAGTGAAGCACTGTCACAAGGACAGACCTTAATCAAAGATGACTCGTATTGTCCGGGGGAAAACATAGTCTGCATCGGACAGAACTATCTGAACCTGGTGAGGAGGAGTCTTTCCCATGGGTTTCTAACGAAGGAGAGATAAGGTTCCAGGCAAAGTCTAGTATTTAGAAGCATCAAAGCCCTGGCTGAGTGACTACCCAGAACCAAGTTTTCTCTGCTCTCTAGTTTGCTGAAGAAATAACCCCTTCGCAAGCTTCCTGTCTGCCCGTTAAGTAGTTCTGGGTTATAAAGTAATTCAGGGCGCCCCAGTGACAGGGCTATAGATCTAATGTAATTAAGCCACAGAATCTCATGGCCTAGCTCGCACCCAAGGCAATCCTCAATAACCTTCCTGTTAAATGCATTGCACTCCTTACAGCATCATGGGTGCAATTTTAGCATAGTCTTCTGCAAATTCCAAGCCCAGCTACTCATGCATAGACTCAGACTAGCAGGACCCACCCCCAGTAATTTCCTGCAGAAGTGATTTTCTTTGCGTTGAGTAGCCTTGCAGTTAGAGTACCCCCAAATTCATTGTACAGGAAAGTATAACGGCATCATCAGCATATAGTAAGGAAGGCACTGGGGTGCTCTTAACTTTCCAAAAATCTTTGCCATGGGTAGTCAGGTGAGAATTCAGGCCATTAACATATAATAAAAATCAAATTGGTGCCAGCACACACTCCTGCCTAACGCCCCTTGACAATTTGAAGGCATCAGAAAACTCCCCTGCTGTACCAAATCTTACCGAAGCATTTACACCAGTGGGTAGAGCCCGAAGAAAGTTTATTAAGGTTTGGGGTAACCCAAGGCCCTCAAGGATTGACCACAGCTTTGAACGGTCAACCCTATCAAATCCACAGAGATAAAACAAATGCAATATAAAGATTTGAATAATTCAGACAGTGGGATGATGTACACATTGAAGAAGAGTGGCAAAATGAATAAGCCTTGATATATTATTGCTATGATACTTAAGGTGTAGAAGTATACTGAGCAGTAGTCCTTAAACACTTTTTTGCCATCATTGTTTTTATATAATTCCGTAATTTGATTAGGACCTAATCAGTATTCCTCCCCTGATGGAAGCCTATTTGCTGGTCGGATAACAGCATGTTCTCCTGTAGGAAGTTTGAGCTCTGGTTGAAAATCCCCTATTATTTTTCTCACAAAAGGACCCTTTATAGTTTAATATTGTAGAAAAGGGACTCATCGCTATTTCTGTCAACTACTCGACAACCGTTGGACACACAAATATATCAATAGTAAATCACTTTCCATGCATTATCCCTTAATTACATTGCATTCCAGTTCATTGTGTGGCTTTATGAAGCCATTTCAAAATAAAACATCCTACTTGCATTTCGGAACTGAAGTTTCCTTGACAAATTATAGTGCCGTTTGTGGCTTGAAATATTGAATATGTATTTCCCATTGGCTGAATGGAAAACCCTTTTTCTCTTCAGTTTTTCTTGATGTTACTCAAGAGTTGTTCAAAGAGTTATAGCCCAAACAAATGCATCATATGCTGAAGCAGAATGTGGCCAAGAAGAAAATCCATTATATTTTAAAAAGTTGAATCTAAGTTATAAAACATATTTAAATTTAGAATGATTAGAATTCATATGTTCTTTTGGAGATCCTCAAAGTTACTTATGTAGAATTTACTGTGAATAGACTCCTAATCGAGTAGGTGTATTAAAAGTCTGCATACAGTTGCTGTATGGTATTGAATTCAGAATTCATTTGGTTTACAAATTACCCACCATAGATTCAGTTCTGAAAGCCTTTGAAACGTGATCGTATTAAAGTGAGTGTATCTATTTCGGGTTCTGTACAATCTGACAGTGAAATGAGTAGCAATCAGACACAATACTGTTTCATAGTCCTCAATCATCCGTGTGCAGTTTGGATACTATTTAGCTTCATAGACGTGTCTGTAAAGGGGTATATGTACATATTACCCCTATAAATGCTGTATCCAAGAGCAAAAGAAAAGGGTAAGGGCAGGTCAGTCTTTAGAAGGAAGGACGAAACTCAACTGTTTATTTACTCAGAGATAACTATCCATTAGTTCAGTCTTTTTATGACTGTATAATATTTTACTGTATTGGTCAGGGTATTTCTCTACAATATATTTTACATCTTTAGCCTGTAAAGGTAGAAAACTCTTCTCAAATGTACTTATATATTTAGCACATTCGTAAAACTTTCTATGTAGATTTGGTCAGTCGCACCAGCAATTAAGGAGAACACTGTCCTCAGAAGATAATAAAATGTATGTGTGTGTGTGTGCATATATATATATATATATATATATATATCGCTAGCAGCAGTCTAGTTATTCTTACGTCAGACTTTGCATTTTTTTTGTTTTCTCAATAACGGCACTGTTTGATGAATCTAATATACACTGTACAAAATAAGTTCATGCCCCTTGGCTCTTTCTTGGAAAGTTTCACATTGATCTCTCAAGCGGAGGCCAAAAAACAGGAACTGGGTGGGGGGGGGCAAAGGTGTGATTTCTCATTTTAATTCAGATAGGAAAATGTGTTCAAGCTGGTGCATAAAAAAAAGTTAAAAGCATTACAATAAATTTGGCATGAAGTTAAAACTTTACTCAGAAAGTCTTCTTTTTGTGATTTGATGTAAATCCATTGAATAGATTTAAAAATAATAACATTTGAAGAGGGACTTATGTTGAGGCCTGAAGGGGTTGATGCTAAGAAAAAGTTAGAGATATCTTGGTCATTTTGTACAGGGAGAGTACCTTGGTACTCCAGCAGTACAATAAGTAAAAAACAATGCTCTCTACTGTTTGGCCATTGGAGCTTTTCCTCCTGTTCGCCATATCGATACTGCAGATCCAAAGAAGGAACTACTGTGCTGAAATGATCTGATTGGTTGGTCACAACATGAGAGAAATGTTGCGGGTGCCATTATAGGACTTGCGAACTTAGTTCCCCGGCCTGAAAAAACAATGTAAGGGTATATAAGGGAGCGTGATGAGCACACTCTGAACCTAGGCCATTGATGACTTTACTGATGATACCTCAAATTACATCATTGATGCCACCATTCATTATGCCATCTACGATATAGCTATTCACATTACTCCTTTATTTTGAACTAGAAATTTGACAGAAAAGGGGCTATTTTCACACAGTATACAATTACAGTTTGTACATATTTTGGTGCATAGAATGGAAATTGCATAAGCAGACTGCCGCCATGTGGTGTAGACCGGTATTTCGTATAATTTACAATGTGACTGTGCCAATTAAATATACATGCCAAATTGGTCAAGTGATCTGCTCTGCTGTCACATTTGATTTGTAATGCAAACATATATTAGTGAGAACTAGATTTTTATATATGTATATATATTTATATTTATACACACACACACCAGTATACCACTGTATACAGTCTATTATAGTTTTAGTAATTACTGATTCTGTACTGTATATGCATTATCATTAAGTTCATTTAGGTGATGCATCATTACCAGGATGTCACAGATGTTATCCAAAAGATTAGTCTAGACCACACGGTGACAATATGTAAACAAAGACATCAGGAGTAACTTGTAAAAATCCAAGAAATTGATGTCTGCTTTTACGATTATTTGTGGCCACGTACAATAATTTTGACTTAAGGTCAGCCTGTGGTCAGGGTCTGCACCAGCCACCATCTACCAAAAACACTGATTTTGAACTTATACAGTGGAGTTTGTATGCAGGATTTGGTATCATAGCATACCCTGCATCCAACATACAATAAGGGTTGGGCAGTGGGCTTGTCCTATGTTCAGACCATGCACCCAACCCACTCTCCCTGAGGCCAGGCCCTATGCACACCCCTCCATGATTACTTAACACCCTACTTACTCAGCTTTCAACCCTTCATAGGAAATGTTGACCTAAATGCGTATTTAAAGTTAAAAAAAAAGACAAAGACATCCCTCATCAGCGTTTCACTTGTGAAATATCCAATTTCTTTTGCATTTCCCCAATTTCTTTTGCATCATTCGAAATCTTACAGACAAGCAGCTGAGTCTCTCCATCTATTCAGGTTGTTATGTTATTCTTCTTTTACAGAGACTGTAGCAGATTTGTCAGAATCATTTGTTGATCTCATTAGTAATCTCAAAATGGTATTTAATTATAAACAATGATGTCATCTATGATGTCATTTAACATGTCATGAGATGTAATATGTGAGGTCATAAGCAGTGCACGATAGGGGCTTAAGGTATAGTTAATTAAGTAAACTATGGCATATTTCAGTGGTTTTGTGTTTTTAAAATTTGTTTTTAATGTTAGCTTGTGTCTTATTTCAACACTTAATTATAACGTGCTTTTTCAGTGAACACACAGACATGCAAATACATACACACACTCTTCAAGACTTTTAACATTGTTATTAACATTTTTAATTTTGTGCAGATGCAGCCCTTTAGGTTTACTCATTTAATTTTTTTTTCATTTACTGTACATTTTTGGCAAAATATTTGTACATTATATTTTCCATAGGTTTCCTAGAAAATTCTTGGTGGAGCCAAAGTTATAGTGTTTAATCCTTTACGAGCAACTACTGTTTCACATATTATGGGCTCCAGGGTTCCAAAGGCAGCTGATAAAGATATGATTAATTCCACACTCAGTTCTTGGCAAAGAAACTCCACAAATTCCTGTTCTAAAATTGCATTTCACGCGATTCTCCAATGATTTATTACTTCGAACTAGTTTTGGACACGGTGATTTGTTACTGCTTGTTCTTTTGAACATTAAAAATACTTAGCATGGCTTTAATAGGAAATTTGTTATTTTCTGTACTTTCAGGAACACTAAAATAATGACAGTGTGGCAAAATTTTAGTCATATTACAATGAAACTTAGTAAATCTCCACAGTGGAATGATTTACTGTGCTTCTTAATCAAAAACATAACTATTTAATATGTTCAGTTGTACCTTCTGAAGAACCCAAATACACCTTATTTTCCTTAGACGTGTTTTAATGAAGTAGGTGTGCCTCACACTAAATTCCAATTGCACATTTGGGACAACAATATATTGAATGCCTAAATGTACATTACATTTCGTTAACTAGTTTCATTGTGAAAAATGGATTCTGATTTGTTTTGTGATGCTCTGCTCAATCGGTCTGTGACAATTTTGCGACAGTAAAACTACAACAACTAATGGAATGATTCCAGCCCAGTGACAAATGCATATCGGGAATAAGTTGGTGTAGTGAACTAAGATAAAAATGAAATTTCAGAAAAACCTAACCCACAATCGGAGGGTGTTAGATATCTTTCGCACTAGGTATGTGCATAGTTTTGTAATCACGCTGGCACATCGTTGCTTTCATACTGATTATTGGCCAACCTGTAGTTCCCGGAAAGTTCTACTTTTTCTGTGTTTACACCCAGGATGAGTTTTCTACGCTGATGGAAATATTTCCTCATGAGTGCTAGCTGGTGACCAAAATGGATGTGCTGTTATCCTTGATGTGAGTTAATTTTAAAACTTCTTTCCATCAAACATTGACCCAGAACAGATGTTTTTAATCTTTTTGTTTTAAAACGAATTTAACTATAAAACCTATATATAGAAGACTGCATGTAGCAAGTGTTATATTTTTAATGATTACTGGAAGATGGAAAGAAAAAAACTAGGCCTGGGTCAAATGGAAGTCATTCCAGCATAATTTTAGCAATTTCGGGAATTTAACATTATGCGTGGTACTGAATTTCACCAAAATAGTGCAATCAGACCACTTCATATAATTATGTGCCATTGTTGTAAAATGTTACTGCGAATGCATTGTTCCCGTAAATATTTACCGCAAGTGCGTGGGAACATCAGAATGTGAGGGACTTTTGTTTGTAGGGCCTCAGAATTTTGTTTTATTTTTTAGCGCACAATTTGTTTTCGCATAAAAAAATGTCACAAAGGCATATGTCAGCTCAAGATTGGCACCCCGCCTTAGAACACCACCATACAAGAAAAAGACTATAGGTGGGACATACTTCTCCGTCCAAGCAGCCAAACTAATGAATTCATTACCCCCAACTATAAGAGCCACAGACAACTTTCTTGTCTTCAGAAAACTACTCAAGAGTTGGCTCTTTCCTTCATAACCACCATATTCAAACAACTATGAACTGTATATGCCTATGTTGATAAATATGTTTTCAGATTATGTGTGTATTTCCATTTATTTATAGTTTCTTTGGAAAATATGTATCACTACTATGTCATAACAATAAAATACACACACACTCTTTAAAACTGTTTGACTAAGTATTTTTTACCCATGGTTCTAATTATGTGTTGTATGTGCATATGTGTGTGTATTCGTGTGTGTTTGTGTATGTGTGTATATATATATATATATATATATATATATGTTTCTGTGCTTGGCATGTTTCGTGGATCATTGCATGGCTCCTGGGTGGGTCGTTATACTAGATATCTATGAATTCCTGCTCTCATCTTGTCACACTTATCTACTGATCATCATATGTCATGTCTCTATCAAACTATTCTCCATCCTCACTCTGACTCATCCCAAATCCCTTCTACTACTTTAATCTCCTAAATAACTCTGCCTAAGCTCTTCCCTCCGCTTCCACATCTAACTCATCAAACCTCACTCTACTACTGTGACCTCCCACACAACCCTACTAAATTCTTCTGCATTTATCTCGCCCTGCTACTAAGCTCTCCCTAACCCTTCCACATACTCTTCCCTCCTCCAGCCCCCTTTACTCATCCCAAGCCTTTGGGTTGAGTAAATGAAGGATATACTCCCAATTGACACTTCTGGATTTCTTTCCTCCTCCACCCCTCCATTACTCCAGTCAATCTAACTAACAAACTCTCATATCCGCGGCTCAAATTAACTCATAATAATACTAAAACTGTACTCATAATTTCCCGATACTAATCCATCACTAATTCTTGTTGGGTTCCAGAGTAGCGTGCTACTCATCGAAAAGCACTTCGACGCCTCGTCAGGGGTAGTAAGCGATATATAAATACGATTACAATACAATACAATATATCGCACTTAAATGTATTGGAAGATGATGGATTTGCATTTTGTCAAATTTCTCTTAATTTTGCCAAAACTTCACTTCTTATGCAAAAGCAAGTTACTTTAATTTCTCACACCCCTAGAAACCTTGCAAGTTTCACACACACGTATAAAGAGCAGCCCTTGAGAAGACTTGTGAATACAGCTTTGAAAGGTAAAATGAAGGCATGTGAAATAGAAAAAAGGTTCTTGTTCACAGAGTATCCAGAAAACTTCCCGAAAGTCAGGGCCTCATTTTCAATCTCCTTCAGTGCTACCCCTGGTTTGGATGTAACCACTGTAATGTCATAGGCATAGGCAAGGACTTTAGTGTCCCAACCGTAAAATTGCATAGGTTCTATTGATGTATTAGAGTCGAGCTTCTGGTTCAAAGGATGTATTAGAGTCGAGCTTCTGGTTCAAAGGATTGATATATAGAGCGAAGAGCAGAGGGCAACAGGGGCAATCCTGCCTTGTACCTCTCTGAATCTGTATTTGCACAGACTGTCCCCAGCCACCATAATCTGAAGCATACCAATAGGCCTGCGATAAACTGCTTGCACGCATTAACAAAGCAGGATCCAATTCCATACCAGCTCATGACTGTCCATAAATACCTCCAGGAAACCCTCTTAAACCCTCTTTCCGTGTCTAAGAGAATCAGGACTACATGGTTACCAGAGACAGCAGAAGCATCAAAGAGCGTTCTAACACAGCGGGTGGGATCTGTGATCCCCCCCAGCACTTTAGAATATACCTTGGTATCACAACTAATTTAAGTGACCGGCTTACACAATTCAGGCTCTTGGGGGGGGGGGGGGGGGGGGGGGTATTCCCTTTTTCAAAAACACCACAATGTTTGCTGAGGACCACAATGCTGGTGACTGCTGCCACTTTTGTATCTGTAAAATGCCTCATTCAGAACAGGGCCTAAGAGAGGAAAAACACTTAGTAGAATTCTAACAGAATCTTATCAGCTCTTATAGCTTTCCTGGAAGGCAGGCCTTTTAGGGCAGCCCTGATTTCCTCCCCTGAGAGGGGAGCATCCAAGAAATCTTCAGCACCATCTTCTATCTTCAGCACTTCTTGAGGTTGACTCCAAATACTGCAATATATCTCTGTACTCCTGCCCCTCTTCCTCTTGATAGAGCCCCTTGTAATGCACCCGAAAAAACTCTTTAATTCGCTCTGGGTCCGTAACAAGGTCACTCTGGACATGGGGGGCATGGCCTGTTACCGAAGAAGCCGCATGCTTAGAGCGGAGCTCCGAGTGGCCGTCGGACGGCCCAAAATAGCCTGTCGAATTGGCGGCCCCATGGGCGGAACTGAGCGGTCTCGGAGAGCCCCGTGCAGCGGTAGCACTGGTGCCCGTACTTTTCAGAAGCAGAGGGAGCCCCACAAAACCGCGCGGAGTCTTCGGATTCTGGGCTGATATGAGACAAGATGGCGGCAGCGGGTCACGGTGGGAGGAGGCCGCAATGACTGCACTGTGCACGGGAGCGCAGAATTGAGTTGGGTGCAATCTGGATGCACCGTTGAACAAGAGACCCTGGAGCTGAGTGCTGCGGGGTGACTGCGCCCCCTCCAAGTACTGCTGAGATCCATCAAAGGACGTCGTTGGAGTGAGTGGGGGCGTGCTTGGGTTTACTGGAGCGGGAGGCTCAATCCATTGCCATACGCCGGCCCCCACGGATCGGACATAGTAGCGGGAACCACCATCTGTGCCCCTCCGGCCCCATCAGTAACGAGTGGATGCTAGAGGTGGTTGGGGTGGCGGTTGCACCCCCATCGCGCTGGAATTGCCCTTCTGCACGTGGCACATCATTGCTGAGCGCCGCATGGGACACAAGTAGCATGGCTCTCATGGGCCCAGGAGAAAGTAGCAAAATTGGCAACAGCAAGTTTTTCTTAATGGTGGCGGCGGAGTGAGGCACAGCCACACAATACTACAAATGCATAAGGCTACATCATGCTCCAGCATGGGGTCCCAGGACTAACAAGGGGAGATGTGATTCATGTATGCTGATACCCTCCACAATTGCTGGAGACATGAACGGGCTGGGGCTGGAGCTAGGCGGCCTGCCTCCTGGACTAATAAGGATTCAATAGCCTGCTGTGATTAGTGGCGCTTCGTCCCCAAGAAAAAAGAGGAGAGAGCATCCATCACAATGGGCAAATCAAAAAAGGAGGGCCAGGACTCGGACGCTATGGGAGCTGCTATGCCACCTGGGCAGACCACTAACATAGGGGTGAGCAGCAGTGTACCAACCCCTGAGACCACACTGGACACTATACTCCAGGAGATCCAAGCCTCCCGAGAGGCCCTTGAACACAAAATAGACACTCTAACAGTGGATATCTCCCTGCTTAGGGACGACCATCGCAGGCTAACGGATAGAGTGGTCTCCAATGAACAACTGGCCCCAGACCATAAAGCTCTCTCCACAGACCTAACAGATCTCACATCCTGAGTAAAGATACTGGAAATAAGGGTAGAGGACGCTGAAAATCATTCTCGGAGGAGCAATATCCAACTGGTGGGTCTCCCTGAACAGGTGGAACGAGGGGCAGCGAGTATGGAGACTTATCTGGAGAAATGGATACGGGGAGAGGTAGCTCCCGAGGGCTTATCCCCCTTCTTCGCCATTGAAAGGGCCCATAGAATGCTCCTCCTCCCCTGGGGGCAAGACCTCGCCCAATTGATGCCAAACTGCTCCATTTTAAAGACAGAGACTATATTTTGGCCCAAGCAAGACTAAAGGGTGAAATAAAGCTGGGGAACCAACAAATAATGATCTTCCCGAACTTCACCAGGGAAACGCAAAAACAAAGAGCCTCTTTCAAGGATACCAAAAGAAAACTCCATGACCGAAGAATTCAATATGCTATGCTCTTCCCTGCCAAATTGAAAGTATCACACAGCGATAAGACCCACTTTTTCACTTCACCCCAGATTGCATGTGAATGGTTAGAATCTCTTGACTCATCGGCCACAGACTTGCAGCAGGGAACGGCCCGAACAACTAGCAAGCGGCGCAACAGGCCCAGCAGACGAGCAAAAATTGTTGAACCCCCACGTCACCTGGCACTATAAGAAATGCGAGAAGCAGTGGACGTTGCAGCAGTTACGAGTGGGGAAAATCCTATTTTGACTCACTCATCTGAGGCCCTCTCCGATCATGACTCCAATTTTGGAAGTGCATCTGTTTCATCTCAAGAAACTTCTGTCAGTATGCCTAAAGTAACGCCGAGAACCTCGGAGGATATTATTTGAGTTCTGTATACATTTGCGTTGATGAACTTGAGGAGTAACCACACAGACGGAATATAACAGCTTGCTCTATTGAACAGTGACAGATGACTTGCAGGTGGTATGTGGGTCCTGGGGGGGAGGATTGCGGCCAACCCAGGGAGGCTCGCTGTGGGAGCCAATAGTCCATGGGTCCTCCTCCTGTCTGCAGAGCATAATGACCGGTGGCAGATACAGGGGCGGCCAAGTAGCAATACTGATGAAACATGACTCAGTCTGGTTGGGCGCCCGATGGCACGCCGGGATGCTGGCTCTCGGTCCTTGATGTGTCACCCTACCTACTTAATGTTAGTCATTGCTTTAACAGTTTGGACGGGGATAGTTATAGATACCGGTCCTGGGGAGAGGGAGTTGGGGTATTGGGGTATGAGTTACATGTGTTATAGATTGTTTGCTCCCAGTACAGTGACATTTGAAGTATTTAAAACCAGGATGAGCACTTCTGATGGAACGCCCTGCCCTGATATGGGGGGCGAGGCACCATAATTTTCCACACTTATACACTATGGATCCCTCCTTGACTTACAAAATAATTACCTAAAATGTCAGAGGTTTGAACACCATGCGTAAAAGGTACAAGGATGGATTAAACCCAGATCTGTGACTGGGGGTGAATGTTTGATTTGTTCTGCATTCCGTCCATCAACTGTTCTTCTTGCAGTGGGAAGGGTATGCCATAGTGGGTCCCGTGCTCACTATGCCACCAGATTCAAGCTAGCCTGGCTGAAGAGGGGTGATACCACGAAACCGGTCCCAGGATGCTTGTTTCTGGTCCAGGGAGGACCTGGTCTGGCAGTTCGGGCTGGACTGTTCCCATGGGGAACAGGGTCAAGACTGATTTGCATATGGCTGGGTCCAAACTGGAATAGCATGGTGAGCAAAAAAACTTATGGATTAAACTTAGATCAATGACTGGGTGTGAATGTTTGATTTGTTCTGCATTCCGTCCATCAACTGTTCTTTTTAAAAGGTATAAGGTCTACAATCAGCTTAAAAGAAGAGGGGTCCATGTAGCCATAATACAGGAAACACACCTCTTAGAACAGGAGGTTAGGGCCCTCGTGAAGAGATGGTGTGGCCAAATATATTTAACAACCTATTCAGTCTTCACTAGAGGTGTACTAATATGGGTTCCTCCTGGGGTTCCCTTCCAGAGGACGCACAAAATGGTAGATAAGGATGGGCGATATGTCCTGGTGGCTGGGAGACTAGAGGGCAGAGATACAACAATAGGGGGCATATATGCACCAAACCAGGAGCAGGGAGCTTTTCTTACAGCGATTTCCCGGAAATTGGGACCCTACTTCACACAGGCAACTCTGATATGGGGAGACTTTAACTGTATTGCAGACCCTGATTTAGATAGGTCGCACCCCCGCCGCGTCCCCCAACTACTAAAGTGGCTAGATTGTTCTCTGAATGGCAACGACAGTGGAGGTTTATTGATAGTTGGAGACACCGCCATCCAACAGCCCGAGACTATTCTTTTCATTTGACACTACACGACCAACATGCACGTCTGAAAGCATTCATTGCCTCCTCTGAGGTACACAGTGTAGTGGAAGTAGCAGAATATCTATGCCACACAATCTCAGATCATAATCCCCTGTTGTTGTTACTAGCTTGGCACAGAGAAAAAACACGTATACCAAATTGGAGTCTCAGAGCAGAAATGCTTGAGGATGATGCATACAAACACTCAATATCGGCTGCAATAGGGGATTTCTTTGATTATAGCACGGGAACTGCATCCTCCCAAGTGAATGAGTAGGAGACATTTAAAATGGTCATTACGGGTAAGTGTATAGCAGAGAACATAGGGGTTTGTAGGACCCTAGAACAAGATATCCAAAAATATGAAGACATTGAATGTCATAGACCAAATAACCCAGAGCTGCCCCCCCTTCTCACAGATGCTAAAGAAAAAATTGCAACAGAACAGTTGAGCCGTTTTGATTACAAAAGGTACTTAACTAGGCAGCACACATAGGGAGATAAGGCGGGATTGCTGTTGGCATGGCTTGCGACTCCACCAAGACCTCAGGCATTGGTAATGGAGATTGAGGACGCTACAGGATGCCGTCTATATGGGCAGAGTGAAATAAATACCAGGTTTACTAGCTATTATTCAAAATTATATGCCCCACCGGTGGAAGCTTTGACCCCAGCTCAACTAAAAGATTTAGATGACATTGACCGCCCACGGCTAAGGGAGGAGGACAGACGGGCCCTTGCAGAATCAATCACGACCGCAGATATTAAAGCTGCAGTGAAAAATATGGCAAGAGGAAAGGTACCAGGAGCTGACGGACTCCCTGTATTAAATACTAATACTTGGAACAGTTATCCCCACATCTATGTACCCTCTACGCAAGGCGAGGGAGAGGGGGATAGCTACCCCAGTGTCACAGTCCCCTTTCCTCAGGATCTGCACGCTGCTGAACATAAGGCCCACCTCCCGGCGTCACCAACTCAGAAAGCTATCCGAGCACAGAGTTATGATGAAGCCAGGCGGAGGGGAAGGGAATTATGGTAGGGATTTGCAGGGAGAGAGATCTGAAAAGAAACGGTTAGAACAAAAATGCATATACTCATTCATAATAGTATAAACTCACCAATAGATTCTTGAATAAAGGCATCTCCGTGGTATCAGATTGAGACCCTTTGTGAATTGGGCGTAGCCCCTTCTTTGAATCATGAAACAAGAACAAACTGCCACCTCTGAACCTAGAGATGGCAAGAGCTTTGGACTATGGTCATACTCTGAATATCAAGCATGTCACAATTATGCATTCATAACATAAACGTTTGATCTCAGCCTAGAAATTCTCAAAGACTTAAATATGTATCTCACATATTATGCTTCCCAAAAAACAATGAAACTATAATTTGCTTATCTCCAAAACGTTTTCACATTTACTACTAAGGCCTGAAAGTTTTACTCATTGAACTTGAAGCGCTTTGTTCGTTGGGCAGAAGCGCCTTGTTTGTTGTTCATGGAGCGCTTTAATTATCATTCATGAAGCGCTTTGTTCATTATGCCAGAGATCATTTTTACTTGCTTTGTCTGAAGCGCTACGCTCGTTGTGCCTAGGGGCGCTTTACTCATGTGGCCTGAAGCGTTTTGATCCTCGTGCCAAGACCGCTTTACTCATGTTGCCTGAAACGTTTTGATTGTCGTGCCAAGGGCGCTTTACTCTTGTGACCTGAAGTGCTTTGCTCGTTGTGCTAAGGGGGCGCTTTACTCATGTGGCATGAAGTGCTTTGACCGTCGTGCCAAGGTCGCTTTACTCGTGTGGCCTGAAACGCTTTCGATTGTCGTGCCAAGGGCGCTTTACTCATGTGGCCTAAAATGCTTTTGATTGTCATGTCAAGGGCGCCTTACTCGTGTGGACTGAAGCGCTTTGATTATCGTGCCAAGGGAGCTTAACACGTGTGGCCTGAAGCACTTTGCTCGTAGTGCTAAGGGGCGCTTTACTCATGTGGTCCGAAGCACTTTGATCATCGCGCCAAGGCCACTTTACTCGTTTGGCCTGAAGCGATTTTATCGTCGTGCCAGGAGCGCTTTACTATTTGGACTGAAAGCGCTTTGCTCGTTGTGCTAAGGGGCACTTTACTTTTGAAAGTAACAACTCCCTTCAAGATTGGGCTCTTCAAGACCATACCGCTACGAGTACGACCTACTCGTATCTGAATTCACCATGGAAACAAGGATACTCTGATTTGCTGTACAACTGCCATGCAGGAAATCTGCTCTTCTTCAGAGGGACCCCCACAATGTCTGACTGCCTCGATGTCTTCAAAATAGTAAGCAATGTGCCTGGGTGTGGCTGGGCTTTATAGGCCTGTCACACCCCAAGATGGCTGCTGCCTCTAGAAACCTGGGAATTGTAGTCCATTCTTAGAATAGCACTGATAAGTGCATATTGTCCACCAATGTCCTGACCCTGCAGCTACATGAGCTTTACCACAGGGCAGGCGACGCTGATAACCACTTCTAGAACAAGAGGGGATGACAAGTGGTGCACATAAAGCGCCGCAAATACACGCAGCGGAGTTTCGCGCAGGACCTGGACCGCGCACAGCCTTATTCCTGTCACCCAGTCCACAAATGAAGCCATAATGATACCACTCCTGAAACCTGGCAGACTGGTGGGGGATGTGCGCTCATACTGCCCCTTGTCCATGCTTAACCTGGACTATAAAATACTTAGCTAAATACTAACTGCCCGACTCTTGCCCCATATCACAACACTAATTCATAAAGACCAATCTGGGTTTGTCCCCCAGCGTAGCGTAGCACAGAACATAAGACGACTGGTCTTGATCCTACACTCTAAATCCCCAGCCTTAAAGAATGAGGCAATTATTGCAGTAGATATTGAGAAGGCTTTTGGAGCAGGTAATGTTGAGATTGGGACTAGGGCAAGACTTTATCCGTTGGACGAAGCTGCTCTACATGAATCCCACGGCACGAGTACGCACAGACAGGACTATATCAGAACCATATCTAATTGGTAGAGGCACCAGACAAGGTTGCCCCCCCTGTCGCCCCTGCTGTTTGCAATTGCTGTGGAACCGCTTGCAGGAATGGCAAGATCGGGAACCTATTTTGAAGGGCTCCGGATGGGGACGCAAGAACATCACATTGCGCGCTATGCGGAGGACATGTTGATTTTCTTAGGAGACATGGAAACCGATTTACCAGGAGCGATGTCCATGTTGGAGTGATTCGGGGGTGCATCAGGTTTACGGATAAATTGGCAGAAATCTTACATCTTCCCCTTAATGGAGGGGTCCCCGAGGGTGAGAGACACTTGAGGGCTTAATTGGACTTACTACATTTTGCTATCAGGGAGTCCACATATATCATAAGTCCGAAGACTTACTAGAGGGGAATATACAGGGCAATTAGGAAATTGAGAATCATCATACAGTTTTGGTGAACACTTCCGCTGTCGGTCACAGGGAGAGTGTTGCTGATAAAAATGATAATGTTGCCCAGACTGTTGTACTATTTCTCTACCCTCCCATTGGTTGTCCCAAAATCGGTATTCAGAGACATTAACACCATGATGACTAGTTTCATAATGTGATCAGGCAGACACAGACTGGCTTTAGGTACTCTCCAGAAACCTAAATCAGAGGGGGGATTATCTGCGCCAAACATGGAGATATATTATTGGGCAGGTCAGCTGCAATGGCTGGCAAGATCACTACATGAGGAACAAAAGGAACGGGACACTCAACATAACTCGTATCGGTCCTTTCACACCCTCCTGAACGTGCTATTGAACCCAAGAAGGAGACGAGAGCGGCTCCCACAAATACTGCATATTATGCAAGTGTGTTGGGAGCGTAGTCTACAGCGCACACGTACAGGGCTCCCATACGCACCAGAAATACCAATAGAAGGTTTTTCACATATGCCGGGGGGCGGGACCTAACTGGGATCAAGAAATTAGCAACATATAATATTACAGTACTGGGGGACCTGTTCCGTAATGGTGAATTACGCACCTCCGCTAAGCCGAGGGAGCGATTTGATGTCTCCCTAGGAATGTTTCTTTCATACAATGCAATTATTAGGATTATACAGAGATCATGGAAATTAGGATCTCATGAGCCGTCTATACATGATGGCTGCCGGATTATTTGTTCACGGGGAGAGAGAGGCGCAATATCAGCCTTTTACAGAGCCTTACATAAAGACACCTCCCTTCCTTTTGATAAACTCCGTCTGACATGGCAAACAGAATTGGGGACACCTATAGACGAGCAGAGATGGGTCAGAATCACTACAGACATACACTCAGTAACTGGGAATGCTTGCTTCAAATTGATTAACCTCTATGTTTATCACAGAGCATATCTTACCCCCCATAAAATAGCAAAAATGTATGCTACTGGAGGTGGAGGGTGCCTCCGCCGCTCAGACCCTGAAGCAGGATTAGAGCATATGTTATGGAGCTGTCCAAAAATCGTGCCCTACTGGGAAGAGGTGTTCAGGAGTCTGACTGTGATTACAGATAGAAAGCTAGAATTATCCCCCTTAGCGGCACTACTAGGGGATTTCCCCCCCTCATGCCAAAAAACAACCAATAAATATATTGACCTAGCATTAATTCTGGCCAAAAGAGAGATCACGATATACTGGAAGGACATTGGGGGCCCTCACATACAAAGTTGTCAGAACGCAGTGATAAAATGGGCAGAGACAGAAGGAAGCATGTTACATCAAGAGGCAGCACTGGTGTGTGGGTCACTAGACATGGCAAGATAATGCGACACATTGTTAGATTGCCTCAAACATCCAAGTGAAACAGCCTCAGACCAATCGCGATCCGCTTCTGTATTAGATACTGACGAAGACCCTACTTCATAAATGTACAAATAATCGAATCTGATCAGGTTTCTCATCTGAAAAGACCATGATGTCAAGGAATGACTTATTGTATGCTGGGAGCGAACATGGGGGGAGGGAACGGGGGAAGTATAATGTTTATTACATCTTGTAGGTATATATTCTTTTACTATCTTTATGTGCAAACTAATAAAATATATATATTTATTAAAAAGTAACTCTGGCCATTCCTGGCTTTGAATTTCTCCTCTTGCATCGTTTTCTGTCTAGTCCTTACTGCCAAAAGATGCCCAACCTGTTCTCTATATTCATAACATTCCCACTGCCAAGCAAGATATTTATCCAGCACCTTTTTGACGAAATGTAATTAATTGCAGCTTTAGCTAATGCCACCTTATATTGCACTGTCTCATGTTCAGCTACCTCAGACGCCACCAGAATTAATTGGACCATGGCTTCCCCCAATGCCCTTTACATCTTCATCAACTGCTGATTCTGTTTTTTTTGCTCATTCAGGCTAACACTAAGCATTTTTCCCCTTTCATCCAGCCTTAAAGGCATCCCTCACTGCACCAACTGAGACACTCACTCTTTTATACTTAAAAATCCAATTATTCATGTGTTGACTATAGTCTTTGTCATTAAGCAGAGCTCTCTCGAAAGACCAGTTCTATAGATTCCTACCTTCACCGAATACTAGAATCTATAAAACTAGTGATTATGATCGGACATAACCTGGAGGAATTTTTCAGTTTTACATCCTTGGTGTAAGCTAGCCGGGCAGGTGTCCTCTGGGGTGCGGAAAAATAGGTATAACCAGGATCTGGCATTTTGATCTTGTGCCAAGCGTCAATTAGCCTATGATCCCATCCCCGCTGGAACAAAGAACTAAATACCTTGGGCCTGCGGCCAGAATAAGATTTATCCCTGCCCTCAAAAAGCCCTCCCACCTCATTAATGCTGACTATGATCAGGATTGGCCATAGCGCCGAAACAGTATCAAAGAAGTCGAAGACTGCATGTCCTCTACTGTTGATCCATACACAGAACATAAAGTAAATGGGCCCTTGGAATAGTGGCACTCCGTGATCACCCACCTGCCAAATTTATCAGCAAGGCATTGTTTAAAGCTACTGTCAGGGAGACCAGATCCTCGGGGCCTACGTACGCTCCGAACATGTCCACCAGAAGACAGCTCCAAAACTCTGATAGAATATCACAGAGCCTGAGAGAGTCCAAGTGGGGAAAAGGGGATTAGGAAGGGAACAGCTGGGAAGGAGACCTGTACGAAACAAAAGGTTAAACAACACAATATCAAGATATACTCACATTGAGGTTCATAAAAACTCACTGTTGAATCCAGGGTTCAATGATACTCAGAACATGAAATAACACTCTGTTGAATCTCGAGTTCAATGATACTCGGAACCTGAAATAACACTCTGTTGAATCTAGAATTCAATGATACTCGGAACATGAAATAACACTATGTTGAATCTCGAGTTCAATGATACTCAGAACCTGAAATAACACTCTGTTGAATCTAGAATTCAATGATACTCTGAACATGAAATGACACTCTGTTGAATCTCGGGTTCAATGATACTCGGAAAATGAAATAACACTTAGACTGAAGAAACATGAATGGCCTAGAACTAGACTCTAACTAGGCCTCAAGAAATCTAGGTACCTGGAATAAATCAAGAATGGGTTAATCCAATGTTTCATATGAGCTTTTCATGAAATATCACATACAGTCTAGAAATACAAGAACCTTCTAGAATACTGTTTCAGATCAAACACTGCATTTATAACATGAGGACAAAACAATCTGAAACATTCCCTGGAAAACAATTGGAACTGTACTAAGGACTTAACATGCACATAGAATGTAACATCTTGAATTTAACATCTTTGCAGAAAATTCAAAGGCCCTGGATAATTGTGTGCACTTCAGGAAACACTAAGTTTTAATTTCCATGAAATGATCGAGCACACTGTAAGCGATCTGAACATCAAAGTTTAAATGCGGGAAATGAATCGCGCACACTGCCGATCTCAACAAGAATATTCAAATGCCATGAAATGATCGCGCACACTGTAAGCAATCTGAACATCAAGGTTTAAATGCGGGAATGAATCGCACACACTGCCGATCTCAACAAGAATATTCAAATGCCATGAAATGATCGCGCAAGCCTTTGCCGATCCGAACACCAAGATGTGAATCAGAGCAATGATTTGCGTACTCTGAATGGTTTACGAGTAGGCCCCAAAACTCAAGAGTCTCTTAGAACGGGGTCGGGTGCCCAGGCCGACCTCCGTCTTACCACCCTGCTCAAGGATCACCAAAAGAATGCGGGGCAGGCCTGGAACACCAAGATAGGCTCCGGAACAGGAGCTCAGGAGAATGCTGCTGCTCTGCACCGGGACCTCTGAATAGTGAGCACGTGGAGCTGGGCTGACTCCCTTATATAGAGTCTGGCCCAGCCCACAAACCACACCCAGTCATGCTGCAGGGAAAGCTTCTAGAAGGTCCTAGAAAGGGACCACACCCTGATACACTCTGTAAGCCTGCAGCAATACCTTGCAAATGAACATTATTTGCAAACATCATTAATAGTGGTTTCAAGGTAAAGCTCTGCAATGCAAAAGGTTAACAAACTGCATTTAAACACAATGCATGAATTGTGCTCTTGCATAATTTGTTGGGGGGGATCTGGGGTTTCACTGGGTGGGCATAAAGACTGGGTGTTTGCATTTTTGTCGCCCGTAGAGCGCGCACTGTCCTGATGTTGACATCTAAATGCATTTCACCCTCCCAAGATTGCAACCCCACGAGTCCTGGTACCTTGGGTTTAACACCCTACCAATGAGAAGTCTAAAGTTTCAAGTAGATTTTCCCTTGTCCCCTCAATATGCGTCTCCTGTAGGCAAAGAATATCGGCCCGCTATACGTTTAGATCTTGTGCCACCCTCTGTCTTTTGCAACTATCATTCAGCTTACAGATATTCACCATTGCAATGCAAAGTTTACACAGGGCTGTGGATTAAGGGAAACTGGCAACTGAAAGACCCTGCCCGTCTTCAAAATAAACCCATCCCAAATCATGCTGAAGCCTAACCTGCGTTTCCACACATTTCGATTCTCCTCTTGTGTTGAGCCCCTCACCACTTCAACCTCCCTAGTTGCCCCCCAGTGAAACCCCAGATTTCCCCCAACAAAAGCCCTTCCCTCACTTCCCCATCCCGTTCCACCATACCCTCTTGCTCCTCACTCCCCCACCAAACCCCTGAAGCAGTCAGAATTCCCAAGGCCTGAGTGGTGGCTACCATGAGGATCCTCTTCCCCCATCCCCCCCAGGTACTAGCAATAATGTGAAAAAAGGATGGAGCCTTAAGAAAACACAGAATGAGATGCTTGCTGTGGCCACAGGTGCCTTTAGAACGCCCTTTGACCCCATTAGTATATACTCAGACATGCTCAGTTTGCCCCTAACCTTAGCTAGTTCTTAAAAGTGAACATAATCCAGGCTTACCTCACAGTCATGAATCCATGCAGACACCAGCAGGCCGAAATAACAGTTCAGTTCCAGGAAGATACAAGAATTAACAATCAAGGAGAAAACAATTGACCAAAAATACAAAATACTAACTAGTTTAACTCTCTGCTTCACAGTAGAAAGGTTATTCAAATAATCTTTAGCTTTGACCTCAGATGTAAAAGTCTGAGTCTTGACCTTCAAATTAACCTTCAAATGGGCAGGGTTCATCAAGAATGCTTCACCTCAAGATCCTGGAGTGGCTTGATAAGCTGTCTAAGCCGCCATCTCCTCTTCATGTGACATGGCAGAAATCAGGTCACACGAAAAAAGTCTGCCCACCAAATCTATGTTTGTCATTGTTGTGAGCTTTTTTGAACATTGCTTGTCTGATTAGGTAGTTCCTAAAGTACACTAAGATAGCTCTGGGTCTGTCAGCCTCAGATGTACTATCTGGACTTCCATTTCCCAATTCCATGAGGTAAACTCTGGGAAGGCCTCCTTGAGGAGATTCAACATGAAAACCCTAATGTCACTGCCTTCTACACATTCTGATACCCCAAATATCTCTAAACTGTTCCGCCTCTCAAATTCTCTATTTTCCTAAGTATATTCATTATCTGGGACTCATGACTATCAGCCTTACCTCTAAGTGTGCCCACGTCTGTTTCCAGTACTGCGACACATTATTCTGCTGAAGAAATGCTTTCTCCTATTTCTACACATGCTTTGTTGACTTTCCTAATCACCCCTTGCATCTGAGCCCTGTGGCTGTTGTTATTAGTTTCTTCCTGTTGTTTTATAGGATTATAAATAAGCCTCAGCAAGGGCTCTTCTGATCATGCCGCAGAGATCGGATGTTTCCCCTCCAGGGGAGACAATATCGGTTGCTGACCTTGGTCATCAGAATAAACCTGTTGGGTTGCGGAGTAGTCCTCATTCCAAACCAGAGGGAACTTAGATGCTGCCGGTTTGGCTGCACTGTTTCAACTTCTTCTGGTGTTTTGCTCGCATGTCTGTGGCACTGGGCCCCTTGAATGCACTGCTTGAGCTAGCCCCTTACTCAGATGAATGCACATTGTCATTTGTTAGCGGACTCCGAGCCATTGGGAAGTGAAAATAATTTATACCCATGGCCCTGGGGGTCCTCCATAATTTTAAAACCTCCAATGCTCTTCACAAGAGAGTTGAGATCAGTTCGTGATTAATAAACTTACATAATTTAGCGATTTGTGTAGTTGAGAAAGCTGTGTATTTGGAAGTTAATACTGCTACTGATATGTACCAAAGAGTAGACCGCAAGTAAGTACTGGCATAAATACCCTTTCCAGGATGAGAAGGGAAATGGATCTTTCAGTCACCACAATATCTAATGGAATTATAGGGAAACTGGTTTTGTCCTCTGCATGGAATCCATTTTCCCAGTGTGGAATTCTCTGCTAGCTAGTACCCTCTAGTCTATCGAGATATGCATTCTCAACAAGGAAATCATCAAATTTCACCAAGAATCCACATGGAAACCTGAACAAGGCATAGTTTTTGATGCAGATTTCTTTAGAAGTTTATGAATCCCCAAAAGTATCAAAACTACACTTTGACGTAAATTTAAAAATCCAAGTGTTGTGTTAACACTTTCTCTGCAAATAGGCCCCCTAAATTGCCATTCATGTCACAAGTTCAAATCTTCACGCTGCACACTTCCAGTCCACTCTCAAAATCTGTGAATTGGTTATCGGTAAGCATCAGCATACCTTTGGAGACATTAGGGCTCCGACAACTTTCACACACCCATATTTGGTAATTAGCTGTTGTGACCAGCTGTTATTCCACCTCCTAACACCCTAAGTTGGTCATTAGATCCCACTCTATTTCTCTCAGACTCTGTAAGGCCTCATTTTGATACTGCCAGCAGGGTCAGAGGTCCTCTGCCAGCCACTATACACTCTAACACTTCTTTAAGAGAGCCAGCCCACTGCGCCCCTCAGAGGGCTGTCAGTTAGCCTTCACTGTATCTTAATTTGGCTCTTAGACACACCCAGCTGTCCCTTAGCCTTCCTGAAGACATCAAGTATTTAGACCACCCCAGATGTGCTCTCTGAGATGCTTGCTGTGGCCACAGGTGCCTTCAGCACACCCTTTGACCCCTTTAGTATATTCTCAGAAATGCTCAGTTTGCCCCTAACCTTAGCTAGTTCTTAAGATCTTCTAGTCAGCCTTTTGAGACCTTTGGCTTGAACTTACATCCTTCCAGCATGTCCTTAAGACCTTGAATCTGCCTTCAGTCAGTCCCACGTGGTCCTAACAATCTCCCAGCTAGCCCTTGAGGTCCTCAGTGTGAATTGAGGCATCTTAATCAGACCCCCAAAAGACAATGGTTTTACCTTCTGGGATCCTCAGATGCATCTCAGAGCTCATCTCCAGGCAAAAACCTTTGGTCTTCAAAGAGTGTTATTCAGCCCTCCAGGTCCTCAACTGACCAAAAATGTTTTGTGCTTCAGTGACTTTAGGGGGGAGGGGCATGTTGATGTTGCCTCCGTCTCTTGTCTAGGTACACTTCTGACTACAGTCTGCCATATTTAGAGATCTCTGTCAGCCAAGCAAAGATCTCTGTGCTTTAAGAAGAGACACATTTCTCTCGAGGGCTCCTCTGAAGACTGAAGCATTGGTGTGTGGGTGTCATGTTCAATGTGCCCATAGAACAACATTTGTTGTCTTTCAAAAGCAAACTCCTAAAGAAGGAGTCTTTAAAAAAAAAAAAAAAAAAAAAAGTAAGTCTCTGTCCAAACTGTGGGGCCATATATTTGGAGAACTACCTGTTCCTTTTGCCATCAAGGGCAAAAATGTATTTGAACTGTTGGCCACAGTTGCATCACTGATAAGCAACCATTGCCTGCTGCCAAACGTCTTTACTTCTTCAGCTGACTGACATCCTGCTCTGAGCTACAGGAACCTAACAAGCTCCAGAGACTCCCTGTTCCTGCCCAGATGACCTGCTGCTTGGACCTTCAACTGGACCTGCCTGAGCCATGCTGGCTTCTGCTGGAGTTCCTGATCCTCAAGAGGTACTCCTTAGGTCGTGGATCCTTGGTGTGGCATCAATGAGGTCTTTCCTCCAGTAAATGAAAATTGCTGTGAACGGGCTCATTCGTGCCAAGATCTTGCCGCCAGCTAATGCGAAGCTCAAGTAAACCTGACTCTTTGTGGCACAACGACCACCAGCAACACCTGGCAACGGAAGATATGCACTTCGCGCTACAGCCCTCGGTGACCACCACCATGAATCTCCAGCCACAACCGTACGTGACACCAACGGGATTTTTGCGTTACAACGATGACTGTCTGGGAGGCCTGGCCTGCTCTTCTCGCTATATCATTGACTATCCATAACTCTCTCAATATTCCTTGCGGCCCCCTCCACTGTGAACGGAATTCTTTGCGCAGTATTTTAGAAGGTAACTCTTTCAGCTGGACTAACCTGGCCAGGCCCGTGCTCTATCGTAGTCAGCCTGAACATGTCACTTTCACCCGGTCTTGCGACTTTCACCCAGTCTTGCATGACCAGTTAGCCATGAGTAGCGCTTTGTGCTTTTAGAAGCTTTTATTACCTGAAATCTTCAATAGTACATATGTCCAGTTCTACTGATTGGATTTTTTAAGTTTTGGTGTCCAATAATTTTTTTAACTCTATTTTTCTGATTTGTTATGGATTTTTCTTGTGTTGTGTTTTACATTTTTGCATTTTCAATTGCTGCATAAGTCTACAAGTTAAGCCTCACTGCTTTGTGCCAGGCTAGCAGAGGGTTAAGCACAGGTTAATTAGGGGTTTTCTTGTGACTCCACGCTGACAGAAATTGTGATTGCTGCTTGAGTAGGGTTTCACCCCCCCACCAATCTGTAACCCAGTTTCCTACAATCATGCTCTGCAATGTAGTGATAATGGAGCTTTCACAGAGCAGCTCTGCTCTAGATTGCAGAAAGTAACAGAAATCACGAATGAAACACTCTCAGTACTCTTAAAAATGTATTTAACACAGAAAATTATATGGAAAGGAAGTAAACACAACTATCTATGAAGATAGTTCATGAAAATAAGATGTCTCCTATGTAGTCAATGACTAAGTTCTGAAGGAATTGCAGAAAGGGGCTATAGATACATTTGTAGGAGCTGTATTATGAGCACATAGGATAATGAGGCAGCTTTCCAGGTCTTCATACCATGCTTGAGTGCCTTGTGGAGGAAAGCAATCCTACTCTCAGATTAGTTGTGGGACATTCTGGGAGTGCATAGATATTGAAAACAATGTTGTCCAAAACCCAAACACTTCTTGTTCATGACCTTGTCAAAATGTTAATTGAGCAGTGCACAGATAACTTCCTTGTACAAGTAAGCCTAAGCTGGGCTCCTCTTGCGTTTCCGATGATTGAATGTGATGGCAGAAGTTAGGGTCTCCTAATTTGTTTGACATCCCTGGAATTTTGCAGGGTATTGAGACCAGGTTTTTTCTGCCTTCCTTTTCTCCCAGGAGTTTGTGCCTAGAAGTGATAGTCAGGAGGTGACTGTGTTTTTTGGTGGGCACATGGTGGAAATATAGGCCCTCATTACGACCCTGGTGGTCCGAAGACTGCCAGGGCCACGGTGGCGGACCCACCACCGACATAAAGACCGCCAAATTAGGAGTTTGGCCTCCACCCGTCCCGCCACATTACCACATTCCGCCGGGTTGGATGGCATGATACCGCTAGTAGTATTTTGAGGTGGGAGACAGCCAGCATTTTTCTGGTGGTCTTGCACCTGGAAACAGGAATAAGCATTCCTATCGCCATGATACACTTGCACACACATCCACACACCTGCACAGATGCACCCACATTCTCCCACACACACACACACAAACACCCCCCACCCACGTACTCTTGTCATACACCCCCATTCACACTAGCATACATACACAAACACTGCACTCACGCACACATTCACTCCCTCTTCATCTCCCCAGTGCATACATACATTCACACAACCTCCCCTCCAGCGCATACATACATTCACCCCTCCCTTCCCCCTCTCTGCAGCGCATACATACATTCACACCCCCTCTCCCCTGCACCGAAAACACGCACTTACTTGCTCTCCCGACCACTGATACACACACACACACACACCCGCTCTCCCCGTTCACTCACACACTAAACCCTATCCCCAATTCATTCACACAAACATGCACCCCTGTTCACTCACACAAACACACAGCCCGTCCCTGTTCACTCACACAAGCAAGCACCCCCTCCCTGTTCACTCACACAAACACCCCATCTACTCACACAAACACCCTCCCTGTTCACTTAGACACGCACCCCCATCTCACCCGTTCACTCAGAGACACGCACCCCTCTCCCTGTTCAGTCAAACAAACATGCACTCCCTTGTTCACTTACATGTACACGCATACACGCACTCACCCCTTCCATCCACTCAGTAGCATTCACGCACTCAGTCACTCACACCCACACATACACACTCATGCACTCACCCTCCTCCCCATCCACAAACACTCACACACCCCCATCCACAAACACTCACTTTCCTCCTCCCTGTAATGATATTTGTGTTTTGACCACTGACTCCACATTGGACTTAGCATAGCAGCACTCAGTCACATTAGTGACCACCAGCTTCATTATTCCTATTGACTTTATTTTAGCCTTAGCCACCGCCACGTTAAAATCTGCAAGTAGTTTTTCACATTGTCATGTTTTCATTCTACTTGTTTTCTTTTTCCCACTTAGGGCTTAGGCTGAGAAGTATGTACTAAGACGGCAGGGAACGGTCTTGTTTTGAAGGTGTCCCTTGGGATTGTGGCCAAGTCCCAATGTGTTATTTTGAAAGCTGGCCTAAAGTAAGCAGCATTGTTTTGAATAATAAACTTCGGCAGTGAGAGGGAGGTTCTAGAATTTTCCTCTTGTTTGTTCAAAGTATAAGAGGCCGAGACCAGATGGTTCGGGGACTGAGAGTGATTCAGATCTCAGACATGCCTAGGACGCTGGGGTGTGTCATCCTTCCCATGAGGATAATTTATCTCTCTCTCTCCTTGATCGATTCTGGGATCTGGCGATCTGATGCTGATAGAAGGGCGATGAAGCAGATGTGCCCTTGCCTCATGGTGATGCATTATTTTCTTTGTATTGTAATATTGATACATATATTTGCTGTGTATATTGCAGTGGAGAATCATTTGTACATGTTTTCATTTCATTGCTGTGACCATTTTCAAATTTGTACTTTCAGCATGTTAATCTCCTGTTATCAACCTTGCGAAGTGAAATAAATGTTTTCTTTAGACTAAGAAGCGCATTCTAGAGATTTTTGTTAGTGCATGAGTGTTTCAGCTCAGTCATAGGTGAAGCAAAACACTCCCGCATCCACAAACACTCACACACCCCACTCCCATCCACAAACACTCACTCACCCCCACCTCATCCACAAACATTCACTCACACACGTACCCACAAACATCCCCCTCCCCCTGCATTCATGATATTTACATACGCCGCCCCCCCCCCATTGTCGGACGATCCACTTACCTAGTCCGTCGAGGTGGTCGTCCGTGAGGGGACAGGTCCAGGTGCTTCCACCAGCAGCAGCACCTCGCCCTCTGGACACTGCCACACCATATTACTGATTGTAATACAGTGTGCGGTTTCTTTTTGCCGTCACAGTACCGCCTCTGCACCGCCAACTGCCAGCACGACTGGTCTCGGAATTCCACCCGATTTCGGGCGGAAGTCAGAGATCAGTCTTATCAGGGTGACCTTAAGACCACCAGCACTGGCGATATTTCGTTGCCCACGGCTTAGGCGATCTTTGGAAAAGACCGCTAAAGTTGTGATGAAGGACATAATCTGGTATTGCCTGCTGTTTATTTCTAAGTGAATTGGTTGACAACGTTAACAGATGAGAGACTTTCTTTAGTTTATCTATCAATTTGGGCCCTTTCCTGGTCATCCGTTTCTTTCTTCAATTTATTATTTTGATGTTGTCCAGTATTATGCTGAGTTTACACTTTTGTTAGATGTAGTTTCAGCCTTGAAGAATCCTGATTAAACCATTTTAAAAAGCATCTTAGCTTGATGTTCCACCAGATAGTTGGCAGTTCCTAATTTTTACAAGTGATGGTGATTAGTAGTTGTGCGACACATTGTTAACCAGGTGTTTTTGGAGCGACAGGCTCCATTGTGATTTCAGCATTACAGTGGTTCCTCCTTTCCTACTTGATAGATTTACTTCACTATTTATTTGACCATAGGCAGTGGTTGCTTGCTGCAGGACTCTTTTTTTTTGTGTGCTTTTAGTTGATTTCCTGGTGAATGGGACTGGGTCCCCCTTTGGGTGTGTGGCTGCTTGTTAATATGTGAGATCAGCAATTTTAGTTGCTGAGGGTGGGGTTGAGAGTTCTTGCTCCTTTTCATTTAATCCCTATTTTTGGGCCACTGAGCAAAATGTGTCTTCTTTACCATCTGAATATTTTATCTCAGAAATATTCCTTTGCTGATTTTCCTGCTCAGTCAGTCACAGTGGAGAAGTGTGGCACAATGGTTAGAGCTGCAGACCCTGAAGCAGAGATCTGGCTCAAGACCAGGGTTCAAGTCCCGCTTCGGCAGGTCTTGGGCTCAATTCCCTTGGACCAGATAATTCTCGCCTCAGTGCCTAATCTAATTAATGGGTCCCACTCTGCAACTCTGGGCAATAGCTTGCTTAATCTCCACAACGGCCCCAACAGCGCTTGGATGCCTGACTTCACCCTGGGGGTGCCCAGGAGTGGGCACCTCACAGGGAAAAGCCAGGAGGGGTTCCATAGCGGTATGAGTACAGCGCCTTGAGACCCTAACGGGTGAGTAGTGCGCTATACAAGTGCAAAATTTACATTTACATTTACATTTTTTAGAGAATTCCTGCTTTCTGTTGTGATGCTTTTTGGAATGCTACTCATGATAAGATTGCTTGGCTTGGTATGATTTTAGAAACACTTTCCGGTGAGGAGAGTTCATCTTAGTTTAAGAACACTCTATAGTCATTCAAGGTCTTATTGTCTTCCAGCAGCTTGCTCCAATGGCCAGCTTCTTTCACATGTGTGAAGCTGTAGTTGTTGATTGTTTTAATCTTGTTGAAGGCTTTCTGGGCCTTCTTGTGTGGTACTGTGGTTGAAGGTGCTAGGTTAGTTTGCTTGCTGTGTTTTTAGAAGGTTCCCGAGTGCCTCTTGCTGTGACGTTTGTCATTCTTATGTGCATGTTTGACTCAACTGTGTTGGACCCATGACTTATCTGACTTGTGATTGTTATTCTAATGTGCTTCTTCATCTTTTGTACAGGGGTATGGTTATTTTCTAAAATATTGACACTTTTTAATTGTTATTTCTCCAAATTGCTTGTGGGGATGGCTGAACCTTTTCAGGCTAAGTGAACACTGTTCCCTGTTGTCACTTTTCAGTTGCTATCTTGTTTTCCCTCATTTGAGGCTCATTTGATGACCTGCGGTCTTTTTATTAATATCTTGAGTCTTAAGATCAGAATGTTTTTCTATTGGGACTTGATGTATTTGAGTAAATTCACTTTGCTTTATAGCTTCCCTTTGAGTAGTGCCTTCCATAATTTTGGTTCCTGATATTATCCTTTTTGCTGGATTGGTTGTGGCAGATTGCACAATGCTCTGAGTGCCATGGTCGGGCTCTTTGAACTATTATGTTTTCAATGAAATTGTTTTTGAATATTGGTCCTTTTCTGACCTAATGTTTGCGTATCCTTATGACCCTGCGGTCAGCTGCTGGTAGTTGGGATCCTGATTAGCAGAGTCTTCCTTCAGGCCGTGGTCCTTCACCTGTGAATAGCACTATAGTACATATTTTCCTTTCAAAGTCAGTATTTAGCTGTGCTGTTTTCCTTTGCGCTGTCGGCCAGGTTTGTTGTTGATGAGGTAACTGTCAGTCCCTGTTTAATGTGGCTGAGTAAGACTCCCCTGGATTGATACATGTGAACATTTTCCTTTTCATGTTACACCAGCTTTTGACTCCCATTATTTATTTCCTCTTTTTAGAGCTGTTTTGCCTTCACCATGGATAATCATTATTGTTTGATGGTAATGTTCTGTGGAGGCTGCTATCTTCTTCCCTATCATTGCTGAGCAATTTTATCTGATTCCAGTTCTTGACTATATTTCATTCCTACTGCATTGTTGTTGTCACAGTGTACCATTTCTTTACCTGAAGGCAAGTACTTTTTGCTCTGTTGCTCTGGTCCAGAGCCGACCCTCTTTGTCAAGAGTTTTAATGCTTCCTGCTCCGACTCCATGACAAGGCTTCCAGGAGAAGACTGAGATACTGCATTTCGTATAATCAAGCTTGGGTCTAGCGCCAGTGGGAGTTGGGAGTACTTGATCCCTCTCTGAACGAATGCAGCCTTGTTTCATTGTGCTGAATGAGCCTTAATGGTGACTGTACATTTATGTGATAACGGGTCCCTTCATGGCACACTAGACTGACTGTGGATTCTTATAGGCCAGGGTCGGATTGGGAAGGCCGGCATTAGAACGGTGCCCGAGGCCCATTGTGGGTCTTTTTTTCTATCAGTCTTCGGGCCTGCTCTGAACTTGAGGCTGCAACAGACCCTTCCCAACACAGTACAGTTTATCAAGACCCATTTCCTTATAAAGCATGCCAATGGAAAGGCCACCGCAGGCACATCATGTGGTATGAACCTGCGCCCTGGCCTTAGGGTAGGACAGTGAGGCGTTACCATAGGAGATGCTGCTTCTGAGCAGCCGAATTTTCATTCCCCTTTTAAGCGGAAGTGGTGGTGGAAAGAAAGTGCTTCTTTTTGTCCCCACAGTGGACGGCCATACTGACACTCCTATTAATGGTGCCCTGGAGAGTCATCCTTGCTGCCCTATCAATGCCCTTTCTGAAAGCCAGAATTTAACTGTGAAGCAACCCCCTACCTTACCGGTCTTTTGCAGATTTGACACTTAATGGAGAGACATTGTCAGCAGATGCCCTCGGCAGCGTGTTGCAGTCCAGACTTTAAATTACCTCAGTGAAGAGAGGGGCCCCACAGAAGGTGTTACTATTTTTCATAGAGATCAAATGTTTGATTAATCCCTCTCAAACATAACCAGTGAAACTGAGTGCTTATGCCTGTAGTTTACTAGTTGAGATTGCGCAGTGATTAATGTGCTGCATGCTAGAGTGTATTGATATAACCAGGACCGCTGGAATTAAGAGTCAGGGAGGGCCAAATTATGCAGCAGCATTGAGTAAAATATTCAGCGAGAAAAGGCAAATTATGTGCTGTAATGCGGCAGTTGATATAATAGTTTTACTTCATTATTTTGTCATTTTCAATGTCGAGCAGGCAAATACTCTGGCCTGTTATAATCTCTCTGTGGGCCTTTAGCCACGCCTACTACTGCTATTCATTCTTTTTTGTGCTTGTCTTAAATGCTTCATTTTTATGGGTGCATTTTGATAAATGTCCCTCCTTTGTGTGCTGAGTTCCCTCCCAGGCGATTTTACAAAGTGAACATTTTTGTTGCCCATCACACTAGGTCCCTCTTCCTCCTGTTACAGCGTGTGATGACCCCTCCTCCAGTTTTGGTTTGCCTTTCATACCAGCCGCAATCCTTTCTAGACATTCACGCAGCGAGCCAATAACTCTCACGCTCACACTCATGGCAGCTGTATCGCTTCAAATTGACTTGCTAATGTCAACTGTTTTACTTTTCATTTTCAATGTATGTGGCAAGAAAGGTCCAGTTAAGAATTTACAACGCTAATAACTCTTTCTCGAGGAAACTGGAGACCCATTGCATTGTGAATGCTTGTTACACTTGTTAACACTGTCTGGACATTGGTTGTACCTCATTAGTACTAGTTTAGCATTCAAATATAGAAATAAGCAACACATGGTGACCAGACACTTTATTTGGGGTGCCTGTCTGGACCTATTTTTGTCCCAATCCGACCCTGACATAGGCTAAATGTGTGGTGGCTGTGGGTACAGTAATGGTAGTTTTCAAGCCTACTATATTTCTGGATTGTTGGTGTACCAGGGCACCTGTCTCCTAACCTAGAACATGAAGCATGTTTAACTCATCTGTCTAATTGCTTTTCATTCTGTGTACTTACTCTGTGAGCTTGTTCAGTCTGCAATGTGTGTTTAGCTATTTGCCTGCTAAGTAACTGTTTTGCTACTTGGCTACCTGGTGCGCTCATCCTTTGGTGACCTCCCTTCTTCACAGCATTATTTGAATGCTTTGCTCAAACCCCTGTATGCTCTCTCTTCACCCCTGCCCACCTCGACTTCTTCTGCTTGCTCCTTCCCTTTAGAGAGTACAGTGATTTTATGCTGTGCTGAATCACTAGTCTACCATGCTGAAGAGCCCTTCTCTTTTAGTAAACAAGCCTGGGTGTCTCAGGCACAAAGCTTGGAAATTATTGGGTAGAAGTAGGAAGATGAATGATTGGCAGCAGTCCAACAGCTTCATTGATGGTGATGAGATGATGTGAAAAAATGGGAAAGGAGAATTTGGGGTCAAGGAGATGGTGATGCACAGTAGAGACAAAACGTAATGCTCTGTGGATCTTCGACTTGAATGGATTAGGGATAATCCTGCTAAGCAGGGTGAAAGACTGGGAATTTACTGATAGCTCTATTGCTGCATCTAATGTCTCTGCTCTCTCGGATACATGCGTGCAGCCTTCCGACATACCCACCCCTACATCTGGTCTACGAGTGAAATGCACACAAAACAGAAAACATTTGAACAGTGCCTTCAAGTGACTTGCCGCAATGAAGGTAAAAATAGTTGTTCATCGTATAATCAACTTCGATTTATTGGCATCAAAAAGATGAAACATTGAGTTGTCCTTCTGGGATTTGAAACTGAATCTGGTGGATGAGCGAATATGTGTGGGAGACATCTTATTCCATGAACTATCTCACCAGCTAGTTGTGCTTGCTTCCTTTTTATGGTGCAATTTCCTGTGTCAAGTACGTTTTTAATATTACTTTGAGTGGTTCATTGCTTCCATCTGCTACACTCTGCAATACAGAACAGTGCTGCTGTGTGAAGGCTCCATTATTGATATATTCCAGAGCATGATGTTAGGCGTGTAGAGAGAGAGGAGCATGGCGCAGTACATACAACTGATAGTTTATGCCTCTTCACCTTGGAGACCAATCGTGGACTCCAAGCAAATGGGGAAAAGCATAACACCAAGAGACTCTGCCTGAAAAAAACACCTATGCTAACCACTCGCCGATACTTTAGGGAACAACGATAACAAACCAGAAATTTCATCTGCTCTTAATCCAAATCTTTTTCTGGACCTTCTTCACCCAATTCCATTGCTCCTTGTTGAGGAGAAATGCTCTTCTTTCTCAGGTCTTAAAATTGTCCTTAGCCACTCATTCCTGAAAGAAAAAGCCACATGAGTCTAGAGAGTGAGTAGCCACCACCCAGATCCTTCCAAGTCTTGCTTTCCCAAAAACCCACTGTATTAAGTCTTTGCTAATTGAAGAATTAAGCTTTGTCTAGGGCTTTAACTACATGCTGAGTTAATGAAGGGTTCATGAAGAATAACTCTTAAGCCACAGCTTAATCTCTGATGAGGCCAGCTCTACCATTTTTGGTCCATTTTCAAGAGGAAGCTGCTACACTTCTTGGCTTCTATTTCACAACTTGTGCTGTGGAATTAATTAAGTCTTTTTCCTGGCACGTCTCATAATGTGGTCAGGCTGGCAACACTGATAGTTTTCCTTTGGCTAAATTTTGACTCCCTGTCAAAAAAGTCTCTGTGAAGTTTCTCCAAACGGATCTTACTTTGTATTCCCTCCATAGTTGCTCAGTCTCCAGAGTTTGGGCTTGTAAAACAGTCCCTTGTGAGGCAAACAGCATTTGTTCTTTTGTGCCACAAGCTCAAAATCCTCATGGTACACTCATTAAATTATTGCATATGGGAAGAGATCATGAAAAGGCCATGCTCACCCCTAAGGGTTTATCTCAAAGAAGCAATAACTTGTTTTGTGCTAGTAGAACTGTTGCACGCCGCCGCAAGTCATAAAGTTTTGAAAAAAGCTGTCCACAAAACAATGAAAATAATCTCACCACTGGAGGATAGATCTACCTTAGAGCATCGCACACACACACCTGGGTCATACTGAACAGCTACAATGTTTTAAGACCACAGGGATATCTTGAAACAACACCAAATTTCAGGGTCACAAGCAGATACCTAATTTATCGTCTAGGGATCCGGCCATCGCTCTTGCACAGCAGGCCCAGGCAAAGGACAGCAGGGGGCAACGATGTGCTGACTATGCTGCCCTGCAACTGAAGATTTGCTTCACATCTGCCTCTGCAGCTCTACTTTAGAGATACGACGAAAATGGCTACTCCCCATTTGGAACCAGCTTGGGACATGCTCCTTTGGGCAGGCTGTTCTAGCTTGCCTTAACTTGGCTAACCCAACAACGATTGCGCAAACGGTGAAATACTTGCAAAGAGTGGAGAGATCCTTAACACAAGTAAAATCACTTGAACTACCAGAAGGACCAGATTTAGGACAGTCCTCCCCCCGTGATGCTAATTGGCTAATGAATACCTGCCTGCAACTCCATTCATCATGCCTCACGGGGAGCATGTTCTACTCTACTGCACAGCTATGTTTAGTACCTGCACCAGATGCAATGCCCTCTGGCAGGATTTTACTTTTAACCAGTCTCATAAACGTGATGCTTTAAAATGCCAACTGCTCCTTCTAGCGCTGATGTTGTGCATTTTTTTGCACTTGCAAAGGAGCAGCCATAGAGCAGTCTGCTGCTGCTGACATAAACCTGTGCAATGTTTTCCTGCAGGCTCTGATTTTTAACCAGTTTTAGAATCTTGGTATTTTACAGCTGCCAGTGCCTTTTTATTTTAACATCTTTACAGCCGCTATTATTACGCACTTGTGCTTTGCAAAAGGAGCAGGGATTAATCAGTATGCTGCCTTTATAATGACAACAATTTAGAATTGCTGTTATTTCTCTGCTTTTGGACTTTGGCAATGGCACTTTTAAAATTGTGTGTTTCTGATCAAACATATTATCCCCTGAACTCTTTTAACTTTTTGAATTTGTTTGGTAATATCTCTTTGTTTTTACCCCATCCTGATTTCTGGCACCGCCTGACAATTGTGTTTTGTCTATTCACTGCAAATTTTGTAATGGTTTTAATTAACTGCATACAAAAATAAACGTAAACCGTCACTTACATGAGCTAATTTACAGGGAGGGGCATCTCTAATATCCTGAAACTTGAGAGGATATTATTGTACTTAAATCAGGTAAGCGCTTGTGTGTTTGAAAGTTAGCTTTGCCATGCCTCGCCTCCATTTTTTGTGTGGCTGCCAAAATGGCGTACTTGATGTTCTTTCCCAGGCGGTGAAAAACAACCCAACCCAGCTCCTATTCCGGGAGCTTCGGCTCTAAGGCCAGCACAAGCGAATATTGCTAAGCTTTGCCATGTGAATGTCTTCTAACATCAGTATATCTTTATAAAGTCTACTACACGTATAGCTTACTGCTTCAGGCTTTCGAAACCCAGGTCTGGACTGGCAGCTGCCAGCTATTAACTAGCACTCCAAGGTTAGCTTGACCATGTCAGAATAATCAGCATCTCCCTGGCATTGTCAGAAGACTCTGCAGCATGCTGCAGTTTGAGAGCATGAGTTTGTCAAGCTCCACCTCTCTGCCTGCACCTCTTGGCTTTGTGCATCTGAGCTTCACACACACTTAAAACTATTGCAAGCCATGGGGTTTGCTGCAAGGCAATAAACTGAATGAAGCTTTTCTTTCTTTCTTTAATCATTGAAATGTAGTTGATTGCATACTATTTTCATGGGGACGTTTGGAATATGTTCACAAAGCAATAAAGAAATAAATGCGATTGTTAACATTAATCACACAAAAAGGAACATACATTATAGGCTGGTGGGCTTCAACCAGCAAAATATGATCAATGCTGCCCCTGCAATGTCTCTGAAGGTGGCAATATTTGGAGACCATTTTACAAACAATTTTAAAAGCAAGCGAGACACCATGATTTCTTACAATCCAGAGTAGCGATGTAAACAGTTATATACTTTTACATAATTTAAATATTTCTGCCTTGTTCTCATGATGGCCCCAAAAAGGAAAACAGGCATTGCAAAGCCAACAGGTCTTGCATTGGCCACCAGGCTTTTGGCAGTTCTTGTCTTCGTTTTGTAACACTTTATTGTTCAAGAAGCTGCTACTCTAAAAGAAACACATTGCCTAAAGGCAAAAATGTTTTCTGGTCTCAAAAAAGCAGACATTACCATAGAACTCTCTCGCACTGAAAGTAATTACTTTGTGGGTGGATGTGCTCCTTGTGAAAGGGCAGCACAGCATAAGTCGTAGTGAAGTCAGCCAATTGTTGAAGTGGGCAGACACTTTGCCCTTTGATGTATGCAGGGGTGGATAGAAGAAAAATGTGAATGAGCTAACTGCAGACTAATGGATCAAGTCTAGATGAAAACCCTTATATGTAAGTATGTTATACGCATACTTTTAGTAAAATCAAAAGGTTGCGGCTATTGCGTACCTAAAAAAGCCAATTGATCTGGCCGTGCATGCCGGCCTCTTACCTTTGAGAAAGAAGGTTAGGTAGAAAGAAGCCAAGAAAACACAAATAGAAAGAAAGAAAAATGGTAAGCAGAAAGAAGGGACAAAAAAGGAAAGCAAGGAAGGGAGAGAGAAAGGAAGGAAAAATGTAAGGAAGAGACAAAGGACAGAAAGAAGGGGAGAAAGAGGAAAAGCAAGAATGAAGGAAATAAAGCAAGATGGAAGAAAAGAAAGAAGGCAATAAAGGAGGAATGGAAAAGAAAAGGTGTATGAAATTGTTTTTTGGGGTTGAGCGCCCTACTCAAGCAATAATCACAATCCTTGTCGGAGTGAACCACAAACGTCACTAATGTAACTTGTACTTACCCTGTTGGTAGTCTGGCTTGGCTCTGAGTCACTGTGTTAATTATTTATGTAGCACACACACAGTAATTGAGTGAAAACACAAGACAAGAAAAATCCCACACCAATTTAGAAACATAGAGCACATTTTAATAAATAAAAAAACAAAACAAATTTAATCCAATCAGTAGAACCAGAGTTTTAAATGAAAAATAGTGCTTAAACGATTAAACCAACCAACCACAGTAGCTGGTCGTGTGAGACAGGAGCAAACTCAAAAGTTAAGGCTGTCTGTGATGGAGTGTGGTTCAGCTACACAAGGAGGATGGGGCCCAATCTTGGCTTACATTCACATTTAGAAGAAACTTTGAAGAAACATTCCTGAGTAGGTAGAGTGCAAACGATTAGGAAAGCTGCGGTGTCCAAGTAGGATGCATTGTCTGGGAGCTGCTGGACGAAGTTGCAGTGAAGATTTCTACATTCAGGCTTTGCCACTTTTTTGTAAGTGGCAAATCTCCAATGGGATGAAGCTGCAGGCTGTAGCCGACAAGGGCTCTGTGAGGCACGATGCCCTTTCATGAGTTTGTGCTAAACGGGATTTGCTGCTGCAGCGAAGAATGTAGCTGGAGCTACAGTTAAGTCAGGCCAACTGAAGATGAACTGCAGGCAGATTGGCAAGCAAGTAAGTCCTGGTCTTGTGTCAGTTGTCAGGCCACTTTTAGGTGGAAATGTTTTTAAGTTCTAACTTTCTGGATTTGGCTGGAGGAGCATGTGTAGCACCACTTTCAATGGTCCAAGACTAGATGTGTAGCACTTGGGGGGGGGGCTGGGGTGTTCAGGACTCACTCCAGGCAGAGGCAGAGGCAGGGTGCAGAGTTCAAGGTCTCTGGAGCTTGTATGTGCCTATAGCTTACACAGGAGGCCAACCAACTAGCCCTTAAGTCATTCTGGTAGTCCTGGAATCAAGCAGCAAGGCAGATCTCAAGCCACAGGGTAGTCTACTCTCGGGGCAGAAGGCAGGCTTCAAGCAACAGGGCAGTCTTCTGGTAGTAGCAGGCAAGTCCACTGAGCTACAAAGCAGGCCTCAAGCAGCAGGGAGGTCCTCTGAAGTACAAGTCAATCCGTTTGAGGATCCTGCACAGGTCCAGGGGTGCACTAAAGAATTGGTCTGAGAGTCCAGTATTAATACCTGTTGCCATCCTTAGGAGAAACATCTGGTTCTGGAAATGCCCTTACTTCCTGTGCCCAGGCTGCAAGTGATCTAGGGTGACAAAAGGCTGGTGTCAAAGTCTCCATCCATCCTGGCAGGATGGCCCAACCTGCCAACATATAGTCCTCCATTATAAGAAATTGGGTTGTTGATTGACTGGGGTGTGAGCCGTGGTGAAACAGCAACCACATCCTTATCAGGGTAAGGCACAAGCAAACCCCAAATTAACTTATGCTCAACCCCCTGGTAGCTTGGCACAGAACAGTCATGCTTAATTTAGAGGTAATGTGTATACTATTTGTGCAACACGTCATACAATAAAACAGTGAAAACACCACATATGAAGATGCCACACAACATTAGAAAAATTTAGAACAATTAAAAAATAAACCAAGACCAAAATGACAAAAATCCACTCAGTGGAACCAGGGAAATGATTTAAGAATGTAGTGGGGAAAAAGTGCCAAATCTGGATTTCTGGTCTCCAGGACTAGTTCAAAGGCCCACCGCGATGGAGTGCAGGTCAGATACAGTCACCAGGTTGGGCCTGCTGAAGTTTACCTTCTCAATTTCGTGCCAAGAGTCCCCTTCACATGAAGAGGGCTTGAGGAGCAAGGAGAACGTTGTGGATGGCTGTTGATGAAGGGCAAAGAGCTGACTGGCATCGGGGGTGGGTGTTGCTGGAGCTTCGCATAGACGGTTCCTGCAAGCAAACAATGCTACAATACGCAGACAGAGCTTTCCGCTTATTTGCAGAGCAAGCAGCGAGATATTGGTGCAAACTGGCCCATTCGCAGTCAGGAAGAGCCCAAATGCTTGACTTCAGCAACCTTGAGTCACACCAGGTTCCAGGACCTGAGAGGTACCGCTTGAGGTCAGGAACTGGCTACAACTGGATCCAGGGGTTGGTGCAGGATGTTGGGGAGCCTTTTATGTCCCTGAGACTCAGATCAGGAGACCACCAGACTAGCTCTTGGAGTCGCTGTGGTGTCCTGGGTTCAAGATGAGGTTGCAGATCCAGTTCGTCTTCCCCAGGAAGGAGGTCAGCAGGTCAGCACAGCAGGGCAGCAGTTCCTTCAGAGCAGCAGTCCAGCAGAGTGGCAGTCCTTGTAGCATCACAGCAGTCCTTCTTCCTAGCAGAGTATCCACAGGTCCGGAAGTTTACTGAAGAGTTGGTGTTGGTAGTCCAGTAATTATACCCATTTGTGCCTTTGAAGTGGGGGAGAAGCTTAGAGAGGTTTTGCTTTGAAGTACCCAGGCATCTTGCCTTCCCTTTTCTGGCTCCAGACTAACCACAGGGGGAATGGAGCCCTTAGTGTGGTGAAAGGACACAGTCTATTAAGGTGTAAGTGAGGTTGTACCCAGCTCCTCCCTCCCATCCTGCCAGTGATGACCCATCCAGGCACACCCTAACTCCTTATTGAGTGTCTATCTATTAGGAATATACAACTACGATTTCAACATAAGTTAGGAGTTTAAATTAGGATTCCGGAAACCCCAAACATGAGCTGCTGACCTATTCCAGTTTGAAAATTACTCTTAAGAAAGGTAATAGGGTAACTCCAGTGTTATCCTGTGGGAGATGGAGACCACGTTTTGAAGTGGGATTCCAGATACCAAGAGGCTGTGGGGCATTGGAGGCGGCTCCTGTCACACCTACTGCCTGTTGCCAGACGCTAGTGCTATATATCGCTCTTTCAGCACCCACTGCGAAGGATGCGCACAAGCCGCGTCTAGGCCAAGAGTGGGCCCGTCCAGCACTCATCAGCTCCAGGAAGAGGCGGGGTGGGACTACCTTCCTTGCCTCCGTCACTGGCTGACATCAAGCCCCCCGTCCCCCCATTTTACCAGTGATTGCTTGATGCATGTGGAGGTATTCTCATAACCCTTTGAGTTTGGACCTGAATACATTCCTTAGGTGGACCTCAATTAGGATGTGATTTAGAAATAATATGGTTATTTTTATGGTCCAAAAGCTAGATGTACAGAGAGATTTTGATTTGAGGCACATGAGTGGGGTTGTTACAACACAGAAATGCTTGCTCTATCCTCTGCCAGAGCTAAGTTGTATCTTCAAGTGCTTGTGTTTCTGGTGTAATTTCCCTGAAGCGGGGTAAGGTCTTCTCTCTGCTTTTCCTGGTACCCACCCCTATATACCTCAATATACTGTGGATGCCGCTCGCTCCCTGTGCAGTGTGTTGTTTTTCGTACTTACCACAGTGTCATCTGAGCGGAGCATGGGGGAAAGAAAGGTCACCGCCTTAAACCCACTGACTCCACATGTCGCCCCACAAATTACTTTCATCAATGGATTCCTGGGATTGGCGATGGTGGATATATCGAAGGAGACTGAGTTGGCAGAAAAAAGGCTTTCTCTGACTGGGGATGACCTTCCTCTTGTTCCCCCATGTCTCTCCTATCCTCTTGATGTTCCCACTGCGTACTTGAAGTCTTGTCGCACAACAGCAAAACGCCTGTCCGAAGGCCATCAGGATGGCCCCTCTGTGATTATAGCCTCTCCTTTGAGAATGGGTGCCTCAGCTGATCACTGTCAGTTGTAAGCCCTTGGTGCAAGTGCAGGAGACAGGCAGCAATCCAAAAAAAGGGATGTAACTCAGTTTTGGCCAATGTTATGTTCTTTTCCCCGATCAGAACATTTGTCTGATGCCCCAACTGTCTGACTTTAATGCTATCCTGAATGCAAAATGGAACAATTCATGTCTAGGCTAGCATTGATTGAATCCATATTAACATCGATCTTGGACCATGTGAAAGATTTTGCACTGCCAGTGTGCCTAACAAGAACTTGCCAGCTTGGTTACAAAGACTGCTAGAGTACCTAAATGAGACAGTTTCTTTACTCCATATTCCTCAGCCTGTCACTGTGTTATCTGGCGCTCTTTCTGCTCTTTCAAGCCCCTGAATTCCCATTGCAGGGTTCAGTTCTCTCATAGTAGCTCACTCTTCTGATGGATACACCTACTTGTGGATTCTTCACCTAATGAATTCTCCCCTCGCGCCAGCCCTCGACGGAAATTTCTTCTAGCTCTGCACGTCGACGATGACGTCACAATCGCCCGACTCCAAGCGACGCCACATGACGTCATCCAGGCAATAAGAAGCCCTGGTCGACGTGCAGACGTCGGTTCCCTTTTTTCCGTGCCCGAGTAACGGTTAATTCTTTGAGGCTCACAGGGAGCTACTGTTTCCAACGACGGTTACAATGTTGCAGCCTAGAAAATCCGGCTTTGAACCTTGTAGCCAGTGCGGGGTCGAATGTCGGTTACCGACCCCCACGAAAACTGCCTCTGTTGCCTTAGTTCCGACCATGAGGTCGAGTCATGCGGCTCATGTCAGCGCATGAACCCTAAGGCACTTAAAGAGAGGGAGGCGAAATTGTTCTTGGCTCGGTCCAAGAAGAAGAAGGAGAGGCGTCATCGGAGGGAGTCTTCTTCGAGATCCTCGAGGTCTCGTCACCACCATAGTGACTCTCGGCGCCGTGACGGATCTCGGCACCGATCAAGCAAGGGACGGTCCAGGTCAAGATCGGCTTCTCCGTCGGCTCGGCGTCGTCCGACATGGGTGATAAGCCCGACCGTCACCCCTCTGCCTCCTACGACCCCGACGTCACCCGGGTTGGTCTTTGAGGTCGAGCCTCCCCAGAGGCCTGAAGGTTCTCCTGGCCAGTAGTTACCTGGACCCTCCTCGGCATCTATGCCGGCGCCGGTGCAGCAAAGCAAAACACAAACGCTGTGGGATAGCGTAACTGGATGGACGGAATGCAGAATCAATCAAACATTCACCCCCAGTCACAGATCTGGGTTTAATCCATCCATTATTTTGCTCACCATGCCACCCCAGTTTGAACCCAGCCATATGCAAATCAGTCTTGACCCTGTTCCTCATGGGAACAGTCCAGCCCGAACTGCCAGGCCAGGTTCTCCCTGGACCGGAAACAAGCATCCTGGGACCGGTTTCGGGGTTTCACCCCTCTTCAGCCAGGCTAGCTTGAATCCAGTGGCACAGTGAGCCCGGGACCCACGTCTGGGCATACCCGGCGCACTTAGGGCGGCAAAAGCAAAGCAAAACACAAACGCTGTGGGATAGCGTAACTGGATGGACGGAATGCAGAATCAATCAAACATTCACCCCCAGTCACAGATCTGGGTTTAATCCATCCATTATTTTGCTCACCAGCAGCAGCAGCAATATCCGGCTTTCCCGGCTCCGGGATCGGATCCTGCAGCGTTTTTAAACACAATGTTTAACATTTTTTCTTCCATGACGCCGGGTGGAAGTCATGCAGGTCCATCTGGCCCCCTGGCCTATGATTTGGGTGTTCCGGCGTCTTACAGATCGACGCCGTTCACCCCATTTTTATCTGCTGCACCTGAAGCGGCGCCGATGCCTATGACGTCGCCCAGGCTGACTACACCTGCTGCGGCGCCGTCGGATTCGCCTCGGATCCGATCGACGTCCAAGAATCCTTTGGAGCCGGAGCTTCCGGCTTCAGACGGATCCGAGGTACGGCGCCGACGAAGATCTTCGGCGTCGGCTGACGCCTTATCGACTCCAGGCTTGGAGTCAAGGCTTAAATCAAGGCTTCTGGCTCTTCGACTTTTGGAGGAAGAAGAGTACGCGAGACAACACCTGGAGGAAGGTGAAGTTGTTGAGCCCTCTGGTGACTTCCAGGGACTCGATACGGCTAGTCGCCTGGACACTACCCCGGAATGGGATCTAGCTTCCCCTGGAGAGGTCACGGAGGAATCTGCTTCTTTCCACGCAGTCATTCGGAAGGCTGCAGACTTTTTGGATCTTCCCCTTCCTACCGCTGAGATCAAGAGAAATTTGTTGACCGAGGTTTTACACCCGGCTTCTGCTTCTGCTGAGCCTCTTTTGCCCTTCAATGAGGCTCTGCTGGACCCCATTAAGGATATCTGGCTGAAACCTGTGTCCACCGCTGCGGTCAACAGAGCGGTGGCTCGTCAATACAGGACGGCGCCTGGGGATCCGGTGTTTCTCTCCAGACAGCCGACTCCGGAGAGTCTAGTGGTGCAAGCCTCTTGTTCGTCCAGATCCTCTCCTGGCTCGTTTCCTGGGACCCCTGCGAACAGGGAGTCAAAAAAGATGGACCATACTACAAAAAAGACCTTTTCATCTTGCAGTATGGCCCTAAAATCTTCCAATGCAACTTGCATACTGGGGCGTTACATCCATGCCCTTATGGAAGAGGCGAAGGGCCACCCTAATTTGTCCCAGGAGTTGTTGCAGCTGTTGGCGGATGGCCAGGCGGCTGCGGCTCAGGTGATCCAGTCGGGATTGGATACTTCGGACTCGGTGGCTAGGGCTATGGCCACGACCATAGTTTCTAGACGGCAGTCTTGGCTACGGTCATCTGGCTTCTCGTCGGACGTGCAGGCCACACTTCTTGATCTTCCTTTTGATGGAGAGAAGCTCTTCGGCACAAAGGCTGACTCTGCCCTGGAGCGTTTTAAAGAAAGCAGAGCGACTGCTAGATCCCTGGGACTCCAGTCGTCAGCCTCATCCTCCTTTAGAGGCTTTCGGAGGTTTAAAGGATTTGGACGTGGTTCCTTTTGTGGAAGATTGCAAGGACTACAACAATCTGCTTCTACCCTGCCATACAGATCCTTCAGGGGCAGGGGCAGAGTCCGTACCAGAGGAGCCACCTTGCAGCACTCTGCCTCTTCCTCGGGAGGGGTGCAGCAAGGAAAGCAGCCGTAGTCCTCCTCCACTCCCTGTCCACTTGTCTCCGGTAGGGGGGAGACTTGCCCATTTTCTTCCAATGTGGGAGGTTATAACATCGGACTCCTGGGTCATCGACATTGTGAAGAAGGGGTACGCTCTTCCCTTTCGGGAATTTCCTCCTACCTTCCCTCCCTGCCCATCCTTCTGTTCGGAAGACCATCTTCTCCTATTACAGCAGGAGGTATTATCCCTATTAGCAAAAGGTGCGATAGAGTTGGTTCCCGAGCAAGAGAGGGGTCAGGGTTGTTATTCAAGATACTTCCTGATTCCCAAAAAGGATGGTCGGCAGAGACCGATTTTGGACTTGAGGATTTTGAATTGGTTCCTCAAACAGGAAAAATTCGAAATGCTGACCCTCTCACAGGTTCTTTTGGCGTTGAACGAAGGAGACTGGATGGTGTTGGTCGATTTGCAGGACGCGTATTTTCATATTCTGATCCTCAAATCGCACAGGAAGTATCTCCGGTTTGTAGTGGGATCGCAGCATTATCATTTTGCGGTCCTCCCTTTTGGTCTTACTTCAGCACCTCGAGTCTTCACAAAGGTGATGGCGGTGGTAGGGGCAGAGCTCAGAAGAAGGGGGATAGCTGTGTTTCCCTATCTGGACGATTGGTTGATCAAGGCCAAAACTCCGGAGCTCGTGCGGTGCCATCTCCAGTCGACGACTCAATTGTTGTACGACCTGGGTTTTTCAGTCAATGTACCCAAATCTCACCTGGAGCCCTCTCAACGCCTCCTGTTCATAGGGGCAGTATTGGACATGACATTGAATCAGGCCTTTCCTCCACCCCAGCGGTTCCAGGATATTCAGACGTTGATTCCAATGTTTCAAAATGGAGCGGTAGGTCCAGTCCTCAAGGTCCTTCGACTGCTCGGTCTGTTCGCTTCTTGCATACTGTTGGTCACTCATGCACGCAGGCACATGAGGGCTCTTCAGTGGTGCGTCCGCAGGCAGTGGTTTCAGCACAAAGAGGATCTCAAAGATTCGATAAAGATCTCCAGAGACACTGCAGTGGATCTTCAATGGTGGGCAGCGGTCGACAACCTGTCTAAAGGAAGGCCGTTCTCGCTGCCACCTCCAGTGGCCACGGTGGTAACGGATGCTTCCACCCTAGGGTGGGGAGCTCATCTGGGGGACCTGGAGATCAAGGGCCTTTGGTCTACAGGGGAACAGAAGTTACATATCAATCTGATAGAGTTGCGGGCAGTACGTCTGGCACTCAAGGCCCTCCTCCCTTCCATTCGCGATCAGTCAATCCAAGTTCTAACGGACAACACGACTGCGATGTGGTATATAAACAAACAGGGAGGAGTGGGGTTGTATCTTCTCTGTAGAGAAGCTCTTCGTCTCTGGTCCTGGCTTCAGGACCACAAGATCTGCTTGATTGCACATCACTTGGCCGGAGTCCTGAACGTGCGTGCAGACATTCTCAGTCGATGCAGCTCGGTCGACCACGAGTGGCGTCTTCATCCAGATCTAGTTCTGTGTATCTTCAGGATGTGGGGATATCTGCAAATAGATCTGTTTGCCACTCAAGAGAATGCGCAGTGCCCGCTATTTTGCAGCCTCCAGTATCTGGTGCAAGGAGCTGTGGGGGACGCGTTTGAGATGTCCTGGAAGGGTCAGTTACTTTACGCGTTTCCCCCATACCCTTGATTCCTCGAGTTCTCAGGAAGATCCGCCAAGACAGAGCTCAAGTCATACTAATAGCTCCGGATTGGCCGAGAAGGGTGTGGTATTCGGACCTACTCCAACTCTCTCAGTGCCCTCCGCTCCGTCTCCCTTGCAGGGTGGACCTCCTCTCGCAATCGCAGGGGCAGATTCTACACCCCCACCTCCAGAGCCTGCATCTTCATGCCTGGAGATTGAACGGGGCAATCTGAGTTCCTTTTCTCTCCCTCCAGATGTGGTGGAGGTTATTTTATCGGCCAGGCGACACTCCACCAAGTCAATCTATGCTAATCGTTGGGCTAAATTCACAAGCTGGTGTGGAGAGAATGGTTTAGATCCTTTATAAGCTGGTTTATCTGACATTTTGTCATTTGCACTCCATCTGGCACAGAAAGGTTTTGCAATTGCTACTGTTAAAGGTTATCTGTCTGCACTATCTGCTTTTCTGTGCCTTCCTGAGCAACCATCCTTCTTTAAATCACCAATTGTTTTTTTAAAGTTTTTTTAAGTTTCTAAAGGGACTCACTAATAGGTATCCACCCACACCATTCGTTATGCCTCAGTGGGACCTTAACTTAGTCTTAACTTTTCTTATGGGGGCTCCGTTCGAACCAATGCACTCTTGTTCTTTACTGTTCCTAGTATACAAAACTGTTTTCCTGGTGGCCATAACATCTGCCAGAAGGGTTAGCGAGCTTCAGGCTCTCACTGTGGAAACCCCATACCTTTCTTTCTTTAAGGACAAAGTGGTGTTGAGGACCAAGGCGGCTTTTCTACCGAAGGTTGTTACACCCTTTCACCTGGGGCAGTCAATTACTCTCTCTTCCTTTTACCCTCCACCTCACCCATCCAAGGAGGAAGAGATCCACGAAGAGCTCTGAGCTTCTACGTCACCAGGACGAAAGAGTTCAGACAGGATGAACAGCTCTTCGTTGGATACGTGGGGAAGAGGGAAAGGTAGAGCGGTCCACAAGAGAACGCTATCCAGGTGGGTCATTCTATGCATTAAGATCTGCTATTCTTTGGCGAAGAGGGATCCACCTGTGGGGCTTCGTGCCCATTCCACCAGAGCCAAAGCAGCTTCATCAGCTTTGGCTAGAGGTGTTCCTGTGGCTGACATCTGCAGGGCAGCGACTTGGGCGTCCCTCCATACTTTTGCCAAACATTACTGTTTGGACTCTAAGGTTAGGAGGGATGGCCATTTTGCTCGCTCAGTGCTGCAGGATTTTTTGGTTTGACCATTCGGGCACCCACCACCGGAGGGTATACTGCTTGGGGACTCTATTCATTAGGTGAGGAATCCACAGGTAGGTGTATCCATCAGAAGAATAAGTTACTTAATTCGGTAACGCTTTTTCTGGTGGATACAGTAACTACCTGTGGATTCCTCACGGTCCCACCGCCTCCCCGTTGCCTGACTGGTCAAGCCAAGATCTCTTTGGGTACGCATCCTTGATCTTGTATATATATGTATATAGCTGTTTCATGCATATAGTTGTATTGATTGTATATACTTTTCCAACCTGATAGTGAAAAGGACATTTTGGACTGGGATTATACATACGTATATTTATTTCTCTCTCGAATTGAGCATTCATAACTGTTATTTATATTGAGTTTTATAATAAATGTTTTATTTTCATTTATTCTGGATAAATGTGTACGCTTTAGGTTTAACCTGTTCGCCTCTTTGGCACGTAAAAAAAAATGGTGATAACTGATGTCTGCACGTCGACGAGGGCTTCTTATTGCCTGGATGACATCATGTGGCGTCGCGTGGAGTCGGGCGATTGTGACATCATCGTCGACGTGCAGAGCTAGAAGAAATTTCCGTCGAGGGCTGGCGCGAGGGGAGAATTCATTAGGTGAGGAATCCACAGGTACTTACTGTATCCACCAGGAAAAAGCGTTACAGAAGGTAAGTAACTTATTCGTCTTCCCCTGAGACAGGCTGTAATTAACTTGGCTCCTGAAGTGACCCCATACATACTGGTCTTAGGGAATTGTAGTAACTTCTCATACATTGCACTATACTGAAAACATTCTTTATTTTCGAAGTACAGAGAGTACGTTCAGTACAAAAGGGGCACAGAGAATAACTGTCAGATAAAGGCATGGAACACACCTACATCATATTGCCTATAGATGTCATTGCATCCAAGGCTCCTCCAGTGACATCAGCATACTTCTCTAACAAAAACAGTTTGTACTGTAAACAACACACTAACATCTTTACCCTTAAATAAATCCTATACCACTTCTTTAAATAAAACCCATTGCACTCTAAACAACACATCTTACATTTTTTCTTCTTTTTACTACAATATAATTATTAAAAAATATATATATGAAACACTGAATAGTAACCAAATTAAAAACAATGTATACTTTGGAATCCAGCAGTAAAAACAATGGTTCCTACATTAATGAAGCAATGTAATCTTGCAATTTCTTTGGTTTCAAATGAACCTGTGTACTTTGGAATCCAACAGTAAAACCAGTGGTTCCTACATTCATGAAGCAATGTAAACTTGAAATTCTTTGGTTTCAAATAAACCCGTGTAGTCCTTCTGTTTTTCCCAGGTATTCTCATTGATGTGCTCATCATTGATTTTTTTGGTTTTCTCAGTGTATTTAACCTTGGTGGAGTTTCGAAAGCTTATACTAGGATCTAATGGTATCTGAGATGTACTCCACCAACTTCCAACTGTCAGTTTCACTACATTCCTGTGTAGTTAACAGATTTGTTGAGATTCCTTAAATTCTGGTCATCCTTTTCTCATCAACACAGGATTTTTCTACCCTCACCCAATCTCCCACTTTCAATCTGCAACCTTCACTACAGGGTGTATTGCCAATTTTCTCATACTCATTGCACTCAAATTATTTTCAGCTATTTCTTTAACATTGCGCCCTTCAAGAAAACAACTTTACCATCTAAAATGGCCACAATTTAATGGGTGCTATCCTTCCCAAGATAAGTTCAAAATAACTTTTGCTTGTGGCTACATGTGGTGTGGTGCGATAAGACCACACTAAGGGCCAGATGTATCAAATACCCCTGATGGATACAACTACCTGTGGATTCCTCACCCTATGAATTCAACCTTGCGCCAGCATCCGATGGAAAATCTTCTTCCCAGCTCTCCACGTTGACGAGGACGTCACAGTTGCACTGCTCCACGTGACTCCGTCTGACGTCACCGTGCCAATAAGAGGTCCTCGCTGTCGTGCTGATGTCCGTTCCCTTTTTTCCATGACTTCGATGCTAACGGTTTTCTCCTAGCTGTCGCTTCTGTTGGAGGTGTTCACCTGCTGCTCATGAGTCCGATGTTCAGCAAGCACAGGTGCAACAAGGAGACCAGCGGTATCCTGCCTTCCCGGCTCCGGGAGCAGATCCAGCTGAATATTTGGATGCCATGTTCTCAATGTTCAATGCAATGGCCCCTGCTGGTGCACAGGCTGGTCCCACAGGTCAGTTGGCATTTTTGTTGGGCTCCCCTGCTCCATACAAGGCGGCGCCTTTTATGCCATTCTATCCGGCTGAGGGCCTGTGGTTCCCATGACGTCGCCTTCCAGGACTATGGTGCCGATTTCATCCCCCGTCAGCCGGGGCCGATGGTGGAGCCACAAGCATCCTCGCGCCATTAGGATCCGTGGCGGCGCCAAATCTGAGTGATGGATTTGACCGAAGTCAACCTTCCTCTCCTGTTCCACGTCAGATATTGAAGCCGGTGTCTTCAAAGTCGGCCAATTCTATGTCGACTCTGAGGTTGGAGGCTAGACTGAGGCCACGCAGAAAGGCCTTGTGACTCTTACAGGAGGAAGATTATCAAAGGCAGTTGTTGGAGGAGGGGGAGATTGTGGAGCCCTTATGAGAAGCACAGAGATACAGTGTGGCGCCTGGTGATCTGGGGTTTTTATTGAGACATCCTACCCCGGAGAGTCTGATGGTTCAGGCCTCTTGCTCTACGCGGTCTGCTCCAGGCTTCTTCCCTGTGATTCCATCAGACAGGGAATCCAAACATATGGAACAATCCACAAAGAAGACTTTCTCGTCTTGCAGCATGGCTCTCAAGGCTGCAAACGCTACCTGTGTGCTGGGTAGATATGTCCACGCCCTCATGGACTCCGCGAAGGCCATGGTTCCTGACCTGCTGCAGGATGTACTGAGACCATTCGGTGAACTCCTATCTGATGCACATGCTGCGGCAAAACAAATAATACAGTCTGGTCTGGACTCTACGGACTCGGTGGCCAGGGCGATGGGTACATCTATTGCTACCAGGAGGCAATGTATCACAGCTCTTTACATGAGCACGGGTTACATTACACAAAAACACATTTGTTTTTGGTAGCAGGGGGAGATTAACTGATTTGCCCAGAATCACAGGATTTTAAGCCAGTGCCGAGACACGAACCGTGTCCCCCAGCTCCAAAGTCCGAAGCTCTGGCTGGAATAAATAATTTCTCAGTAACAGAATGAGGGGAATATCCCTAAAATGTGTGGAGTTGTAGGAGATGTAGCTTCTCCATGGAGGAAAAAGTTAGAAAAGGTAAATGTCTTAGTAATCATTTTTTCTCCAATGAAATTGTTTTCCTTGAGCAGTTATGTATGTGTAGGTGTTTACAATTGTGTGTACTTCTGAAAAGCTGTAGCAGTTGTAGGCTCCCAAGATTACTTCTGGAATTCTTTGAGAATTCCAAAACCAGAATCCAAAACCAGAATGGAAAATCTCCCCCTAACTGTAGGAGTAAACTTAAGACTGTTGGTTTTCTTAGTGAATGTGGCCCCTTGTCTTGGAAAAGCACACACAAGCAAGCGTAGTTCAGAACTGGAGGAGTCATGACTCCAAGCTGGGTGCCAGCCCAATGCACCCGTGAATATTTATGTTACTGTTTTGCTCCTGTAATTCTGGTTTGCCATTTAAAATGAAGCAGGTGATTTGCGGTCAGACAAGCTTTGTTTGCTTCTGTACCCAGAAATTTGGCCTAATTTGCTAGTTGATGTTTTTGCATTCTGAAACAGTCCGCTGCGTCTCAGGCTACAGAACATCTTCAGGCTGGGTAACTTTTCACTTCATATTTCGTATGTGCCTAAAGTAATTTCTTTTCAAATATTTTGAACACTGGGCTTTTCTACTTGCTGGAAATACTTGCTTTGAGCCTCTGTCGTCGTTCTCCTTGCTCAGAAAGGAGGGATGTCGGTGACCTCTCGAGCTGACAAGAGTGAGTGGCCTATTTACAGAACACGAGGTGACACAGGAAGCAGTGCACTGCACTGGAACTTTCATTTCATTTTTATGTTGCAGTTCTTTTGTGCTATATAAATATTATAGGCATATGTTGAGGTTATAAGAACACTTTATCGCATGTCATTATATAACACGCATGCCCATTGAAGGACTGGGAAGGCAGGATCCATGCCAGGCCTGCAGGGTAACTTCTGTGTAAATAAGCTCTCCATATATTATTTTTACGTAATTTATCTTATGTGGGTATCAAGAAACTCTGAACAGGTTTTGGACCTACCTTGAATTCCCCCCCAAAACATACACTTGAATTATTTTCATAGCCCAAAAAAAGGTCAATGAACCAGCCCTGTAGGAGCCTCACTGGGCACCACTGCTGTAGGCAAAAAACACTGTTGTCCAAACCCAGGCATCCAGCTCTACTCTGAGTGGCCCAGATGACAAGGCCAAGACTTCAGATTTTGAGTAGCCACCCCAACAGAGAATTCTCACTTCAAAACCATCAGCCAGTGCACGAATGTATGCACAAAAAGGCACTGTCGAGGCCCAGGAGATTCAGGTACAAGTATCTGTTCTACAGAGTACTGAGTCGAGAGGTGTCATGAGACTATTAACCCAAGGCAGTGCTTTAAATAAATACTGAGTACCAGCCCTTCTGTATTTCCATTTAAAACACTGGTCCAAGGTCACAGATGTCGCACCTCTGGAACCTATCCTCTCAGCCCATCTACCACTGAAGCTCTGTTTCACCAATCTGCACACATTTGAAGCCTCCTGTTCAGTTAAGCTGCCTCTTCTATTATTCTCTTTGTTTACAGTCAAGGTTATGCTGGTATTGCCAATGTAGAGGAATAATTCCTTTTAAGTTTAACAGAGAAATATATGGATACTCCCTTTTATTTGTTCTTAACTCTTTTGACCCCCTCTTTCTCCGGGTTAATTGCTACAAAGGTGCCTCTTTGTGGCTTGTTTGGTGCTAAAAAGGTTATTTAGGTAAACACACTAGAAAGTGTTGCTTCTCTAGGGTATCACAGCCAGTCAGTAGGAATAAGGGAAAAACACTCTCAAGATGGTGGCCTTGTTGTGTTCTCTCTCCTGCAGTGACAACCCTAGGAGGGTTTCAGTGGCACCTGGCATACATTCACTACATTCCATTCAAAACCAAACTACATAGGTAAAAGACTTTGTCGTTTCCAGCTCCAATAGCTCTAACTCTCACAGATGAGAGACCTATTGCATTGCAAATCCTTGTTATATTACTGTAGCATGCAATATCATTTTCAAAATGTATTTTTGGCGTAAGAGACTTCAGCAGTTAATTCATCTGACCTGGTACAATAAGACATCCTACTTAATTAAGCTAAAGATTGCTAATGACCTTATCACCAGTCTGCAGGTCCATTGATACATTCACATATTTTGACAATTCCTTCCACAGATGACTTCAACATCTCTGGCGGGACATGGATTATTACATACTGTAAAATTTCAGTACAGCCCCTTATCAATACTTACTCAATCCCAAGTAGAGCTGTAATCTCTCATTAGATATAGTCTGCCACAGTGAGACACAGGAGTCTGCAGAAATGTTATGGGGGGGCATAATTTTAAGAGGGACCGTGGCAGACCAGTACAGGCAGCGTAACACTATGGCGGCCCTTAGTGTTACGCTGCACTGTGAGCCTGCACACCTGTCTGTACCTAAATCCAGGGGGGGGGCAAGCACCCCTCCCTGTCCCATACCCAACCCCCCACGGCACCTCCCTGCGGACGCCCATGTTGCGAGATTTACGTTTCAGAGCTTCTCATTAAGTTTAGGCATGGCTTTCAAATCTTACAATTTGAGACATTCTAAAATATATTTTAGTAAGTCATGATTGTTTGCTACATTTCGCCAGTGCGGGGTAATTTGTTGGAACTAAAATTTAGAAACAAAAATTGTAACAAGCCCATCACAGTTGAATTAGATTTTGTTAACTGTTCCTCAACTAGAATAGAGGATAAATAACTTGGTACTAAGATCCCTAAATACCGATATTCTTTTACGTTTCCCAGTTTGACATTATTACTCCCCACCCTTCTCTTTGAGTTTGACTCCCATGTCAAATACCATGTGGTCTTTGTACATGGGTCAGTGTTTGCTGGGTATTTGTAATGCTTATTGCATCTGTAACTCTTGTATTATACTGAATCTCATCTCAAAGTTCACACGACCTTCTTTGAACTAGAGTTTGACTGCTATGGCTACATTTGACGACACTTGGAAGGCCAATTCTCCCAAAAAAATGTTTCTAGCTTTTCCCGGTGACTGCATAGTTAGGGAAAAGCCTTACGTTTATATAAGTACTCATTTATTTGTAACTTGCCAAAGAGATTCATAATTGGTGTTTGTAAAAAGAAAATATATATATAAATGACACTTTCATTAAATTCAGTATTTTTTCTTTTTTTCTTTCTTTCTAGAGTCATATTGGAATTAACAAGGACTACCGTTCGTTTATCTGGAACCTCATTCAACATGTTTAAAAATGAATATCAGGTAAATCCAAAGCTAAAAGCATGTAAACAAAATGTGACAATAAAAGTAAACGATCTATTAAATTTGGAAAATGTGTTAGTCAATTTGAACAATTGGGAGATAAACTCCCAGACATCTTTTAGCCTGATGTATCCATTGCTTTAAGTTAAAATTTTACTCTTGCCTCTATTAATTATTGTATATTTTAGCATAGTCCGTGGGCCACGCAAGCACTCTGGGAATGGGTGCCACTTAATGAAGGTGTATAAGGTATTGAGAACCCTCTATACAATGAACTTCACTTTTAATACTGGAAATTACCCTTTTGATAAAAACTGTCTTTCTAGCATGGAGCATCTTCAATATCTCAACCATAACTTGAGCACGATGTAACCACACTCTGCAACTGGTCTCTCTGGTAATTGTTAGGATGTGTGTGTCAATCACCCTTGTCGAACTCTCTTCGTTGCTCACTTGAAGATGAATATAGCACCAGGGTGTAATTTTGCAACCACAGATGTGGCTATCCATCAGTAGTTATTGGCACAACGATGTACCTGGAAGTCACCCCAGAGTATGAGGACATTGATTATCTAAGAAACAGGTTTGCCATATTTCACAAATGGATGTCAACATTCTGCTTACAAAACGTTATTATATGTCCAACACTAGTTATATTTGGCACCTACATGGTTAATTCACAGCAATAAATATTGATATCTTCACTCTAGGGGATACTGCCAAATCATTGTATTTCTAGAGAATCAGTAAGGGCCGATTCTGAAAGAAAGTCGCAATTCTTCAACTACAGATTTACCTGCATGCACAAGTGCACATAAGTGATTTTAAGAAATTCACTAGAGTTTCTAGAAGTATGCTTGGAAGCCTGGAACAGTCACAGGTTTTCAGTCGTAGACCTGAAAAATGTTGCAAATTCTCTTTTCCTACAGTGGAAATGTTTATATTTTTGCATGCGAATACATCATTACCAATGCAAATGATCTGGCTAGCTGTTTTTTTTGCTAATGAAACATTTCTCGAACCGGAGAAACACGCTGTTCAATGGCCGCCCAGATTCTTGGTGGAGATTGTGCCCTTCCCATTCTCGCCCTTGAAAGGAATTTACTCATGCCACTTACAGGAGTAAATCTCCAACCTTTTGTAGTGTGGACAGAATTTGGACACTGACTCGTGACTACCCACACCTGAGTACGTTAGTGAGTACTCACAGATCATTCAGCCATGTAACGGCACTCCCCTCCCTCGTGGATAGGTATACTCACATGGAAATTTTTTGTGTAAGCACATTTTGAGAGTCCCAGATTAGGTTTTTCACTTTCAGAAATTACTGTTTGCTTGTTTAAGGCAAACCTATCCATGCAAATGGATCGGCACATAGGACTCACACCACTTATCTCTGCTCTGCAAATAAAAAGGCTTTTTCTTAGAACTGAATTTTATCACTACTGTACAAGCTTCCGTCCTGTGGCTTTCCCCATGAAAGATCTTGGAACTTGTGAAAGAATCACCCCAGCCCTCCAAGAACTCCATTGCTCTATCTGCTAGACCTCATTGCATTCAATTGCACCATTTACAAATAGTCAAATCCAGCACCCTGCCATACCTGGGGCCTGATTTAGAGTTTGGCTGATGGGATATTCCGTCACAAACGTGATTGGTATCCGATCTGTAGTATTATGATGTAATGGAATCACAATACAGTGGACAGGATATATGTCACGTTAGTGATGGAGTAACCTCATCTGCCAAACTTTGAATCAGGCCCCTAGTTTGTGAAATAACCCCAGCAACAGCATAGCCTATGTTGAGGCCACACATTGTTGGAAGGGGAAGTGAAGATGTATGACTACATCTGCTATGCACCTAGGGTGTAGATCTCCACCCTGGTTTAGAGTTGACAGGCTGCTAACCATCTCCACCTCTAGAAGAGATTACAGGAATCCTCTGGAGGAGACGTGCCCATGCCCTCCTCTAAGCAACTGTTATCCCATTTTGCTGTACTGTCCAGTTTACTCCTCCAAATTCTGTCTCCACTTTTGCCTAATATTTTGTCAATGTCCCTTCAATATTTTGCAGTTTTATGTACCAAGTACAATACTGCTCCTCTCAGTGATGTGAATGAGTCTAACTGAAACGCACACCTACTGAGTAAAGACTAGTGATATGTTGGGCTCGACCCCATAGTGTGTCTACATAGTGTTTTTTTTTAATTGGTTGGCACGGAATGATTTACTTCATGCCTCTGAACAGCACATCCCAGGATCCAAATGGACATGATGTTAAAATAGTCATAGTGTAAGTGTGATCACTGTGTGTGTGTGTTTTTGTGTGTTGTCTCCCATTTTGGGGTACCAGCCTGGTCCTCAGTGTGTGCATTCTAGGGAAACCGGAGCATGAAGTGTGTGTGCGGTGGTAGGTGTGTTTGTGTGTAGTCTTGTCTTCCATCCCAGTGGTACCAGACTGGTTCTCACTTTGTGCATTCTAAGTGTCCCAGACCGTAGGGTGGCATGGGGGATATTTTGTGTGTTTGTGTGGGGAAGCATTTTCTGTGTGCTTGTCTCCCATTCTAGGGGTATCAAACTGATCCTCACTGTGTGCATTCTAGGTGAACCAGACCGTTGGGGTCCGGGGAATGTGTGTGCATGCCTCCAATTCTAGTGGAAGCAGGATGGTTCTCATTTAATGTGCAAATGTGTGCTCTAATCCAATTCCCAAGTGAGGTTTTAATGACCGAACTGATGATTTCCTTTTATACCTTAGTCAATGTAGCAAAAAATGTTAGCCCATCAGGAACGCTTTATGTTTCATTTGCCGCCTTCTGAGTGATTATAGCTCTTACCTGATGTTTTTTGAGAGAGTGGCTAAGTTACAAGATGTTATTCAGTTGACAGTGTATCATCAAAAATCTCGTTTGTGAGTCAGTGTGGAAAACAATGGACATATAAAAGTTAAGAGCTGGTTTTATTTCACGGAGAAAAATGAGAACTGTTATTATATTGTTCCCTCATTCAAAAGGGCTGAGCCTAAAGAAATCCTTTGGACCACTTCATGTTCAATGCAAGCATTTTTGCACTCTTTGGCTAGTGATGTGTAATTTAATTCATTTTGCACATCACTTCTGAAATATGTACTTACTTATGTTCGATTTTCAAGTGTTTCATTTGGTGTCCATTAATACTGCCATGAGTATGTCGAGTGTCACTTGATGGCAGGGTTATGTTTCTCATTATATTGCTTCTCAAGTGAAGCAGCCCCAATAAACAGCAGAATAGAAGAGTTTGCTTATCAATGGGCACACTTTTTTAAATTTCCTTGTAGTTTTTGAGGTGGTGGTGTATGTTTTCAGGGACAAATCGTTGGTAACTGTTTATAATGTATTGGCTACAATATAGAGATTCTGCAGTGTTTGCCCGGCAGTCGTTCAAACAGCAGAAAAACGTCATTATTTACCATGCTGCTTGCTAAATAGTAGCAATTCATCACTGGTTGGCCAATAGCGCTGCAAAAAAGGAAACCTAACTGTTTATCTGCCAAATGGCTAAATAAAAGAGTTTTTTTACTATTTGAATGGCAGGCAAGCAAACAAAAACAACTTCACTTTTTTGTAGGAGGCTGGCCCTCTATGTAGTGTGCAAAGCTAGGCACACTGTGTAGAGGGTCCAGGCAACCACACGTTGGTCTATAGGGGTTAAAACTAGATCACCTAATGCTCCAATTTTTGAGGTAGCTTGGTCGAGCAGTTAGGCCAATCTTGGAGAAGTGCAAAGCATTTGTTGTACTCACGGTATCAATCATGCAACTCACACATTTGAAGGAATAACTCGAGACTATCAAAACTGGTTAAGTAATTTTTGAGGTATGGATTTTTTTAAGTTTAAGAAAACAAGTCTTTTGTGCATAGCTAGGCACCATAGGAATCAATGGAAAGTAATATTTAAAAATACATATAAAATCACATAGTTGCTTTCAAAAGTTCTTCTTTTGCAGGTTGGTTGAGGCCATCGGTGGGCACTGTGTTCCAGCTGGAGAAGTTCAGGCAGCTCCCGGTTCCAGCGGAGCAGCTGTGAAATGTACCTGGAGCTGGTGCTGGCCCACTGTTGGGGACCACTTGGAAAAGCAATGCACAGGGAAGTTTAGAGGTGGTTCCTTGGGGTTCCCTTGGTGTGTTGAGGTCGCAGGGTGAGCGACCCTTAGGACACAGTAGGTTCTTTGTTGCAGGGCACAGGGCGATGGGGTCCATACCGAATCGGTGTGCCAGAAGCTGTGTGCAAAGATGCCCTTTGGATCTGGAGAAAAGTCACTTCAAGGGTTGCTTACAGGACAACGGGGGTACACTACCAGGAGGTCCAGGGTGTTCCTGAAGTCCCTCGATTGAGGCTTTCTCCTGGTCCTTTTTCATCCTGAGCAGGCTGGTTTTCCTGATGTCTGACATCAGCTGACCAGTACCCAGGGTATTGGTACAGTTCGGCCACTTAAGGGCGCAGTTCCACCAAACGTTGCACACTTGCAGGGTTTGTCCTCATGGTCGTTGGTGTGTCATTGGGTCCAGCTGCGACTTCCGAATTGGGAGTTAGCGGCCGGTCAGTGAAGTGACCCTCACTGGGTTGCTGGTTTCTTCTTTGTTTCAGAGTGGTACCTCTACTATGGATGGAGTTCTTGGTCAATTGGCAAAACCTGGAGGTCCTCTGGGGTTCTTGAGGTCAGTCCAGCTGGTCCACAGCGGTGATTGTCGGGTCCTGGGTGCAGCAGACAGGTCCTGGCGCCTTTTCTTTGTGTAGCAGGTCCACAGTTCTCGTGCCTTGGATCTTCTTGGTGCTGGTCTTCTTTGTGTCTGAATCTGATTACCTGGTCTAGGGGTGCCCTAGATATACTGTTTTAGTGGGCTTTTTAGGGGGAACCTGGTAGTATCCAATGGGACACGTACCTGTGAGTGGCTACACCCACTATATTGACCACTTCTGTGGGAAGAGTCACTTGCTTATCCCTGATTGGCTATTTTCCGTCCATCTAAGATGGAGGAAAATGAAACAGAGTGACCACCTCGCAGGCAACACCTTAGGGGTGGTGCATGCAGGTGGGGCTACTCCTCCTACTCTTTGTATCGTTTCCCACCTTTTCTCCCTCCAGAGGTCGGTGTTTGCAAAGGAGTTGGCCATCTGCTGCTAGCGTCAGGTCTAGGAGTTGAGTTTCAAAGGCAGTAAGCCCCTTGAAACTCACCGCCAGGGCAATGCACATTCCTGAAGAAGGGGGTGTTCGCACCTCCACCCACTAAGGGCATTGTTCTACAGATCAGAGACGGGACTCTACCCTAAGGTTTGTAGATTGGGTGTCTGCAGATGGCAACCATGCCAGGGTAGTTAGCTTTTGCTGAGGGCACCTCTAAGGTAACCCCTGGGTACATTCAGGGATAAATCCTATACTGGTACCAGTTTGGGTTTAACATTCTGAGTTGTTTGATACCAAACTACCCAGGGTTCAGAGTGGCCATCATGTAGCTTTGAAACTCATGTTGACCAGTGCCCTGCAAATGTATATAAATGGCTGCTCTGTTCATTAACTATGTCCCATATTTGGCAAGGACATAGTGGGGGCATACTGCTCATGCAGCTATACCCTCACATATAACATTGTGTACCCGCGTTGGGGCTGTAAGGCCTGCCAGAGGGGTGTCTTACCCATAGTAAATGCAGTGTATGGTGGACAGGACACACAGGCAGTGTGCCATTTCGAGTTTGTGTTTTAGGTTTGCACCAGGACACTCAGCCTGCAATGGCAATGCTGGGTGCATCTGGATGCATGACCCTTTAGGGTGGCACAATCAGTGCTGCTGCCATCAGGGGCCTACCAATAGTCCTCCCTGCCATGTACTTTAAGCTCTTGTTCTGCCTTCTCAGGTTGTTTGGCCGTCTCCTCTTGATTCTTCTGGTCCTGTTCTCGTAGTCTTCCTCACACTGTCTGGTTTGCGTAGCAATGGTCTTCTGTTTTCTATTCATGATCCTCAAGTCTGTGTTCGCTTCCTGGTTTTGTGTCCAATTGACTTGATCCTTTTGTTTCTGATCCTCCTTGTTGGGGTCTTTGTATACTTAATACTCTTGGTTCTTGACCTTCTGGCAATCCTGGTTCTTTCAGGCCCTCTACTCTTAGTTCTTCCTTTTCTTTCCTGATCCTCTAGTCTCTCGTCCTTTTAACCTGATTCTTCTGAGCCTTCTTTACCTGCTTTTCTGATTCCCAGTACATCAGTTCCTGGTCCTGTATGTCCTCTCGGTCTACCTGTTCTCTTGTGTCCTGGTCCTTCGGTGTCAAAGACTGTGCCTTTTGACCTTGAACACGATTCTTGTGCCCAGGTTTACCTAGAATGTCCCCAAGGGCCGTCCTCCAAGGATGCACCATGAGTTGCCAGCTTTCCCTTGCCTTGGCAGGCTTTCAGTGTGTTTTCTACCAAGTGGGAGTTCTGACCACATGCTGGGGAATGTGTGCCACTCCCAGAGGTCAAAACAAAGACCTATGCAGGAAGGTCACACCTTAGCCCTGTCAGGATGGCTAGTGATTAGACCCATCGCGGCGGTGAGCTTCAAAGGGTGCACTGCTGCTGCTGGACAAAGGAATTTGGCCCCTACTCAAGGGCAAAGTCTCTCCCTGCCCCAGGCACCTTGCAAGGTGGGCAGGTTGGAATATGAGCTAGTTAGGAGACAAACACTCCTCTAAGACTGACCAAACCTCTGGGGTGGGCCGAGTGTACCGTGGCAGATGGCTCATGCCATCTTGAAAAGGCTTAAAAATAGTGGGTCGGGGTAGTTTAGTGACACTCACACTAGATGTGATCACCTCAGGGACGGGTTAGCCTCAGGACTAGGTGCCCATTGGCCACTGGTCCCCATACTCCTGAAGAATTCTAAATCTAGGATTTAAGTAGCACCCCTGACACCAGAAACTGAGATCTGCTTTGAAATAAAAAGGATTCCACAAAGAAGGAGCATTATCTGCACCTGTTGTAGCACCTGTTGTAGCCACTCTGCACACCCTGGACCAGAGATTGTTTCCAAAAGGAAGGTGAGCCCCTCTGCAACCGAACCTCTTCACCAGAACTGAAGAACTGTACACCGGGCCCAAAGCATGGCTGCTTGAAAGTAACTGGTCAGAATCCTTCAGGGAACTGAAACCCCGACCCTCAGTGAGGCTCAACTTTCTGCATTGTTTCCCTGGTCCTCTGGAAGAAGATTTGCTTGCCGACACCAAGGCTTGTTGGTGGTTAGCCTCTTTACTCAATGCTCCTGGCCCAAGGAACCATCGTCACTGACAACCACCCACCTCAGGGGCTCTGTTGACCAGTCTTTGCATCTCCTTTCAGCCTGTGTGGCATGCCTGGTAAAACAAGCATCCACGGATCCCATTCAGCACTCCAGATAGCTACGAGCACCTCTGCACCCAAGTCACCAAAATGCCACCAAGCTGCTCTACCTGGTGATTTCTGATCTGAGGCCAAGTCACAACTCAAGAACCAAAGGGCTTCACTGAACTCCATGTGCAAAGTACCTTTTGTTAAGGTGCCACCCCCAGGACCGCAAATCTCATTCAGCACCAAGGACAGTCAGCACCACACTGCATCATGGTCCCCCGAGCAGGGTAAAATTGTACTAAAGGTTGTTGCTTTGCCTCTGGGCACACAAGACTTTAACCCTGTGTGGGATACATAGTACTCACCCTACAAGTGACAGATTTAATACTGTGTTTTCTCCTATTAACAGCAATGATAGTTTGACAGCTCTGCAAAGGACTGATTTATTTAATACTCTAAAAGTGATACCTCCAGTTATCTGCAACATATCAACTTTGTGTTGGTGGCTAAATTAATATAAAAATGTTATTTATTTTTACAAATTGGTGTTGGATTTCTTTTGACCCGTGGCAATTACTTATCGTCCGTGTTGGTGTAATGAAATGCTTAACACATTCCTTTAAGGAGCCTGACTGCTCTTTTGCCACTCTAACAGGACTGAGCTAAGGTCTACTGGTGTGAATCTGAGGTCTACCTCTGGGAAGCCTGCAAGTATTACATGGTAAGGTTCCCAGCCATACCACAAAATATTGCCACCTTGCTACACCTTAGTCACCCTGGCTCTGGCTGTTATGGTCTTCCTGATCTTCACCACCCTGGTCCTGCTACCCCCAGGTTCTCATCATTCTGCTACACTTGGTCCTTTGGGCCTTAGTCCCTTGGTCATGGTCCCCCCTGCACTCCTAGGCCTGTTCCTGGGCCTTTTGGTGCTGATCCTTCTAATCTGCCTTGCGCTGGTCCTGGCCCTCCTGGTATTCTTTGTACTGACCCTCTCCTCTTCCTTAGTTATTTTGGCGCTCGGATCTTGTCTTCCTGGATGTAGTCCTGACCCTGTCTTCAAGCTGCTTGTCCTCAAGCTGCTTGTCCTCATGCTTCTACTCAAACTCACCATTATAGTCTTTTATCTTGTCAATCTGGGCCTGACTATCCTGTTGCTCATGTTCTCAGCCATTGTGTTCTTAGCCCTGTAGCCTGGAACTCCAGGCTGTGCTCATCGTGGTTCTGATGCCCCTGGTCCTAATTCTCCTGGTCCTGTTCCTTATAGTTAGGGTTTTCCTGGGCCTAGTTATGCTGGTCCGACCCACCTGCTACCTTAGGTTTGGTCACCACAGTCCTGGTCATTCTGATTCTTTTTGTCCTATTGTGCTTGTTATCGTAAACTTTGCCTTTTGACCATCATGGCCTTTCTTCATTCCCCAGTTTTGACCCATCTGGCCCTGTTCATTTGTGGTGATCCTGGTCACCTTTTACTGGTTCTCCCTACCATCAACTTCCTAACTTTGGTACCACATGTCCTGCTCCATCTTGCTTCTCGTGTCCTGGCACTCTTAGTCTTTGTCCTTGTCTTCCTGGTTTTGGTTTTCCTGGTTCTCCTGGAACTGGTCTTTGTCCATTTAGTTCTACTAATACTGCAACCCTTGCAACAGGACCTTTTAACCTAGATTTTCCTTGTTTGGGTCCTCCTGAGCCAGGTCATTTTGGTCTTCATCCTCTTGGCCACCATTGTCCATTACACTTTGTGTTCTTGATTCGGATGGGTCTCCATACATCATATCCTCCTCACCTTGGTCCTACTACCGGTATCGATTGCCCTGCCCCGCTTGGTAACCCGAGCCCTCGTCCCTTAGATCCTGTTTTCAGTCCTCGTGGTCATGATACTTTTAGTTTACATAGACCATGATCATGATCCTTTTAGCTTACCTAGACCTCTTGGTCTAGTCTTCTGGGTACCCTTGGTACTGCCCCCTTAGTCTTCCTAGTCCCTGTCCTGATTTTCCTAGTATTCTGGACACACTGTCAGGTTCAGATCTTTGGAGTACTCTTCGGTCTGGCCCTGATCCTCCTGGCTGTCGTCCTTCTACTCCTTCTTGCATGGTTCTACAATACCGTGTCCTGTAACAGACCATCCTAACCTTTCCTAGTTCTGATGTCTCTTGACTTCCAGTTCATGATCGTTCATGATCGTCTAGAGCCTTCCTTACTCTATACTTTCTGGTCCTTATTTGACTTGTTGCCATTCTCATGTACTCCTGCCTCTAGTGTTTTGGATCCTGGGTCTCCTATTTCACAGGCTTTTGAACTTTGGACCTTTTCATCCTCCTCACCCCAATCCATCAACCCTTGTGGTCCTGCTCCCCTGCAGGGGTGTGTAATTTAATAAAATATCTACTTACCCATGGGACATGTTGCTTCATAAATCGACTTGTCCTGTAAAAAATGTACTTGTCCCTTTGGTGCCATGTAGTGTACCGACAAATTATGGCACTAATATCATATTAGTGCTCTCATAATAGGTTCTCTGATTATGCCAGGGCATGTACTATAGTAGGGCTTGAATACTAGCAATTTCTTTATTTTGCCACCTTTCTGCAGAGTTACATACTGGCGCAGGAGGTAGCGGTAGGCAATAGTTCCAAGGTTGGAATGGCTATGCTGTGCAAACCTATTAACTAGCACGTTTTAAGGGTTTTCACTAGCTCTTCTCCAATCATTTTCATACTGAGAAAGGTTGGAAATGCACTCTTGACAAGAGTAGGAAGTAAAACTTCTTACAGGTTTGGGAAAAAATGGTTAAAGGGGAAGTGAACTTATAAATGCTCAACAGATTTTCACATGAACAAATCTACACCTGCATATTTGCTCATGCTAAAATACAGTTCAAAAATATTTTATAGGAATACAATTTCCTGGTCTATTTCTGTAAATTCTTGTGAATTCATGAAATAGGCAAATCTGCACTAATGCGAAGACATATACAATGTGTGCACTTTTATTACATACTTTAAGAATTGGGCACCTAATTAGGTCTGGTGTTTTTGTTTTATTAAAATTATATCTTTCTCCATCTATCGGCTGGCTTTACTGTGACTGATCCTACTTGCAGAGCCCGATCCTACTCAACACCTGGACACACTTGCACATAACAAGTTCCATGCTCTACAAATTCATCTTACATTACGTTACAGTGAACACAATCTGCTCTTTCACAAGGAGCATACCAGCACACAAAGTAGGTATGTTCAGTGCCAGTAGCTATTGTGGCAATGTGTACTTATTGCGGGCAAAAACTAGTTTTGCATTTTGCTAGAATGGTGAGGGAAGAGCAGCTCCAACAGCAATAAAGTTGAACAAAAACATGCCAAAACAGACATGCATTGACAAAACCAAACGACTGACCAACAATGTTGGACCTATTGGCTTTGCCAGTGCTTGTTTATATCCATGTTTACCAGGGTCATGTTGAAAATGGTTACACTAACTTTCCATTATGAATGTTTTTGCATACATAAACACATTTTACTAAATGATGTTTCAAAGAAATGGTACCTAAGTTTCACTGAAGTTTAGCAAAATGTTTTTTTCCTAGTTGCATTTTTTGTGAACATTTTATTTTGAATGTAAAAAATCATAAATCTTGCATTCCAGCTTCTGCAAAAATGTGCATTTACTCAGAGAGCATTCTGGGACCAATATACATAGCCTCATATTTTCAATGTTGAAACTTGTGTACACATTTTTTTACTGGAACCACTGTCAGCAGTGCAGTCCGTGCTTACAACATTTATTTAGAATGCACACCCTAATAATAAAGGTTTTGCATTAATGAACCTTAAATACAATTTCGAACAGCATTAAGATGTAGGCACATATTATCTCAACTGCGGACAGTTCCTTTCCCTGGACTTTAATGTGGTACTGTAAATTGGCAACCAAAGGGTTTGTGCTGCAGGTGGTTGGGTCTACTTGTCCCAAGGGCAAAATAACCTTGAAAACGTGTTGTCCTTGACCCCTAACAATATATCTTGGGCATCGGGCTATATGAATTCCACACTCTGCCCTCTGGCTTATCTAGCCCCCTCATTTGCTTGTTCCTACTTCTTATGATACTAGTCCTTTGGCTTAGTTCTGTACTCCATTGCCTGGTCCTTGTGTATTGGGTTTTCAGGTGCTAGTTCCACTGGCCTTGGTGTCCGCAGCCCTCCTAATTCCCATTGTTGCTGCCCCATCTTACTCTTAGTCCTCCTGGTCTCCTGGTTTGCCTGTTCTACCTTGTTCTTATCCATTTGACCATGATCCCCTCTATCATGGTCTCCCTAGTAATAGGCCTCTTGGGTCTGGTCTTCCCATCCCTCTGGCACAAGCCCCCCCTAGTTTCCATGCTGTGGGTCACTCTGGTTCATGTAGTTCTTGTTACCCTTGTTTACGATGTCCCTGATGCTGACACTTAGGGATCTTCTGATCCATTTCCCATTGGGCCAAGACTTCCTAATCTTCATGACCTCCTGTTCAATCTACTCTGGGGTCTCCAGGTAGCTCTGGTCCTTTCTGGTTGCAGTCTCTTGGTCCTCTGACATTTGATCTCTGTGGTCTTGACCCTCCTGTTGCTTTCCTTCTTTCAGTTGTTCTCCTGGTACTGGTCCTCTTTGGTTTGTTTACTTGGGTGTTCTGCTACTGGCCCTGGGCATACTCGTCAATCATTATGGTCCAGAACCTTCATTTCCTTCTACCTCTGGTCCTTCTGTTCCTTCTGGCCCTTGTCCACTGGGTCCCGTTCCCCTTGTTCCACATCCTCCTGCCTCTCTTTTCCTGTTCCTCATTATCTATATGTTTCTGGTCCTCTATAGCATGGTAATTGCGGTTCTCGTAGATTAAGTCTCAGTGGACCGGTTTGTTCTTGTCCTGATCCTCGTGGCTCTTGTCACACACTTTTCTGGTTCCAACTGCGGAGACGATGCTGGACCTCCAATCTCTAACGATGCAGGGAATGAACGAAGGTAAACTCCGCTCTTGCCTGCACCCTGACTCCAGGGGATAAGAAGGATGGGATAAAACAAGAAAAGATGAAATTGCATCAATGGGGGATGCTCTGCTGTCTTGCACCATTGCCTAGTAGGGTGGGAACTCCCTGGACCTCATTATCATTGATGTAGGTATGAAGCACTAAAAAGAACAAGAAGCCCATTCACCCACCAGTTCTCAACTCAGAATGTTTTAGCAATTGCTTATAGGATAATGTACACTTACGGAACTGATTATAAATTTTGCATGAGAGAGACCAGGAACCATTTCAAGAATTAACTACAGTTTTCCGGCACTCCGTAACATTCAATGTTCAGATTGAAACTTGGATACAACTTCAATCTCCAGACGTTTCTCCAAAAATGCTACAACTTGTCAAGAAATACAGTAGCTAAACTTTCAGTTCAGGTACAATAAAGTTCGGAGTGCTGCAACAAGTCTGGAGCTCTGGGCCTTATGGGAATAAATACTCCAACAATGTCCAAAATCCAAAGACGTGCTCACGCCTTCATGAAAACCAGTCTTGGAATTATCTACTAAACTATGGATTACTGTGCACTAACCTGATGTTAAAGTACTTAGCCTTGTCCATATACTTTAACTGGAATCTATAATTGACAGAAGGCTGTGGTGCATGAAGCCCAAGAGGAGGCAGAATCATAGTATGTTAGAAATGAGGTCTTTGGTTGGCAGCCAGGTTACCCCCTGTCCAAGCAAGGACCCTCACTCTAATCAGGGTAAAGGAGAATCACCCTCAGTTAACCCCTGCTCACACCCTTGGTATCTTGGCACGAGCAGGCAGGCTTAACTTCAGAAGCAATGTGAAAAGTATTTGACCCATCACCCACAGAAACTCAGTGAAAACACTACAAAATGACACAACACAGGTTTAGAAAAATAGGTAATATTTATCTAAACAAAACAAGACCAAAACAACAAAAATCCAACATACACAAGTCAAGTTATGAATTTTCATAAAATTAGAGTCTTAAATCTTTTAGAAAACATTGAGAACTTATTAGCGTACAAAAGTACCTGGGTAGTGTCAAAATAACACTGCATGGGGGAGTATGCTTTGGAAAAGGCCAGCGATGCGTTGATTTCTCACTCGCAAGCAAGACCATGGCCATTCCTCCTCTGGTCGGTTTGGCATGTTTCGTTTCTTCTCTCCCGCAAGAGTGCGATGCGTCGAGCTGGATAGGCATCTTGGATCCTGGCAGGCTTTGCATTCTTTTCCGCGCCCAGGGATGTTTGCGTTGAAAATCCGGTCGCACAGTATCACAGAACCGAACTGCATGGGGTTTGCGTCATTATCAGCCTCCGTTAGTGGGTGTTGTGTTTCTCCAGCCGCATTGTGACGATCTTCCAGCCACGATGCAGGTGGAGCGTTGATTTCAGCCGCGAAGCCGGTGGCGCATCGTTTATCAGCTGCGTCACGGAAGGTGCGTTGAAAATTTCCCTGCATGGCGGTCTGTGTGTAGATTTTCAGTCTTTGTCTGCCAGCTTCACCTTTCAAGGGCCCAGGAACTGGATAGGGTACCACTTGGCAGGACAGGAGTCTCAGCAGAGAGTCCATGTGCTGGCAAGGGAAGTCTTTGATGGCCCTGAGACATCAACAACAGGAGGCAAACTCAGTTCAAGCCCTCAGAGATTCTTCACAAGCAGGAATGCACAACAAAGTCCAGTCTTTGTCCTCTTTCACAGGCAGAAGCAGCAACTGCAGGTAATCCCAACAAAGCATAGTCACAGGCAGGGGCAGCACTTCTCCTCAGCTCTTCTCCTTGGCAGAGGTTCCTCTTGATTCCAGAAATGATCAGATTTTGAGGGGTTGTGGGTGCTCTTCCTATACCCCTTTCTGCCTTAGAAGTAGGCCTACTTCAAAGAGAAGTCTCAGTTGTTTTCAGGATACTGCCTTGCCCAGGCCAGGCTCCAGACACACATCAGGGGGTTGGAGACTGCATTGTTTGAGGGCAGGCACAGCCGTTTCGTTTTTTTATTTTTTTATTTTAATTTTTTTATTTCAATTTTAATATGTCGGAGGGGGAGGACTATACAAAGAAAAAAAAGAAAAAAAAAGAAGACATATATTATATCCGTGAGTAAAAAAGAAACAAAGAAGGAGAAAGAGGACCTGGAAGAAGACAGTTGTATACATCGCATATCAAAACAGTTAACATTTTTTACAATGTATCTTGATATTCCAACCATCTAGTCAATGGTGCCCACATTCGTTCCCCCCTATACCTCTTCTTGTGACCCGTTAGCTTGTAGAGACTTAATTCAATATTATAAATGGCAAGTAATCTAGAGCGCCAACCCTCAAACGTGGGGGGTTCTTTTTTGATCCAGTCTGTAGCAATACAAAGACGATATATTGCCATTGTTAGAAATAAAAATCGCCTTATTTTATACAGTGCAGGTTCCATACCTTCAGATGAGTCCATAACCCCAAGTACTACCAGCATAACAGTTACCTGAACATTGCAATGCGTAATCTTCTTAAGGAATACCTCTATCTCGTTTAAAATTCCCCGCAACATTGGGCATGCAAAAAACATATGCGTTATCCCAGCTTCAGCTTCCCCACATCGAGTGCAAATTCCAGAGGATTTCCCCCACTTTTTCAACTTTGCAGGAGTATAATATAAGTCCATCAATGTCTTGTAATGCTGGGTTTTCAGATTAGCTGAGAGAAATGTTGTATCAGCCATAACTAAAGATTGGTCCATCCATTCCCCAACCACCCCAAACCGTACAGTCCATCGCTCATTCTGATGTACCATATCATCTGATTGTAACTCAGTTAGTATATAGCTTGCCAATCTTTGCGCCATTTTTAACAGCCTCAACTACAGGAATCTCCAACATCCCTGACCTGTCGTACTTCTGAGAATGTAAAAATTTTAGTATTTGCAAAAACGTAAAAAAATGGGTCCTAGGTAAACCGAATTGGGACTGCAACTCCATAAAAGATTTACATCCGGATTTGCAATACAAGTCTCCAACTTTGTTTATCCCCCTAGAATGCCAGAAAGCTAGTATGGGATCCCTAAAGATATGATTTGGAATAGCTGAGAATTTCATTGGTGTGTAAGCCGTAATCTTTCCCAGTCCCATGCTCCGTTTTATCTGAGCCCAAACCTTGAAGGCGGCTAAAAAAGGCTTAAATCTTACTTTTTTGAAGTAACTTGGTTCCTCAAATTTAGATAACCATCCGCTTGCCTCCCCACCCGCCATCATAGCATAGATAGGGGTTTGCTTTACTTCTACATTTTCACTGAAACTTCCCCTTATAAGTTCATCCATATTTTGAAGACAGCAAGCATACTAGTACAGTGTGAAATTAGGGACTGACCACCCGCCTCGGTCCTTGGGAAGTGTCCTATACTTCATCGCCCTTCTCGTTTTGGCATATCCCCATAAAAAGTTATTCCCCATTTTTTCCAATCTCTTAAGCCACTTTTTGTTAACCTCCAGGGGAATAGCCCGAAATAAGTATAGACTTTTCGGAAGAACCATCATTTTCAATACATTGCAGCGACCCTCTATTCTATCTAAATCCTTCTTTATTCTACTTAACAGTGAAATAAAGTTAATTTCCACCAAACGATTAACCACTGGTGCAATTTTAACCCACAGATACACCGCTTCAGATACCAGCCTCTTGTCTGTTAGTGAAACATGCTCAGAGCATACTATCTGTGTTTTATCAGAGTTCAACTTATATCCAGAATATCTTCCAAACTCTCTTGCCTCTATTTCTACTGCCTTAATAGCTTCCTCCGTGTTGCTTGTCACTATAGCTACATCATCAGCATACGCAAACACCTTATATGTTTCTCCATGATATAATAGAGGTTTAATATTTTTGCATTCTTCTAATCTCAGCAAGAAAGAATCAATGTATAGAGCAAAGAGCAAGGGGGAACAGGGACATCCCTGTCTAGTCCCCCTTGAGATTGAAATAATACCTGATTCCAGACCTGCGATGCATATTCTAGCTTTTGGGGCTGCATATAAGGCTATTATGGCTGTGATATACCCACTTCCTATGCCTTTCCAGCGCATAGTTTCCCATAAAAACTTCCACGATACACGGTCAAATGCCTTCTCGGCATCCAAAAGTAATAGCCCTAGAGTTGTTTGATGCAATTCTGCAAGATCAAACATGGATATTATTCTTCTTATATGATCAATTGTATCTCTGCCAGGAATAAACCCATGTTGTTGTTTTCTTACCAAACTGACTATTACATTTGCCAATCTACTGGCCAGAACCTTTGCATAGATCTTTCCGTCTACATTTAACAAGGAAATAGGTCTATACGAACTGGGGAACTCTGCTAGTTTATCCTTTTTTTTTTTAACACTATAATACTTGCACATTCCCACGATGGAGGCGCATGGCCTGTCTGCGCTATACAAAAAATACTATGCATGTCCCTTTTTATGTCTGCTAAAAAAATCTTGTAGAATTCAAGTGGTATAGCATCCGGCCCAGCGGCTTTCCCTGTTGCCAGGGAGCTCACTGCTTCAATTATCTCTTCAATCTGAATTGGTGCATCTAATATAATTTGTTCCTCGGAAGAGAGCCTTGTACCTTTTAATTCCCCCAAAAATCCGCTGCCCTCTTTTTGCAGCTGTTCAGAATACATTATATCTTTTCTATACAAATCCTGATAGTAACCCTTAAAAACCTCTAGAATTCCTTCTAGCTCTGCATGTTTCTGCCTGTTACCATCAATTATATTCAAAATATTCTGCTTAACCGCCTTTTGTCTAACCTGCCTAGCTAGGACTTTTCCTGTTGTTTTACCATATTCATAATATTCAGATCGATGACTTTGATAAGCAGCTGCAACTGTTTTGTTCAGGTAAACGTTTATTTTAGCCTTAAGAATCGTCGTCTGGGTGAGAGTAACATCTTCTTTACTAGCAATTTTACTGGCTAATTCCCTTTCTTTTGTTATTAATCTTTCTTGAAGCTCTGCAATTTCCTTCCCCCTAGCTGTCTGTATTCCCAAACTATAGCTAAGGGTTTCACCCCTTACAGCAGCTTTAAATGAGTCCCATACCATCCCCGGATCTGCCATATTCCTATTAGTGTCAAAAAATTGGTGAATCCACACTCTCATATAGGATATATATCCTGGGTCAACCAACAATTTCCTGTCAAATGTCCACACGCGTCGCGGATTGGATGGCCCCTTTACTACTATAGACAATATTAACGGATTATGATCTGATAAAAATCTGGGCTTGCATTCTATTTCAGCCCCTCGAATTAAACTTTGTGATATAAAAAAGTAATCCAACCTTACTAATTTAGCATGTGGGAAAGAGTAATAGGTATACCCTGGATTTGGAGTTTTAATATTTTCCCAAACATCCATCAACCCATGTTCCATCACTAACCTCCTTAAAGCTTTCCATACTTTGGGCTTTCGGCCCTGATATGAGCTCTGAGCGCCCATACTATTACTACCTACCTCTAAGTGAATATTTAAATCACCACAGGCAAATATTGGTAAGGGCCATCCGACTAGTTCCACATTCAGTGTATCCAGAGGCTCAACCTCATCAAAAACTGACCCGTATATAGTGCAAAGAGTAAATTTAAATGTGTTCACAGATAGCTCTGCGAGAGCCCATCGCCCATCATTACTTGCTCGAGATCGAAGAAAAAATGCACATTATTATTTCTAGCAAGTATCGTCACCCCACGTGTCGATACCTCCTGCCAGGTACAAACCAGAGGTGTTAGCCCAAGCTCTCGTATGAGCTCTCGCTTGCTCCATGCAACGTGTGTTTCTTGTAAGCAGTATAAATCTGATTTAATTAATTTAAGCCCAGCTGCCACTCTTTTCCTTTTTTGAGGGCCATTAAGACCACAAATATTCAGCGTACAGATCCTTAATCTATTTGCCATATTGCTCAGTTTGTTGTACCAATCTCACGTCACTACTTCTTCCTCTAAATAAACCTACTTGTTGACATTGAGCCATATAAATCCTCTTCCTCTGACATGTCTTCATTAAATTATTCTGAACATTCCTGCCTATATTAGTACCCCCCCACTCCCCACCACCCCCTCCTACCCTCCCACCCCTTGACACCCAACCATACTACCAACCACACCCCCCCATTCCCCTACCCTTACACCCAGTTTATGGAAAGTATGGGATCTCACTATCCCTGATGATGGTAAAGCATCCGCTCCAACCGTCCCACCCAATGCCTGTTTTTTGGCTTTTTATTTATTTAATTTTTAGACCTTTTCTCTCTTTTTCTCCCTTTCTTGATCTCTATCTCTCTCTATCCAAGTACTATTTTATCTGAGTTTGTAAAGGGGGAATTAATCCTAAGGGGGAGCACTAAGGGGTTATTTACCACCGCCTCATCTTCTCAACTCTCAGCTCCTAGCCCTTTCTGCTTTCCCCCACCCTTTGCCTTAATCAAAGAACTCTACCTTGAGAAACCGGACCACTGAGTCCACCCATAAAAGCTCTTGCTTTCACCTCTGACGTGAAGTAGTGGGTCCTGTTGTCCATTACTACTTTCAGTTTAGCTGGGTTTAATAAAAAAGCCTGTGCCCCCTTATTTTGAAGTGGTTGAATTAGCTGACAGAGCCTCCACCTTTTTTCAACGGTACTGTGGCAAAAATCTGGTCTCACAAAAAACTCGCATCCCTTAGCCTTACTTCTAGAATTGGGTCGAGCTCGATCATATACGGCCTGTCGTGTCTGATAATTAAGCAAAGAGATTAATATTGCTCTGGGTCTACCACTTCCTCCTTCTGAGTTTGACCCTACTTTGCTAAAGGGAAATCGATGGGCTCTTTGAATCTCTCTGTCCCAGTCCCAATGATGTAAGTCCGGAAAAGCCTCCTTAAAAAGTGCGACCATAAAGCTATGTGTATCTGATCCTTCAAGTCCTTCTGGCACACCCAGTACGCGCAAATTATTCCTCCTTAATCTATCCTTTAAATCTGTCAAGTTCCACTGAGTGTCCTCAAGTTGTTTCTCCATAGCTTCTCGAGTCGATTGGTGAGATCCAGCCTCATCCTCCAGATGCGAAATACGGGTCTCCACTTCTTCCATCCGTGTAGTGAACTCCGAACATGTCTTCGCCACCCGACGAATTTGGATTTGCATCTTACGGCAAGCCAATTGAGTCCTACGGCTCTCAGATTTGGATTCCTCTCGATGTTCCATAATACTTTGATATATGGTTTCCAGCGACACAGGATTAGGCTGTTTTTCACCATTGTCATATAGAGTTAAATCGTCCTTAGAATACTCCCACTGAAGACCCTGAAGACCCTTAGTGTCCAGTGAGTTAATAGAGTGCTTGTTAGGTCCTACTTGCTCACTTCTCTTCCTCTGTTTTTTCCTAACCGTAGCATTCTTGCTACTTTCATGTGATTCCCTCCCCAGTGCCAAGGAGGATACCTCGGAATCAAGTTCAGAAGAAGTTTTATCCACCTCTAAGTCCAGCTGCTCATTACGTGACCAACTTGAATGATCCGATAATGAAAAAAACTTGTCCCCTTGCGTTGTCTCATTATCACTTAACATCACAGGCCCCTGATTTAACAAACTTATTCCGGCAAGGTGTGGCGAATCTCCATTACCGCTGAGAAGTTCTTGTTGTGATTGTTGTTGACTTCCCTCATCTACCTGCTGCAGTATCATATCACCTTGAGAGTTCTTCCTCTGTTCCGCGGACTTCCAGTAACTTGTTTTTCTAAAGCTGCCACGTCTACGACATCACTCTGCCTCCCCCCATCTTCCTGTGGGGGGGGCCCTTCCGCAGCCGCCATCTCACTGGTTACTAGTTGATCAACCTCCACAGCAGTGGGGGGTATCTATACCCCGCCAGTATGTCCTTCCCTCTCTCAAGAAACCTGTCGAATGAGGCATTCTTAATTTTAGAGACAACCTTCTCTCCCGAGCCATGCTTTGTATCCATAGTTCCCCCCTGCCGAGTTGACAAACTAGCCCTTACCGGCTTGCCCCGTCCAGACAAAGTCACATTTTTTGCCCCCTTTGGCGGCATTTTTACTTTCTTTGCTTTCTGAAGCACAGATGCGTTATTATAGTATATGCCAAACGTCTATAATAAAGAAAAGAAACTCTGACCGTTTTCTGAGTCCACGTCTGAAATTGTACCCAATTGGTGTCCGGGAGCACAAACCAGACGTTGCCTTCAGGCAGAAACAGGAGCGAACCAGACCGCATTCCAGGGGGGCGATATGTAATCCTTTGACCCCGTCAGCAATATCCACGTTATTTTACTTTCCTCAAGAAAAAAACAGGAACCAAGCAAGCTAGAGCACTTCTTGCGAAGGTAACATGTAATCCTTTAGCGTTAGCAACAGTATCCAAAAATGTTCTTAAAAGCAACAATTCTGCCGCTTGTAAAATGTCCAGTCAAAAGCGAAGCCGCTACATTGTATCCGAGGACGCCGCCGCTGCTAAGAGAGCCTCCGGCTCGCAGGAAGGCTTCCACTGCACTGGAGGGTTCCGGCCGGAGCAGACGTTTCGTGGCCGAATTACGCGGCCGCCATCTTGCTTTCCAGGGGATTCTGCTTCAAGGAAAGGATGAATCCAGGCACAGCCGTTTCGGGTGTAAGTGACCACTCCTCCACTCCCCTGGCTTTTTCAAACACACAGTCTAAAAATCAACTTCACTAATAGATATATTTTTAAATTGTGAGTTCAGGGACCTCAAACTCCATATTTCTATCTGCTCCCAAAGGTAATCTGCGCTTTAATCATATTTAAAGGCAGCCCCCATGTTAACCTATGAGAGAGATGGGCCTTGCAACAGTAAAAAACGCATTTGGCAGTATTTCACTGTCAGGACATGTAAAACACATAAGTACATGTCCCACTTTTAACATGCACCCTGCCCGTGGGGCTACCTAGGGCCTACCTTAGTGGTGCCTTACATGTATAAAAAGGGAAGGTTTAGGCCTGGCAAGTGGGTACACTTGCCAAGTCGAATTGGCAGCTTACAACTGCTTACAACTGCACACACAGACAATGCAACAACAGGTCTGAGCCATGTTTACAGGGCTACTAATGTGGGTGGTACAACCAGTGCTGCAGGCCCACTAGTAGTATTTGATTTACAGTCCCTCAGCACCGCTAATGCACTGTACTAGGAACTTTCTAGTAAATCAAATGTGCCGATCATGGATAAGCCAATTACACATACATTTTACATAGGAGCACTTGCACTTTAGCACTAGATAGCAATAACAGAATCCAGCATACATCAACAACCAGGGAAACAGAGGCAAAAAGTTAGGGGAGACCACGCCAAGGATGCCAAGTCTAACGTAGATCATGAAGGAAAACACAAGAAGCATTGCAGAAGCCAGGATCATGGGGTCATCTGGAAGGCTTGGAAGACTAATGCATTTGATGTTCTGGGGGACTGAGGAGGTGAGTGCCAGGACGAAGCATGAGCATGACTGGATTGAGGCCATGCACCAATGCAGGTTCAGAAGAAGTATTTATGCTGGAAGAGGAGACTGTGCCAGAAGGCATGTGTTACACATGGAAGAATGGAATATTCCAGTGAACCTGGGGAGAAATCACATATTACACATAACAGATATGAGGCCTTGCAGGTGGCAGGTGCAGACAGCAGTTGGAAACAACTAACAAAGTGTAATGGAACTCCAAGTGCATGATGGTACGATTCAGTGGGTCAGAGTGGAAATTGTTACTTGCTCAAAAGTCATGTGATTAATCTGCAGGTGGAAAAACAGTAACAGTACAGGAGGTTCAGTGGTTCGAGCTTACTGGGAAGGGGCCCATTGAGTGCTTAGTGCCAGGAGGTCCCACCAGGGAAGGTCAAATTCACAGCACAAGGGGACAAGACGGAGTGGAGACAGATGTGGTCATCCTAGCCTTCCTGGTGGTCCACCAACTGGCCCTTATTCTCCTACTCTTCATTCTTCTCCATCTGCTTCCTTCCCAACCCCTTCTCCACAATGACTTTAGTCATAAGCAGCGCCCAAGCCTGCTGCACAGATTTTTCTTTGCGTCTAGTTTTCTTTTTGCTTAGACTAGTACAAAAATGGGAACCCAGAAGAGACAAGACCTGGCCCACTTAAAGTATTGCTTGATGTGTTAAAAATTAAAACTACCATTTGCAAGATGCATTGAGCAGGTGACTAATATGTCAATGTGGCTGTAAGGACCACTCATGACATCGGACCAATAAGCATTAATGCCCTAATCCTGTTCTGCTTGGTGAATAGTATGAAAAAGTGTGTTTATTCACTGGCAGCAAAGTGAACTATTCCTATGAATTACCCAGATGCATTATTTACCTGTCTTCTACGTCCAGGCCTCAAAAGTTATCAAAAGGAGCATCATGAACATTAAAACAATATATTTTTATGTGTGAATAAAACATTTATGTAACATACTTTAAAACCATACTCAGTAATATTTGAAGACAGCTAAATACTCCTAGACTGCAGTTCAAAATATCTGTGTGCTATATTGTGATGCTTCCATTTGATTTCTACATGTCTTATTTGAATATTAAAATAACATAAGGGGTGTTGCCAACATGGCATTGGACTAAGACAGATTTTGCCCAACAAAGCAGCATCTAGCGGCATCCGGAGCCCAAAGTTCACCAGTTCCCACCCCCCTTTGCATGCCTACTGAATGCTTCTACAGCCATGTGGGAGGCAGGGGTTCCGCAGCGGCTCCCAGCAACACTCGTCCAGGCTCCACGCGAAAACAAACTAATGGATTAGACACCTCCAGAAATGGTTAACCCCAAGCCTGACTGCGCGACCTCCGGCGGCTCCTGGGCCGTACTGCTGCGCCTGATCAATTCAAGCCTGTCATCGCTGCCGACTGCCCGGGCTCGCAGCCCGCAGCTCTTCCGACTGTGTCCGTCCGTGGATGGAACCAGACTAACTCGTGCCTGTGATCTCCTGTCTCTGTGAAGGGTGCCAGAGAAGACGCCCAGCAAGGGAGCAGCACTTAGCGGCCCTCCAACGCTTCACCAGTGAGAGAGAGGTTGCGCCACCTCGAATGGGCAGAGTGGCCTGAAGATGGACTACGGAGCATATCGCCGGCCGGTTGCCACCCAAGGGACCAGCGACAGGAGACTGCAACCCTGTGAGCCCTTGCAAACTGCGCACTACTTACCAGCGCTCCCACTGTAGTTCGCCATCGCCCTCGGCTCAAAGCAGCTTCCTGAGACTATTACTTGGTGGCATGCTTCCTGCACAGCACCAGTGAGCCTGCACTCCATCGAATAAAGACTGTGATGCATTGACTGATCCTTGTGGCCTAAGGCTCTTCCGGAGCCACATGCCAGTACACCCCTGTGCCAATACGAACGCTTGCAAGCTGCGTGCATAAGAGTCTTTTCACGCAGCTGACATCCCCTATGCCAGGGCCTGAACAGTGACTGTACCTACCCACCCTGGCAGGCACTGGAGAGCGGCACAACCGTGACCTCGGATCATGCCCTGACCAAAACAGGCCGGATAGCACAGTGGGCCTTCTAAACTCTGGCTAAAGCTCGGTAGGCCTCACCTGCTAAAACAATATTGCCATTGCTTTCTGTTGGCTGGCAATAGGGTCTACCCCCTGTAATGATATTTGTGTTTGATCACTGAACCCACGTTGCACTTAGCCTAGCAGCACATCGTCATATTAGTGACCACCGGCTTCATTTTGCCCATGACTTTATTTTAGCGTTAGCCACTGCCACGTTAGAGGTGCAGATGTGAGAAGTGCAGAAGCTGCAAGTATTTTTCCGTGCCCATGTTCTGCAATGTGCTTTTTGCTCATGTTTTTATTCTACGTGTCTGCGTGTTTTTTCTCAACAAGGCCTTAGAGAGATAAGAGTGTACTAGGATGATGTTTATGGTACGGCAGGGAACGGTTTTGTTTTGAGAGAGCACCTTGGGTTCTTGGCCAGTTCCAACCTGTTCCTTTCAAAACTGACCTGAAGTAGCCAGCATTTTTGAACAAATTGTGGGGTGAGGGGGGAGGTTTCTAGAAATCGCCTCTCTTGCTTGTTTAAGTTTTAAAAGAGACCAAAGATTGACAGTGAAGTGATTCAGAGACCTCTGACAGGGTCAGGACGCTGATGCCTGTCATCCTTCCCGTGAGGGTAGATCGCTCTTTCTCTTTGCAGTTGATCTGCGACTACGACTTGAAATTGGTGGGAGAAAGATGAAGGAGCAACTGTGCCCCATGGTGATGAATTTCTACTAATTATCTGCTTTCCCTTGTGCATGTATATATATATATATATATATATATATCTATGTATATATATATAATCTTTGCATATATATGTGCTGTTCATAGATTTAAGATTCTTCGTACATGTTTTCATTTAATTATTGCGCACATTTTAAATGTGCATCTTCAGTTGTACTGACCTTCCTTTACAAGCCTCGCAGAGTAATTTATTAAATGTATTTCCTAGACTAAGAGTTGCATTGCAGAGATTCTTTTCAGTGTGTGTAGTTCAGCTCGGTCAGCAGTAAAGCAAAACATCCCCCTATGGGCACAGTGAAACAACGCTCCTAGTGCCCAAGGCCTGTCCATTGCAGGCAACACCTGAATATTGTAACTGGCCTCTTAACTCTGCCTCAGGCAACACGTAGACACATCTACTTGTAGAGACCTCGCCGAGGTGGCCACAAGTGACCTCACCTGCCACAAAATGCCCCAACATTTGCTACCCGTAGTAGGCAGTGAGAGCACAATGAGCACTCTCCCTGGCGGGACCCACCCTTGCACCCTGCATCATGCAGAACGCACACCACCCCTGCACACAATGACTGCCTCGTTCTCTGGGCAGGCCTGGGACTCACAGAGCCTCTCTTCAGTGCAGCCCTAACAGGGCATTTCCTGCCTTTAATGAAACTGGGAGCTTGCAGGGGGTAGAGGGGGGATCTGGTGGCACAACTCATATGCGGAACATAGCGGAATGCAGCAGTCTCTGCCACCTCCTCTCTCCTTTCATCAATGGGCCTGGCAGCACCCTAGGCCCTACAGCCCCCGGACTTCTTTGGCCTGTGGCAGTGACTTAATGCCAGAGACACGGGTGGCATCAACCCTTCTTCCTTGGACAAGAAATAGCCCTCACGGAATACTCTATCCACTGCGGTTAAGGCCTCTTCTAAGCATAAGAAAGACCAATTGATATGGGAGATGCTAACTCGGTCCACCCCAGCACACAATAAAAAAATCTGACACCACCTCTCTCCCTCCGCCCTATGACAACTCTGAAGGGGCCACCGAGGCAGAGTTCCCCAGAGTCACCAGGGGCTTTCTGATGTCCCTTTTTGATTCTCTGAAGACAGACTTGGAAAGCCTCCAAAGAGAACTGTCTCGAGAAATGCGCAACCTCTGCTCTGATCTTAACTTGATAGGAGAGAGGGTGTCAGGCCTAGAGGACAACGAGATGGTGAGAGACTATGGATTTAGTCATATGTATAGCCCGTTTGTTTAGGCGGCTACCAGGCTCTACACCCTGGTGTAATACTAATAATTGACGTGAATTTATGGAACATCAGACATATTTTTACATCTTGCTTGACAACAAGCTGATTTGGGAGCTCCATGTTTTATTGAAAAAAGACCCAAAGACTTTGCCAATTTAATAGTAGTAGGTTGAATGGTCGTTGAAAAACATTGAAAGCTCATTTCACGACTAATATGTGCTCTTACTTCCCTCATCTGTTTCTAATGGACCAATCTGATCTGCAGCAAGTTCGCGCCCAGTCTCTATGCAAAATAGCAGGATACAACCTCTGTATCCAGCAAAGTTCTAAAACTGGGCTGAGTAGTATTCAAAATAGGGTTATCGCTACCAAAGGAAGCCATGTATTGGTTGACTGGAGTTTCAGCTACGTATTCCACGAAAACTACAAGTGAAATGAACTGATAAATATTAAGGGTTGTAGGGTCTGCTGTGGGGTTTATCTGTGAAACTACTGGGTATTGTTCCCAGGAACATGGAACCACAGCATAATAAAGTGACTGGTTAAAAGCTATACTGAAATGAGGACAAATGGCAATGGTGGCTTAACACATGAACGTGTTAGACGAGGTCCTCAAAGGACCCCAATTTAACAGAGCGCATCAGTGCCACCATAGATCAGCCATTCAGGGGAAAATATTAAGAGACTTTCCAGGGTGATGGAAGTAGATAAGTGATTGGTTGTTAAAAACGTCAGTGCCGAAGGTGTCCTAGTCTGAATTCTAGTTATGAAAATGAGGACAGAACTTTACATAAGTTCAATGAGGGCTCTGCAGTGTTTGAACAACAATCATGTTTTGTCAAATTATTTACAATTTCACAAACTTCCCTATAGTATTGATGGTTTTAGTTATGCACCAGGTACATCACAGTGATTTTGCATTTTTTTCTTCTTCTCTGTAGTTTGTCTGCCCTAAACTGTTTGGCTGATTTAAAAATAGCAATGGTCATGCTGTGCAGGGTTGTATGGAGCTGTCATCATAATGATGTTGCCCTTATTTTACGGGCACACTTAAAATAGCTTAACATTTCATAGGCACCTATGAAATATCTTCTTTATTTCACGGGTACCTCTGAAATTTGGGTTTTTTAGCCACTTTAATTTGTGCAATAAAAGCAACCACAGAAATCTATGCACTGAAAAACATTGTTAAAGGAGATTATGGTTAAGTACTGAATATGCTAACGTTGAAGTTATTAAAACAAACACATGTCTTCTTCAAAATGTCTTCCTGTTGGAAGGATGTTATGGCTTTCACTCTAAACAAAGGTACTAAAGGACGAACTCTTTTACTCCTGAATGGACCTCTGATCGTCTGCTCGCACTCTCTGAGGCTGTCACCACGGCTATACCTCTAGGTGAATATGGCGAACCTGCCATTTGCATGGAGCCACGCCGCCCTGCAAATGAGGGAACACTCATTTCACATTGTGCGAACACCCACTGTGAGCCGGAACAAGAAGACACCACAGGGGCATCTGCAGCCACTTTTGGATCACCAAAGAACATTTGGGAGCACAGAAAATGGGTAGACATTCCTGTTGCTGTCTCAGTCCAAGAGAGTCTATTAATCTAACAGATCCATCGTCACTGATTTTACAGTAGTGTCATCAAGACATGGTCCCCCCATAGGAATTTACAATGGGTACACCTAACATTTAATTTAGTACACGTTTTTTCAGGCTTGATCAATGTAAAACTAAAATGATTCTTTAAAGTAGTAGTATTTATTGTAAAATCTAGTACATTCTTTTGCACAAGTTCATTATTTCTTCACTTATGAAATCTTAATTAACTTCAGTTCTAACTGGCGTGAAACATTATACACTATTTCCAGGTTTATTTTTACAGAGCCATTGAGTTTTTCATTCATTTGAAAATGTATATTTATTTCTCATTCAAGGGTGGCCCATTTGTTGATATATTTAGTGCTCAAGGGAAGGATCCTACAGCAAAATGGAAACTATTTGGCAGCCCATCAGCAATCTGGAAAGTAAGTTTCTAATTTTTAATGTAATTTACTTAACCATGTACAAGATCTAACCGTAAAAAGCTGTTCGTCTTCGCAGACGCTTTCTGCACTTAAAAAATGTGTCTAGCCCTCTTTTCCAGAGTAAGTTATGGTAGTGGGGTCATCCCAAAGTAGTTATCTTTCCTGAGGTAAACACTTTACCCTGAGAAGTGGGTCTGCATTTCTTTAAATAAGCAATGGTACAGTAGTGGTGCAATAGACCTTAGTGCAAGCAAGGAAAATGATTCCCCTGCTCAAGATTGGATAATAAAAGAGAACCATTATAGTAGTGTGGTGGGCTCCACACACGTTTTAGCCCAGTGCCTTTGTACCTGTTGTACTAATATATACATATATATATATATATATATATATATATATATATATATATATATATATATATATGGGCTTTTTTGTTGCAAAAAGTACAAAGCATGTAAAATTGGTTGCAACAAAAAGGTAATAACAGACTTTCAGGGAAAAGAGATTGCGATTAGAGATAGAATCACATGTGAAACAACTTTTGTGGTTTATGTCATTGAATGGCGGTGTGGTCTTAGATACGTTGGCAGTACTATATGCCCTCTAAAAAAGCGTATTTTGGAACACATTAGAGCAGTGCAAAATGATGACAATACCTATGCCATGATTAAACATCTAAAAACCCATCCAGAATCAAACTGTTTATATATGAAGTATTATGGCATAGCGACAATAGTAAAACATGAACGAGGAGGTGATAGAGTTAAAAAATTGAGACGCTTAGAGTCCAGATATATCATCAGTTTAAAAACTAAGACTCCATTTGGGATAAACTGTGACGAGGAATTATTTTGTCATCTGTAAATATGAATTCATAAAATGAATTGAGGTTTATTATTAGTGTGGAAAAAGGAAATACAAATACTGCATGTAGAAAATTGGATAATAATAAGTGTAAGAAATTGGGGAACTAGACCCACAATTAGGCATATATACAAAATCCAGAAATATACATGTGGATTTAGAGATTGACAAAAATATAACCATCATATATACTTGTGTAATTTGGATTCAGATATAGGTGACATTGATAATTGTGAATAATCTGAGAAATGAGTAGAGTTATTTGTGAATTTAATCATTGATCGTTATGTATTTTTTCTGTTGTTATGGCAATGTGGTGGGGTCAAAATAATTTGTGGTACTGGTGAGATTTTTATGATTGATTGTATTTAAATATTGTATATACATTTCTAAAACTACATATCCCATAATGCCACATAAAGGCATAGTGAGATGGAGAGTATAAATAGGGTACTTAATGGATTGGATAATTACCGTGATCAAGACCATGAAGGTCGAAACGCGTTGGTATTTGTTTGTCTGGTATCTTTTTAATCTATTAAATGAAGATTTGTGAAATCCTGTGAGTGCTGCGTCGTTGACAGAAGTGTCAAGTTGGTGTGGAAATATATATATATATATATATAATATCTGTCTCCGTAAGTCAATATTCAATACTGAGGTACTATCTGACAAAATCTCCACATAAATACTTCTATGATGGGGGTCTGAGCTAGCACCCGTTATTCACCCTATATATTGCGCACTTTCCCATTTGTTTATAGTAAGTGAGTGCTGCTTTTCCCCACAAAGCAGGGATGGTGCACAATCCTTAGTTTGTGTACACCATGCCATTCTGTTTATTCACAGTAGGGTGAGTTTTAAGAGTGACTTAGCTAGCTTTGTGAAATATTATAATACATGGGTCGACTTCAAATTAGCTGGAATACCACACAGGTCTCTGCACTATGTATGCCTATAATACCATAAGGATAATGTGCATACAACTGAAGGGGAAAGCCTGACAGAAGGTAAATCCTGTATTCTTCTGGAGATCCCCCCCCTGAAAAAAAGAGCAAAATTACAAATCATGCCTTCTCTTACTCAGCTCCATTTCTTAGGAGCCAGACCCCTTATAACATCAGAGTGATTCCTAATAGGAAAAGCTCAAGACTTATTTCTTTGAGCTCCATTAACCTGACTACGATGGGAGGGCATCTTAGATAGATGGAACCCCCATCTTTTCATTCATTTGTGTTGTGCTGCTGCTCCTATTAGATTCCTGTTTTTTTGGTATTTTTACTGTACCTTTGTTTTGTTAATTCTACAGTGCTCTCTGGGGGGCTAGGTTGCTAGGTTTGCAATCTATAAAATATCAGAACTGAATGATTAAATCACTTTATTTAAGCGTTATTTCCTGCACCTGCGCGGAAAACTGAATGTGAATTATACTGCATGCAATTATGAGCCCGAGCTGCTGTTGAGGGCCTTAAAGAACAGGAAGTGATTAACTGCTGCTCCGGCCCTAGAGATAAGGACAACCACGCTATTAACTCACCCTTACTGAAAATAAAAAAAGAACCACAGGAGCAGCACAATCCAGAGCACGTCTTAGTTAAAGATTGTTTGGATTGCAACAACACAGCTCCTGAATTAACTCTTGGTGTCACTGTTAGAATAAAACTGTTCTCTCTTCACTGAGCCAACTTGCTGACTCCACTCCTGTCCTTGATTTGATTTGTAGGATGGCTGTGGCTGCCTCAACTACTTCACACTTGTCTTTGACAATCAATGTGTTTTCTACTAATAGCCAATATAATGACAATAATTTAAAGGTTTAATACTTTAAGGAAAAAAAAAATTGAATTGAACATCAAAAATTCTCAAAGGATATTGCATACCATATTCCATCAACATAGACCCTTAGATAGTTTGGCTTGCTTTGATGCGGTGTCTTAAAGGGAACATTTTGGGTTTATTGTGAGAGAAAAAGCTAATTTTGTGACTTTTGTTTCAAGATGCCCACCACTTCCTCAAAAAAGGATGGAAAGTATAACCATTTACCCCTTCCAGTTTAGTTGAAATGTATCCAATGCCTCTGGGTCTGGTCCCCAACTGTAGCATCTCGGTACCTGCTTAATCCACCTCAAGGCAAAAAGATCCTCTTCATAAGGTCCCCAAACTTCCAACAACTTTTGAAAATACTCTCAGTTGATACCGTAATTGCAGTAATCTCTCAGATATCTGAGTTCTAACCTGCAATAACAGTGATCTGCCTTGGAAAATACTCTGCCTTTAAATGTATTTTTCACTCCAAACAAAACCACCAAATTTCCTTGGCCAAGTCTGCTAAACTATTTGATTTGCTCCCACCTAAACCGTTGATGTAACAAACCAGAGATAAGTTGTCCATCTTCAGTAAAACATTGACAAATTCTGGAAAGTCTTCGAAGCCAAAAAACCTCACCTTCATTTCCAAGCAATTGATGTGAGACAACCTCTGCCCCAGAGACCATCTGCTCCGGAGACCATCTGCCTCCCATCTTCAAATGATTCAAATGAGCTCCCCAACCAACAGGCATACATCTAACTCTAGCACAAAATTTTGCAACGTCCCAAATATAGCTCTGCCTTTCCAAGCCTGTAAATTGTTCAGCCACCAAAGAAATTCCTCTACAGCATCCTATTTCAAAGATAGCTGATCTCCATACCACAAACCATTCCTTAAAGTCTTTGTATTGAACCCATGTAACACTCTGTAATTCAGAGGACCCAGAGACAGAGCTTGGATTGAAGTTAAAAAAAAGACCAATAACTCTTGCCAGTCCTTAAAGAAAACATACATTACCTCTGATTTTACTTGTTATACCTTTTTTACTGACAAACTTAATTCCGTCTTCAAGGTATCTACCTGGAACCCCAAAAGCTCTAGAGTCTAGGGAGGTCTCAAGACAGATTTCTGCATATTTATCAGAAATCCCAAACTTTCTAACAAGCTCACCCCCATCTGTTACTGAAGCTTCGCTTCCTTTTGATCGTGAGACATAATCAGAAAGTTGTCTAAGTGCTTAATCGTGCAAACTTCTCCTTCTCTGACATAAGTTGCTACCGGCCTCAAAACCTTGGTAAAACACTAAGAGGCTTATGATAATCTAAAAGGCAGGTACATTGATATAAGATATTGGCCATCTGAACTGAAGATACTTATCAATTTATTTTGAAAATAAAATAGTGAAAAAAGTATCTTTTAGATCTATGTTCACTAACCAGTGCTGTTCCTGCAAAATATCTCTAAATAGATGGATTCCTTTTATCTTGAAAGAGCTGTACTGGACAAACCAATTCAAGAACCTTAGATTTATCACACAACACAATCTTTTCTCTTTCTTTTTTACCAAAAAATATACTTACAAAATGTTAGAAATGGGGTCTTTGGTTGGCAGTCAGGTTATCCCCCCCCCCGTCCAAGCAAGGACCCACACTCTAGTCAGGGTAAGTCACACACAATCCAAATTATCCTGTGCCCACCCTCTGGTAACTTGGCACTGAGCAGTCAGGCTTAACTTAGAAGGCAATATGTAAGGTATTTGTGCAATAAATCAGGCAATAACACAGGTTAGCACCACAAAAATACACCACACAGTATTTAGAAAAAATATAGAATATATATCTGGTTAAATGCAGTTCAAAACTAACAAGATTTGATAAGTACACGTTGAAATATCATTTCAGAGAATGATAGAAAGGGTCTTTAGTCTTTAAAAAGCAACAGGTGGCTCTTGAAAGCACAAAGTACCTGGTTGGCGTTCACATTCTCAGCAAGGGACCGTAGAGGAGGAGATACGTGGAAAACGAGGAGGTGTGTTCGTTTCTCCAGGCACACACAGACGATACGTCGATAATTTTCCACGTAGGGAAGGCTTTGCGTCGCTTTCTGGTGTGCTGACTTGTATCCTCTTCAGGTTGCCGGGTTTTCGGACACCCCAAGGAGTATGTGGAGAAACCCTGAGCATGCAGGACCAAGTCACAGGAGCTGCGTTGATCCGGTGGGCGTTTGCGGGAAATTTCTGTCACACAGCAGGTGCTGCTTCAATTATTCTCGCCGGAAGTCGGGCTTCATCATTTTGGTTCCGCTGTGCGTCGATCTAGTGGACCGTGCATCAAAGTTCTGGTTGCAACACTGGCGCTGCGTCGATCTCCTCTCGGGGAGCCAGGCTGCGTCATTCCGGTTCGGCGTGCGTTGATTTTCTCACCGCGATGCAGGCTGTGCGTCGTTTCTAGGAGGCTGTGCATCTAATTTTCACCACATAAGGAGTTCTTTGCAGGATGAAGTCTTTTTGGTCCTGAGACTTCAAATAACTGGAGGAAATCTCTATCCAAGCCCTTGGAGAGCACTTCTCAGCAGAGGGGAGCAAGGCAGCAGGGCAACAGAAGGGCAGCAGTCCTTTGCAGAAAAGCAGTCAAGATAGTCCTTTGGGCAGCCAGGCAGTTCCTCGCGGCAGGTTGCATGGTCTGGTTCAGAGTTTCTTCACCAGTGGTATCTTGTCCAGAAGTGTCTGAGGTGGTAGGGTCAGAGGCCCTGTTTAAATACCCAAATGTGCCTTTGAAGTCTGGAGACTTCTAAGAATGGTTTAGAACTGCACAAGGTCCCCTTTCAGTTCCATCCTGTCTGCCACGGCCCCAGTAGGGGGTGTGGCAGCCCATTGTGTGAGGGAAGGCCACTGTCCTTTGACATGTAAGTGTCAGGTCCTCCACCCTCCCAGCCCAGGAAGACCCATTCAGTATGCAGATGTGTGCAAGTGTGACTGAGCATCCTGTGTTTGGGGTTGTCTGAGTGAATGCTCAAGGTAGCTGCCAACTAAACCTAGCCAGACGTTGATTGGAAGGCACAGAAGGATTTTAGTGCAGAGAAATGCTCCCTTTTTTAAAGTGGCATTTCTAAAATAGTAATATTAAATCCAACTTCACCAGTCAGCAGGATTTTGTATTACCATTCTGGACATTCTAAATATGATCTTGTTACTCCTTTCAGATCAGAATCTGCCACTCAAACAGTATGAGGGTAGCCCTAATGTGAGCCTATGAAAGGAGCAGGCCTCACAGTAGTGTAAAATCAATTTAGGGATTTTACACTACCAGGACATATAAACTACACAGATACATGTCCTGCCTTTTACTTACATAGCGCCCTGCCCTAGGGGTTACCTAGGGCCTACCTTAAGGAGGACTTATGTGTAGAAAAAGGGGAGTTTAAGGCTTGGCAGGTACATTTAAATGCCAAGTGGAAGTGGCAGTGAAACTGCACACACAGGCCGTGCAATGGCAGGCCTAAGGCATGGTAAAGGGGCCACTTATGTGGGTGGCACAATTAGTGCTGCAGGCCCACTAGTATAATTTAATCTAAAGGCCCATGCACATGTAGTGCACTTTACTGGGGACTTACAAGTAGATTAAATAAGCCAGTTAGGTATGAACCACTGTCAGCATGTTTGAAGGGAGAGAGCATATGCACTTTAGCACTGGTTAGCAGTGATAACACGTGCAGTCCTAAAACCACCAAAACAGTGTCCAAAAAGTGGAGGGAGGCAGGCAAAAAGTTAGGGGTGACCAGCCTAAGGCTGTCAGGTCTAACACAAAGCATTACTATTTTTCTTACACAATCTTTATTGCACCCTTCTGCATTATCTCTTGACTATCCTGATCCAGCAAAATAGACTGTTCTTCTGAAAAAAACAATCTCTCCTTGTTCTTGAACATGATAAGGGGTTGAATTGAAATGCACAACATAACCTTTATTACCTGAAGAACCCATTGAGCCTTCATTAAAGAATTCCATGTTTTCCAAAACTCCTTTAAATGCCCATTCCGTACTCTTCCTGGGATCACAGCCCATTTTAAAAAGGAAGCTGATAATATCAAGATCCAGTTCTGGAATAACATATGCCTTTTGATCAATAACCGGATGGGAGCATTCAGCATGCATCACCACCCAAGTGCTTTTCTCCAAAGGCCTTTGAGTTCACTATTTAGTAAACTTTACATGAGCCAAGTCCTTGGGTGTCTAATCAATCTGGTGAGAACATGTCCTCACCAGGAGAATCCAAGTAAACTCCCTTTCCTTTGAGTCTCTATCTTGTCTCTTTCCAAATCCCAATAGCCATTCTCATATGAATCCAGCATATTCTCATCAAATTTTGATGATGCCAAATCCCCATCAGGTTGAGCCTAAATGTATTTTGTGCAACCAAAGAACATCTTCTTGCATATCGCAACAAACACCTTTCTGCTCTGCAGTGCTTAGATCATTTCCACAGAGTAAAACCCTCCTCATCCAATTTCTCCCCCATGCTTTCTCTTCATTTTAGTTTTACCTTACTTAGAATATTCTCTTGCATCACCCTCATCTAGAGAAAAACATCCTCGTCACCCCATAACACACATTTCCTTCTCTTTCTGAAAACTATTTCAAACGATTCCTTAACAGAATTTCCAACCAGTTCCTACACAGTACTCTTAATCACATCCTCCTTTTTTCAATGTAATCCCACAATTCATTCCTTCGAGGAATCTGGTCTGGAAGTCCAGATCTTTCCCTCACACAGGTGCGGCCCATCCTTTAGGGCGCAGGGGCCATGCCTCCCCCCCCACCTTTTGCCCCTCATGAAGAGTGGCTGTCAGGCTGAGCAAAGGTCAGCCTGACAGACACTCTTCAAGTTCAGGTCAGGCAGCCAGGAACAGAGAAGTGTGATTTGCGCAGACTCCTGGGTGCCTGAGCTCAACTTTGCTGGGCTGAAGAGGTCAGAGCTCTTATGGGCGTGACCTCCTCAGCTCATTAAAGGTGCCTCGAGGCCCTTCTGCTCGGTGAAGAGGGGAAGCGTCACTGATTTACTTCGACCCGGGTGCTTCAGGTTTAAGCCCTGAAGCGCCCAGGGTGAGTGTCAATCAGTGACACCTCGTCACAGAGTGGGATGGGGTCAGCAATCTGTGACAAAGTTGGGACTTCTGCCTTGCCTGATTGGCTGACCTTAGGTCAGCCAGTGAGGGAAGGCAGCAGTCCCAAGCTTCCTGGGACCTATGAGGCTGAAGGTAAGTGTGTGTGTGTGTGTGTGTGTGTGTGATCTTTTTTAATGAATGCTTGGTGCGTGCATGTTTGAATGTTGATGAGTGTTGGTAATGGATGTGCATGTGTGCGTGAAAAAATGAGTGTGAGTGTGCTTTCCGCCCGCCCCCCCTCCCTCCTAAAACTGCTGCCTGCAACTGCCCTCAGATGGTCTTCAGGGGTGGTTGTAAGGGCCTCATTGGTCATGGCAAGACCCTCTGGTCTTGGGGTCAACTGGGGCAGAGACCTAAATTCCTAGTCCAGTTGTTCATGGCTATAGTTGCTGTCGGAGTTTAAGCAGAACACAAAAGAAGGCACTTTTGCTTCCATAGGCAGGAGTTTTTAAAAAGGGGCTGGAAGGTTCTAGAAGCCAGACAACCCCAGCCAATACTTGGGTGCCACATCTCCTCTCTCTCCCTGTCCCAACCCTTCTGCATAACATGTCTGAGTGCTGTCCAGAACTCACTGGTCACTTGTAGGATCTTGGGACCTGTGCATATGAACTAGGCACATACTTTCTACCTCCGTTTCAGACCTCACTGGACTTAGTAGGCCTCAGGGAAGCAAAACTGCACTTTCAGGCAGATTACCCCATTGGTATAATAATGTGTTACTGCAGGCAACAGAGTAAACTATACTATCTTTACATATGAATGTCTGTTAATATTATAAGGCATACCCCATGTCAATAACTAACCCTGATGAGTCCTCTGTGTTCCAGGCTACCTGTGCTTAGCTACCGGGCTGCGCCAAACAGTAGCCTTGCACATGCAGCCTGCACATGTGCACATACATATGCACACTTGTTGATGTGTAACTAACCAAGTGTCTGTTACCCGAGGTGCATCTCAGCGGCCTTATCTTAAAAAGCAGACACTTGTGGTAAACCTGTGCGGTCTGTTTATTGTGTGATTACCATGGATGAGACACATTTAGCGAGACTCACCCACAGTAAAAAGTCCAAAACCAGGTGATCAAAAAGCAAAAAGTCCATGTGTACCCATTTTGCAACATTTTCCTTTAAAAAAAAACAAAAAAAAATAGTAGTAGTGACTGGGCATTGCTTTGACTGCTATATGTTGCATTGCTGAATTCTGAATTTCTAGCCCATCAGCACCTCCCTTAGTAAGCCTTGAACTACTCTGTCTCACCATCCAAAGGTCAGTAGCTAAAAGGCATACTTGTTTCTAGTTTGAGGGCATGCAGTAGGGGAGCCTAAGAATCAAAAGGCCCCAGTTGTTACAGGTGGTGTTGTAATAACTTCTGATTGGTCTGGGCCACTCCAACCTGGATTTCTCAACCTTTTATAAAATACATTTCTAAAGTGCACAGCTACCTGAAGGAGGGGTCCTGCTGTCTGAAGGAGGTGTCCCAGCGCTAGTGGAAGAGGTCACTGCATGACATCAAGAAGACAGCCATATTTAGGAACTGTTGATACCAGAATAAAAAAAGAAGTGTTTTTAGAATTTTTTTCATAACATTTCTTTTTAGAAGGACAGCTTTTCAGAGCAAGTGGAAGCACATTTCACATCCTAGTAGCCGAAAAGGTGAAGGATGTACCTCCCCTCTTGGCTTTAAATATGTGCTCTCTTTGGAACAGTTTAAGACTGTTGGACCACAATGAGCGCACCTAGGAAAAAAACTTAAAGTGGTGACAAAGATAGAGAGGATGATATTGATTGAATACCCTAAAAGCAAGGGTGAGGGCCTTATACTGGATCCTTCTGTTCACTGAAAGACAGTAAATTTGACATAAATAACTTGATCCTGAGACCCTGGGTGGACGTTTACTGAGCAGCCGGGGCACCCCTTACTGGATGGTTTTGGAGACGCTGAATGAGAAAAGTCATGAACCCTAGTTATACGCTGTTGCAATAGCCCAGCTTTGAAGTAATCAAAGCATGGACAATTGTTTTACGATGTTCAACAGGAATTAGGTGAAGCATCCTTCTCAGGGATCTTAGAGAGAAAAAAAAAATACAGATATTGCTTTCATCTGAGGCTCAAAAGTGAGCTCAGGTTTTCTACCACATGGGAAGGGCAGGCGAGGGGACCCACCTCCGCTGGTCAGCAGATATTTGAGTCAGGAATGGACTTAACACCAAAGAAAAGGTCTTCACTCTTATCAGGGTTAAGCTTTAGAAAGCTGGCTTTCATCAAAATTGTGATAGAGTTAAGGCAAGTTTTAAAGGAACTCAAAGAAGAAGGAACATTTTCCTGAAAGGCCAGGAGGAGATGTGTATCATCTGCATATGAGGCAACTCTCACTCCCCAAGACCTGACAATTCTAGCCAGAGGTGACATATAAATATTAAAAAGAGTCAGCCTGAGAGCCCAACCCTGAGGAACTCCGCAACCTAAAGGTTTTGCTGCGGAGGTGAAAGGAGGAAGGAAAACAGCCTGCATACTATTACTAATGAAGGATTTAAGCCAGAGCAGGTAGTGGTCTCTGATGCCGATCATTTCCAACCTCTCAAGCAAAATGCCATGAGAGACCATATCAAATGCCGTAGAAAGCTCTACAAGCATTACAATGACCAGAGTGTTTGGATCCAGGTTTACTTTGACATATTCAGAGGCCTCAAGAAGAGCGTTCTCAGTGCTGTACTCTGAGCGAAATCGTGATTGCAGGTAATGGAGCAAGTTGTTAGTTTCCAGAAAGTGACTGACCTGCCTGTTTACATTTTTATTTGAACGTTTGGCAATTGTAGGAAGCGAGATAGGCCTAAAAGTACAAAGAATTTCAGGATCAGCTAACGGCTTCTTAAGTAGAGGGGGTAAAAGATCCTTCTTCCAACCAAAGGGGACAAACACCTGGGCGATAGTTCTTAACTTACTGAGAATTTTAGATCACCCAATATTGCTAAGGAGGAGGCCAGAATGATAGTAAACCCCAAGCCCTAGATGTTGTCAATATTAGTGAGCTTAGAAACAGTAGAGAAATAAACAGAATGATATATAATTCCCACCTCCATTTTTATTCTCCCTATCAACATCCTTGATTGAGAAATCTTGGTGGATTGCTAAGGCAATATCAGCAGCAGAACTATCCTTAAGCCACGTTTCTGTGAGGACTAGTATATCTCAGTTCTTATCAGTTAATAGATTAAAGATGTCAAGGGCAGGTCTGGGTAAGGACATTTAGGAGGCCTACACTGAAGGATATTTCTGGAGAGGATAAAGAAGCGCTGCCTAATCAAACCTGAGCAAAAGGTCAATGTGCCTTGTTAGGTAGGTGATTAAAACAATTTCGAATCTTCAAGGGAAAAACTGCATCTAGGGCAGCAAATGCTCATTACAAGATTGTCCATATGAAAGACCTCAGCATGTGCACAGGAAGTGGATCGTAGAGAAAGCAGCTCCACCTTAGTGTACGTTATCAGGGGGGCTAAATGGCAAGTGTAAGTGGCAGGGTGGCTGGCACTAACTGGGATCTAGACTGGCGAAGATGTGCTTGCCTTAGAGTGAACAAACAAGAGACAGATAATGCTTTAATCTAAGGCTCAAAGAGAGCTCGGAATCAAATTTCACCCTGAGGCTTCTTCGCACAGGGGAAGGGCAGGTGGGGTGTTGTGGCGGAACCCATCTCCGATGGCCACCAGAGATCAGAGTTAGGAATGGACTTAACACCAAAGAAAAGGACCTTAGACTTACCTGGGTTAAGCTTTAGAAATCTGGCATTCATCAGGTTCATGACAGAGTTACAGCAAGTCTTAAAGGAACTCAAAGAAAATGGAACATTTTCCTGAAAAAGCCAGAAGGAGTTGAGTATCATCTGCATATGATAGAACTCTTTTAGCCCAAGGTTGCTTGCAAATATTAAAGAGTCTGGCTGAGAGCCAAACCCTGAGGATGTCCGCAACCTACATGTTTTGCTGTGGAGTTGAAAGGAGGAAGGAAAACAGCCTGCGTACGATTGCTAATGAAGGATTTAAGCCATAGCAGGGCTTGGTCTCTGATGCTGATAATTTCCAGTCTTTCAAGCAAAATAACATTAGGGACACTATCAAATGCTGCAGAAAAATCTACAAGCTTTTTACAATGACCGGAGTGTTTAGATAAAAGTTTTCTTTGACATATTCAGAGACGTCAAGAAGAGCGGTCTCAGTACTGTACCCTGAGCGAAATAGTGACTGCGAGTCATGGAGCAAGTGGTTAGTCTCCAGAAAGTGAGTGACCTGCCTGTTTACATTTTTCTCCAAACGTTTTTCAGCTGCAGGAAGAAGAGAGATATGCCTAAAATTACAGAGAATTTTAGGATCAGTTGATGGCTTCTTACATAGAGGTAGTTAAAGAGCCTGCTACCAACCAGAGGGGACAAACATCTGGGTGAGGGAATCTTTGAGTGATCTATTCAAAATTGGATTCACCACCGACACCAACAATTTGAGAACAGCCGGGGGCAAGGATCAAGCGGAGAACTTGACTTGCTTTGAGATCCTGAAACGTTTCTTCAAGGGATATGGAGGGAAAACCGGACAGCATGGGAACAGTAGAGGATGAAATACTTTGTGAAATAGAGATAGGTGCTGGGAATTGGTCATAAGTTGCTTGAATTGTACTATGAAAAAAGTCTGAAAGGCTTTTACCAAGTTCCACTAACGGAGTAAGAGTATTTTTTGGAAGTGGAAGGTGAAAGAAAGGAGTTAACCTCCTTGAACAGTTCCAAGGTAGATTATCAGCTTCAGAAAAGGAAATAGCAGTATATGTTTTTTTGAGCTGGCCTAATTGCTGCATGATACTTTTTAATGGCGGCCTGATATATCAGTTTCTTTTCCTTATCATATTTAGTCCTCCATTCTCTTTCTCATTTTTTGCAGTAAGATTGCTCTGCTTTATAAGCATCGGAAACCGAAGGTGCTGAAGGCTTATATCTCTTGATTGAGAGGGATTTCCTAGGTACAATGTTGTCCATGGCATTCTCAATACAGTTGTTAAAAAGGCCAGTGTCTTGTTCTAAATCTCCAGTTAAATCCAAAATGAAGTACTGGAGAACATATGTAAGAAGAAAATCACTAACCTTATGCCAAGTTCTAGAGGTCTTTGCTATCAAACAAGGTGAGATGCGAGGTGTCCAAGTTATAATCCTAAAAGGGATAAAGATGTGATCAGACCAAACAAGATTCACCACTGGATTCAGTTTAATCAGGGAAGAGGTGGCCATGATGGGGTCAGAAATATGGCCAGATATGTGAGTGGGCACTTAATGAGTTGCTCAAGAGTAAAACTCTCCAAGGCGCTCACTAATTGCTGCGCATGTTTATTAGGGTAATTAACATGCAGGCTCAAATCTCCTAATACCACAAAGTTAGCATATTCCGGATAAAGTTGACACAAAGTTTCATCTAAGGATTGAGGAAATCTAACTAGGCCACCAAGGGTGCCATAAATAAGTGCATCCAACACTGCAAAAGAAGGAGCAAGCATGATAATAAACAGCAAGTCCTGGATGTTGCCAATATTCGTGAGCTTAGAAACAGTAAACAGAATGATATATAATCACCACCTCATTTTTAATCTCCCTATCATCATCCTTGATTGAGAAATCTTGGGGGATTGCTAAGGCAATTTCAACGGCAGATCTATCTTTAAGCCAAGTTTCTGTGAGGAGTAGTACATCCCAGTTCTTATCAGTTAATAGATTAAAGATGTCAATTGCATGATTGGCTAAGGAACGGTAGTTTAGGAGAGCTACATTGAAGGATACTTCAGGAGAAGATAAAGAAACGCTGCCTAATTAAACCTGAGCGAAAGGTCCATGGGCCTTGTTAGGTAAGTGATTAAAAAAAATTGGAGCTTCAAGGGAAAAACTGCATCTAGGACATGCTCATTACAAGATTGTCCATGTGAAAGACCTCAGCATGTGCACAGGAAGTGAATCGTAAAGAAAGCAGCTCCACCTTAGTGTACATTATGAGGGGGGCTAAATGGTAAGGGTAAGCAGCAGGGTGGCGGGTGCTGGCTGCGATCCGGACAGAGACAGGTGCAGGCGGGCTGGCCTTTGGTGTACCTTTGGTGCCCTAGAGGTGGGCCCACTGTGCGTGTGTGCTGCATCGTTCTGTTTTGGTACAGGGAAGTCGCTGAATGACTAGAGCGCCACCAGAAGAAAATGGCAGCTCAGTGTTGGTTCAGTGGGAATCAGGAAGTCGTACTATATAAAGCGCCAAGTGCAATATAAAGAAAGTAAGGACTAATGTTTTCTCAGGTAATTTAGGTAGCCACGTTTCCCTTAATTCCCCCCAAAAATGTGAAAGCTCATAAACATGAGCAATAGCGAAAACAAACCTCCTCAGTGCCCTAACATGTCAAGAAAAGTAGGCGGCACTTGGAGAAAATTCCCAGCAATAATGATGTGCTGGTACGGAGCAATAAAAAAACACGGCATTATTAACAACAATAGTAGAAGAAACTTAAAAACCACAAGAAAATTAAAAAGTGATTAGAAAAAAAATTGTGAGTGAACTGACCACTGCGCGTCCACTGCATCATTCTGTTCAAATAAAGTGAGATCACTTGAATGACTGTAGCGCAACCAGAAGAAAATGGTTGCTCAGTGTAGGTTCAGTGAGAATCAGGAACTCGTACTCTAGAAAGTGTCAAGTGCTATGTCACAAAAGTCAAGTATATTATTGTAATATATAAACAAATATATTCTCAATTATTGTAATTTATAAACAAATAAAAAAATCTGGTTTATTGCAAAAAATAAATAAAAAAAATCTACATTTTCTTGATAGTCTCTTGCTGACCACACAGAGCTGTCGAAGAAAAATTCAATCTAATGGTACAGTCAAGTCTGAAAGTGTCTATTGACAAAGCTGGCAGCACGAGTCCCCATACTTCAACAATGCAGCATGATTTCCCAATACAAGACAAAGACCCACGTTATACATTACTACACACGCAGTTTTAGTTTTGGCAACGTGATGAAATTGCCACCAAAATAATTAGTAGATGCTTAACTGAGCTCATAAGATTTAGTAGATGGACTTCACGAGTAACAAAAAATGTAAACAGTTCGTTTGAGCAACCTGGTTTTCAAACTTTTGCAGCTAGTGCGACAGGATGCAACACATCAAAGGCGAAGATACGCACAGCTAGCGATGCCAAGTTAGAGTTGGCGCAAAAACTTAACAGAGACGTATAAAGATTTTTTCTTAATTAATGCATGAAATCCTGATTGCATAACTTAGAGACAGTGATTACGGATAGACTCTCTGTTTCCAACTCGTGCTGTCTAAATTTCATGCACTAACCACAGAATTTCTGAGTTCAATGTGTGAAGATTAGACAACACAACTCTTAAAAAAAATAAAAAATAAAAAAAAGACTCAGCAATGATCCAGTGCAACTCTTCACGATACGACTCCAGTGTGGGGCGAATACCGATGGAATTCCACCCAATTGAGAATCCCACCCTAAATTAGTAGACCTTTCTGGCACTCAGATTCCTTTATTAACCCTCAGTTTCTCACTTCCATCAGCCTATAAATGTAGTCTTAAATATCATGTGCAAACCCGAAGCCTCACCTGATCCAGCACATCCTTTTGTACCAGACTGCATAAAGATTCTTTCTCTTTTTATCCAGACGTGTACAGACGAGCTGCTGTCAGTATAACTGAGGAGTGAAGCAGTGAATTCCATTGTTTTTTGTAGAACACATTGATAACATAAGAGCTGCTATCTGTCCCTGGGCTGAAGCTGTGGTCTTCTTTGATTCACAGACAAACCTACATCCAAATAAATCGACACAGTCTCTTTTTAAATGTCCCTAGCTTACATCTTGGATGAATCTGGCTACTTGTGACACAGATCCCTGTCCACCATGACTCGTTTGGACGAATGTTGCAACAGTGAGTTATTACCTGGTGAACGTTGTCAACGAATCATTCCAGACAGGGCACGTCCATGTGCCATTTCAAAGGCATCTGTTCTGTTGATGTACTCGCCCACTACTGTTTCTTCTCTGACTCCTGTTTTTTAGGAAAGGTACTGGTTTTGATGGTCTTAACTCTAACAGAATGCATTTTGATTACGGTTTCCTTTATAACACGCAGTCTGACTTTAATAATACTCATAATAATAACAAGCATGCTTTACTGGTTGGTTTGAAAAGCTACCTTATGGACAGAGAAACGTCAATTTTGACGTTCAGAAACTAGAGCCAAATTTCATACTGACAATACTATAGCCAAAGTTGCACCTAGCACGTTGCCACTCAGTTAAGAGGAGCCTTACTCTCAAAGGTAAGTATACATGCAGTGCTTAATTTGTAAATAAAAACGTGCAGGTGCCCGAAGCCCTCCTTTTAAACGTGCGGCTGCTGCAATTAAATGTGGGAACACAGAATAGTGGGGCGGCGTAATCCTGAAGCCACCTCAGGCCTCTTCAATCCATTTAAAGCCACTCCCTGCCCCTTCAACTCACTCTAGCAGCTTTCTACATTCTCCCTTTGTGACGCTTTTTCGTTTTTCCCTTCCTCCCTCTTTCCCCTGTGTCTTTTGCTCGCAGCAAATGCTTTAGGCTGAAGAATAAGTGACAGCCTTCAAAAATAAGTGCCGGTGCTCAGCACCGGAAACAACAAGCATGATTAAGCACTGTATACATGCATAAATTTGTCCATATGTAGATTTACTCTTACATATTGGAGAAATTATACTACTGTTGGTTGTTTTCTGAGAGTGTGTGTGTGTGTGTGTGTGTGTGTGTGTGTGTGTATGTGTGTATATATATATATATATATATATATATATATGTATATATATAAAACCGACTGGCAGTCGACAGTATGTTAAAGGACCATGTTTCTATAGGAATATTGTTTTTTTGACTGTGCCTATACCTTTGGTGCCGTTTGACAGATGATCGTGAAATCTTCCCAAAAAAGTGTGCCTGTAATTCTTGTTGCAAAGGTAAAGTTTCGGGGTGATCCATCAAGGGGGTATAAAAGAGTGTGTTACCCATGTTAATTCACATAGGAGCACGACTGCAGCCCGAAACGCTGGACGGAGTTACACCAAATTTGGCAGCAGGTAGCTTTCAGTCCAGAAAACACACTTTTTGTTATTTAGGGCCTCATTATGACCCTGGCAGTCGGCGGTAAGCTGGCGGTAACACTGCCAACAGGCTGGCGGTGTACCGCCAGCATATTATGACCATGGTGCATTAGCCACGGCCATACCGCCGGCCCCTCCAACATACCGCCATAATCCCCAACCGCCAGCCTGTCCATGGTGGTAAACACCGCCATGGAAAGTCTGGCGGTAAGGGGGACTTGGGGCGCCCCTGGGGGCCCCTGCATTGCTGATGGACTTGGCATGGGCAGTGCAGGGGTCCCCAGGCACAGCCCTATCGTGCATTTCACTGCCTGAATTTTGGGCAGTGATATGCGCGACGGGTGCTGCTGCACCCGCTGCATATCAACATTGCCGCCTGCTCTATTATGAGCCGGCAGCAATGTTGATGTGACTTTTCCACTAGGCCAGCAGACAGAAACGCTGTTTCCGTCCGCTGGCCCAGCGGAAAAGTCAAAATAGGGAGCCACATATACCGCCAGCACTGGCTGTATAGTGACGCACGTGGCTTCGGCGATCTTTCAGAAAGACGTAATGAGGTCCTTAGTGTAAATATGTTCAGTAGTTTTTGAGATATTTAAAGAAAACCGAAGTTGTATATTTGGGCGGAGCCTAAGCATAGATCTCATGGTGAGATCTGATTGGCTGCCAGCACTTCGACAAGGAAGTGCTGGAAGCCATCTTGCGACCAATATTCATGATAGCACCCTATTGAAATGCTTTGTAGTGAATGGCAGGTGTTGAGGGTGACAAAAGAGGAGAACACATAAAAGGTGATAAACAGATTTTAGTTATAATATAAATTATTTGTTGCTAAGGTGATTTTACCCCGTGATAATGCCATCTGCTGAGATTTCATGAATCATGTTTGAGAGAAAACTGTTTTCTCATGATTTTCTCATAGAGGTGATCAAAGGTGCTCCAGAAGCTAAAATGACAGTATGTTTCCGTTTCAGACATATGAGAATGAAGTCTGACATTCTCAGAAAAACATGTACTTCCAACAGCATAAGCCTGTCAATTGATTCCCTTGTGCTCTACATCAGCCTCCCAGAATGTTCTAAACTACAACTAGAGCGCTAACAGTCTTACTTCTGACCAAAGTGTGGCACACCTGAAGCCATCTTGCTTGAATCAAACTGATGAAACATAAAAATTTAGAAAGGAACATAAAATTGTGGGTTTATTTTGTCATAGAAATTGTGGTTAGTGCTATAGAAAAAAAAATTAGTACATGTTTTAAGTAAGTTCTCAAATATCTTTCTCTACTATTTCATTCAAACATTCTGACATGTGGACTGAAACATGCACTTTCAACACCAGTAGCAGACTGCCAGTTAAATACCTGGTGATCAGCAGTGTATCTCTAATGAGCAACTACAGTGCTAGAGTTCTGAATTTATGCTGAAAAGTGTGGCACATCTGACCTCCTTTTTGAAGGAATCAAATTGATCAGAAAGCCTTAATAACCCAACTCTGATGCAATAGGAAAGTGTGGGTTAGATGAATGTTAGCGGTGGTCACATTTTATTAAGAGCATGTGACATTTCTCAAAATCCTTTCCCATGTCCTGTGAAGCAGGAAAAGAATTGTGGCAGAGGAATATGTCAGCTAATAACTTTGTGGAGTGGGAGAGGAGCGTTTGACCTGACATGACCTCAAGCCATAAATATGCCATGGACAACAGCACACACTAGTAAGTTGGAGCTATTTCTATTTACACAAAATTAGAAAACAATCTGTTATCTCAGCTCTTTGGTCCCTTTCCTTCCATGCCTCTCTAGGTGCTGGTGTCTCTCTAAGGCAGCAATGGTTTCAGTACTTTCTCATAGCTAGTGGTGTTTGTGTTATTTCTTCAGCAGATTAATGACTACATGTGATACGTCATGTCAAACAGATGTAATCTGCAGGTCAAATAAAACAAACATAAAAAAAAAAAAACTCTAAACTGCTGGATCCTGGATGGTGAGGCTATGTGCTTTGTGTGAATGGATGAGTCATTGATTGCAGGGTTTGACTGGGTGGCTGGTATACGAGTTGGGTGAATGGCAGTGGATAGCATAATGTGGATGAGTGAATGGGTAGGTGACCAAAGTCAGTGAGTGAGTGAATTGTTAATAGAGGTGGGAGAGTAGGTGAACTGAAGTAGGTGAGTAGTTAGGCTCACTCACACGGTTCAATTCCATATTTGTATTCGTGCCTCACCGCTATTTTCAATCACCAGCTGCCACTGATGGCCACCAAAGGAAACAATAGTCCAAATGTAGAACGTTTCGGGTGATTCGTCAAGCGGAGACCGAGAAAAAAGGGGGGGGTCACAAAATGCTTTTTCCCCATGCAGTTTCCTTTGGGATTTGTGGCTTCTCACGCCAAAGCAATGCCTGATTGACTGGCCGCAACCTGAGACGAAAGTTGCTTCAGACATTTTATGTATCAGGAAAGGGTCCCTGGGGTTGAAATATGGGCTAAAATTTGTACGAAGGGGTCCGGTAGAGGTTCTCTAACCTCATGTTTCTGTTATATAGGTGGCAAAAGTAGGTAAGATGTACAAAAAATGACCTACAAACCTTTTTTGTCATGTTTGAGATCTGCGGATCCACCGCAACATTACAAGGGGGGAGGACTCACAGACCCACACAATGACTCACAGACCCAGACAGACTCACAGAACCACAGAGAGACTGTCAGAACCACACAGGCATACACCCACTCAGGCACTTATATACCGATTCACAGACCCACACAGATATCCACCCACCCACAGACACTCTCACACCAACTCACAGACCCACACAGATACTCACACACGCACTCACAGACACTTACACAACCACTCACAGAGCCAGACAGACACTCTCATGTCCACTCACATACCCACAGAGACACTCTCAGACCCACTCGCAGATCAACACAGACACTCTCAGATCCACTCACAGACCCACACAGGCACTCAGACACCCACTCACAGAGCCACAAAGACACTCTCAGACCCTCTCACGGACCCACTCAGAGGCACTGTCAGAGTCACACAGACAGTCACACACCCACTAACAGAACCACGGAGAGACTGCCAGACCCAATCACAGACCCACATAAGCAGTCATACATCCACTCAGACACTCACACACTCACTCACAGACCTACAGAGACACGTACGCACCCAGTGACACATGCACTCAGACATTCAGGCAGACAATCAGAAACCCACACTGCCATTGACAAAGCCATTCCTACACTTTCAAATGCACTTACACATCAACTGACACATCCTTAAGTGTTTCTGGTAGGTATTAAATGAGAGCCTTTGGTTTGTGAATCCACAATGGTTCCACAAATCTGAATGAGATTGGAAAAAAATAAATTTAGAAACTTGTCTTGGTTAAAAGGATTGGCTCTGAGAAGAACCATTCTGTTTATGACATGTAGGTGATAGCTACACATAAAAAGAGGATGCAGTCTTTCAAGTTCTGAAGGAGCACCTTGTTACCGTATTGACCATCCATATCAAGGTTTAAATTGTTGTGATATATAGAGCCCATATTGTGGTCTCTGAGGAATGCAGAAACCGTTTTATTAACATGTTTCCTGGATTTGTATATCTGTGGACAGAATTCAGTTGACCACTTCTACTTCTTTGGCAAATGTTGGAAAATAACAAGGCAATGTGTGGAGAAAAGTGCCACTACTTTGCAAAATGTATCTTTCATTAGGATTTCAAATCATACTCCAGTAACTGTGTCCATGTCATTGCCACCACAGTGCACAATGATGAGGTGGGGATGTTGGTAATCCATATTACTTTAAAACAAAGGCTGCAATTGGTGGCACTTTAGGCCTCTCTGGCCAATCCATGTATTAGCCATATTAGGGAAATCAAATTTCCTGTCAATACCACTCTTTCTAGAACTCTCTCTGGCCCAAAACAAAAAGCTATGACACACAAGTCACACTCTGAGCATTTTGGAGGGAAGCTGTAGGAGAACACGGGGAAGGCTGCAGCTGAATGAGATAGATTTGAAATGAAAGACAGTTAAAATGGAGCCTGGTAACTAATTTGTGAAATAACACATTTTAATTGGATGATGTAAATATGCTAGTGCTTAAACGTAGGTAGTGATCGTAAGTCAAAATTAAGTACACATCTGATTGGCTTTGAAGAAATAAGAAAAAAGTAATGGTGTTTGAGATTAGGTTATAATTGCAAATGGCTTTGAAGAAATGAGAAATGGTGTTTGGGATATGGTTATAATGACAAACACTCAACCACACCTGCTACAGTTGGTTTAGAAGTGGCATGCAGCTTTTAGAAAGTGTTCTGAACTTGTGCACTACTGCTAGCAGAAAATGTTTCACAGTTGGTCACCACGGTAACAGAGCTTCAGGAGTATGGAGGGAAATGGAACAAAAAAAGACTACACTATGAATGTGAAGGAAGGGTGCTAATAGTAGTAATGGTGATTAATGAGTGTTTTAGTGCAAATTTACTTATGGAAAGCAAATAGAGTATAAATGAGAATGATTAGGAATAGACTATAAAAAAACAGCTCTTGGGCTCCCATGTGGATCTGCCACAATTGTACACAGGGGCCCACCCTGAGCGGCACAGCAGTTCTGGGAATCTGCTCAAACCGCCTAACAACTTGGTCTTGTTCAGAGGGATGTTAGAAAGGGTTAACAATATTGACCATTCAGAAGTAGTATGACATAAGCCAAATATGAAAGTAAGCTTATGATTTGTTTTCTGCCTGAGTAACCTTGAAAGCAAAGTTGAAAAAGGTTGCCAATAATGGTTCCCTTGTGTGAGAGTGCTGTGTCATTCTTGTGATTGGTTGTTCACATTTTCAGAGAGAAGAGATTCTAACTGATACTGAGAAACAAAAATATAGATCCACAACCACATTTAAGAGGTATGTAAATTAAAGTGTAGTTTTGAAAAATTTTAGAAAAGGCATGGGTGTATGTAAGGTGGATGAAACTGATTTGGATTTTTACAAAATGTAAAAGGGAATATAAATGGAGAGTATGTGATGAAAATAGTGAAAGGTACAGTGTTTAGTAAAGGGAGGAACAAAAATGTGTAAAGAGTAACAACAACCAGGCACACGCTCATGCAGACACTGACACAAACACTAATGCATCCAATAACACACCCAGGCATACAGCCATGTATATACTGACACACCCAGGCATACTCTCATGTATACACTGAAACGCAGCCACACACTTATACAGACACTGCGACACCCAGGGACACACTAATTAATACACTGATGCATATACTGAAACACCCAGGCATACAATGATGAGTACGTTAACACACCCAGCAGACAAAGAATGATGCAGATACTGTCATGGATACTCTGACACACCCAGTCATACACTCATGCATACACTGAGACATCCAGGCATACACAACACTCACACATCTAGGCAAACACTAATGCATCCAATTACAAACCCAAGCATACCGTCATGTATACACTGAGACACCCAAGTGGACACTGATGCATACACTGGAACAGCCAGGGACGCTCTGATGCATACATTGACACACCCAGGCAGAAACTGATTCATACACTAAAACACCCTGGCACACACTAAGGCATAGGCTAAAACACCCATGGACACACTCATACATGCACTGAGACACCCAGACACACATTAATACACACACTGACATACGCAGGCAGACACTGATGCATACGCTAACACAACCAGGCACACACTGATGCATACACTCAGAAACCCAAGTAGACACTGATTCATATACTAAAATAGCCAGTGGCACACTGATGCATGCACTGACACACCCTGGTACACACTAAGGCATAGGCTAACACACCCATGGACACACTCATACATGCACTGAGACACCCAGACACACATTAATACACACACTGACACATGCAGACAGACACTGATGCATACGCTAACACAACCAAGCACACACTGATGCGTACACTCAGAAACCCAAGTAGACACTGATTCATACACTAAAATAGCCAGTGGCACTCTGACGCATATACTGACACACACTGATTCATACACTGACACACGCTGGCACACACTAAGGCATATACTGACATACCCAGTAACACACTAGTACATACACTGACACACCCAGGTAGACACTAATGCTTATGCTGACACACCCAGGTACTCATTGATGCATACACTCCTACACCCAGGCAAACACTGATGCATGCACTAATATACCCAGGCACACACTGATGCACACACTGAGACACCCAAGTAGACACTGACGCATACACTGAAACAGCCAGTGGTACACTGATCCATACACTGACAGACCCTGGCACACACTAAGGTATATGCTTACTCTCCAAGGGATACACTGATGCACACACTGATGCATTTGCCGACACACCCAGGCAGACACTCATACATACGCTGATACACCCAGGCAGACACTGATCCATGCACTGAGACACCCAAGTAGACACTGATTCATACGCCGAAATAGCCAGCGGCACACTGATGCATACACTGACATACCCTGGCACACACTAAGGCATACACTAACAATCCCAAGCACACACTCATATATACACTGATATACCCAGGCAGACACTGATGCATATGCTGACACACCCAGTTACATATTGATGCATACACTACTACACCCAGACACACACTGATTCACACACTGAGACACCCAAGTAGCCACTCATGCATACACTGAAACAGCCAGGGGCACACTGATCCATACACAGACACACCCAGGCACACACTGATTCATACACTGACACACCCTGTCACACACTAAGATATATGCTTATACTCCAAGGGACACACTGATGCATATACTGAGACACCCTGGGACAGACTGATGCATTTGCTGACACACCCAGTTAGACATTGATCCATGCATTAACAGCAAGGCACAGACTGATGCATACACTACTATACCCTGCTACACAATGAACCATACAGTAACACAACCAACCACACACTGATGAGTACGCGAACACACCCATGTACACACTGATGCATACAATGATACACCCAGGCGTACATTCACACATACACTCACGTATATGCTGATGCATACACTGAGACACCAAGATACACACTAATGCATATGCTGACACACCCAGGCACACACTTATGCATACACTGCCACATCCAGGTACACAATGAACCATACAGTAACTCAACCAAGCACACACTGATTCATACGCTGACACAACTAGGTACACACTGAAGCATACAATGACAGACCCATCCTCACACTGATGCACTCACTCATACAGCCAGGTACACACTTATGTATACTGACACATCCAGACACACTGATCCATACACCAACATACCCACAAACACACTGATGCATTTGATAACACACCCAGGCACACACCAATGCTTTCACTGATGTACACAGGAACACACTCCGTTAAACATGAAAAGTAACAGAGTTTTATTGGGTATAATATAGTGTCATAACTATTATTTAGCTACTTAAATGCTTAAATTGTGTAATATGGTAGCATATAATGAGAAGCTAAACATATTGAATTGTTTTCTCCTTCCAGGCATCTACTTGTACTTAAAAACTTAAAATTATAATGCCGCAAAAAAACAGAAAGATGAAGTAAACAAAAGAAAGCATACTATATCCTTAAAACTGAGCAAAAAAAGGGACATAATGTGGAGAATGTGGTTAAAGAGAAAGGAGCTGCTGAAAAGAAAACGAAGAAGTTCTTAAAATAGCATGTAGAAAAATGCAAAGTGAGCACAACCATGCAAATAAAAAGCAAGGCTTGAAATCAGCTAACAAAGGCAATAAAGTAACTGCCATTAAAAGTAAGAAATCTTATAAAAAATCAGATTGTTTAAAAAGTTGATTAAGGAAATTTAAGGAAATAAGAGTTCAAATGTTCTCACGTAGATAAGGCATTTGCCCTGAAGAGGAAACTGTTTATTATGATATTGAACAGAATCAGAACACTGGATAAAACCGTGTTGTCTATAAAAAACAGAAGTGAAAAAAGACTTGTGAATAGAAGTAATTATTGTAAAATTTTCAGAGGTGAAAGGAAGCATACATCTAGTACTGAGCCTTTCTTTAATGAAGAAGGCTACTTCCAAGAGAGCACAGTGGTGCATGCAATTGAAACAACTGATCAATACTATGAGGTCAAAGATGGTAGTCCATTGCAAAAGAGGCGTGGGTTTCTAGGAATGTTGAGGACGTGAGAGCTAAAGAGGTACAAGGAAGGCATAGACAGGACCCTCTATACAAATGGAACTGTAGCTGGTTTTGCAGTGTTCATCAGGAATCAATTGATATATTGAGAAATTTCCTATGTGAATTTCCATGCAGAAGTCTGAAACAATATTGGAATTTTGCAAGGATTAGATCCACGCAAAGGAAGGAAATATACTAATTTACAAGGGCATTTACTAGCATGTCTATCAAACAAAGTATGCAGAAGCACCATTCATCACTTTAGAATGTTGGCTGTTCAACCCTCTAAAATGAGAAATTTAGTAAAAAAGACTTTACTTTGTGGAAACTCCTGCCTTACGTTTATGAGATATGAATAGAGCTCTATTGCATTGTACTCTGGCAGAGGTAGAATATTTGCAAAGATGTTCAGTTTTGTTCCTGTGGTCCTGAGGAGGAGTCTAGGGAAAATGAGGAGTTGGTATGTGCAGGTGTAGAAGAACAGAACATAGAAATTAGTGCTGAAGATCTAACAGAAGAGATTGAAAAATTTAACACAGTTTCTTCAGAGAAACCAAACTGTGTTTGTATTTGTTGTCAACACACTCACTACAAAAGTCAAACTCATAATGTTGTGCTGTTTTCAAAAATTGAACAGGAGAACAGAGATAAGTGATAAGAATTTAGTATATATTTATGGGAGAACGCTTCGATTTGTCAACTCGGCAAACTATATCTAGGTATTGGTACTGATACATTACAAAATCCGAGAAGTCAGAGATGAAGGAGATGTGGAAAGAGATTGCTGAAAAGTCTCTAACTAAGAAGTTGTTCAGCTTCAGTTCGAAAATGCTTTCACAAAGTGAGATAGGTTCCTGTGAATGCTGTGATCGGTTGAGTTCAGCCAGTTTATATTCTAAGTAAAAGGGAATTGTTTGTGTAAGTCTAAGCACTGCAAGCAGAGGAAATAGAGTTTTGAGATCTTTCCCGGAAATGCAGTACCTAGCAGAGTTTGAACCGGAAAGTACAGACATTGTGAAAAGAAAATTGTCGGACACTTACTATTCAAGAAGGAGTCCACATCCTAAAAACCTGTGTCTTTATGAAGTACTTCAACACAAGATATATAGAAACAATGTAACAGAAAATGTAGATGAAAGGAAAAATGCAGTTAGTTGGATGCAACAGTTGTTTGGTTCCACACACAAAAATACGTTTTATAAACCACAGAAAACTTAGTTGCCAAACTCCTGATAAAAGAAAGCTTTCCTATTTGGCACTTCTGCAACTGTTCAAGCCTTGGCGTTCTGAATAAGAGTTACTTGGACAATTTGACTGCTAGGAAGATTCTTTCAATGCTGTAAATAACAACATTCAGTGTCAGTGTTTCCCAACTACATGAATCTGTTAAATGATGAGATTAAACTAGAGAAAACAATTTCTGCTGAGATAGCTATGGACAGTTCATAAAGCAGCCAATATTAAGGACCTTTAAGTCAAGATCCTCTTGGACAACTAGTTATTGAAAATGGAGCTGCCATAGCCACGAATGAGGTAAAGATTGCAGTGCAGCAAGCAAGACCAGAAATTGTTGATTTGGAGCAGTTTGTTGAACAACTGAATGACGAGCAGAAACAAATATATATGGATGTAAAAGAAGCAAGAAGAATGAATGTAAATGCTTATCATTTAAGCCAAGACTGTCAGTGGTCAATCAAGCTGGCACTGGGAAAAGCTTTTTAATTGAAGTTCTCACTACTTACCTAAAGAGCACTACAGACTTGAATTTGTCATGTGTAGTACCAGAACCAACTGGATTAGCTGCACACAACATTAAAGGAAATACTTTACATTGACTACCTCAGCTACCTGTACAACATGACAACAAACTGGCGTACCAAAGGTTATCTGGTGAAGCTTGTCATTAAATCTCAAGAGTACTGAAGAAATTGAAACTTTTAATCATCAATGAGGTGAGCATGGTCTCAAACAATGCTTGCGTTTGTACACTTGAGAATGTAACAGATTCTAAAGACAGACTGTGATGTGCTGTTTGGAGGAAAGCACTTAATTGTGTTTGATCTACAACAACTTACCCCCATCAAAGGACAGCCTGTGTTCAAGACACTTGTCCATGATGAAACTCTGATTTCCATGGGAAGTATTGGGAACGTCAACATTTGGCTAAACTTCCAATACAAGGAACTACTTAGGAATATGTGTCAAGCATCTGACATGGGATATGGAAATATCCTGAAGGATATTAGAGTAGGAGTTATCACATAAGAGGGGCAACGTTGCTTAGAAAGTCGACTTATAAAGAAACCTTCCTACAAACAAGACAGAGTCACAGCTAATGTTCAATTTAATTGAAGAGAGGAAAATCCATTGTTCGCGTATTACCTGCATTTTAGGAGTGCTCTTGTTTTAATTAACAGTTACTAAAACTGGAGAAAGAAGACATTTCAGAACAAACAGCAATTCACAAAATGGAACACCAGAGTCTAACAGTACTGCTAAGTGAAAAACCACAAGCCAAACTGGATTCATTGGAGAAATCTGTTTCCAGATCTGCAGGATTAGAAAAGTGTTTGTGGTCGCAAAAAATGTGGAGTAATTTTACGGCGTAATTTAAATTTTGAGGAAGGACTAGTTAATGGTGCTATGGTTAAAGTAATTTACTTCATTTTCCTTCATAACAGGAATGAAGCTTAATACCTAGCGATTAAATTCAATCAGGTTGATGGTGTAAAACAGATTGGAAGGTTTGTTGCACGTTTCCTGCTTGTGAAAGACTTGCATATTCGGTGGAAGCAGTTCCTAGTTTCTGTAGCATATGCTCTGACTATTTACAAATCTCACGGTTTAAGTGTAGATGCAGAATTCTTTAATAGTAGTACTACTGTCTTTACGGAAGGTATGTCCTATGTAGCCTTATCGCAAGTTAGAACATGCTCAGGTTTGTATCCTGTAGGCATTGATGATAGTAAAGTAACTGGTAATTCAAGTTGTGTCAAAGAGTACAACAAATTGAGAAGTGTTTATGCTCCTTATTTAGGACAGTGTCCAGTTTATGAAAAAACTACCATCTGCCTGAAGAGAAAGCATTCAAAGGATCACAGAGATGTTGTTGAGAAGAAATGTAAAATAGAGAACAGCAAACTACTTAAGAAAAACGGACAATGCCGGTGATATTGTTGGTTACTAGTTGTCAAACCCCTCTGGTGTCAACTGCTATGCCAATGTGGTTCTGAATGCACTGTTCTCTTTACCTCATATTGTTCATGCAGATGAACTGAGAAAACGCAAGGGATTGTGCTCTGCACTGTTTGCTTTGTTAGAATGCCTGTGCAGTGGTAGAACTAAACATATTGTGCATCTCACATTCAAGACCTTGTAGATTTGTGCACTGGATCTGTACACTTTATCCAAAACACTCAAGAAGATGCACAATCACTTCTAATAGTAATCTTTGGTATTTTAGAAGAAATGATGGTACCTCTTGACACCCTATTTGGACGTATTCACTTATGGAACCATGAGTTTGAACATTGTTGTTCTGCATCAAATACAGAAATATTACATATGGACACAATAGCAGCTATTTAAAAACTCCAACTGGATGTACAGAATATAACAACAGCATCCCATGTTGAAGACAAAACTGCCTTTTAAACTAACAAAATTCCTATCTTCTGTTTCTTGAGCCTAAGTTTTAATGAAGACTACAACTGAAACAATGAAATAATATACTTGAAGGCATTTTTAATACAACTATTTATGACATCATACGGCTTACCAGTGGTGATGTCTATATAATGGATTCGAAATGCAGATATGCAGTTAATAGTAGAATGATTCAGCGCAGATGCCAGTAAATTTTAAACAGTCATTACAAACTTAAAACCAGGACAAGAAACTATTTTTTGGAGAAAGAAATACCACTAATGTTATTATCTTTTATAAAGGAGTTTTCTATTTCCTCTGGGTACTGCATTTTCTATTTAAAAAATAAAACCGGATGGACACAATATAATGAGAAGAAATCACAATCATACAGATATTGCAACATGACTTACCAAGTTACAAGAATTATTTCAATTGGAAAAGTGAAATTGTCTACTTGTACTTTATCTATTACTAGGTTTTAAATCATCAAAAAGCCTACCAGGGGCGATGTCTTTAGAAGGTTGTCAAATGCTTTTGTCCTCTATAAAAATTACTTGTATTGTAACAATCTTAATAAAAAGTAGTTGGCTTTAGCGTGTTTCTGTATATTCAGTAAGTGTAGATAAAAGAATCAGTTAATTAATTGTAGTGAGTGCAGTGCATAGTGTCGCTAATTTACAGTGATAACAAGATTTCCCTGGTTGAACCTCCAGAAGGATCATTAATGGTGGAGCAGCCAGTGTGTTGACTGCACCAGCCTGAACCTCGGATACCTGCCAGATAGAACACAGGCACAGGGCCTGGTACCTCCACCTAAGTGCTGGTCGTCTGGGAGAAAAACACCCTTTTCCTGTCAAGGAGGACTTGACCAATATATGTGAGGGCTAGTAAGTTGAAGAAAGATCTCCTCAGATGAAACCCACTCTCACCAAGCGTTATTCAGGGGAATCAAATTGCAGTGCCTCATGGGCTGGGTGAGATAGAGAGAGAAGCCATGCTGCCTTTGCTCTCCTTTGCCTGATCACGCCCCATCCGGGTTCTGAGCAACTGAGGAGTTGCTTGCCCTGGTAAGCAGGTCAGCCTGGAATGTGAAGGAACTGGGGCCATGAGTGAGGCCCCGGCTTCTCTTGGCTGAGATGCTCTGCTGCATGGAGATACCTGGGCGTAAAGTCAACTGGAGGTATGCATGTGTCACTTCAGGAGGCAGGAAGGCAGATGGCCCTAGCTGCTTGGGCTTCTATTCACCCACCTCAGTGGTGGTTATGTGAGTCATTCTGATGTTAAAGTATAACCTGCCTCTCCTCCACTGGTGCCTCCACACCAGGTTTGGGGATCATAGCACAGGTCGTGGTTGCCTCCTAGGGAGGGGACCCTCAATGCTCCAGGATCAAGCCCTGGCTCTGGCTGGCTACAGTGGGTGTTTTACAGTTGACGTACAGGTGAGGCAGCCATCCCTAATTGCTATGCACCTGGTTATCCAGTCCCATGGAGCTGTGGTTTTAAGATTCATGTGGACCCATCTGGATTTCTGGTCGGGCCGTTGGTGGAGCTGCCTGCTTCTGCTCACATGGGCTTTGCTCAACTGACTGGTGCTGCAGGGTGGGGCTCCTGGGCCGAGCTCCTGGCATTTCCTTTTAATTTGTTGAGCCTGACTCTCAGAGGGGATGGCTGACTAGGCAGGGTGACTGCTCGCTGTGCGGGCATTAAATGGGCAGTGCTGCCTTTGTTCCACTTCTCTCACAGGTGGGTGGATCTCATGAAGGTTGCCTGTGACTCTTCGTAGTAGATCACTCAGCTTTTGCTTCACTGAAGAACATAGCTACCTTTAAGAACTAGTATGTATTGCAGGGCACATTGTTTATTGACACTTCGAATGCACCTTACAGCTCCAGGTTCCTCCCGGGACTAAGGCTGTCTGAGGTTCATTTGAACATTAGTTCCTTGGGGCCCTCCAGGGGCTTGGCTGGGGTAGAAGGCTCTGCTCCTTGTGTCCTGCCACTGGTTCACCTTGATTACTTGTGACAGAACCTGCCCCATGATACTGGTGCCAAGGTATGCCGCCAGTGCATCTGTCCTCCCCAAGGCGGGAAAGTGACTGGACTGCCCTGGGGTGTGAAACCCTTGAGGGACCTGGCTGACTGCTGTCCATGGCTGTCTGAGGGGTCCCTCTGCTGCATGTGTGTACTGGCCTCAGGTGCCTACCTCCACTCCGGCCAGCTACAGTCCCCCGCCTCCAATCTAGGAAAAGGTGCTTTACTGGGGCATCCCCATGTAAGAGAGACCTACCCCCATAAGAGGTGGGCCCTTGTGCTCAGAGGGTTAGCCCGGCTCCCTATACTTTGGCACCTGACTACAACCTAATATCAGGCTAGCGACCAAGCTGAGGCAACGTTTTGTCTCTGCCTGTGGCATTCACATGCCTTTGTCCCTCTCCTGATGCTGGTAGGAGAGATGGTGCTTAGAGACTGTACAGGGTAAGGGTCAGCCCCCTTTGCACATCAGGAAGACCAGATGGCCCGAGCAGGTGCCAGCAGAGTTGCTTGGAAGAAACTGTTTGGGGCCTTAGGGGACAGAAGTTTCTAATCGCTGTCCACAGTGCGCATGGCCACTCTAGTCTGTGGCTTTCATGAAGCCATGGCTTTTGCCTGGGAGTCCTGGTCCTCCAGACCTGGGCTTCTGCCACTGAGCAGAGCCACCTAGCATGCTTGGTGACATTGGACCTTTGAGGATTCTGCGGCTTCTCTAGGCTGAACAGTTCCAGTAATCATTTGTGAGAGGTGGGTAAAGCCATGGCTTTTGTCTGCGAAGCTCAGTTTCAGTGGACCGGGATTCCAGGCACTGACCACTGTGCCTAGATCGATGTCCACTTTTACCTAGGTTTGGGCTTTAGCCACCTAGCCTACTTGGGGCATGGTAGTGTCGTACTGAAGAGGAATCTGGGGCTCCTCCAGATTGAACAGTTCCAATAATCCCCTGTGAGAGTTGGGTCAAGCCATGGCTTTTGCCTGAGAGACCCGGTCTCCACAGTCCAGGGCTCCAGGTACTGCCATGGCAACCTTCCTTACCTGAGCACGGTGCTAAACATTCTAGTAATCCCCAGTGAGAGGTGGATAAAGCCATTGCTTTTGACTGGCAGTCTTGTTCTCCCCAGGCTGGGGCCACAGCACTGACATCGGCCACCTTTCTTTACCCCTGTCCAATGCCACCCTGCACAGGTTGAGAATGGGCCTTATTGGGGCTAAACAGGCAGTGTATTTCCCAGATAGAGGCAGATGAGAAAGGCAGACAAAGATATGGTCTCCTCCTGTAGGCCAGAGCTAGGGCCACCTAGCCTACCCAGGGCAGTGTAGCACCCCAAACCCAAAGGATTGTCAAGTTTCAAGGCATCCACCATTCAGCTTTGTAATCAAGTTTGGCTAAAATGTCACCAGTGACATTTCATTCTTAAGGCCGATCCTGCCAATGGACACAAATTGGTGTGCCAACTCAGAGTCTCACCCATGAACCATGTGATCAGCCAAGCGGGCTAATTTATAATTTTGCACAGCCTGATTTTTAGGGCTGTATTAGTTTTAGAAGTGCAGATTGTGAATAGCAGTGGTCTTACTCTTTTGTGGGTAGGTGTCTGTGTCAACCATCCCTAAATACCACATTACTTCTCTTTAAGCCCCCCTTTTTAGTAAGTATTCCCAATTTTCCAGTCATTTCCCCCGTCACTCCCACATTTACTATGAAAACTTAGGCTTACATGTGTGGACATCTTCACAGTTGAGGGAGGAGTCTCTGCACAGAAAACATGGGGCAGGCAGAGGGGTAGGTATCTGCATGTAGGTTTGTGAATAGCATTTTGTAGTAAGAGGGTAGTACTATTGTAATACTAGTAAATGTGCTACAAAGTGCAGTTTGTGAATTAGGCCCCAACATTTTGAATTCATATTTCACCTTAACACATTCTTATCGTTGTCAAATATATGCCTACACAGGATTCACTTTTTTCATTTTTTTGATTTGTGTTGTTTAGCAAATGTGGTCATAGAATCACTTCTGAAGGGCTCAACCTGCAAGCATAGTTTTGGGTATTTTCTTTGTGCACCATTATCTATATTTAATATTAGCAGGAGGTCTGAAACATGTGACTAAAATCAAGCAAAAAGGATAGAAGTGAATGGTATCAAAATAAAAATATTCTTCTGGGAGACCTGTGTTTGTCTGCTTCGTTCTGTTGGTCAACTGCCTCAAGCTTTAAGTTTCTGGGTAGATCTGGATACTTTTTCACCAACTTCTGCAGTAATTGCTGATTATTGAACAAAATTGTTCTAAGTCATTGTTGTTAATGGGAAGCCAGCACTTGAAGTTCATGAAACTTTTATTTCTAAAAAGAGCAGTTAAGTGCTGATATTTCATTAGACATCTGGACTAGTAGATAAATAATTGTTGTCCTCTGGTACTCTTACATGGAGGGGATTATAACATGAGTTTAAGAGTGTTTAATCAACAGACTCCACAGCATCAGAATACAAAATGTCGCCCTCAAATGCTCGCCTCCTTCCTGACAGGATGCACTCAGAGCGTCCACCTACTCCTTTTCAACTCCACACCCAAGAGCATCATTTGCAGTGTACCCCAAGGTTCATTCCTCAGCTCCACTTTGTTCAATACCTATATGACCCCACCTGGCCAACATTGTGATTTCCCACGCATTCAAAATCATCTCCTACGCAGGCAATACTCAGCTGATCCTCTCACTTACTGAAGACCCCTCCATCACCAGAATAAACCTCCACAAAGCCATGACCACCGTAGCCGATTGGATGAAGCCCAACTGCCTGAAGCTCAATTGACAAGACTGAAGTCCTGATCTTTGAGAAAAACACCTCCACTTGGGACCCTAGCTGGCGGCCAGCCGAACTTGTACCCACTCCCATGCATACAGACGACGCTTGTAACTTTTGCATCATCCTCAACAGTGAGCTGAACATTAAGCAACAGATCGACGCAGTCGCCTCCTCCTGCTTCCACACTGTCCGCATGCTCTGCAGACTCTTCAAATGGATCCCAGCCATCACCAGAAAACTGTTACCACGGCCCTCGTTACCAGCCGTCTGAACTACGGCAACACTCTCTACCCCAGCATTTTCTCCTAGCTCTTAAAGAGACTCCAGACAATACAGAGCACTGCTGCCAGACTCATCCTGAACCTTCCCAGGTATACCCACATCACCCCGTACCTCAGAAAACTCCAATGGCTCCCTGTCCAGAAGGGATGTCACTCCAAGTTCCTCATGCATGCCTACAAAGCCCTACAAGATAAAGGACTGGACTACATCAACCATCGTCTGCACTTCCACCAACCCACGAGACACACACCCAGATTCTGATGCAGATGCAGAGGGGGGGATGCTCTCTTTCCTACAGCGCCACCAAGGCCTGGAACGATCTCCCCCTCCCCCTTCGAACTGCATCTTCACTGGCAGACTTCAGGAAGAGACTCAAGACCTGGCTCTTTGACAGAGACATCGCACCCCAGCACCCAGGGGTGACAGTGACGCACCCCACAAATGACTGATTGATAATTAAACACCAGAAGCTGAGCCGAGGTAGAATACAGTAAAGGTGTACAGTAGGTGATCTAAAGTTTAACAGAGTTCAAAGCTTAACTTTGCAAGATGGGATGAGGGTACAAGAAACAACAGATGTAATGCTCAACAGTATAAGAGGTACAAACTTCTCAAGATATTTAAAAAAATATATACTTCTTTATTCACTAAAATATTTGTGATAAAAAATAATCATTAAAACTATTTCTGTCCAATTCATTAATCAGCATGTTCACACAAACAATGGATGAATGAGTGGCTGAGCGTAGTTTGCGCAACAGTAGTCTGGCTGAAAGCCTTCAAATTTAGTTCCATAACTAGTCCTTTTTTATTTCACACTCACAATTGAGCATTTTCAAATAACACTACAACCATACATCAGGAATGATGTAGGTAATTGTCTTGAATTAGTTCTGTCACACTATTGGACTGCGATTCAAGCCTTCTTCTTATTTTCCCATTTCATGTGAAATATGTCACTAAAGATTTTGGATTTAAATTAAGTGTTTTCTACACCACATATGGGACTGTGTTGCTAGCTAGGAGAGGTAGAGTCAGGGTAATCAACACATGGGACAGATTAATCCACATAATACCACATATGGGACTGTGTTGCTAGCTAGGAGAGGTAGAGTCGGAGTAATAATAGTGAGCTGAGAAATAAAAGGCACCTTTGCACTGAAAGTGGCTCAGTAATGAAATGTGGTCTGTGAAGTATAATAAATACATAATCCAGGGGTGTAACTATCATTAATGCAGTACGGGCAGTGTCATTGGGTCCCAAGGGTGTGTAGATAAGCATGGGCCCCAATTACGGTTGCCTTTTCGTACTGAACTGACAGCAGAGGGGACTTTTAAGTTCTGGCATTAGCCAGGACGTTTTGATTTTTTCAAACAGTATATGTATAGTTTAATTTTTTTAAAGGGCTTTCAGCCAGCTTTCTTCATCCGTTGGTCTGTTGATGTGTCATTCACATTTTGCGTCCACCCACTACAGCATACAACATGGAGCAGGGGGGTTAATCCACTTCAGCAGCTGGATAACTTCACTTTGAGTGATTGCATTTTGCTCTTTCACAAGAAGCACATCCACACATAGGGGGTCATTCTGCCCCTGGCGGTCCATGACCGCCATGGCGGAGGGTGGCGGAAGCACCGCCAACAGGCTGGCGGTGCTTCCTGGGCGATTCTGACCGCGGCGGTAAAGCCGCGGTCAGAAAAGGGGAGCCGGCGGTTTCCCGCCGGTTTCACGCTGGCCCAGGGAATCCGCCATGGCGCTGCCAGAACCAGGATGGCGGGAACGTGTGCCGTGGGGCCCCTGGGGGTCCCTGCACTGCCCATGCCACTGGCATGGGCAGTGCAGGGGCCCCCTAACAGGGCCCCACAAAGATTTTCACTGTCTGCTTTGCAGACAGTGAAAATCGCGACGGGTGCCACTGCACCCGTCGCACCCCTGCAACTCCGCCGGCTCCATTCCGAGCTGGCTTCATTGTTGAAGGGGCTTTCCCGCTGGGCCGGCCGGCGGTCTTCTGGCGGTCGCCCGCCGGCCCAGCGGGAAAGCCGGAATGGCCGCCGCGGTCTTTTGACCGCGGAGCGGTCTTTCGGCGGGAACCGCTTGGCGGGCGGCGACCGCCGACCGCCGCGGTCAGAATAACCACCATAATCTAGTTCCCTTCTGTGACAATGTTTTTGTTTTTAACGTATTACTTTGATGTTGCCTTTGTGCTTAGAGTCTGATGTGACAAAAGGATGCTTTATTCCAGATGTGAGTACAGTCTACATCCCATGCATTATCAGTTCCTGTATCCTGCCAATGCTGTTGTAAATTCCTTTTGAAGTGTCTTTTATCTGACTGCTGGTATTTCACAGCATAACAGATTACGTCCATTTCAAACTGTTCTATGTTAAGTTCTTGCAAGTTTTAAAATTATAAATGTGAATTCCTAAGCAGACTATTCTTCAGAGCATTTGTACCAGACTCAATGACACCCGTGGTTTTGTAATAAAGTTTCTCCAGAATGGAAGTCAGCATTTATCATGCTTAATTTGCAGTACATCCTCCTACTTTCTTGCTTTCCTTTTTTCCTTTATTCAGTCATTAATTCCTTCTTTCTTTCTTTCTTTCCTTCCTTTTTTCTTTTTCATTCATTCTTTCCGTCTCTTGCTTTTTGTTCATTCATTCATTCTTTCCTTCTTTCTTGCTTTCCTTTTTTGTTCTTTCTTTCATACCTTTCCTTTTTCTTGCTTTTTTTATTTCATTCCATCTTTCTTGTTTTCTTTCTGTTTTCTTATATCTTGCTTTCATGCCTTCTTTTTTGCTTTCATTCTTTCTTTCTTGCTTTCATTTTTTCTTTCATTGCTTCTCTTTTCTCTCCCCTCTGTCTTTTCCTCTTTTGTTCTTTCTTTTGATTTATTTTTTCCTTCTTCCCTTTCTTGCTTTTATTCCTCATTTCTTCCTTCCATTCATCCCTTCTTCCTTTATCTCTTCTGTCTGTCTTTAAATCTTTTGTACTTTCTTTATTGCCTTCCAACTTTCTTTCTTTCCTTCTTTCCTCCTTTCTTGCCTTCCTTTTTTCCATCTTTCCTTCCTTCTTTTATTCCTTTTTCTTTCTTTCCTGTTTTCTTTCCTTCTTCCCTTTGTTCTTTCTCGAATGCAAGAGGCTGAAAGCCAATGGTACAATGATTGGCATTTTTAAGTCTGAGGTAGACAAGACCTTTTGATTTTACTACAGTTCTGTATATGACATAGTTACTTATGGAGGTTATTAGCCACACTTCACCCATGTGTCCGTGGTTGTGTCATTCACATTTTTCTTCAACCCACTTGAGCGTGCGTCAAATGGCGACGCATCACCCCCACTTCCGCCATTGGCTGACTTCACTAGGAGTTATGACATGTTGCCCTTTCACAAGAAGCACATCCACATACAAATTAGTTTCCTTTAGTCCCAGGGAGTAATATGATAATTTATGCTTTTTTAGACCAAAAAACATGTTTGCCTTTATTATTATTTTTTATTTTGAATGGCAAATGCCCATCAGCTTCCAAAACAATAAAGTTTTGTAAAGACCATAACAAAGCAAAACAAGATTTGCCAAAAGGCTGGTGGACAACGTCAGACCTATTAGCTTTGCCAGTGCTTGATTGTTCCTTGCATAATCCCTTTATCCCCAGATATACAGTCGCTTCACTTGGATATGTCGCATTCTCATTCAAATTCCCTCAACATTTAAATTTTGTCATAAAATACAGACAACTCAGACTCATCTGCATATTAACAATAATAGTGAGAAGCATGTTCATGACTCCTAAAAAGAGGCAAAGTGGTTTAATGGTCTGCAAAGGGACTTAATGCTCCCTGACAATTAAGCTGTATAATTTAAAGCCATAAAACCTGTTTAGCTGTATTGATGTTTGTTAAGGGAAAGAATCACTTTGGATGCGCACTCCTATATCGCCGGAACATTCGGATAGTAAGGTTAGTTACTGATGTTTTTGCTCGTCTCATTGAGATTGTGAAAGGAATGAGACATCTCTGTTTTGACTTTACTGCTTTAAATCTGCCTTTATGCATGTTAGGAAAACATAACATTGTACTGAATATCATGAATGCATCCTCATTTTAGATGGCATGCAAGTAAGCTTCAGTTTAAGCTGGATAACTGAAGTAATCTCCTCTAACCTGTATCAAAGAAGAAATAGTTATTTATTTCTGGAATGAGAGAACTAAGTGATGGTGCTTATGCCAATGACACAATAAAGCATAACCTTTTTTTCTATCCAAGATATGTAGGCCTGGAGAATACCATGTTAAGAAGATTGGTGAGGATTGTGTTCCTTTGTTGAGACAACTTTAAGTAGGCCATGATAGGTTATTTCCCAAAATATTATACTTAGTTCCCTGCCACTTCTCTGACACCTTCTCTTTGCCCCTACTTGGCACTTCTTACCCATAGCAATTGGTGAACATTGTAGTTACCCTTGATCCTGCATGTACTGTGTGTGTGATACCTGAATTCACTTTATACTCTTGTGTGAATTTAGCTGCTATCATAGCATCACAGGGTGCTTCAAAGAAATCGTGCATTGAATCGAGTCAAGCTCACTTGGTCTTTAAGCTCTCAAAACTGAACCGATACGACTGTAGAATGTGCTGGTTAGTACTCTGTGTTTTTCCCCTCCACGAGTGTTTTGAGACCTGTTTGCGGTCTCTGTGGGTTTTTTAAGCAGTTGTCGGGTTCTGGAAATGTAGACCCAGTGTTAAGCCTCTGCAGTCCCTGTATACTTATGAAGGTGGTCAAGTTGAAATTACTGTCTTTGGTAGGGATCTGGGGGAAAACGGTAAAGGGGTGTGAGAGGAAACACTGGGCTGGATTACACTCTTCGACATGAGAGTCCCTTCCTGCCAGTGAAATCAACCAGCCAGTCACTTTGCTCGTGCTTGCTTCGATTTGCATATTAGAGCAGATTAAAATCCCCCTGAAGCTGCCCTTTTGAGATATAGCTCACTGCAGATCCATGACCAGTTAAACATTCTTCAGGAGCTGCTTGGATAGAGGTAGTTGGTTTTCCTTAAGAGGCAAGTGTGTGACTCAGTTACACTAAAGAATAAAGTGATTCTAAAACTGTATTTTGTAACCAGTATCAGTTTACAGTACATAATTTAGGAAACAGCACTAGCCTGTGAATGCAGTAACGATTAACATGAGAATGGCAATTCCATATCAGGCACATTACGTAAAATAAAAAAAGTGTTGTCTGTTAAACAGCTAATAACAATTGCTTTCAACTTATTAGCAGTTACCTCAGCACAGCAGGCCATTACAAAGTTGTGGGCTTTACCAGACTGCTCTTTTTGTTATTTGGGATAGCGATCACCTCTCGTATGGCCATTTACACAGTGTATCTGGGAAAACATATCGGGACTTCTCTATTCGAAATCTCAACTTTAGAGTGAAGTGGGGCCACGCCAACTACCAGAGAATTTGTGACAGAGAACTGAAGCAGCTCTGAAGCTGATGTCCTGAGTGACTTCAGTATATTCCATCTTCTCTTCTAAACTCCTCCAGTCATCCTCCTAAGAGAGATTCCCTTTTTGCTTCGGTGATTCCTTCATGAAAACAAGTTTTGGAAAGCCAGTAGGATCTATGGGCTTTGACAATGTGTTTTGTTCTGATGGATACAACTACCTGTGGATTCCTCACCTAATGAATACTGCCATTGCGCCAGCATTCAATGGAAATCTTCTTCCTAGCTTCTGCACGTCGACGAGGACGTCCCAGTTGCCCACGCGATGCCGTCTGACGTCATACAGGCAATAAGAGGTCCTCGCCGACATCCGTTCCCTTTTTTCCGTGCCATTCGAAACGGTTATCTTCGAGGGAGCTACTGTTGCTGTTCGACAGTTAGTGTGTTTTTGGATCTATTTTTTTCTCCGAGATTACAATGTCGCAGAGAAAGTCAGGATTCAAGCCCTGTCGTGAGTGCGGGGCAAAATGTCGGTGACGGACCCACATTCTGACTGTTTGTGGTGTCTTAGTTCCGATCATGATGTTGACAAGTGTGATTCTTGTCAGCATATGAATCCGAAGGCCCTGAAAGAGCGCGAGGCCAAGCTTTTTCTGGCAAAGTCGAAAAAGAGGGAGAAGAGACACCATCGAAAATCCTAGTCACCGAAGTCTCATCGGCGTCATCGGGACTCCTGGCGTCGTCGAGAATCACGGCGCCGGTCGAGTAAAGAGAGGTCTCGGTCGAGGTCACCATCGACTCTGCGTCGGAAGACTTGGGAGGTCAGTCCCACTGTCACTCCTCATCCGTCGACGCCGTTGCCTTCTCCAGCCTCACCGACTTCGCCCGGGTCATCGGGCCAACCCCCTTCAGTGTTTGAGGTTCCGCAGCCTCAAATGTTTTCTCCGACGTTGCAGACGTCGAGGCCGGCGTCGGTGTCGCCTTCGAACCAGGCACCCCAGGCTTTCCCGGCCCCTGGAGCTGATAATACCGCATTTTTAAATGCGATGTTCTCCAGCTTCCAGCGGATGGCTCCAGGTGGTGGACCGGCTGGGCCTTTGGGCCCTTTGGCTTTCAACATGGGTGCTCCGGCTCCCCTTCGACCGGCCCCCTTTATGCCCTTTCTTCCCCTGGGGAACGTGGGCTCGGCGTCGGAATCGGCTCCGGTGGCTCCTGAGGCTTCGACATCCTCGGCTCCAGATGCTTCGATGTTTCAACCAGTGGCGCCGTCTAGACCTCCTACGACTCCGAAGCAGTCTTTTCTGCCTCCGACTCCTGGTTCGGCGCCGAAGGTACCTGTGGCGCCTGTAGACCCGGCATCGGACGGATCCAGGGATCGGCGTCGTTCTTCGACATCTGCTAACGCCATGTCGACGCCGAGGATTGAGGAGAGGCTGCACTCGAGGAGGCTTGCTCTCCGCCTCCTGGAAGAACAGGAGTACCAGAGACAGAACCTGGAGGAAGGAGAGATTGAGGACTCTCATGAGGGGCTCCATGGGCTGGACACTGCTAGTGGCCTAGATACTTCCCCTGAGTGGGACTTGTCATCTCCTGGGGAGTATACAGAAGAGGTGGCCACTTTTCATGCTGTTATCAGGAAGGCAGCTAACTTCTTGGATCTTCCTTTGCTGGTGACTGAAGCCAAGCAGAATTTGTTGACAGAGGTGTTGCACCCGGCCTCTACATCGGCAGAACCACTTTTGCCGTTCAATGAGGCGCTGCTGGAACCTGTTTTGGAAGTGAGGAAGAAGCTGGTGTCTTTTTCAGCTGTCAATAGGTCTGTGGCTAGGAGGTATCGGGCTGCACCAGCTGACCCTGGTTTTCTTACCAGACATCCAACACCTGAAAGCTTGGTGGTCCAGGCTTCCTGCTCGGCAAGGTCTGCTATTGGTTCTTTTCCAACTGTGCCCTCCGATAGAGACTCCATGAAGATGGACATGGCATCCAAAAAGGTGTTTTCGTCATGTAGCATGGCATTAAAGTCCACCAATGCTACATGTATTTTAGGAAGGTACATTTATGCTCTGATGGACGAAATTGCATCTACGCATACAGAGGTCCCTCAGAGGCTATTGAATCTGGTATCGGACACTCAAGCAGCTGCAACTCAGGTTATCCAATCTGGGTTGGATACAACTGACTCTGTGGCTAGAGCAATGGGCACTGCTGTAGTTACGAGGAGGCAGGCTTGGCTTCGTAACTCAGGGTTTTCCTCGGATGTACAGTCGACCTTACTGGACCTTCCTTTTGATGGGGACAAGCTCTTTGGTGCCAAGGCGGATTTGGCCTTAGAGAGGTTCAAGGAGAGCAGGGCCACGGCCAAGTCGCTGGGCTTGCAAGCCACTTCTTCTGCCTCCTCTAGATTTTTTAGGAGGTTTCGAGGATTTGGTCGTGGCTCCTCCTCCTCCTCCTTTCGAGGGAAATTCCAGCAGCCTACCTCTGCTCTCTCCTATAGATCTTTTAGAGGGAGGGGTAGGGTCCGTACCAGGGGAGCCTCTCAGCAGCACTCTGCCTCTTCCTCTTCCTCTGGAGGGGTGCAGCAGGGGAAGCAGCCTTAGGCTTCCACCAATTCCCACTCACTCCTCTCCTGTAGGGGGGAGGTTACTGTATTTTCTCCACAAGTGGGAGGTCATCACATCAGACTCCTGGATTACCAGCATTGTGAGAAAAGGCTACACCCTTCCCTTTCGGGAGTTTCCGCCCCCCATCCCGCCCCGCCCATCTTATTGTTCAGAAGAACACCTCCTGTTGTTAGAACATGAGGTTCAAGTCCTCCTTTCAAAGGGTGCAGTGGAGTTGGTTCCAGAGAAGGAAAGGGGTCAAGGTTGTTACTCAAGGTACTTCCTGATTCCTAAGAAGGATGGTCGGTTGAGACCAATTCTGGACTGAGGATCTTGAATTGGTTCCTCCCTAAGGAAAAGTTCAAGATGCTGACCCTAGCTCAGGTGCTTTTGGCGTTGAACAATGGAGATTGGATGGTGTCTGTCGACTTGCAGGATGCTCACTTTCATATCCCGATACTCAAGTCGCACAGGAAGTATCTCCGTTTTGTGGTGGGGTCGCAGCACTATCAGTTTGCGGTCCTCCCGTTTGGTCTTACTTCAGCACCTCGAGGCTTCGAGTCTGTGGTTGTGGCAGAGCTCAGAAGGAAGGGGATAGCAGTATTCCCTTACCTGGATGACTGGTTGATCAAAGCCAAGTCCCCGGACCTCGTGTTGCATCATCTGCAGTCAACAACCCAGTTGTTGTTCGACCTGGGCTTTTCGGTGAACATGCCCAAATCTCACCTAGAGCCCTCTCAGCGCCTCCTGTTCATAGGGGCAGTACTGGATACAACATTGAATCGAGCCTTTCCTCCGCGTCAGCGGATTCAAGACATTCAGGCATTGGTTCCAATGTTTCAAAGTGGAGCGGTCATTCCAGTCCTCAAGGTCTTACGTCTGCTCGGTCTGTTTGCCTCCTGCATACTGTTGGTCACACATGCTCGCTGGCACATGAGGGCTCTTCAGTGGTGCCTCCGAAGGCAGTGGTCTCAACACAAAGGGGATCTCGAAGGTTCTGTAAAGATCTCCAGAGATGCTGCCACGGATTTGAAGTGGTGGATTGCGGGCGACAATCTTTCTCGGGGAAGGCCGTTCACACAACCTCCACCGGTGACCACGGTAATAACGGATGCTTCCACTTTAGGGTGGGGAGCTCATCTGGGGGACCTGGAGATCAAGGGGCTTTGGTCTCCAGTGGAACAGATGTTTCATATCAATCTGTTGGAGTTACGGGCTGTACGTCTGGCTCTCAAGGCCTTCCTCCCATCCCTTCGCGGTCAGTCGGTTCAGGTCCTGACGGACAATACTACCGCAATGTGGTATATAAACAAGCAGGGAGGGGTAGGGTCGTACCTTCTCTGCAGGGAAGCTCTTCGGCTATGGTCCTGGGCAAAGGACCATCAGATTTGCTTGGTAGCAAATCATCTGGCCGGAGTCTTGAACGTACGTGCGGACAGTCTCAGTCGCCATTTCTCAGCCGACCACGAGTGGCGTCTCCATCCAGATCAAGTCCTTCTAATCTTCCAGATGTGGGGGTTTCCTCGGATAGATCTGTTTGCCACCCGGGAGAACTCGCACTGCCCGTTATTCTGCAGCCTCCAGTATCCGGTACAAGGAGCGTTGGGGGACGCGTTTCAGAGGACCTGGTGCGACCAGTTGCTTTACGCGTTTCCCCCCATACCCTTGATTCCTCGAGTATTGAGGAAAATACGCCAAGACCGGGCCCAAGTAATCTTAATTGCTCCGGATTGGCCAAGGAGGGTGTGGTATTCCGACCTTCTCCAACTCTCACTGTGCCCTCCGCTCCGTCTCCCTCTCAGGGCAGACCTCCTCTCGCAGTCGCAGGGGCAGGTTTTACACCCCAACCTCCAGAGCCTGCACATTCATGCCTGGAGATTGAACGGGGCAACCTGAGTTCCTTTTCTCTCCCGCCTGAGGTAGTGGATGTTATCTTATTGGCCAGGCGACACTCCACTAAATCTATCTACGCTAATAGGTGGTCTAAATTTGTGGTATGGTGTGGAGAGAGGCAGATTGATCCCTTGCGTGCTCATTTGTCGGATGTTTTATCTTTTGCTTTGTCTTTAGCACAGAGGGGTTGTGCAGTGGCTACTGTTAAGGGTTACTTGTCTGCCTTGTTAGCCTTTCTTTGTCTTCCAGACCAGCCTTCTTTATTTAAATCTCCAATAGTACTTAGATTCTTGAAGGGCCTTATGAATAAATTTCCTCCAAATCCTTTCGTTATGCCTCAATGGAATTTGTCCTTGGTTCTAACTTTCCTTATGGGGTCCCCTTTTGAGCCTATGCATTCTTGCCCCATAAGATTGTTGGTTCTAAAAACAGTTTTCCTGGTTGCTAATACATCTGCAAGGAGAGTGAGTGAGTTGCAGGCTCTATCGGTAAAACCCCCTTATACATCTTTTTATGGGGATAAGGTGGTGTTGAGGACCAAGGCTGCTTTCCTTCCGAAGGTTGTTTCACCCTTTCATTTGGGCCAGACAATTACTCTGTCCACGTTTTATCCTCCGCCTCATCCGTCAAAGGAAGAAGAGAGACTACACCGCTTGGACCCAAAGAGGGCGTTAAGCTTTTATATAGACAGGACAAAGGATTTCAGGCTCAGGCTGGAGGATCAGCTTTTCATCGGATACGTGGGAAAGAGGAGAGGAAAGGCAGTCCACAAGAGAACACTCTCCAGGTGGGTTGTTCTTTGCATTAAAATGTGTTACTCTTTGGCAAAGAAGGATCCCCCTGATGGTATAAGAGCTCATTCCACCAGAGCTAAGTCGGCCTCCTCAGCCTTGGCTAGGGTTGTTCCTGTGGTCGACATCTGCAAGGCCGCAACTTGGTCGTCCCTTCACACTTTTGCGAAGCATTACTGCTTGGACTCTGAAGTCAGAAGGGACGACCATTTTGCACGGTCAGTGCTGCAGGATTTCTTGGTTTGACCATTCAGGCACCCACCACCGAGTGCGGTACTGCTTTGGGACTCTATTCATTAGGTGAGGAATCCACAGGTAGTTGTATCCATCAGAAGAACGAGTTACTTACCTTCGGTAACAACTTTTCTGGTGGATACATTAGCTACCTGTGGATTCCTCACGGTCCTACCCGCCTCCCCGTTGCCTGTCTGGTCTAACCAAGTAATGCTTGAGTGTGCTTCTCTTGGTTTTGAGGATTGGTATATATTGTGTATATATGTTTATATATATATATATATATATATATATATATATATATATATATATATATATATAGTTCATATATTTATTTATTTACTTGTTGAAAAAAAAATGGTACGATGAATTCTCAGAATGATGTGTTTGTTTGAAATGTCATTAAATATTACTATTGTTCTTTCATCTCAAAGGCCTATTATTCTCAGGCACGTAAAAAGTTTTGGTACTGACGTCGGCACGTCGGCGAGGACCTCTTATTGCCTGTATGACGTCAGACGGCGTCGCATGGGCAACTGTGACGTTCTCGTCGACGTGCAGAAGCTAGGAAGAAGATTTCCGTCGAATGCTGGCGCAATGGGAGTATTCATTAGGTGAGGAATCCACAGGTAGCTAATGTATCCACCAGAAAAGTCATTACGGAAGGTAAGTAACTCGTTCTTTCTGGCCATAGAGATGTCAACATGCATGTGCATGCATACACAGTGGCCATCGGGTATAGGAGTTTCAAATAAATATAAGAATACTCATTACAAGATGGCTGTCGCATGTGCCTGTTTATGGTGGCCATTTATAAAGATAGCCCATCCAGTCAATGACAACTTGTAAAGAAATGTCACTAGCCAATGACTGAAAGGGGCTGAACAAAAGCTCAACCTTCTTGTTCTATATGTACGTGTATGTATTGGTGACATGAGGTCTCTGATAGTGGCTACAGCTGTTTGTCGGTGAGACCTAAACGAGAACATCAGAAAGCAGGCTTGCAATCTTGTATGTATAAGTTGAGTATTACAAAAATGAGGATACAACCAGCTCTATACCAACCTCTAACATCAGAATGCAACAAGAACACTGAAATGGGCATGAACTCTGTTTGTGTTCCTGGGACAATGTATTTATTATGGCCCACTGTGGCTGATTTAAGCTACAGAACGAAAACATTCAATGTAGGGAAGGCTAGTGATGTTTCTAAATCAATACAACTAACACACAAAAGGTGGTGAAAGGTATGCTTGTGCATAATCTAAACAACTTGCATCCCGAACAGCCAAGCCAGGTCCTATCTGAACCAAAACACAAGCAACCCAACACCACTGTTGCCTATTTAGGCCTCTTCGGTCAGGGTCAGCTGGGTTCCAGTGGCACAGGGAGCACAGGTTCCACATCTGAACATACCCTTGGCCACTTACGAGGTTTTGGAAGCCGCGCTATAGCTGTACCAACTAAGGGCCTGATTTATATTTCGGTGGATGGATAGCCCTCCCGCAGAAATGTTAAATCCCGTAGGACAGTGGTTCCCAACCTTTTGACTTTGTGGACCCTCACTTTCTCACTATCGGGCCCTGGGGACCGCCACTGAATCATTATTGGAATGTGGGGAACCCCAACTGAGTCATTAATCAAAGCTAGGGACGTAATCTGTTAAAATGATTACATTTGCTAAACAGTCACGGACCACCTGTGGAGGCTTCGCGGACCCCCAGGGGTCCCCGGACCACAGGCTGGGGACCATAACCATAGAATGCAGTGGGATTTAGATTTTGGCAGAGGGGCTATCTGTCACCATTGTGACAGAGTAACACGTCTGCCAAAATCAAAATCCGTCCCTAAGTCTAATAAAGTTGAAACCATTCTGGGTTTGCTTGTCACCCCTTCTGGATGTGGTTTTGCCTGGCATTTAGGGCTGGACTGCCCCCAGAAGGAGCAGGGTCAATACTGATTTGCATAAGAGGATCCTCTGCTTAGAGTGACAATGTGGGTGAACGACAATGGGTTGGAATGCTCCCTAAAGCGATTGCCAGTGGTTTAGACTATTTGCAAGCATGCCCTCTATCACCTTTTGTGTGTTTTATGTAATACCTTAAGTGGCCAAGGGTATGCCCAGTCGTGGATCCCTTGCTTGCTGTACCAAGCGATACCTACTAAGGACAAAACCAGACTGGGTTTGCTTGTGGTCCCTTCTAGAGAGGACATTGCCTGGCAGTTTAGGGTGGACTGCTTCCACAAGGAGCAAGGTTAATGCTGATTTGCATAAGGCAGACCTGTCTCGAGGAGCACAGTGGGTGAAAAATGATTGGTTAGAATGTTGCTCAGAGCAATTGCCAGTGGTTTAGACTATTAGCAAGCACATTTGATAGAGACTTCTATCTGAAGATTCCTTACTTTTGAATTTCCCAGACATCAGACTGGATCCGGAATCTTTTGTGTGAGCAGTACCCCTGTATGTAGTTGGGTGGCTTCTATAGGTTCCCCTCACTGGCCTCATTGACGCCAGAAGTGATGCCGCAGTCACCTATATAGGCGCCAACCAGGTGCACGGACATCAGTCCTTTTATTTTCACGCCAGTTAATGCTAATCTGGAGAAAAGCTACACCTCTGTCTCTTTTTGACAGTTCTTTTTTACTTTTTTGTGTTGAGGATGTTTATGAGGAAGGCAGGGCTTAAGCCATGTGGCGCATGTCACTGCACCCTGCCGGTTAGAAACCCCCATCTGGTTGTCTATGATGTCTCAGACATGACCACGGCTCAGTCGTGCTCGGACAGCTGGGCCATGGCGCCAAAAGCTTTGAGGAAGCGGTCCCAAAAGCTGCTTGCGGCCCAGCAGTTGACACCAGAAAGTGTGACTCCTAGGAGCCCTCGGTCCAAATCAAGGAAAAGGCCGGGGGACCGCTCCAGGAGCACCAAGTCCTCTTCATCACACTCAAGGTCCTCGGTGCACTCGTGGAAGAGGCTCAAGAAGAAGTCCAAGCGGACTCTTCACCTCGTCCGTTGGCCGACGCGACGAGTGAGAAACATTGGCATTCCAGGCACATTTCTACAGAGCCATTGTCAGGTCCGACTTTATGCCTCTCCCCATATCCAGGAGCCAGAGCGACCCCCACTCACATTAATGAATTTTATGAGGCTATGCACCTCATCTTTGAGCATGCTGACCCCTCCGGAGAACCTTCAGGCCCCACAAGGTTGGTGGAGGCCCCATCAAGTTCCATGCCGACGTTTCCGGCCTTGGCTCCGATGGGGTCTCATGGATCTGATCCCAACGCTGATGCTTCCAGCGCCGACAGTGCCCACCAGCGGCACCATCCCCATTCTCATTCCTGATGACTCTGAGTTGGAATTGCATCAATCAACAGGGATTCTGGCTCCGGCAGAGCCCATTGGTCGTAGGTTGTTGCCTAAGCATTATCTAGAGCAGCCAGGTATGGGGAAAGAGTGGTAGGGGTCACTGGACCCTTTAGAATACCAGTTGGAGACCCCAACTTCCTTGGTCTGGTATAAGGAACTAGGGGATGCCAGTGGACTGGACACCTCATCATATACTGGCATGCTCTCTCCCCCTACTGTGGCTACGGAGGAGGGAGCATCTTATGCAATGGTGGTGAAGAAGGCAGCGGAGCTCCTTGATCTCGAACTTGCCACTGTGGCAGTCAGGACTACCTTTTGACAGAAGCACTTTAGCCTGGGGTTTCCTCATCCGAACCCCTTTTGCCCTTTAATGAAGCACTGACTCATGTCCTGCTGAGAACTTGGTCCAAGCCCAGCACAAGAACTCCTGTAAATAAGACAATTGTCTGCCGCCATTGCCCAGCCCCGGGTGATCCTAGTTTCCTCACCCAATACCCCACCCCTGAGAGCTTGGTAGTCCAAGCCTCAGATTCGCAGGGCGCATTCCCTGCCATTTCACTGTACAGGGAATCCAAGAGGCTGGCTTGCTTAGGCAAGCAAATGTTTTCTTCTGCCAGCCTAGCATTGTGGTCAGTGAACACCCAATGCCTTTTTGGATGTTATTCCCAAACCTTGTGGGGTATGGTTGCGGAAGTGCTTCCACAGGTCCCGGAAGAGACATGGGCCATCCTCTCCCAAGCAGTGAATGACGGGAGAGATGCAGCGAAGCTCACTATTAGTTGTGATTTGGACATGACTGACTCACTGAGCATAGCTGTTTTGTCGACGGTGGCCTTACAACGCCACACCTGGCTGAGAACATGTGGTTTTTGGGGGGCTGTCCAAGCCAACCTGCAGGACATGTCCTTCGATGGGACTCGTCTCTTTGGAGAAAAAGCAGATTGGGCGCTGGAGCGCTTTAAGGACTTGCTGGCTATAGCCAAGTCCCTTGGCCTCTCAGGGACACCTCACCCCCAATCTTCCTTTCACCCCTTTTGTGGCTACAGAAGAGGTGTGCCACCATGCCAGCCCTATGCCAGACACTGTCCTGTGCAAGCTCTCCAAGCAATCAATCAATCAATCATAGGATTTAGAAAGCGCACTACGTACCCGTGTGGGTTTCAAGGCGCGGGGGAGAGCTGTTGTTACTGGTCGAAGAGCCAGGTCTTGAGGAGTCTTCTGAAGGTGAGTAGGTCTTGAGTCTGTCGCAGGGTGGTGGGGAGGGTGTTCCAGGTTTTGGCGGTGAGGTATGAGAAGGATCTGCCGCCTGAGGTCTTTCTTCGGAGGCGGGGGATGACAGCGAGGGCGAGGTTAGTGGAGCGGAGCTGACGGGTGGGGGTGTAGAAGCTGAGTCTGTTGTTTAGGTAGGCTGGTCTGGTGTCGTGGAGCGCAAAGTGAGCGTGGGTAAGAAGCTTGAAAGTGATCCTTTTGTCCACGGGGAGCCAGTGAAGGTTTCTCAGGTGGTGGAGATGTGGCTGTGGCGGGGTACGTTGAGGATCAGCCGGGCGGAGGCGTTTTGGATGCGTTGGAGGCGTAGTAGGTCTTTTGCTGGGATGCCTGTGTAGAGTGTGTTGCCATAGTCCAGCCTGCTGCTGACGAGGGCCTGTGTCACTGTTCTTCTTGTTTCTGTCGGGATCCACTTGTAGATGCTGCGGAGCATGCGGAGTGTGTTGTAGCAGGAGGAGGAGACTGCGTTGACCTGTTTAGACAAGGTGAGGGAGGAGTCGAGGATGAAGCCCAGGTTGCGAGCGTGGTCG